>NC_133417.1:13183571-14434285 GCF_049350105.2 Macaca mulatta
TAGGAACCCAGCATGGGGGCACATAGTGTGATAAGCATACATATTCTAACAGTGGGAGGATTGAGGTGGAACAGAGAGAGATTTGACATTTTGACTCTGTCATTTTGATATGACCATTTACATGTATTTTGGAACGTGAATATTTGACATGACTTTTTTTGATAAGGAATTTTGATGTGGTAACATTTTGTCTTGGCCTAAAACACACACACACACACACACACACACACACACACACACACGCAGGCACGCGCACATGCGGCATTTAATTTACAAACATAAAATGACCAAATTACACACTCAGTAGTTGTTCTCACTCCCCTCCTTAAAAACTTACAGAACCTTAAAAACGTATAGAACTCAAATATTCTGCTTATCACACAGATGTGACCCTGACCCGTCTCCAAGCATGTATGAAATAAAATTGGAGTGTCCTACACACTCACCACCTGCTGGCCCCTGACCTGGGAGCTTTATTTTTGTCATTCCAACCTCACTATGATCTCTGAAATGAGGTGTGTGGCTGGGACCTGGGCCTTTACACAGAATTACTGCTAAGCTCCCTATGAGAGATTTGACATCTGATTATTTAAAAATTATTTCATAATGTCTTTTTTGTTTTGTTTTGTTTTGTTTTTGAGATGGAGTCTCGCTCAGCCACCCAGGCTGGAGTGCAGTGGTGCAATCTCAGCTCCCTGCAACCACCATCTCCCAGGTTAAAGCGATTCTCCCATCTCAGCCTCCCGAGTAGCTGGGATTACAGGCAACCACCATCATGCCCCACTAATTTTTGTATTTTAGTAGAGACAAGGTTTCACCATGTTGGCCAGGCTGGTCTTGAACTCTTGACTTCAGGTGATCCGTCTGCCTCGGCCTCCCAAACTGCTGGGATTATAGGCGTGAGCCACCACACCTGGCCACCATGATAGCTTATTTATACTTGTACATTTTTTAAAAAATATAAGAACTGTTATGCTTTCACTACTCCAGCACTAGTTTGTCCTCATTAACACCCGTAGACATGATTTGAGTAAGTGGGATATCTATCTGACCAAACAATGCCCAGCTTTCCAATTGACTCAGATTTTTACATGGCTTTCTTTCAGTTCGACTGGATGTTTTGACCTATTTTAGTGTAGAAAATCTTGAGACTTCTTTTTTAAAACATAACGTTTTTCACTTCTTTGCTCCATCGCATGCTGTAGGATAAGGTCGTGACTTGAATGGATGGAGATCCTGCGGCCAGCTACCAATGGTGCAGCTGCCTTATCTTCTTAGAGTCAGGGCTGCCCTTTGTTCCGCCTGCATTTGCTTTTCGGGTCAGTCTGCAGAGGCCTTCCTCTCTTGTCACTTTCCGCGTTCAGACTACAGGCGAAAAAAATCCCTCTCCCTGGTGCTTATCATGGCTGTTCTTTCCCAGTGATTGCAGGCACCAAGTGTCCCAAAGCTCCTGTCGCTCACTGGAAGCACAGCTGGGAAATCGGCAGCGCCCTGAATGTCTTATCGCAGGCATTACTAGCAGATAAGCAGTCCTGGGGTGCTCCTAAGGCTCAATTCAAGACGACCCCAAAGAAAGAAACCTAGCTCAGCTTAATGGGACCCCTGATTTGGGACCTGTGGCCACTTCTCAAGGGCACAAGGTACTCAAAGGTTCTGCGCTGAGATGTGACTGTTAAAACGTTTTATTTTGTAACTATGGAAAGGATTCCTGAAATAGGCGACCAGGTTTGCATTTTTATTTCTTCTTGGATTTTCATTTAAAATACTAGGAAGTCAGCAAGGTAGAGTGGATAAAATATCAGGTTTGAGTCCCGTGATCTTGATTTGAATGTACTTACTTTCATTCACAATGCCCAGGTGGTAGTACTTCCCTTAGACGGGTGGTGGGGAGCAGGAGGGACCCTCCTGGCTTCCTGCTTGAAAGCGCCCCTGTTTTGGTCCTCCTTTGGGTGTTGCTGGTGTTTCCCCATGCCATGAGCATTCATGGGTCCTGGCAGGCTATGAGCGAACTTGGGAGCCTGCCCTCCCCCTGCCTTTCCACCCAACCCTCTCATTCTGGTCTACACCATGTTTCATGCATTCAGACTTCAGAATTTCCTGACCAAATGGCTCTAAGCTCACTTCTGGGCCTGTGAAGGATTCTCCCAGTGAAAACAGGACAGGCCACAAGACCAGTGTGGGCACCTATGGGACCAAGGCATGGACACTGGGGCAGTACGGGCAACCCGGAAATGTAAGCTTGGCCCCTAATGACGTGAAGGATGGAGTCAGATGTTGAATGGGTGGGAGTGATGTGTATCACGTATTGTTCTGATTTCACCCTAGACTTCCACATTGCTGTGAAAGTATACTTGTTAACAAAGGAGTAGAGAACACAAATTATTTAAGTTTGGTAGCATCATTTATAACATTTACATAAGGAAGCATATGGTAGGTGGGCCTCTAGTTACAGTTTGGCCCCAGGACCCATCTTGGTCAGAAAGCACTACCTCACTGCAGGGTTGGGGTAGATTCCTTAATCTCTATGAACACGATCCTCTGTAAAAGGGGGACATTCATATCTATCTTTTGCTTGAATTTAACTTTATAATGTCTGTTCAACACAGAGCATATACAAAGTGGTCAGTACATCAATTTACAAATCGATACTCAAAGGGAAGGAAAAACACAACAAAACAACACAACAACAAACTCACCATTGGATTTTACTAATGTCCAGTTACAATCGCTCACACATTTCTTGCTACTCTATTAAATGGCAGTTCTCCTCTTTGACTGTTTCAAAGCAAAACCAGTGCGGACAGTCGCAAACCACTGACAGATTCCTGGCTTTGCCAGTGTCTATCGGTCCAAAGATAACCCTGGGTTCACACAGTAAAGGCCAATCCCCTTGTAAATGTGCTTTGCTTGTACGGAAAGCATTGCTTTGAAATCCTGAGCTGGATCCTGACATTACCATAAGTGCTCTCACTCCATCTGCACCCCTCCCTCTGCATACTCAGACACTTCTGACAGAGGTCTCACTTGGATTGTGAGTCAGCCTCGGAAGCTGCATATTTTAAAGTTTGAGAAACTAGAAGTTGCGTCATGTTTTCCCTCTGCTCCTGGTTTTCAACTTTCTCTTCTTAAAAACAGTTTGCTTGCCAGGAGCATTTTCCCCAAATTCTCCCAAGCTGTGAACATAACCTTCTATACAGAAAATTTTATATTATCCAAAGCTGCATATTAGAAAAATATATATTTCTCCCCAGATGCTTATGCTGTATAAACAATGCAAGTCATTCTCCTAGAAAGCTACATAAATTTTATATATTTTTGTATCAAAATGTTCTCCCCTAATTTAATCAAAATTGATAAATGAGTACAGAAACAGGAGCTGAAGCCCTAAAGACTAATATATTTAGTCTTCCTGATGGACCATATGCATATTTACACTTCACAATTAAATGACATACAGGGAGACGTGCAATATCCCAAAGAAATCCTGACAGCTTTATTAATTCTGCCAACAGCTCACGGGGTTGTTGGTCACAGGGGAATATTTACTGGATTTCTTGCCTATAAGAAGTGTTATGTTTGGAATGGAAATTAATCACCATGACCCCAAAGATAAGGATTTGAATTTTTACTTTAACTGTTCACGCTACATAAATTCAGCAGCCATTCCTTCGCAAATATTCTTCTGAGCAGTATCCACTCTGTTCAGGCCTCAATTTTCACATCCTGTTAGAAAATGTTTTCTCAACTTTTCAAGTATGCTTTTGGGATGGCAGTCGGACGCCCCATCAGGTATCACTCCTCCCCACACAGCCTGCATATTCCATTCAGGGGCAGGCAGTCTTTAAAAATTATGAATCTTAAAATAGAGTTTTACCACAAAAAAACTGTAGAGATAGATCAGATAATGCCTGCTTCCTAATGATAATGAGGACAGTAAATAATTTTAAGGCCTTCCCAGCATGGTAAAAAAAAAAAAAAAAATCTCTCGTCTATCTTTCCCACATGATAAATCTATATTATGCTTAAGCCAGCAAAAGCGTACGTAATTTCTATTCTATGGGGGTGTATTTTTGGAAAGGCAAACAAGATGCTGTCTTTTCGCCATTCCCGGGCTAGCAGACAAAAGACAAAGTGTCGCTTGTCACATGAATCCTAATTGGCTGACAGGGCTGAGTTTTATGGCATCACTCCATCTGCACATGAAGACCAGAGCATTAATATTCTGGGAAGTAAAACACGATATAAAGTTCATAGTGTAAGAGTGAAAGTAAGAACACTAACACATCAGTCAAATATGATCATCCCAAGACCTATCAAGAGAAAGCATCAGGAAAAATACTCCTCCTGCATGGAAGGCTGAGAGGGTTTCAACAGCCAAGTCCTGCACAAGATACACATGGTGAAATCTTTGACAAATGCACTAAAGAAAATGAGATTGTTATGCATCAAAGACCTATTCATAAATCATTCTGAGGGCTGCCCAACTTTTTTTTGGAAGGTGAAATTTAGCTCTCTCCCAGAGACAAATAGAGTCAAATCAGTTTCTAAAGTCTGTAAAGAAATTGATATTATATTCATAAATGCCACGTGGTTGATTTCATCCACTCAGTTTAATAATATGTTGATTGAGTTCTTAAAAATGGTCATGTGGAGTCCTGTAGACTGGAAAACTCTGTCTGGTTAGCAGACATGGTGATGCTGGGATATCATAGTGCAAGATGCCTCAAACTTATATCCAGGTCTGTAGATATAGGTAATATCAACGGCCACTGGTTGGGCCTTTACCATGTATAAGGTTTGGGAATAGGGCTTAACATTTCAGTCTTATGGGGTCAATAATTTAATTTTTCTTTTTATGGATGAGGAGACTAAGCTTTGGCAAGATTAAGCAACTTGCCGAAAGCCACGGAGCTAATAAGGATGGGAGCCTGGTGTTGGGAACATGGAGGTTGAATTTATAAGCTTTGGTTATGTAGTGGGAGCTGAGAGAAGGTTGTCAACAGCAGACACATTTGGGACTTTGCAGTTTGTCTCCCTGTGGCTACTGAATTATCTGCTTGGAGGTTTGACTTTGCACTGACCCCAACCTGACTGACTGTTCTTTTCACCATTCTCATGCTGCAAATGGAAACGTGAAGGCCCATTAATTTTGTGTAGCCCAGCCAGAGCTGCTGGAGCAGAAGACAGGTCCCTAGCTCCCAGGCCGGCCCTCTGTCACCTAGATAAGCCAGAGTGTGCACACACGGCACCAGCTCCAATTTCATGTCAGGATCCTTTACCCATGAATTAGTTTCACTCCTTGCATCTCAGAACCTTGCCAGAGGGCCTTCTCTCTTCCCTAACTTGCTGTAATCTCTGTCAGGCATGTTGCCCTCAGTCCCCCATGCTTTCATCTCTGAATGCTTCCTGGAAACACAGGCACAAAGCCTCCTTTTTTAGGGAGAGTTTTTTGGGTTCTCAGACTGGCTGGTGTGAAGGATAGTGATCGATTAGGACAGGAATGATGATGTTAAAGTGGCGCTTTGCACCCCATGGTCATGAGGGGCGATAATGACCCCATTAGTGCAGTCAGCGAGCCGTTATTAGCATAATCAGAGTGTGCAGAGGTGCCCTGCTGCCCATTTGGACCTTAATGGCGGCAGAAGGTGAAATTGACACCAAGGAATGAGGCAAATGAGCACGGATGAGCTGCGCTGGAAAAGATACAGTTCTCGCTTAAGGGATTCCAGATGGCAAAGCAGTGCACAGTAGGAGCTTTATTCACAGTCCTTGGGCACCTAGGTGGGGAAGGGACAGTGTGAGAGAGGCTGGACTTCATTTTACCAGTCCCTGTCTGAAACTTACATTTCAAAAACAGTGAATTTACATGCTTCTAACCAAAGCACCTTAAGCGAGAAGTCTCCCCATGTCCTCTAGCAACACCATTTATGGGTGAGAACAGCCACTCTGTCATCTCTCAGCAGGTCTGTTTACTGACGCTTCACGTGACTTTCAGCACAAGGCACACTAACTTGGGAAAAGGAATTGCCGTATGCCCAAAGACACACCCAGTCACACAGACACAGACTCAGATACACGTGCTCATGCACACACCTCACAGACACAGGTAGACGCACATAGTAGGAGAGCATTCCAGTCCAATGAAGAATGCAGATAAAATATCAGGAATGACCAGGGCTGCCATCGGCTCTCTGTCTGCTCTGCCTCTGGCATGTGAGCAAGGCCACAAAACCACTGCAGATGGTTGAGGGGAATCAGCCAGGACCCTCCTACCTTGGTCAGAGTTGGTCTCATTCCATCCCACCCTACACGAGCCTGAGCTCTCCAGTGACAACCTAATTTCAGTCTTGCTCCTAGCCTTTTGCCCTGTGTTAGTACGTCTCTCAGACATGATTCTAGAGTTTCCCCCAGGAACCCTGACTGAACTGACTCTCAGGCTGACCATATTTATGTTGCCTCAAAAGGCAGAACTGTCTGAGTTCTGGTGTCTTCAAACCTAATCCTGATATTAGCCTGGCAATTGTTTTTTTTTTGTGTGTGTGTGTGTGTGTGTGTGTGTGTGTGTGTGTGTTCCTGTGTGTTGGGGTGGGGGGTATAGATTTGGGCATTTCATTGTTTACTCGAACACTCTCAACCAGAGTATTATTTCTGTGTTGTTTTACAGGAAGTGACCATTTGTTCCTGTTACCTATAAAAATAGGATCAAACATTTACCAGGTTAAAATGAACTCATTTGTGAATCAACTCAGAAGTTTCTTATAAACACCCATGGTGTGAGCATCCAGATAGTTTTTAAGGCGAGTCTGGTTTCCATTTCTCTGACATGTAGGGATTGAAAACATTCTCTTCCTTCCTATAGCAAAATTGTGCAGGTACAAGGAGCTAATAATGTAAACCATTTGATAATCACCTATCTTGTGACAGACACCTTAAATACCTTACCTCCAATCCCCTTATAATCCTACATGAGAAATATTGCAATCTGCATTACACAGAAAAGAAAATTGGTCACAGAAAAGGTAAGACAACCATGCTATGGGCACAGGAGACTCAGTGGTGGTGGAGCTGGGATTCTGGCCAGGGCTTTGTGGATATATACCTCATGCTCTTTCTGGCATGACTATGCCCCTTCAGTGAGACTTTGGGTATACTTTTTATACACAAAAGAGTGTCAAAAGAGTGTCAGTAGAGCCTCTAAGTCAAGTACGGTCTCTGAAACATTGGCCAGGATTACCAAGAGAGGTTGCTCATGAACCTGCCTACATTTTTGGTAAGGGAAAAGGGGATGCTCCTGGGATTTTACCCTAGGGACTCCGAAGCACATATTCACTACTAGTTACTGAGATAAATACATATGATTCATATTCCATATTTTTTTTAAAAAAGTTCTTCTATTCGGGTGGGATCTCTTGAAGGAGGGCTTTATCTGACACGGCCCATTGCTCCACACGTACATCCTCCATCTCCTTTCTCCTTCTTGTCTCAGCATCCTAGCCCACCCTGACTGATGAAGAGTCATCTGTCTGTCAGTTGCTGCTTCTCAGAATGCTGTCGGAAAAATTCTATTTTATCCTCCACCCAAAAACCCTAGGGTCTTTTCAATGACCTGCAAAGTATCTAGGCAGTTTTGTAATCCGACTAGCACTTAGAAGTAAAAGGTGACCAGGGGATAAATTGCTAATATTTATATCTTAATTTCTTTAGGTTGCAGAGTGATGCTGGTATTTGTTAAGCAATAGCAGTGTTAGCAAAGATGATGCTTGTCATAGAAAAATCTATGTATTTAATCTAATTTTCAGTACTAGCCTCACACTGGGTTTATTGTGTGGACAATCATTTCTTCTTTTCCACTACTCACTGATTGATTTATTTCATACTTTTTTATTGTGTATCTTTCATCATACTCCTGCTTAGAATGGGGTGGGTTATTTATTTATTATTTTTTGAGACAGGGTCTCCGTCTGTAGCCCAGGTTGGAGAGCAGTGATTTTGACTCGTGGCGACCTCCACCTCCTGGGCTTTAGCCGTTCTCCCACGTCAGCCTCCAGAATAGCTGAGACGACAGGTGCATGCCACCATGCCTGGCTAATTTTTAAAAAAATGTAGAGACAAGGTCTCACTATGTTGCCCATAGGTCTCCATCTCATGGGCTTAACTGATCCTCCTGCCTCAGCCTCTCGAAGTGCTGGGATTATAGGCATGAGCCACTGTGCTTGCTGGCTGTGGTGGGTTATAAATAACTAATAAGTAGCTACAATCATCATATAAATATAATGAAAGTGAAAATTGTGCTCGTTCAATCTGCGCATGTTCCTTGACCCCTTCAATTGGAAAATCGTGCTAGCACTGAACCAGCACCCCTTTCACTACAAATACAGCACTGTCTTCTCTTACCCAAGAGCGTGAAGACTGCTACCTGAATAGTCTCTGTTTTTGACAGCCAAGAAATAAGAAAATGTCACTGCAGAAATAGTAACTTGCCTCTAGCTCCTGAGTACAGAGTGGCCTGGTTACAAGGCAAACACTGCAGCAGGTAGCAAGCAGGAGGAACATCTCCTGAGGAGGAGGACTCCCACTGCCACCCACCTGGATGCTGGGAGTTCAGGACATAATGAGGTAGCTTTGTGCTTGGGGCAGGAATTGGGGAATGGGGAAATGCTATCGATGCTTCTGCTGCTGCTACTTCTTATTATCAATCATTATTGATGTTTTTATGTAAGTTACAGTTCCTGCCTTCTCTCAAATCTCACTCTCTTTTGGGGAGCAAGACAAATAAAAAGCTTACAAAATAGAGTGCGACGTGTCCTCCTCATGGGACAGTTGTGGAAAAATCCTGAGACAATAAATTCTGCTGAGAGGGAAGATTGTTGGGAGTTTGGACAGGGAGGCCTTCGTTGAAGAGTTTTATGTAGGGAGGATATTTATATTTTTAGAGATCTCTATATTTAAATGAATCCCAACACAGAATAGCCACTACCTCTTTAGTAATAAGATTCACTGAATTAGCAGATAAACGTAGCCTTCATTTATGTGGGTATTGATATTGGTATGTATCACTTTTCATTGATATTGGTATGTATCACTTTTCAGAATGACAATTTTATTTCTTAAATTGCTGTAAAGAAATTTCTCATACATAGAACTCCTTGCCATTTCTAATTTTATTATAAAATTTGAGGTGTCTTTCCACATGCAAAAAATAAAAATATGAAATTATCTCTTAAGAGGCTGTTAAAATGACATATTAAAAGGGAATAATTATTTGGTAAATAGAGTCATTTTTCAAAATTATTTAAGATGTGACAGTTGCACTCCATTTGTGTCTGTGTGTCTATAAGTATGACATGTATTATATCTAACTACACTCAGAGCTGTAGGGAAGGGATTCCACATTATAAGTATGACATGTATTATATCTAACTACAGTCAGAGCTGTAGGGAAGGGATTCCACATATTTTGCATTGGATGGTATTTTAATGTCAGTGCATAGCTCTTACTCTGAGAATGAATGAATGTTTCCCTTTAAAGCTAAAAATGTACCTCTCTCATCCAAAACCTTTTGTTTTATGACACATATTAAGCTATGCTGGTTAAAAGTATTACTGGATATTGATACATGCATTTAAAATTATTTGAGATTGTTTACTGTCAAATTTCCACTGATACATACATGCCCTATTGTAGGAAGGCATGTGAATCACAGAAGGCAGTCATTATAAAATCTTCTTTGCCAAAATGTTTTTTGTCCAGTGGATTCTTTTTAAGTGAGGCACAGGATAGCACAGTCACAAATGCCTATCTCCCTAGAGGATTGCAAATCCACTACAGAACCACTTTATTCCCTTACCATAGTGTACATCTGGCCGCAATTTGAACTTATACTTTTTTAAACATGCAGTATTGTTTCCCAGTCTTCAAACAATGAAGGGTGAGAGGATGTACTGTATGTCTGAGACATCCAGTGGGGCCACTGCAATGTCATCATGCATTTGTCCAGCTCTTTTACCCAAATGGAACCTCATAACCCATCTATACAACATATTTGCAATCTTCCAAATTGGGTATAATGAGTTCTCTTTCCTCAGCAGTGTCATCAATCCAACAGTTACTGTTTTGAAATGCCTGTCAGATCATCTTTGGTCATGTACAAAGAGCATATTCTAGGGGCCTTATTATGTGGCTAATCTTTGAAAACTGTTTGCTGGGAACAAATTAATGAGATACTGCACCCTCTTCTTTCCCCTGACGACTCTAGGCTGCCTTCTCCAAGTTAATTCATCCATCGCCCATACCCCAGAACTGTAGCCACCCCACAAAGGCATCACACAATCTGTATTGCTGTGAGTATTTGTGTCATGCCAGGGCATTTGCATGGGTCATTTTCTCACTTGGGGGCTAACGTTTAGCTATTCCTATAAATATTGTTGCTATACGAGAACAGCTTTAATGAGCGACGGCCAAAAGATAATCCCCAGCAAATGCATCAATTGCATGGCTTTCAAGTCAAATTTATAATGATGGAAAAGTAATTTTAGAAAACATTTCGGTTTGATCACTGTGGAATGAGAGAGCCAGGGCAAAGAGTCAACAAATTACTATCGAACGTTTACTCCATACAAGACGAAGTAGAGAGATGAAGATAAACATCAGACCAGACTTTGTTTTCCAAAATCACTCTATCCAGTTTCATGGACAAGACTAGCTCACATGGAGCAACATGTTGTGGGGGATTATAACCAAATCTAGAGAAGAATTGTTCCGAGTCCAAAGAGATGACCCAGGAAGGAGAAAGGGAGCGCAGATGTACAAAGGATTACTTTTACTTGAAGTAATTGAATCAGGAGAGGTGTTGTAGACCTGGGATTAGAGCTGAACTGGATCTTGAAAGATGAGAAAGAATTTAAAGAAGGTGGAGACATATGTGTCAAGACAGTATGGGGAATCTGAAGGAGAATTCCAGGTGAAGATGGTAGTATGAACAAAGACTTAATGATCCAGAAGCTTGGCAATGCATAACCAGTCATGGACATATTGAACCAGCAGTGGCATTGTGCTAGGTGCCCTGGAGGAATACAAATTATTGTGTGCAAGCTGCTGTGCTCAGTGCATGGTGGCCACACCCCAGCAGAGGAGCTCGGAGTTAAGTGTGGAGTAATAGCAGAGGTCGCAAAATAATGAATATTTAAAGAGTACTGTTTTCCTAGGGTTGCCATAACAAATTACCACAAACTGGTGGATTTGTAAAAGAAAATTATTCTTTCATATTTCTGGAGGCCAGAAGTCCAGAAGCACAATTCCAACAGGGACACATGATCTCTGATAATTCCAACAGGGACACATGATCTCTGAAAGCCTCAGGGAAGAAGCCTCCCTTTTCTTCTCCTAGCTTCTAGAAGCTCCTGGTAGTCTTTGGGACTGCATGGTTCATATATGCATTACTCCAGTATCTGCCTTTTTCTTTAAATGACCTGTCTTAGGTGTCCTTTCTGTTTTTGATAAAGATATCAGTCATTAGATTTAGCCGGCCCTAATTTCAGGATGATTTCCCCTTCATATCCTTAACTACTAAATCAGCAAAGACCTTATTTCCACATAAGATCACATCCTGGGGTCCCAGGCGCACAGGAACTTTGTGGGAGCACTCTTCAACTTACTACATCAAGTCTATTTGTGCACAAGTTTAAAATTGACCCAAAGAAGTGAGTTTAATCTTGTAGCCCTTACATACACTTCCATAGAATAGAAGAGTGACTTTCTTCCTCTGAAACTTAGTAAAACTAAGTACATCCTCCTTTTAGTTTGCTAATCCATATTCGATTGGGCATCTTTTCTCCAAATAAACTCATTTTGCTTTTAATAAAAATCGATAGAGGCAGGTAAGCTCCTTGCTTATTATTTTCACGAGCCACCTGCAGGAACTTCCTTAGCAGCTAGGATTTCTACAGTACCGCCTTATTGTACACTCTAATTTCATGTATGTTCCTAAAGATGGTGAACTTATAAAACCATTGGAGACTCACAACCAAAGTCTTATTTATTGATAGGACTTTTTCATGCTTAAACTTTAAACTTAAAAAAAATGCTGGCCCTCTCCTGAATTTACACTGGTATAAGGATCATGTGATAGCAACTAATACTATGATCCAGCTTCTTGTCACACATACTTCAAAGGTATGGCATATTCTTAGTTTGCTTTATTTCTGAGTTAGGTTTCAGTTGCTCACTCTGAATTGATGGCAGCTAGAAAGACATTGACAATATAATATATTATCCAAATGAAGGCATTTTTTTTTTATATTGACAAGTGGCTCAATCAATAATTACACTAGAACAACAGATGTAAGCAAAGTACTATATTTTCCTGAGCAAATCTATAAGATACATCAGCCAATACATCTATCAAGTCTTATATTTTAGGCCCCCAGCACAACTCCTGTGTTTCAGCCAAACAGATGTCATTTCTGTTATTTTCTATGCAGTTAAAAAATGTTGTATGTATTTTGTTTTCAAACAATCTTGTGACTTGTCACAATACCTACCTAGCTAATGTTTCTTGAAAACGACATAGCATTTAATTATTCAAAGCCAGCATTTATTGAGTACCTACTATGTGCCTGGGCTGGGTACATGTATCTGGATAAGATACAGCCTTGGAGACTCAGAGAGATTAAGTGTCTACGAAAATGCACACAATAATAAGGGACAGGGACAGGAATGGAGCATGGATTCCTTACTTCAAATCCTGTGATAATTGTACTTGGCACCTTTCTTAAAAGATTTTTTAAGTCTCCCCAAATAGGGATGATCCTGAACTTAGTGCCTTAAAGACTCCCACATCTTTCTTGATCCCTTATTCCCATCGCTTTTATTTACGGTTTTAAAAAAATTTATTATTTTATTTTATTTTTTGAGACAGAGTCTCACTCTGTTGCCCAGGCTGGAGTGCAGTGGCGCGATCTCAGCTAATTGCAGCCTCTGTCCTGTCCCCGGTTCAAGCGATTCTCCTGCTTCAGCTTCCTGAGTAGCTGAGACTACAGGCACATGCCACCACGCCCGGCTAAGTTTTTGTATTTTTAGTAGAGATGGGGTTTCACCATGTTGGCCAGGATTGTCTCAATCTCCTGACCTCATGATCCGCCTGCCTCATCCTCCCAAAGTGCTGGGATTACAGGAGTGAGCCACTGCTCCTGGCCTAAAAATTTTATGTTTTAATTGAGATGGGGTCCCATCACGTTGCACAGGTTGGTTGTAAACTCCTGGGCTTAAGCTATCCTTCTGCCTCAGCCTTCAGAGTAGCTGAGATTATAGGTGCATGCCACCACACCTGGCTGCGTACTCCTATTCTCTTCTAGTTACAAAATCTGTTACTTTCCTGACCTCTCCTTGCTAACCTACATTCTTTCTTTAGGACTTTCTCCCACAGCTTTGTACAAACTCTGCTGCTATTTGAGCGTTCGTGTAACAATATGTTTGCTTATATGGGAACCCTTGTTAGATAATATCTTATCTAGAGGAAGGAGGTTAAGGAATCTATGTCTGTGGTAGGACAAGTTGCAAAACAACTGCATACTTCTGCAAATCAGTCAAAAGTCAGTGTTCTGACTCGTCCATTTTGAATGGCTAGGCAGCACATTCTGAAATGAATATACAATGGCTCTGCTATTACTAGTGCTACAAGAAGAGATGTTGACAAATGGTTCCTGAGATCCTGGGCCTCCATCACGTTACTCCACATAGCATCCCATCATCAACCAAGTCCCCGGCTTTTCTTTTAAAGCCGTGCTCAAATGATTTTCCTGGAAACTGACTTACACAAAATGCCAGTGGCTTAAAATCTGGTCATTGTTAAAATTTCTGGCTCTCCCGGTGGTTTACCTTGTATCCAGATCCACTTACATTCTTCTGTCATGTTACTTAGTAACCCGTGTCCACCCACAAGCATGGCAGATGCTTCATCCATCCTGGGAGCATGTTTAGCAGCATCACCCAACAGGAG
Organism: Macaca mulatta; assembly: GCF_049350105.2. Taxonomy (NCBI): domain Eukaryota; kingdom Metazoa; phylum Chordata; class Mammalia; order Primates; family Cercopithecidae; genus Macaca; species Macaca mulatta. The sequence continues at coordinate 13,197,569 of NC_133417.1, forward strand.
AAAGGCTGGACGAGCTGTGCAGAAGCCACAAAAGGGAGGCTAGCCCTCTTACCAGCAGAAGCAACAGACACTGGCATGCCATGACCTCTGGAATTTGCAAATGCCTCAGGACTAAGAAAATACATCTGGGAGCAGGAGCAGGGATATTTTGAAGATACATTTACATTTGAGGGAAGAAATGTGTCTTTTGGGATTCTGATAAAGTCTTGGTCAGCATTCAAGTTTTCTTTAGATAAGGATTTAAATATTGCTAACTTGAGTACTTTTTATATGTCAGGGACATTGGGAGTCTGTGTAGATTGCCTCAGTGAATTCTTATACCACTCTAATGTAGGTATTATCAAAATTTTCCAGATGTGGATTCTAAGGCTTAGGACATAAAATGCTGCCCAGGGTGATATCATTAGTAAGTAGCAGGGATTCAAACTCAGATTTGCCTAAATCCAAAGTTCATGCTCCAAATCCGTTCATAAAGGAGAATTTTATTAAATACACTTGAATTAAAAGAGACTCAAATGAAACAGTATAATCCTGATCTAGTTTGAATTAAAAATCCTCCTTCCCCATCATCTTCTTATCTAAATCCATGGAGTACAGTTACAGGTTGCTGCCAGCACTGAATCTACTGTTGAATAAACAAAGGTACTTGTAAGTGGAAAAAAAAAATGATTTGGAGTCTCCTATCCTGATTAGTATCCAGTCCACCAACCACTCTGATAAGTAGTGCCCAATTATTTCTAAAATACATTATTTTCTTTGGCTTCTTTGTTCTTGTTTAAATAAGGAAATCACACAAGTCATTGAACCACAGAACAATATTCTCAACAAATCCTTAATATGTCCATTTATCTGAAGTCCTGCTGATTAGAGAAAGCAAAGAATTATAATTGTCTCGAAGAATTGCAATAGTTACTTTTTACAGTAAGGCAGACGGCATACCTGCCAAGGAGGTAGTGGAACAAAAATCTTCTAAATCTTCTATTTACTACCAGAAAGGTAAAAAGTTTGAAGAATCAAAATTTATAGGCCAGAAGAAATCAAGATGAAACAAGATGAGAATTAAAGATATGTATGTATCGTACATATATTTACACCACACATATATTTATTGAAACATATTTAAATATATATATATAAAAGTATATATGGTAATACCTTAGCATCTTTTACAGGTTCTTGGAAACTGAGTCTTTAAACAAAACAATGTACAATGAGTCCTCGAATAACATTGTTTTCTTCAATATCTTTTCATTATAACATTAATGAGAAAAAAATTGATTTTGTTACCCATGATTTTGCTCAAAGTCACAGTTTCCAGGAACCCATGGGTGACGTTAAGTGAGAACTTACTGTATATAAATCTACAAATATAAATACATATAATTTGAGTCTATAAGTACATACATATTTGCTGTACTATTATATATGTGTATATGTACACTATAGATGTAGATGTTTAAAGTATCAACTTTAGCTTAAATAATAAGATCACCTTCTATAAACATCAGTCTTTATTCACATCTTTACATTTACATTTAAATAAGTCCATGTGTATGGTTTCAATTTCCAAAAACAAATGGGTTTATGAGATATTCTTATGATTTTGGAAACTTTAATACTTCAAATTTTTTTGTAATTATGCAGTTACTTTTGAAGCCTTTTAACAATGTTATAAAAAGAAAGATTTTGCATTTCCTACGTGATAATTTGACTTTCCATTACACAAAATTGACAAAGCTATTCATTGAGTTGTCACTTAATTGTTTCAGAAATTATTCAATAAATGACAAATGTATTTCAAGAAGAGAACTCAAACACATTACTTGGAATGAGGGGGGAGTGTATGAAGGAATCATTAGTAACAGATTAGCGTCCCCTCCAAAGAAAAAGAAACACGACTCAAGGGCTTTTTGAGATGCCACCTCTCTCCAGATACGTCTCAGAAAAAAGATGGCCTGGACTCTGCTGGGCAGGCTGGTCAGTCATCACCCATGAATTAGGGATGCGAAGTCACCTATGCACACCTATGCCGACAGTGCAGCTTTGGTATTTCTGGGTATGAGGGACGCAGGAGCAGCAAGCTTGATGCGAGAGGACTTACGAACAGGCCTGTAAGCAAAGCTTGTCTGGCAAGCACAGGATCTTCCCTTAAATTATGTGTTTATTAAGGGGTTTAGGACGCCCCTCCCAAGCTGTGGCTTGGTTCTTCTTTTATACACATGCATATATTCTTAAATTCTCACGTATTTATAGCCCTCACATATAAACACAGTGTCTGAAACACAACACAAGCATTTGCAAAAATATGCACTAGATAGGGAAGGCCTGGAGGATGCCCAGGCATGAAAGTGTCCACTCCTCAGAGGAACGTGGCTTTGGGTCACTGTCATTTGCACCTGCACTGCATTTTCCTTTCTCTCATCTACATGCAGAGTGCCTCATATTCAAGGGAGGTGCCACACCCAGTTAGCTGAGCTGTTCACACGTAGCGGGCTAGCTTGCTCGTGCTTACCTGCTGCGTCTTCTGTTCATCGGTTCTGTCTACTCTGTTTTGCAGTCCATTCGTGGAACTCTAGTTCTCAATTATTGTTTCATAAATACAGACAGGTAAGACAAAAATGTGGCTGAATCATTGCAAAATCAAAATAGTGTCTGGGAGAAAAAAAAACCATAGCACTTCTTCTACTGACAAGTTAGAAACTTCATGTACTCATCTATGTGCCCATCTGTGCATATTCCTCCATTGTGTACCTGTCCATGCATTCTTCTTAGCTCTGACAGGAAATTTCCACATTCTACTCTTGAATCTTCCTTAATTTAGTACCTGCAGAATGTGCCTAACAGATGCTTGATACCCTAAATTACAGTCAGATAAGACAGGATGTTAGGGCTCCATGATTCTTTGGGGAGATTTTTGCAAGTACATCTTCCTGCCTACAAAAGGGGGAAAAAAAGCACCCACAGCGTTCAAGTTGAAATAACTCCAGCCCAATTTTTATGACTCCTTCTCTGTACTTCCAATACTTCTCTGTACTTCCAATACTCCCTTCCTACAAAGGGGAAAAAAAATCACCCACAACATTCAAGTTGAAATAACTCCAGCCCAATTTTTATGAGTCCTTGTCTGTACTTTCAACACTTAGGGTAGGGGGTGGGGGAAACACTGTTTCTTTTTCCTATGAGCTCCTGAATTAACTTCCGAAAAATTCTTGAGTCACTAAATTAGAGAATTATTTTCAAGGCAAGTCTAGGGTGTTAGACAAACTTAGGGCCATGATTCAGCTTCTGTCTCTGATTCCAAGAGCAGCCACAGCAGCAGAAGTGCTCTTTGTTTACAAGGCAGTAGGAAACCTGCCTCTCATATGAACAGTTGCAATTGGTCAGAGACGTGTAACACAAGAGCAACTCCTGCTCACACTTAACGTTGCTTCCACTCTCTACTTTTATTAGCCTCAGAGGATCAGTGACCAAAATTAATTACCTTTATTTGCAATTAACATTAAGGCCCATGAAACTGAAAACTATACTTCAGAATAGTAGAAACTTACAGTTACTATATTATGCTTTTCTTCTTAATGTCGATTGTTGTCATTGCAATAATAAATTCAATGAAGCCTGCTTCTTTTTTTCAACTTCAAAAAAAAAAAAAAAATACTTGAGAGCTTCTTGGCTTTGTTGATGTCCCTGCCAGGCCTGGAATATTTCCATTTGGCTAGAGCCAGCTAGACACCTGGGGCCTTGAAATTTGACCTAGAGTTCTTTTCTTTAGGCATCAGTAACTCCCCCAGGCTCCTCCTCCAGCTCCTCTGTAGGCTGCCAGGACTCTGTGCGAATTCTCCTTAATGAGCCTGCTTGGGTAAACTGTCTTCACCTGTAACCACAAGATCTTATTTTTTCCACTGAGTATTTAGTTTATTAAGTGACAGAAAGACTGACAGACTGCTTTTCCTTTTGTATACAAAGCTCAAAAGAAAGCAAATCCTGAGAGCCAGTGTCCTCTGGGCCTCTCCCCCAGGTGCATCTCATACACCTGTCTTTCATGGCAATGACATCCCTCATTGTTGATAATGCTGTGTAAAGATCCTTGTGTGGTTCAGTCCATTTAAAGTTTACACACTGTTGCTCAAAGTGAGGTCCTCAACCAGAAGCACCAGCAGCACCTGAGATTTCATTATAAAAGCCAATTCTCAGTCCCAACCTAGGCCTACTGAATACTTTCTGTAGGCAGAGCCGAGCAGGCTTTGCCTTGACAGGTCCTGTGGGACATTTTGATGCATGCTCGTTTTTGAGAATCTCTCCTTTACAGATCATATGAGGTGACTACCCTCATTACATCCACTTTACAGAGGAAAAACTGAGTGCTTTAGGGTTTTAGTCATTTATCATAGTCACAGAATCCATGTCAGACTTCAAAGGTGAGATAATCTATGTAAGAAAACAACAACAAAGAAACACACAGACACACACACACACACACACACACACACAGAAGAATTCGCCCATGTTAGCTCAAAATTAAATAAATAAGGATTAGTTTAAAAATCTCTTCCACTCAGTCATTACACCTAGGTAGCATCATTGACTATATTTACATTTTAAAAATCCCAATACTTTGCTGGATGTTAAAGTTGAGATATTAACTCTTGACGATGAAGAGTCAAACTCTGTAAAATATTGTAAGAGGTTGATTCTGAGCCAAATATGAGCGATCACGGCCAATGACACAGCCCTCAGGAGGTCCTGAGAACATGTGCCCGAGGTGGTTGGGGTACAGCTTGGCTTTATATATTCTAGGAAGGCATGAGATGTCAATCAAATACATTTAAGAAATACATTGGTGTGGTTTATAAAGGAGGGACAACCCAAAGAAGAGGGGGCTTCCAGGTTATAGGTAAATTTAAACACTTTCTGGTTGACAGTTGGTTGAATTTATCTGAAGTCCTGGGATTAATGGAAAGGAATGTTTGGGTTAAGCTAAAGGATTGTGGAGACCAAGTTGTGCAGAGGAAGTTCTCAGATAGCAGACTTCAGAGAGTGCAGGTTGTAAAATGTTTCTTAGACTTAAAAGGGTGCCTGGCTCTTAGTTGATTATAACCTGGATCTGGGAAGGAAGAAAGGAAAACAAAGGGGAAAGGGGATTCCTATAGAATGTGGATTTTCCCCACAAGAGACTGCAGAGTAATTTCAAGGTATGGCAAGGAAATATATTTTGGGGTAAAACATTTTGATTTTCTTCCTTGTTATGCCAGAGTCAGATTGGAAAGTAGGTCATGATATACAGGGTCAAATAAAACCCATCTGAGGAGAATTGATGCTTTGCAGCGCATGACTCCCCAGACCCCTTTGGTAGGAATTTGGGCAAGATAGAAAATCAGAGCTTAGGTTTTGGAGACACTCACTTTAGATTAAGAGGAATCACAGTGAGGACTAACAGGTTTATACATATTGAAAATACAATTATAAGTTGGGATTGCTGGGAATCATTAAGCACCCTAACAATAAGATTAATTTAATAGCAGCGGATTTAGGAGAATTAATTTTAAGCTGATCATCCTCCTTATTTTGATATCAGCTGTTGGATCCTGTCCCGCTACACATGCAACCAGTTTGTAGGGGACTGCAAACATCTGGTCTCCCCTAGAAAGTGTCCGTATGAATATTAATCCTGAAGACTACACATTGACTCCCTATCTATGTGATGTGTTTAAATGACACATGTGTAAATGTGTGAGTGCATTTACTCCTTAAAGAGGTTAGACCCCATGTTGGGAAATCCTCTGAAACATTTCAGCAAATTCTAGTGTTAAGAAGAGAAAACAGATGGTCATCAGTGAGGAACTTTCAAGCGCTAAATGTGGAGCCAGAGGGCTGGAGGGAGCTTGCTGAAGCTGGGGTAAAGTCCAGCTGTTGCTTTCACAATGCTGATTGGCCAGTTGTTCCCTGTTTCCTTTTCTGCAGAGCTCTATCCAGTGATAAGATCATCTAAGATCAGCAAAAGAGCTTAGGACAGAACCACTCAGACAATTCAAGGGGAATTATGAGCTTTGAGATCCTTTAGTTGACTATTCTAAGCCAGCTTCATAGTGAAGCCCAGGCTTTATCTCCATGCATTTCGCATTTCAACCCACAGGGTAAGCCAAGAACCAGTGTCTGAGCAAGGCAATGTGGAGGAATGGATGCAATGGGCCTGGAAGATTCTAGATATATCCCTGCCCTGGGTAGGGAGAAAGACCTGCTACAGAGATGTTAAGGGACATTTTCAAGGTCATTCAAGCAACCAGTGGTGCAGCATAACCAGATCATAATCAAAAGCCTCTGCATTTCCCTCCATACTTCATTTCTGTTAGTCTGTGACATTGTAATAACTTGCTTCTGCATTGGTGGTCTCCATTAAATCAGCAGCAAGATTCTGGGCATGCTAAGTTCTTAATTGAGCTTTTAATAATTGCCAAAACTGAAATTAATATCTACATTAAAAGCTTATTAGTATATGTGCATGACAGAACAAAGGAGAGAACTATTTAAAAAATCCTGACAAACACATCTGAGAACATGTTCCTACATGTAGTCTTTATTATTTAACAAAAAATTAAAACAGAGAAGTGTTAACAAACTGTGTTACAATGGCTACTAAACAATAATGTATTAGCTTGAAAAGATACGAGGGTACTCTTAGTCTACAGTATCTATCCAGTCTCTCTCTTCAAATTCATTTTCTATCACTAACCAGGTATATCCTGTATCTAATTTATTAATTCTTTGTGTCCTTAATACATCTTCCTTTAAGATTTTGCTTATAGTATTTCTCCTGCCGTAAATGCACCTCACTTTCACCATTTTCTCTTCTCAATTTTTGTACGTTTATTGAATTTTTGTTAGACATACAGTACTCTGTAGGTGCTGACAAGCCAATAGAACTTAAACATGCTCTCTTCTGGTTCAAGTAGGCTAAGCCCCTCACATTCATACATGGCCAGGAACACCCTCTCTGAAAAGCTTCGTGCATGTGAACTGCTGCCTTGGTACGATATACACATATACTGTGTTGCATGCCATTGATTTGTCTCCCTAATGGTTCTGCACACCCAGAGATGGGAAAAACCATAGCTTAGGCCCCTTTGTAAGCCTAGCACCTTGCACAGTGCTTGGCCTATAATGAGAGCTTAAAAGATACATGTTGATGGTGATGAGATTCTCACTCTCAAATTGTTTTCTGAAATCAGTAGACTTAAAATACTATATCAAACAGTGATCAATACTCAGGATGTTCTAGGCCAAACTGGTAGAATAAATGTGTATAAATCATGAAGATCAGAGAGCATCTCCCAGAGAATTTGGAAGTCAGTCAAGGATGAAACTGGGGAACTGAGGACCAAACTGTATAATCCATTGCTTGAATTGACGTCTGTGTGAGAGGTTACCTGTAAACTGCCAGGTAACAAATGCAAGTCCTTCATGTTAAGGCAGATTCGAGAAAGTTACAGGAAATCACAGACCATCAGAGTGCACAGGCCTTTTCAAAAGCGTCTATAATAAAGGACTATATGACTGTCTGTTTGGGGAGAGGCCACATAATTTTAATAAGAGAAAAACTGCGAGTTGAATATTAATAAAATATAGAATATTCACAGGAGATGACAGGGTAGAGAAGGGGCTTCACATCAGCTGTGTGATGAATAGCTGAGGATGTGGGGACATGGAATTAGGGCAGAAGAGCCTCACTGACAGTGTGGGAATTGTGCTTATGAAGGAAAGGGCTCAACATTGTGGTTATTCGTGGATATAACACGGACAGTACATGGTTCTTCTGGCGTATCTTTCAGAAGGACCGCTGACAGGACCTGGTCTGAGTGGACTTAATTAAAGAGATTCCTTTGCTCCAAACAAGTTTACCCACTTTACCAAGCATTGGCTCACACTGCTGCCCAGCGTTGGAATTTTAATATTTGTAATGATTCAGCATGTCTACACACCAGTCAAGAAGAGGTTTTGGAGCTGCTAAGATTCTGAACATTGTTGCTGGGTTTGTCCCCGACACACCTTCATGCCTGGTTATTTAGTGAAGCGAGGACTCTAGCTTGTGCATAAATCATGATGCATCACTAAGTGGCTGTTTGGTGGCCTCATTCATGAGCATTCCATTCAGTGCCAGATCAGAAACTCTCCAAATTGGATTTTTAGGGCGTGAAAAATTGCTACTGTACATTGCAAAGGTATCCTTTTAGGATTATTTTTCTGAAGCGAACCTTGTGAAATGTAATAAATCTCTTCAGTACTGGTGGATGGATTGTCCCATGCACAGTATGTGCTATGTATTGTTTGGTAAATCAGTTTTAAAGAGCACTACAAACTATATATTATCTAAAATTTTAGGATTCACAGAAGACCCAGTAAAAGTAAGCATTCAAGAGATTCTCTGCTTCATTGGCCAGGTGTGGTGGCTCAAGCCTGTAAACCTGAGGTCATGGCGGGAGGATCACCTGGTCCTAGGAGTTGGAGACCAGCCCAGGCAACAAAGTGAGAACCCATCTCTAAAAAAAGAGTTTTAAAAATTTCAAAAGAATTAGCCGGATGTGGTGGTGCATGCCTGTACTCCCAGCTACTCTGAAGGCTGAAGTGGAAGGATCACTTGAGCCCAGCACATCAAAACTACAGTCAGCTATGATAGTGCCACTACACTCCAGCCTGGGTGACAGAGTAAGACCCTGCCTCCAAATACACACACACACACACACACACACACATACACACACACACACATGCATACACACACACACACATATATGCATACACACACACACACACATATATATGTGTGAATATATATACATATTCTCTATTTTCTTGATGTACCACCTTTAAGCCAGTACTTGATGTTTTAGGCATTGACTTTTTCTGAAAAGTGAAACAAAACAATTTAGACAGTTTTGCAAAACCTTTTGTTTGACTACGGTTCTTGTCTTAGTTATAAGGCTTAATTTTGGTGAATTCAGAGTCTGTCTTCTAATTTAAAATTAAAATAAATTAAAAATAAAAAGTAAAAAGCAAAGCTCTCAAGATAATCTCTTTCAACCAGCAGCGTAATTTGATGAAAGTATCAATACATATTAGTTAGTCACAAGGCAAATTTCCCAGATTTCTGTGAAGTGTTTGCAAAACACCCTGAAATTCTAGAGGGTTTTAGAGATTTCAAGCACTATTTACAACATATACAAATAGATGTTATTGGTATCTTCACACTTTTATATTTAGCAACATGTGAATTAAACAATAGGGCTTAATATTATTCTTAAAGAGTTGGCTTGACAAAGTTAACATTTGAAGTGAGAAAAGTAAATCAATTTTGTGAAAATCAAAAATAAAAATAAAAAATAAATCAGTGTACTAAAAGAGAAACAGAAACTACAGTTTTGCAATCAACTATATTTAGGAATAAATCTTAGTTGTGAAATATTTGCCACCAGTTTCTGGTTGTGTGAGCTTGGATTGGGCTCTGTGAGCCTCAAGCCTCTTGTTCCTGGAGATGTTAACATTGAATCATCAATTTATAAAATGACAGTTTGATATACGTATAGAATTACATTTGCTTACATATGGTGTGTAATGGGTGTTTAGTAACTGTGAGTTATCCGAGTGTTAAGTAAGAGGACATCTATTTTTCCAGGGTTGAGCCTAGTTACTGTACATGACCTATCATGGTATTCCTGCCTAATGTCACTGTATTTGACTCTTCAAATTGGAAGTTGTAATGCTCCCTCCTCAAATCACTTCTCCTCCCTGTATTTACTTAGTGAAAGGCTGATCCTGAAGCTGCCTGTCTCCCAATGCCCTGCACTCACTGCAAGCATCTCTGGGGAGTTTGTTGCTGGAATTTCCTTCCTCACTGTGCATGGAGGACCCTGCCTTTCCTTCTCTGCTCATCCAGCAACTTTTACCTGCCCTACCATGTCAAGGCTGTTTGGGATGCAAAGTAGGGTATGGAGAAAGTCTCCTGCCCCCATCCTTCGATTCAGGGAGTCCTAGTAATTCTGCAGTTCTCTTAATAATCATCCCAAAATAAGTTCCTGCCATGTGTCTAGTGATACTAGGCATGGGGCTAAATGGATGTACAAAGAGATCCCTGCCTTTGAGGAGCTTGGAATCATTTAGAAACGCAGGTAAACTGACAAGGGCAAGGAAGTGAAAGAGGCCTTGTGCCCACTGCTCATGAGCCCAGAGGAATTGTCATCCCTTGAAATACATCCCAACCCAGGGCTAAGCTGAAAGTAGGTTATTTGGTTCTAAAGAAAATGAAACTCATGATTAAAAAAAAAAAAAATTTAGGCACTGTAACTCAAAGCTACAACTCAATCTAAAAACAACCAGTCCCGATGACAAGTACCAGAGAAAACAAATAAATCCCACATCGATTTGTCCCTCTAAAGTCAACATAAAAACCTTAAAATTGCTCCTCAAAACAGAAGGTGTGCTTATTTCTTATCTCAAACTAAAAGTCAAACAAAACGAAAACCTGTAGTAATTTACGGGGACCTCACAATTGAGAAAAAATGAAATGGTCCCCAAAAGACAATTTTTTTTCCTTTTTCAACTTTTATTTTAGGTTCAAGGGGTACATGGGCAGGTTTACTTCATGGGTAAATTGCATGTCCCTGGGGCTTAGTGTACAAATGATTGCATCACCCAGGTTTTGAACACAGTACCAACTAGATAGATTTTGGATTCTCACCCTCCTCCCTACCTCTCCCTTCAAGTAGGCTGTGGTGTCTATTTTCTCTGCTTTGTTTCCATGTATACGCACTGTTCAGACTATTTTTAAAAATGAAGAAAACTTATGCCCTTTATAAATATTATAACCTAACATTACAAGTGACCCAGAATAAAGATGACATTAATGCTATTCTCAGGATTCAGTGTGCCATAACTAATCTTAATCCTCAATTTATAACTGTTTGCAATTACAAACCCAAGTGATGGGTAGGCAATTAACAAATAACAATGAGTATATAACACAGAAGTTGTTTCATTTTTATCAGTGAGATGCGCCCAACATGGGAATGTGAATGTGAAGACAACACTAATGTAAAGTATAAACTGGCATTGATTTAAGAGGAGAGAATTTAAAAAGGAAAGAATATGCTATTAATTTCCAAATCTTCACATTTTACACATATTTGGATTAAAAAATGGTGACTTTTCTCACCGAAAAGTAATATAAACTTACAACTCATTTTATTCAGTGCCTGAGGTTCTGAAGCTACCTCCAGGTGACTTTTGCTGTCTGCTTCACCTCCACCTTTTCCTCCATTAATAATTTGCTGACAGCCTTTCACCCACACAGTAAGGTCAAGAATGTGGGATGGGATTGGGGAGAGAAGCTCTGTTCTGTAACTTGCAGCAAACTGTCCTTCACTCTGAAGCTGAAGATTGTTTTCAATGACTGAAGAATTCTAAATTTTCTATTTGTTTTGTAGTTTTAGTTTTCAATTATTTGTGAATCTACGATAGAGGCTGCTTAGTGGCTTTAAAGTCAGACCAGACTTTAAAGATTCCCGAGTCACGAGTCACACATTGGGCAATGCTGATCAAATGACATAATTGAGCTAGCTGTGTTGTTACAAAATATGTGAAGTGCCTGGCATATAATAAACTAATAAATACGTCAATAAATACTTAGTAAATAAGTATAATCACATTAATAATCATACTTTGTTGGCACATTTATCTGTTTTTTAATTAATTTTTGTAGATGAGGAAAGGGAAGCTCAGTCAGTGAATTCCCCAGTTTACTACAAAAAGGGGAACATACTAAACTATCTTGCAACAGACCTCCCAATTTTCCTAGGAACTGGAGCCATGCTGGGCATGGGCCTTACAAATTGTCTAATTATTTCTAATGGGCACTCAACAGTATTAAACTACCAACAATCTGGATATTGGAAAATGATGGAAATATACTGTGGTTACCATGAGCACATCTCAGTTTTATTCATTGGAAGGAAAAAGATGTCCTACCCAGATGCTGTCTTCTTGTTTGTACTGTTTCCAGTTGCGCCCTGTGTCACTGAACATCAGGCTGTAACTCGTCACCCAGTCAGAGCTTCCGTATCTTCCCTGCGTGGCCACTGCTGTAATCTCTACTCTGTTTCCCAGGTCCATCTGGAGCCACTGTTGAGCATTGGAATCTGCTGGGGACCAACCGCCAGTTCCTGGAACAGGATCAGAGAGAGAGAGAGAGAGAGAGAGAGAGAGAGAGAGAGAGAGAGAGAGTTGTAGTAATGTCTCACATAGCTACAACTTTCAACTATCAAAGGGAAATGAAACAGTGTTCAACTAAGATGACTCTACCCCCAAATGGGCCCTACTCTTCCCTGCGTCTGTACTTAACCCCCTGGTACTTTCCATTCTCCACCTCCATCAAAATCTCTCTCATTTCAAAAACTGTATCTTCCATGCTTCCATCCCTATTTCCTTAGCCATTATGACTTCTATCTTACAAACTCCTAGTGACATTTGTTTTATTTATTTCTCTTCTAACAACTTCAGCCTTTGATTGCAGATATAGATGAACTAGGCTTACATGCTCTCTCTCTCTAATATATCGTTCCTTCTTTTCTTCCTTCTCTTCCTTCTTTTAGTGTTCTTTCATTCCCTTCTCTCTCCTCTGTCTCTGAATATTTACTATGAACCTATCATGGGCAAGATATTGTCCTGCAGATACAAAGATGAAAGGACACCAACTATGCCTTTGTATCATTCATTTATTCGGCAGATGTTTGTTGAGCGCCAGGAGTATGCTGGGTGCTGAATAGAGAGAGAGATGCTGACAAAAACATATCAAGTGATGTGAAAGAAACTATCACAAGAGGTAAACAGCAGGTACACAGAGCACAGAATGCCTCAGGAGCTGATCAGAGAGGCCTTCTAGAGACAGCCATAGTAGAGGTGACGCATGAGGCAAGTGCAGCCAAATCCCAGGAAAAAAAAAAAACATGGCAAGTTCGATGGAGATTAGCCAGGGAAAAGGGAGCAACATACACCAAATCTCAGAGGCGTGACAGAGTCTCTAACATTCTTGGATCTTCATGTGATTCAGTATACCTAACCTGCAGGGACATTGTGACACACATACGAAAACTGTTTTGGCCCGAGAATTTTGTATTTCTCACACTTGAGGTTTGCAGAAGATCAATATTAGTTCTCTCTTAGTTGGAAGACTTGTAGCCTAAATTTTCTGTTTTTATTTCATATAGAATAAAAAAGACAATATTCACTTATACTAATCCCAAGTTTCACAAATCTTCTGAAGCCCATGTGGGAGCTACTGCAGACTGTATTATGCCATGGGTAGGGATAGCATAGAAGCAACTCAGGACATCAAGTAGGGAGAGGTAATTGAAGTTTTCGTTTAGAGGAGTTAATCAATAACCTTTTTCTTTCAATCTATGTCATTGAAATCATTTTTAGTGATGTTTCAGTCTACTTTCTCGCCACCTTGGAAGGAGTCATTTGGACATCTCCTTGGTAACTGAGAGCTTTCCAGAGCCCCAGCTCCTCCTGCAGAGTCTCTCATAGTACAGGGCTGCAATACAGACAAAGTGATAGAGGGCATAAAGTCAATCCTATTCTGTCTTTAAGGATGGAAAAATAGAGGACTTAAAGGCACATCTTACAAATTGTGGTTGATTTTCTTCAGTAAGCAGCTAGCCCTTAGCAGATTTTGTTTGAGAAAAGTTTTGTTTTTTTTCCTTTTTTTTTCTCACCATTCCTGAGAAGAGTCAAATGCAGGAAAGAAGGGGAAGGGAATGTGCTCAGCATCTATTGTGGAATGTGTTTTATTCAGTGTTTTTTATGAATACAGTGGCAGATATGGCAGATAGTTACTAATATCCATTCTGTCTTCCTTCTGTGGTAATAGAATTGTAGTGAGTGCATGGCTTAATGGCAGTTTTCAGCTTTCTGTACTTTTATGGTTATGGCCATGTGGTCAAGTTCTCTCCAATAAGAATGTGAATGGGAATAATTTCTGCCACTTCCAGGCTAGCGTGCTCCTTCTCCACTTGCTTTCCTCTTCCACCACTGATGGATGCAGCTGACAACAAGATCTAGATGATGGCAGAATCACAGTATGGAAAGATCCTGGATCCCTGCATCATCACATGGAGGAGAGCACTTGCCTACTTGAACACATTCACCTAGTAGACGAATGAGAGCTAAACACTATTGTGTTTAAGTCAATGTGCATTGGACTCTATTCGACACTGTAGTTTTGCCTACTTGAATAAATATACAATATCCTTTTAAGTAAATAGCATTATCTCCATCATAAAGTTGAGAAAACCGAAATCCAGCAAGTTTAGAAAATTTGGCACCCACGATTAAAACATAGGGTAAATCTAGCTATTTGCAATTATCCTTCAACAGAAAAACACAAAAAACAAAAAACAAAACAAAACAAAAAAAACGATTATAAAACTCCAGAAAATTAGTAAGGAGGAAAATCACTGGAAGTGGGTATTTGATCAGAGATTCTGAGATGCCAGATCCAGGAGTACATTTTTATCATTCAACTCTGTCTTCCTCAACATATTCACAATTCCCATTCCCCTCTGCCTTTCTCTAGCTTCTCAAAATTGACAGAGAGGCTTATAGAGACGGAGGTTTTACATTTTAAAAAAGCCAAAATTATTCTGAACATATTCTTTATTTCTATTCAACATATTCTTCTGCTGCCCAGTTCATGAGGCTGCAGTCTTTCTCAGTAAAAAAAAAAGAAAAGAAAAGAAAAGAAAATGTTGTTGAAATGGTCTTCTCTCAGCAATATTAAAACATGATAGAAAATAAATGTATATGGTGATTTTATCTGTAGTGAATATATGAGTGATTTTATACTTTTCTGATTTTTGTATATAACATAGCTTCCATTATCAACATGTTATTCTTTTATAAGCTGAGAATTGTATTACTCATATGTGATTTATTGCATAAAGAATATGTACAGCAATTTGGGAGCTGATAGTTTAATACAGGACTTCTGATGTTTCTGTGACTACCATTATTTTTAAAATGAAAATTCTTAAGCCTTAACTATTTCTCTTTTACCCTCAATAGTTCACAACTAGACTTCCTCCTCATGCTTTAAAGCTTTTCCTTCATCTACTCTAATTAGTATATGATAAGAACTTATGTGAAGAATGGAAACAAGGAACTAGAATGACAAGAAATTTTGCCTTGCAAAGAATAAAATAACAAAGGACTGATCAAAACTAAACCAAACCAAGACAAACCACACCAAAAAATAGAGAATGATTTAACATTAAAGTTTCTGCAAATTTGTCTAAAGAAAATCACATCTCCCTTTTTCCCACAGTAAAAAAAAAACTTAACTTATTAATCTTCCCCAAATTAACCAAAATGGAATAGTTGTTGTTAGCATTCATCAACACATCATGTTAAAAATTTTCTGAGCCCAAGAGCTTCAGTCAAAGCTCTTAAAATGGAGAGATGCTATCTGGGTGATAATTGCCGAGGACTCTTTCCTGCTGTTGAAGATGTTCCCCGCATTACAGCTAATAGGGAAGACACCCAGGGTTGCCAGGGTTGCTATGGCAAACGTTTTGTTCTTTCCACCAAACAATAAATGTGTTTTCACAAATGATGAGAGTAGCCTGAAGAAACTATTTGTAGTCGCTATAAAAACGCACTGCACCCACACTAGCTCCTTGTTTCTGAATTATTCCTTAAATTGGGGGTATAACGTACACACAAATAAATGCATTTGGCAAGTTGAAGGCGTCAACTAAGGCAATGCTGTCTGTAATTTTGGCTGATGTATCAATGGCTATTAAACACAAAAATGTCTATAAACTCTGCAGTTTAAATTTAAAGGATATTTAACAGAAGTTTACATTTAAAGAGAAAACTTGCATTTAAAGAAAAAATAATCTCACCTTAGAGAACATCTGGAATTGTTCAAATATTTGACAAGCAAAAAATCCAAAATGATTTGGAGGCTATGTCTTAGTTATTTCTAGCCTACTCCAAACCTCATACTCTGCAAACTGTATTATCTGACTTTGGAGGAAAAGATGGCATAAAGAGATGCTGGACCAAAAGTTAGGCGATTTGATTCAAGACCCAGCTCTTTTCCTGATGTTACACTAGATCAGAAATTCTCAAATGAGCTCCATCATGCAAACAGGATAGTTGTCAGCATTTCCAAGATCATAAACTAGGAAGCAGTAATGCAGGAGCTCCAGATGCAGGAAACCTGGATCCAGCCCCCAGGTCTTCCCTGGGCTCTAAGTGGCCTCTCAAGTACACCAACACATCCCTCAGGTCCTCGTCCTCCTGCTTCCTCATAAGAGCAATTCTCACTAGAAACATAATTCACCTTGACATTGTTTCCAGTATCTCAGTTGATTCTCATGGAAATCAGCAGTAGCATTTTAAAAATTTTTTCAAAGCAGTCTCAATGGGCCAAGCAGCTAACCCAGATGTATGGCTAAAGACTGCACTCCAACACAGTTCTTCTAATTTCAAGTCCCTGCCTTAGGTTTCAATAGGAACCAACATCTTAAGAAAGCAAGAATAGACTTGTATGGAGAATTCTAAGCAAAGATTTTTGGGGTTTTTTTTGCTTTGCTTTGTTTTGTTTTTTGAGACAGAGTCTCACTCTTTTGCCCAGGCTGGAGTGCAATGATGTGATCTCGGCTCACTTCAACCTCTGCCTCATGGGTTGACGCGATTCTCCCACCTCCGCCTCCTGAGTCGCTGGGATTACAGGCATGCATCACCACGCCCAGCTAATTTTTGTATTTTTAGTAGAGACGGGGTTTCACCATGTTGGCCAGACTGCTCTCGAACTCCTGATCTCAGGTGATCTGCCTGTCTCAGCCTCCCTAAGTGCTGGGATTACAGGTATGAGCCATCATGCCCAGTCGCAAAGTTTTAAGTAAGAAAAACAAAACAAAATGAAATCAGATCTCCTGCCTCCTCCAGTCACTCCATGCTCACTTCTTTGTACTAAGACGCTGCTAATCCTGCATTCCGAACTGCACACACTGGGGTAGGCTGTAAGTATGAAGCAGAATAACCAGTAGAAAATGCAGAAATTCCTCAGTTTCTACACTTATTTCCACTTTTAACTCAAAAAGGGAAATGAGAATTGACTGATGTCACACATTGGAAATGGGCACAAAACGGATTATATACAGGTCTCTGCAAAGTGAAATTTCATAACTGTCTTTCAAAAAAAGAGAGTACATTTAGTCCAAGACCAGCTGGAGTTAAAAGTGTCATACACACACACAGCAACAAAGCATTTTCACACCTAATCTGTTTCTTTCTTTCTTTCTTTCTTTCTTTTGACGGAGTCTTGCTCCTGTCACATAGGCTGGAGTGCAATGGCGTAATTTTGGCTCACTGCAACCTCTGCCTCTTGGGTTCAAGCGATTCTCCTGCCTCAGCCTCCTGAGTAGCTGGGATTACAGGTGCCCGCCACCACACCCAGCTAATTTTTGTATTTTGAATAGAGACAGGGTTTCACCATGTTGGCCAGGCTGGTCTTGAACTCTTGACCTCGAGGTGATTCACCCACCTCGACCTCCCAAAGTGTTAGGATTATAGGCATGAGCCACCACCCCTGGCCACACCTAATCTGTTTTAAAAATACAGCCTGGCCATTTTTTTTTTAAAGCCTAAAATAAACCCTATAGGAAACACGTTTCCCAGGCAGGTACTTCTCCTGCCTTCCAGAAGGCCCTATGAAACTACAAGTACATTCTCACAAATTACTGTAAGGCTAGTTTGAATCATTAGCCATATCTTTAATTATTAAACAATCGGTGCCTCTGTAAGTAAAAGTTCTAGATGTTTTAGGGACACAGCTACCTGGTAATGTGTAGGGAGACCCCCTGAAACTATTGCTACGGAATAAAGGATGAAATGCTCCTGATTATTGTAAATACAAAATTGCATGCAGGATTGTGTAAAGACAATGCCAGGTTGGACTGCCAGAATGAGCCAATAGCGTGTGATGTGCTTCCCCCTGCAGAGAGCCTATGAATGGACATGCAGTCAGGGAGGTTTCACATCACCAAGATTCCTATCCCAGAAAAGCAGATGTTCATAGCTCTGGGAATGGAATGCGACCCTTGTGGAGAGCCTATAAACGGATGCATGGGGGGTGCCTCTCCATATAGATAAGATAGGGCTATAAATGCCCTCATCTTGCCGCAGCTCTTCTAGGCCTCTTTAGGGTAAAGGCATACTCCCGTCTGAGAATTTCTGGTCTAACCGGTTGTCTAGCTTCACGTCCTGTTTCTATGGATTGTTTGTAACCAGCTTTTGCTGCAACTGTTACTGCCGATTAACATCTTGCTAATCATAGGTTGTGGAAAGACTGTGCTTCTGTTTTAAGGCTCTGTTAGAAATTACCGATGCACACACTATATTGCAAATTCTTATCTCTGTATACTGTACTTCTGCATACAGACGTTATGTTAAAGAATTACTTCATCCCCATGTGACCATCTCACCTCATAATCAAATGACCCTAAATCCCCCACTAACCTATTCCCGCCCTCACTAAACTTAATAATAAATGCTGGTATATCCAGTGCATCGTTGGCACTGTGGGACCAGAAGGTGATGACCCCTCTGGACCCAGATTTCACTGTCTTGTGTGTGTCTATTATTTCTTGACCTGCCAATCTGCCTGGGAACAAAGAGAGAGCCCCATTGCATTGCGTGCCGCTGGCCAGATCCCGCAATAGTAATGGTAATGAATAACAGAAAGATGCTGTCCCATAAATATTGAACATTATGCAGTATGTGTAAGAGTAATAACAACATTCATAGACATGCTTGTAGCACTCAGAAGGGCTTCCTGCTCCTCCCTGTGGAACAGGATCACCCATGTGTAATAGGACCTGTGGCTGGGCAAGAATCTTTGAGGCGGAAAGCTGTTGGCAAGAACCCTGGGCATAATCTTTCTGCTCCTGGGCAGGTGCAGGAGGGCTAAGGTATTGCAGCCTGGTCCAGGCCATGCCTCCTGCACTTCCATTTCCACATTAATTTAGGGACTAAGGAGTTAACCAGGGGAAAATAACGTGGGAACTTGGCCAGGCACAGTGGCTCACGCCTGTAATCCTAGCACTTTGGGAGGCCAAGGCAGGCGGATCATCTGAGGTCAGGAATTCGAGACCAGTGTGGCCAACATGGTGAAACCCCATCTCTACTCAAAATACAAAAATTAACAGGGCATGGTGGTGCGTGCCTGTAATCCCAGCTACTCGGGAGGCTGAGGCGGAGAATTGCTTGAACCCGGGGAGCAGAGGTTCCAGTGAGCCAAGATCATGACACTGCAATCCAGCCTGGGCAACAGAGTGGGACTCCATCACTAAATAAATAAAACAATAAATAAAAAATAAATAAATAAATAAAGTGGGAACTTGCCAACACACCGTGTGGGTTGCAAAAATGATAAAAACCTATAAGAAAATCTGGAATGACCCTGACTGAGACCAGTCTGCAGACAACAACAAAGGAGCTTTTAAGAGATTCACATAAGGGAGGGGTGAGTTTGGATAATAATCAGACCTGGTTGTCATAGTCTGATTAAAGAGTCTGCCTAAGGAGTAATGTCTAGGGAGAGTGGTTCTGTGTATGCCTTAGTTTGGATTTCCTGGAAGTCAGTTATGAAACAAGGACTTGAATGCAAGTAGTTCATTTGAGACGTGATCCCAGGAAGATGAGACAGGGCAGAAAGGAAAGCCCATCCATGCCACAGCATCAGGCCTTCATCCCTGTGAGTGAACTTCATCCCACTGGGATAGGGGGAACCTTAGGGTTATCTCATTCGAGTGGGAGGGAGCTGGGGTTTTTAATACACCAACTTGGTCGGGTATTAATTGAGGGCTTCTGGAGAGCAGGGTGGCATCTAAAGTACAGACAGAAACACCGAGAGGAGAAGTTCAGCTATTAGGGTTGAAAGTGTTCCTGTTGAGGATGTTCTCAGGTCTCTATCCAGATCCTCTTCATCCTCTAGCTGTGGGTGCTAGATGACAGCTAGAACTATCCCCTTTTCCAGAGATTTGTCCTTGGCCAAAGAGAAGCCTTCTTGCCTGGGAGCTGTCACTTCCCGTGTCCCCAACTCAGCGAGTGTCGACTGATACAAAGTTCAAAAGGCCGGTCTCAGTGTCCCAAAGTATGACAGACTTTATAGTATAGTCTGAGGTCTAGAACATCTTTGTGGCATCTGAAGGAACCTTGACTCCGTGGAGACTATACCCTTGCTAGCTTTCCCCTCTGCCTTATCCTGCTTCCCTCACGCCCTATCTCCAGAGAGCAGTGCCCCAATAATTACTTCCCCAAGAAGCCCTGTCTCTGCTTAGCTTCCAAGATGCTGGCTTTTGGCTGAAATGGTGAAGTCTGAAAGATATGAGCACCAACAGCCTCTGAGACAGTGTGTGCACCTGGCTTCACACTGGTGTGTCTGTCAGTGTCTATGGTGAGAAAGCTGTGTTATTATTTTGAAAGTTGCTCAGTACTCAGACAGTTTTGCTGATGTCCTCTAATAAATATCTTCGCTTTGAAAAAATGGAGCAATCAAGGCCCTGATGGAGCAGGAAAGGAGCTCTGCTGCCTGTTTCATAGTTCAGAAGTTATAAAAGAAGTGAGGGGATTTGGCAAAAGGGCAGTCTGAGCTGGGAAGAATTGGAGTTCAGTCCCAAGATGGATATTCCATATTCATGACCCCTACAGACCAAGGGCTGATTCATGTGTGCATAGAAACACCCAGGTGTTTTAAAAACCTTGGATGGGAGGGTCATGTATATAAAACTTAAAGGGTTTAAAACTAATTGTTCAATATGGTAGTGAATATTTAAATTTAAATTTCACTTAAACTAAAAATTGAATTTCTTAGTCACAGTAGCCGCATTTAAATGCTCAATAGCCATGTGTTGCTAGTGGATACCTTGCATAGCACAGTTATACATATTTCCATCTTTGCAGAATTTTCTATTGGCCAGTGTTGCTGTAAAATTTCTCTTATAAAATGAGTAGAAGCTCAGTTCCATTTTAACTTGGCAAATCAATACACTCCAACTCTGCCCATCTGCTGCTCAGACCTAAGAGATTGTTAGTGGATTCTAGTGGATTATGTATACCTGATTTTATATCTATATATATGTACATGTATGTATATATATATATAAAATTATTGAGTTCTTGCCATGAGTAAAGCAGTGTAGAAGATTCAGCAGCAGGGTAAAACACTGTAGGAGATTCAGCAGCAAGGTAAAACACTGTTCCTGTTTTTAGGCATGTAAAGAAAAAATTACTCTCCCAAGATTATCAAAGGGAAAAGGAAGAACTGGAATTGGAAGTGATTTGAAACTGCAGATCTCATATTGATGACATTACCACTTACATTTTTTTTCTCATGAGCAATATACTTTATGCACAGTTGAGCATACTACATTTAACTTAGATTCTTGGTGTAATTTTCTTTTAAAAAACAGTGTCTGGTCGAATTCTGGTGTTTTTGAGTTTAAAAGGTCACTTTCTACCTTGTGACTTTGGACAGGTAATTTCCCTATTTCTATAAAAATAGTATGGTTAGTGTCTAACATACCAAGGATAAAATTATATATATATATGTGTGTGTGTGTGTGTGTGTGTGTGTGTATGTATATATCTATATATACACACATACACATATATATAAATATATATAAACTCACAGGCATCACAACTATGGACACAAAATGACTAAATATGAGTGTATCAAATTGCATTACTCTGAATGAGAGAGAAAGGAGAGAAAGAGGAGAGAGAGAAGGAGAGAAAGAGAGAGAGAAAGGGATAGAATGAATATTTATAGACATGGTTGATTATTCTCTTACTCCATATCAGATGATTAATCTAAATTCAGAGGTGGTAATTCCATCCTCTTTGACTGTGATTGTTTCAGGACTGGATGGATGACCAAATTATGGAAGCTGGTGAAACAGGAAAGGGTGATCCCGGGTCTCGGGTCCTTGAAGAGCTTCAGTGCTCTAAGAATTGGTTCCCAAACTTTTGTGAGCATCAGAATCATTTAAGGAACTTGGGAAAACATAGGTTTCGACTGCCAGAATTCCTAATTTAGTAGGTCGGTGTGAGTCTAGATAATCTACATTTTTATCAAGTTCCTAGGAGATGTTCATTATGCTGCTATTTCAGGGCTCACACTCTGATAGCTTAAAAAAAACAAGCCACAGGAGGTCATGGTCTCAATGATTCCCAGAATGTTGTAAATCTGGCTGAGATGTTCGGCAGGCTTATCAGTTCCAGGACAATGCTGCCACTGAGGGTGGTATTGTTGAATTAAATCTGCCAGCCCTGGAGCCTGCCCTTTTTGAGAATTTCCTTTTGTTTTTAATAATTAATTTTTACCTTTAATCCTTTTGTAATGAGAAAAAAATCCCACAGATACAAAAAGTCTCACAAAATGAATGTTTAGCTTAATAAAGTATTATAGGGTAAAGACTCTTATAACCTCTCTGTTCCGGAAATAGATATATGAATGCTTTTCAATCTTTATCTGAATAATGTAATATTTTTCAACCAGTGTGAGCTGGATTCTGTTATTTACACACAGAAGCACACTAATAAAGATACCCCAGAACACTTTCTGATTGCTGTGGATATTTTTGTAGAAAAGATTCATTAGAAGCCAGTCCTTAGCAAAACAAATGATAAAGGTTCTTTGATAAAATCTGGATTTTTAATGCAACATGTTCATTGGCTAGAAAATTAAAGTCAAGACATGATCAACCAATTGCATAGATGAATATAACTGGAATAAGCAAGGAGTGAGATACTCAAAAGGAGAAATGAGGAGGGCATCACCATAAAAGAAAAAGTCTTCAAATTGAAAATCTGGAGAAAGATGAACTAAAGGATTATATTAACTCCCATTTTCTGGTTCTTTGGCATTTGTTATATGCTACCATTTTCACTTCTCATAGTGCATCCTGTAAACTTTAACTTATCTTTTTAAGGACATGTCCACGATGTTTAACTGAAAGACTTCTTCTAGAGAAGAAGACTCCAGTATCCAACAACATATCCAGTAGACTCCTTCTAACTATTCCTGGTTAGACAAAGAACCACACAATGTTCTAGTTGAACGTATCTTATTTCCTCCTAAATGTGACACACATTGAAAACGTTGTAAACTGGCATTGTAAATTGCTGTTGTAAACTGCCAATCACTAGACAAATGTAAGTCACTAATAATCATGCTTTAATTCTATTCTTACAGTTTTGTTGCAAGGCTTTAAGTTAAATTCAAAGAACTAATGAATTAAAGAAGCTCTTGTCTCTTTGCAAAGTGTTAGAAACATGAAAGTGGTGGCTCTCTGCACTTCATGGAGTGCTACTTAGAGGTCATCTCAACCTGGCCCTTCAAAGGAAGTGACTTACAATCAAGAAAAATAGAGTAAAGAATGAAGTACATGGATTTTGCTTCTTTCTTGGAACTTTGTGTGTGTGTGTGTGTGTGTGTGTGTGTGTGTGTGTGTGTGCCAAATGGTGATGTTTAAATCTTTGAATTATCAGACAGAAAAAAATTTTCTACAATCCCTTTCCTTCTCCTCCTATGTGGTTTTGCAATTAGCCAACCTGAATAGAGGGCTATCACATTGGATTTGTCTCCATCTGAGACAGGGTCCCAAGGTTCCTATTAAATAGCAGAAGGTTTCTGTCCTGTATCTTTCAATGATCTATAGCTGTCCTAGTAAAAGAGGCCTAGGGCATTGTTTAAATATCCAGGTCAAAGTTAGTTTTTCCCTCAGGCATATTAGGCCACATTGAGATTTTAGGGGCACTCAAAAGGCAAGATATATAGATTTCTCTTTCTTCCTTGATGTCTGAAAATCTTTTCTTTTGGTTAAAATACTGAGAACCCTAGGGGAATACCAAAATTACCTGAGAGCTGATTATGTCAAGAGCACCTTTATTCAGGCTAAGATCTCATATCAACATCGATAAAGAAATTGATTAATGAGGGGTAGACAGACCTAGATTCAAATTTAAGCCCTACTAAAATTAGCTGTGTAGTTTTAGGCCACTGACTTAACCTCTCTGACACTGTTTCCCCATCTTAAAAAAATGAGAAAAATACCAGAGTACTAAAGTGATGATAGAAATGAAGAACCAAAGTTTTCAACATGGTTCCTTCTTTTTCTACTCTCTCCTACCCCTAAGATCCAGAGTAAGTCAGTCATAGAGGTGAGAATTGAAAGAACAAAAGGTTCAATGATACTCTAGAATGCTGCATCTCAGATTTCAATTTGCAGATGCACCAGCTGTTAAAGCATGGGTTCTGATCCAGGAGTTCTGGGTCAAAGCCAAGATTCTGCATTTGTAACAAGCTCCTGGTGGATGTCCCATGTTCTACCACCATACACAATTCGAGTGGGAAGGGAGAGTGTGATGCACCAGAGGAAAGCATAGATTTGTCCCATGCCTGGGGCAGCTAGGACAGGACACAAGAAAGGAAAGGTGCTGAAAAGAGAGAAGGGAGGTTCACAGGGAGAGGGGGTTATCCAGTAACCGATTTCTGCATAGCTTACTGTCTTTTAAAATAGATTAAATTCAATGTATTTTTTGAGATGCTTGCCTGTGTAAGTTGAGATTGTGTGTTTCTAGAATGACAATTTTGTTGTCATGGATAATTTGATTTCTTATGTCAAGGCATTTTCAGCTTCCTGGGTTCAAGGATGGATAAAAAGGTTTAAAATCCTTACCTCCTGCTTTGGCACAGACTCCATGCACACTTACCACCCTCCTTACCACTTCCTTGGGCAGCACTGATTACAAAATGCTAAGGACCCTAAAGGTCTTCTGAAGTTGGTTTTCATCTTGATGTCATCAGGCCATCCATGAGGAGATTAGGGTTGAGTGTGAGCAGAAATCAGGGTTCATTTGCACAATTAGCATATCAGCTGTCTAGAGACTTGTTCCAGATTTCAAGGTGAAAATCCTGGGAATCCAATTTCACAAGCAACACTACAACGTCTGCTCTCTGGAGACAACAGGAGTCTTCTATCTGGATTTATTAAGCCCCACAGAATATAGATCTAATCTACTCTGTTTTATTTATACACTCACACACGCATATATATATATATTTGAAATGGAGTCTCACTCTGTCACCCAGGCTGGGATGCTGTGGCATGATCTCAGCTCACTGCAACCTTTGCCTCCCAGGTTGAAGCAATTCTTCTGTCTCAGCCTCTTCAGTAGCTGGGACTGCAGGTGCATGCCACTATGCCCAGCTAATTCTCATATTATTAGTAGAGATGGGATTTCACCATATTGGTCAGGCTGGTCTTGAACTCCTGACCTTAGGTGATCCACCTGCCTTGGCCTCCCAAAGTGCTGAGATTACAGGCATGAGCCACTGCGCCCAGCCTCTAATCTATTTTAAAAGACAGTAAGCTATGCAGAAATCGGTTACTGGATAACCCCCTCTCCCTGTGAACCTCCCTTCTCTCTTTTCAGCACCTTTCCTTTCTTGTGTCCTGTCCTAGCTGCCCCAGGCATGGGACAAATCTATGCTTTCCTCTGGTGCATCACACTCTCCCTTCCCACTCGAATTGTGTATGGTGGTAGAACATGGGACATCCACCAGGAGCTTGTTACAAATGCAGAATCTTGGCTTTGACCCAGAACTCCTGGATCAGAACCCATGCTTTAACAGCTGGTGCATCTGCAAATTGAAATCTGAGATGCAGCATTCTAGAGTATCATTGAACCTTTTGTTCTTTCAATTCTCACCTCTATGACTGACTTACTCTGGATCTTAGGGGTAGGAGAGAGTAGAAAAAGAAGGAACCATGTTGAAAACTTTGGTTCTTCATTTCTATCATCACTTTAGTACTCTGGTATTTTTCTCATTTTTTTAAGATGGGGAAACAGTGTCAGAGAGGTTAAGTCAGTGGCCCGAAACTACACAGCTAATTTTAGATTAGATGGATTAAAATTTCAAGGAACAAATGATAAACATAATTGTTTTCAAACTCTATTTGGAAAAGAAAAAACACATGCGATAGAAAAATACAAACTTCTCCTCTCATGGGGCCGGAGACGTCTATTTCTATTTTCCTTTTAATCATCTAAAGTAACTTAAATCCTTCCCCCTCATTTTCAAGAAGGCCTAACCCACAACTCCGTGGCTTCACGCTGTACCACCAGCCCCTGTACTTCCTGCTGACAGTAAGTGCTTCTCCGAAGCCCAGCTGACTCTAATACCCAGATCAAAAGCTTTCTTGCCACAAAACAAATCACATTTGACAAAGACTGAACCATCCTAAGCCACAATTATATAGATTGACTTGGCAACCTAAGTTAATGGTGATCTGACCTCCAGCTTAATGTATTTTGTCGTGTTTTTTTTTTTTTCTTTTTCCCAAAAGTAATTAGTTCTCTTCCTTGCTTTTCATTTTCTTTGTGTGTGATGAGATGAAGGCTGAAGTGTTTGTGGAAGTGAGAGAACAAAAATTCTATTTGGCAAATCCCTTCTATCGATGAGACAGCAGCATGGAGATTATTACAGTTGGGCTTTAACTTTTTGTTTTTGTTTTTGTTTTGAGACGGAGTCTCGCTCTGTCGCCCAGGCTGGAGTGCAGTGGCAGGATCTCTGCTCACTGCAAGCTCTGCCTCCTGGGTTTAGGCCATTCTCCTGCCTCAGCCTCCCGAGTAGCTGGGACTACAGGCGCCCGCCACCCGCTAGTTTTTTTTTTGTTTGTTTGTTTGTTTTGGTTTTTTTTTGTATTTTTTAGTAGAGACAGAGTTTCACCGTGTTAGCCAGGATGGTCTCGATCTCCTAACCTTGTGATCCGCCCGTCTCGGCCTCCCAAAGTGCTGGGATTACAGGCTTGAGCCACTGCGCCCGGCCGGGCTTTAACTATTAATCCCTGCCTCCTGTGCTGGATTGCCCACACCTCGACTGACACAGCAACACGTACCCGCCAACAGCTGTTTCCGAGGGTATGTTTTCTCTCAGAAATGTTAGTTGGTTATTGATAGAACTCATTAAACTTGGTTTACTCAGGGTTTGGGGAGCTTGTCAGATAACATTTGCCCAGCACGTTTTTCCTTCAGTCTTTATGTAAATGTTTGAGTTGGTCTCTTCTCCTGCTATGGCAAACTGATCAGCTGTGCACACTTTCTTCCTGGGTACGGGGCAGACGTGTGTCTACCTGAGTTCTGAGTACACGTGGGGGTAAAGTGTTGCCTCGTCATTTATGTTCAGTGTTTGCCAAGGTTTCATATAATGATCAAGGGACTCAGCAATTTTCAGTGGTGCCCAAAATCTCCCAGGGGAGCTCGTCAGTGTGAAATAGTTCAGCAGTGATGAGGTACAAGGATATTATTGAGTACACTCTATCCTTTTGAGGGGGATTTGATGCTCTGAAAGTCATGGGTTTTACCATTTAAATTTCATCTTGAGTGGGATGCCCAGTGAGATACCGGGATGTTCCTTGACAAGAGTGTTGGAAGACTGAACGGTGTAGAGTAGGAGAAGTTCACTAATTACGGTGATAAATAAACCAATGAATAAATGTTTGTTAAGAAAACACTATCTAAAGCTTCGAAATCGTAAGAAAATATAGTATGATCTTTCAACATCATCCTGGAGCAATTTTAAACACATCCACTTAACAATTATTTAATTCTCCAGAAAAACACACCTGTCATTTGGTTTGGCTAGTTTCTGGGTGAGGTAGAGTTAGGTACTGTGAAGTTGTCACATGCTAATTTATAAATGTGTCTCCAATAGAGAAGATATAACCCCTGAGTTTTATAACCCTGTAAGACATTGTGATGGTTAGTATTAGGTGTCAAGTGGACTGGGTTAAGGGACATCCAGACAGCTGGTAAAGTGTTATTTTTGGTTGTATCTGTGAGGGTGTTTATGGAAAATATTGACATTTGAATCAGTAGAAAGATTCACCCTCACCAATGTGAGCAGACACGATCCAATCCGCTGAGGGACCAGATAGAACAAAAAGGCAGAGGAAAAGTGAATTTCTCTCTCTCTCTCTCTCTCTCTCCTGGGGCTGGAATATTCATCTTCTTTTGCTCCTGGACATCAGAGCTCCAGCTTTTGAGTCCTTGCGCTCTGGGACTGATACCAGTGGTTCCCTAATTTCTCAGACCTTGGACCTCAGATGGAGGGTCACACCATTAGTTCCCCTAGTTCTCAGATCTTTGGACTCACTGAATTACACCACCAGCCTCCCTCTTCAGCTTACAGACAGCGTATCGTGGGACTTCTTGGCCTCCATAACCATGTAAGCCCATTTTCACAATAAATGATTTCATATATATGTGTATATGTATACACGTGAGTGTATATGTGTGTGTGTGTGTGTGTGTGTGTGTGTGTATACATCCCATTGGTTCTGTTTCTCTGGAGAATCTTGACTAACACATACATTAACTAGTTTTGTATCTGCCTAGCAATTTCATTCCAATATTATTTTCTTCTGCCTCCCCCCACCCTCACCAAATGTCTCTGAATATGCAGTTCCCAAAAATACTCTTTGAATTAG
This sequence comes from Macaca mulatta, assembly GCF_049350105.2. Taxonomy (NCBI): domain Eukaryota; kingdom Metazoa; phylum Chordata; class Mammalia; order Primates; family Cercopithecidae; genus Macaca; species Macaca mulatta. The sequence continues at coordinate 13,226,179 of NC_133417.1, forward strand.
CTTTACCATTTTACTGGTTCTTGCCTTAATATGTTTAATACACACACACACACACACATACACACACACACATGATGTGCTGAGTTTATATCTGTATTAGAGCTATGAGTTTATATTTGTATGAGAGCTATGTTTTTAACTTACTGAAAATTATACTTTGACAAGTATTTACTGCTCACCTATTTTAAACTACTACCTGGGGATTAAGATGGCACATATGTATCTTAGTACCTACTCTTTTAAGAGTTTAAATGTAATTCTGAACACATGTTTGTGTTTGTGAGTGTGTGTGAGGTAGAGAGAGAGAGTGTGTGTAAAATCTGGTGTTTGACCATTTAGAAGGGGAAGGATTTGGTGTTGAGTGGTACAGCTGAAGGAGGCAGGTTCACCATACCCTCTTGGAAGAGAGAATAGAATGAGGCTAAATAAAGCAGGCCATTGTGACTGCATCTATTAGCAAATATGTTAGGGAGGAGAACGTGCTGGAAGTTGAAGTGTTGAGGCAGAATATTATAAAATACGGCCCAGTGTATTGAACAAGGCAGAGTGGAGAAAGAACCAGCACACTCAAAGTGATTGCTCATCGCTTTCCAAAGTAAATGATACTTTTTTGGATATGACACTGCTCTAACTTGAATGTTTGTCCTGTGAAACTCATTTTGTCAGCTGTGAACAACAACTCATGTTGTCACCTATGAATCAGAAATCACAATGACATCTACATAAAGTGCTCACCTCTTCAGGATGCAGCCCTTAAGAGGTGATTGATTAGCTCATGAGTATTCTGACCTCATGAATAGATTAATTCATTTGCTAATTAATGGATTAATGATTTGATGGATTAATGGGTTGTCATGGGAGTGGGACTGGTGGCTTTATAAGATGAAGAAGAGGGACCTGAGCTAGCATGTTAGAGCACTCAGCCACCTTGCTGTATGATGCCCTGTGCTGTCTCAAGACTCTGCAGAGTCCCGGTAAGCAAGAGGACCCTGACCAAATCTGGCCCCCTTGACCTTGGATTTCTCAACTTCTATCACTGTAAGAAATACATTTCTTTGCTTTGTAAAATACCCAGTTTTAGCTATTCTTATATAAGAAACTGAAATGGGCTAAGATATCTAAAGCACAGACAACGAAGACAAAAATGCACAAGTGGGACTGTATCAAACTAAAAACCTTCTGTACAAAAAAGAAAAAGCATTTAAATAATTCAAGGCAACCTATAAAATTGAAGAAAATATTTGCAAACTGAGTATCTCGTAAGGGGTTAATATCCAAACATTTAAAGAACAAGTACAACTCAGTAGCAAAGAAACAACCCAATTTAAAACGATGAGCAAAAAATGAGCAAAAGACTACATTGACATTTTTCCAAGGAAGGCATACAAATGACCAACAGGCACACAGAAACATGCTGAACACTGCTAATCATCAGGAAAACAGAAATCAAAACCACCATGAGATGTCACCTCACACTCATTAGGCTGGCTCTTACAAAGAAGGAGATAAGTGTTGGTGAGGAGGTAGAGAAAACAGAACTCTTTTACACTGTTGTTGGGAATGTAAATCAGTATAGTTATTATAAAAAACGGTATGGAGGTTTCTAAAAAAATTGAAACTACTATAAAATCCAGTAATACCACTACTTTGTATACATCCGAAGGAAATGAAATCAGTATCTGAAAGAGGTATCTGCAATCCAATGTTCATTGCAGCATTAGTCATAGCAGCCAAGATACGGAAGCGACCTAAGTGTTTCCTGATCAATAAAGGGATAAAAAATGTGGCATATATACAGTGGAATATTATTCATCCATAAAAAAGAAAACCTGCCACTTGCAACATCATAGATGAGCCTAGTGGGCATTGTACGAAGTGAAATGATCCAGGCACAGAAAGACAAATACTGCATTATCTCACTTATATGAGGAATCTGAAAAAAGTGGAACTCAGAAAGGAGAGAGTAGAACAGTAGTTGCCAGGGACTGGGGTGTGAGGAAAATGGAGAAATGTTGGTCAAGGTACAAACCTGCGCTTGTAAAATGAGTACATTCTCTGGATATAATTGTACAGCACGGTGACTATAGTTAATAATACTCTATTGTATGCTTGACATTTGCTAAGAGTAGATCTTGTGTTCTCACCACAAAACAAAGAAAAGGATAACTACATGAGGTGATGGATGTGTTAACTAATTTGATTGTGGTAATTATTTCAAAATGCATACATATATCAAAGCATCACTTTGTACACTGTAAATGTATACAGTTTTGTTTGTCAATTATACTTCAATCACATAGGAGGGAGGGAAGTAAGTGAACTATTAAAAATGACACACAGCTTTCCCTGTCTAAAACACTGAAGTTATTCTGGCTTTCTGGGCAGGACAGTGTTGTGGTGCTGTGGCCAGTAACATGGCCATGGGATTCAGATCACTTAGGGGAAAGCCTGGCCTGGCCATTGCTTTCGTCTCTGTGTCACCTATGAATCAGAGATCACAATGACATCTACATAAAGGGTAGTGTGAGTATAGAATTGGTGTACCTTCAGGGCTCGGGACAGTGAGGGCTCATAGGAAGTGCTCAATATAGTGGTGTTATGATTTTCAGTTGTGTGCTGCCAGGCATCAGCTTACAACCGGGGGAAGAGGACTGGTGTAATTCTTAGGCACACAATCTCACCATCGAGAGAGATGCTCCTTTACATCTGCACCTATATTGGAGAGCATCTGAGATTTCAAACCATGTGGTATAATTTGCTCTTTTGGATATATTTCACGTCTTTTCTTTGTAAAACAAAAGAGAAGTTTTAAAGGAAGACACGTTAAAAGGGAGTGTTCATTGAGACAATGTTATAATTGCTTCTAAGCAATGTCAGTGGATAGACAGGATGTAAGTTTGGTCTTAAAAGGAAGAAAATAAATCAGTACTTTATACTGATATTTCCAATATAAACAAAAATTATAAGTTTTCTTAACTTTCTAAATTTTATATTTTTCCACTAATGAAACAAAATCTGTTCTTAATAGCATTAATATAATGACTTTCAAGTTTTATCTTAATATATCTGTATACCACACATGTATATATTTGTACATGATTGTATATGCATGTATATGTTACTGTATCCATCTATATAAACATATATATTCATCCTACTACATATGAATATATTTATATAACCAACCATGTATTTATCCACCTCTTTCTATATGAGAGACTCTGACTGTATATATTCAACTACATGTGTGTGTATATGTATACATTTTGCTCTATATTTTATATACACATATATATCACAAATCACATATACATGGTTTATTATAGTATACATAGATATCTGGACATATTTAACTACATAATTATATTGATATTATTACTAATGACAAATGTTAGCTGTCGATCAGTTTGCAATTGTATGGTAATGGTATTATCAATGTCAACTCTTTATGAATACTGTTTGTGCCTATTTGTGCCAACTATGTGTCAAGGATCTAGAACAGTGCCTGACAAATACTAGGCACTCAATAATTATTAATAGAAGGATATTTTACTCATTAATTCCTTCAATGTAGCAATTTGCAACTCTTGCTCCATTTTAGAATCACCTGGAAAGCTTTTATTTATTCACACTATCAATATCCTTGCTTGGGTCCCATCCAAGACAATTAATTCAGAATATAGGATGAAATGGGCTCAGGCAATGCTCCCTGTAAAACTCTCTAGGTGATTCAAATGCACAGCCCTTGGATGAGAACCACTGATCTCATATCTCCCTGAGCCAGCGTTTAATTCCTGCTGAGGGCCATGGTTGGGCCTTGGTGAGTAAAGAAGAGGCTGTCCCTGTTGGGCGTCTTGGAATACGCACTAGAGGATGAGTTCTAGGTCAGTGCATCCCAACTGTATCACTATGTCTTCTGCTTGGCCTTCCTAATTTAGACTCTTGTTGGGAAACCGAAGAAAAATGAACCTTTCTGTACACTCATGCTAGCCTTGGATTCAGGCACTCAAATTCCCCGGTGAGCAGAACAATTATAATAAGTTGGAGCAGAGACACTTGTACTCACTCAATATCTGTGTCAGGGAGAGATGTGGCCTGTGATCAGACCCATAGTTTCCCCCAGAAACTGCCCAGGAGCTATTAGACAGTAATCGCTTTCTGCTGCCACACAATTTGGGTGGGATTGAGACAAATCCTTTCTCTGGAAGCTCTGTTGGAAACCGTGTTAAATTCTGCCAACCTGTGTTTCTTCCTGAAATGGACAGTGGGCTTCCTGCTCCATGTCAGTTCTCTACCCTGCTGTAAGAAAGATATTTTGGATATGCAAGTCTGGTCTTAATCTGCACATAATGTTGCAAGGCAGACATTCCTGGGCCACTTTACAGATAAAAAACTGAGGTCGGAAGAGGTAAGTGATTTGTATACTGTCAGAGAGTTTCTAAGTGGCATAGCCTGCATTTGGACTGTGGTTGATTGATTAGTTTTTAACTTTCTTTTCTTGCTGCTACATCCCTTTTCAATCTGTACTAGTCAAGCAATTTGTTAACGGGATTAAGAGAAACGCGAACTTTGAATTCGGACAACTTAGGTTTGAATCCAAGCATTTCCCCTTTCTAGTTTTGCTGTCTTGGGAAACTGATGCCTCGGGAACCCTATCTGAAGGTAAAAGGTAATAATGCTTACAACAGCTTTGTGAGGACTACATATCATAATAAAACTAAAATGCTTAATCAAATTTTTGGCACAGAATATTCAGGAAAGGACATTATTACAAAATTTTAATTGAAATTTTCCTGTTGAATCTTTGGCCATTCTTTTGTTTTTAGAATATTATTCTTAAACAGCTTTCTCAACAAAACAGTGACACTTGCTAACTTTTAAGTTACGAATTCCATTTTAATAGAAAACTGGTGAAATGAGGTACAAGACAAACAACAAACAAACATACAAGCAAAAACTATAAATCAATCTCACTAATAATGGATATTAAAATTATAAATTAAAATGTTAACAAATTAAATTATTTAGCATGTAAAAAAAAAAAAAAAAAACAACCAATTAGAACTTATTCCAGAATGCAAAGATGGTTCAATGTTGCAAAAACCTACTAAAGTAACCTACTTAAGATATCAACGGAAAATATAGTCAAAATTAAATAATATAAACTCTAATAGATCAGTAGCTCTCTTTAAATTGCATACATGCTTTTCGTGACCTAGAAAAAGTTTATAATATTCAGTAGATATTAAAATATTATCAGATATCCAAAAAGTGCTTAAAAATTGAAATAATTCAAATCTTTTTCAGTATTTATCTACCTATGCATCTATGCATTATAAAAGTCAACATCTAAATCTGACTAAAACATATCTGCCTAGATATCCAACGTCATATTTGTTAACAACATTTCATATGAGAGATTAGTTAAGGGCCTGCTCTTACTTCCCACAGATTTTAAAGATACAAACCATATACTTAACCACAGTTATTTCTAGCTGGTAGAATAACAGATTGTTTATCTTTTCTTACTTTTAATTAATAGTATTTTTGTATTTTAAAAATCAGCAATATTTTCAAGTAAAATTAAAGTTATTGAAAGCAAATGCTTTTTATAAAGTAATTTTCACAGAGACCTCTTGTGATAATCAAAAAAGGATATTATGGTTTGGGTGAACACGAGTCAGCATACTTTGAATGACTATTATGCTATGGAAGTATGCTTACATTAGATTTTCATTCCTCTCCTCCTAAATCTTTTCCTGAGGACTGCCATTGGACATGATTTCAGTGTTTGAGAGGGCTCACTTTCCTCCATCTACCCACCGTGTAGTTATTTAGTGCTTAGCATTAGGATTTCAGTCAGCCTACTTACCAACTCTCCAGTTGAGTTGAGCTGGGCTGTGAGTGCCAGTGAGATCTGAGGAACTGGAAAAAGCCATTGGAGAGAGCAGGGATGCTAGTGGATCATCACAGTTATCTATAATGATAGAAAGAGAGAGGGAGAGAGACCAGATTCTATTAGCAAGAAATATTCCATGAGAAGAGAAGTTGAGAAATTAACTACCATCATTTATTAACCATCTGCTCTGAACAAGGTCAGGTACTCCCTGTTTCCATGTGTTACTGCATCTACTCCTCACAGCACCCCTGAAGGACAGGTCTGGTTTTCTTTCACAGATGGGGAAAATTAAGTTAAAAAATGGCAAGTAGATTGTCCAAGGTCTCAATGCTAGAAAATAGTGCAGCAAGAATTCTCACCCAGATTTTTCTGATTCAAAAACCCAACTAGCTACATTTCTTTAATAAGCCACTGGAGCAAAGCCTCAAATTATTGCTATCAAGATTATTCTCTAAGAAGGGAGATGATTAAAAGGGGAAACATTGTTTGACTATTCTCCCATCTTCAGTCCCTAAGAGCTCCCATAATAATTGTGTCTAGAGGAGTAAGATAATTTAAAATTCCCAGTTGTATGAAAGTCTTCAGAAAACAATTTACTTATTCTAAGAACTTATTTCTACTCCATGAAGCAGTAGTGAATAGTCCTCGATCTTGTATATTGTGAATCTGATATTTACTTCAACAGCTATCCTTTCAACCTATCCTAAATATTGAAAGTATTCTTTCTAAGGATTCTTTGATGATGTCCAAATGTGGGAGAGGATGGGGCCATGAGCAAAGATGCTTGTCTTGACAAGGCAGATATACCCCTTCGGGTTGACACTGATGTCCTGACCAGTCAATCTCATGGAGAGGAACTGCTCTTCACTCTTAGTATATTGTTGCCATGGTTAGAATTTTTGTCATTCCCAAAACTCGTGATGAGGTCTAATGTCATTGTAACAATATTAAGAGGTGGGGCCTTCCAGAGATGATTAGGCCATGATGGTTCCACTCTCACTGGGTTAGGTTTACTGCCTTAATAAAAAAGCTTTCAGGAGTGGGTTCTCTCTCTCATTCTCTTGCCTTCTGCCATGTGATGATGCAACCAGAGAGCTCTCATCAGATGCCAGAACCTTGATATTCAACTTCCCAGCCTTTAGAACTGTAAGCCAATAAATTTCTGTCCCTTATAAATTGCTCAGTCTCAGGCATTCTGTTAGAGCAATACAAAATGGCCTAAGACAATTGGTCATCTAAGTCTTTTGTAATAATTCACTTATCTCTTTGTATTTTCCACTGGGTGGTACACACTTTGTAGGACCCTAGCAGAGAATCTGATACATAATAAGCCTTTGATAAACGTTTGTTGAAAGAATGGGATTGTGAGCTAATGAAATAAGAAAGGAAAGAATGGAAGGCAGGATTGAGCAGTCAATCAACCAGCCAATTAATCAGCATAATATTACCAACATTCTTTTCCTATTTTTTGTCTTGTACATATTTAATTTTATAGGACATTGAACAACGACATCATGAAATCTAGACATACCTCATGCAAAACAAATTTAAAGTGTGCCATTTAGTTTGAAAGTAAACTTCATGGTAGTAAAGGCTCTCAGGAAGAATTGGTTTGATTTCCTTTGTTTTTTTTTTAAAGAACATTTACATAGGATTAAGCTTGTTTATTCAGCAAATTCTTAGAGGGCAGTATTTTAGCTAATTGCAGAAAAATTAATTAGAAACATAAGGATTAAATTATTGTTCACTAGGTGTGTTAAAAAATCAACTGGCAAAGTGTATTTTGAGTTTTTCCCAAATACAAATGTTGAGAAATATTTTGAGGTGTTTGACAAATACAAAACCGAGCCAGATCCTCACTGAAGAAGAATAACATAAAAATTGCAGATATGGTTTCTCCGCAGTTACGGTCTTTTGGCGAATAGAAAGCAGATCAGTACCATTTTAACTCTGGCAGAAGATGCAGGTGACAGAAGGTGCATATACACCTCAAAGCACTTGTTTAAAGGCACACATTTGTTGCATTATTTATATATTAGAAAACAATATATAATAATCACTTATTAAATTATATTCAACATAATGCAGATCTTGCATATGTGTATGCCTGGTTTGTCATCAAGAAGCCTCAGATGAACGCAGAAAAAAAAGCGAGCCCCATAGAAACATACAAACCACACACACACACAAACACACATATAGGCCTTAAGCATCAAGACGGTATCTACATTCACAGGAGCCTTCTAAGCCTCACCCATCGAGATGTGTAGGTATAACCATCCTCCTGTTTCAGGCAACACTCTCTCCACCACTTAACAAGAAATCACAGCTTTTCTGACACCCACTTCCACGGGAAAGTTGTAGCTCTTTTTAAGGTAAAGTATTATCGCTATTGTATGTAATGGTTATGTATTTATTAGACATTTAGCATGTATACAACTCTTCTACTACTTTTATTAGGTTTTTATAGTCTTTTATGTGTGACTGATGAAATTTTTGAGTATTGTACTCCTAACCCTACTTCTCCCCTAAATCTTTTCTTATAAAGTTTGTATTGTACAATTAGCAAGTCATTTTTACAAATGCATATATTATGTTGTAGCAGAATTGACTGTACCCCTGTATATGTTTCAAGTCAACTCAATCACACATTGCTCAACAAACAACTCTGGAATTTATTTTTCTCCTTGTTTTTGGTAATCTTTGCATTCATACGTAAATTGTTAAAATGATCATGGAATAGTAGAAGTAACTTAATCATTTCAAAGTAATTCAGTCCAACCAATATTTATAAAGTCTCATTTTGTTCATATTCTCAGAGAGGCAATCAGGATAGGTTTGGGTAAAATAGAGTCTAGACCTCAAGGAGCTCAGAGGCCATTGAGAAATACAGAAATGTAAACAAATAAATAAACTGATGAGGAAATTTAGGAGACTTTCACTATGATCACACCAAACCAGTAAAATTGGAATCTGTCAGTACAGACTCTCAGGCAAGTGATATGTTTTGTTCTTCCAGACCTGTGCAATCCTCTCCATTATAAGGTGCTGACCTCCAGGAGAACTAAGCTTCCAGAGCCCATTAGCCTGTGGCAATAACTGCCATTCCCTACGGTCTGTTTTCTCCTCTGAAAGATGTCTGCCTCAGTTTCTAGGGACAGTGGTTCCAGTTTGGAAATTAGTAAATTCATAAAAAACAATCTATGCTAATGGAAAGATCCAAGGAAGATTTTTCAATAGTCCTTTCCTCATAGACCCTATGCATTTGAACAGTGGCTTTTGGAAAACATATCTGAACTTTTGATCTCCTGTCCCTAAAAGTAGTAAGAATGGGAAAATCTCAAATCTAAAAGGAAGAAAGTCCCCCCGCTCCCCAGAGCAGATAATTCTTTTCCTCTGTCACCTCTATCTCACATGAACCACTTTGGCAACCTTGCCTACATTGATGAGACAGCAAGTCTCTTACGAAATTAGCCTAGTAAATGGGAATTTAAGCTGATTTTTGCCTAATGTTCCATTATTGGAACACTAAGCATGTGAGAGTTATCTATATCCTACTGCTCAAGGTTATTGCCAAGGTCTGATTGCAAAAATTCAAAAAATTGCAACCTCAGTCATAAACGGGTTAAGGGTTTGATGATAAAACCGTTCTAAATTCAAATATCTGTATTATTTTAAATATGTATCAGATTCTTAAAGCAAAGGAAGAATGATTTAGCGTAAATGAGAACAATAAAACGTGTTTGTTTTGTTTTGTGATTTGGGATGGGCTGCATTAGTGGAAAGCATATTGAGGGTTAGAGTTGGGAGATTCCTTTTTCCTAGATTTGCTTCTTCTCTTGATTGGATGACTCTAGATAATACTTTCAGGTACACTAAGCTCTATTTGCACTGTCTGCAAAATAAAGAGTCATTTTCACCATATCCAGCCATAGAGTCATTTTAAAGATGGAATAAGAATAGATGGGAAAATCCCTTTTAAGTATAAAGCCCAAAATGAGAATGGGAAGCAGTGTATGAATTGCCTGGTAATATCTGCGACTATTGATAGAAACTATTTTGATGATTTTATTTCCTGGATCTTTTTTCTCGCCACAAAACTTGCCCACAAATTGGTGTCATAGATAGCTCGTTCACATTAAAGGTTTACAACTGGCCAGATGAACAGGAGAAGGTGAAGTGGAGGGGGAATAAAATGGGTGAAGACACGTGCGTGCATAAAGATGACATTGCGCCTCCATTCTCTCCTCTGCAGGTCTGCAGTATTGTGGAGTCTGGGTGAGTACTAACCCAAGCACGTGGCTGGAGAGCAAGGAAAGAAAACGTTATCTCCCCCAATGCTCCTGAAGCCTTCAATAAGCAAACCTGTGCTCTCCTTCAATTTCAGGCTCCACGTGCATCTCAGACTTCTAACAGTGTGTCTGCACAACGCTGAATCCATCGCTCTGTTCCTCCAAAAGTGTTTGTGAATATTCATCAGTGTTTAATGTAGAAAAGAAGAAGGGGTGAAGAAACTGGGGTCTGAAGAAAGGTGTTTGAATTAAAATATACATAAATATAATCAGAGACCGAAAGGCTTCTCTCATATTCACTTCCAATGGGACACACAGCTTGAGATAAACTATATTGATTTCCCAGGAATCACTTGCCAAGAATGAACCAAATTTCACAGATGCATTGACCTAGTAGAATATTTTCAAAATGAGATCTTTAAGAGCTTCTTCATGGGTCTTTTCTCTAAAAGAGTTATAGCAAAACTCTGATGCAATAAAAGGCTATTTTAAAAATGCAAATCCTTATTCACATCTATGTTTGATTCCCCATTTTTCTTCAATAAATAACTTTGCTGTCATCTGTACTCATTTTCTTTATAATGTAAAGGCCACCACTAGCTCCCGTCATCCCCCCAAAATAAAAATCTACTTCTGTGGGTATAACCAAAAGCAACTTAGCTCTTTCCGTCCAGTAGCTGTTTAAATACTCCTAGTCCTGTTTGCATATGATTCATAGATTAAGAGGATTTCTGAACCAGGAGGAACCTCTGAAATTATAGGTTCCAAGCCTTTCACTTTACATATAAGGGTATGGGGGGAGCTTAGGGAGATGACAGGACTGCCCAAGATTATTCAGTTAATTATTTGACCAGCTGGAAGCAAAACTCAGGTTTCCTTACTGTTTGTAGGTAACCACTAGTCCCGTTCTCTGCCACCTTTGCAGAAGGCAGGTAACCATTGGTAGTAGTAGTATTCATAACAACTGTTATAATGGATGACCTTTTTTCTGCAAAGTGAAAGACAATATTTTATTTCCTGGACAACAGGAAAACATTGATGAAGAGTAGTTTATAACTTTCAGGGTAATTTGAATTTCTCTTTTTTTTTTTTTTTTTACCTTTTTTCCCTTCATCTTCAATGCTCTCCCCTAGCTAAACCCTACCCACCCAGGGGGGAGAAGTCAAACAAACAGAAAAAAGGCAAAAGAAAAAAGGTAAGAAGAGAAAAATAAAAGAAACATTCATTTCCTTATTAATATTTGCATGGACAAAGCATTTTGTTTGTTATTTCCAATTCAAAGAAGAGGGGATAATATGTTCTTCAATATATGTATACAGTTAAATACTGAAGGTCTTCTTTCATATGAATTACAAGGTAAAGGCACAACAGAGAATTCTCAGTAAATACGATATTTACACAGCTTTTGAGAAATTATCACTGACTCTTTAAAATGATTCTACTTCAAGTAACATTTTTTGTTACCAACATATATTTTTATTCATTATTATTAAAATACCAATAGAGTTACAGATGATACTGAAGTTAAATTGTGTGCATCGTCTTGATTACCACAGTAAATTATCTGTATGTAGGGATTTGGAGCTTAAAAGATTCACTTGTATTTATAGGTGAGATAAAATTCCTCTTAGCATTGCACACTTAATGGCCTACTTTGTTTAAAAGATATAAAGCATGCATTTTGTGGAGTGCCTACAACAGTGCTTAGACATGACAACTCATGCCTTTTGCTTCAATTATTTTTCCCCTTGTTACCTATAATTTCACTTAGAAAACAACAAAAATAAATACTATAATATTACTCTTGAATCTGACCCTGCCCACCTTCTTCATGATGAAATCCTAAAAGATAAATTACTTCATAATTAGTAGACCAAAAATACAGCTTTCTAAAATCAGTCATGAAAGGAAGTCCAAGTCTTCTCTACCCTGACATTCTTTTCCAGATTAATGTAGAACTTGCTTTTTGATCATCTGCTAAATACTCATGGTTGTGCTTCTTGCTGTGAGAAGACAGAATAAAGTCAAATACATAGACCCTGAGCTCAAGCAAACAATCATTTACTTTGGACTGAAAGACAATCCATACATTTTTTGAAATAAGCTCCTTATGTTCATGAGCAATTACATGCAAAAGACCATTGGTCTGGGATCCAGGAGTCCTGAGCCTTCTGCCTGCACTAGTAATGTACCCTCTTTTTTACTTTCTCGTATTTCAGTTTCCTCAACTTTATAACTGCAGGGGTTATTGTTCATTTATTTCATCAACACAATTTAATTGAGCACATACTAGGTGTCAAAATTTCTGTCAGGCTTTGCAGCGTAAAAGTAATTATCGTAAATTCATCAAACATGGAGATAAACACAGCATCACTCCCTGCACTGCGGTAGTGACTGGTGAGGGGCCAGAGTAGACTGCGGGAACACCCAGAAGAGGGGGTTAGTCCTGTCCAGGGATTAACAAGAGGGCTCTGGAATTCCTTCCAGGCTTTTAAAGCAATTCTATGTAAGATTTTAGGAAACAGTTTATTTGGAGTTACTAATTTCCTGCTTGTAAGTGGCTTGCTGGGAGAATATCATCGTAAACCCCATAAGCATAAGGCAGCAGCAGCAGGCCTGACTCCTTGGGAGCCTCCTGGTACATCTGTCTGAGTTGCTCACAGTCACTGCAGCCGCTGCAACGGGGAGACCATCACCTTATGCTATGGATGAGGGCTCTATAAATTTTTCTGGCCATTTCACAGTCTCTGCAGCATCTAAACTAGGCTTTGAACCAAGGTCAAAGTGACTCTGCACAAAACCTGAGTTGAAACCTGCTTCTAAACTCTAAAATGATGGCAGACCGCTCTCTATTTGACAATTTTGTGTGAATATAGCTCTTTCCTTTTTGAATTTCAAGAGCATCTGTACACAGATGTCCCACAATGAGCCCAAACTCAACAGCTCTGAAATACCCTTCCCTCAATTGTTTTCTTCTCAGATTACAGCTCAGACGAAAGCAGTGTTTTGTTATTTTTGATGTTTTTATTTTCGGTGTTGCCACTGATTTTTTTTTTTCTTTCTTGCTATGTTTTGATTCTCAGGTTAGAAATAGTTTTCTTTACAATAGACTGTTTGGCTTTATTCTTTTCACTTTCATGCTCTGAATCTAATTTACCAGTGACTTAATCTAATGCAACAAGTTGGTAATTCTGTACCAAGAGTTATGTTGTTTACAACTGAGCCCTTCACATGTGACAAATATAATCAGCTAATGATGTGCAAATATAAAGGGTGAAGCTAGACAGATTTCTTTTTTTGCCCTGGTATTTAGTATTTGAGACTATATAAATTAGTCAGTACTTCTTTGTTGAGTGAAAGGATGAAAGACACAAGTTCTATCCCGTTGAATTGCTGTTTTCTCTTGGGATGATCTCTCAGTTTTCCACTTATTTATTTTACCTTTCCCACGATTTGATTCTAGTTCTGGATATCCAAATATTATGTTACAATTTTTGCAATGGTCTTTTCCATTAGTTTTCTCACTGACAGAGCCAAGTAGTACCCAGCTCTAGTCCCATTAAGCCATCTTTTAAAAACCCTATTTTTAATATGTTTCCTTCAAAAATACTTACCAGGTATGCCAGCCTTAAGCTTGGCTTCCAGAGGTGGCATCATGCGGATGAAAGAGCAGAATTACTTACACATGGTAGGTCCCAGCTAATCCTAAGTTGAGGAAATCATTTGTGGTACTGAAAGTTGGTCAAAGAATCAAAAAGTAAGACCAAGTTCAGGAATAAGGGACCTGTTGTTAGGATCAGCTTTGTCAGAAGCTGAGGACTGTGCCTCCAAAGGCATCACTCTGTCAGTGTTTAACATCAAATACGGTAAAGCTATTAAAACTTTAAGGTTAGGAATAATGTGTCATAGCTTAATCGGAAAGCTATTAAACCTTTTATAATATTGGGTATATAAGGTAAATAAATAATTATAAATAAAAGCATAAATAAAAAATTAGAATTTTCTGGAATATGAGAAGCTAAGAGTGGTGGCTGGATTACTTTGAAGGGTTTTATAAGAGCCTAATAAGAAAAAACACAAATCTTTGAAAAAATAAAATGTTTCCACAAATTTCACTCTGCTTCTATACACCCCTACTTCCCTCCTCCCTATCTATTAACACTTCTCACAACACACTCACATGCATGCACACACTCACTCATTATAAAGTAGTGCCAAATTATGCTCAGAATTTATTGGTTCTGAAGAAAAGTTATGTAAATGAATGAATTGGATGGTACTGAATGATAAGATTGGGAGAAAGAAAAAATATGGAAGGTAGAAGCTCATTGTCCATATGATTATGCATTGAATATTAAAATGAGGGAAAGGAGGCGACCAAGGAATTTATAAAGACAGTATTTCTGTTCATTCAGTCGTTTTCGGAATTGAGAGTTTCTCTTGTAGAACCGTGTCTTTCTCCGTAGATATCTATTCTTTTTTGAATACAATGGGGCTAAACTTCCAATAGCTAATCATGATCCTGCATTGAGTGGTTCTAAATTACACTGAAAATCCTCGTTGCTCAGGAAACCATGATCTTAAAGTGTAGCTCAATCAATCCATACACATTCATAAACCTTTTTCATCTTGCATGGGTCTAGGCATAATGTTTCTAAAAGAAAAATGAACATCTCTGTATGTCTCATTCTGCTCATGGGAACTTAGGAAAATGCCTGATTAGAAAGATAGGCTTGAGTTGAGTACTGGCCAGCTGGCTGATAGCACAACCAATGGGGTCAATGCCAAACATTTACAAGTAGATGGGATAAACATGTACTGATAATCTGAACAAACATTGACCTTTATCGGTGTTTGTAGATGAGAAAATAATGGCAGCCCAGAGACAGAAGGAGTGGTCCTACAAGATCATAATGTGGCCGTGTGTATGTGTGCATGTAAGTGTGTGTGTGTGTGTGTGTGTGTGTGTGTGTGTGTGTTGGAAACTGTAGTATATTTGCAAAGACACCAGACATTGGAATCCAGCCCAGTCTGAATTCAGATCCTGACTCCGCGACTTACTAATTATGTGTCCTTTGGGAAGTTAATTAATCTCAGTTTTCTCTGCATGTAATGGGGATGATAACTATACACAGGCTTGTTGTGAGACCAAAAAGCGACAATTCATGTAAAATATCTAAATCGATGATGGGCAGATAACTAGATGAATTTAAGTTGCCTTCATTTTCTATTGCTTTCTAAGCTCATCATCTCCAGTTCCAACTATTGTCCTTGAAAAATGACATTCCCAGGACCATCTACTATATCTTTTAAAATTTTTCCATCCACATGGTTTTTAGCACTTTCTTTATCATCTGTTCAGAATGTGGAGGATAATTCTGTACCAAGAGCTATGTTGTTTACGCATTACTTATGCTCCAAGACCAAACATAGTATACTTTTTAGGTTTTATCATATTTTTCTTGTATTCAACAAATATTTCTTAAGTACAGTGTCCCAGGCATCATGCAATCTGATAAAATACCTGGTGATTCTTAAAGGGAACAGAAAGCATGGACCTCATATAACTTTTCAAGGGATGAGGCAGGGTGGGACAGCTGGCTGGAGAAAATGTTTGAATTTCATTCTAGTTCATATATATAATTTATTTTTAAAATGTGAATATATTAAAATAGGGCCTCCCAAGCTCATGTTTTGAAGATCATAAGCTTAAAAAGAAGGAAATTCTGCACTTATACAGGCAGTAGGAACCAAAATAGCTTAAAAACAAAATGAAATAAACAGAGGGAAATACCGTTTTGGGCAAGAGAGTCACACCAATTAGTATTTTAGAAAGTTTGCTCCAATTTCAGTATGGAAAGTGTCTTGGGTGGAGATGGAGATAGAGTATTGAGGGTAAGAGATTGTGTTAAGAGACCCAATCAGGGGATTTGGAATAGTAAAATAATATATATATGATAATGGTAGCCTGAACTAAAACAATGACAATTGGAATGGAGAGAACTTTGTAACTTTAGTCATACTGTATTGGAGTCATCATGACCTGGTGAACTAAAAGGAAGGTAAGAATAAGAATAAATAATTAGTTCAGTATTTCTAGTTCTACTGACAATCTAGTTTGTTCTCCTGAAGAACTGGGAAGCTCACAAATCAATGTCTAAAATTAACATCTCTTTATAACACACAGAAAAGAGGTGATAAATGGTCCCACATTTAGATGACTTCCAAATCATAGTTAAAGCTTCTCATCTTTCTTTAGATAAATATAATAATAAGTGTCACAAGACTAAAAACATATATTTATATTCAGATGAGAAGTCATAATATGTCATTAGGTGATGGTTTTTAATTACCCAAAGACAGGTGAGCAATGAATTCCATATTCAGGACATAAGAAAGATGACATTGACCTAAGTTTGTTAGTCTCCCATGCCTTCAGAATAAAATTTTACTTCCTTGCTTCTGTATATCCCATCATGATCAAACTGTAGGTTATTTAATCTTCTGGCACTCCTTATTTCTCAGTCTGTGCTTGGATTTGCCAATTTATTGCCTGTGTGTATATTTGACTCTGTTTTGGATGCCTGCACATCACCTTCCCCTTGCTCACTCATCAACAATGCACTCACTGCACAGGATGAAAATACTACAGAGACTTCCTTGATCTCTCCAGGCAAGATATTCCTTTTCTCCTTTATGGGGTCTTTTGTGTCTAGTACTCCACCTCCACCAGGAAGACCAACTCAGTGACAGGTGTTTATTTTGACGATGATGTAGCACACGGGTCCTTGAGCTCTTTGAGGCCCTATCTTACTCACTTTCCTACTTTCATTGCATTTCACAGTGATGACCACAGAGAATTGCTCACTGGTTAAATAGAGGTTTAGATAAGGGGAGGACAGTCTTAAATGAAGACTAAAAAGTCTGAGTAGAAACTGTACAGGTCTCTAAAATGGAAAATGTTTGAGCAACAGTAAAGTGACTTATGTTTCCAAGTCACACAGGGAAGTGCGCTCAAGATTGTGAGCACTTGAAAAGAATATCTATGAGATTGTCATTACCATTTTTCTTATGTGTGTGATTTCTAAATGCTTTCTTTATTTGAGCTTTGCAAAAATCATCTCAGCCAGGAAGGACAGCCAAGATGGTGACCATTTGACAGATGAGGAGGCACAGGTATGAAGGTCACAAGAGTATTAACTGGGTAGGCAAAATATCTTCTCTCTGATTTCCTTTTCCAGCCTCCGACACCCTCATCATTTTGCAAGTAAAGAAATAAAAACAAGTTGGGGGAGATAAACAAGTTGGGGAGATACCTAGTCATTTGGAGGAGAGCCTGGTTGTGTAGGGCCTTGAAGTCTGATGAGTGAGCAAGGTATGGCAGGAGTGAATGTGTGAAATAGAAAGGAAACATCACAGCTATGGGTCCCGGTACCTTGTGTATCCAGTTGTTCCACTGACTTGGTAAATTGGGGCCATGCATTTCTTTCTCTGTGATGTAGTATTCCTCCATGGAAAATGAAGATGATGATGCCTGTTACTCATGGGGAGGTCATGACAAATGAGGGTTGTCATGAACCACCAACAAAGACAACAGTGCTTGGCACAAAGAAAATGCTTAATTAATGATAACTACAGCTTTGCAATTATAACTATCCTGTGAACCTCTCTAAAGATTTTTGAGTAAGGAAATGATATTTAGAAGATGAATAAATTGGGATCATAATGTTGTAACATGAGAATAGTTTTAGCTTTCAGTAGCCACCACTCCCTCCTGATTTTATCACTAGGTCTCTTGATCTGGATTTTTGTATTTTGGGGATGAGAGCTATTTATTGGTCAGGAATGGACAATAAACTGGCATAGTTTTTCCCCAGTCACCATCTAGTTGCTGTGATCCATGATGGATGTCTCTGCTTTCTATATTTATTCTCTTCTAGAAAGATATTTTCTCACTGGAAGGGAAGGGCATGAGCAGAGCTCAGGGCTAAATCTCAAGCCCAGGCCTCTGGTTTTTGACATTCTCTCGCATGTTTTTACTCTTACAAAATGTATCCAAACTAAGGCACTGGAAAGAAGACCTGAATGTATTACATTGAGGTAAACATTAACTACAGAGAGTTCCTTATGTCGATTTTGGAAATGCCACCTTTCATAATAACTCAATAAGAATCCTGGGTGTAATATGCTGGACCTAACTGTGGTGTACCATTTGTTAAAACTGTACACTGGAGAAAGTTTGCATGTCAGAAGTCAGAGGAAAAGAGTAGGTCCCAAGAGACAATCATTCCTTCAATTACTCTGTGGTCCAGATAACAAACCCACCTGATATTAAATAGGATTCTTCAGTACTCTATGAAATGACCTACCAGGTACTCAAATATAATGATTTTTTGAGACATTTCAGGCCTCTAGATAATGATTTTTTGGGGACAGGCTAAAAATAAAAGCTTGTTCCAGGCAAAATGCTTCAGCATGCTCTACTTTTCCTTGTAAAATGATGTTCTTCTTGCTCATCCTGAATTACAATTGTGATTCTTAAGCAAATGTTGGCTGTAGCTATGAAGACATAAAATGCTATAAATGTTATATGGACATGTCCAGGTATTCAGTGCTGTAATTTAAAAGCATCAATAAAGTTTAAGTTGTATTAGAGTTTGCAAATCTGTCACGGTCAGATGAGTTCAATTTCCATTTTTCCCTCACCAAACCCTTCAAATTATGCATGAACAGATTAAAAATAGCAGGAAAATACATTGTATTGTGTTCACTAAATATCTCCCATTTTGAAGAAAATCTTTAGCAATCAAATAACATGAGAAAAGACACACTGGAAAGCAATTATAACCCCGGGAAAATTTCATTTCATTGCTGAAGACACAAAGTGGTATATTTCAAAACTGTGAGCAAAGATTAATGGTGATGAAGGGAGTGGTAAGTGCCCATGAACTAAGACATTTAACTTTAATGTCATTGCAAAACATGAGTAGTCATCATTTCAAGTCTCAATCTCAAACATCAATGCATTCATTGCTATTTTTTCTTCCTTTTTTATCCCCCCAACATTGTACTTTGCAAATTGAATGGTCTGACAAGGAGTTGGTTTGAAAGTTAAGGGTTCTTTTCCTGAACAAGGTTAGGTTTAGCTTTGATGACAGCACAGCTTGGAAATCTCCTGCCAAGCATTTCCTCCGGGCAAGAAGGCAGAGGATTTTCACTTTCTCTGTCAGCTTTAGCTCCATCTCAAGTGGTTAGGAGTTGAGCCTTGGAAGAGCAAAGACAGAAGGAAAAATATAAAATCTTTAATGCGTAGCATTGGTCTGAGAGTTCCAGACAGAATTTTTCAAGTGCATTTTGACGAACTGGGTCACAGAGTCTAGTTCCTTAAAGTCTGTAAAATGTGTTAGCAAGGGATTCTCATTTCTTTAAATGGAATTTTAACTTGGGAATAAAGTTAGTGTACTAAGAAAATGTGAATGGTTACCATTTGATACTAAACATCATATTTGCCATATGAGCAGAGTTGAGCAGAATGTATGTGAAAAGGTAAAAAAATAAATTGTTTGCTTATGTTTCATATCTATTAATATTTGGGCTGTATAGTGCTTTTTGTCTGCCAATAACCTGTGCCTCTGAAACAACTGGACCCTGATGAAATTCCTACCTTGGTTATCTCCCTGTAATTCCTGCATGTATCAGGCTTCTGTCCCCTATCACTCACCCAGGAACCTGCTTTTGATTTTCTAGGGTATTCCCCGGGACACGGCTTCTCAAACTTTATTGTGAGCATGAATTACCTTTACAAAAATGCAGATTATGATTTAGGGTCAAGCTCCTAGGTGCCTCTGATGCCTCTGGCCCATGAGCTGCATGTAGATCATCAAGAACCTGGAGCACTGGTGGTGTCTCTTCTCTAGCTATCCCTCATCTTACTACTTCATGCAACTTCCCCCACAGGCCCACTCAGATCTCCAGAATCAACATAACCCTTGTGATAGCACACAAAGAGAGCTTGGCAAACAGGCCCCAACCCCATGGTTGAGGGAAAGGAGATGGTAGATTGGGAAAATAAGGGGTTACTCATCCAGGCATTATGTTGACAGGCTTTCCCTTTGCATCACAAAATGTCCTGCAAAGTAAGCCATATCTGTACTGTTGCTGTCATCATCATCATTATAATAGCATATACCAATTATTGAGTCCCCACAATAGGCCACTTGGACAGGTAATTTACATAAATTAACTGATTGGGTTAGGTGTTACTGACCTGGTTTTATAAAGAAATTGAGTCTCAGTGCATTTAAGTAACTTGCTCAAGGTCACAGTGCTGGAATTGGCACTAGATCTGCCCAAGGTTCATTGGCATTAATCACTTAGCTACTATCCAGCAGAATGGACCCAGAACACTTGGTTGATCCATTCTATTCATCTGTTCTCAATCTTGGGACCAATTTCAGAATGTTTAGGACATATACAAATGATTTCTACATATACTCTGCAAAGCATGATGTGTATCAGAGTACACTCAAACGAAACTTTAAATCACCAGGTAGGGACTAAAGACCCACTTTTAGAGCTTCCAAATGGAAACTTCATTTGAGCCCTTCCATGAGATCTTAGATCAGAAGTTAAAAAAAAAAATCATTGACATATGACTACATCTTCAGGATCTACCAGAGACACCAAAACACACAGGTTGAGAAAAAAAGGAGGCAGCAAAACACACAGAGGAAAAAGGAGAATTATCTCTGTATTAGTCCATTCTCATGCTACTAAGAAGAAATAACAGAGACTGGGTCACTTATAAACAAAGCAGGTTTGGCTGGGTGTGGTGGCTCATGCCTATAATCCCAGCATTTTGGGAGGCGGAGGCAGGCGGATCATGAGACCTACCTGGCCAACATGGTGAAACCCCATCTCTACTAAAAATAGAAAAATTAGCTGGGTGTGGTGGTGCATGCTTGTCGTCCCAGCTACCTGGGAGGTTGAGGCAAGAGAATCGCTTGAACCCAGAAGGCGAAAGTTGCAGTGAGCCAAGATGGCACCATTGCAGTCCAGCCTGGGAGACAGGGCAAGACTCCATTTCAAAAAAACAAAAAAACAAAAACAAAACACATAAAAGAAAACAACTTAATTGACAAAGTTCCACATTGCTTATGAGGCCTCAGGAAACTTACAATTATGATGGAAGAGGAAGCAAACATGTCCTTCTTCACTTGGTGGCAGGAGGGAAAAGTACAAGCAGGAGAAACGCCAGATGCTTTCAAAACCATCAGATCTCATGAGAACTCACTCACTGTCATGAGAACAGCATGGGGAAAACTGCCCCCATAATCCAATCACTTCCTGCTGGGTCTCTCCCATGACACGTGGGTAGTATGGAAACTATAATTCAAAATGATATTTGGGTGGGGACATGGTCAAACCATATCAATTTCCAACTTAGGATTGGGTCTACTCTACTGCCACTACTTCTAGGGCTACAACTAATGGCTTTTACTTTCTTGAAAATTAAAATTTTGTTTCCTAGTCTGGACATATCACTAGGCCTCTATGTTTCAGTGACCTTCCTGGCCTCAGTAGCAGTTTACTTTGACTTTCAATGAATATCCTAGAAAATGGGGCTATGGACCTTCGGATTCTACCTGTCTTCTTGCCTCAGTAGATGCTTTATATGGTTTGGCTGTGTCCCCAAATCTCATCTTGACTTGTAGCTCCCCATAATGAGGACCCTGTGGGAGATAATTGAATGAAGGGATTTTCCTGTGCTGTCCTCACGATAGTGAATGAGTTTCATAAGATCTGATGGTTTTATACAGGGCAGTTCCCCTGCACACGCTCTCTTGCCTGCCACCATGTAAGATGTGACTTTGCTCCTCCTTAGCCTCCCACCACGATTGTGAGGCCTCTCCAGCCATGTGTAACTATGAGTCCATTAAACCTCTTTTTCTTTATAAATTACCCAGTCTTGAGTATTTCTTCATAGCAGTATGAAAATGGACTAAAACAGTAAATAGGTACTGAGTAGTGGGCTCTGCTGTAAAAATACCCCAAAATGATGTGAAAGCGACTGTGGAACTGGGTAACTGGCAGAAGTTGGAACAGTTTGGAGGGCTCAGAAGAAGACAGAAAAATGTAGGAAAGTTTGGAACTTCCTAGAGTTGCACTGAATGGCTTTGACCAAAATGCTGATGGTGATACGGACAATAAAGTCCAGGATGAGGTGGTCTCAGATTAAGATGAGGAACTTGTTGGAAACTGGAGAAAAGGTGAAGCTTGTTATGCTTTAGCAAAGAGACTGATAGTATTTTGCCCCTGTCCTAGATATCTGTGGAACTGTGAGTTTGAGAGAGATGATTTAGGGTATCTGGTGGGATAAATTTCTAAGCAGCAAAGGGTTCAAGATATGACTAGGGTACTCTTAAAAACATTCTGTTTTATTCATCTACAAAAATATGATTTGGAATTGGAACTTATGTTTAAAAGGGAAGCAGAGCATAAAAGCTTGGAAATTTCCTGCCTGACAATGCGATAGAAAACAAAAAACCATTTTTTGATGAGAAATTCAAGCCAGCTGCAGAAATTTGCATAAGCAACAAGGAGCCAAATGTTACTGGCCAAGACAATGGGGAAAATGTCTTCAGAGCATGTCAGAGGTATTCACGGCAGCCCATCCCATCACAGGCCCGGAGGCCTGGAAGGAAAAAATAGTTTTGTGATCTGGGCCCAGGACTTTGCTGCTTTGTGCAGTCTCAGGACTTGGTGCTCTGCATCCCAACCATGGCTAAAAAGGGCCAATGTAAAGCTCAGGACATTGCTTCAGAGGGTGCAGGCACCAAGTCTTGGCAGCTTACACAGGTGTTGGACCTGTGGGTGCACAGAGGTCAAGAATTGAGGTTTGGGAACCTCTGCCTAGATTTCAGAGGATGTATGGAAATGCCTGGATATCCAGGCAGAGTTGTGCTGTAGGGGCAGAACCCTCATGGAGAACCTCTGCTAGGGAAGTGAGGAAGGGAAATGTGAGGTTGGAGCTCCAACACAGAGTGCCCACGGGGGCACTTCCTAGTGGAGCTGTGAGGAGAAGGCTACCATCCTCCAGACCTCAGAATGGTAGATCCTCCAACAGTTTGCACCATGAGCCCGGAAAAGACACGAACACTCAACGTCAGCCCATGAAAGCAGCCAGGAGTGGGGCCGTACCCTGTAAAGTCACAAGGGGTGGAGCTGCCAAAGACCAAGGGAATCTACTTCTTTCATTGGCGTGACCTGGATGTGAGACACGGAGTCAAAGAAGATCATTTTGAAGTTTTAAGATTTGATTTCCCTGCTGCATTTTGGACTTGCATGGGGCCTATAGCCCCTTGGTGTTGGCCAATATCTTCCATTTGCAATGGGTGTATTTACACAATGCCTGTCCTCCCCTAGTATCTAGGAAGTAACTAACTTGCTTTTGATTTTACAGGCAAAAGGGACTTGACTTATCTCAGATGAGACTTTGGACTGTGGACTTTTGAGATAATGTGGAAATTAGTTAAGACTTTGGGAGACTGTAGGGAAGGTATGATTGGCTTTAAAATGCGAGGACATGAGATTTGGAAGGGGCCATGGGTCGAAGGATGTGGTCTGGCTGTGTCCCCACTCAAATTTCATCTTGAATTGTAGCTCCCATAATTCCCATGTGTGTTATAGGAAGGAATTCAATTACCAGTGGGAGGTAAGTGAATCATAGGGGTGAGTTTTTTTCTGTGCTCTGCTTGTGCTAGTGACTAAGTCTCACAAAATCGAATGGTTTTATAAAGGGCTGTTCCCCTGTGCACACTCTCTTGCCTGATGCCATGTAAGACATGTCTTTACTCCTCCTTTACATTCCGCCATGATTGTGATGCCTTCCCAACCATGTGTGAGTCCATGTGTGAGTCCATTAAACCTCTTTTTCTTTATAAATTATGCTGTCTCAGGTATTTCTTCATAGCAGTATAAAAATAAGACTACTACAATGCTCACATGCAGACTTCACTCCTGAAGCTGGCCCCGTCCTGCTCTCCAACCTAACCTGACTGGTTGTTTACCACTCACAAACCTGCAGGATGGATTTATGCATTAACATTACACTACTAAGGACATCTCAAGATAAAGTTAACATTCTAAAACCCAAAGTTTTCCTTCAAAAGCTCTCAGAATGGCCACTGAATCACATTTATTGTGGCTGCTCTGACACTCCCACAATTCATTTTTATTTTAGTTCTAACAGAAATTTTAAATGATCACTGAAGTAATAATATTGAGAAAAAGAAATTGGGAGAAACTTACTTCAGAACTATAGGGGCCATAACAAAATGATAGAGTACATTCTTTCACCTTGATTTTAGAAATAGTTTTAAATGATTATACTAATACTTTTCATGTTTGCTTTCCAGAACTTAGGGCATACAGTAAAAACCCTGATATTTAAATTAACATCAGACTGATTTACATTGTAACAATAATCTTGAAACATGCTTTATGAAGTATATGGACAAAATATACATATAATATATATATGACTCAGATTTCAATTACGCAAACACTGTCTTGGGGGCCGAGGACAAAGCAAAAGCAAAACATTAATGTTGAGGCTAATGAACAGAGTCCATAACTTTTGCCAGTGTTGATACTAAGATGAACCAATATTATGGAATGTGAAAAATGCATTGAAATATTGCTGCTCTAAGCTTGTATCATAGACTTCTGAGGACAAATTTATATATGCAAAATCCTCATCTTCTGAATCAATTTCAAATACTGCTTTCCTTCTTTAATCATTCCTGAGCTCCCTGATTGCATCTCTTTTCCCAAATTCAGAACAAGACAACGGGGTCACCTGTCACTTACTGCTTAACGTGATAGTTACTGTCTGTCTCTCCAACTACACTGTGATTCTCACAAGGTGATTTATACATTACTCTGTACACCAGAATGGTGAGCCCCATGGGGAGATGTTTAGTGGAAAAGAAGCATGGTTTTAGATGTACGCCCTTGAATACTCTATTTACCTTTTCTAAGCTTTGTTTTCTTTGACATAGATGACAGAATTACTTTTTCTTAGCAAGATTGTGTTGAGGAGGATTAAATATGATCATACATAACAGATGTGGCTTATTGTGAAGATTCTGTAACTGCTGCTTCTCCTTCATTTTCAAATGTCAGTGAAGATCAAATGTCTTCTGACTCACTGAGTGATTGATATAATTTCCATAATCATTAAACATTGTTACTCCTCAATGTTATTCTCTCCCTTTTTGGCTAGGTTTAAGAGTAGTGCATTTACCTGAGTGGTCCAGGCTGAGAGACAAATCCTTCTCAGTTACTATTGGGTGACCTGTAGGTTGAGCAGTGATTCAGGGCTGCATGCCTGGTACCAGATGTTTGAGTGAATCGTAGAAATGAGGAGTAATTAAATTGATTCTTATTTACAAGCCTTGCCCTTCAACTCTTTTTTTTTTTTTTTGAGACGGAGTCTTGCTCTGTCGCCCGGGCTGGAGTGCAGTGGCCGGATCTCAGCTCACTGCAAGCTCCGCCTCCCGGGTTCACGCCATTCTCCTGCCTCAGCCTCCCGAGTAGCTGGGACTACAGGCGCCTGCCACCTCGCCCGGCTAGTTTTTTGTATTTTTTTTAGTAGAGACGGGGTTTCACGGTGTTCGCCAGGATGGTCTCGATTTCCTGACCTCGTGATCCGCCCGTCTCGGCCTCCCAAAGTGCTGGGATTACAGGCTTGAGCCACCGCGCCCGGCCGCCCTTCAACTCTTAGCACTTCTGATGGGTGGCCCAGCAAAAAGAAAAAAATAAACATAGCAGGATGATGCTACCTCTTCCTTAGGGTGAAACAGATCCCCAGAAAAATACTGACATCACTTGGGCTGACTCCAGAGGTCACATGAGTCTTAGAGGTGATTTGGCCTGAAGATGGCTCTGCTACAGAGGACAAACAAGGTGGCTCTATAAGAGGGGATGCAAAACTGCAGGAAACCCAGGTTTCAGTCAGTATTTGGGTATTAGATGAGCAACCAGAGAAGCAGCCAGAGTGTGGGCAATTTGTGCTTCTGGACTGGGATTTCAGGATACAGGTAGGGAGTAAGAAATACATGGCAGGACATAAGTGCCAGCAGCTTCGAAATCAGGTTACAGATTGAGAATTAGGAGTTATCATTTTGGCCGGGCGCGGTGGCTCACGCCTGTAATCCCAGCACTTTGGGAGGCCGAGGCGGGCGGATCACAAGGTCAGGAGATCGAGACCACAGTGAAACCCCGTCTCTACTAAAAATACAAAAAAAAAATTAGCCGGGCACGGTTGTGGGCGCCTGTAGTCCCAGCTACTCGGGAGGCTGAGGCAGGAGAATGGTGTGAACCCGGGAGGCAGAGCTTGCAGTGAGCCGAGATCGCGCCACTGCACTCCAGCCTGGGCAACAGAGGGAGACTCCGTCTCAAAAAAAAAAAAAAAAAAAGGAGTTATCATTTAACAGATACAAAGTTTTACAGTGAAACAAGATGAATAAGTTTTAGAAATTTGTTGTGTAACATTGTGACTTCAGTTAATACTGTAGTGTGCGTTTAAAAATTTGTTAAAAGAGTATCATGTTAAGTGTTTTTTAAACCACAGTTCAAAATAAAAACATATTATAAGAAACAAAATGGGGTGTGACTTAAGATGAAGAGGAATTTAAGTTATTGAGGTCAGTCAAAAGAAGATTATGTCAATAAATTTGAAAACCAAGATAAAAGGGAAATGTTTTGAGAAAACCATAACCAATCAGTGGTGTCTCGAAAAGAAATATATATGAATAAGGGACCACAGTAATTTAGAGTAAATTCTAAAGAGAATTCAGCATTATTCAATACGACAAACATGGCTTCAGATTAGAAAAATATGTAATATTATTTACCAAATTGAAAGTGAAAAGGAGATAACTAATATGATTAGTTCAATACATTGAAAACGTCAATATCCAATAAAAATATCTTAACATCTGTTCTTGACAAAGACTTTTAGCCAATTAGGATTGGAAGGGTGTCTATGCCAATCTAGAGCAAACATTACCCTTATTGATGAAATGCTGAAAAGATTGTTTTAGAATCATGAAAAAGACACTTACGCCCACCATGAACATTACTCACTTGACATTGCAAATGAGGCCCTAGCCAGCAACGTATGCAAGAAAAAGAAAGAAAATTTCTGTTGATTGGAAAACAGGAAGCATAACTCTCATTATTCATGGGTGATATGATTGTATATTTAGAAAACACTAAACAATCTACATAGAGATTATGAGAATGAAGAAAAGTGTTTATCAAGTTACTATGCATAAAATCAATGTACAAAGATCAATTGTGTTTAGATACACCAGCTATAAATAATTGAAAAGGTGATTTTAAAAATGAGAAATTCATATTAGCTTTAAGAACCTTGGAATACCGGCCAGGTACAGTGGCTCATGCCTGTAATCACAGCACTTTGGGAGGACGAGGCGGGTGGATCACTTGAGGTCAGGAGTTCAAGACCAGCCTGACCAACATGGAGAAACCCTGTCTCTACTAAAAATACAAAATTAGCTGGATGTGGCGGCCCATGCCTGTAATCCCAGCTACTCGGGAGACTGAGGGAGGAGAATCGCTTGAACCCGGGAGGTGGAGATTCCAGTGAGCCGAGATCATGCTATTGCACACCAGCCTGGGCAACAAGAGCGAAATTCTATCTAAAATAAATAAATAAATAAATAAATATTTAAAAATAAAAAATAAAAAAACCTTGGAAAACCTTGGTAAATCTAACAAAATACATGAAAAAATTATAAAATATTCTGGAAAGACCTTTTAGAAGACCTAAAAAAATAGAGATACTTTTTTTTCCTAGAAAGACTCAATACTATAAAGTTTGCAATTGTGATGTTCCCTAAATAGATCTATGAATTCATTGAAATTCAATCCACACCCCATCTCAGAATTCCTTTTCCTCTCTCCTTTCATTTTCTCTTTCCAGCTTCGCTTCCCTTTAACAATGACAAGCTAATAGTAAAGTTTATTTAAAAGAGTAAAGACCCAAGAATATGCAAGATGTTCCTGAAGAAGACGAAACTAATGAGAAGAAATATCTTGGTACATGTAAGGAATTATAGAAATCTGTGGTAACTGCAGTGTGAGTATTGGCATGGGATAGAATATTACCATTGTAAAACAAAGTAAGACAAGCAAACACAGCCTCAGGATATATGGCAACTTGGTTTATGATAGAATTGGTCCTGCAAGGTTTTTTCCAGTAAGAAACGAATAGACTTTACAGTCAATGGGAAAAAAAAAGAAAGAAATCATGTGGCAAGAAATTTGGCATACTTCTCATCCAGACACAAAATAATACGTGTCAGATAGACTAAAGGTTTAATTGTAAAAGGGAAAACTGAAAAAAAAAAAACTAAAAAATATGTCAATGTCTTTATGACTTTAAGCTAAAGAACTGTTTTTTAAGCAAAATATAGAGAATTTAAAATATCAGAAAATAATAGACTAATTCTCCCATGTAAAAATGAACAACTTCTGGGTACACGTGGACATAAATATGGGAACAATAGATGCTGGGAACTCCTAGAGTAGGGAGAGAGGGAGGAGGGTAAGTGCTGAAAAACCACCTATTGGGTACTTTGCTCAATTCCAGGATGATGGCCTGACTCATGCCCTAAACCTCAGCATCACGCAGTATACTCATGAAAAAAACTGCACGTGTACCCCTTGATTCTAAAATAAAAGTTGAAAAAAAAAAAAAAACTAAGCGCTTCTATATATTAAAATATATATGTACATGTATATACATAAGAAGGGAGTAAAAATCTAGGCCACAGATTGAAAGATAATTTTGGCAACCATATAACTGACAAAATATTAGAATCTAGAATATATAAATAATTTCTACAAATCGATTTGAAAGAAGGCAGATGGTCCAGTAGAAAAATATTCAAAATATCTGAAGACAAACTTTAAAAAAAAAGAAACTCAAATGGCTCACAGTCTTTAAAAAGCCTCACTGGTACTTAGACAGATAAAAATTAAAGTGGAAATGAAACGCCATTTCACACCCTCCATATTGACAATAGCCAAGGTTTCTTTCAATATGAAGTTTTGACGAGAGTCAATACAACTGGAATGCCTACATATTGTTTGTAAAATATGAATTGGTACAAATATTTGGACAGTGATTTGACAACTTCAATAAAGTTAACGATATGCATACCTCATGTCCAAGAAATCCCATTGCTAGGTAAATACTCTAAACAAGTGTCCTCCCCATGTGTGCTAGGATAGGTGTGAAAGTATTCATAATGACTCTGCTTGTTACAGCAGAAAACTGGAAGCAACACAAATATCAACTAACAATAAAATAAATAAGCCGTTGCATGTTATTCCAAAGGAAAATCATTCAGCAATGAAAATAAACTGCAGCTGTATGCAATAGTATCAACGGAACTCAAGAAAATAAGATTGCCTGAAAAAGTCAACTCAATTTATTTATATGAAGTCTAAAATCACACAAAAGTAAATATAGAAGTGTAGGTGGTAAAACTTTCTTAAAGAAAATCAAAGGATTAATAACACTAAATTCAACAGGATATGCAATCTGCAAAGGTGGAAGAAGGAAGGATCCACAGACCAATTCCGACATACTGGCAGTTATTTTCCCTAAATTGAGGTAATAGGCATATAGATACGTATTTGTGATTATTCGTACCTTATACATAATGTATACATATTTTTATATTTCTGCAATTTACTGAAACAGAATAGTAGAAGGAAGAAATAAAATATGTAACATGTGAAGGAAAGTATATGAAAGATTGAGATATGACGTAGGAACCTTAGGAAACTGAGACATGAGATACATGCTACTATATTTATCCAGACCACCTACTGTTTCACTTAGAGGTTTTGCAGAAGGTGTGTGCTCACTGTATGCCTTGCAGGCAGAAGACAAGGAAATGCCTTGCAGGCAGAAGACAAGCAGCATCTATGTAATGCCAACACTGTCCCCGCCGCTCGGGGACAATGCAAATGAGAAACTGTTATAGGACTTTTGAGACAAGGATCTTGTGTGACCCTGTGTGACCTTTGACTGTCATGGTGTGTTTCTTCAGTATTTTACTAATTTGCTAATTAACACATTTACTAAAAATGGCTCTTTTAAAAATCAACCTCTTTTAAAATGTTTTGTGACTGTTTACAGTGGAACGTGGGATGCTTCCTGGATGTCTTGAGGTTCAAGACAACATGGTAGCATTCCAAAAGATATGTGATACTTTTGTGGCAACAGACGTCTCTCTGTTAAGGAGTATGGGATAATGAGTGTACTACCTTTGCATGGAAATATCAAAAGCAACAGTAACTAGGAATTGCTAATCCTACAAACTATACCATGTTATTCCTGAGTATCTCATGTTATCACTGTGTACACATCTTGTTTTTTAAAATTGGGCATTTAACCCTCAACACAGTTCTTCCAGGTAAATATCATGCTTACTATAACATGAGATAACTGATACTGACCAAGAGCACATCATGTAGCTATGAAGTGAAGATCCGGGGTGTGAATTCAAAATCCACTCCAGTCCCTTGCTTTTAACAACTGTAGTATGCTTATCCCTTAGCCCCTCTCACCTAGGGACAGGATTTCATTGTGTGACAGCTCATTTTTCTTTATCAGAGGTAATATCTTGAACAATTTAAGCCATTGTGCATGTAGCTTGACAATTTTCTTCTTCCCCTGGGCATTTTTTAAATCATTACTTCCTGATCAAGGAAAAAAAAAACTGCTATTTTTTACCTGGTATCATTTATTTTACAAAAAAAAAAAAAAAAAAAAAAAAAAAAGCGGGGTGGGGGACACTCAAAATGACTGCACAAAGTACTGTGATTCCCAGCCACCACTAGGTACATCATCAAATCCAATCAGAGGCCCGCGCTTCATACTAACTCACTCTGGGCAATTTGGCAGCACTCTGCACAGAATCTCAGTTCTTTAAAAATTGGAGCAAATTATAGCTCCTCATCCAAAACCACAGCTTGTGGGCCTCTGCTTAGAAGAAATGCAATTGGACCTGGGTACAGAATCTTGAGTTAGGACAGTCCTTATTTCTAGGTTCATTTTCATCACTCCCCACCACACCATTGCTTTATTCTCTGTTTGACCACTCCACTCCCCTCGGCATCCTCCACAAGCCATCATTCATATACGATTATGTGTATTTTATATTTACTCTTGCTACCTTTTTGAATTGTGTGTGTGTGGGTGTGTGGGTGTGTGTGTGTGTGTGTGTGTATTTAAGATGTGTAAAAGGAATTGGGATATACAGGAATGGACAAACTACAAACTACAGTCAGGGCCAAACCCAGCCTACTGCCTGATTTTGTAAATGACACCTTGTTAGATCACAGCCATATCCATTAATTTGTATCATGTCTATGGGGCTTCTGTCGGTGTCGTGGGACAGTGTTGACTATTGCAAGAGAGTCTCTGGCTCACAGCTCTTAGACCCTTTATGGAAGAAGTTTGCAGCCCCCTGAGCAAGGCTGTTCACTGCATTTCTCAACATCTCTAAAAGGACAAAATTGAGTATTCTCAGTAGTGTTCCCCTAGGATCCTGTGTGAGAATTTCTCCAGGATGCACACTCAGAGCAGGAACTATGGGGTCACATCTGCTCTCCCTGCCAGCTGGCTCTCCAGCTTGGCCACGCCCAGCCAGCCATAGCACCCCTAGTGGGGCCCAGCTGCTTGCTTTTGCCAGAGTAAGAGATGTTCTGTGAATTCTCATCCTTGTTCAAGTGTGCATTCTTGATTTTTAATACAATTGAGCTTCTCTTTAGATGTTTTTTATGCTTTTGAGTTTTTTTTTTTTTTAATTCTGAAAGCATTTGTGATCTATTTGGCCAGTTTTCTATTGGTGTGGTTTTCCATTTAGTTATGAGTTTTGGTTTGCAGGATCCCTTATATATTATAACAGCAATTACTTACTGAATTGGGACACTACAAATAACTTCTACTTTTCCCTTGTCCATCTATTAGTTTTTCCCATTGTGTCCAATACTGAAAAGAAATGCTTTTTGAGAAGACAAATGTGTGATTAGTGAAGCTATTGTTATTGTATTTCTATATTACATATAGTTGTATTATATATTGTTACTACATTATGTGTAATGTTACCTATAATATATAAGGTTATATATAAAATATGTTATATGATTATAATTACATTATTATTATTTCATTGTTATAATGTGGCAACCTAAGGTAAGAAAATTATTCTAAGCAAAATTTTTTTATGGATTCAGTTTTTCCAAGTAATACAGATTAGTAACTGGTTCGATTGGAAGTAAACTGTTTTCCAATATTTAGAATAATTTTCTGGCCTCTAAAAGAAGCACATAGAGGACTACTGGATGCATCATTGTCAGTTTACCACATGTTCTAGAAAAGAGAAAACAGGCCTCATTGCATTACCTGAACATGCAGCGCACCTACTTATATATATAATATGTGGGACCTAGTTTATATCTGTGCTATATGCAATTTGAGTTTTGTTAATAGCTATGGTGGGTGGTTGCTCCCACTTGTGGTCCTCCATAGCTGGCCTTTCTGAATACAAAATACAGCCAAGTCATTTGGAGAGGGCATGAGGAGGGTGCTGGTATACCAAGTGTTGGAAAGGTTCAGTAGCGCGGAGAAAATAAATGGGGGAGGGGTTGAGAGGTGATTTGGAATGAAGGGATATTGCAGCAGCTGTGTCCTGGATCCCATAAAGGGCTCTGGATGTGCCCGCCAAGGCCTAGGATGAGTGAGAATCAGGGTCGTGTGCAGCGAACAGGCACAAAGCTATTGCAAGAGAGATGCAAGCTAAGGTTGATTAGGACACTTATGACCCGGAGCTGGTGGACAGCAATAAAGCCAGCTCACACGCAGTCCTGCTGGGTGTCACTTCTGTTTGTTTGCTGAAGTCTGTCCAGGGCTGAGGTTTGGCAGCCCCTCTTGTACCTCCTCTCTCTGTCTCCTCCCTCTCCACCCTCTCTTTCTCCCCAAGGTACGTACCTACCATCTGCTAAAGAGTCAGGCCTCAGGTCTGAAATTCAGAAGATTTAACAGGAGTTAGCTTAAGAATAAATGCTTCACATTTCATAAACCAATTGTAGAATAAAGAAAAGAAATACTAGAGTAAAATTTCGATCCCTCCATGTCCAGTGAGGTATTCTTTTCCAAGTGAAACGTTAGTGGTTTGATGTCTCTTTACATCATAACAAAATGTTGCTTTTCACAATCAAGAATGCCAACCTAGAGCTTTCTCTATGCTGAGTCAAATTCCATTTTACATTAATCTTAAAACAGCTTGTTATTCAGACTTTCCCTCCATTTAACAGATATCTATTGAACAACGACTGTTTTCCCACATAGCCCAGGATGCTTGGGATACATCAATAAACAAAAGATACAAAGATGTCTGCCCTGAAAAATACTAATTCTTAGCTAGTAGAGATAGACAATAAACAGTGCACATAATAAATAAGTCAACTATATGTTACGCATTGAATTGTGTCCCCCTCAAAAAAAAAATAAATAGAAAGAAGCGTTGAAGTCTGAAGTCCTAACTTCAAGTATCTGTAAATGTGACCTTGTTTGAAAATAGGGTCTTTGCAGATTTCATCAAGCTAAGCTAAGGCCAGCTAAGGCCATAGAGGAAGGTGGGCCTTTATCCAATGTGACTGATGTCCTTACAGGAAGAGAGAAATTTGGACACACAGATGCAGACACACAGGGAGAATGTTATGTGATGACCCACAGATATACAGACACAGGAAGACAGAGCCGGAAATTGGATTGGCTTCCACAAGCCAAGGAAGACCTGAAGCTATGAGGACATGGAAGAGACAAGGAAGGATCCTCCCGCAGAGGCTTCAGAGGAAGTAGAAACACCTTCATTTTGAAATTCTAGCATTCAGAACTGAGATACATTTCTGTGGCTTTAAACCATCCAATTTTGATGGTGGTTCTGTTGTAAATGATAAATGCTAAGAAACAAAGAAAAAAAATACAGCAAGACCAGGAGAAGAAGGACTTTTTGAGGAAGCAAGGGGTGAGGTTTAATATTCAATAGGGTGGTCAGGGTAGGACTCCTCGTGGCCATGACATTTTACCAAGAGTTGAGGACAATAGCCCAGGAGAAAGAGGAAAGTCAGAGAAGGATCTGAGATTTTCAGCTGGGCAACTAGTGGGATGGAGGTGCCACAGCTGAGAGGATGCAGAAGCTGAGAGGTGGAGAGTGTGTGGAGTTCAGTTTTGACACTCTGATTCTGGTACGACTATTAGATGTGAATGTCAGTTGTGAATATCAGCAGGAAGCTACTGGCACCCTCAGGCACATGGTTTGGGGGGAAGAGAGTTAAGATACTGTCCTCAGGGTGTGGGGAGGAGGGAAAGAAACCCCCACAGGACAGTGAAGCACCCTGGGCAGCCACAATGGGCAGCACTTGACTGGGGCAAAGAGGTGCCAGGGCTGCAGGGGGCAGCTGGTGTGAAGGTCAGGACAGGTAGGAGCCACAGTGTTCTCCAGGGAGAAGAGGCCAACTGTGGTAGCAGAGAGCAAGAATGGAAAGTGCAACCAACATTCTGACCCACTCTTCCCCACCCTTGTATTTCCTCATGCATCCCATGGATAGAGCCATAAAGAAACTGGAGAGAAAGAAAACCAACTGAGAAAGTCTAGGATCCCAGGCCCGAGTGGAAGAAAGATGGAACGTGTGAATCTGCAAGTTCGACACAAAGCGTCTTGCTCCACACTGAAGCAATGGAGTTAATTTTCATGGGAATGCAAGAACACAGGTTTTTCATCACCAGGTCCTCTGTAGGATCCCAGGAATGTCTCAAACTGAAGAGACATGAAGACTGCAGCTCCTTAAAGCCTGCTAGGGAGAGAGTTTTGTATTTTTCTTTTTCTTTTTCTTTTTTTTTTTTTTTTGAGATGGAGTCTCGCTCTGTTGTGCAGTGGTGTGATCTTCTGCCTCCAGGGTTCAAGCGATTCTCCTGCCTCAGTCTACCAAGTAGCTGGGATTACAGGCGTGTGCCACCATGCCCAGCTAATTTTTGTATTTTTAGTAGAGACAAGATTTCACCCTGTTGGTCAGGCCGGTCTTGAACTCCTGACCTCAGATGATCCACCTAACTTGGCCTCCCAGAGTGCTGGGATTACAGGCATGAGCTACTGGGCCCAGCCAGGCCAGTCTGTTTTAGGTGTTCTTCCACTGTACTCTCCTAACATCGAATGATTGCCTCTGTCATCTAACCTAAGCACACTGCCATATTTGGCAGCCGACTTGTCTCTCTCTCCATCTTGACTATACATTCACGTAGGCAGGATCCATATCTTTTGCAACTTGTTCCCCATGACAGAGTTTCGACATCCTGGGCATTTCCACTGCCTTGTTGTTGAATGAAGGAGTATTGAAGTTGTATCCTTTTGCTTTGAACCTACTTAATTTTTTTAGTACCTTTGATGGAACACAACCCATTATTCTGTTCTTTAAAGTACACAAAGATGAGCTCAACCTTCTCTCTTCCCGGTAACATCGTCTGAAGTGATTTCAAGGAATGTTTTCTCAAATATCGGGACTCCCAAAGAAACTATGAGATGCTAGCAAAGTTTTGTCTTCTTTTTTTCCTTCTTCTTTTTCTTGTTTTTCTTTGATTCTCCATATAAATATTAGAGTTTGTCTCCATTTGGCAGATTTCATTGCTTGAACGTAAAAATGTCACATTTTGGCTGCCTATTTCAAAACATTTTATTTCAATTGTAAACGAGTCTCTCACTCCTATTCCAATAAAGTAAAGCAAGTAAGATACATGCCTTCATAAATAGATAAAAGTCTATTTCTTTTGTTAAACATCAACAATGCTTCAAATGTGGAATGCCACTTGGAAAATTGGATTATAGGTGGTTAAAATTACTTTCGGGAGACATATGGATGTTAGAGGATTAAGAAATAGTACAAGTTATATGTCTAGTTTTGACTCTACAATTTAGAGATATTTGTGATAAGATGAAATAAAATACAAACACATAAACTTTTTTTTCCTTTATAAATGGGATCAATCTCCTTTAAATGAGCAATGTAATCTGTTTCTTACCAGGTTTAATTTGAAAATATCATCTAAGTACAACAATTACTTTTCACAGTAGCAGTTAATGTTAAGAATACTTTACCAAATTACCTAGATTTCAGTAAGGCCAGAAACTCTACTTTCTCCATAATGACTGACTTCCAGAATCTAATATCATAGAGGCACTTCATACCAAAGGGATGGCATCTGTTCTGCAGGCTGAATAAAATTATCATTCACATTAATAACTACACTTGCTCATTACTAACTTGTCAAGTCAGATTTCTCCAAAGACATTTATTTCAGTCAACATCAAAGTTTGTCAGAAAATATGGTTTTCATAAAGGCTGCAACTTTCCTTTGGAGCATTTAAAAAAAAAAAAAAAAGGACAGAAAAACAAAATATTTAGTGACATAT
Organism: Macaca mulatta; assembly: GCF_049350105.2. NCBI lineage: Eukaryota > Metazoa > Chordata > Mammalia > Primates > Cercopithecidae > Macaca > Macaca mulatta. The sequence goes on from NC_133417.1 coordinate 13,262,946, forward strand.
TTGAGAAAAAATTTAGAGACCAAAGTGGTGTCATGGTACTAAGCCCAGAAAGAGGAGCTCTGAGTTTTAATCCTTGTTTTGTCTACAAACCCTGTGACTTCAGCCACACTATCCCTTCAACTACATTTCTCTATCAGTAAAGAACATTTGAGCTAAGTGTTAGTAAGATCCTTTCTCACGAATTTGTGGTCCTTATGTTTTTAAATTGGACGAAAAACTAAACGCAAAAGATAGATGTCTTCTGAGCTCAATTATTCCAAATGAAAGAACAGTCACATAGTGGTTTGGTTTACTGAATTTTGTTAAGACTGTAAATCATGGTGGAGTAGACTAAAGCCAAGATTACGCAATTTTTGATTTGGACTTGGATTATGGAAGTGGACGTGGACAATGGAAAATAAAAAATTACTGCCTTGGGATTGCTATTATGAGATACAAATGTCTTAATCATTCTTTACATATTGGTTGATGCTAATGTCATGTAGCTATAATAGATCATAATTTAGAAGTTTTTCAAGAATTTCAAGGAATGGAAGCCTTTCATTGCAAGAAATATTTTATCAAAGTCTGTTTGGCAAAAATACCAAACAAGCAAAACCTCTTAAAGAAGCATAGTGGGCAAGTGGAAGTTCAAAAACTAAAAGGGGTGAGCACCCCCTGAAATACACAACTAAGAATCCCCATCCTTTGAGGTCTTCTCCAAACATCCCACACCAAAAAGCTTACGAATAACCAGATCTGTGTCATATGGACTTGTTGGCCTGAGGAGACGGGTAAATAAAATGTTCACTCAGATTCTTTTTCAGACGTTAGTCAGAAAACAAAGATACCTATTGGTGTTTGCATTTGAACATGCAGATTCGTTAAAGACACCAAAAAAATAAAACACAATCCACGAAAAGTATAGGTATATATTTACAGCTTTAGTTCCAATAAAATATGTCGCAAAAAAAGCCAGGCTTCTACCGTTATCATTCGGTAAATGAGAAGGATCTACCTTTGAAAGATAAACAATAGACACATGGAGTGGTATCCTCCCAGAGAATGAGAAGACAAAGACTCACGTTAGGAGAAATTACACACAGTCAATATAAACAAAAGTTGAGAAAATACTTAGAACAAACTACCCACAGACATGGAATTTACATATATAGGTATATGTATACACAATATATGTGCATATGCATGTATGTAATGTTTGTATATTATTATTCATAACTATATTATTTAATAGATGTATGATGTTATCAATGACATAGACATCTCTTATAACACCCTTATTCCGGTTTTAATACAGAAGAGGCAGTTTCAGAAAATTGGATAGGATGAGAGAAATTTCCGTTTTCCTATCTTTTTTCTAGGAACATAGTAGTTTAACTGAGCTTTTGTTTTTCTTTTTCTACATACATTTTTAATTAATTGAAATACCAGGAAGTAGTTGTTTGCAAAGCTGGGGTAGCTCTGATTTTTAGGTTAGGAGACTTGGTCCAATAAGCATCCTGTAGGATCAGTGTGGTAAAATCTGCCAGTTGAGTCCTCAACTCACACATGTAAAAAGTGTGTAAATGGAAACTCACCCACTCATCTCCTCCTTCTCCCTAATGGAGCCTTTAGCATTGGCTACCATCCATTATTGTGTTTAACTCATAAAGCACACACTGTTAGATTTCTCTAACTACCCTTGAAGTTTGCTCAAAAACATCATTGCTACCGATTGTTAGCCTAATAGTGGCTCTTATATCTCTATTCAGACCACCAAAGCAATAAATTTTTTGAATAACCTACGCATTATAGAATAAAGAGAGATGAAGCTCACCCTTAAGAGTACTTAGAAAAAGTGGTCTAGCAAAACATATGAAGGTCGTAATTTTTAATTCAAGCATGAAGGTTTTGTATCTTCTTTTCTCTTTGGAGAGAAGCTTCAATTCTCAAGCTCTATAGATAGGAAAGTCAGTAATTGTTTCCAATTTTCCAGAAGCAAACATGCTCAGTGAAGTTAAAAGACTTGTTCAAAGTCCACTTGGGAGGCAGAGAAAAGGCCAGGCATATGAAGGTGCCTGCTCTGCTCTGCGGTGCCGTCTTTTTGAGGGGTTGATGTGCTGAGAGCAGCTTAGTCTCCTACACCTGCAACCCCTATGCCCTTTAGATGAACCCATTGTTACCTTTATATTTAGAATAGCAATCTGGAAGCCCCGCAAGGTGTGGAATCTATAGCAATAGATGCCAACAGAAGTCTTGCCAATTCTTAAGGTGTAGACCTCTGTCCAGTCTATTAAACAAAACAAAATTTAAAATCTCCATAAATAAAAGGGATTTTTCTCCTTGGTTAATTTGAGTTAATGACATTGATACAATTATGTTAATGAAGATTATGCAGGGCTCTCTTGATCAAGAGTTACATTCAGACTCTTTCACACATATTATCTCCTATAAAATGCTCAACAACTTTCAGAGTCAACATCAGAATCACAATTCAAAGTTGCAGTGACTGAGGCTCAGAGTAGTCTGGAACCTCTCCAGGGTCAAAAGATGAATAAAATGCATAGTGGGTCTGTGAGGACCAAGTCAAGCTGCAGGGCCTCCACACCTTCAAACCTCAGAGGGTCTGTATTGACGCCGGGAGTCATTCTGGCTAGCAAGGCTTAGATATAGACTTTATGAGGGCTTTCAATCATATTAAATATTCAGAATATTACATATTTTACTGATTTATTTTGTTTACCTCCTTTTATTAGAAAATAAGCTCCACAGATCAGAAATTAATTGTTTTGTTTACTGTTGTATCTCCAACACCTAAAAAGATTCCTGACACAATGGCTTGACAAATATTTCTCTCCTGAAAAAGAACTAAAATTAAAAATAACAATTCCTAATTATCTAGAGGCCATTTGTGGTTAGAATATGTGTTTCCTAAATATTTTGATTTATTTCAGTCTGTTTGGCAGAAGGAAACTTTGAAGAACTCACAAAAAACTTAATCTTCAAAATATTGAAATCCCATTATATGCGGTCTTGGGTTCACTCATTTAGGTCAGGCTTAAAAAACCCAGATGTGGAATCCTTTAGGTTATGATTAATCCAATTTTTCATGATGGCAGAATGTCTGAAGCATGACAACGTCAGACGCCGCTGCTGAATTGTACCTGGTGCTGAAATAATCCTCCGTCTCTAAGTCTTTCTGTCCAGTTATCTCTCTCTCTTTCTCTCTCTCACTTTGTCACTCTTCCCTTCTTTCTCATTGTTCCTTCTTTTATAAACAGATGTTTCTGTTAACTTACATAATCTTAAGAATCACTTTGGGTTTAGCTAAAGGACTTGATTTCCAAACTTCTTAAAGGATCATCATAAACAAGTACATGTGGGGAAACACAAGTTTAGCTGACTCATAAACCTTGTTACTACTGTTCTTCCTACCTTCAGGATCTTTTGTTTTCTATGCTGAATAGTTGATACCTCTTCTTCTTATGTAAAAAAAAAGTCTAAGCACAATGACCCTGGAAAGAAAGGCTTCCAGGAAGGCTTTTGTGCACAGGGTCTCCCAGCTCCCAAAGCCATTTCTTGCCTTTCCTCTGTTGCAGTTCTGCTCAGAAGACCAGATACCAGGAAACTAGTGAGATAAGCACACTTTGTATGATACCACCTGATTCTCTCATTTTTGTGCTCATCCCTACGCCCTGATCAGATCTTCAGTGACCTTCTCCATCTCTCCAATAAACTATAATATCAGAAGATGATCTACCATTAATCATTTATACTCCCAGGTACTGAGTCAATATGTTTCCTCTTTTTCTACATTATTTGCATTTAACTTTATCTTGAATTTGAAATAAAATCTTATCCCCTGGTAAAATTGTTTTAGTCATTAGAGGGCCAGGAAGGAAAGCTGAACTTGAAGCAGGATCAGCTCTAAAAAGGCAATTAATTCAATGAGAGTTTGCTGTATACTTATCACAGGTCAAACATCCTGCTAAAAGCTATGGATGTAAAAGTATATGAACCTCAGACTTCAAACCAATGAGGTCCCTATTTGGGCAACGCACCACCTTGTTTTTGAGGAATGCTGATGTTGACAGCTCACCATATAAGTCTCCCCTCTTTCATACCCCAAAATTATTTTACTCCTTCAAAACTCAAGCCCACTAGGTCCTCTCTTACTATTTCTCTTGTCCCCATTGTAACATGCATATTTAAATGAATTCCCAGGGATTTTTATTTATTATTTAACCCTTCCTTGCGGAACATTTTAGGAAAGCACTGATTTATGCTTCTGGATCTAACCACCGAAATCAGGCAGATCTTAGCTCAAATTCTAGCTCTTCCACTTTTAGTTGAGAGTTCTTAAGTAGGATACCCAAAGACGCTAGACCTCAGCCAATACAGTTATGCATGAAGGGTAATATTTATTGCAATGCGATGTCATGAGATTTAACCAGAGCATAATCATGTCTTGGAAATGCAGTGACTAGCAATGCATATCCATCTTTTTACTACCTTTTCTTTTTTTTCCTTCCTGGTTACTCTTTTTTCTCTTCTATTGCATTTGAAGAATTGTGGAGTAGGGAAAAAAGAAGCTGTTATTTTACTGTATGTCACAGGAGATCTGATCAATCTGGTGCTTTTATTTCTTTTGTTTCTACTTTGCCCTCCTAAGTGTCAGACCCCAAACTCATGGCTCGCATTTCCTCCTCCTCCAAAGACAAAGCTTGCCTATGAACAAAGCAGACCCTTTTAGCACAAGAAAGATGTAAGACCCAGGATCACTCAACACACTGAGTTTGGACTGCATTTTTGTTCATTTAGTCAGTTAAACGCCAGAAGAATTGTACTATGTCTTTGAAGGAAGGCAAAGAAGTGAAATGATTGAAATTTGACTTTATAGGAGGACCCTGGTGGTTCTGAAAGACCATGAAGCTTATTTAATTTGGCACTTCCATATGTGAAATATAGTAAATATGTAAGAGGCTCTAGGAAAATTGAAAAGATCATCCTTCTAATAAAATTTAACAGGGCCAGCATGGAGACATCTCCGCCCTCAGGTTGGAACACTTAACCACTGCTTTTGATGATGAGTTTAACTAAAATATGAAATTAGATGTTATACTTAATAAGGCCTTTGTTGTAAAAGGGAAAGATACATTAATACTATACACATGTATATACACAGTATAAGTATCACCTGGAAATATTCTTATAACTATATTTCTATGTACAAACTTGCGTATATGTGTTTGTATACATAAAACTATATAGGCTTAGAACCTTTCATAAGCATTTATTTAGACTCATAGTCATATACAAACAACTTTTGTGAGTAAACATTTTATTTGTATATTTTTATATATGTATGAGCAGCTATGCAGATAAGCTTTTTTTTTTTTTTTTTTTTTTTTTTTTGAGACGGAGTCTTGCTCTGTCACCCAGACTGGAGTGCAGTGGCCAGATCTCAGCTCACCACAAGCTCCGCCTCCCAGGTTTACACCATTCTCCTGCCTCAGCCTCCCGAGTAAGTGGGACTACAGGCGCCCGCCACCTCGCCCGGCTAGTTTTTTTGTATGTTTTTAGTAGAGATGGGGTTTCACTGTGTTAGCTAGGATGGTCTCGATCTCCTGACCTCGTGATCCGCCCGTCTCGGCCTCCCAAAGTGCTGGGATTACAGGCGTGAGCCACTGTGCCCGGCCAGATAAGCATTTTTACAGTAATTTTTGTCTGAACATAACACACAACTATAAAATAGATGCCCTCATATGTAAGCCAGTGCGTGCACAACACATACATGGACAAAGATGAGAATGTATTTTCTACATCAATGGATCTCAAAGTGTGGTTCTGGATAAACACAATCAGCATCACCTGGGGACCTTGTTAAAATTACAAATTCTCATGCCTACTCAGGACCAGGTGAATCAGAAACCCTAAGGCCCAGCAAGCTGCGTTTTAGCAAATCCTCCGGGGGTTCTGATATACTTGTTGGCATGGTTACCATGAGAATAGCTGCTCTATACAATACATAGTAAACACACACTTTGCAATTATCTTATTTATAGGAGTATACATGTATGTCCTGTGCTAACAAATAAATAAAACAAATATTCGGATATATCCATTAACATAAAGCAACTGCTCATTAGTTAGGAGCAGATTATAACCAGTTAGTGGATTCAACTCTGATACGCAGAGGGACCTGTTCACAGTCCCCCTCCCTGGGAAGCAAAGAAGCTGAGCAATGGCTGGGGAAGACTAAACTCACACCCTGAGTGTGCATAAAAGAGGAGCCAAGGATGGTGCTGTCAGCTGTCAGCTTCCTCAACTCCATCACACTGGTAGACCCTATCCTGAAGGTGCAGTTTAAACAGACACTCTTTCTTTAGTGTGGCTTGTGCTCATTCCTACACTGAGCTTGGGAGACGAATAAAGCATCCTCGGCATAACATTGGGCCTACAGTGTTGTGTTCACTCTCCTTGAAATCACACCTATGTATGGCTTGATAGGGGATGAAATTTTTTTAAAAGTATGAAGATAATCCAAAAGAGCAGAAGGCTGCATATTCAGATACTAGATTTTTAATGTATTTCTTGCTCTTCCACGGCTAGTCTAATAATCAAACATTTATTAGGAGTCTTTTATATGCCTAATACTAAGATACTACAGAAGTGTCCTGGAAAATGCTAAAATTTGTCCTTGCCTTTTGGCAGCTTATAGTCCAGTGGGTGGCAATATGAGTTTACAAGCCAGAACCAAAGTCTCAGAGAGGAACCTTGTGCTGGGCTGAATAATGCTGACATAGTAAGTGGCAGGGAGAAGAAACTGTGGGCTGAACATTTTAGTAGAAAGTGTGGGGTTTCAGCTTGGATTTGATATAGAAAAGGTATTTTAATAGGGGAGCTAAGGCAAAATATGTGTATATGTGCAGATATCCTTATCTGTCAATTGGGTTAATGATAACTGTTTCCTGACTGCAAAGCCATTGAGATGTGGATAGAAGATATTGAGTATGGGAAGAAATTGAAAAGTTCAAATCATTATACAAACATCAATATGGTGCATGTTTGAGTACTTCTCCTTGAGACCCAGGATAAATTCATTGGGTCTTTGTTTCCTATGGTTTATTACAACAGTATCGATTTTACCCCAGTCTTCAGAGGAAATATGCACACATGCCATCTTCTCCCCTGTTTGAAGTATGGTTCCATCATAGGTCCAGTGCTCCTGTAAACCCTGGAGCACTAAAATCTCCTATTTGTTCCAGAATATCCATTGTCTTTCTCTTCAGGCTGTGCCTCTCTGGGTCTCAGCCATGGAAACAGAGTTGTCTGCATCCTGCACTCTAGCACAATGTAATAGCAACGCCATTGTGACTCAAAGGGTGAATGCAGATTTTAATAGGTTGTCCCTTGAATCGGTCTCTCTGCCTTGCCCTTTCTTCTCCAACTCATTCTCCACACTGCTAGCACAGTAAGGTTGTCAGATTTAACATAGAAATACAGGATATTCAGTGAAAGTTGAATTTCAATTTGGCAATGAATACTTTTTTAGTAAATATGTCCCATGCAAGATTTGGGATATGTTGATACTGAAAGAAAAGATTCATTCTTTATCTGAAATGTCACTATATTTTATCTGACAACCATACACCAGCGTGCTGCTTCAACATGCTTATATTATCATACTGTTTCTTCATGCAAAGCTCTGCCCATCCCAAAGCTGGGAAGAGCATATATGGTCCTTTTTGAAGTAATTCTTACTTGTATTTCCAGCTTTGTCTCCTTCCATTCTTTCAGATATGCGAATCCAATGTTTCTATAATATAATTCAGCCAATAAGCTTTCAGTCTCGTAGACATTTCTCTGCCCATCTTGTGTATATGTCTTGGCACATGCTGTTCTCTCCCACTCAAAAACTCCTTGACCTCCCCCGACGCCCCAATACTCTACCAGCAACTTTTTGCCACTTAGCAAATGTAGAACTCCCTCTGTAATCCTCTAAATGTCTTGGACTGAGTGGTTTTCCCTTCTACTTTTTGTCATAAAATTCCAGACATTTATCTGCTGAGACTTAATCACATAATCTATTAGGTTCGTGCAAAAGTAATCACAGTTTTTGCTATTACTTTTATGGCAAAAACCACGATTACTTTTGCACCAACCGAATATAATTATCTACTTATCTTCCTCCCCATCTTGATTGTGAATACCTTGAGTGGGTGGATATTTTCTTCTCCCTACTCCCAGCCTTTGAGTGGTTCCTGGCACATTACACTAAAAAAATGGGTTTTCAATGAATGTATGAATAAATTAAGTCAACTTCATTATAACCTTTTCTAAAGTAAACATTAGAAGGAGAACACCTGAGGGTTGCAATGAAATATATTAACTGTGCTTTATCTGTTTGCCAAATAAGAAAGGACAGACCGTGTTTTACTGTTTGATTGGATTGATTAATCCCAGGTCTGACAGTTTTTGAAAAGAAGCTATTCAACCTGTGCAATATAGCACATGCACAATAACATAAGTTCAATTCCACTGGTTTACAACACATTGAATGTACATTTCATCCTCAACTTTTCACAAGACTTGAATGTATTTCAAAGGAAATTAGATATTTTTACGATTCAACGAAAATAGTTAAGATGGAAAACTATTAAAGGTTTTTAAGATTACCATAAAATAATTAGTAGAGAAAGTTCCCTTTTGGAGCTAACACTATAACATGAATCAGAGAAACAGAATTTTTTAAGCAACCTCATTTTTAGACACACATTTCATTCATCCATTAAATTGCTCCCTTATTCCACCGCTAATGGAATGTTTATTAAATGCCAGTCACTCTGGCCAGTGGTAGGAATATAGCAATTAATATCCATAGAGAAGAAGAATCTAAATCACACCAATGTACCTAGTAGTCTTCTGGATAAAAGTGATATCGTCACCAAATATAAAGGGTTGGTACAAATTACAAAAAGAAATAAGCAAAATGTGGAGGGTCTTCCGTGTTGAAGGATTTATTTGTTATTTACTTGCTACTTGTGAGAATGAAGAAGAAAAATCCTATGTCACAAGCAGAGTCTCCATGGTAAGGAAGGCAAACTGTAAGCATGAAAGATTCAGAAATGTAAGAGTGAAATAACTTGACTGGTATGGAACAAAATGGAAGAAAGCTTCTGATTAAAAAGAGAGAAACAGCAGAGCCAAGGTGGCTTTATGGGTACTGAAGGCACAGGCAGAAGATGAGTGGCAAGAAAACCTGATGCCTTGGAGACAAAGAATGACCTAAATGCAAAAATGTGAGTGAAATGTTATATGACAAAGGCTTGGTACTTGTAAAAACACTGGAGAATTTTAGTGGACACACTTAAGAAGCTGAAAAATACTTAAAGAGAGACATACGGTCTCATAAGAAGATTAGGGACTGGAGGGATGAGACTAAAGATTAATTTTCACTGGATTTGTCAGTGATGAAGTAGCTTTCAAAGCTTCCTGTGCGTAGGTCAAAATGCTTGTCTTGACTAATACAAGGTTTTAGTATTCTAGACATACTGTGTGAGCTTCGGCAAGTTACCTCGCCTCCCTGAGTCTCAGTTTTGTCATCTGTAAAACTGGGGCAATCAATCCCTTGTTAGAAATATTTTGAGAATTCATTGATAACTGTTTGTAATTTCACCTACCATTACATTTAAGGAGCAGTGTCTAACTGTGTGTAGACTAATCACTTTTTCACATTTCATTTGAAGCGGACGTGAGGGTGAGATTTCCAGTACTGATAAACAATATTCCTGTAAAGGATAAATAAGGAATGGACACACATCTAGTTTTCTATCACAAAGGAAAATTAGATTAATGTAATGGCTAAAACTGTGCTCCCAATTCTGATTATTTTGAGAAGAAATTATATTTGTAAATAATTAGTATTAAATCTACTTTTCTTAAATTACAGATAATTAAATTTGTATGAGTCAAAACCAAACTCTATATATTGTAGCTGTTTGGATGACTTTATGTCTAATACATTTTGGAATCATGACATTCCCTCTGTCCCAGTGCCAGCTTTGAATCTCAAAATATCTTAGAGCCAGAAATAGCTATTGATTAAATCAGGATTGAAAGGGTAAAAGAGAGAATCCTGCTGTGTATATTAAGGATTAGTCTGTCACATAATTAATACCATCATCTTCATTGTAAAAATGATACCATCTTATAAATATACAGCATTTTCTACATCTCAGAGTGCATTTATAATCTTAGTTCATCTTCACCTTAGTCAGTGATGCAGGCAGGACATACATGATTTCTATTTGCTAGATAAGGAAGAAATAGCACATATAAGACAAAGTGACTTGCTCAAGTACATACATACAGTGAAGATCAGAGCGAGGGCTAGAAGTAAGCCTTTCTCAGTGCAGAACAATTTTCATGTAATTCAATGGGAAACTTCACCCACTTGACCTGTTAGCTAGATCAATTAGTTTCATCAGATATAGAATAAAAATATATCGGGAGATAGGCAGCTAGCTAGCTAGAAAGAAATAATTTTAAAAATGTAAAAAACAAAAGGAAAACCTGAATATAGGGTTATTTGCATATGGTAATATATATTCCTAGAATATCTTTATGATGTTTAATATACTATATTGCTACAGCTTGATTATATACAGAAAAGAAACTCCTACTCAATCTAATTTTGATGCAGAAACATAATAAAATCACTCTTACCAACACAGAAATTCTTACATACGTTACCTTAATTAATTCCACAATTATTTATTGAGCCTTCAAGACAAAGTCCTATCCTAATTACTATAGTTATTCAAATAAATATCGAACATTTTATAAAATATGCAATATAAAATATAACTATAAGATTAATATTTAGATGGAATTCAATACAAAATTACACTGAAAATGTGAAAACGGAAGAAGCTTTGTTCTTTTTCTTGTTAATGTATTGGGTCTAAATGAGTTGACTGACTAGATTTTTTTTTTTTTTTAATTCTGGCTTTTCTCAAACTGCACTTCACATTCTCTTACAGAAGGGGGATTCATGGTGGCCTTGGGTATCTCTGACCTAGCTCTTTTCGTGTGGAAGCCCTTGGCTTTTACCAGGCTTAATACATCTGTAGGGAGAGGGAGGCATGAAAATGTAGCTGAGGGTCCCATTCAAAGTGAACAATAAGAGGAAATGAGCTGGCCAGGGAGGGCATTTCCTGTAACTTACATAACAGAGCTTGAATTATGTGGGGGGACATTGCGGGGGCTTTCATTTCCTGAAATCCAGACTGAGGAAATGGAAAGATTTCCTAACTCTGTTTCCACATAACATATTACTAAACAGTATCACAATTCTTCCAATAATTTCTAACAACTGTTGGAATTAGTTATAATGAGCCATAATAAAACTCATCTTGAATTTATATGCAATTTTAACCTTATCTCAATATTTCTAAACTTCTCATTTTATTTTCAGTTTATGTAGATTTAGGCTTTGGTTATTGAATCTTTATTTTCTTCATTTCTCACTAGCATTTATATGTATATTCAGATTGCAAACAGGAAACACTCAACATTTATTTTTTAACTGTGTTGAATGTACTGTTGGAACAAAATGGGGTCTAAAAATATTGATAAAATATTAACTTCGATATGTCTGATGTTGATGAAAAAATAAAAAATTAATTGATGGGGCAAAATATCTATTTCAAGGTTCCACCAAGTGCTTCCAGAAAACAAGCAGAAAATAGATGCTCGAGAATCATATCTGATGTTGGCCTAAAATCTTTGCTTCTTCACTATTTACAGGAAATTGATTTTCTGTGATGGAAGTCATCTCAGCCCTGCAGGCTCTCTGATGTCCTGTCAAAGACCATTGTGCATGTTCATGCATTGTTTGCAAGCCACCAGGAAACACTTTCATGAAATTAATTGTTGCAGAAGAGAACAGAAGGCAAACTTGCTTTATATATATTTACATTCTTAATGTGTCTTAAATCACATCTTTTCATCTCTTTCATTCACTGTTGAATTACCCAAATCACATAGGTAGAAAGAAAAAAAAAGGAAAAACAACCATGGGTTTATTTTTTAAAGACGCTGTCCCTGGTTTTGATGGAAATATAAAATGTGTCTCTTGAAATAGCCTTGTCCTCGGGGAGCAGAAACAAGCAGATGAGCAGCATTAAGCTTTGGCATGGGGGCCAAGAATTGAAATTTATAAGTCAAACCTATCAGGAATGCATCGAAATCCTGTTAATTTTGTTAAAGCTACAGGGTTAGGATTTTAATAGAAGTTGTAAATACATTTGTCTTTTGGTGGACAAAAGCCAACCCCTTCCACTCCATGTAACTTGCAGACTGACATTTCATATAATTAAAGGAAGCATTTTCATCTTGAATGATGATTGCTCCCGGTTTGGTAGAATGCAGCATCATACAACAATGTAATCACTCTAAGAAAAGCTCTAAATTTATTGTTTTTAGATTTTTTTAAAAAGAAAGGAGAATAAAAAGAAAGGAAACCTTCATACCTTTCCCTAAGCAAAATTGATGTGTTCGGTACCAATAAATGAAGTTAGGCCAGGCATGGTGCCTCAAGCCTGTAATCCCAGCACTTTGAGAGGTCAAGGTGGGCAGATCACCTGAGGTCAGGAGTTTGAGACCAGCCTGGCCAACATGGCAAAACCTCGTCTCTACAAAAAAATACAAAAGTTGGCCGGGCGCGGTGGCTCAAGCCTGTAATCCCAGCACTTTGGGAGGCCGAGACGGGCGGATCACGAGGTCAGGAGATCGAGACCATCCTGGCTAACACAGTGAAACCCCGTCTGTACTAAAAATACAAAAAACTAGCCAGGCGTGGTGGCGGCGCCTGTAGTCCCAGCTACAAGGGAGGCTGAGGCAGGAGAATGGAGGGAACCCGGGAGGCGGAGCTTGCAGTGAGCCGAGATCGCGCCACTGCACTCCAGCCTGGGCGACAGAGCGAGACTCCGCCTCAAAAAAAAAAAAAAATACAAAAGTTAGCTGGGCATGGTGGCATATCCCTGTAATCCCAGCTACTCAGGAGGCAGAGGCAGGAGAATTGCTTGAACCTGGGAGGCGGAAGTTGCAGGGAGCTGAGATCATGCTACTGCTACACTCCAGCCTGGGCCACAGAGCCAGACTCCGTAAGAAAATAAAGAAATAATAATAATAAATAAAAAGCAGCTGAATTAAGAGAATGAGTATAGGTACATGAGAATGCAAAGCCAGAGTCAGGGTCCAGGTGGGGTATGGAATAGGAGTGAGTGGGTGAAACATTAATATTAAGACAGCCTTTCTTGAAAGAGCTCTAAAAATCAGAGAGCTTTTCACAAGTATTGTTTTCATATTCAGACTATTGCTGTTGATATCTATTTACAGGCTGCTGATACCTGTTTACAGGCTGTATGAAGTCTATGATAATGAGCACACTATCAAGAGTTCAAGCCTGTGAAAATCTTAAAAGGTGAACTTAGAAGTTTAAAAAAAAAAAAAGAGTCCAAAACCAAAAATTCAACTGCCACCACCACCAGCGTCACGACAAAAACACTTTTCACTTCCAAGGTGGAAAATGAGCACCGCCTCTGAGGAACTGAGATCAAAGTTGACTTGGTAGTCTTAATGGAACACAAGCTAAACAGTACTTTCCAAAAGCAGACTAAAGCATTAAACAAAGCATTAAATAAGGCATTAAACAAAAACATTGAAATTACTATGGGAGATCTCAGCATGTAGAAACTACCAATTAATTCCCAAATTTTGATCAGGTTGGTTAGACTATAATTAGAGTGCTCAGCCTAGTTTGTAGTCCTAGAAACTGAATGATAATATTAAGAACTTGGATAAGGTCTAGTGGAAAGCAACACTTCTATTAAAAAGATAGAGGAATTAGACAGCAAGGAATAATAAAGGAATTGATTTTACAGCCTAGTGGATGCCTGGGTTGAAGGAGGGTGTTAATTTCTACACGTGCAGTGAGTTCAACTGAAAGAAAAACATCACTGAGAAAAAATAGTTGCTTAGTATGTGCAATAACCCAGGAGTTGACAAGAATGGATGCTGAAGAACACGAACAACAAAAAAGTAAACCATTGGCTGGGCATGGTGGCTCAGGTCTGTAATCCCAGCACTTTGGGAGGCTGAGTGGGGAGGATCATGTCAGGTCAGGAGTCGAGAACAGCCTGGCCAACATGGTGAAATCCTGTCTACTGAAAATACAAAAATTAGCTAGGCGTAGTCATGGGTCCCTGTAATCCCAGCTACTTGAGAGACTGAGGCAGGAGAATTGCTTGAACCCAGGAGGCAGAGGTTGCAGTGAGCCGAGACCACGCCACTGCACTCCAGCCTGGGTGACAGAGCGAGACTCCATCTCAAAAAAAAAAAAAGTGAACCATAAACCAACCAAACAAAAAATAACCGACCAACCAAACAAAAACCTGATACAGAAAGCAGGAAGAGCTGTTAAAATGATCACTGTAGGTACATTAAAGCACTTACCACAAATATCTCCTTGCTATGAGGTTCTGCAAGAAGCGTGTTTGTGCGTGCTTTGTGTGCATGCACACACACAGAATGAGCATTGATTAAAAATACCTACCACGTGCCCAGCATTGCTCATACATTCAAGTGTCTGTTTCTCCCAGCCACCAACATAAATAGGGGATTTTTGCCACTTTTTATATTAGGACACATGGAAAAGGAAGAAATGGCATATCTAGATACACAACTTTTCAGATACAAGAGTTGGGATTTGAGTCCAGACCTGTTCTACCTGTTTCTGTTTTCTCATCACACTTTCTGATAGAGAACCAGAAGTTGTTTTTGAAGTAAATAAATAACGGTCTGCCTATGGTTGGAGCTCAGAAAAATGATATCCCAAAATGAAGGCCTCAGAAGCAAAAGATTTTCTCTGACCTTCTCTGACCCTCCTGCCTCTGGCCCCTCATTCTCCCCTGGGACTACCCACAGAAACTAGAACCCCTTTTTCCCAAAACCAACCATAAAACCTAAAAATATTACTCTAACTTTCCTTCTGCCTTTCTGTGTAAAAACTGGCCATAAAGACATTATCTGGGCCAGGTGTGGTGGTTCGCACCCATAATCCCAGCAATTTGGGAGGCCAAGGCGAGCGGATCACCTGAGGTCAGGAGTTTGAGAGTAACCTGGCCAAAATCGTGAAACCTCATCTCTGCCAGAAATACAAAAAAATTAGCCGGGCATAGTGGCGCATAGCCTGTCGTTCCAGCTACTTGAGTGGCTGAGGCAAGAGAATTGCTTGAACCCAGGAGGCGGAGGTTGCAGTGAGCCAAGATCGTGCCTTTGCACTCCAGCCTGGGTGACGAGAGAAACTCCATCTCAAAAAAAAAAAAAAAAAAAAAAAGCAAAAGAAAGACATTCTCTGATCTGCTTTGTCTGATTGTAGATCATAAGATCCCCCCTTCCAGAGAAGGTCTTGCCCCACGCCCAGAAGGAAGGAATGTTGCTCAGTGGCAGAGAAGAAGCTAGACAGACAGGCCTTGTCGGTTTTCCCCTCCCAGTCTAGATCAGATCGTACCCTATTTGTCCAATCAAGTTTGGAGAAATGTCCAAACTTCACTGAACCTAAGAACAAAAGTGGAGTTTCTCTTGTATTTTCAGCTCTTCGTTCCGAAGGCTCCTGTGTCATGTAAAACTATAATCAGGCAAATTTGTATGCCTTTCCTCCTATTAATCTGCCATGTCTCAGTGATTTTCAGGTACCTTTCAGAGGCAATGGGGAAATTTTCCCTTGACCCTTGTACTAACCAATTGAGTGCTTCCCGATGCAGAGGCGACAAGACCCTTAGAAGGAAGACTGCTTCAGAGCTCTGAGTTTCCTACTTCGAGAATCTTTCCTCATCAAGCTTAGTAAATGGTTTTCCTTCCCTTTATTTCATCCATAGAAATTAATTCATGCCCCCCCCCCAATGAGATGTGAAATAAAGGATATTGTCTCTGCTTATTCAACGGTCATTTGCCATGTTTTAAAGGAAGTGAAGTCTAGGGAGCATGCATAGCACGTGCCATCACTTCTTTAGACCAGGGACGTGGAGAACAAGGAAGACATTAGAAAGGAGGAGAAAGATCCTGGAAATGGGGACGTGAAGAACACAGCAAACTCTGGAACCCTCCTGTGGACTCAGTATTTTCAGCCACAAAGACTACCAAACTAGTGTGTTCGTTTTCACGTTTTAATTTATAAGAGTGAAAACTCACACATGACCCAGCAATCCTCTTACCACATATAAACCCAAATGAGAACAAATTACTTTACCAAAAAGACACAGGCACTAGTATATTCACTTTAGCGCTGTTCACAATAGCAAAGACATGAAATCAACCTAGGTGCCCATCAGTTGTGGACCGCATAAAGAAAATGTGGTATATATACACCATGGAATATTTTGCAGCCATAAAAATGAGTAAAGCCATGTCCTTTGCAGCAACATGGATGTAGCTGGAAGCCATCATCTTAAGCAAATTAACATGGGAACAGAAAACCAAATACTGCATATTCTCACTTCTAAGTGGGGGATAAACATTGGGTATGGTGGCCATAAAGATGAGAAGAATAGAGACTGGGGACTACTCGGGTCAGGGCAAGGGCTGAGAAACTACCTATTGGTTACTATGCTCACTACCTGGGTGATGGAACCATTTGTACCCCAAACCTCAGCATCGTGCAATATGCCCATGTAACAAACTTGCATGTGTACCCCATGAATCTAAAATAAAAGTTGAAATTATAAAAAAGATCACAGGATTGGGAGGCCGAGGCAGGCGGGTCACGAGGTCAGGAGATCGAGACCATCCTGGCTAACAAGGTGAAACCCCGTCTCTACTAAAAAATACGAAAAACTAGCCCGGCGAGGTGGCGGGCGCCTGTAGTCCCAGCTACTCGGGAGGCTGAGGCAGGAGAATGGCGTGAACCCGGGAGGTGGAGCTTGCAGTGAGCCTAGATCGCGCCACTGCACTCCAGCCTGGGCGACTGAGCGAGACTCCGTCACAAAAAAAAAAAAAAAAAAAAAAAAAAAAGGAGAATATATGGCTATTATTTGGCGATAAATTTTATAGGGAATAAAAGAGTCTAAAAGCCATTAACAATGAATTAATTAAATCAAATTTTTGTGGAGCATTTAACGACAAGGGAAAGGTCATAATGTAAATTCATGTTGAAAAAAAGCAGGGTACTAAATTATACATACGTAAGCTTCTATACATACATATGTATGTGTAGATCCCACTTGCGTGATATATACATGCCCATACAGACATCACTTAGAAATATTGCAAGTCTTGTTCCAGACCATTTAAGTAAAGTAAATATTGCAATAAAGATAATCATACACACTTTCTGCTTTCCCACTGCATATAAAAGTTGTTTGCACTATAGCTTATTAAGTGTGCATAACATTACGCGTAAAAAACAATGTGTTTACCTTATTTTTATTGTTAAAAAATGCTGAGGATCACCTGAGCCTTCAGCAAGTCATCATCTTTTTGCGGGTGGAGGGTCTTGCCTCAGTGTTGTTGGCTGCTGACTGATCAGAGTGTCGGTTGATGAAGATCAGGGTGGCTGTGGCAATTTCTTAAAATAGGACAACAATGAAGTTTGCCACATGGATTGACTCTTCCTTTCATGAAAGATATTTCTGTAGCATGTGATGCTCTTTGATAGCTTTTTACCCACAGTAGAACGTTTTTCAAAATGTGAGTAAATCCTCTCAAATTCATATTCTAAATTCTTTGCTGTCATTTCAACAATGTTCACAGCCTCTTCACCAGGAGTGGATGCCATCTCAAGCAATCACTTTTTTTTGCTCATCCATAAGTAGCAACGTCTCACACTTTAGAGTCTATCATGAAATTGCAGCAATTCAGTCACATCTTCAGGTTCCACTTTTAGTTCTATTTCTCTAGCTCTTTCCACCACATCTATAGTTACTTTCTCTGCTGAATCTCTCAAATTTATCCATCAGGGTTGGAATCAACTTCTTCTAAACTCCTGTTAATGTTGATATTTTTACCTTTTTTTTTTTTCTTGAATCACAGATGTTATTAATGGCATCTAGAATGGTAAATCCTCTCCAGAAAGTTTTCAATTTACTCTGCCCAGATCCCTCAGAAGACCCACTAACTGGCAGCTATAGCTTTACAACATGTATTTTTTAAATAATACAACTTGAAAGTCAAAATGACTATTGATCAATGGGCTGCAGAATGGATGTTGTGTTAGCAGATCTGAAAATAACACTAACTTCCTCAAACATTTTTATCATAGATCTTGGGTAACTAAGTGCATTGTCAATGAGCAGTAATATTTTGAAATGAATGTTTTTTGTTTTTTTTTTTTTCCTGAGCAGTAAGTCACAACAGTGGACTTAACAAAGTCAGGAAATCATGCTGTAGACAGATGTGCTGCCATTCAGGTTTTGTTGCTCCATTTATGAGGCACAAGCAGATTATATTAGCATACTTCTTAAGGGCCCTAGAATTTTCAGAATGGTAAATGAGCATCGGTTTCAATGTTAAGACACCAGAGGCAGGAACCCCTAGAAAGAGTCTGTTCTGTGAAGCTTTGAAAATAGGTACTGACTTCTCCTCTCTAGCTATGAAAGTCCTAGATCACTTTCTCTTCCAAAAAAAAAAAAAAAAAAAAGGCCATTTTATCTACATTGAAAATCTGTTTAGTGCAGCCACCTTCATCAGTTATGTCGTCTGGATCTCCTGAATAATTCACTGCAAATTCTACATTAGCACTTACTGCTTCATCTTGCACCTGCATGTTATGGAGACAGCTTCTTTCCTTAAACCTCATAAGCAGAGCTGTGCTAGTTTCAGACATTTCTTCTGAAGCTTTCTCTCCTCTTTCAGCCTTTATAGAATGGAAAAGAGTTAAGGCTTTTCTCTAGATGGTGCTACTGCTTAAGAAAATGCTGTGGTTGGTTTGATCATCTGTCCAGACAACTAACATTTTTAAGGCCATTTTGCATTCTTATCATTTGAGGGCTCACTGAGGTAGCACTTTTAATTTCCTTCAAGAATTTTTTCTTCACACTCACAACTTAGCTAACTGGTAGAAGAGGCATAGGCCTTAGCCTGTCTTGGCTTTTGTCATACCTCCCTTGCTAAGCTTAACCGTTTCTAGCTTTGATTTAAAGAGAGAGATGTGCAGATCTTCCCTTTGCTTGAGTAGTCAGAGGCTATCTCATGGTTATTAATTGTTCTATTTTCAATATTTATTGTTGTGTGTCACGCAATAAGGAGGCCCAAGGACAGGGAGCGAGATAGGGGAACGGCCAGTCAGTGGAGCAGTCATGGCACACAACATTTATCACTTATGTTTGCTGTCTTATACAGGTGCACTCTTGGTGACCCAAAACAATGACAAGGATAACTAACATTAAAGATCACTGGTCACAGGTCACCATAACAGATATAATAATAACTGTGTGAGAAATGTGTGAGAATTACCAAAATGTAACAAAAACATGAAATAAGCACATGCTATTGGAAAAATGGTGCCAATAGATTGCTCATTTCAGGGTTTCCAAAAACATTCCATTTTTAAAAAGCATAATATCTGCAAAGTGAAATAAAGCAGAGTGCAAACAAATGAGGTACACTGTATATATTTCTGTGCAATTTATACACACACACACGTACACATGTACACACACACAGAGACAGAGAGTGAGAGAGAGCAAGCATTTACAAACATACCAAAGTAGAGACCATGATACTCCTGGGTGCCATTGGTCACACCTGTAATCCCAGCACTTTGGGAGGTCAAGAAGGACAGATTGCTAGAGCTCAGAAGTTCGAGATCAGCTTGAGCAACATGGTGAGATCCTGTCTCTACTAAAAATACAAAAAAATTGCTGGGCATGGTGGTGTGTGCCTGTAGACCCAACTACTGGGAAGGCTGAGGCAAAAGGATCCCTTGATCTCCGGGGGCAGAGGTGGCAGTGAGCCCAGACTCGGCCAATGCATTCTAGCCTGGGTGACAGAGTGAGGCCTTGTCTCAAAAGAAAGAAAGAAAAAGAAAAAAGGACCTTGATATCAAAACTATTAAAAGTCAATATTACTCACTGATTTAATTACAAGTGTTTCATATTTTCTAAGTTTTTGTAATTTATAGAAATTTCTAAACTGAGCACGTCTACCTTTTATAATCAGACAAATATATAAATATTTTAGTAGTTATTTAACAATGACTTATACCAAGTTAATTATCACATCCATCTTCATGTGGATGTATTTCTTGGTTCTCTCAAGAATTCCTACAAATTTCACTGCTATTTCAAGAGGAAAAATTCAGCCTTTCTCTACATAATGTATTTTAAATACGGGCATGAGGGATATGGAAACTATGAAAATCTAAAAGAAATTAAAACTGCATTTCATTAAATACTGACAGAGAAAAGTAAATAGAAATGTTAAAGCATTAATTCCTACATCATTCAGCATTTTGGTGTCATTCATGAGGAGGTCCTATGGCCAGCCTTTGAGAACACAAGGACAAATGAAGATAACCTCTGAGCTAATAAGTTGGCCAAAAGAGACTGGTTTACATCTAAGTGAGGAAGGGAGTCATAGTATTGCTATTTGCTGATAAAGAATGTAAAACATAACCAAATTTGGCTGACAGAAATCCTTTCTGGACCATTTTCCTCAGAGAGCTGTGTGTCTGTATTTACTCTGTGTACAAAAAAAAAAAAAAAAAAAAAAAAAAAAAAAAAAAAGCTTGACCTTTACTGAATGCCCAGAATGGCTAGGACACCTTGCCCTTTGCTCTAGTAGATAGGCCTTGACTCTGGGGAAATAGTCAATTCCCAAGACCAGAGACAGGAGAAAGCCAAGAGTCTGAGTTAAAGACAGAAACCATTAGCATAATGTGGCCGCCAAGGACTTCAGCTCCCAGGATGACCCCAAGGACTCTGGTGATGGCTGCTCACATAGCCAATCTGACCATTCCTCTACCTTCTAATGACTCTTGGTGCCCATCCAGGAGCTGCCATCATATCTAGAGAACAGCTCAAATTAGCAACATGCTGAGGGTTTGTGGTGATATCGTTGTGCTAGCACCCCAGTGATCAAAAACGATGCAAGGGCATTTTGTGGCTGCCCAAATGGGGTACCATCATTTGTGTGTTCAATATCTAGCAGAAAATATACTTCAGCTCCTTTCTCTGACCTTGCTCAAGGAGAAGAAGCAGCTTCCGGCCAGTGAACAGGGAAAGAGCATTTGCAGAGGACAGAAGAGCCAACAGGACATCTGAAATTACTTGATGAAAGCCAACATTTTATATCCCTGCTGTAACTGTATCCTGTTTTGAAAAAGCAATAACCTTCTTTCTATCTGACTGACAGCCATATGGGGTTGTTACTGTAGTTCTCAGCAATTTGGAAATGAAAAAAAAAAAAATTAACCTACATGGTGGGATAGAGAAGAAGGGAAAGGAAGTAAGGGGCTTCTCAAATGGCTAATGGATCAGAACACAGCCACAAGAGCCTGTTGGGTTTCCTATGTAAGAGATAGGGAAGCCAAGCTCACTGGTACAAGGTCACACAGCTGGAAGGGACGTGCCATGGGGTCTGTGAACACGGTCTTTCCACGCCATCTGTCTATTCGTTCTTCCTCGATTATCTGTCTCAGTGGGCATTTCCTGCCCTTTTCCTGCTCCTGTCTTCTTTTCACCAATCATTTGTCTACTACCCACAGTTACCTTTCACCATAGAGGCAGCCAGGCAGCCATATGCAGTGGGAAAGGCTGACACAGCTTACCATGGCCCATGGCCGCCACCTTGGCTGTCTCTATCACACTCACTCAAATGCACCTCACCACTATGGTAGCTTACCCAGAGCACTCCATCAAAGGCCCTATAGTTTATCTGGAGGCATCGGGAAGCTGCAGCACTCTTGCCTGCCTTTCATAGAATGGCAGAGGACACTGGCTGTGTGATTTAATAGCACCATCTCTGCTGATGTCCCAAGGCGCCACTCATTTGAGAAGCGTCTGCACACAATGCTAATATTGGCAAGATTTCTGAAAAGCTAACTCAGGTACTAAATCATGCCAAATGAACAAGTCAAATCCATATTGGGCTGCTCCCAAGGTAACTCTCGAAAAGAAAAGCAAAGGTTATGTCAGTGACTGAAGCAGAAGTCAAACCAATGCCCTTTCAGGGAAAAAAAAAAAAAAAAAAAAAAAAAAAAAATATATATATATATATATATATATATATATATATTTTAAGACATAATGTCTGAAAGTGAATTTCTACATAACTATCACCATATGCTGCCTGCCTCTCTTTATTCTTGCAGTTCTTGTCCTCAGATCCTGTGTCATCCTTTAGTGGTCCTGTTGTAGATGGCTACCCTGCTTTTCTAAGTCATGCTGCCTCTTCTCTCTCCTGCAGGTGAATATATAGCCCATTTCCCTAAATATACAGTTGTGTCAGTTTGGCTTTAGCTGTAGATGCACTCTACACCGAGGCTACTCCTGGTCTTTACCCATTTTCTTTTTTCCACGTGAAGAGAAGGACAAGACAGATCCATGTGGGCTGGTGGAAGGCTACCCTCGCATTATGCATGTGGAAGAGTAAGGTTCTGAAGGATAAGATCAACTGTTGGACCTTAGCTCTATGCAGACGATACTGGCTCCTAGAACCAGGGGCTACTGCCTTCACACTGCTCCCTGAGGAAATTCACATGCTAAGCCTGAGCCTAAGAGCCTTAAATATGCATTCACTTTGTTCTGTACCTTAAACAAAGAAACAATAAGAATTAATAATTGGGCATTATATTTTCATTTTTGAAGCATTATAAATCCAACAGACTAGGGTTCTTCAATCTTAGAAATGGAGTTTTCCAGTGGGTTTTGCTGGAAGTGCACCATTGCTTTACCAGTTATTATTTTTCTAAAAATAAATCACATTTTGTCCAGTGTTCCTTGAAAGTTCACAATAAATGTCAAGTCTTTGTGGTTTCTATTCATAACTCAAGATCCTTTACAGGAACTTTGCCCATACTAAAGTTTTCTTTCAGAAGGAACCGTTTTTCCTTCTTTCTTTATTGTGTTTCTTCATCATCCTCAAAATCAATTTTTTTTTTTTTAATGGATGAATCAGTTTCTGCTTTTGTCCATTTGTCCTTTGAGTGAGTGGATAGCCGCGCAGTGCATCATCAAACCCTTCATGTCCAACATTCCCGAATCAGTCCCTAACCCAGGCCAATAAGAACCCCAAGGCCACCACAAGAGATATGAAAAGAAAAAGCAGCCCTCTAGTTCTCCTCAGTTTTGTCCCATACTATTGTCTAAGTATGCATGACAGCTGTGAAGGATAAGATCAATGACGTCCATTCCAGTGGGAAAGAAGACAGGTTTGTGAATGGAACAAAAAAAAAAAAAAAGAAGAAGAAGAAGAAGAAGAAGAAGCAAGAAACAAACCGAGGAGGCAGTGCTGAGAATAGAAATAGCTAGCCTACTGATTCTAAGTGGGCATCGTGATTCGAGGAAGAGGTGGCATCTTTGGATTCCATCTGAGGAGTCTGATGGTTGTCAGGTGTGCTATGTGAGAGGTAGGGATGGTCAGATGGAGTGATTTTTTTAAAGTTTACATCAACTCCAAAGTGCTACGCAGATAGGTCAAATCCTCAATTGACAGTATGTATTAATATATAAATGCTTAGCTTTGTTTTGGTGAGAAATAAGTTTCAATAAATAGTAATGATATAATAACAGTAATAGCCATTGGTAATTTTTTTTTACTCTATATTTTTATACAGAGGATCTGAGATTGCGGATGACATATGTTAACGTCTTATAATATAAATGGTGCTAAACAATTCCATTTGCTTTCCTGCTTTGTTCTTCTTTCTATTGAGGCCAGGTCTAATCCCCACCTGAGATTCTTGCAGATATTTGAAGGTATTAAGAGGATATTTTGTAACATACCTTTTTCTTCCCCCAACCACATCAGAGCAGGTTTGCTCCAACTTCTCTGTTAACAGTCATCTGAATGTTTATAGGGTGAAGAATTTTTGTCCAATAAATTGAGACATTTGGGTGAAGGGACATTGAGCTTATGCTTGCCACTATCCCTGCCAAACAAACAAAACCCATGCTAAGAAAATACTGAAAGTTGAAAAATATGCATTAGCACTGTAGAGCTTCACCTTCTGCTCTCCAACAGTCCAAGGTCTGGGCAGACTCTTGACCTTGCTTGCTCACCTTCCTAAGATAATTCATTAGGAAATGATCAGAGATTTCTGATCATCAGAGAGGGGAAGGAAACCATTCATCTCGTTAACACATAGATGTGTTTCCTATAGCAAGACCTTGTTTAATCCTCACAACAGTCTTATGAGGCTCGTGCCCTTCTTCCTCTTTTATAGTAAGGAACTGACTTATCCCTGGTCACACATCCAGAAAAATCTGAAAAGCATTAGAATAAAATTGTGCCTCCTTCCTGGCTCTCTTTCTTCTCTTCCTCCCTACATCTCCTTCTGTCTCCTCAGGTACTCCCTCTCTTTCTTCCTTCTGGTTTGACTTCCTGCCTCAGCCTTGCACCACTTGGGATCCTATTTGTCTTTCTTCAACAGATTTCAGGCATCAAGAATCAGCACAAGAAGGGGAAGGTGGTTCTTTGTATGGGTGACCCTTCCTGGGTTCTTGAAAGCATACTGGGCTGGCCCTCTCACACTGCAGAGTAACTGTGACCCTGCAGGAAGCAGCTCAGGTGTCCTTGAGATTGCTGTCTAGACAGGTTCCCTGCCTAACAAGAGATGTGAAGACACAATCTGTTCTCCATTGCCCCACAATTATTTTCAGAATACTATGGAGAGTACACGGTAGTGAAACCAGTTTTTCCCCGTTAAACCTGCTACCTTGCTTTTATGCTTTAAAAAAAAAGGGAGAAAGTTTTTTTTTTTAATTTAAGAATTTTTATGCAGTGTTGAGAAAAGTGAGAACCCCTTTAAAAAATTGTTTTGTTTTACTTGACGACTCCTGGTGATAAGTGGAGTTAATATAATATTGCCAAGTAAAAATGGACCCTGGAGTGTAAAACTTTATTATTAATCTATTATGGTTTTAAGTCTACAGTCACATGTGAAAATACATTAAGTAGAGACCACCCCTAACACTTGTGTTGAGGAGCAGAAGCAACATGTTTTATTGAATTATGTGTGGTTTCCCAAACATGAGAACATCACTTAAGAGTAAGGTCTTCAGGTGGGAAGAAATACCAACAATTAAAGTGTCCCTGAGTATTAATTATTAGTCTTTTGTTTGAAAGAGAGAGATATCTGAGTTTACAGAAAAGAATATGTTAAGTTGGAGAAGTTAGAGACGATGACAGGGCAAAAAGTATATACAAAAATGAGAAGAATGAAGAGTGTTTGATATTCATATATACAAGAGTTAAGGTCATTAAAGAAAGAAAAAAAAAGGGAAGGGGTGCATTGGCATCCACTCTGTGGGCAGAGGCCTTAGATATAATCCTGTGGGCTCCATCTTGGGGAAAGGCTTGGAGATGGATTTGAGGAAGTTTTATCAAAGGACAAACAGAAAAGACTGAGTCTGTAGCTTGGGGACTTCTTGGATTCCGCAGACCCCTCATCTCTACCAATGACATGGTAGTCTTTGTTAATAAAAGCGTTCTAATCATAAAGCCTAATTGTCTGATTTGTTTCCTCTGGTGGCCATCACTGCATGGAAGGAAACCTAAGGAACTGGAAATAGTAGAGATCTTTCTTTTGGTGGTTTCTGTTAATTAGCTTGAATTGCTGGCACAATAATAGAGCTGCCACCACCATTAAGAATACGTAAAAGTGGAAGTCAATAAGAGAACAAGGTACAACAGAAAATTGACAATAAGTAGCTGAATGATCTACCAGAGAAGGTTTTAGTATCAACTAGTCTAAGCTGATCTGACAGTTACAGACCTAATCAAGGCTAGAGAGCAGCAATACCCACTTCCTCATTCTTGGAATCCCTGCACTTAAATCTCAATATACTTAAATGTCACTACTTCCAAGCTTTCGATTATTAAATGTGATTCAGATTCCTGCTGGCTCTAATGGGAACTACAGATAATTATTATTATAAAATCTCCCACATGATGCTTTAATCAGGATTACAGCCATTCGTTTTCAACAAAACAACGGTCTGTGTCATTCAGCCTGTCCTGTCTACAGACTCGCAGATGTGAAGCCGTAGGAACGATGGCTAATGAAGCAGAGCAGGCAAATACAGACCGAACACTTGGCTGTTTCGAGAATTTTGTCTGCATTATTAGTATTCATGTTTCTACCAGAAAACATGAATTCTGGGATCTGAAAATCTGGAGAGTCTCCAGGTCTAGATCATATTCTTTCTTAGAGTGAGCCACGATTTCACACTCAAAATCCTCTGCATACTCATTAAGCAACACGGATGAATGAGCGGGCTGGGTGTGAAAGCAACGAGGAGTTTTGGGGGTTGTGTCTAAATGAATGGCACATGCCTTGTGGAGAGAGCCAGTCACTGCACCGCTCCACATACTTGTAAAATATTCAGATATTTTACCAAAGCCAAGTCAGCAATCTAGGGGTTTTATGTAGAAAATTTCTGATTTTTAATCGTAGAGGCAGGGACAGACCCCTCCAGATTCTGTCTAATGTCTTTTACCCAGAATATGCTGCCCCTCCAGCTTTGGTGACTTAAAAGCAGAGATAGAGGATTGCAGGCATTCTTCAGCCTGAGCACCTCAAGCCATTCAGAAACTTGGTCTTTGATGTGAAAATGTGTTTCACGTGCTTGGAGCAGGGGAGGTGACAGAAAGGTGCTGCTGGTGATGATCATGGCATCAACTCACATTGTTTTTAACACAAAGTGCATGCCAGGCATTCTGGTAAACACTACATATATGTTTTCTTATTTGATCTTCACAAACATATCAGACGTTTCCATTTTACAGAAGGAGAAACCGTGGCAAAGAGAAGTTAAGGGAACCAGTCCAAAACCTCGTGCCAGCTACTAAATTGCATCCATTGTGTCTTAGGTGCTTCCACCATGGTTTTAATTCTCAAAACAATCATGTGAAATGGTATCATTCTAAAAACCCTGCAGAAGAGGAGAAAGCACCTCCGAGATTCACCTACTGCACAAACTCCTCTACCAAGTAAAGCGACTAATTAAGCTGGGATTCAAATCCTGGTCTGACTCAAAAGACTGCGGCTTTGACTGTGAACCCATTAGCTGCCCTGTTAGAAACTCTGTTTATATCATCACCTGATAACTCCTAACACCCCTGCAGGGTAGGCAGCAGCGTCCACACTTCACAGTTGAGATCAAGCTCTTTATCCACATGTACACAGACATTAAGTCAGCCCGGGTGGATTACAACCTGAGGATCAAGCCCTTCTCTGGCTGACTCCAGGGCTTGTGGTCTACCTGCTCCAGCACACTGTGTCATAAAGTCTGCAGGCTCCCCATTTCCCTGCACAAACATGCTACCCAGTCCTTCCGGCCACCCATCCAGTAGCTTAGGACAAAACCTGATTTCTCCTTCCCCAGCTGAGGTCTACGCTCTACAGAGTCACCTAGGTGAGGTGAAAAATACTGCAACTGCCTCATTTAAACCCCTGCCCCAAAGCCTCCAGTAGCTTATGATTATGCTTCGAACGAAATCCACATTTCCTCATGAGATTTACGTGACCCTGTGTGATCTGTTCTTGGCCTCTCTCTTCTCCCTTTCTGCCTTTCTCTCCTGTATTTACAATCACTTTAGTGTTCTAGCAGATCCTCCAATAAATCAAAGGTGTTTTCGTGTCATGGACTTCCCCTCCACTTAGAAATTTTTCTCCCAAACCTTACTTTTTCACCTTATTTAGGTGTCTGTTCAAATGTCACTTCCTCAAAGAGACATTATTTAAGGAGAAAAGAAAAGTATATATGCATATAAAACACAGTCCCTGAACTTACCTGGGTTGATTTCTCTCTTTGTCACTCACAGCTATTTGAAATTATATTAATCTATCTATGAATGAGCAGGCTGGGTGTGAAAGCGATGGGGAGTTTTGGGGGTTGTGTCCAAATCAGTGGCACATGCCTTGTGGAGAGAGCCAGTCACTGCACCGCTCCATGTACTTGCTGTAAAATATTCAGATTTATTATTCTTATTGACTGCATCCCTTACTGGCATGCAAGTTCCATGAAGGCAAGAGTATTGCATGTTCATGGCAGTGTTGCTTAGAACAGTGTCTAAGTAGGCCGGGCGCGGTGGCTCACGCCTGTAATCCCAGCACTTTGGGAGGCCGAGGCGGGCGGATCACAAGGTCAGGAGATCAAGACCACGGTGAAACTCCGTCTCTACTAAAAATACAAAAAACTAGCCGGGCGTGGTGGCGGGCGCCTGTAGTCCCAGCTACTCGGGAGGCTGAGGCAGGAGAATGGCGTGAACCCGGGAGGCGGAGCTTGCAGTGAGCCGAGATCGCGCCACTGCACTCCAGCCTGGGCGACAGAGCGAGACTCCGTCTCAAAAAAAAAAAAAAAAAAAAAAAAGAACAGTGTCTAAGTCTGCACTGAACACATCTCTTTGCATGAATGGCTGAAGGACTTCAAAAGTGCACGTACATTCTCTAACATTTGGCATTCATTTTAGTATTTTCGGAGCCAGAAACACAAGGAGAACAGTCATGTTTTGAAATCCACTAAGAACAAATACTAGGGATAAACACAGATGTAAGAAAAGGAATGTTTTGGACAGTCTCCAGCTAAGTAAGTGAAGTGAAGAAGAGAGTCATAGACCTTGGAACAAAGCATGAAAATGATTAAGCTGTGAATGTTGTTAAGGGAGATTTTAATTATTTTTTTTTAAAGTCATGCAGAAGCAATAATTGAAGTTAAAAGTAAGAGAAGATTTGCTCTTCATGGAAGAAGAGTAAATGTTATTTTATTTCTCCTTTCCTTAACTTGAAAGAAATGAGATGAAAGACAGAGGAGAGTTATCAAGGTGACACTGGGGGAGGCATATAATCTTAAGGGCTGTCACAAAAGGTAGTAACTTTTCTGTAGTGCAGATTTAAGGGAGGAAACCACATTGCTTACAAAATGGAAACTTCAAGCAAAGCCAGTGTTGCTTTTATTCACCTTTAGGGGAGGAAGGTAGTTAGCATTTGTTGTTCAATTTCATGTAGAATGAGGAGCCCTGAGAGATAGCATTTCTGTCCTGAAGCATCTTCATGTAGATCAGATTCAGACCCCCATGCCTGACTTCTCAAAGCATGCTAATCCCATCTTGACATTTGCAGTAAATGAAAACTCTCTGTCGGTAGGTAGATAAGAGGCTTTCCTTCTAAGGATCTCCTATGATGACAATTTGATATAAAAAAACTAAGTGTTTCTATAGCCCTATTCTCCAGGGCTGGAGGCGGCATGTCTCCTTCCTCATTGCAATGTTGGTGGGGTCGGGGAGCAGTGTGGTGTGGCCCAAATCTCAAACACTGATGGGCAGGATATATTTGCTTTGATCTGATTCTGCCAGTTCCTCATGATCTCATTTCTAGGCTTCAGTGAAATGAAAGGATGGAAGAGATTAAATATGCCCTATAGTCGGTTCCCAAATTTAAGACTCCATGATTATAAATCTTTAATGGTCATACGAGAAAGGGTTCAAGAATGTACCAGTTGCATAATATTTTGGAAGTACACTGTCACTAGAAATTTGAGGTCCCCTTTTTTGTCAACTTCAAGGGATGACTTTTACTTTAGAGAACATTTGTTTCAAAGGACTCTGTCTATCTTTGGAATTTCTACTTGGTTAATGATGTTTAGGGATATGAGGAAGTGCAGAGAGGAGCAGAAGGCATGGTGGCATGCATGAGAAACATGCCTTAAAATATATTCTATGATATACTTGCCATTATTATGATTATTATAGTTATTGATTCACATAGACATACAGAAACTAAATAATTCCTAGTTTACTTTTCAGAAAGACAAAAATTAGTGTTTTTCTCTTAATTTTAGATAAAATCCTAGTTTAAAAAATTGTAATTTTACCCTTATCTTGATTTCTGCTTTTCACTCTTCATTTCACACTATGGATGGGAGCAGGACAGAAATAAAGAGGAAAAATCATGTTTCATTTATTTTAACACCCAAGTCATCTTTCCCACATCAATGATGAGGGTTTTGTCTGCATACTGTGGACGACTTGAGAACAAACTAACCAGGTAGCAAGCCAGCTACATTGGACTTTGTGTGGGTGTACAGCCCAGCTCTGCCACCTTTACTTGGTGTGGCATCAGATGAGTAACTGAACCTCTTTTTGTCTTGATTTACTTTCTGTAAAGATAATAAGAAGATCTGCCTCATAATTTTTTTACCAAGTTTAAATGAAGTAATACCTATAAATAATCAGTACAATGTCAGTTATAAATTAAATATGCAATAATGGTCTAACTCCAGTGTCCTATACTTCATTCAATAATTATTAACAAAAAATACCCAACATTTATTGAGTACTTAGTATGTGCCAGGCTTGGCGCCATGAACCTAAAGTGCACTATATTATTTATTCTTTACCTTGTGGCATTTTTACAGAGAGAAATATGCATAAGAGATGAGTAAATAGCTTGCCCAAGGCTTTCAGGTAGTGAGTGGCACAGGAGTCAAGTTGAATGAGCTTTGCCACAATCATGTCCACATATACGGTGTGCATCTGCTACTCTTTTTTTCCTTTTATTATTTTCCTGTGTTTGCTTTGTTTTCTCAGCTCTTGAAATCTTGATATGATTAAAGATATGTCTCAAATATCATTGAACCTATAAAATATTCTCCAATCATCCATAATCTTCTATCGAATTCACAGATGAATTCTGAAAAGCTTTCTAAATTTTAATCATCAGGATCTGTTTAATAATGTTCATATTTTAATTTTTGGGGTCTGTGATAGAACATTAAACCATTAGCCTCTGTTAATCTAGGGCAGATACCATTTGTTTTTGTACTTTTCTTTCTTTTTTTTTTTTTTTTAATCTGCGTTTGCAATGAGTAGAGTTTATCATCTTTCAAAATCATTTTCTTTAAAATACAGATGACTCTTTACAGCAAGGAAGGGGTCCACATTCAAATGGGTAAGTAATACATCAGTGTATTGACAAATACATACTTAATAATTTTGAAACATCCCCTCCCTTCAATAAATCATTAAATAAATGTGGGTGCTTGCTGAGTGCTAATAGCCTCTAGGAGCTGTCATGTGGTTCCTGTTAGTGGTTATGTTTGCATGGGCCATGCAAGGCTACCAACTTCTGTCTTCTCTGTCTCCTAGGTGCTAGGAAGTCAAAGTTTATTTTCTCCAAATCCAACCTCATCATCTCCCTCACTTCACCTCACTCCAAGTCTCCTTATATCCGGTAGAGTGCACTATGAGATTGGAGTCATGCAGACCAAGTTTTCATCTCAGCTCCACTCATTTACTGGCTGAATGAACATAGTCAACATACTTTCGTCTATCTCACCTTATCTATAAAATATGAATTGAAACGTCTAATTTTCGGAGTTGTTAAAATAATAAGAAATAAATTGATATGTTAGGCACTCAGTTCACAGATGTTATCATCATCTAGCCATTGCTACAAGAAGCAAAATTAGCTGTTAGCCTCCTTTATTATCTATACTTTCTTTTCTCACTGTTATTTCCTCCGATCTTGCTGTTTTGTTTATCATTGTATGTGTATTTTTTTTCTATTGCATTATATATGGTTTATGCAGATGATCCCCAAAGCCTTTGTGAAACTGGCAAGATATAGTACAAACAAACAATATAAGGAAACAAATAAAATTAAATAAATAAACATAGCTCTTTGGCCATGAATTTCCAAAGCCTTGCACTCTTCAGTTACAAAATCTGTCAACAATGATGATTATTTATAAATCCCAAAGAACCAACAAAGTGACAAAAAGTAAAATTTAACACAGGGTTTGCTTGTGCAGAAGCAATACTAATTGCAGCCATTTATGTCAACAGCTTACCATTTTATACCTAATTACCATGCCTCAAAACTGCATTATGTATATCATTAGGTGTGTGTCAAATTAACTCTGTTGTAAGTTTTATTTAATTATGCCACTATTCTCTACACCTACATGCTCAGTTTTTATAGTTTGTTGCTTATGGGCCATGGTCGATTGCTCTTAACTTAAAAAAAAAAAAAAAAAGGCAAAGACAGCAAACACTGGAGAGAAGGGGATTAAAATATGTGCCTCTACCACGGATGAGCTTATTGTTGGGGAGAAGGAGGGACTCTGTCTGTTAATCTGATCACCTTAATGTTATCCCACTTCTTCCCACCACTGTAGATTTGTATTTCTTTATTTCCATGATGGGAAGATTAGCCTTATTCTCCATTAGCCTAAGAAAGTCTTATTCAATCCATTGACAGCCAAAATAGAACAGACTCTTAAAAAAGAGTGAAATAATATTCTCTTTCTTTGCCTGACATTGGTCTTCTCCTGCCTTCAGACTTGACCTCTGACTGAAACTTTAACCATCATTGTTCCTGGTTCTCATACCTTTAGACTCAGACTAGAATTATACCATCTGCTCTCCTGAGTCTCCAGCTTAGTGACTCCAGATACTGGGACTTCCACAATTGTGTGAATCAATTCTTATCATTTCTCTCCTGTACGTATAATGAGAGAGAGTCCGTTCCTCTGGTGTACACAGACAACACACTATGTCATAGGCTATGTGTAAGGATAAACAATATCTGTAAAAAACAGGAATATTGTTTACTGTTTGGAAGACTCTTAATAGGCAGTAGTAGTCCTATTTATTCTCCTTCTTCAAATGCATTTATCCCTCGAGTCCTTTAAAACTTAGATGAACATTTTTTTCTTATTAATTTCATAGAATTTTGAATTTTTAATACAGTTGGACATGCTGTTTGTTGATAGTCCATAGTGACTTCAGAACTTAGTGTATTCAAAACAAGACCATAAGGTTCTTACTCATCTTTACTCAGTTTTTTTTGTTTTGTTTTGTTTTGTTTTTGAGACAGAGTCTTCGCTCTGTTGCCCAGGCTGGAGTGCAGTGGCGCGATATCGGCTCACTGCAAATTCCACCTCCCGTGTTCACGCCATTCTCCCGCCACTGCACCCGGCTACTTTTTTTGTATTTTTAGTAGAGATGGGGTTTCACCGTGTTAGCCAAGATGGTCTCGATCTCCTGACCTCATGATCCACCCGCCATGGCCTCCCAAAGTGCTGGGATTACAGGTGTGAGCCACCGTGCCTGGCCCTCAGGTTTTAGCTATACCCTTCAAGAGTCATATTGAAATCACAGGATTTCACATATTAGCTGCAGAGGGAAACCTAGGGGTCACTTTATCCAGTGCTTTTGTTTTTCAGATTAAGAAAACCAAGACCTGGTAAGGTTAAATAACTTAACATGATCACACAGTTGGTTAGTGACAACTAGGACAAAGTGTTCAAACTGATCTTTTCACTGATTAAAAACAAGAACCGGCAAGCTATGACCCACAGGCCAAATCTGGCCTGCCACCTATTTTTGTAAATAAAATTTTATTGGAACACAGCCACACTCTCATTCATTTACATATTGTCTATGGCTTTTCTGATATTACAACAGAGTCGAGTAGTTGTGACAGACACCATATGGCTTGCAAAGCCAAAAATATTTACTATCTAGCCCTTTACAGAAAAAGTTTGCAGATTCCGGTTTAAGAAAAAGCACATTTCCAAAGCTTAACCTCACAAACTGAGATATCACCTAAACCTTTTTTAAAAAAATCTGCATGAAAAGAACCAACAAAAAAACTATGTTATGTTTTTACATTAAATCAGTTTTATCTCCCAAGAGACACACAATGTCATATATGCAATGTCAACGATAAAGGCAATTGTTCTGTTAAGGAGCAGGACTATGCATGTTGAAACCCATGGAGTATAAATGCCTCTCAAAGCCACCTCACATAACCTCTCTCCCTAAGGTTTGAAATGACCATTAAGAAATTCTTGGGAAGGGGGAGGGATAGCATTAGGAGATATACCTAATGTAAATGAGGAGTTAATGGGTGCAGCACACCAACATGGCACATGTATACATATGTAACAAAACTGCACTTTGTGTACATGTACCTTAGAATTTGAAGTACAATAAAAAAGAAAAAAAAATGTAAATAAATATATCTACATTTAAAAAAGAAGAAATTCTTAATCAAAGAAGACAGGTTAGAAGTTGAACTGTAAGATTCCTGTGGGTATCGAGGGCATCTTAGTATTCCATCCGACTATGGTAAAGCACTCTACTGGCCACCAGCCTTGTACCGTTAGCACACCTGCCCCATACCTGCCAAGGGCTCTTCAGGTTTAATGGAAAGATATGTCAAATGTTTACCCTAGTGAGATGCCTTGGTAAGAGGAAGTGCACCAATCTGATGGCTAGAAAAGCAACAATCTATTTTGAGGACAAGAATATAACTATTAAGTAACCCAGAAACAAATAAAATATCCTCTCATAGCAAGAAAAGAAGGGTATCATAAATGTATCAACATTTGTTGGACATGTTAACCTGTCTGGCACAAAAAGTAAATAGAATCAGCCCTCCACATTCATAGGTTCTATATCCATGGATTCAACCAATTGCAAATCGAAAATATTTGGGAAATAATTCCACAAAATTCCAGAAAGCAAAACATGAATTAGCCACACACAAAGTATTACGTTGAATATTTGCAACTGAAGTGACATAGGCAAGTATTAGGTACTATAAGTCACTCAGATAGGATTTAAAGAAAAGGGGAAGATCTGCGTAGGTTATAAGAAAATACTATGCCATTTTATATAAGGGACTTGACCAGTTCAGATTTTGGTATCTGTGGGTGGTCCTGGAACCAATCCTTCATGGATACAGAGGAATGGCTGTACTAGGCATTGTACATTATCTCATCAACTCCTTCGATCACTCTAGGTTATGGATAATGTTTTCCAAGGGAGGGTTTTGGGTTGTCAGTAATAGAAAAGCCCAAATTGACTGGCTTAACCAAAAAAGAAAATTCATCATCTCAGGAAACAAGAAAAGGTTCAGTGGCTCCAGGATTGTTTAACTCAGTGACTCAACAATGTTAACAAGACCCTACATTCTCTGTCTATTTCCACTTGACCATCTACAGCATGTCATCTTTATTTTCAAAGCTGCAAAATGAACAGAGTTATGGCTGTCTGATAGAATAACATGAGACATTTATTCTTAAGCACCTCCTTTTAGGACAAGGACATTCTTTGCTTGCTAGAATTTCGTCATATAACCTTGTCAGAGGCAGTTCTTGGCAGAGATATTAGACTTCCATGATAGTCTTAGACTTTGGTGTTAAGGTTGGGTTGGGGACTCTCTCCTCATGAGCCACAGTTGGGTGGAAGACGGGAAATTCTTGAAGAAAATTGTGGTTTGGTTAGGAAGGAAGACAGAAATGAATTTTGAATGGGTCACTAATGGCACCTCTTCTAGATCCCCTTTAGATTATGAATGATGAAGCACAGAGAAGTTACATAACTTACTCCAAATCATATAATAGAAGTGGAATTTCCCTTCTGTCTTTCGGTATGGACCCCTTCTTTTCCCCCTTTTTTCCTCTGAAAAGAATTGCTATATTCAAATTTTAACTGCAGAGAAACAAGGTAGAAAGTAAGTGAGCAAATTTCTGTAAAGGAATCATAAAGATGGAATACTGAAAAAGAAACATAAGGTGGGAAAACTAGGAAACAGAAAAGTCAAAGTTGGCCTTTCAGTTTCTTGTCTCCAAGAGCCTCACACAACTTCTTCTCCATAGAGCACTAGCAAAGCCAAGCACCGATGCCACAGGAACAGGTGCTACTGAACTTTTATATGAATTACTCCATTCATTCTTCAAAAACATTTCTCAAATGCTGAGTCTTTATTTCCCAGCCAGGTACTGGAAAATAAAAACGCATGCTCTCTCTACCCAGGGGAAGAGGGTGGCTGCGAGGGAGACAGACCTATGCCCAGACTCACATTGCAACCTGCAAATCCTGCCATACCAAGAATAAGGGTAAGCATCCTCCAAGACTTTAACCATGTTCTTCATTTTACACTTGAATAAACAGAGCCCCAAATGTTTTAGAACTAGTGGAACACAGGGGATAATCCTTTATTATTACCTAGCTCTTTTTGCCTACAAACCATGTATCAGGCTTCGCTCCATTTGCATTAGATAACTATCAGGTGATTTGGTCTTAATAATAACTCTACAAGGTAGGTAATCTTACGGTCCTTATTGTACAGAGGAAACTGAGGCATAGAGGTAATCAGTGACTTCACTAGATCATGTTACTGGGTGCTTGGTGGAGCTGAAGTTTGACCCCAAACTGCTAGCTCTGTGAACTCTTAAAAATTAGGCAAAATGGGCTGGGCACGGTGGCTCACGCCTGTAATCCCAGCACTTTGGGAGGCCGAGGTGGGTGGATCACCTGAGCTGAGGAGTTTGAGAGCAGCCTGGCCAACATGGTGACACCCCTTCTCTGCTAAAAATACAAAATTAGAAGGGTGTGGTGGTGCATGATTGTAGTCGCAGCTACTTGGGAGGCTGAGACAAGAAAATCGCTTGAACCTGGGAAGCAGAGGTTGCAGTGAGCCGAGGCCACAACATTGCACTCCAGCCTGGGCAACAGAGTGAGACTCTGTATCAAAAAATAAATAAATAAAAATCAACAAAATGCTCACATTTTAGGAGGGTCTTCCATCCAGGCCTGGCACAGGAATTCATTCATGCCATTCCTACAGCAACTCTGTGGTTGAACATTGACATCGTGATGATTTTTCATCTTCATTTCACAAATCCATAAGCCAAGGCTTGGAAAGGGAAGTTTACTCCCCACAGATCAGCGTGATGATCGCAGTGAAGCTGGAGGCCCATTGACTGCCCTGTGATTCAGATCTCCCCTCTTGTCCCCAAGTCGTCTCCACTGTCCCTCCTGCTGCACCACACTGGTCTTGCTAGAATTCCAAACTGTCTCTTTAAGATTCTTTCCGAGTTGATCAGGAGATTCTCAAAGCCTTAACCCTTTTACGAAATCAAGATTACCTGCCAGCTCTATTTATCTATGTTTTCTGCAACATGAGACATTAATTGGCACAAATCTACCCTCATCCTGAACCCTTTTTGAGATGAACTTTGCAAGGCCAACTGGGCTTCTGTTTTATGTGGGGTGAGGGTGGCTGGCCTCGCACATTGTCTTCAGAGGAGCAAAGGCTTGCTGTAACCAACTTGTCCAGAAGAGGCTCAACTGTTCGCCCCCGAAATTTGCAATAGACTTGGTCATTAAGGTAAGAATTGCTTTCCCTGAAGTATCACAGATGCAGTACTCCCTTTCTCTCAAATTTATTGATTTTTATTTTGTTTTATTTTTCAGGCCATGAATTCCATGGCTCAGCACTCCTAAAAAATGGATGGGTGAAAAAAGCTCAAATATAAACCTTTTCTACCCCCTCTCCTCTGCAAGTTATGCATGTTAAATATATATCTACATTTCCCTGAAAAGCAAAACAAGAACTGAGATGTTCAAACAAATTAACCAAGAGAGAAAAATGCTGTTTAAGAAAACAAATTCTGGGAGATGGAACAGAAAGAGTGAAATCCTATTTTTTTCCTAGTACACCAATTAAAGCAGATTTACTTTAAGTCGGCCCATCACTCACAAGGCTTTACACACACACACGCACACACGCACACACGCACACACACGCACGCATGCACGCACGCACACACACACGCACACACGCACACGCACACACACGCACGCACATGCGCACACGCACGCACACGCACACACACGCACGCACGCACGCACGCACACGCACGCACGCACACACGCACACACGCACAGGCGCACGCACACACGCACGCACACATGCACGCACACACGCACACGCACACGCACGCACACGCACCCATGTACACACACGCACGCACACACACACGCACGCACACACGCACACGCACGCACACACGCACACACGCACACACACACGCACACACGCGCACACACACACACACACATGCTATTCATTTAACATTTGCTGCCCTGTATATTTCCAGCTGCAGACACAGACCACGGACTCAGTTGAGAATTCCACAGGAGAAAAGTGGTATTGGCAAACGAAAATGATTACAGGAGGTTGAAGAGCAGTTGCTGAAGGAACTGAAAACGTTTAGAGCATAAAAGCGAAGGTCAAGTTAGGGCGTTATTGCAGCCTTTGAATATCTAAAGAGCAGTCATGTAGAAAATGGAATAGACTCATTTTGCATTGTTCCAAACTGCAGAGTTTGAATGACTGATGGAAGGTACAGAGGCAGGTTTTGGCTCACAGTAACGAAAAAAAAATTGGAACAATTAGTGTCATAAAAAAAAAAAAAGGGAATGGTTTGCTTCTGAGAATAGCAGAGTCCCTCCCCTGAAGAGTTTCAAAAAGAGGCTTGTATGGCCATCTGTCAAGGATTTTGTAGAAAAGATTCATGTGTTAGTTGAACAAGAATTTTCAGTCCTGGTTGCACAGTGGAATCATTTGGTGAGCTTTTAAAAACTCTGATGCTTGGACCCCACAGCAGATAATCTGACTTAACCGGTCTGCACTGGAGCCTAGATATCAGGCTATTTAAAATTCCCCATCTGATTATAATGAAAAACCCAGGAGAGGAACCCCTGGGCTTGAGGCTGCATTCATCCCATTGGTCATTATTTGATGGATATTTATGGAGCAAATACTGGAGGCCTAATCTGCTCTGAGTCGGGTAGAAAATGGTGTCCATTCTGGCACGTTAGCACCCCGAACTTCTCAAGGCAGCACCGACCTTTCTTCCCTGGAAAAGTTTCTCTTTCCAGTGGAGGTCGCCTTGTCCATCATGTGGCAGGACAGAGTGCAGGATAATTTTCGCTCCTTGGCTGCATCCCCCCACCCAAGAATAATGTGAACTTCTGCACCTCAGGGGATGGGAGGTGTAGTTGTGAGGTGTTTAACACTGGCCCTTCACATTTCCCAGTGAATTAGCTCCCATTCCACTTCTCCTCACCACCATCAGCTGATAACACCCATTTTGCCATGCCCTTTCTTCCTTTCTTGACTCTGGCACCTACTACCGTTCCCTTTATCTCCCAACCAAACTCCTTGCACTTGAATTCCTGTCTTACGGTCTGCTCTAGGGGAATACAAACTCAGCAGACACAGAATAACCCGGCTCATTCT
Organism: Macaca mulatta; assembly: GCF_049350105.2. Classification (NCBI taxonomy): domain Eukaryota; kingdom Metazoa; phylum Chordata; class Mammalia; order Primates; family Cercopithecidae; genus Macaca; species Macaca mulatta. The sequence continues at coordinate 13,302,247 of NC_133417.1, forward strand.
GGCTCAAAGGGGCCCACATTACAAGGAAAGCCCACAAGAACAGAACTTGTAACTAAGGAGGATTATATTCTAGCTATTCAGAAGAGGACATTGGAGGTTAAAGAACTGATGTATCTATTTGCTATGGACTGAATGTTTGTGGCCCTAAACATTCATATGTTGAAAGCGAATCTCCGCTGGGATGGCATATAGAGATGAAGCCTTTGGGAAGTGATTAGGTCATGTGGGCAGATTTCTCAGAAATGGGATTAACGCTCCATAAAAAATGCCCCAGTGCCAGGCTCAGTGGCTCACACCTCTAATCTCAGCACTTTGGGAGGCCGAGGCGAGTGGATCACCTGAGGTCAGGAATTCCAGACTAGCCTGGCCAACATATAGTGAAACGCCGTCTCTACTAAGAACTACAAAAATTAGTGAGGTGTGTTGGCCTATGCCTGTAATCCCAGCTACTTGGGAAGCTGAGGCAGGAGAATCGCTTGAGCCCGGGAGGAGGAGGTTGCAGTGAGCTGAGATCACATCACTGCACTCCAGCCTGGGTGACAGAGCAAGACTCTGTCTCAAAAAAAAAAAAAAAAAAAAAGTCCCAGGTGGCTTTCTTGCCTCATCTTCATATAAAGTATAGAGAGATGATGACTGTCTATGACTCAAGAAGCAGGCCCTCCTCACCAGACACGGAATCTGCCAGTACCTTGATATTGGACTTCCATCCTCCAGAACTGTGAGACATACATGTCTGCTGCTGAAGCCACCAGCCTCTAGTACTTTTCACAGCAGCCTGAGCTGACTAAGACATTGACCCACTGTATTCAGTTCTCCTGCAGACTAGTCAGCATCTGAACCCAGCAAGGTTGGATGCCAGGGGCCACACTCTAGACCCACATTCTATGTTCCCACTTTCTACCGGAGACTATTATTTTAAGTATGTATTAAGCATCATTTACTATGCGTGCCTCACTTCATGTTTGCTTTCTAATTCTTTTCCTAATTTTCAGTTTGTTTCCATCTTTTAAATGAATTTCACTATCCTTTCTCCTATCTTCAGAAAATCAGTGAGTGATATGAATTATTTAAATCATGTCATTAGGCTATGAAGGGTTAAGTTTTTACAAATCTCCTTTAGTAATCCCGAACCTCAAATTTCAGCCTTAGCCTCAGGGTAGTTTTAGGTTGGTTAATCGCTCCTGGAATATTCAAAGCAGAACTAACCCTAGGGATGGTCTAGCTGACCTTGATTCCAGGATTCTGTACGGAGTCTCACCAGTAGTTTCTATAGAAACCAACATTGATGAATGAGGATGATTTTCATTTGCCTGTCTCCCAGTTACAACTTTCTTTTAATAGGAAACTAGAGGAGAATTATGATTGCCAAGCAGAGAAGTACACGCTATAATAAGATAGAATCACTGGCTATTTCCTTCAAAACTGAAATTTAGATGCTTGCTTGTCTGTTCTGTCCGTGGTCTCTCTAATCTGTCATGCTCCTCTCCGACACCCTGGCTGTGAGATTGCCTTGCTTGGAATGCCCCCTTCATTCCTCTCTACCTTCTGAATTCTCTCCAGCTATCAGCCCGTGTCCCTCCACAGGCTCTCTCCCTCCACACAACCTCCTCCAGTCCTCATTAACTGATCTCAACCCTGAAAAATATACCAATTTTAATTTCATAAAGCATATATAATGATTCCATTCTGATGCATAAGAGGAATACTTAAGAACAAAGGAATGAGCAAAAGGGAGACCTGTGACTCCAGCTCTCCCACTTATTTGTTCACAGACCTTGGGCTATTTGCTTAACCTGCTTGAATCTCAGTTTTCTCATCTGAAAAATCCAGATGGTAGTAGAATCTACCATATAAGAAATTCAATGGGAAGTAGATATAATGCACTTAGAACGGTGCCTCGCCTATAATATGCATTTAGTCATAATAGTTAAATCATATCAGTTTTTATATGCATCACTTCATGGGGGAATCCTCATGTAAGGTACTTAGACGGGAAAGTCAGATAAGCCCTGTTTTACCCTTCTCCTGTATGCGCGCTGGCTTACCCGAGGTAGAGCACAGTCAGCAAGTGGCTTTACCTCTCTCAGACTCCACTTTCTTTTCTAAAAGAATGCATTTGCCACCATCCACTTCCCATAGTTTTAGTCAAGTTTAATTTAATGAGTCACCATATGGCAAGTGCGTGTTAATGTACGTTCAGTGGGTGTCCTATAAACTTATTTTCCTAGTCTCACTTATCCTCTCAGCCACCCCTTAAGAAGTTGTAATTCCCTTAAGTGACAGTGCCTGGTAGTCACCAGATAATTAGTTCTTGGTTATACGCCTGAGGACACATGTACATGTGGTATAATCACATGCAGTGTATATCCAGGCTAAATTAATAGTAGCTGTTATTGATTCCTGGGTTTGAGATCTTTGTTCACCTGGGAAGAAGGATAAATAGGGATTATCTAGGTTAAGGAGAGAGGGGTGAATTGTCTTTACATGAGACAACTCCATAGAGCTAGGTCCTGTGTTATCTATCAGACATAGTACATACATATTCTTAAGGGGCTTAGGCCAGTGAGTTAAGACATTTAATTGAAATTCATAGGACAAAGACAACAGAGAAGAACATGTTTTAAGTGTTGATTTAATTAGTAGCCCATTAGGAGGTCCAAATAAGGAAGAATATCTCAGTAACACAATGTCTAAAATCACACAACTAATAAGTGACAGAGCTAATTTTTAAACGTGGTTCGTCCAACTTCCCAGTCCTCTTGACAAAGTCAGCAGCACTTACCAAGTCCTGAAAGCAAACTCATGAGGATGCTTAGAGAAGGGAGAGTCACTGTGGAGTTCTGGCAATGCAAAATGAAGCTAGCAGAAAAGAGGGGACCAACGTGTTCCTCTCTCTCCTCTGTTTAGAAACCTCTCAGGGCTTGGCATTGCTCAGGATTCAGCCTAAATTCCTGACACTGGCCACAAGGCTCCCACTGGGAGCTCCAGCCTAATTTGTCCCATATCACGGGCTGTTTCTCCCTTGTACTCGTTGGACACGTACACTTCCTTTCTCTGCCCCACTCTGGGGTCTAAGTTGGAAAGTCACATCCTAGACCGTGTTAGGTCATCTGCTTAGCACTTCCTGCTACCCCCACCAGACACTTCCAGCATCCCGTGTCCCTATTACTCACACATGTATCTCCAGCACTGAGCTTGGCCCATAGGTATGTAGTAGGTGTTAAGTAGCCATGAAAAAAATGACTGCATATACTTGGATATGTCAAAAGCACACACTACTCTTCAGAACGGACGGGGGCTGAGTAACAATCTCTAATATCCACACTATGAACTAAATGTTTGTATCCCCCACAAATGCACATATTGAAACCTTAATTCCCAATGTGATGGCATGTAAAGATGGGACCTCTAGGAGGTGATTAGGTCACCAGGGTAGACCTCTCACGAAGAGATTAGTATCCTGATAAGAAAAGATAGGAGATAGTTTATTCTCTTGTTTTCTCTTTCTCTTTCTTTTTCTCTTCCTCTTTCTTTCTCTCTCCCCACCATGTGAGGGTACAAAGAGAAGACAGCCACCTGCAAACCAGGAAATGGGTCCTTGCTAGACACTGAATCTGCTGGTACCCTCGTCATGGACTTCCAGCCTCCAGAATTGTGAAAAATTAATGTCTGTTGTTTAAGCCACACAAGTCTATGGCATTTTTGTTATAGCAGCTGAAACTGACTAAGAATTCATTATCTGATATCTCTAAATTATCTGTTCCCATAATCCATATCTATAGCCCATTCATAAGTTACCAGCCTAGACTTTGGTTTGTAACTACAACCTCCATGGGGTAAGTGAATCAATGAATGCACAAAATCAATAAACAGAGGCTGAGATACACACCTTGGGCATGTTTGGAACTACATGTTGCTGCATTTCAATTCTCAGTCACTTAACACAGTAATTTAAAAACAGTAGAGGCAAACAAATTTAAATGTTTTGATATAACAGCAAATGGATACTTTCTGGTGGTGTTCTTTTTTTAATTGGAAATAAATCCATACGCTCTTGTAGAAAAAAAAAATATTCTGATTAGGATTTCATCCCTTTACTTTCCACAGTATTTTTTAAAGAGTACAGAATTAAGGGCTTTCCCACTTCATTGCTGTGCCTGATTTTTTTTTGAGTAATGCAGAGAGGGTACAAGAGACAGAGATCTAGGTTCCAACCACCAGGATCAAGGTTATCAAAAAGCAGCAGTGTTGGCCAGACGGTGAAAAGCCAGAATCTCCTCACCTCCATCAGTGATGGTCTAGGAGGGTCAAGAAGCTGCTTCTGCAACTGTTCACGGATGCCAAGGGGATTGTTTTGGCGGCAACAAAAGACACATAGGTAGCCCGGCCAGCTGCGAGCTGTTCAGTGTTGGCTGGCCCTGTAAAAATGCGAGGAGTTTTATTTTTATAGTCAGGTCCACAGGGGAGGAAGAAGCGGCGGTAGCCTGACTGTTGCTATTCTCACTTGGATTCGCACTGCTCACTCCACTACTGCTCTCAGACCTGGTGATGGGCCTTTACAAAAGAGTTTAGTCTCTTTTTCTTTTGCCTTCTGTTTGACAAAAACTTCTAAGCTAAAGAGAAGTAATGCAGAAAATTGTGTTACTTGCCCTGGTTGCACATCTCAGAGAGCTCTGAATACAGATAATGCAACTGTAAAGCCAGTGCATTTGTGATATTAGCCTTCATTTCAACTGATCTCAGAATGAAGCTGAGCTTTTTCTGGGTTTTTTTTTTTTTTTTTTTTTTTTTTTTTTTTGCAATTGACACTATCTTGGAACACATGGTAGCAAATTCATCTTCCTTCCTCTTCATCTAGTGACCCTTTTTTTGTAATAACATGCACCAAGATTTAATGTCTGAACAGGCCACTTCCTCTCTTTACTCATTTATCAAAATTAAATATAAGATATAGGGACCCAAAATGTAATGGCTGGAAGGATAATGAGAGTAGAGTGAGGGCTGTGAACAGACTAACTGGAGGAGATCTGGATGGCTGGAAGTGAAGAAGGATTTAATGAAACACCCGTGACCTTGAAGCATTGCAAGGAAACAGGTAACACATGTGATTAACATGGAATACAACTGAAAAAGCATAGCTGGTGATCATTTTATAGGAATTCAGTACATTCAAGGATAACTATTGATAATGCTCATTCATTCATCTCATATATGCACATACATGTATATATGTGTGTGCATATATATGTATATATACACACATACATGTATGTGTGTATATAAAGCTCTAACTCTTTTTTATATATATACACATTTCTATATAGAGATGCATAATGTCTGATTGTGTATATATATACACACACGTATACACATAAATATGTGTACACACATACATGTATATATACACACAAATATGTGTACACACATACATGTATGTATATATAAACACACGTGCACACACAAATATATATACAATATGTGCATATATATGAGATGAATGAGCATTATCAATAGTGATATATATGCAGTAGTGCATAGGTATCTCTCATGTAATATGCATTTGTGCATATATATATATATGAGATGAATGAGCATTATCAATAGTTTTCCTTGAATGTATTGAATTGAATGTACTGAATAGGCCCTTATCTATCTATCTATGTGTATGTATATATATACACATATATACACATACATATATATGCGCATACATATATATATGCCTCTGTCTCCATAGGTGCATAGTGCCTGCTTTGTTATAGGCACAGTTAAGAAACATGAGGATATAGCAGGGAACAAAACCACCACTAGTCCCTGCGTCAGGACAATCTGCATTTCCATGTAAAATGTTTTTTCAATTAGTTTTGGGATGTGGAAACCAAAACTAAATGAGAATATTTTTAATCATAGCATGTCTTGTAAATTTTAGAAATTATGTTCACGAAAGTAATTTAGTTAAAAAATAAATAAAAATATAATAAAGTAGCTGATAACCCTGGACAACCTGAGAGAGCTCTCCTGTGAAACCCTGGTGTGAGGCAAGGCCTAGGCAGTGTGAGTGAAAGCGCTGACGCAGCCAGCGCTGCCGTCATCCAAACATTCCTTCTGCAGAGATTTATTAAACCCCCCACATGAATCAGCATCGTGTTCACAAAGGCTAACGGCCGGCTTTACTCAGCATCTCAGAAACGTTTCTGCCTCACTACTCTCCGTTTGGAAAAGTCACTGTTGAAGACACCCACCAAGAGATTATTGCCGTACATTGATGCATTTGAGGACATGCATTGTCTTAGAGCAGAGGAACACTGAAGGGTGCCCTAGCCCAAGCCTCTATGCCCTGCAGGAGTTCCCTCTGAGAGAAGCCTGGGCCACTTGCCCCTCCGTGACAGGAGGCTCCCAATAGTGCTAGTTAGAGCCGTTCCATCCACTCACTGGAGCTGTTTCAAACCTACTCCAGAGGCTGTAACGCCTTCAGAAGGAGCAAAACGTGTAAACGCTAATGGCAAGAAATATAAAATGTTATTTCTGATTGCATCTCTTCATTCATACTCTGTGTGTCTTACACTTTTACAACCTTTTATCTCTCTTTCTGAAATTCATAAAGATATGTAATCAAATATGTTTTTCCCAAAATTCATTTGGTGGAGAACCGTAGCCAGAACTCAGGTGGGCTAATACCCTGTTTATTCCACTTTTTGTGAATATTCATATTTCCCTGCAGAAATATTAATGTCTTTGCTTAAGGGCACTGTCTCAAATCCCACTGGTGTGTTAGCTAATACATAGTATATGCATTTGATTACTTCTCTGAATTTTGAAAAAATGACTGAAAACAAACCTGGCCCAAGGTTTTAAATAAGGAGTTATGTTCTGGCTGAGGCTTTCATCCCCTTCAAGACTTTATTCAAATGCTACACTCCTAAAAAGCCCAACTTTCATCATCTCCTTCAACTGGCAGCTCTCTCTCTTTTGCCAAGCTTTGTATCCTGCACATTTTTCCCTCTTTTTGTATCATCTTTGGATTACTTCAAGAAAGCATCGTAGAGTACTTGTTGTAAATGCTGTGTCATTTAGTTGGTATGTTTATCGTTTATTTTGTGTTTTGTCTCCAACCAACTACCAGCCAACATCCACACTCAAATGTGAGCTCCCCAAGGGAAGAGACTGGCATATTCAGTCCCTAAGAAGAGTGTCCGGCCATAAGACGAGCTGAGGAAGCCACATTGAATGAGATAATACATTAATTTAGAATATCACTTTTACAAACAAAACTTAAAATGTCTTCCTTTCTGTTACTCAAATAATGTTTATTCTGAAACTTTTGAACTAAAACAACAAGGAGATAAAATAAAAATAATAAACATAACTACTATTAATAATTTGACATAACTTTAGTTTCTTACCTATTCTTTATTTACTTAAGGTTAAGTCACAGGAATTTCCTACCTTGTTATATATTCTTGGTAAGTAGAATTTTTAACAGGTTCACAAGATCCCCGCATACAATATAAATTATTTAAGTATTCTGATGTTGAAGAACTGGTTCATTTTCAAATGTTTATTTTCATAATTCTGAGATGAGCATCCTTATTTTAAAAAAAAAATCTGTGAACATTTCTCTTTCTTTATTTAGGATAGATTCCCAGAAGTGAAAATCCTAGGTGAAAGGTCCGGAGTGTTAAGGTTCTTAGCATTGAAATAAATTTAATATGAATTGAAAAATTTCTAATATTCCTGTGTCCTACCCCCTCTCAGGAAACTTTAGGAAGGGAGGGTTTTGTGTTTGTGTGTGTTTTGTTTGGGGAACTCAGTTTAGCAGCATGAGTGGCTTTTGGCACAGTTAGGCATCTCGGCATTTAACAGTTTGGGTCTCAGCTGAGGTGGCAGCTTCCGGTGGTAAGGACACCTGCCCAGTGTCAGGACGGCTGCCGCCAGCTCCCGGTCTCAAACACCTGCCTGCTCCTCTCTGTGCCTCCATCTCCCCTTCTCTTTGTTAGCAGGTGTAGTGGCCTTTGTCCTATCTGCTGTAAATGGACTCTTCTGAGAATATGACAAAATATTGTTATTTTGGTGTTATTAATTCAACACCCAGCAATGGAAATTTTCATCAACTATGTATTATTTACAGTCACTATCAACATGTATCACATTTCAACCCTTCCCACGAACTTCAAAGATCCCAATCCCATTAAATATATTTTAAAACATCAAATCTTCCCTATAATTAATAACAATGATTGGGCACAGAATTCTCAAAGAGAGGCTTATCTCCATTCAGCAACAGTGTGCACTAATGAGAGACCGAAGGAAGGAGATAATTACAGATCAGAGTCTCCTTCGCCAGTCTCTGGAGACCACTGCACAGGAGAAACAGACACCTGCCTCACGTGGCAAGTATCCTGCTTCTGAGAGCTCTCTTTTCCAAGACGCTGCTGTTCCTCCTCTGAAATAAACTACCGGGTGAAGGGGAACTGGGAGAAGTCTACACCAAGAGAGGGCAGATCATGGTGCAAACTGCTCTCCCGCCTTTTCAGGGGCTGGACTGGCTTTATGGAGCATCATTGAACTTCTCTTGTCTTTAGTATTTTTCAAATGGTAACAATTCTTTATTCAATGGTATGAAGGTGATCAGATAACATCTTGAGGGCTTTTTTGTCTCTTGAAACAGCATTGTGTGTGTGTGTGTGTGTGTGTGTGTGTGTGTGTGTCTTTGTTGGGCTAGAAATAAGAGGATTTTATATTAAATACTTCATTTTACACCATTTATTTTGTTAGGAATATATTTAGATTTCTTGATCAAAGATTAGAAAGCTTGACCGTTGTTTTCGAGTGGCTCATAGTCTTATGGGGGGAAAAAAAAACTCCGACAAAATAAAACAAGTAAATGGATAATTCCCACAGGTTCATTTCCAGGATGAAAAGAAGATGGAACAGCTGCAGGGATGTGGTGGAAGGGAATCTACTGTAGACTCAGGACTCCATATATAGCACCCTAGTGGAGTCTTGAAGGGCTAATAATAGGCCAAGAGTGTTCTAGAGAGGAAACGTTTATTATGCAAAGGCTGCTGGTGATGGGCAGGTCATGGCTTCTTCTAGAATTATAAGTAAATCTAGAGTGCTGATATACACATGTGGGGTGTGTGTGTGTGTGTGTGTGTGTGTGTTTGTAGGGGAGGGATCAGCTGGAACTCGGATCATGTGGGTTCTTACATGCCATATTTTGGAGACTAGAGACAAATAATAGGGTCATTTATCTTTCTGTCAATAATCAAATTAAACAGATTTTCTCTCAAACTCAGGGACTAATTCTCCAATTTGGCTTTGCATGCAGAGTACAGCTTCTCTCCAGCTCCAGATGCTCTGGCCATGCTAGAACAGTGGAAGCCCAATGTATGGTGGTTTAGGGATACAGTAATGAAGCGCAGAGAAACCCTCAGGTGAAAAAAATAAACAAACAAACTTTAAGGTCTTCATGAAAAGGCATACATACATATCACTGAAAGTCCATCTCTTAATATTTGTAATGAGGCATGAAATCTAACTTCTTTGCATGCTGCTCCATTAAGAATGCAAGACTCTCTCAGGCCGTATTGTCAAAGTCCCTGAATGAAAACAGGGTATTGGTAACTGTCCCTTAGGAAATCATGGCACGAATGTGTTTAAGAGCAGATGGACGTCGACTTATGCCTGCCGTCTTTTCTCATTTGCTTGTTGTTGCTGTATAGGGGAGGGCATGTGACAAGGAACAGAGAGCTCATGTACACTTAGTGTCTCATCAGTCTTGGGGCCTCACCTGAGTCTGATCACACACGCTGGTGAGACACCGACAGAGAGGAGGGAGAGGGGTCAGCCTCAACTGCCAGGCTTTTGGCTACACTTCCTCATCAGTAAGGGATCATCTCTAACTTTCTCTTTGAGGTAACATTCTTCAGTTCTCCATTTTTCACTGAGGAAAGCTAATTTTGGTTAGATTATGCTCCCTACTGAAATCTATGAAATCCCACAAAATTGAGTTGCTCCCAAATATGAATCATACTGGGTAACGAAGGCATGGACAGGGCATCTCCTTGACTTTTCTTCTGAATTTAGAACCTGGAACCTCCTCTGATGCTGTTGACTTCAGCCACACAATGTTAGTCTCTAGGCTCAAGGCCCTCTTCATGTTACTATCTCTCCACAACGACCACTGACTTCTCCACATGTTCACATCTTGCCATCTCTTCAATGGCAAGTACAAGTCCACCATTTTCTCTCCAGATTCCTGACATGGTTTCTGCACCTCGCAATAGCATTGATATATCTGTGTGTCACTCCTCACCAGAATGTAAGCTCCTTAGTATTAGACTGGTTTTCATTTCAATTTTTATTACCCTAAAGCACCCAAAGTAGAATTTTGTGTGTGTGTTCAATACATGTGTATTTCTGAGTGAAAAAAAAAATCTTTAAAATTGAACTTCTCTATGCTGCATTGGTTCTAAGCTATTACATCTGGGTAAATGGGTTCATAGTTTATTTTAGAATTAAAAGTCAAAAGACTTCACTGAAGTTTTCTCTACACCAAGTCCTATGTGGATCCAGACAAAATCGAGGATTTTTTCCTTGTATTTCCTCCTTTTTCATTTATATACAAATAAAGTTTGGATTAACATGGAGAACACGTTTGAAAGAAAAAAAAAACTACAGAGGAAAACAGACATTATAAAAGTGTCAAAGGCAGCTTTGTTTTTTTTTCATGTATTCATTCATTCATTCACAAATTGACACCATCGCACACCCTATGTTAACACACTGACAGCACACCAGTAGCCAGTCAGATCATGTTCTAGGCAGTACAAGGTGGTGATAGAAAGGGCCATCTAGCCCTTGAGGAGCTCGTGGGCTGGAGGAGAAGACAGGCATGTGCACAGAATCCAGCACAATATAAGTCATGCTGAAGGAAAGAGTGTGAGGCAGGGGAACATAGGGGAGGAATTTCTCCTCCAGCCTAGGTTAGAGAGGTCACACTTCTCAGAGGATGTTCTGCCCAAAACTCCAAAGAAATTATCACAGGACATCCCAAAAAGACAAGACCGCATATACAATGACAAAAGAGCATTTTCAAGGAAGAGCATGTTGCTTTCACTCACCAGAACTTTTCTGATGAAGGACCACTTTCAAGAGGAGGTGACAGTCTAAGAAATGTGCGGAAAAGAGGTGCATTGCTTTCAGCCATCCAGTTTAAGTATAGATTTGATTTTGCTTACACATTCCCTCGTCTTATTAACTAGACGGCCCCTGACTTACGATGGTTCTATTTAAGATTTTTGACTTTCACAGTAACGCTAAGGTGAAACACATTCAATAAAAACTGTACTTCAAGTACCTGAACAAACATTCTGTTTTTCACTCTCAGTACTGTATTCCATAAATTACATGAGATGCTCAATATTTTATTATAAAATAGGCTTTGTGCTAGATGATTTTGCCCAACTGTAGGCTAATGTATAATAAGTGTCAAACTCATCCCATTTAAGGTGGGCTAGGCTAAGCTATGGTGTTGAGTAGGTAAGGTATATAAAATGTGTTTCAATCTATGATTTTTTTAACTTAGTTGGGGTTAATTGGGGCATAGCCCCCTTGGAAGTCTATAAGTTCTGTAGCTGTTTCACTTTTCCCCTCTATCGTTAGTTCTTTTTCATATTTGTTACCCTATGGTTGCAGCAATGAGAAAGCTCAAAATAAGAAGGCATGAAGCCATTTCTCAAACTTTCTCTGATTCACTTACAGCTCTGGGGATTTATACATTGGAAAAGACATAGACTCTATCCTTGAGAGGCTCAGGTGATTACAAGACAAGATTACATTCTTAGGGAAAAAATAGGTATCTCTATTTAATTGGAAATTGGACATCACAGCCTTTAAGTATGAAAACCACATGCTGTAGATTAGCCGCATGGCACAACTTCAACATTCCTCATCTGCTGTTAGACAGTTCACCTAGATTTAAGGTTCAGTGCTACCACAATAGTCCATTGTGCAGGAGTTCAGATAATGGCATGATGAAAAAAGTAGGCCATCAATAAGTCTTCGTGAAGGAGATTGTGATTGTCCTAGCTTGGAGGACAGAAAGGAATTAACACAGTTTATATGGCAACACCATGAATTAAAAGACACCGGTAAGTATCACAGTTTGTGTAAACACACACACACAAAACACAAAACCCCAAATGAACAAACGAAGCCTGGGTCTTCACACCTAGCTTTTTGGTGGTGAGAAATATTAGACCTGGATGTGTAGACACTGGTGTATAGTTGCTATGGAGAAAGGAATAGGAGTGGACATAGCTAGAGGATGAGACAAGCTTAAAGACTCCACAAGAGGAGGCAGAGTATTTGCAGCCTCAGAGGGAAACAGACACTTGTTTGATTAATTAAGGTCTTCTTATGAGCACTTGAGTTGCCTGTTCCTTTTTAAATTGTTTTCCTAGTCTTTCTTGAAGCTCATTCTTACTAATCCAGGGCACATGCATAACAGAAACGCAGTGGAAATAAAGAAAACAAGCTTACATCTTCCTTATAGAGGTGGAATGACTGAGGCCCAAAGAAGTACGAGCCAGCCCAAGGTCCCTTTGCTTCCCTGTGTCTGGCTTTGGTGGAAAACTGATTGCAATGTCATGTTGCTTTCTGGAAACATGCCTGGCCCTCAACGGGAGCTGGCTGGGGAAATGCCCTGTTCTCCAGCAAATATGAGTTCTCAGAAATGTTGCAAAGGATAATGCTTCATAAAAGGTGAAAACCTTGGCCATTCATTAGCTTATTCAGAGAAAAATTACACAGTGTTTGAGTCTTTCAGGCTTTCTTACTTCGTGTTCTTCTTGCCCTTCTATGAAGGGCCTCACTGCTTGTAAAGGGAAGAAATGGGAATGAATATGGAGCTCTGCTAGCCACATGGGCATACCTTTTCCCTTTATTTTAATGTAATTCTCCCAACAGTCTGTATAGCAGATATTTTTATACAGTTACACAAACAAAGAAACCAAAATACTGGCAATATAACTCAGGTCACACAGCCAGGAAGAGGTAAAATCACAATTTGAAGCCTACTTTTTCCAAGTATAAAGCTCAGCAATCTTTCTACAATATAACCTTTTTTCCGGGAGGATAGAGTCTTGGGGAGTGGTCAGGTCAGAGGAATATTGGGAAATCGTGGCTGCTCAGATGGGGAATGCAAGTATATGTAAAAAACTAGGTGAGAAAGATCATTAGGACTATTGACTACAGCCAATTATTTATATGTGTATGTCTTTCATTTCGATTATCCGCATGATTTCTGGGCCCCAGGACCATGCACAATTGGGTTTCATTAGATAGTGTGTTTTATTGACTAGAAGCAGACAATATGGATTTTATGAGAGAAATAGCATTTTGCCAGAACACTGGGTGAGGTTAATTTACTAATAGCAAGCTTTCTGAAGAAAACATTGCCTTCTAATAGAGTGTTGTTTCCAAACTAATTTTAATTAATAGACTCCATAGTTTCTGTCTGGAACCCAGCTGTGTTAATATACATAGCTTGCCTTGGCTTTACCATTTTTTTTTCCCTTTCCAAGGGCTAACTAGTGTGGAAGAGTATTTCTTAATTGTGTCAGCCCTATTTCCCTTTAATACACACAGTTTCATCATTCTTGTAATTTTCTTTTCTTTTACTGCAGGAAGAAAATGAGGGTAGGATTAGGCAACTAATGGTCCTGTGGAATGAACCTCTGAGAAGCTCACTGACACACAGAGTTTAGACGTTGACAACACCTCAACTTTGGCCTTTACAAATGAGTGACACCAGAATCGGGCCCCACACACATTTACAAAATGTGCTTGGGTGACACATAGGACGAATTAGCACATTACACTGGTAATGTTGCAGGAAAGAACAGCAATTAAGGACTCATGGAAAAAGAGGAGGCTACTTTAGCCACTTCAACTTCCATCAGACCACAGCTGCTTCACAGCAGTGATAGACACACTGTCCTTTAACAGATGCATCTGTTGTTTTGTTAAAGTTATTCATTCATTCAAAAATTTACTGTGGAAAAAATATAAAATATACACTGTGAAGTTTTTGTTTGCCATTTACTGTGCTAGGACATGGACACACAAATATGACCAAGGTGTGGTCTCAGCTGTCAGGGATCCCACAGTCTGCAGTTAGAACAGATCTGTCACCATGTCAGGGGTCTGATAGCTGATCCCTGACATAATCATAGACCTGTTCCAACTGCAGAGGGGAAAAAAAGCATTACTGGTGCTCCACAGAAAGGCAGTGCTGGATACAGAGGAGACACAAAGAGAGCAGTGCTCTGTGGAGAGGCATTGGCAAAGACTTCACAGGAGAGGAGACACTTGGGTGGAATCTTCTAAGACTCGTGAGATAAGCAGAGGGAAAGATTTCCTACAGAAAGAGTGACACATGCCCTGGCCCTAACTGTGTGACCAGGTCCTTTAAAGAGAACTAGAGCTAGAGATGATCACTGTAGACCTCCTTCAGACTGAACGGAAGCTTAGATCATCCAAGGGAGGCAAGTCACTGCAAAAGGTGTTGATATACGAAGTTTGAAGAAGGCATAGGGACTCTTACAGACTTTTTTTTTTTTTTTTTTTTTTTTTTTAAGGACAAAAGGGCCTTGGAAGGGAGAGGGACACTCACTTAAAACAGAAGGAGCTATGGAGTGGAATGGAAACATCTAAGTATGAGTTTCACTTTGTCACCAGGATGAATTAGAATTGTCAGTCTTTCTGAATCTCAACTACCTTTTTTTTGCATTTTCAAATGAAAAATGAGCATTATGATAACTAGTTTAGCTTCTTCACAAGGATATTTTGCTGATCAATTATATCCCATGCTTTGTAAACCAAGCAGGCTTCTACAATGGAAGACATGCACTGTAATTATCATTCCTATTATTATTGTGGTTATTAGCATTGCTTTTAAGGAGTTAAAGAGAGAAATGTGAACAGAGGTGCATGACAAAAGCAGCTTAGACAGAGGTGCCAGAAGTAGGTAGTTCAGTGAGCTAGAGAGAAGAATTCATTAGTACAGTTGGTAGGCTGAAAAATGGACACTTATGATTAAATAGTAGTGAACCTGCCAAGGTACTCAAACACACATTACTGCATCTAATCTGTACACACCCCCCTGCAGTGGACAGAACAGTAATTATATCTCTGATTTGCAGGTGAGAAAATGAAATGATTCTTAGCTGAGTGCTTAACACACAGTGAGTTCTCAGGAAATATTAGCTATTGATAATATTGTTATATTAGCATTAGTAATATTGTATCACAGTTATTGGATGGTTTATAGCTTGAATATCTGGATAGCCTCAGGAACAATAATGACCACTTGTTAACTAAATTGCTGATCTGTAAACTGGGATGAAGTTGATTCTCTCTGTCTCACAGAATTATTCTAACAATAAAATCAGCTCATTTGGAAGCATATTATGTAATACAGTCAGATTAATGTAAACCACCACAAAACCATGTTTTACAGGAAAATTTGTTTATCTGTGCAAGAAAATCTTAACTCTAACAGTTCAGCACAGTTCACCTCACTTAAATATCTAACTACAATAATACAGACCATTAACTGTGTACTTTATGAAGCCAAGACAAGGATTTGGTGAGAATGACCCCTCACCAGTGAGAACTATGAGCAACCTTGTGTATTCTTATAATCAGCAAACTGTCAAGGAGGAGCGATAGGTTCTGCTCAGATCTCCAGACCTTTCCACTCAAATGTAGTCTGAAAGTGAGCCCTTATGAAAAACCCAATGGCACTGTCGGCACAGGGCCTTTGAATACTCTCCTTTCTTCCTGCCAAAGGAGAGCAGGACCTGTCTGTGAAATCCTTTATCTCAGGAGAGTGTGAGCATATTCAAAGGACTGTTTCTGTAGATTATTATTAATACACTTCTCCTTGGGTCTCTTTCATGGTTTTTCCTGCAGAGGACCAAGCCCTTAGTTTTCATCCACTCTTCACACACACACCCATTGCACGCTCATGCCTGAGGCACAGTGCCAAGACACACAGCAAAATGAAACGTTGTCCTTATCCCCACTCATCTAAAAAGAGCTGCCCGTAAGACAGGGCCTATTTCTTTCTAAAGCTTCCATAGTGGGATGAAAAACTATGTAAACAGAAGAATGCTTCTAACATACCTGTGGGGCTTTTTTTCCTATAAAATATTTTATTTAGCTCTTGTATAGAAAGCACCCACTCTCCTCAATGGAGAAATACTATCAATGTCTTACAGCTGCACTACGCAAGCACATTTGGGTTGAATCTGCATGGAGCTGCCAGAACTAAATGAATCCTGAGATGAATTCCCAATCTATTACCTCCTGATCACTCACCTATCAGCACATCACTGCATTTGCTGAAACAACGACACAATCCAATTCCTGAATGCAGAGTCAGATAAACTTGAGATTGAATCCCACATCTGGCAGTTACTAATGTGGTCAATTTACTTAACCCTTCTCCACTTCCTCATCTGCAAATGCAGTTAGTAATACTTATAATACAAGATTGTTGGCAGGACTGAATTGTCCTGGGGGAAGTATCTCATGGCATTTCTTCACAAGATAAACAACAAGGTGCCTTTTTATTTATTTATTTTTATTATACTTTAAGTTCTAGGGTACATGTGCACAACGTGCAGGTTTGTTACATATGTATACTTGTGCCATGTTGGTGTGCTGCACCCAATCAACTCATCAGCACCCATCAACTCGTCATGTACATCAGGTATAACTCCCAATGCTATCCCCCACCGCCTCCCCATAATAGGCCCCGGTGTGTGATGTTCCCCTTCCCAAGTCCAAGTGATCTCATTGTTCAGTTCCCACCTATGAGTGAGAACATGCGATGTTTGGTTTTCTGTTCTTGCGATAGTTTGCTGAGAATGATGGTTTCCAGCTGCATACATGTCCCTACAAAGGACACGACATGCTGCTATAAAAACAAGGTGCCTTTTGCATATAGAATGTGTGATCTTAATGAGGGCATGGTTTCGAATGCATCAGTACAGTATGGCTCTAAGGCAGAGATAATCTTCACTAAAATTTATAAATCAGAGAAGTGGGGCTCCATCAACTTTAAATAATGCACTTAAGATTGCAAAGCTATCCCATCAGGGTCAGTACAATAACCCAAGTCTTAGGTGAAGGATACATCCACTAAAACACATCTATTCGCATAAATGAAAACTGGCTAACTAGATTGCCCTAATGTTTACATTTTTCAGAAAAATCAAACTCCACAAATGGCTATTGCTATGATATTTATTTGAATATTCTTCTCAGAGTCTTTATACTTCTGGGGACTGCTACTATTATTACAATATCACCTTCTTTCTTTCTTAATTATAAAAGAAAGAAAAAGCATACAAATAATTTTAATTAATGCATATTCTGTGTGTATTCATTCAATGTTTGAACGTCTGCTCTGACCACAGCACATTACAGAGCATTAAAGGAGAAGATTATCTATGACGGGTTAGGGTTAGGATTAGGGTTGGCAGCCTAGTATGACATGTATTCAAAGTATGATAAAAAGAATTACATAAACCCTGAACGAATTAAATATAAAAATGAGTTTGGGCCTCACAGTCAGTGTTGTAAGAGCTAAGAGGATACTGTAGCCACCAGTGAAACTTCCATGGAGGACCATTGGACTGCACCTATAAAGAAGATAGGTTTGCATAGGTGGGGTGACCAGATGTCCTGTCTGGCCCAGTCAAGCCTCATTTTTTGAAACTTTTTCAGGAATGATCTTTTTTTTTTTTTTTCACTCTCAAAAGTTGTATGGTCAGCCCATGAATAAGCTAAAGGGCAGTCATTCCACCTACAAGATTTAGCTTCCATGGAGGAGGGGGCAGGTATACAAGTAAAAGACTGAATAAGCACTGTGGGAATGGAGCCTGAGTCAGTGGGCCCAGAGATTTGGCAACAGGGCACTTCGTCTGGGAAGGATCCTGACCACCAAGACATAAGAGTCTATGATGCCTTCTCATTCCTTCTCCTGTTCACCCATATCAGAGTTAGTACTGTGAAGCCAACTAAATCTAACACTAAAACAAAGGTAATTTCTTGGAACTTAGGAATGAAATGAAAGATGACCAGTTGCATCCTGACAATATATTTGCAATTTGTAATTTTCGGTAGCAAATCCTTGTCAATGGTGAAAGGGAAATCAGAGAGAGATTTTCAAAGTCTAATTACAATAGCTTGTGGCTTTGAATTTGGCAAACTGACAATCCATATAGAATGGAGATGAGATCCCAGCCCAGGATTTAATGCCAAAAGATCCTTCTTTCCTTCAGTGCATGTAATTTACTATGAAGTCTTCAGTGCTTTCAGGATTAGGGACAGTATCTGTTTACTTATTTGCAATCCTAACAGAAAGTCTTTTAGAATGCAACATAGGTCAGCTGAAGGCGCCCTTCCCGCCAACATCCGTCAGGAAAATAACAAACCAAGATAAAGAGATTTTAAAGCAATCATTTTGGAGCTTCAATAAAGGCTTTCTTAATACTGTTTAACATGATTTTCAGGCCTTTCCTCTCAAACTGCAATTTTATTGTGCTCAATCTAATACCTTGTGTTGGGGCAAGATGTGCCTATTATGTTTGCCAAAATTTGTGCACTATGAAATATTTAATACCATCTTTAACAGAGAATAAGCAAACCCCTGCATGAATGCAATTCTGGAAATGTCAGGAAGTCCTACCCTCACCCCTCTTCCTTGCCCTTTGTCTTCTTGTAGTTGTTTTAAAATTATTCCCGCTTAAATACTAGCAAAATGGGTATCATTGCCCCACGTTAGAGAAGAGGATGAGGATGCTTGGGAAAGAGAAGTTATGTCCTCTTGGCCACACAGTTCTTAGTCCAGCCTGGCTGTGGGACAAAGATATGCTTAACCTCAAAGCCCACAGAGTTCTCTTCATTCCACTGGCTTTAGAGACCTGTCTTTAAAAGAACTTAACTCACAAGTGTGACTGCCTCTGGAGAAAAAATCACACCTTCATTTACTTCTTAATGTTAGAATATATATATATATATATATATATATATATATATATTCTACATGGGTGTCAAAGAGCCCTCAGTTCCAACAGCAATCTGCTCCATGTTAGCTGGGAAAGGTGTGTGTGTGTGTGTGTGTGTGTGTGTGTGTGTGTGTCTTTTAACATCTCTGTGTTTTGATTTTGCATCTGTAAAACTGGGACAGGAAGATTAGCAACTCAGAGATCTAAGGGATCTGGCACACAGTAAGCATTCAGTAAATTGAAGCTCTGTGACTTGTGCCTTTTCCTTCTATCTCACCTCATCACATGCTTGTGCTTCCAGAAGCTGTAAAGTGTGGAATTTGCTAATTTTAAAGTTGAGTGAAACTCATTTTGGTGAACCTCATAAAAGGGTTACAGAGAAGGAGAGAATGTGAGATGAAGGAGAAATTGCTCTCTTGGGCCTGGATTTATCTTAGATTGACTGTTATGCTTGCAGATACCATGGAGATGAGCACTTTATACTTGGCCTGATAAATAGAAACAATTTTACCAGAATCATTCAATATGCAAACACTTTAAAAATAAGCAAGGGCTGTTACGACTTTAAATATATCTGTGCCTGACAGCCTGCCTAATGTTTCACGATTTAATTAGTAATATCATTTCCCTGGACTTAAGGTTATCAATCATGTTACAGTTATTTCATTTCTGGCTGTCTAAATATAGCTGGATAGGGTGCTGGCATTGTTCCCTTTGCAAAGATGAGGGGAAATTTTCAAGGAGAAAATGGTGGCAGGAAGAAATAAGACCACTGTGCAAAACGAGCCACGAATCCGGCCCATCAAGTAATCCCATCTTTAATAAATCCACAGCTATTTAGCATCTCCTCTCTCCCCATCATGAATTAGCTGATATGAAACCTCCAGTAGAACACTTGCTAAAGAGCTGAGGAGGAAAAATGAACATACAAAAGCCAATTAATCTAATTAATGGTGGTAATAGTACCATGCATCTGTCTCATACAGTTCACAGCAGGCACTTCTGCAGAAGTGATTTTATTTAACCTCATTTAATTAGCGTTAAGTGCTAAATTGCTTGATACACACTATAAAACTCAGCTGATGTTCATCTAAGGGAAAGATCAATGTGGGCTGCAGTGGTAGGGAAACTTCAGCTTTTGATGTGGGTTGTAAAAACCGGGTGCATGGGATAGTTTAGGAATGATTGGGGGATGGGGCAATGAGTTCCCTATGGTATGTCTCCTGTCTCAAAATACCTCATAATTTTCCCATTTGTAGCCTCTTAAAACCTAATTTACCATTTGACCACAGCGACATTTGCTATTACTTGCGAATCTCTCCTCAATGATGATAAAAGTCCTGGAAGTCAGACATAAGCAATAATTGTGTTGACTGGGCAGACACACCAATCACGCACAGCAGTCTCTCCTGCAGCGCCACTGCCTTGGGTGTGCTGATGTCGGTGAAATCAAAGTACAGAAAAAGGAGAAAGCCTCCAAAATATTTCAGTAACACAAGTATGCTAAGCAGGGAAGGAAAATGCACACGTGTGTGCCACAGATCAGCTGGGGAGGAAGCCTTGTGTTTTTGGTCAGGGTTTGCACTGATGAAGTGTGATTTAAAGGGTCAATCTGTACCTAGTAAGTTGAAGTTAAGACACTTAGAGGAGATAGTAAGGGTGTTCACTTATTTAATTCAAAGCAAAGGCCACCAATTGTATACATCTGTATGCGTGTGTGCGGGTGTGTGTGTGTGTGTGGCAGTAAGACCAAAAGCTTCCATGCTTTTAAGATACAGAAATGTTGTCAGTAGGATGGAGGTGGCCAAGGCAGGGAACACACTGAACCTCCTGAGTGATTCAAATCTGTTATGCAGATAAACAGTTATTATGGCCCTATTGTTAACACTAGCACCTTTCTCACACCAAAATTTACCCTCAAACAACATCAAAAAAGCAGATCCGGCCGGGCGCGGTGGCTCACGTCTGTAATGCCAGCACTTTGGGAGGCCGAGGCGGGCGGATCACGAGGTCAGGAGATCGAGACCATCCTAGTTAACACAGTGAAACCCCATCTCTACTAAAAATTACAAAAAATTAGCCGGGCGAGGTGGCGGTGCCTGTAGTCCCAGCTACTCAGGAGGCTGAGGCAGGAGAATGGCGTGAACCCGGGAGGCGGAGCTTGCAGTGAGCTGAGATCCGGCCACTGCACTCCAGCCTGGGCGACAGAGCAAGACTCCGTCTCAAAAATAAATAAATAAATAAAAAATAAAAATGTAGATCCAACAGGGACCCCTCACATGCCTTTCTCAACTTAAAAAGAGGAGCATCTTTTGAAGCAAGACTCAGGTATGGGCGATTGCATACCCAGGCACTTCTTTGAGGTCATAGAACGAGAAAAATGACAGGTTTGTCTTCATTTAGTTGTCTATTTTAGTTTCTTGTTAGACCAGTATTGTGACTCTTTCAAGCACAGCGCACTCTTTTTACTTCCGTTCATGCCTTTCCCCCACAGCTGTGCTGCAGTGCTTACAAACTTGCCTGTAAATCGCCAAGCCTACGTTGCAGTAGAGGTTCTGTCCTTACATGGTTTGGTTGGTTGTTTGGGACAGGCTGAATAACTGTTCTGCGCCGTAGTGACCACACTTATAAAATTAGCTGGTTACACCAGATAGTTTCTAAACCTTTTATAACTCTTGTTTTCTCCAAGATTACCTTCCTTTTCTCGGAGCCTATTCGTGTTCTATTCATCTCTTAAGACAGAGTTTATGTCCTGAGTCAAAGAGTACTTGTCCAGAGCTGGCTTTGTTCTTCCTTTTACTTGCTACTTCATGCACCAAAGATGCCAAAGTTCTCTCTGGCTCACCTTTGTTCCACTTGATGTCTCCCTATTTCTGCCCTCAATGGCCTTCCTGCTTTTTTGTCTCTCTAACCTTTGCAGCTAAGCCTAGGCTCTGGGAGGTGATGGGAGGAGCCTGGTTGGGGAACATCTACTTTGTGCTTCCATAGTAACCTACAGTCTTGGTTATCATGACACATAACTTCTAGCCCTGTATCGTAATTGCTGAATCTGTCACTTGCGTCAGACTCTGACAACCACAATGACTGGTGCGCTACCCCCAGAACAGTGGTCCTCAAACCTGTCTGCACAGTAGAGTTATCCTGGGAGACTTCAAATATCCCAAAGCTCAGGTCACTCCACAGAACGATTAAATCAGATACTCTGAGGTGGAACCCAGTCATAAGAGCACTTTTTAGGTCCTCAAGATGGTTCCAAGTTTGAGAACCACTGCTTCACAGTGTCCAACACTAAATTATTATATTAATAAATGAGTACATTATTCCCTGATGTAAAGAGCCTGCGGTGGTTTCTTCCCTTCCTTTCTGTTCACTGCAGCTTTTGACTATCACTTTGAGGTTTTGATTGTATTAAATAAAATGCTATATCATAGTCTAGCTTATATCTTGTTTTTAAGAGGTGGGGTTTTCCTCTGTTGCCCAGGCTGGTCTCTAACTCCTGGCTTCAAGTGATCATCCCTCCTAGGTCTCTCAGAGTGGTGGGATTTCAGGCATGAGCCACTATGCCTGGGCCCCTATTCTATCTCAAATTATTTTGTACATAACATAGCATCACCCATATGGAATTTGGTGAGCTCATTTTGCATAAAAATTACTATTAGTCAGTCAGTCCCACAGTGCTATAGACAAAATTCTTAAAAATTGAAAGTGTTTTGTTTTTACTGGTGAGAACAAGATTTACCCATTCTATTAAAATATCCAGTACATACTGAATGCCTAGTAATTACCATGAATTGCTCCAAGGATCAAGTGTACAATAGGCATAAAAAAAGAAAGTTTCCTGCTCTTAAGAAATGTTTATTCTAAAAAGAGAAAAAAAAAGAGAAATGGTAATTTTAATTAAAAAAGAAGAACAATAAATGAGTGATCAAAGGCATAAATAATGCACAGAAATTTCAGTTGCTGGGTGCTAAGAGGACAATGAAGCAGTGACGTGATGAGAGTGAGTGGGGAAGTTCCTTCTTTCTAAGTGGTCAGGAAACTCAGGATAGAATTCATCAGAACGGACATAGAAATGGCAGGAAAAGTCAGCCTTACAAAGACTCGGTTGCGAGAGTGCTCCAGGCAAAGAGAATACTAAGTGCAACAGCCCTAAAGAGCTTGGCTCGATCCACCAACAGAAAGAAAGCCAGGGTGAATCCACCATATCCGCTAGTAAGATGGAAGTAATTCTGACACTCTGCCTCCTCCCAGGTCCTAGGCAGCATTGTATACATGAAAGAGTACTTGGAGCCAGATAGACCTGGGTCCCGTTTACTAGATATGTGATCCTGGACAAATTATCCGGTACAGGAAACTGAAGGTAAAACTGAACTGTCTAAAATACAGGTAGACTTTTTTAGCATGTGGGTTATTATGAAGACTAAATGAGATGCGCATGTGAATTCCCAGCCCATAGAGGGCCTTCGCAAATGTTGGTACTCCTCTCCCTTACGTGTCTTTCTCTGTCACGTAGCAGCTCTCCACAAATCCTGTAGCAGGCAGCTTTCATGAAGAAGCGTGAGCTGCTATCAAAGAACTATTTCTCCTTGACCTTCCACTACCCTTGTTTCCTTCCAAAACACTCTTTCATGTTCTCTCGAGAGCTCAGAATTCCCACAAGCAGATTGGGTCAAGATGGTTTACACAGTGAACCATCTTACTGTCATGTCACTTTCTTACTGGAAAACAAGGCTCGGTGCTTTTGAATCCTCTTTACTATCCCTTTAATCTGCCCAGTGACAGAGATGTCCTCTGAAAGGGACAGGTCTGAGAATGACTTGTCAACTGTTCCAAGTTGAATGCAAGATGTATAGTTTGCACAAATGACAATCCAAGGTGGGTGCTATGACTTTTCAGGTCCTTCAGTTACCAAAACATTTAAGGATATACATTTGGCTTCATAGGCTTTGTGTATATGTGTGTATAACATGGGGGTGTGTGTATGTATTTTAAACACAAATATATAAAGAGATATATACATATATTCTGAAGTGTTTGTTGCATGATCATGAACAAACCTTATTTCAGAAAGACTGAAAGAAAAATGATTTTAAAAGAATACTCTCGTTTAAAAAAAAATACCCAGACCAATGGTTTGAAGCTTTACTGCATATAATAATTCCTTGAATACTTTTTTAAAACGTATGCTTCTGTGTCACACTCCCAGAGTTTCTGACTAAATATAGTTCCAAGTAGCTGGGACTACAGGTTCACACCACCATACCTAGCTAATTTTTTGTATTTTTTGTAGAGACCAGATTTTGCCATGTTACCCAGGCTGGTCTTGAACTCCTGGGCTCAAGCAATCCTCCCACTTGATTTCTGACTAAATAAGAAACTCAGAGTGAGACACAGAGATGTTACGTTTTAACAAATTCTGGGAGTGGAGCCTCGGAATTTGTATTTGAGAACTATTGTTCTAAGTGATGTAATCAATTTCGCGCTTGAGTGCAGAACAGGAGAATAGGTCAGTAAGGGGTTTTTTAAGAAGTCGGCGCTATGGAAAGAAATTCACTTCTGCTGAACAAGGCTTTTTAAATTGAGTACTATTTGATTAGAAAATACACTGTTAAGTACTCATTAAATCAATACATTTCATTACAGATTGTTTAAATATTCTTTTCCTTCATTTCCCAACCTAACTTTTTACCCCAAATCAACTTGGATAATTCGGGGTGCAGTGCTTCTTGTTATAAACTGAGATAATGAATTATCTCTACACAAATGTATGGAGCCTATGCTATGTGCCTTGTACTGTTCTGGGTAATTAAGGACACATAATAAAATCTCTGCCTCCACGGAGTTTGTATTGTGCTAAGTGAGACAAGTAAGAGACAAGTCAATCAAATAAAATACATAATATATCAGACAGTAATAGAATAATATCAAGCGGAAAAGTGGGATTAGGAAATGTGAGAAGAGGTGAAATTTAGATAAAAGTATCCAGAATAGACCTCAGGTCTCTGCCCTAGGAAGATGCAAATTCTTGGCTTGGTTTATATTTTCTGAAAGCAAAACTGGAAAGTCAAATGAAAATAAGGGAAACTTAAGCAGAAGTAACACTTTGAGATTAATGCTGACAATATTAGTGTGCGCTACTCTGTTAGGAGAGGTGGATGGGAGAGTGTTTCAGTGCTGTCTCACATTTCAAGGGCAAAGCTAGGGAAATATTGGCAAAACACGCCAAGGACCCACTCAGATATCTGTGCTTAAAATTATAATCACGTTTCATTTTCTGACAAGTCCTGGCTTGCTTTATTTCACCCTGGATTCTAGTTCACTGGCAGTAAGCTGTATTGGGATGAAGGACCCAGTTAGTGAAATGCATGCCACTCTGAACGATGGTCTACGAAAGATGATGTAGGAGGAAAGTCACAGAGGAACTTCCTCATGAAGGATGTCTACTCCTTTAATGAGATCTTAACAGAAGTTCTGGTGTATGGAAATTACTAATACACAAACATAAAATGCTCAATAAAACATGCCCCACATTTCTAGGAGATCTGTGCTACACGTTTACATTTATGTAAAAATGGAAGAGTTTATCTTCTAGGAAAAGCCCAATCACCATGACCCAGCTCAATGTATGTGCAGTGCTTCATACACGGGTGGGGAGCCTGCACTGAGTCACCAAAGGGAAAGGAAACAACGAAGCTCACCTCAGGGGACTTAGTGCATGGATGCAGTGAAGTAAAACTATGGATGTCCAGCTGCTAGCCCTGTTCCTGCCATCTCTTCCCTTCTCTTTGATTCCTTTGTGTGAATAATTGCACAGAAGAGAGTTTTACCCTATACCCCTCTTCACTTCCTACAGAAAGTAACAGGTCATGTGCTCATGCTGTGGGGACTGTGATAGCAGGACTCACACCCTTGCAGACATCCCTCCTAACTCAGTGCTTATAGTTTGAACACCTGGTGCCCACTTTATCTCCGTACTAAGTGGGAGGGAGGGACCACAGCCTTAGCTACTATCCAGTCTGGGTTTTCCTTCTGTGGTAAGTGCTGCTACGTTTTTCCTCTTATTAGTTCTTTGTTTACACCTAAAGAACAAAAGAAAACAAAAACTGGCCCTGTAGAGCATTTAATGTTTATTTTTTCATTGTTGTCAGTTTGTGTTAACTGAGGCCAGATGTAGAGAGAAAGAAATTAACATTGACTGAGTGTTGACTGCATGCCAAGCACTGTGCTTTACCAGCCAGCACAGTTTGGTCTCAAGACTCTTAAAATGAGCATGGTGGCTGATGCCTGTAATCCCAGCACTTTGAGAGGCTGAGGCAGAAAAATCGCTTGAGCCCAGAAGTTTGAGACGAGCCTGCACAAATGTGAAACCTCATCTCTCCACACACACACACACACACACACACACACACACACACACACAGAGAAACATACACACAATTAGCCAGGCATGGTGGCACCTGCCTGTGGTCCCAGCTACTCAGGAGGCTGAGGCATCAAGGCTGAAGCAAGCCTTGATCGTACCACCTCGTGTCAACCTGGGAGACAGAGTAAGACCTCGTGTCAAAAAAAAAAAAATACTAGTTTCATCATGTTACACCCAGGTCTGTCTGACTTCAGAATCTTTGATCTTTTCCTACCTTAAGGCCTTTGTCTGTAGCTCTGCCAGCAACCCACTCTATTTTGTTTTCAAAATGTATTACTCTTTTCATTTTTTTCCAAAAACTGAGGGCCTGCCTAGCCCTTACTTGGTTAGAATGTCAATAATCTTTCTGCCCCAAATATTTATTTCCAATATGCTGGGTTTCAGTCCGAAATTCCTAAACCTGGTGATTAACAAAATTTTTTTCAAAACTCTTAAAGTGTCCATGGTTTATGAGATTGCTATGATCTAATAAAATCTGTAGCAAAATGTTGGCCAACTTAGTTATGAAAGGGTGTCCATTTTATGATGATTCTTTAAATTGTACGTCTATGATTTTTGCACATATCTATATATGTGTCATGTTTAAAAATATATATATAATAGTCAAATGATTCTAGTAATATGTAAAAAAGATATGTAGAATCCTTGATTTTATATATCATGACATAAAAATATGCTAATCATAATAATATGCTATTATCATAATCTCATAGTATCTACAGATATTTGGATCTCTAGCTATATAGAGCTAAATACAGTAACTAATTTGGATTTATTTTTAAAATGTGAGGTTTAAAATTTAAATATTAATCAGTGTAATTCATTATGTTTATGTCAAAAATAAAATCTTAGATGCAGAAAAAGCATTTGAAAATATCCACCTTAAATATTATAAATATATGCACATGTTATATATATATATATATCTTCACATGTTTGGTATATTGCATATATTAAAGGAAATTATTTAAGTTAGTAAATTATCTACAAATATATTCACTCAGATATCATATTTATTGATGAAATTTTGAAATATTTTATACTAAGATTATGAATGAAGAAGCTTGTCTATAATTCTTACTTCTACTGAGCATTTTACTGAAGGTCCTTTTCAATGCTGTAAGGCAAGATAATGATTTCAATATTAGGACCAGACAGGAAAATATATAAATATCATTAATCATGGATGGTTTGATTATATACACAAAAAATGTGATAAAATTCATAAATAAATTATTAGGATTCATGAGGTTAGCAAGGCTGATGAACCAAGGTCAATTTACTAAAATAAATTTACTTCTATATACCAGTAATAAACAATTAGAAGATCCTGTTCTTAAATAAGATACAATTTATAACGTATCATAAAAATATTAATAGCTAAGAATAAATATAACTAGAGAAGCACAGTCTTATATTTAGAAAAGTTTAAAACATCATTGAGTGAAATATACAAGACCTAAATAAATGAAGAGAGGATGGACCAGTTTCATTGATTCATGACTTAATGTTGTAACAATGTGAGATATTCCTGAACTAATCCTAATCTACTGATTCCATGCAATGCCAACTGATAATTGCAATACATTTTGTTGGGAAGCCTGACAAGCTTATTCTAAGAGTTGTATAAAAATTAAAAAGAAGAAGTATAGCTAATGATGCTCTTGAATAAGGTGAGGGACTTTTTTCCATTGTATCTACCACTAATCATTATAATTACAGTAATTAGGACATGCAGTATTGGCACAAGGTTAGGCAAATAGATCAGTGGGATAGAATTGGAAACTTAGTAATAGGCATATATATATATATATATATATATACACACACACACATATAGAGAGAGAGACACTTGATTTATAGCAAAGGTGATGCTGTAGAGCAGTGAAAACATTGATCTTTCCAATGATGTGGACAGTTCGAAAAAATAAAGTGTGACCTTACTCCACATAATCCACAAAAATAAATTTCAAAGGATTATAGACATGGATGTGAAAGGTAAAACAATAAGGCTTCTAAATAATAGAATATATTATAAATTTTTAAAACAAGATGCAAGAGGCTATAAGGAAAAAAACATTGCTCAATTAGATTAGTAAAATTAAGAACTTCTCTTTTCATTTAATTAAGAGAACGAACAAACACACAGTCAGATGAGATGACATATTTATAACACAAGACGGAACTAGGGCTCCAACCCAAGATATTAAAAAATTACTAAAAATAATATTTTTATATATATATATGTATCAGTTGAATAGATATATACAATATAGATATTCAAATAGAAAAAAGTGGCCAAAAGACTTGAACAGACCTAGTACTTCATTTTACCAGCATGGAGGTATTCAGTACTTCTATTTAAATTTGTAAATAAAGAATTTTTTAACCTTTTTTTTGAGCAAGACATATAACACTTACAAAGAAAAGTGTACAAAAAACTTTAAAATAATTATCCCACATCAGAATTAATTGTATGATTATGAAATAATTGATCCTTTTACTTCTGACATTCATTTGGAGTGTTTCCAGCTTCTAGCTACCGTGAACCACACTGTTAGGACGATGTGCATGTGATTCAGAGGGATACATATGTAGAAGTGGAATTGCTGAGCCACGGGATATGGGTGTACACATTTAAATTTTAGTAGATTATAGCAAATTGTTCTCCAAGTTATCTGGATATACTTACATTCCCAAGAAGTGTACCAGCTCTCTGCTAACTCTTGAAATAGTCCATTTTACATTTCTTTTTAACCTTAGGTATTCTTTCTATTATGTGTGAAATCTTATTTTGGTTTAGTGTGGGTTTTCCTGATTACTAACGAAAATAATGAACTATCTGTATTGCTACAAACAACCACTTGAAAAAACCTTAAGGGAACGTAATATTGTACAAAAGAAATGAAACACAAAATGATACATTCTGTTTATAGAATTGAAAAATATGGAGTGTTTAGGGATGTTTGTTGCAGAGGTAATAAATACTATAAAGAAAAACAAGAAGTACAAATGGGGTTTTTTGGGGAGGAGGGAAGTGATAATAGGGACTTCTGAATGCTTGTGATGTTTTCATTCTCAACATGATTGGTGCCTACATAAGCAATCACTTTGAACAAATCATCATGCTAAACATTTTTGTTTCATGAGTTTATCTTTAGGAGCACAAAATTTCATCACGATTAAAAAGTAAAACACTAAACTCAATATAAGAGCTCAGTTGATACATACAAGGAAGTCTGTCTATGTGAGACGCCTATAAGAGAAACAGAAGCACAGCAACTAACAGCCATCCTCTCTAAGAGAAACAGAAGAACAGCAACTAACAGCCATCCTCTCTGAGAGGAGTGTGACAAGTTGGCTTAGCAAGCATGGACTTTTCAAGCAAGGCAGGAGGTCAGAACACCTCTTAGATAAAAATATGATGTTTCCAATCAGAGCTAGAGCTATATTTTAGGTCTGAGACAGAGTTCTAGACATTCTTGTCCAAATAGTTAACTCAGGGGGAGCCTGAGGGAAGTATTCCCAGCAAAAGTGGGAAATCGATGTCTTTGGAAACTAAATAAAATGATACCAAGGAAGGACAAGCTAAAATTAATAGTCAGGAAGGTAATCCCTATGAATACTTAAAAAGCCCGCCAGATTTCTGTACAAGCCTGAATGGAGCAGAAATCTTTATGTTTGCCTTCAAGGAGGTTCAAGTTTGCTTGGGAGAACACACGAAACTCCAGTATTATATTCTGAGCAGCACGGGATTCCAGCAAACTCGTATAGATGTATAGCCACTCCTGTGGCTAGCTAGGGAGAAGTCATTCAGCGTTCTTGCCCATCAGATATGTCTTCCAGGACAGAAGTGAGAAGGACTGGACCGGTACCATAGCAGTGTGCATGCTGAATTATGAATTGATTTCTTAAAAAAAAAAAAAAAAAAAAAAACCTGAATAGATACAGTGTAGTGACACAAAGCTTTGGGTTTGGAGAAATTGTAAGGACAGGAATAAAAAATATTACTTGGAATAAAGATCCACTGTATGATTAATGTGAAGAAGGGCTGGAAAGAAGACAAGGGGATGTCATAGAAATTTTCATGCCAACTCCCAATAAATCATCTGCCTTGGGCCTTTGAGTTTTGAAAGTTTGGTATTCCCTTTTGTGACCACCCTTCTGGTTTTGTTTCAGTTATACTGTGGCTTCTTCATGAGAGCTGTTTTTAGTTATTGACATCACTGATGAAGCCTATCGTGATGGTACGGTGATTTGGGTTTTGAGGAAAGATCAATAATTTTATATTCCATGAATTTTCAAATTCACACTGATACAGGCTCATATGCATCAGTGTACAAGTGATATTAAGATCATTAACAATGTCAGAATCAGGCATGCCAAGTTGAAAATGTATTAAACAAGCCACCCACCATATCATAGCCAGAAAGGAGCCTCCAGTTTAACTGCAATCACGGTGGCTTCATGTAATTTCTCCCCAAGATATACAGCTACACCTTAGCATGTTTTCATCATGGACTTCCAGCAGTCTTGGGAATCCAAATGCACTCTAAACTCTCAAGAGTTCCTCCTCTCTTTT
Organism: Macaca mulatta; assembly: GCF_049350105.2. Lineage (NCBI taxonomy): Eukaryota > Metazoa > Chordata > Mammalia > Primates > Cercopithecidae > Macaca > Macaca mulatta. The sequence goes on from NC_133417.1 coordinate 13,333,337, forward strand.
TGTGTTCTTCCTTTGCTCTCTGTGGCCTTTCCCAAGTGAGTATGGAATTTGCCCAAATTTCATTTCATTTTTTGATTGTCTGCCAGCCAGATAATAACAGGCATCTGATCAAGGGTTTAGTTAAGTGCTCCATCCAGCAGTATTTATGCTACATAAATTATTCATACAATACCACCCTGGACAAATCGCACTTTGATTATGCAGTCATTTTTCAGTCCATTCATTTACCAGACAAGTAGAGATCACGGGAGATCAGAGGAGCCTCACTTGTGAATCGATAATGAACTTGGGTTCTTCACCTGCTCTGTGTCCTCAGCTCCCCGTTCTGGTGGTGAGCTTTCTATCAAGGGCCTTTGTGAAGATCAAATGAGGTAATAGATGTGAAAGTCCTTTGAATGGCAAATGTACTGAATAAATAGAGATGAGACAGTTATCCTTGGAAGGTACACCTTACAGTAGAATACTTTGGGGTCGCATAGACCTGCCTTTAAATGACAAGAGATTGTGTGGCCCTAGGAAATGACCTAAGCTATTTGAGCCTCAGTTTCATTGTCTATAAAATGAGGATACCAATAGCCCTCTCTCAGGAGAAGTAGAGGAAGAAACCACATATATAAAATGCTAGCACACTGCCTCAGCTATGGTAAATAGGCAATAAACAGTCTTCTCTTTCCTATGACTCTTTGAAGACACTGTTCATCTGACAGCCATAATAATTATTATTATTAACTTTGATTGTTTATTTCTTTTTAATAGGAATATGTGTTTTGCTGCCAGTTTCATTCTAAGCTCTTGAAAGACCGACTTTTTTTTTTCTTTTAATTGTTTTAACTTCCTTCCCTTCCAGGACCAAACAGTCCAAATATATCCATGTGAATTCATCGATTATATGAGTCCAAATAGACTTGAATATGGAATCTCCAGTCAGTGTTTTGCTTCTCTTTGTATATACTTCCCCATTCACAAATCCGAATCCTGGTGCTCAGTATAAAAGGAGCAGTCCATACATATAATCAGATGATTTAAAGGAAAGATGCCACACTCAGATTTACAGAGGCTTCCACTGAGCTCATGGCAAAAGAATCACAACCTGGAGAAGTCTTCTGTAAATCTGCAAATGAGTGGACCTCCTGAAGCGAGTAAACACCAAAAAAAGTTGTTTGATACACCCTTAATCCCTAAGTAGGACTGAACTGAACACATGTTTGGCCTGCTCAGAATAGCTTACAATTGTACTTTTGAGCACTTGTTATAATTTTGTGAAGTTATGCCCTAATAGCTAGAACCATTGGTAAGATTGTCTTGCACTTAAATTACTTCTAGGACTAACTACATTATTTGAGGAGCTCAACGTAAAATGTGGATCCTTTGTTCAAAAACCAGAATAAAGTGCCATTAAAAATGCTCAATTCCATATGCACATTTTTTTCTCTCTTCCTGGTATCTCTGTTGACTTGTCATGGTGTTATTTACCTACTATTTAACATCATACCCTATCAGGCAAGGGGCTACCAAGGTGACTGGGGGCCAGACCTTACGATGTAGCCAGCCACACCTGTGGCTCACCAGCTGTCCGTTTATCCCTCCTGTCAGCTACCTGACAGATGCCCTGTCCCCAGGCAGGGAAATCGGTCTGTGATTTCCAGGTGCCGGCTTCCCAATCCAAGAAGGATGGGTAATCCCTGAAGGACCACTACCTTTGTACCAGGATATGCCTGTTATCTGAACCAAGCGTGGGCAAGAGGCTTGCCACTACCGACTGACCTGCATCATGTGTCCTGGAATTTCCAGCCTGGGAAGGGACAGCTCTGTCATGCCCCACACCAAGATGCCATGGGGATGTGTAACCGTCCCCAACTCTACCTGTGTGTGCGCCTGGGCTTCTGCCTCGAGTACAGGATGGCAGTTTTCACTGTGTGAGGTGGGGGCTGAATGGGGTTTGGGGCATCCAGAGGTGGAGAAGTTGGCAGCCTAAAATCTACCCGTGAGGCAAGGGTTTGAGGCCTCAGTGTGTGCCCCTTTTTCCCCTGGGACATCAGTTAAAAAGCACATATTTAAATACAAAATTAATTATTTCAAGGATTTTCAAGCAGGAACGCTTTGGAGCAAGGGGCCTGTGTGACTGCACTGGCTGCTGGCTCAGTAAGCTGCCCATGATTGATGACCTCAGATCTCTGTGCTTTTTGGGATCCCTTTGCTTGCTCCCCAGATGTAATGCTACTACTTAATTTATCTCTGGAAAGTTCTTATGTTATGGTTTCAATGTGATCGTGTCTCAGTAATAAGCTGGTTTATTAGAACTGTGGGAATATCATGAGGATAGGGGCATCAACGCCAGCCTAAGAATATCCCCTGCAAGGAGCACACCTGAGCCTTATAAACTCAACTTGGATTAAAAAATAATTGATCACTTTCTGGTTTCTTAAATATACTAAGAAAGTTACTGTTAACTCTGTACTGGACAAGTGGCTCTCCAGTGAAGGGTTTCTACAAACTGGTGGGTGATTGAAATTATCATGCTGTGTGGCAAATTAATATTAGAAAATAATACTATATAAGTGACTAAGTTTGGAAATCATTAACTTTGAACATATTAAAAACTTCCCATGTACTTCTAATGTGCACATGAGAGAGGAATGTAGGCGTTTTACCTTCCTTTTCTGAGACATGGCACAGAGCACAGGAGCAACAGTATCATACATGCAAACTCTGTTACAAATACTAACAAGACAGAGGAAAAGGCTGAGAGGGCAAAGGGGTGAGAAGTGGGAGGAAGTGTCTTCCGGGCTGCTTAATCTTCTAATGATGATCCCTAAGCACTAACATTTGAAGTAGTAGAAGGGTAAGCCTATTTAATATTACAAAGGTAAACACTGAGAAAGAGAAGGTAATAAAATAAGATCAGGTGACAGGTGCAAGTGAGAGGAAAACTATTAATTTAATCATTGCTTATAACCAGGAGTCAACAGATAATGTTTAAAGAGAGAGAGGATTAAGGATATTATATGAAGTTAGAGCTCTCAGGTTGAAATTCCTTGTGGGCCTCAAGATTTTTACCCCAAAATAGTTTTGTGCAGTTTCACCCTGGCAATGTAAACCAACAGCTTATCTTCACAGGTGCAGGACAGAAAGTCGTCGCTCTGCTCACCTGAGACAAATGCATGTCTGACTGTTTCTTCTGCCCTACGGTTTATATAAAAATGCAGATTCACTGAGCTCAACTAAATTGTGTATTCAGTGAAAGGTTGATCAAGGACTCAAAATAATGCAACCTTTTGTCTCTTATCTACCTATGACCCGGAAGTCTCCAACCACTACGAGTTGTCCCAGCTACCAGACAGAACCAATGCACATCTTACATATATTGATTGATATCTCATGTATTCCTAAAATGTATAAGAGCAAGCTGTACCCAAATCACCTTGGGCACGGGTCGTCAGGACTTCCTGAGACTGTGTCACGCTTGTGCATCCTTAACCTTGACAAAATAAACTTTCTAAATTGGTAAAGACCTGTCTCAGATATTTTGGGTTCACATGCATTACTGGAACAAAGCCAAGAATATACAGTCTACTTGAATTATTTTGATACAGTCAGCAGAGGAAATACTGTCACAAAAGATTTGATTAACTAAAAGCATACCTTTCTACCACACAATCAAATCTATATAACAGAACTCACCTATTAAAATAAAAAAAAAATTCTGAGATTAGACAAAAGCAAATCTAAACTCTATACTGTATGTAGGAGACACATCTCTTAAACAAGTGATTCAGAAAGTTTCGAATATCATAATGAGCAAAGGTGAGTTGTGTTGTACTGAGTCAACTTTGTTAAGCTAGGAAATACATTTTCCAGATTTCCCTTTCCTATATGCTTCTGGGAGACAAAAAGGTCACTTGAAGAAGATTCAAAATGTGGTCTGGATGCCTCTGGAAGGTCTTCATGATCTGGGACAATGATAGATGCAGTGGTTTCCAATAGCCCTCATTGTTCTCAATTCCAGGTCCAGCTTTTCTTCCTCACTGCTGGCCCTGAGAGCACAGTGGTCCCAAGCCCATCATCAGAGGCTAGTTTCAGACCCACAGAGGTAATCGCTACACAACAGCACCAGCTCCTTTTCTCCCTGAGCTCTCATTTCACAGTCCTGGCTAGGTGGTTGGATGCGCTGGAGTCTCAGACATGCCTGAAAGCTCCCACTTATCCACCACACCGGTGCTTCAGGCACACTGATCTGAACTGTTTTATTCACAAGACTTCTGATACCAAATGTCTGGGTTTTTTTCCCTCACACCAACCAATTTTCAAGTCTCTAGGCCCCAGTGGGTGTTGAACAATTCAACTCAATTCTGACAGTGTCTACTTGGAGTCAGTGTCAGATCCCACAGGTTAAGGACCCAGTCCCGTAAGATGGCCCCTGCTTCAGATGCCAGCTGCAAGCCTCAGGTTGTCACTAGCACTTCTGACTGACCAGCTATATATTGGGAGGTTTCCACAAACCCCTCCTCAGTTTCTACAATTTGCCAGAATGGCTCTCAGAACTCAGGTTAGCACTTTACGTAATGTAACTGGTTTATTTCAAAGGACATAGCTGGGGAACATCCAAATGGAGGAAGTGCTTTCGGAAAAGAATGGGCGAAGGGGTAAAGAGTCTCCATGGCTTTTTGGGATCTGCCACCTATCAGAACCCCAATGCGCTCACCGACACAGATGCTCTCCAAACCCCTTTACAGGCTTTAATGGACGTTTAATTTCATAGGCGTCCTTGATTAGTTCATTGGCCACTAATCATTAACTCAACCTCCACCCCCTTCCCTCTGCCCAGAGGTTGGGAGGTGGAGCTTAAAGTGTTATAATTCCAACCATGCCTAGGGCTTGCTGGTGCCCAGCCTCCATCCTGCGTCTATCCAGGGTGCTCCAGCCACCGGTAACTTATTGGCACACCAAAGACACAGAACTCTGCAGATTCTAAGGACTTTAGGAGCTGTATGCCAGGAACTGGAGACAAAACCCACATATTTATTTATTTATTTATTTATTCATTTTTTATCACAAGTGGTTTGTGAGGACACCTTCTCGAATCCCTAATCTACTTCTAGACCTTCACTTCCCCACTTCTTGCACTTTTGTATAGGCCTCATTCCTACAATAATAACTTGCATAAAGAAAGAAAAACAGCATATGAAGAAATACACAGCAACAAAATAATAGTAGATTTCAGTTCTCCTTTTTCATTTCATGAAAGATCAAATGAATAAAAAACATATACAAATGATTTAAGCAATATGGTTTAAAAATGAGATGTAATAGATATATAGTTACCCTCTGTAGACTAATAGCTGAGATTAAACATTTTTCAGATGACCCATTGAACATTCTCAAAAAAAATCACTACGAAAGCATTAATATGTTCTCAAACATGGAAATAATGCCGATAATATTGTCTGATCCGAATAGGGTAAAACTAAAGTCAATATAAAAGTCAGAAAATCCATTTATTCTACTATCTGGAAAGTAAATAACAACAAAAGCAAAACTACCACAATATGTTAAAACAAGCACTAAGTTAAGGTATAAATAATGGATACCAAAAATATGTAGACTATCTACAAAAATGGCAACAAGGAACAAAAAAAGTTAAAATTTTAAAAATCTAGATAAAGCCAGGCTGATAGATAATGCTAAATAATTAGTTCAAGATATTGTTTTTCATTCATTGGACTTCAATAGGTCAGAAAAATTAATAAACAGTATTTTCATGAATGTATTAGGAAAAAGCCACTCTTTTCACTGATTGGAGCATACATCGGTGCAAATTCTCTGTTGGATAATTTGGCACTATCTCTCTAAAAATAACAAGTTTTCATATGTTGTGATTCAGCAATAACAGTTCTAGAAATTTCTTACACATGTATTCAAACATTTGCAAAATGTCAGGTATGCAAAGTTATTTACTGCAACATTGTTTTTAATGGCAGTGATTAGTCACAGTCTAAATGTCTATTAGTGGAAGATTGGCTGAAGAAATTATGATACACCCACACAATTTAATACTGTGCATCTTCAAAAGGAATGAAGTGTTTTATGCACTGATCTGAAGAGATCAGTAAGATTTATTGCTAAGTGGAAAAGCAAGGTGCAGAACAGTGCATTTGTATGCTAATAGGTGTGTATTAAAAAGGAGGGAGGATATCTTTATATGCTTATATATGTGTAGAGCAGCTCTGAAGGACACACAGCAACCTGAAAAGTGGTTGGTCCCAGGGAGGGGACTTGGTTTTCTAAGGGACAAGATGTAGGAAACTTTAACTATATATGATTACACACATTTCTAACTGTGTACAATGTAAATGTATTAACTACTCAAAAAACAAATAAAAACAAGGACAACGGCAACCCGACTACCAGCTACCAAAGTTGTCAGCATGATACGCTCCTATGCTGTTTTGAATGGGAAAGTAATGGAGTGGAACTAGTGCTGGGCCAGGGGAATTGTGTGTCACTTCTAAAGCTTCTCTTATTTATATCAACTATCAGAGTCCACTCATGGTAATGGGTTCTGCATGTGTTCAAGGTGGGGTGGGAGGAGAAAATAAAATTATAGGAAAGTGCTGTACTTTGCCATACATGTGACACTATACCACATAGCACTAAAAAATGCTCATTGGATTTGACAATTGGGAAATCATTAGCAAGCTTATCTGAAAACAAAAACAAAAACAAAACAAAACAAAAAAATATTTTCATAAATGGGGGACATTAGGCAGAATATGGAGTGTTAACGGAGGGCATTCGGTATTGCCCAGACTATCAGCACTCTATCTATTGGGCGTCTAGAATACACATGTGTCTACATGTTCAAGAGTGAGTGGAAATTCAAAAAATAAAGGGGAAAAAAATCTCTCAATGATGCTTACTGATATTTATGGACAAATAATATGTCAATAATTTACCTCAAAATAATGTAGAGAACAGAAAGTTGGTGAGGTATGGAGTTGATGATGGATATGCATGATACATACATGGAGTTTAGGATGCTTTTATTTTTTCCTTCAAAAATGAAAGAAAAATGAAGATTGTAAATGTTGATCACTTGGTCAAAAGGTTTGGTTGCATAGGAAAGTTGAGAAATTATGTAGTATTTAGAGGAGGATACAAGTCAAAAGAGGTTAGGAGAGAAATACATACATAATCTGTATCTAATATAGATTTATATGTGTATACACACACATTATATAAATATAATTTATATAGTACATCTATTATTATTATTAACTATATTTTAATAACATATATGCTTAAATTATATATAATATATAATCTATATATAAATATAGATTCATATGTAATATAAATATATATTTATACTATATAAATATATTTATATAGAGTATATCTATTATTATTAACTCTATTTTAATAACATATATAGTGGTTAAGTTACATATAATATACAGTCATGCCTCACTTAACAACTGAGATCTGTTCTAAGAAGTGTGTCATTAGGTGATTTTGTAATTGTTTGAACATCAGTGTGTCCTTACACACATCCAGACAATATAGCCTACTACAGACCTAGGCTTTATGGTACAGCTTATTGCTTCTAGGCTACAAACCTATACACCATGTTGCTGTACTGAATACTGTAGGCAATTGTAACACAATGGCATTTGTGTACTTTAACATAGCTAAATATGGAAAAGGTATAGTAACAATAGAGCATAAAATAAAAAACGGTACGCTTGTATTGGGCATTTACCATGAATGGAGCTTGTAGGACTAGAAGTTGCTCTGGGTGACTCAGTGAGTGATGGGAGAGTGAATGTGAAGGCCTAGGACATCACTCTACACTGCTGTAGGCTTTATAAACACTGTACACTTAGCCTACACTAATTTTAAAAAATTATCCTTCAATCATAAATTAACTGTAGCTTACTGTAACATGTTTATACAATTTTTAATTTTATTTCACTTTTTGACTGTCTTGTAATGACAATGGGCTTAAAACACACACTTGCCCAATTATACAAAATATTTTAATTCTTATTAAAGAATTATTATTTAAGAATTAAATATTAAGAATTAAGATTTAAGAATTTTTATTTAAGAATTAAAATATTGAATTCTTATTTACATTATTATTTTGTAAGACTTTTTTTCTATTTTTAACTAAATGTTATTTTTTTTTAGCTTTTAAAACACACTTGTTATAAACTAAGATACAAACACACACATAGTAGCCTAGTCCTACACTGGGTTAAGATCATCAGGATGTCATTAGGCAGAAAGAATTTTTCAGCTCTGTTATAATCTTGTAGAAACACCGTTGTATATGTGGTCCGTTCGCTGAAATGTTGTGATGTAGTGCATGACTGAACTATGTTTAGATATTCAGGTATTTCAGATGAAAGACACTTGAAAATTTTTTTTACGTGGATAAATAACAGCCACACATAAGAAGAGCTAACATTTATTGTGTACTCTGCATGTACCAACCACTGTCTTAAGTGCTTCACCTGATTCAGCTCATTTATCCTCCCCACATCCCTGCGAGGCAGGCAATATTTTTAATCCCACATCATGGATATAGACCGAAGCTCAGGCCAGATGCCCGCACAGGAATGGGAGGTGGGTTCACAGGCGCAGATGGAGAAACCAGTTTCCCGGGAGGAGGAGACTCCTTTATTGGAACTGGAGCACAGCTTATTTGAATTTATGTGATGAGGGTGGAGAGAAAGGCAGAAAATAGTTAGCTTTCTCATTGCTTCCAGGTCCGCCTCTGTGACTTCTGTTGGTGTTACCATTTCTCTACAGCAGAAGCGTAAACTGAGCTCCAAAGAGATTGAGTGACTTGCCTGAAGTGAGGCTACAAAGCCAATGAACGGGCAGAGTGGGATGAAAAGCCTGGTCACTGAACTTCTGACGCTGTGTTCCTTTCATCTGCAAAATCAGCCAGGGTCGAGGAGATAATTATCCCCTGAGGATGATTTACATGTCTTTATTTTATTATTCAGCAATTTTAGCTGGTAGTTTTTTCATTTATTTCATTGAGAGGTTTACTTACTATTACTCTTTTCTTTCTTTGAAAAGTGGCCCCAGGGACTTGGATTAGTTCCTGTGCCAGTGGCATTGCTTTTAATATTTGCAAAGGACAATGCAAAGGTCGCTTTAAAAAATACAATGTATTTGACTTTCTTAATATTTAATTCTGGCTTAGGGGATGGTGGAGGGAATCTGGAAGCCTCAGCATTTAGGAGTTCAGTTTACGGGGAGGTCGTAGAGCCACATCTGCAGTGGTTCCTAGAAGATGTGCGGGCAAATGTCTCTGAAGCTGGTTGTGGACAGTCAGTGATACGCTGTCAGAAACCCCACCAGCCTGTGAGAGAGGCAAGTCAGGCGCCAGGAAGCTACGGCTGGTACGAGACAGAACTACTGATCCACATTAAGAAGAGTGAGTGTCTGATAAAATCAGCCTTTTCTATTTGGAGAAATGCCTGAAATAAGTGATCAATGTGGAATGGCCATTTGGGTACCCCAGGTTGTTAACATTGAATTGCAGTTTCTGTCTTAGTCCAAATGTCAAGAGCGTATTGGCACAGTCTCTAGACATTCTGATGCATGTGCTGATTAGGGCTGAAGTGAGTGAATAGCTCAAATAAATAACTTTTCAACTTAACTTGCGGATGTTTTTTATAAGCAGGGAAAATGCCTTATCTGAACTTGCTCTTTACTGCCTACCTCTGGGCCGAGTCATGTGTTAAACGGAGGCCTCCATGGATGTTTGGGATTCGTGATGTAAATTCCTAAACCACCTTCAAATATGCCTGCCTCGTCTGGTTGCACCATCCCTTCCCTACTCTTGCCTAGGATTCTTTTGCCCCTTTCCAGTTTTGTTCCTCTAGGTTAATGTAGGTGAGCACCTCATTAGAGGTCAACAGTAGCCAGACAAGGAAGGATTCGTATTAACGAGTGTGGGATCTGAAATCAGACAGGGCTTGAGTCTGAGATCTTCTACTTAGTGGATAGAAGACAAATTTGCACAAATTATTTAATTTATCTTAGCTTTTTCATCTAAATATGATGATGGCATATGTTGTTATAAGGAATATATTATATAGTAAATCACTTAAAGCCATGTATGTCTTACATAAGTGATAAAAAAAAGTCACCTATAATTATTTTCATGTTCCTGAGCAACATGATTATTGTGACTCTTCCAAGCATTCCCGTATCTCCTCAATACCTGTTGTGATCAAGGGTTGGCCAAGTTCTATGGGTCCTTCCGCTTTCTAGATAAACCATGGGTGATCAGAAGTGAGTGTTTAACATATTCCCGAAACTGATCCTTTATTCTCTTTTTCAGCTGCATTGATTCAAGAATCGTGAATCAAGAATTGGGAATCTTGATTGTTGATTTTTCTGCTCAGTTTCCCAAACATCAACTTTATCTAATTCTTTTTTTTTTTTTTTTCTTTCTGAGACGGAGTCTCACTTTGTTGCCCAGGCTGGATTACAGTGGTGTGCAACCTCCACCTCCTGGGTTCAAATGATTCTAGTGCTTCAGCCTCCCCAGTAGCTGAGATTACAGGCACGTGCCACCATGCCTGGCTAATTTTTGTATTTTTGTAGAGATGGAGCTTTGCTATGTTGGCCAGGCTGGTCTCAAACTCCTGGCCTTAAGTGATCCACCTGCTTCGACCTCCCAAAGTTCTGGAATTACAGGCATGAGCCACTGTGAGCCACTGTGCTCAGCCAACGTTGTTTTATTCCTTTTTTTTTCTTTTTTTTTTTTTTTTTGAGACAGAGTCTTGCTCTATCGCCCAGGCTGGAGTGCAGGGGCGCGATCTTGGCTCACTGCAAGCTCCGCCTCCTGGGTTCACACCATTCTCCTGCTTCAGCTTCCCGAGTAGCTGGGACTACAGGTGCCTGCCACCATGCCCAGCTAATTGTTTCTATTTTTAGTAGAGTCGGGGTTTCACCGTGTTAACCAGGATGGTCTCAATCTCCTGACCTCGTGATACACCCACCTCGGCCTCCCAAAGTACTGAGATTATAGGCGTGAGCCACTGTGCCTGGCCTATTTTATTCTTAAGGAGACAGTTAGTGTGATACAGAATACAGACTTAGAAAAAAAAATTCCAGACTCTGAACAATGCTAGATTTGAATCCTGAATTGAACACTTTCTTATTATACTTACTAGTTATTATATGCAATTTTAAATGCATTACTTTATTTTTCTGAGCTCATATTTTTTCATAAGCAAAGTAGGTTTGTGATATAGTTTAGATATTTGTCCTCGCCTAAATGCCACGTTGAATTGTAGTCCTCAGTGTTGGAGGTAGAGCCTAGCAGGAAGAGTCTGAGTCACAGGGGTGAACCCTCATGAGCAGTTTAGCACCATCCTCTTGGTGCTGTCCCTGAGATAGTGACTTATCCTGTGGTCTGGTTGTTTAAAAATGTGTGGCCCCTCCGCCCCTCTTATCCCTGCTTTTGCCACGTGAAGTGCCTGCTCCTGCTTTTCCTTCCACCATGATTGGAAGCTTCCTGAGGCTTCCCCAAAGCAGAAGCTGTTACGCTTCCTGTACAGGCTGCATAATTGTGAGAAAATTAAACTTCTTTTCTTATAAATTACCCAGTCTCAGTTATTCCTTTACAGCAATGCAAAAACGACCTGATACAGTGATATGGTTTGGATCTGTGTCCCCACCTAATCTCATGTCAAACTGTCATCTCCAATGCTGGAAGCGGGCTTTGTGGGAAGTGATTGGATCAGGCGGATGGAGGTCTCATGAATGATCAGGTGGATGGAGGTCTCACCATCCAAATGGATGGTGCTGTTCTCGTAGTAGAGTTTTCATGAGATCGGGTTGTTTAAAAGTGTGTGGCACCCCCTGCCCCCCACTTTGTTCTCTTGGTCCTGTTCCTGCCACGTAAACTTCCTGCCTCTCTTCTGCCTTCCTCCATGAGTAAAAGCTCCCTTAGGTCCCCCTGGAAGCAGATGCTGCCATTCTTCCTATACAGCCCGCAGAACTGCGAGCCAATCAAACCTCTTTTCTTCATACATTGCCCAGTTTCAGATATTTCTTTATGGCAATTCGAGAATGAACTAGTACATACGGCTCGACAATCTCAAACTCACAGGTTATACTGAGATTAGCACTGGATTCAAGGTGCCATACCCACGGTCTGATATGTAATTCCAGCTGTCACTTTTTGACACAGCCTGTGTAGGTGCTGTGCTGGACAATAGGGTACAGGTGAATATGACAGATTTTGCCCTCGGGATTTCACTACTTGGTGAATGTTAGATACACAAACGGAGGTGGTTATTATAGTCAGTAAATATGAAGACAGATGTAAGCCCTTCCTGCTACAGAGACCCAGAGGAGTGGTATTTCACCTCCGTGTGCTGCACCGAGTCTTCCTGGATATGGGACTAGTTGAATCAAGGCTGAAAGAGTTGTGTAGGTGCAGAGAGCATGAAGGACATTCAAGATGGGAGAAGAGTGTAAGTGAAACCCTGAAATTGAAGGGTGCAGAGGAACAATGAACCCATCAATATCACTGGTGCTTACAGTGTGAGGACGGATGTATGGGGCATGAGTCTGAAGAAATAGGCAGATCTTGAGTTATGAAGGTCCTTGAGCACCGCACAAAGGAGCTTGGGCTTAATTTATAACAATAGGGAGACATTGACAGTAACAGGAATTAGTCAATAAATGGTGGATGTTAGTATGATTATCGTTATTGCTGTTAACCGGGCAGTTGGTGCAGTGTCTTCGGGCTGGTAACTGATGCTGCGTGCACAGGATCAATTTCCTCATGGATATGATATCGCTGTAGTGAAGTTCCTGACACTTTATCCCCCTTTTAATGTTTCCCAGAGGAACAAAGTCAGACTGCTTGAAGCTCTAAGCCAGTTCTCAAGCTGGCATCTTATCAGTTGTTTGTTTTTTTTTCCTCAACGCCAGACACAGAGAGTACGGCTCAGGCTCTGGTGGGCTTGCCTGGAGATATAACCCAAATCTAACACTAGTTGTGTCCCTGGAATTTTTTTTTTAGCTGTGCCTCAGTTTCCTCATCTGTAAAATGGGGGAAATAATGGGACACTGCTTCTTAGGGTTGTCTTCAGGATTATGATTTACTACACGCAGTATCATTAGAACCATCTCTAGCCCATAGTACATATTCAGTACAGCCATTAGCTGTTAATGTCCTCAGTTGTGTTGATCCTTCCACCCCCACTGTGAGTACAGTTCACCCTTGAACAACACAGGTCAGAACTGCATGGATCTACTTATACCCAGATTTTCTTCCACTTCTCCCACCCCTGCATATCAAGACCAATTACCCCCTCCTCCTTCTCAGCCTACTCAGCATGAAAACAATAAGGATGAGAACCTTTATGATGCCCTACTTCCAGTTAATAAATAGTAAATACATTTTGTCTTCCTTTTGATTTTCTTAGTACCATTTTCTTTAATGTAACCTACTTTACTGTAAGAATAAAGCAAATAATATGTATAACACAAATATGTGTTAATCAACCGTTTATGTGATCACTGAGGCTTCTGGTCAATAATAGGCTATTATTAATAGTAGTTAAGTTTCTCTGGAGTCAAAAGGATTTTTTTGTTTTTTATTTTTTGAGATGGAGTCTTGCTCTGTCGCCCAGGCTGGAGTGCAGTGGTGCGATCTCGGCTCACTGCAAGCTCTGCCTCCCGAGTTCACACCATTCTCCTGCCTCAGCCTCCCAAGTAGCTGGGACTACAAGCACCCACCACCACACCCGGATAATTTTTTGTATTTTTAGCAGAGATGGGGTTTCACCATGTTAGCCAGGATGGTATCGATCTCCTGACCTCATGATCTGCCCGCCTCGGCCTCCCAAAGCGCTGGGTTTACAGGCGTGAGCCACTGCGCCCGGCAGGGAGTCAAAAGTTATGTGTGAATTTTTGACTGAGTTGGGGCAGCCCCCCAAACCCAGTGAGGTCCAAGAGTCAACTGTATGTGCTTCAGAGGCTGTCTTTACTGTTCTTCAAGTAGAGCACAGAGAAACAATGACAAAAGGCCAGCTCATTCCTGCAAGGTGGTGCATTCTAAGGACCACACAGGCTCTGGGGTGCCAGCATGTCCTTACAAGGTGAGAGTGGCAAGGGGAATGGGTGAGGAGAAGATTTGTCTTAATTTGTGTTTTCAGAACATGCATACTGTTTCACTTTTGCATTTATTTGGCTGTTAATATGATAGAAACTTCTTGATGTCATCAAAGTGTATGGAGGTTGAGAGGATGATTAGAAAGCAACATCTTTGTGGTGGGGTTGGAATTGGGGTAGGACAGTGTTGACAGAGCTTTAGAATGTGGACTTTAGAATTAGAATGGCTGTGTCAGGATCCCATCCAAAACCTTCATTAGTTTGGCAGTCCCTGGGCACATCAGGTCACCTCTACATGTCTCATCTGAAAAATAAGAATGCTTAAAATATTTTTCTCATAGGGATATGGTGAGAATCTGAGGAGATAATATATATAAGCTTGCTTTCCAAGCTCTTAAAGAACACCAAAATTCTAGTTATTGTTAGGAATGGGTCATGTTTGGATGGCAGATGAGTAGATAGTCCAGTCCAACAAATAAAGTAGTACATTCAAAGATTTGGGGCCAGTCCGGGTGGCTCACGCCTGTAATCCGAGCACTTTGGGAGGTTGAGGCGGGTAAACTGCCTGAGCTCAGGAGTTCGAGACTAGTCCGGGCAACATGGTGAAACCCCGTCATTACTAAAATACCAAAACTTAGCCGGGTATGGCGACCTGTGCCCGCAGTCCCAGCTACTTGGGAGGTGGAGGCAGGAAAATTGCTAGAACCCGGGAGATGGAGGTTGCAGTGAGCCAAGATCATGCCACTGCACTCTAGCCTGGGTGACAGAGCAAGACTCTGTCTCTAAAATAAATACATAAATAATAATAAAACAAGAAGATTTGGCTTCTCTGGGGCACGGAGAGGAAAGCAATTTTCCCAGAGCTAGGGAATACAGTTCCCCAAATAGTTCGTTGGAATAAATATGATATGCCTCCTATCTGTGAAGAGCGTACAGGCTATTTTGGAAGCTAGACATGTGAAGGCCATGTGAGGGAGTTTGTGTCATGGAGTATGAAGGAAATGCATTTAGAAATGAATGTCCAGTCCCCTAAAGAATGGATACTAAGTTGCCAGCAATTGAGTTGATTAAATCAGCAAGAAGGAGCTATTGAAAATTTTTGCATGAGAGTGATGAAATAAACTATTTTTTCATGCACACCTCTTGCCCAAAGGGATTTTTCTATAATCCTTTCAGCAGGGCTCCCATATGTTCCTATAAATGAGTTTTGATAAATAGATATAAAATATGAAAAAAATTCAGGCTAGTAGAATAGGTTATTCATCTAAGCACAAGTGAGAACTAAAGACAAATAGTGAATGTTGAGTTATTTACACAGCAAGGATACTGGAACGTTAGGAGCCACATGATGCAATAGTGGGGTGTAATTACTTCACGTTTGCGTATGTCAATGAAAATAAGAAAACATTAGAATAACTTTTGAGAGTAGCATGGGAAAGAATGTTCAGGGACCCACCTTGAAAAATCTTTAAGAGCAGTTTGAAGATAAACTTAGTTTTGAATCTCTGCTCTGCAATCTGCTCACTATGCAATGTTGAGCAATTTACTATTTTTCTATCTAAGCCTCAACTGATTCATCTAGAAAATGGGGCTAATGATGTTTATTTCATAAGATTGTTTATTTCATAAGATTAACTAAAGATTAAAATAAAGAATGAAAATGATTGCTACATATTATGCATTCAGTAAATGTTGGCTGACACAAACCAAAAATTCAGAATAGAAGAAAAAAAAGGTGCGTATTAAAAAAAAAAATCAAGACAATTTAGAAGAACTAAGCCTAGAAATACGACACTGACCTCCATGGGAGGCAACAGAAGAGAGACTCATTCATCACGTTTTCAGAAACAATGTACCAAGTGTAAAACAGGCTTCAGGCACCTTCCTGTGGAAGCAGGGATAGTAAGGTTAGCTTCCAACCTTCCAAGGAGCTCATGGGAAAGGGAAAGAGCCAGATAAGGAAATTGACAATTCAAGTGCAACTTTTTTTTTTTTTTTTTTTTACCTTAAGTTCTGAGATACATGTGCAGAACATGCAGCTTTGTTACATAGGTATACATATGCCGTGGTGGCTTGCTGCACCCATCAACCCATCGTCTAGCTTTTAAGACCCTCATGCATTAGATATTTGTCCTAATGCTCTCCCTCCCCTAGCCTGTCATCCCCTGACAGGCCCTGGTGTGTGATGTTTCCCTTCTTGTGTCCATGTGTTCTCATTGTTCAACTCTCACTTATGAGTGAGAACATGTGGTGTTTGGTTTTCTGTTCCTGTGTTAGTTTGCTGAGAATGATGGTTTCCAGCTTCATCTATGTCCCTGCAAAGGACATGAACTCATCTTTTTCTATGGCTGCATGTTATTCCATGGTGTATATGTGCCACATTTTCTTCAGTCAGTCTATCATTGATGGGCATTTGGGGTGGTTCCAAGTCTTTGCTATTGTACTAGTGCTGCAATAAGCATAAGTGTGCATGTATCTTACTCAAAGGACTACAAATTATTCTACTATAAAGACACATGCAGTTCAGCTTTTTAAAGGTAAGATCCTATAGGAGCACTGAGGGCAGCAGTGCCCACCATGGTGGATTCTTCCTGTGGCTCCCAGCGTATTGATTTTCCTTCTACTGTTCTGTAGTCTCACACTGACCCCTGGCAAAGCAGTCATCTCTTATCAGTGAGCAGCACCAATCTGGAGAGAGGTGCCTTCAGAGCTGGTGCCCATCTCACCCCAAAACTCATCCCCCTGGGGCTGTACATGCCTCCAGCCAGGAAATCTTTAGCCCCCACACCAATTGCTGTTGTGCCTTTAGCAATTTAGAAAAAAAAAGTGCCCCTTTCTCAATATATTTTGCCTCTATATAGAAGTGTTTTTATTATGTATATATTGATTAAAACAAAATAAACAAACATGAAACTTTGAGTCTATCTATAAAGAACATGGTTGCTATAAATGTATTAGACAAATCTATGACATTTGCAATGTGAGTGATGGCCTCTCAGCCCAGAGACCCTTATGCAATTCACCTGACAGCACCATATCAATAGCCCTGACAAATACTACTATTCTTATTTTCAGATGAAGAAAATGGAATTCAGGTAGATCAACAGAATTGCTCCAAATCATATGATTTTGGAAAAAGAGCAGAAATTAAATGCACATGGAACAGATTTCAAAGCTCCTCCTATTTCTGCTCTCTGAAATGCTGATTACTGCAAGTTAGAAAGTGTTATTTACTTTCTGCCCTTTGCTGAAAAGAAAAAAACAATTTGAGTTTGCACGTTTAGACCATCCCCTTTATTCACATATCAACCTTCTTTGATTTATTGTGCTAAAGCACTTTCAATTCATTAGGCATTCCCTCTCTTTAGTCTGTTTTTCAAAACTCATTATTCAACATTTATCTACACAAACTGTATTTGCCATCCATTAGCTCTCTATTAGCCTGAGGTGCCCAAATGAGCAAATTTCTCCTCCATCAGAATGCACTGTGCCTCATTATTTGTTGTTTTCTCATAATTTAGTAGCATCTGCAAATTTCCAAACTTGGCTTTAAACACTGAGGCTGTGATATCATTAATACAAATCATGAAAGATAATACTGAGTTGAAATAAGCATTTTTATTTTCACCTCTATCAAGCTGACATGCAAATGCAACGCTATTATTATTGTTGTCCATATTCCATGAGTATTTGCTCTATCTTATACCCAAGTATGGAGATTAGAGAGAGTGAACAAATAAGTTCGAGGTAGAGATTTGCAAGATGAAATATCAGCTGTGGCTTTGTTGGGCTTTACCTTAACAACATCAAATGTGCTTTATTTTTTAATATGACTGTGGGTGCCCATTCCTGCTAAAAAAAATAAGATCCCATCATCTCATACATAAACTTGAAACATCTAATGTCTAATCATTCATATTCAGGCATTTGCCAAGAATCACTAAGCATTCATCTAATACCAAATCAGTTCTGAGTTGTCTGTACTTTAACAATCATCACTCCTTCAAAATGCAAGTCAAGAATCTACAGACAGCAATCATAATAGTAACTGTTCATTGAATTTATCATGAGCCAGTCTCTTCTACAGGCTTTATGTATATTTACTATTCCTCACCATAAGCTCTCAGGTAGCTATTCTTAGTTCCTATTTCACAGATGAGGACATGGAGGATAAGAAAGGCCAAAGGACTTGCCAATTTCGCATTGCAAGAATGTACCAGAATAAGATTCCAACACAGGTTGGCAGCTCCATAGGCCATGGTCTAGCCAATAAACAGTGTAGCCTGATTATAATAATTATGAGATATAAACCCTGAACATGGCTTTGTACCATGAACTGTTCACATAGAGCCCCTGGAGAAATGTCTACTGATTCTTAAAATCACAAAATATGTGCTCCAACAAACAACTGATTCATTTTAAATATGTGAACACTGAGTTTTGTGACTAACCATGAACTTCTCTTTGTTATAGGCATCAGGAAGCCAGAGGCAAAGTTCAATACTTACTGCTAATCTTTCTGTTAGCATTATTATTTCCCTGTTTTATTGTTTGTACCATGTGATTTTTATTATTTATTTATTATTGTGAAATATTTGTACGTTTTTACAGCACCTCAAACAATCTTTGGACTTAGTGAAAATTACATTAAAGAGCAAGAGACAAACATAGATACAGAGACAAGGAGACAAACCTTGGTACCTCAATCTCCATGGCCTTTCAAATGGCCCGTTTTGGAATTTAAATAGGTAAAACTACTTCCTGCAACTGGCAAGTGTCTGAGAAATTGAACTATGGCAAGGAGAAAAATGTTGTTGAGGAAACCTGAAGTCTAGCCCAGCTCCACCACTCTCTAGACGTGGTGACACCTGGGTGCCTCGCTAAGTTCCTCTGTCTTTTTGTCACCTCATGTATACAATGAAAGGATTAAAGTACTTCAGGGTTGGCAAACTTTGATCCAAATTTGGCTCATGGACTATAATATTTGTACAGCCTGCAGGCTAAGAAGGTTTGTTTACTCTTTTAAAGGTGGAGGAGGAAAAGCAGCAGCAACAACAGTAATGGGGATGATATGCAGCCTACAAAGCCTAAAATATTCACTGGCTGATCCTTTACAAAGTTTGCCAACCCCTGGACTAGTTGATGGCTGTCATGTTTTTAAGACCTCATTCTTCCCCACAGAACCGTAACTCTGGCTTTACTCTAATAGGCTATCCCAGATAAATCCCTTAACCTTTCTGTATCTCAGTTTATCCCCTTGTATAACGGGTATAATGTAAGATAACCTTGTAACAGGACAGTTATAAAGCCCAGAAAGAGACTGTAGAGTTAAAGGAAAAAGGAGGGGTACTCAGAAAGTATAGTATGATAAAAAGATAGGGGCCACCAGAAGTGATGTGGGGAATTACCATTCTTCTAAGTTCAAAAGGGCACCAGCCCAGATCGACACAAAGCAAGCACAGAAGCCGAGGACATGTCACAGGCAAAGCAGAAGGCTCCACATTCCCCAGAAATTTCAGGTAATGTGTATTTGACCTACTTTGGGTTTTCAATTCAGCCAGCTGGCTCAGCAGAAGCCATCTGCACTATCACAGGCACCGGCAGCTCCTAGCTGTTTTTACCTAAGAATCTCAGGGCACAGAGCTTGTTATCTGATTTCGGGGATTGAGGACCTCTGACCTATTTCGGGGTCCAGATTAAATTTATTTCTATAAATGTGTGTGGAGTCTCTCCAGGAAAGCATTAGAGCTCCCAAGGTAAACTCAATCCTTCCAGTTACCTGTGATTTCTTTCCCTTTGAAAAACACTGCCATTCACTCAGCAATAAAAACTCACAGTTATTGGAAAGCTACTGTGGACTAGGTTCTTTACGTATCTTATTTCACTGAATTTGCCTGGCAACCCCATATTCATGACAGTAAAACTAAGGTTCAAAGTGGTAAAAACTAACAAGTGATGAGGACACAACGGTAAGCTTCTCTGCCATGTGACTTAGCAGGTTCTAGCGATCACCCCAGTTTGAATTTTGCAAGTCATTTCTCTCTCCTCTCACATCTGTCCATCACCCAAATCTGAGAAGCAATTCCTCAGGGTACCAAGTACTCATTTCTAATTGCAGTTCACTAAATTCAGGCCTGGACAAACTGCCCCGCCTCTAAATTGCTCTCTTTTACTGAAACCACACTTTTAAACTGATCCATTCTTCCTTCTTCCTATTAGCTGCAATGTACACTCCCTACTCATTATTTCACCCTACCAGCCGAGGCCTCATTTGTTTCCCACTGTGTCTCTTTCCTGATCAGACTGGTCTGCTCTCCCTTGTTTGGGGGACTCTTTGTGACTCTTTCCAGGCCCTGCATTTTCTCTTCCTTATGCATCCAAAGCCTACACATCTTTAGTCTCCACACTTGCCCCAGGTGGATTTCTTCACTTCTGTCTCATTCTTACTCTTTTTCTTTTAATTTTGAAACACATTTATTAAACACTTACTAGTTATTTAGCTCAATGGGCTTAATGTATTAAACAGAGCACAGGTTTTCTTTCCAACTCCATTTGAATCCTACTTATTTCAGTTACTGTGCAGCATTAATCTAGTTGTTCAGCTCCTCAAAGTCTCAGATTTTTAATAGGTAAAAATTGTGGCTGATAATATTGGTTTTAAAAAGTTTTCCTTTAAGATAACATGAAAGTTTCTCGTATCATGGCTAATACAATGGTAGACAATCAATACCTACTTCTTTCTTCTCTTTTTAAAGCTATCATTTGTGATTATGTAATATATCTCATGCAAGCCAGAGCTCAAATCCTATCATCTTATATTATTTATCATTATTTCTTCCATGAAAATAGTGTGTTCAAATACAAGGTAAGTAACATAAAAGACGGAAGCATATGTTTTGTTTCTTCTTTAGTTATCTTAGCCTTGAGGATCTTATCAAACATACAAGAGCTAATCAATAAATACTTAATATTGATTAGAGTCTCATAGATAATGAGAAAAATCAATGGTCTTATCTTCAACCGCAGCTAAAGTAATCAATATAATCCCATGAAAATATTTGCCCTCAGGAAGTGCTTTGCAAGTTTTATTTATTCCTATTTTTATTAAAGAAAAGCAATATCCTCCCCCAAAGTAATTGATTCTTTTTTTTATTTTGAGAAAGGTCAGAAAAAATAGAACATTCCGAAACTGATTAATTTGTATAATTTTATAATCATCCTAAATTCTTTTTCAAAGTAGGCCATATGCCTTTGCTAAATAAAGGATTATTCAATCAGAACTTACTTTCTCACGTGCAGGATATTTTTGCAGATTTTCCTCATCCATACATTCACTCAATATTGTTTCTTGAGGTCCTATGATACAGTGGTCAATTCTGGTGCCAGAAATGTAAAGATGGAAAGATTCAGTACTTTCCCACTCCCTGGGAGAAAGACAGACTAACAGAGAAGCCATCGCAGCATTAGGTGATGATCATAATGACATATGTGCACTCTTAGCTGTGAAGTGCTTTACATCCCAAAGGCTGAGATTTGAAGCATGTGTATGAAAGGGCTAGGACAGCTAGGATAATAGTGAGGCCAGGGAATTCCAGTCATCCGTTGCCCTTGTAAACACTCTGTTCTCACTTCAGAGCTATGATCAACTGAGATGTGTTCAATTCAATGATAAATAAGTCTTTTTATGGTAGCAGAAAATACAGCATAGAGCCAAGATCTGAACTGGGAGACTTATATTCTGAGTTCAAATCATTACCTTTTGGTGTAAATCAAATAATCTTTATCTAATTCTTAAATTCTGTAATTTTGATAAATAATTTCTCCTTTAAGTAACCTCACACAAGTATTCTAACATTTGAGAATTATTTTCTTAAGTGTTAGAATGCTTTGCAAAGCTTTTGCTACCTTGAAAGTATTAGAGAAATTAATGGATGGAGAGTACAAAACATAATGGAGCTGGTAAGTGAGCCACATGTGGGCTCAAAATTCCAGCTCTTTTTCCATCTGTGTGAGCTGAGGCAAGTTTCCTAACCTTCCTGTGACCCAAGTACCTCATTTGTACAACTGGAAAAACACCAAGAGAGTAGTAAAAATTTGAAATGAGATGCTGCAAGTCAAACGCCCAGTGCAGAGTAGTCCAACAAAATATTTTTCTCCTTTCATACTTAAAAAAAAAAAATAGGTGGGGTCTTCAGCCTTTGAGAAGGTGGAGAAAATAGACTTTTCCCTCTTTTGCCCAGTAATTACAATGGAGAATCCTGGACATTCTAATAAAAATAGGCATATGAAGACTGCAAATTGTGGAGAACAAAGCTGATTGTCTAGGGAATTGGAGGAAGGACACGGTGGTGCATGCCCTGAGTTTTATTTTTCCCTCAATTATCTCTGAATTGATGAAGCTAGAATCTGGAATTACAAATGAGGTAGATGAAAAGTGCCCCAAAACAAGCCTGTTCTCTCTAGGAGGTTGGCCAGGAAAATAGCAACCTAACAAGTCAGAAAACTTAAAAATAACTACTGTGACTGGTTAAACACCCAGAAAATACTGTGACCCTATCTTTACCCATGCAAAGGCCGAGTGGGGAACCTGCACTTCCACATCCATGAGATTATCAAGATGCACTTGAGTGGTGTCAAATAAAGCCAAATAGGGAGCCAGGACTTTGAACTCACTGGCAGTAATATGCTTGCTACCGACAGTTCCAGGGCAGACTCCATGGATAGCCAGAATTCTCACCCCTGCTTGGCAGTAATGAGGAACCCACCAGTCAGGTACCAATGGAGACTGAATAGGATGCATGGATTTTTATATACACAAGACAATTTTGAATTTTACTTCCCACTTTGACTGCTAGCTAGCACAGTGTAAAAAAAAAAATCAGTTAAAACAGAAGGTTTAAATAAATTCAATGATCTCATAACATAATATGAAAATATCCAAGTTTGAATTCAAAATTACTCATCATATTAAGAACCGAAGAGCTTAAATAGTATGACAAAAACAATAAATGCATACATCAAAATGAAAGAGAATGCGCTGACAAAAATTTAAAAACAACGATGATAAAATGCTTCAATAATCAATTATGAACACACTGGAAACAAATGAAAAACTGGAAAACCTCACCAAAGAAACAGTATCAGCAAATAAATACAGGATAAAAAGATCAATGAAAATATTAAAACTAAAAAACTAGAATTATAATAAATCCTCAGGGGATAGGCTTGATAGTCTTAATAGCAGAAAAGGAGATAGAGGAAAGAATCAGCAAACTGGAAGATTAAACAATAAAACGTATCCAATCTGAAAAACAGAAAGTAGACTGAAGTATAATTAATAGAACTTCAGTGACCAGGGGTCAATAACAAGTTTTAAAATTTGTGTCATCCCAGTTCCAGAAGAAAGAGGGTGGGGCTAAAATAATTTGAATAATGGCTGAAAATTTCCCACATTCAATGGAAGACATAAACCTGCAGATTCAAGGAGCTGAGGAAACCAAAGAAAGGATCTACCCCAATGAATCCATACCAAGACCCATCATAATTAAACTTTTAAAAACAAAGGAAAACATCTCGAAAGCCACTTGAGAAAAATGACATCTTACCCATAATGAAAACAAAACAAAACAAATCAAGTGAAAATAGGTTTCCCATCAGAAACCATGGAGTCTAGAAAAAAGGGAGTGCAATACTTTTAGTGTGGTTAAGAAAATATATTTTTTGTTTTTGGAGATGGAGTGTCACTCTGTTGCCCGGGCTGGAGTGCAGTGGCACCATCTCAGCTCACTTTAACCTCCGCCTCCCACATTCAAGCAATTCTCCTGCCTCAGCCTCCCAAGTATCTGGCACTACAGGCCTGCACCACCGTGCCCAGCTAATTTTTGTATTTTTAGTAGAGATGGGGCTTCACCATGTTGCCCAGGATGGTCTCAATCTCTTGGCCTCATGACCTGTCTGCCTTGGCCTCCCAAAGTGCTGGGATAACAGGCGTGAGCCACCACACCTGGTCAAAAATATTCTTTAAGTGTAAAGAGTAAATTTTAAAAATCTCAGATGAAGAAATCTAAGAAAACTTGTCACCAACAGGCCTATCCTAACATAATGACTATACTCGGATATCTAAATAAAAAGAAAAAATAAAAGAAAGAATTTTGGAACATCAAGAAGGTAGAAGGAACACAGTAAGAAAAAATGTGGGTAGATTCAATAAGCTTTCATTTTTCTCTTGAGTTTTCTAAATTATGTTTGGGACACTTGAAGCAAAAATTGTAATGTTGTGTTCCTAAGTGTATGCAGAGGAAATAATTAAAACAATTCTATTACCAAAGGAGAAAGATAAAGGGGCACAAAAAGAAATAAGATTTCTGTATTTTATTCATACTGATAAAATGATGATGCCGGTAAACTGTAACAAATTACTTGTATATAATAGAGAATAATACCTAGCAGTTACTAATAAAGCTATTTAAAGAGATGTATTCAAAAGCACTATAGATAAAGCAAAATGGAATTTTAAATAAATATTCAAGTAATCCATAATAAGAAAAAGAAAGCAGAGAAGAGACAAACAGAAAGCATACAGAAAACAAAATATTAAATGGTAAATTTTAATATATTAAAATAAAATATAAATGGCCTGAAGTCACCACTTAAAAGACAGGGATTATCGGATAGGATTATAAACCATGACCCAACTATGTTATTTACAAAAAACTTACTACAGATATGACAAAATAGACAGGTTGAAATTAAGACAATGGCAAAAGATATCTCATGAAGTATTAATCAAAGGAAACTTAGAGTGGCTATATTAATATTAGATAATATATCTTATCTTCAGAGCAAAGAAAATTACCAGAACCAGAGAGATGTATTATATACTGATAAAAGGGTCAATACACCAAGAAGTCGTAGCAATTATAAAAGTGTGTACACCAGGCCGGGCACAGTGGCTCACGTTTGTAATCTCGGCACTTTGGGAGGCCGAGGCGGGCAGATCATGAGGTCAGGAGATCGAGACCATCCTGGCTAACACGGTGAAACCCCGTCTCTACTAAAAATACAAAAAATTAGCCAGGCGTGGTGGCGGGAGCCTGTAATCCCAGCTACTCGGGAGGCTGAGGCAGGAGTATTGCTTGAACCCAGGAGACGGAGGTTGCAGTGAACTGACGAGGTGAAACTGCACTCCAGCCTGGGCGACAGAGCAAGACTCTGTCTTAAAAAAAAAAAAAAAAAGTGTACACTAAAAACAACGCTGCAAAATATGTGAAATAACTGATAGAACTGAAAAAACAGTTCTGTCGATAGAACTGAAAGGAGAAACAGACAAATTCACAATTGTAGTTTGAGACATCCACATCATTCTCCACATGACTGATACAACAAGGAGACAGAATATCAGCAAGTTTACAGAAGAACTCAACACCATTAGCCAGCAGTCTTCAACCACAGCCAAATGTACATTCTTTTCAAGTTTTCATTGAATATATGTCAAGACAGAATGTATTGTGGGCCACTAAACAAACCTCAACAAGTTAAAAATAGTTGAAATCAAGTAGCGTATATTATTTGACCAAAATAGAATATCACAGATTCTCAATAACAGAAAGTAGTAGGAAAACTTTCAAACACTTGAAAACTACACACTTTTAAATAATAAATTGGATCAAACAGGAAGGCTCAGGTGTAATAAAAAATACATCCAACTGATTGACAATGAAGATACAACATATTAAAATTTGTTACATTTGTCTAAAATAATGCTTGGTGAAATTTACAGGACTAACTGCATGCACCAGAAAACAGTTCAAGTCAATCATCCAAGCTGCAAGCTCAAGAACTTAGAAAAAGGAAAGCAAAAGTAGCAGAAGGAAGAGGGAAGAGAGCAGAAATCAATGAAATTAAAAAATAACAAAGAAAAATTAATGAAGCAACAAGCTACTTCTTTGAAAAAAATCAATAAAATTGACAAAACTGGCAAAACTGACAAAGGAAAGAGAGAAAAACCAGTATCAGGAATGAAACACTCTGTGTCACTACGGGCATCAAAATAATAATAAAGGAATGCCACAAACAGCTGTATCTCATAAATCTGAAACTTTGACAAAATGATTGAGTCTTTAAAAAAATACAAAATATCACAACCAAACATGAAATACATCATTTGGATAGTCCTATAACTATTAGGAAATTTGAATTCATAATTTTTAAAACAACCCTCCAAAAAAATATCCAGACTCAGTTTCACTGGAGTGTTCTACAAAACAATTAAAGATAAATTAACATCAATTCTAAACTATCTCTTCTGGAAAACAGAGAAATAGGGAAGGTGGAATATGTCACAGTTCATTTAATGAAGATATATACATATAAATGTATATAGGTTTGTTATATTTAATTAATACATATACATATACCTTCATAAGTATATGTAAACACATATATACATGCACATACGTATGCATATATACACACACATATATAGACACTATACACACACATAGATGTAATGTGTAGTCATTGCAATAAGGCAAGAATCTACAGGGCAGGCACCGTGGCTCAAGCTTATAATCCCAGCACTTTGAGAGGCCCAAGTGGATGGATCTTGAGTCCAGGAGTTTGAGACCAGACCAGGCAAAATGATGAAACAAATGCATGTCTACAAAAAAACACAAAAATTAGCCTCGCATGATGGCATGCATCTGTAGTCCCAGCTACTTGGGGGACTGAGGCAGGAGAATCTCTTGAACTCAGGAAGTCGAGGCTAAAGTGAGGCAAGATTGCGCCACTGCACTCCAGCCTGGGTAACAAAGTGAGATGCTGTCAAGAAAAAAAAAAAAAAAAATCTACAAAATGACTTCTGGAATTAATAAGTGAGATCAACAAGGTTGCAGAATTCAAGATAAAAATAAAAACATAAATTCTATTTCCATATACTATCAATGAACAGATACAAAAATAAAATAAAATATCATTTGCAATCACTCAGAAAGTTAGTAATTAAATCTAAACAAAACATGACCAGGGGTTTTATGCTAAAAAACTACAAAAAACTGATAAAACAAGGCAAACATCTGTATAAACGGACAGATACACAGTGTTCATGAATTAGAATATTCAATATAGTACAGATGTTAGTTGTTCCCAAACCTGATTTACAGGTTTAATACAAGTACAATCAAATTCCCAGCAAGATATTTTTGTGTACAATTATTTTACTTATAAAACTGTAATTAATTGTTATATTACTATTATTTTAAAATTTATATAGAAAGGCAAAGAATAGCTGAAACAATTTTTGAAAAAAAATGAGAAAGAAAGAAGGAAAGCTGGAAAGAAGGAAAACAACAAAGAAAAGAAGGAAGAAAGAATAAAAAGAGAAATTAGTCTACTCAATTTTAAAACTTATGTCTACAGTAATGAAGACTGTGACAGCGGTAGAAAGAGGGACACATAAATCAATGAAGAAGAAAGAGAACTTGGAAATAAACCCACAAAAATATGGGCAATTTATTTTTGACAACTCAAAAGAAATTTAGTAGAGAAAAGATAAGTTTTTAAAACTCTAAAACTTTTAGAAAAAATGGTAAAAAATATTTGGTATCTATAATACTATAATACTAAACAAAGAGTGCATAATCTGTAAAGCTAAATTTGACTTTACCAAATAAAAAACTTTAATTCTACAAAAGACTGTGTTCATGGGATTGAAAAACAAGTTACAGAGTGAGAGAAAATATTTTATTTATTTATTTATTCATTTATTTTTGAGATGGACTCCCGCTCTCGCTGTCGCGCACGGTTGGAGTGCAACGGTGCAGTCTCAGTTCACTGCACTGCAATCTCCGCCTCCCGGGTTCCAGCAAGTCTGCCGCTTCAGTCTCCTGAGTAGCTGAGATTACAGGCACGCACCACCACACCCCGCGACTGGCCTACCTGAGCCTCCTGAAGTGCCAGGATTACAGGCATAAGCCACTGCGCCCAGCCCGAGAAAGTATTTTCAAGCCACATATCTAACAAAGAGCTAGTATCTAGCACAATTAACTCTGAAAACAACAGTAAGTAAATGATCCAATTACAACTGGGCCAATGACATAAAGAGAAATTTCACCAAACAGGATATTCAGATGGCAAATAAACACATTAAAGATGTCCAACATCATCAGCCAGTAGATAAATGCAAATTAAAACCACAATGAGATGTCACTATAGAGCTATCAGAATGTCTAAAGTAAAAAATAGTGACAGCACCGAATGCTCTCCAGGATGTGGATCATTCATACATTGCTGGTAGGAATATAAAATTGTAGAGATACTCGGAATATAGTTTGACAGATTCTTTAAAAAGTATACATGCCACTTCCATATGGCCCAACAATTGTACTCCTTGATATTTCTTTCAGAGAAATAAAAAATCATGATTATACAAAGCTTTGTACACAAATTTCACAGTCTTGTTTGTAATGGCTCCAAACTGGAAACGATGCAATTATCTTTTGACAGGTGAATGGTTAAACAAACCGTGGTACATCCACACAACAGAAAACTACTCAGCAATGAAAAGAAGTAAGTAAAAGGGGAAAAAAAGAAAAAAAAAAAAGTAGTTGATACATGCCACTCCATGAATCTCTAGAGAATGAAGTTAAATTTAAAAAGCCAATCTCAAAGGTTGAATTCTCTATGAGTCCTTTTATATAACATTCATAATAGGACAAAAATTACAGGATGGAGAACAGTTTAGTGAGTGCCCGGTGTTGAGGTTGAGAAGAAACTGACCATAAAAGGGCAATATAAGGGATTTTGTATTGATAGAAAATGTTCATATTTTGACAACATGAATGTAATCATCATGGTTGTGATATTGTATTACAGCACAGTACAAGATGTTGACACAGGGAGAAACTGGTAATGGGAACACAGGATCTCTCATTATTTCTTACAACTGTGTGTGAATCTACAACTATTGCAAAATGAACAGGTCAATTAAAATAAGGAATGAGTGGTTCATTTGCCTTATGCTAGTCCTCCTTGTAAAAAACTTCGAAATTTTGCTCAATATCTTCATATGAAGGCACTCTTTTACTACCACATCCCCTATCAAAGAAACACAAAGCTAATGCTCCAGAGCCATAAGACATTCTGCATCCTACAGCTGATTCATTTACATTTTCTAGAAGCGAATTCCTCAGGCCTATGACTCAGAAAAGGAAGCTATAGTGGAATGCTTACATTTTCTGGAGACAAGAAATCAACACTTTAGAGAAGCTTCCACAGTTTAAAAGCTACTTCGACAAACCAGAGAGCACCTAAAAGAAGGTTGCTAGGATAGTGAGCAGTCAGGAAATCGTTTCACAGAAGAAGTAGTTAAGGAAGTTATAGATATTTCGCCTGGGGAAGAAAAAGGTTCACAGATCTATGCATTTGAAGGGCTGTTAGGTGAGACAAATAGGAGGCTTATTTCCTCTTACTCATAAAGAGTGTTTCCCAAAGGGTGGTTTTAACAGATGATTTTAGGTGGTGTAAGAACTAACATATTTCATGTTAATTGTTATTTTCTTATTTAAATGTGCATTAGAAAAAATAAAGCCAGTACATCTAGTAACACAAAATGTTTACTTATAGGGCATATATACTCTCCCTTAAAGTATACCTAATTTTTATAAGACAGTTTTTAAAGAAAAATATAAGCAAATAAGAGTCCAGATGATTTATGACTACAAGAACTTTGAAGCCTGTTTATGAAAGCAACTGTAAAGTTTTATTGGAGACAAATGACTACCGATGACTAGAATCCTTCAATCACATCTAACAAAACATGTCAAGGATGCTGAGGAAAGGGTTCTTATCATGATTGGGGCCCTGGAAAAAGCATTCTCTTGATCTTCTCCTGATATTTCAGAATCCCAGTGTCCATGATTTTTGAAGGTTGTTCTTGAAGAAGCAGTGAAAATCAACTTATTGTATAATTGTTGGAGATACACTAAAAATAATTATAATGGCATTATTTCAAGCAAGAATGAGCAGTCAGCTAATTTCAGTCAAGGTATTTTCAAAATTGCTTATCTTTCGATCCACCGTCACTTTCTAGGGGCATTTTTTATAGAATGGATTTGGGGACACTCTCAGTGTTTTCTATGCAATTGGCCCAATGCAACTGGAAATGATTTTCAGTGTTCCCTCGGATGAATTTTGTGTGCAATCAATTCAGAAATGACTACTCTAGATTACATACACAGAACACACCCACACTTATGCAGTGGTTCAAAGTCACTGGCACTTTCACAAAGCCTGAGTTACAGTGTTCTTTCTGAGCCGGAAGGTATAATAATCCTGCCTTAGTTTATGGCAATTTGAGAGTCATTTGTTTAGACTGCAAGACTATTTATGGAACGAGACCATATTATACAGTTCATTTATCCTCCTGAATACTAGAAAAATGCATATTTTTGAATGAAATTTTAGCTTACTAAATATTTTACATTAATTTTCCTAAGACCTTCATTGTTGAAGTTGATAAATACTGTGTTTATAGGGCTAGAACACTGGGTAGTGAGGGGCAGTTGGGAGAGAATACAAAATAAATGTAGTGAAAATGCTATTTTAATTCAATCCCCATAGTATGTCTTTCCAAATAATTGAAAATACTTGATGATTTTCTTTTCCCTTGTTCCATATTGAACAAAAATTACAGACAAACTTTGTACTTCATATATTGATTATGCTTTTACAATGATAAGTAACAGTTACTGAGTAATCCTAATGTGCTAGGCACTCTTCTCAGCTTTCTACATGTAGCAATTCATTTATTCTTCAACAGCCCTTGAGGTTACCCACATTTTATGGATACGAAGACTGAAACATATCTGGCTAGTATGTGGTGGAGTTGGGATTTGAACCCATGCATTTTGACCATTATCGAGTCTGTATTTTGAACCTATGATTCAGTGACTTTCAAAGTTTCTTATCCACATCCCATCATATGAAATAAATTTCTTGTAGAGACTCAGCACACACACACGTATACATACACACGCATGCTCATACATACTCACGTACACATGAATACATATTTTTTTCCTTTGATAAAGTGACAGAAACCACACACTTCTGATATTTTCATCTATTTTATTTTTAAAATGCTAATCAAGTCTTACTAAACTAATTTCACAACCCATCAATTTATTGCAATGCACTGTTTGAAACGATTTGTACAAGGGCACTGATTCTGTGAAGCAAAAAACCAGGGGTTTGGATAGATAAAAGGGATGCAGCCCTTATGTCTGAACACTGAGGCTGTAGGGGATTTAGAGGTTGAATGGATGGTATACAGCAGAGCACACCATCGTGCTATGCCCAAACAGCTGTGGCCCAGAGCAGAAGTCTGGAGCTTCCACACAAGCACCAAGTGCTGGGCTTTCTTGGAGGCAGTGTGGTGTGATGGGAAGAATGTGGGGGTTGGAGCCAGAAAATCAGAGTTTGAAGCCTGTTTCTGCCAATTACTGGCTGAGTGCTCTCAAGCAAATTAATTAATCTCTTTGAGGTCAAATTTTCTGCCTATTACAATGGACTAAAGTAACAGGTGTTTTTGCTGCCCCAAATCATGGACCTTTGTCTTACTTATGACTTCAGTCACAGTTCCAGTGAACAGTTTCACCTAAGCCTAGACTCACTCTGACAGTCCTGTTTCTGCATCTAGCCCTGTGTCTTTTTTGAAGCACTTGGAATCGCTAGATCCAATTTTCGGCATTTTGAGGTATTATTACCCAGGGAGGTGGTTTTCGATTAGAAGTAATCACCCCTGTTTCCTATGTGTGGAACAGGACAAATCTGGAGATTTCTCGCTACCTTTCGCAGAGGTCCCACACAGCTGAGTCCCTGTTGCCTTCAGAATCTGCTGGGCCATGCCCCATATATTGACATTCCCTCCTTCCCTGCATCACTCTCCAGACACTCTTCCTCCTACTTCCTGGGATAATCTCACAAATAAAATACGTGCAGCCAATTCCTTGTCTCAACGTTTGCTATCAGAATAGCACAAATTAAAAGAAACACAGCTGACATAACAGTGGTATTGAGGATTAGGTGATAGAAAATATATTCTATTTCTAGTGTATGCACATTGCATTAGAGATGGCAAAAATTGTAAATTGTCCAAAATTGAAGATTCCATCACAGTTTGAAGATGATCTTTTGAAGAATAAAACCGATTTATTTAGGCCAAGTCATAATTTGAAATTAACAGCTAATATCATACTGCTAGTATGTGGAAGAACTGGAATTCAAACTCAGGTCAGTCCATAGGTACCTGCAACTAGGAATATGTTTACAGACTTTAACCCAGAATTATTCTTTCTAAGGCTTTATTTGAAGGGTATAATTCAGGATATGCACAAAAGAAATAATTGTGCCTATATACAATAAGCTATTACAAGCGCATAACAAAATACTTTTACAGATGTAGAAAGATGTTCAGAACATATTGTCAAATAAAAATAACAGGCTGCTATTCAATATGTAGACCACAATTCTAGTTGTAAACATATTATCTACATGGGAAAATGTATCTATATTCATAAGAAAACAGAATTTGATGGTTATATGCTACAATTTGTAGAACTGCTGTCCTTTCAAGGATTGAATCTGAGGTTTTGCTTGGCATTTTCTTCCCCTTGTTCTGTCTCTACTTTTTGTAATATTTTATTTTCTGAGTCAACATATATTGCTTAAGTTAACTCAATGAATAACACATTTGACTTCGTTGTCATTTTTCTTGCAACTTCATAAGAAACTCTGCATTGGATTTTGTGAGGAAATGCTAAACCATGTCCAAATTCCCTCATTGTGTTCAATGGACTTTACAACAAAGGAGCCCAAAGAAATAGTTCTCAGTTTGAATCTCTTTAGAGTACAAACTCCTAACTCACAAAGCTGATTCAAGTCAAGTTGTATTACAAACTAGAGAGAATCTTGCCTGATTCTACCTACTTTCTATAAAGCTGGTATTAGAGATCATCTTATTTATCCATATTTTAATTGAGGACAAAGTATCAGGAAGACCAGCCTAAACATAGGCATGATGACATTGAGAGAAAACTAAATGAAAATTAAAAACTCAAAGAATAAGGGAAAGGACTTTGAGATCTGACCCTGTGTGACAAATGGTTAGGCTTTCTGTAGTGAACACTTCTGGAGCAAGAGATGGCCTATGTCAACATGTACTTTTCTATGTGCTTGGTTCATCAGACACTGCGATGGGGCCACAGGTAGATAGATTGTTTTTAACTGAGGACTCTCAATAATTTGTGACAACACAATGTCAGAAAAGTAGAGCTGGAGTTTGAATTCAGGAGTTATCTCTAGTTTATCACACAGCTTAGCTTAGGAGAACAACCTATTGGCAAGTATCTCTTCTCAACTAAGGCTTATAATACTGACTGCAATTAGTTGGTTATACTTGTAAAATTCAAGAGGATGCACCCAGACATATTTAGAGGTATGTTATCCAGGGTTTAGTTAATAAAGTGGCCTTCACAACAATGATTAGAGGACAGATTTTGGGAGACACTACAAAGGACTTCTGGATGCTATCATTCATTCAATCAATCAATCAATCAATCAATCACCTTTGTGTATAATTGTATATGCCACTGTGCCTCACTCTTTCAAGCCCTAATAATAAAATCTAATTTTTGCTTGACTTTTACATGTGTCAGCCACTTTATAGTAACAATATTTGAATCTTCACTGATGTTGGTTATGAGAGTTAGAACTTTTCTTTATGTTATAAAGGCGGACACCGAGTTTCTGAAATGCTGCTTGCCCTAAGTCACAGAGACGGCAGATGATGGAGCTATTTTTTACAGGCAGACTATAGGTCTCATCCCTGGGCTGGCTTCTTTTATATTACGCTGGCTCCAACTCCCACACCATCATTCTGGAGCCATCACTAGCTAGCATCTCAGCTTTGCAGAGTGCCAGTGTGACCACTATCTTCTCCACTTTCATTACCATTTTTCAGAGGGAATAACAAACTGAAATGACTAGAGATTAAAAAGGAATTCTTGCCTTTCCAAAACAGGGTTGGTGCACTCTCCTGAAAATATACAAATGCAAACGGACTACCAGGGAGGAAAATAGGGGTGCCATATAGTCCTCCTTTGCTGGCAGATATTAGTGAGAAAAAACTTTAAAGACACCAAGAGAGTGTTTCTGGTAAAAGCCCAGGACTGGAGGACAGTTGAGAAAGAAGGAAAGCTTCAAAGTGTCAGCCAAATTGCCATAATCAGGGAGTTGAAGGATACAAGAAAAAGCTTCAAATATGAACACTATTGTACCTGTAGTACACTGTAATATTATACTTGTTATAGGCTATAGTCTTTAAAAACAGTCTTAAGTAAATTGAGTCTCAAGAAACAGTTTCGTGAAATTTGAGAAGCTGGAGACTCTGGCATTAGCAGGAGGTAGGGTTCTTGAGGAACTAGAGCTGCTGCAAAATCAACTATATTTTCCAGGAAGCTTAATTGACTGAGATCACAGTCAGAGTTCGAGTCGAGACAAAGAATGTGAAGTCAGGGTTTGAGATGCCATCTGATGCCAAGCAATGTGAAGTTAAGCTATAATATCTGTAATGAGGCTACCTGAATTTTAAAATCTAAATCAGCCTTTACCCCTTAATACCTATAATCATTGGGTTAATCATATAATCTTGCTGTGCCTCAATTTTCCATATCATAGGCAAACTCATAGTTCCTACTTCATAGTATAGGCAGTCCTCACTTTGTAAACATTTCTGAGATGCACAAGTTTTACTTATCACAGTTTAGGTAAATGACAAAGTCCTCCAAAAACATGACTCAAGTTTTAATTACTATGGTATATTAATTTTGAGTAAAGGCATGAAGTACAAACTTTGCTGTTAGTTCTTTAGTTCACAAATCACTACATACGTGAGAGATGCCTAGCATGACCAGTGACCAGTCACATCACTTCTTCCAAACTCTTTCAGTGATTGCTGACTGTGTATCTGCTAATCAGTCCACACACAGACAGCAAAATGTGTAGTTGTGTTGCTTCCTTCTCTCCCAGTGGTAAATCTATGTGACATTTTACAAAAATTGATAATTGAAAAGCAGAAGTGAGAAACAGAGGTGAAAGTGCAGCAAAGAAATGAAAAATGATAACACTGGGATTAAAATTTAAATGGAAGCCAAATGGAGACCAAACAGCTGACCTTGGAAACCTTGACATTTTGCTATTCAAGGGACTCTAGACATGCAGGCTAAGAACTTAGCAAAGATGAACTCATCAACATAAATGAGAAAAGTGATTGTGACGAAAAGGTTGAAAATGTCCCAGACTTACAGATGATGGGAAAAAACTTCACATGAAATGGATTCTCAGAGATAATTTGTGACATTGAAGTGCAGAGGATAAAATGTTAGAAGTTGATCCCAACTTAGAAAGGAGTATGACAGGTCACCAAGGATTAGAAAAGATGCCTGCTTTGTATAGTGAGTCATATGACGAACAGGAGGCAAGCTAATCTAGCTATTTTAGGTAAATTGTTTTAATGAAGAAATAAAACACTTTGGTTGTCAGTGTTTCTAATATGTTTAAATTAGGGTGTACTGAATACATATTATATTTTTTCATATCCCTATACATTTATCCCCAACTGTAAAAAAAGTACATTTTTAATGTTTGACATCAATTTTTTAAAAGTCACAAAATATTGCACTTTCTCCTGTTGATTATTGTGCTTGCTTTATGCAGTTTCAGCTTTCACAGACACAAGGAACACTGCCTGCATTGCCAGAAGATTAAATCAAACTATGTAAAATGGAAGAGCACCATGCTTTCCTCACAGTAAATGAGGCTTAGGCATCATAATAACAATAGGAGTAATATTGGCAGTTGCATAAAATCATAATAATAATGACAATAGATGATGATGATGATGATGATGATGATGATGATGAATAGATCTGATGTCAAAGTTTTTGCTGGAGATGGTAGACACAAGATGATCGAATTTATAGATCCTGCTTTACCCATTCCCTCCATTCCACATTCTGCACTCAGAAATATAGATCACAGGCTGGTAAGTGCTGTTTAGGAGTCTATACCCATGACAGTGCTAAATGCCAAAGGGACAGGGCAAGGGTTCCTCTGGTCCCATTTGGTGTTTCTGCACTGTTTTCCATATGCAACAGCCTCGCCTTGATGTTCCTCTCCTTGCTCTCACTTACTCCCTTTAAAATAGTGAATTTTTAATTTTTGTGGATACATACTAGGTGTAGATATTTATGGGGTACATGATATACTTTGATATAAGCATGGAATGTGTAATAATAACATCATGGTAAATGACGCATCCATCCCTTCAAGCATCTATTCTTTGTGTTACAAGTAATCCAATTATATTCTTTTAGTTATTTAAAAATATACAATCAAATTACTGTTGACCACAGTCACCCTATTATACTGCCAAATACTAGGTCTCATTCATTCTTTCCAACTACTTTTTGTGCCCATTAACCAGCACATGCTTGTTTGCTATTTGTCTTATTTGAGAAAAGTCCATTCAGGTTTATTGCCCATTTTTTGATCAGATTATTAGCTTTTTTCCTATGGGATTGTTTGAGCTCCTTATTTGTACCAGTTATTAATCCTTTGTCAGATGGGTAGTTTGCAAAAATGTTGTCACATTTTGAGGGTTGTCTCTTCATTTTGTTAGTTGTTTCATTTGCTGTGTAGAAGCTTTCAAACATGATGTGATACCATTTGTCCATTTTTGTTTTGGTTCCCTATGTTTGTGAAGTATTACTATAGAAATCTTTGCCCAGACCAATATCCTGGAGAGTTTCCCCAATATCCTGTAGCAGTTTCATAGTATGAGGTCTTTAATTGAAGTCTTTAATTCATTTTGATTGGACTTTTTGTATATGGTGAGGGATAGAGGTCTAGGTTCATTTTTCTGCATGTGGATGACCAGTTTTCCCAGCACCATTTATTGAAGAGACTGAATTTTCTCCAATGTATATCCTTGGCAACGTTGTCAAAAATGAGTTGACTGTAGATGTATGAATTTATTTCTGGGTTCTCTATTCTGTTCCATTGGTCTATGTGTCTGCTTTTATTCCAGTACCATGCTGGTTTTGATTACTATAGCTCTGTGGTATTATCTGAAGTCCTGTAATGTGATTCCTCCAGTTTTGTTCTTTTTACTCAGGATAGCTTTGGCTCTTCTGGGTCTTTTGTAATTATATGTAAGTTTTAGGATTATTTTTTCTATTTCTGTGAAGAATGTCATTGGTATTTTGATAGGGATTGCATTGAATCTATAGATTGTTTTGGGTAATATGGACATTTTAATAATATTGATTCACTTGATCCATGAATATGGACTATCTTTCCACTTTTTGGTGTCCTCTTTAATTTTTTTCATCAATATTTTGTAATATTCATTGTAGAGATATTTCATTTTCTGGTTAATTCCTAGATATTCAATTTTATTTGTTGCTATTGTAAATTAGATGATTTTTATTTCTTTTTCAGATTACTTAGTGCTGACATATAGAAATGCTACTGATTTTTGTATGTTGATTTTGCACCCTGCAATTTTACTGAATTTGTTTATCAGTTCTAATAATTTTCTTGATGAAATCCTTAAGATTTTCTGGATATAAGATCATATTGTCTGCAAGCAAAGTACTTTGATTTCTTTCTTTACAATTTGAATGCTCTATTTCTTTCCCTTGTTTGATTGTTCTACCTAGGACTACCAGTACTATATTCAATAACAGTGGTAAAAGCAGGTATCCTTGTGTGTGTGTGTGTGTGTGTGTGTGTTTTCACATCTTAAAGGAAAAGCTTCCAGTTTTGTTTTGTTTCTTCTTAATTCAGTATAATACTAGTTTGGGTCTGTCATATATGGCATTTATTATGTTGAGGTATGTTCCTTCTATTCCCAGTTCCTGAGGAATTTTATCATGAATCGATGTTGAATTTTATCTAATACTTTCTCAGCATCAATTGAAATAATATGTCTTTCATTCTGTTGATAAGATGTATCACACTGATTGATTTTCATATGTTGAACCATTCTTGCATCATGGGGATAAATCCTACTTCTTCATAATGAATAATCTTTTTACTATGTTGTGGAATTCTGTTTGCTCGCATTTTGCTGAGGGTTTTTGCATCAATATGCATCTTGAATATTGGCCTGTAGTTTTGTTTTTTGATGTGTTTTTGTCTGGCTTTGGTATCAGGGTAAGAGAAGCCTCATAGATTGGCCTCTTAGAATTAATTTGGAAGTATTCTCTTTTCCTATATTTTTTGAAATAGTTTGAGTAGGATTTGGTATTAGTTCTTCTTTAAATGTTTGGTAGAATTCAGCAGTGAGGCTATTGGGTCTCAGGACTTTCTTTACTGGGAGACTTTTTGTTATGGCTTCTGTCTCATTACTTGTTATTGGTCTGTTCAGATTTTGGATTCTTTAATGGTTCAATCTTGGTAGGTTGTATATGTCTAGGAATTTATCCATTTCTTTTAGATTTTCCAATTTATTGACATATAGTTGCTCACAGTAGCCACTAATAATTTTTTGAGTTTCTGTGGTGTCAGTTGGAATTTCTTATTTTTCATCTTCTATTTTATTTATTTGGGTCTTTTTTTCTTAGTCAGTCTGTCTAAAGGTTTGTCCATTTTGTTTATCTTTTCAAAAACTTTTCATTTTGTTAATCTTTTGCATTGTTTTCATTTTCATTTTATTTATTTGTGCCCCAATCTTTATTATTTATTTTACTAATTTTGGGTTTGGTTTGTTTCTGCTTTTCTAGTTCTCTAACATGCATCATTTGGTTATTTATTTGAAGTTTTCCTTATTTCTTTTTATATAGGCACTTATAGCTATAAAATTTCCTCTTCAGTATGAAGAAACAATATGGTTTCACTGTATTCCATAGGTTTTGATATATTGTGTGTCCATTATCATTTGTTTCAAAAAATTTTTCAATTGCCTTCTTATTTTCTTCATTGATCTTCTGGTAATTCAGGAGCATATTGTTTTACTTCCATGCATTTGTATAGTTTTCAAAATTAAAAATTAAGTTGTTTTACTTAAGGATAGTTTATATATGACAATTAGGGTGTTATAATATTCTGTGTTTCTCTGTGCGCTTACTATTCCCAGTTAGTTTTGTACCTTCAAATAATTTCTTATCACTCATTAACATCCTTTTATTTCAGATTGAGGAACTCCCTTTAGCATCTCTTGCTATTGATTTCTGGTTTTAGTCCATCAGAAAATATGCTCGATATTATTTCCACTTTTTGAATATCTTAAGGCTTGTATTGAAGTCTACTATGTAGTCTATCCTTTAGAATAATCTGTATACTGAGGAGAAGACTGTATCTTCTGGAGTTATTGGATAAAATGCTCTGTAAATATTTATTAGATCCATTTGATGTATAGTGCAGATTAAATTTGATGTTTCTTTCTTGATTTTCTGTCTGGAAGATCTGTCTAATCCTGAAAGTGGAGTATTGAATTCCCCATTTCTTATTGTATTGAAGTCTATCTTTCTCGTTAGTGCTAATAATATTTGCTTTATATATCTGAAAGCTCTAGTGTTGGGTGGGTGCATATATATTTACCATCACCATTATTTTGCTGTATTGACTTTGTTATCATTATATAATGCCTTTCTTTGTCTCTATTTACAGTGTTTGTATTGAAATCTCTGCTGTCTGATGTCAGTATAGCTACTCCTGCTCTTTTTATTGGTTTCCTTCAGCATAGATTATCTATTTTTCATTCCTTTGTTTTCAATCTATGTCTATCTTTATATGTGAGGTGTGTTTCTTGCAGGCAACAGATAATTGGGTCTTCTTTTTTTTTTTTTCAGTCAGCCACTCTATTTCTCTTTATTGGAGAGTTTCGTCCATTTACATTCAATGTTATTATTGATAAGTGAGGACTTACTCCTACCATTTTATTTGTTTTCTGGTGGTTTTGTGGTCTCGTTTCTTTCTTTCCTTCTTATCTTCCTCTTAATGAAAGTGCTATTTTTCTGATGGTATAATTTCTTGCTTTTTATATTTTGTGTATTTGTTGTATGTTTTTGATTTAAGATTATCATGAGACTTAAAAATACTATCTTGTAACCCATGATTTTAAAGTGATGACAACTTAACACTGATGGCATAAACAAACAAACAAAAAGAAAACTCATAAAAACTGAGCAGTTTAACTTTATTCACCCACCTTTTAACTTTTTGTTGTTTCTCTTTATATCTTATAGTACTATCTATGTTTTAAACTGTTGTTGCAATTATTATTTTTGATTGATTCATTCTTTAGTCATTTTACTTAAGAATAGTTTATATATGACAATTATGGTGTTATAATGTTCTGTGTTTCTCTGTGTGCTCACTATTCCCAGTTAGTTTTGTACCTTCAGATAATTTCTTATCGCTCATTAACATCCTTTTATTTCAGATTGAGGAACTCCCTTTAGCATTTCTTGTAGAACAGTTCTGGTGTTGAAGAAATCCCACAGCTTGGTGATCTTCAATAAGATCTGAAAGAATTCTCTGAATTATCAGGCACAGGATCTTGTTCTCTTCCTTACTTTCTCCTAAACAAATAGCATGTCCCTCTGTGATGAGGTGCCTGGAGCTAGGGATAGGGTGATGCATGTACTCCTGTGGCCACCACCATTGAAAGTGCCCTGGTTCAGACCTGAAGCCAGCACAGCACTAGGTCTCACTCGAGGCCTGCTGTAATCACTACCTGGATATGACCTACGTTCGTTGAAGTACCTAGGGCTCTACAATCAGCAGATAAGTGAACCCAGCCAGGTTTATCCCCTTCCCTTCAGGGTGGCAAGTTCCCCCAGACCCTGAGCAGGTCCAGAGATGCTGACTTGGAGCCACGTATTTAAGTTAAAATCTTTTGAAATATAGCTGGTATTCTATTCTACTGCAGATAAGCTATCACTCAAACCACAAGACAAAGTCCTTCCTGCTCTTCCTTCCCCCTTCCACAGTCAGAGGAGTCTCATCATGGCCACCATAACCCTGGCCCACCGGGAGTTCTGCTAGGCAACTGCTAACGTTCACTTAGGGTTCAAGGGCTCCTCACTTAAGGCACTTGTGAATGCTGACAGGCCGGGGATTCACCCTTTATGGCAATGGGCTCCCCTTTGGCTCAAAACAGGTCCATTAATGTTATCCAAGAGCCTAGGCCTGGACTTGGGAACCCAAAGATCCCACTTGGTGCTCTACTACACTGTAGTCAAGCTGTTACGTGAAGTGAATATGTCTCAGGATTTCTCCCAAGACCCATGGTATACTACCTGGGTATCACTGTTGATAATTCAGGGCCCAAGAGCTCTTTAGTCAGCAGGTGATGAATCCTTCCAGGACCAGATCCTTCCTGTCTGACCTAGGGTATATCTAGAAATGTTGTCTGGGAGCTAGGGCCTGGGATAGGGGCCTCAGAACTCTGCCTGGTGTTGTGTCCTACTGTGGCTGGGCTGGTATTCAAAATGTAAGACAGAGTCCTCCTTACTTTTCTCTCTCTTCTCAAGAAGAAGGAAGGAGTCCTTTTCACTGCTGTGAGTTGTGCTACCTGTTGTTGAAGGAGGGGTGGTGCAATCACTGTCTTAGCAGTCATGTCTGGTGTCTCACTAGGTCATGCACCGCCCCAGTCCATTGGCTCTAAGCTCAGCACAGCATCAGGACTTGCCTAAGAAATGCCATTCTTGTGTCCTAGTCTGCCTTTCAAATTCACCTGGGACTGCAGAGCACTTCAGCCCACTAAGGTGAGGCTTCTGAGAAACTCAAGTTCCAGCCTCAGGGCTGAGTGATTCTCCTATGGCTGGGGCTGGTCCAAATGCTCCTTATGTGGGCCCTGGGCAGGTGCTGGCTGAGCCAAAGATGGCTTTGCTCTTTGCTATGAC
Source organism: Macaca mulatta (assembly GCF_049350105.2). Classification (NCBI taxonomy): domain Eukaryota; kingdom Metazoa; phylum Chordata; class Mammalia; order Primates; family Cercopithecidae; genus Macaca; species Macaca mulatta. The sequence goes on from NC_133417.1 coordinate 13,375,462, forward strand.
AAGGCAGAACTGAGTTCAATGCAAAGTCCCCCAGTTGCTGCGCTCTCCCTCCCTGATATATACAGATTCTCTCTTGGTGCTATGCAGCCACTTCCAGGGGGTAGAAAGGGTTAGCACCAACAATTCCAGACTCACTCTCCTAGTCTCTTCAATGCTTCTTTCAACCATATGAAGAAAAATACAGGTAGTATGATTCTCACCTGATGTTTGGTTCTTGTAACTGTGCATTTTTGTGTGCAGATAGTTAGAAGCATTCTTGCAGAGAGTGGGGAGGGCAGGAGGACAATTGGTGGGGCTTTCTATTCTGTCTCCTTGCTCCACTCATCTACTCTCTTTTTCTTTGGTTTTATTGTTTATTTCTCTTTCTCCAATATGATTGAATATATCCAGATTATACACACTAAGTTTATTTATAGTTAAAAGTAAATGTAATATTGTTATTTCAATTAATAAAATAGAGTAATACCAAGTCACTTAGGCTTTTAAACGATAAGAAATACAGTCTAACTATGGAAAATACAAGTTCTAATTTCAACAAACACCAAAGCTTTCTCAAGAAAAAGATACTTGAGCAGTGTGTTCTCTATTCCCACTTGTCTCAGTCTTAACACTTTTTCTGAAAACACAACAATGATTAAAAACTATAGTTGAAATTACATACTCTCAGTTATTGGCTAAAAGTGCCATGTTCCCCAGCCCCCCCCCCAAAAAAGTTACTCATGCTCTAATTTCTTGAACCTGTAAATTTATCCTCTATGACACAATGGACCTTTGCAGATGTGATTAAAGATATTGAGATGGGAAGATTATCCAATGTTATCTGTGGGACAATTACATTTATCTTATAGGATGGGGGCAAAGGAAGATTTTAAACAGACGAGGAGGTGGCAGTGTAGCCATAGATGCAGGGACTGGCATGATGCAACCACAGATCAAAGAATGCTGGCAGCTTCCAGAAGCCAGAAGGGGTAAGAAACAAGATTGTCCTCTAGAGCCTCCAGAAGAAGCATGTTCTTGCCAGCACCCTGATTCTGACCCATAGTACCGATTCCAGACTTCTGACCCTCCAGAACTATGAGAGAACAAATTTCTGCTGCTTTGAGCCATGAAGTTGGTAGAAGTTTTTTATACTGAAGCCACAGGAAACCAATAGACTATATACTTTCAGATTTTGTGTGTTCACCCAATTATCTTTTTGTTTGTGGGTTTAATCCAAATCCACATTTATTGAATACGTATCAAGTGCAAAGTGTCTAGAAGATAGTTTGAATGGAACAAGGCTCCTGTCTTCCAGGTGCTTGTAATCTAAGCAAACAGGTAAATACAAGAGTTACAGTGTAGTCCTGAAGAGTACAATGTAGTCTTGAATTCTTCAAATTCCTGCACTTGGTTACAAACAGCAGCATATTTGTTTAGTAGGATACCATTTGGCCATTTAAAACAAGGTTGTAAACAAACACATTGACATGGAGATATGTTGACATATATAGATATACTAAAAGGACAGTACCATTAAATAATTTTTACAGTGCATAAAAATGATCAGGAAGCATATGATTGGGGGCATTCTTCATAGTTTTCCATAGGTAGTGGGTTTATGATGTTTATTTAATCTCTGTTTTGTTAAGTGTTTTCCAGTGTCCTGATTTTTTTTAATAATAAGAAGATCAACTATTTTCTTTTGTAAAAATTGCCTGGATTCAGTGCCAGTTAGAAGCACCTTCAGGATGTAAAAGTAACACAGAGGAGAAATCAAGAGTCTGAGCAGGTGGTGTCTTCACACTGAAACTTTGCCACATAGAAGAATGTCTGCCGTATTTATTCAGTGTTCAGATGCCATTGATCCAATGGGATAGTACTAATTTAAAAACAGTTTTCAGAGGGGAAAAAACTCATCACTAGATTAAATACGTATACCCTCATCTCCAAATTAATAATGTGAAATGAAGTCTACATTAGATTTGAGAAAAATGATCCTTTTCAAAAAGTAATCTGGCTTCTGTTCTGATCAAGACTAAGGTGAAATCACTTGGATTAAACAGAAGCATTCCAGAGTTTTAGTGTGAGTATCCATAATGCTCTTCAAGATGTGGGGAAAGAAAAAAAGCCGGTCTCTCTCAGGCTGCACCCTACCATGACCCCTACCTTCTTGCCCCACACACAGTTAGAGATGTCGCCGAACCAATACCCAGTGTCAGCTAAGTGGAGATTTCCTGAACCTAAGTACTCAGGCAGACTGCAGTGGGAAGTCCCTCTGATTGTTGTGCTGGCTGCTCTGATACTCTCCCTCGAGAGCATATCCACTTACTGTTAATAGCTTCAGAACATATTTCTCAATTTGAAACCAAAACCAGACTGTGAATACATCGTCCTTTTTTAGCTTTATAAAGCAGATGGACTTTAAGCTGATAAACCTCCAGACGGAGACTAACATTAGTATCAATACTGTGAACTAAATTGGATTTTTTACTTTTGATTATGAGTCATCCAGTTTGTGGATTGTAGCTCAACCGTGTTAAACTGAGAACACCAACCATGAGAGGAGGTGGCTATATTGCTCAGCACTTGAAATCCTATTTCTGTTGGTTGGTACAGCCATTCTTCCAGGGTTCCAAATTTGGATCCTTTGTGTTATTATAATGACAAGTTTCAGTTTTGGGACATTATAGCTGCTGCTCTGCATACAGAGTCTGGATTTGTACAACTGTTTAACAAATTAATATCAGTTTCACATTAAGATGTAGAAATAGGTGCCCAGAGGGATTTAGAAACTTGACCAAGATAACTGAGCTTGAACTTGGTAAAGCTGGCATCTGACCCTGTGTGACTCATTCGTGTCTCTACTGATACTCTAGCTCATCTTTGGTGGTGGGCAGATCTGCTGGGTTTTTTTTTTTTTTTTTTTTATACCCACAGAATACATTAAATAAATTACCTTTGCATCATACTGGAAACTGGCCAGACCAATTGGAATTGGTCAGGATGAACTGAATGGCTCATGGTCTGAATCAGGTATGGTGCCAGTGTTGTGTGTATACATTTTTAAGGCTTATCTTGCTTATCAGCTTCTTCACCATCTACTTCAATCTCTGGCCATTTATTTGCTCAACTGTAAGGCAGAACATTCAGTAACTGATTGCTGTTTATCTGCCTCAATTCCAACCACTTCTATCTATCATCAGTGTCTGTACTTTCCCTATTCGAGCTGCTTTTTTAAAGGTTGTCTGCATAATTCTCCATGGACTCATACCATTCAGCTCTTCAATAAATATGGCGTATTCACTATAGAAGGTACTGGGGGATTACAACAGCTAATAACACAAACAAGGACCTACAAAAATGAAAAGAAGTCATCCAACAAGTAATTATACTAGAGTGAGATAATGTAAGTACAGAGGGGTCATAGGAGCCTTTAGCAGAAAGGAGTAATCTACACTAGGGTCAAAACCCACTTTCCACAAAAAGTGATATTGTATATGAAACCTGAAGGATGACAGGAATCAGACTGACAGGAGAAAATGGCATTCCCGGCAGTGGGAAAACCACATGCTTTACCCGATGGGAGGACACACATGCATTAGCAAGATTTCAAGGAGATTCAGAATAGCGGAAGTCCAGCGGTAGTCACAGGACGGTGGTGGAACACTGAATAATGATATGGGAGAGGTAGACATAAACTTAGTTATTGATATACCCATAAGACATTTTATGAAGTTTTGACTTCATCAAAAAGCAATGAGCTCCATTGAAGATGCTCTGTAAGTCAAGAAATTATAAGATTCACATGATAGAGAATAAAATAGAGGAGTGAAAATTGATGGATGCAGAAGACCAGTTAGAAATCCACGATAGTAACCCAGGTATGCAAAGATGCTGGTTTGGACGGTGTTGGTGTTAATAGAAATGGAGAGAAGCAGGTATAAGATGTATGAAGGTCATGGAATTGACAGGATTGGGGATTGATTAGACATGGTTAATGAGGGGGAAAAAAGGCAATGGATCCTTTTCTGAACCTTTCTCACCATGCCTGAAAAACAAACTATGGAAACCCTATAGCAAGTGACCTCCATCAGATAGTGCTCTTTATTCTAAGCCTTTAAAGCATGTAACAGTCCAATTTCCAGTATCAGTTATAGTCTTTCTGCTTTAAGTGGTAGAAATCCTGATTCAGATGCACTTAAACAATACAGGGGGATTTGATCTCAGATATCAAGAACCTAAAGGAAGAATAGGCCTTTGAGGTTGCTAACTTAGCTACTACATTGTGTCATCAGAAACTGAGTTTCTTTCCATATTTCTCCTCTCTTTACAAGCACCAGCTTCATCCTAAGTCTGGCTGTGTGTTGTCTGCAGCAATGAGAGCAATATGTTTTCTTATGATTTTCAGCAACAGGAAGTGCCTGACTTTTTTTTCTCAGAAAGTATAGCAGATTTTGCTTTTCATCTCATTGGATAAATGGGCATAAGCTGACAAATATCTAGCACTGAGTATGGACATACTATGCTTGCCTTAAACGAATCGTCTAATATGGAATGTCCTATGCCCACCTTTATTCCACCGCTTTGATGACATCATTTTTCTCTTGTGAATCTTACTCCATCTCCTCATTCATTACCAGGCCTGGAAATGGTTTGCCTTCCTGGATTTTGGCCAGAGGCTTTGGTCTCTTTTTCTTTGCATTCTGGCACTTATTTTAGTGCCATACATAGAGAAGGACTTGAGAAGTATTATATTTGCTGAATGTAAGAAATATGTGCTGCGTACTGGATGTTAAACAGAGTTTAAGTACTTCCATAATAGTCATTTAATGCTCCTTATACCTTAAACTTCTCTTTCTAAATTATAATTCAGTAAGAACAAGAACCAGGCCTTCTTATTTTATGGCCTAAATTATAACTCAGTAAGAACAAGAAGCAGGCCTTCTTATTTTATGGCTGGACTAAGCATGAAAAGGTTTCAGTAAATATTTTTGAAATAATTTAAATCAGAGTTGTAGAATTTGAAGTCATAGAATAAAAAGATACCTACATCAACATTCCTATTTCATGAAAGAGGAAATTGGCACGTGGAACTATGTACAAATGAGCTTAAGATGACGTAACTAGATGGACGGAGCTGGAAAGTATAACGCGATCTTCTAATTTCAAGTTGAGTGTTGAATAACTTTTTGTTAGGTGTCATGATTGCTACCTGTTCATAAATTAGTATTTATGAGCTCATTATTTGGCTGCATTAGTTTTTCAGGCTCAGTGGGTATTAAAAAACTGTAAAACAGATATTACTGACCCCAATATTCCCTTGATCTTTTTGCTACAACAACGTAACCAATTAGAAAGAATCATTAAGGACAATCATTAATGACAAAAGAAACAAAAAACTAACAAAACAAAAATCCACTAACAACTCACATCTCTTATCACTAATATTAGAAGACTTTCTAGTCTTCAGGTAGATGAATTCTCTAATGAATGACTGTGATATACTCTCCCAGACTCTACTCCCGATGCAGAGAAAAATAATGACTGCTGTGTCCTCCATGAAAAAAATGCCAAAAGTACCTTTTTTGTCTTTCTTTCTTGTTAAACAAACAAACAAGCCACACCAAAAAACTCCCTAGGAGAAAGGGACCCTAACTTTGTGTGTCCTGCTTCATAGCCTTGACTGATAGGCTTTCCCCACACAGACAACCTAGAGTTTTCTAACCACTGGTTCTAAATCCACAGGCACCACTCTATCCTTAAACTTTTTACAATGGCTGTCATAAGAGTTCTTTCACTGTGCATGTAAAGCATTTATTGAGCATCTACTATGCACTGGAGCCTGTAATAGGTATTACAGTAGGGGAGGGAGATTAAAATGGGGTCTCGGCTTTCAGTGAGGTAATGGTTTAATAGGGAGTAACACAGAAGGCAAAACATTTCCACACACTGCATATACAGATCTAAGGAATCACTATGGTATAGCCCATGCTGGAATCAGAGGCAACCTCCTCAAGGAGAAAACAACTGAGTCCAATTGTAAGAAGTATAATAACAAGATTCAGTTACGCAGAATTAAAGAAGAGCATTCTGAGCCAAAGAAAGTGGTAGAACAAAGACACAGAGGAGTCTATTGTGAGAGAGGAGAGGGGTAGCAAGGAATGTATGGAAAGTATGGTTATAATAATAAGAGCAGGTCGTATCAGTCAAATCGTAAAGAGTTTTGCATGTAGGACAAAGGTTTTGAGATATAAACTATAGCAAAAATTGTACGAAATTGGAGGTGCTAAACAAACAAAAACAGAATTATATCTATAATAAAAGCAAATATTGGCCTTGTGGTGGCTGGATTTAGGTGATAGGGTAGCCCAGAAGATAACAAGACTCTTGGAGGCTGTGGAAACAGCCCAAGTAAGAGATGAGAAATCCCTGGAATATCCAGCAGTGTGTAGACCAGGGTGTGGATGTGGAAGGCATTGTGGAGGTAGCATCAGCCAGATCCCTGCTCACTGGATAGTAGGATGGTGAAGAGGGAGGGCAAAGGATGGTTCTGAGTTATTGCACTCCCTCCATCCAGGACAATGGTGCTAATCATTAAGGTAAAACTTAGGAGAAGAAATATTTGGTTGAGAAGAGGAGATACTGACTTACATTTGGACATACTGGGAAAGCTGAATTCAGAGATGAGGTATTAAACCGAATTCTGTTATTATTTAGTTGGATAAGCCTTGAACTAATTTTTTAACTGTGCTATTTTTTTTCTGATTTGCCTGTGATGTGTGTGTGTCTTAGATATACAACCCAATTACAAACTGTTACAGTCATGAAATGTCTTCCACTTTTTTTTTTTTGTATTATCAGCTGGAAAAGGAAAGCACCACTAGAATGTCCTCCCCAGGGTCTTCTTTCTTTTAGGAAAGTGGCCAGTAACATGACCTGTAGGTACAGGGGCTAATAAGCTTTTCCAAATTCCATGTCCTTCACATTTTCCTTTTCTCATAGATTTAAGGTCAGGGTAGCTTCTATTACAAAAAGAGAAATGATGAATTCCCCTACTCAGACATCCAATATAAATTGGGAGGATTAGAGAAACTTTGGTCAAACACAAAAACAAATTTTGAATGAATTGTGTAAGCAAAAAAAAAAAAAAAAAGGTAGATCAAGTGATAGATTAAAGACAACAGTTAAGCTTTGCTGCTTTAGAGAACCCTCTTCCACACTGAAAGGTGAAATGCAGTAACAAGGTAAATACTGAGGCTTTGTTTAGTGGGGTACAGTGAGGATCTTAGGATGAGTTATGGCTGACATGGCTTCACTCTGGGCTTCCCTGACCTTCAGGAACATGCATTCCTAATGGAGACAGCACTTGATTTCCAGAAAAAAACCTGGAAGGGGAATGTGCCCAGATATTGGTGAAAGCAGTAAATGGCACTGGCAGCCCCAGACCTTTCACAGGATCTACTCAGAAAGACAAACTTAAATGACATTGGCTGAGTCCATCCACTGTTGGGTCCACTTGATCTGCTCGTTGTTTTCTGTCATAAAATTTCCAGTCGAAAAAACACCATGAAAAGTTTGACTTGGCTGTTCACCTAGTTTGAATGAGGTCAAAGTCTTCCGGTGAGAAATCACAGCTCTGAGAGACTGACAGACATCCTGGGAGACTTCAGAGAGTTTGACAGAAAGCCCCAGTTTATCTTCAGCGTATTTCTGAATCTCCAGGTATGAATGTTGTCTTCTGTAAGAAATGCTTGTTCTGCTAATAATGCAAAGAAGCTTAGAAGTATTCACATGTGGTCCAAACTAAAGCCTGCCCAATGTCAGATTTATTTCTCTTTGTAGAACCACTGGCAGGCCCTTCTCCACCTACGGAGACCCGTAAAGGCCCATACGGGTGTACTCACAAATAGACGACTTGCAGTTCAAACTGTTGACTACCTGAGTTTGTAAATTCTGTTGGGACGTTTCCGTAAGGCTGCTTCTCAGATGTAAGTGTAGGCTTTCCTGTGAATTACAGAGGACCTGCCCATGAGCATCTGAATAATTTTATCGGTCCCCCAATCTGTTTTTACCTGGTAAGTTGCCACCTCCAGCTGTTTTTCAAATTAATATGATCAGGGCAAGCCTGTGCAGTAAAACAAACTCACTCATGCTTTCCTTATTGAGAACTGCCTAGCCTGAGTAATCATGACAGATATCTTCATAGTGGATGGATTTCTGATACAACAAGTGGGTATAGGCATCTCTCACTTTGGATTCCACTTTATGCTCTGTGGTGTCAATTCCAAAGTAGCAAGCCTTGGAAAGGAAAAGGGGCCACGCCGAACACACCAAAATAAAATTCCTTAAACGATTCATAAGTGTCAAGCCTTAGAGGTTATGGACACCAGCCAACAGCAGAAAATGTCTTACAAATCACAGACTATTCGAAGTATTTTCATTTTTCACCTCATCATTTTAAGAAAACCATGTTTGTAAGAAGAAAAATTATTCTTCCTAGCATAACATTGCTTTCCTTACATAATACTATGCCAGCAGTTCTAAACATAGAATCCATGAGACTTTTTATGTTCTGAGCATACACTCTGTGCTGGAATTCACAGGCTCTTGCCCTCAGGGAACTTCCCGTCTTGTTCAGAAGACCAGAGCCACACAGATATTGAAAAACTCTACGGTGATGCCAGACACAAGATAATCAAGGCTGACAGCAACATGCCAGGGAAATGGCATGAGTGTTCCCAACTCCTTCTTAATGGCCCTATGAAAAACAAGTATACTTGCTACCATGCTAAAAAATAGATTTAAAAAATAAATAAAATGCAATTATTGAGTGCCTAATAGGTGCCGTGTATGACAAAGGGCCGCTACAGCTTATTTTGACAGGAAAATCTGAGGGTCAGGAATGACATCCTGTGCATCATAACCACACAGGTAGTTGATTACAGAAGAGGACATAAACTGGCTGGCTCAGTTTGACTTGAAATGCTGAGCCCATTCCGGTGTACCACATAGTTTTCCTTTGGGCAGAAAAAGCAAAACCACAGCTTTTTTGAAGACATTCATGTGATTAGAGGGAGACCTTATTTACTTTATTCATTGTTCACAGAAATATGATATGTATGCCAATTCAATAAATGGTGAATTCATTTTATAGTCATGACTTTAAAATACAAACAAATCTAGTGAGGTCATTAGTTTTTGGAAATTTTAATAATACTGTTAAGGATAACTTTTACTACTTAAGGTAAGAGAAAATAATAAACACAATAAATTTTAAAATGCATTAGTGCTATTGAAAACACATTTTACTTCTAGAACTTAAAATATGAAGAAGTAACAATAAAATATTAGTAGAAAAAACTCCAATAACATTGCTGTTAATGATATTGTTGATAATGAGTTTACTTCTGTAACTTAAAAAAAATACCCTGTGAGATAAAAAATAATTCCATCACCAGAGTTGGCGATACAAAAACTTACTTTAGAGAGTACCAGGGGAATAGGCACATGGCCAGTTAAATATCCCTGACAGATTGGATCAGCAGGAAGCAACTTGAAAAAGCACTTGCTTAGAAGTAGCAGGACTGAACATGGGGATAAAAACCTCTCATGCAAGGTTACTGCTTGATTTTCAGAAGGTTGTTGATGGACAAGATTTGGCTCATAAGAGTGGTAGACGACAGCTGGTAGACACTGTGACTTAGAGAGAGAGTTCTTCAATTAACAAATAAAATTTGAGCACCTAATATGTGCCATGCATTTTTTTTAATTGTTAGGAAGCTTTCAGGCTGATGACAAAGACAGGCAAATTACCAAACATTTAAATGCAGTGAGATATATACAATGGTATACTGGACTTGGAGATAGTACAGGGAGGAGAGGGACTGATACACCTGAATTTTTGAAAGCATGGAAAATGGACTTATCTAAGATCAGAGGGGTGCAGATTAGGAATCTCAGCAAAGACTTACTAAGGGAGAAATGATTGATGTGAGCTATTCTTAGAAGGATGAACAAGTGTGATAGGTGAATTGGGAGTGGAAGGACTTTGATACCATGCAAAGGCACAATGGCATGATGGACCGGACCCTGCAGCAGTCATGAGAATCATATGACAGGATAGTTGGCAAGGGGGCTGGAGAGACAATCAAAAGCTGGATTATGCAAAGCCTTATATAACATTCCATACAATTTTTTATTTATTCTGTTGTTACATGTTCCCGAATTGTAGTGTGCTTAAGCATCATCCAACCTGGAAATTCTTACTTAGGGGATCTGTGTTGATGTCTAGGAATTACCATTTTTAACAATCCCTGTAGGTTATTCACTTCCATGTGTCCCAAAAGACACTGCTGACCAGGAACTACTAAAATAATTTCAACTTGGAGAGTTAGCTGTGCTTATTCTTTTTTAATTTTTTTAAAAAATGATTTCTAATTTTTGTCGTTACATAGTAGGTGTATATATTTACGGGGTATGGGAGATATTTTGATACACGCATACAGTGCATAATGATCACATCAGGGTCAGTGGGGTATCCGCCCCCTCAAGCATTTCTCCTTTGTTTTACAAACAATCTAATTATATTCTTTTAGTTATTGTAAAATGTGTGATTAAATTATTATTGACTATAGTCAGCCTGTCGTACTGTCAAATACGAGGTCTTATTCATTATTTCTAACTACTTTTCGTACCCATTAATCATCCCCATTTTCTACCTCTCCACACCCTTCCCTCTCATTACCCTCCCAGCCTCTGTGAACCATCCTTCTTGTTTGTCCACTAAAAGATTCATTCTGGTAAAGTAATTTGTAGATTGGATTGCAGCTCAAAAAAGGAGGTACAGTGGCTCCTCAGTAGGCTATTACCATAATCTGGGTAAGAAGTAATATATGCATGAATTAAGAATGGACTTGTCAATTTATTCACTATAGGAGACAAGGAGAAAGAAAGAGTCAGGTATAACCACCAGAAAATCGTGCTGTTACACAGTGAGGGTGTACAGGAAAATGAGGGGCTTAATTGGGTAAGAAACTGAGCTCAGAATGGGCATTCTATACCTGGGTCCTTCCCAATTGTGATGTCAGTTGGTTTAATGGGGTTCATGAGATTAGTACTGGACATGACCATTGAGTAATTACCAATCAATTAATGCTAGCTAATTTCACAATCTAGATAAGTAAAGAATATTAAAAAATAAAGGAAACCAACAACACCTGAATTTTGGAGAACATAGCTTTTGGTGGAAACTAGAAACTTCGGGAAAATGCTGAGAAAGGGCAATCAGAAAAGCATAAGAAGGAAACTGTGATAGATATGCATCACTGAAGGCAAAAGCAAAAGTGAAGTCCAAGAAAAGTGGACTGGTCCACAGGATAAAATACTGCTGAGATGACTGATTCACAGTGACTCGAAGTGTCCAGTGACCTCTACATTCTGCTCTGTGTATGTTATCATTTTGCATTCTCATCATGACCACATGGCAGGAGTAGCCATTCCAGTTTTTTTTTTTTTTGGAATCTCACTCTGTCACCCAGGCTGGAGTGCAGTGGCGTGATCTCGGTTCACTGCAAGCTCCACCTACCAGGTTCATGCCATTCTCCTGCCTAGGCCTCCCGAGTAGCTGGGATTACAGGTGCCCACCACCATGCCTGGCTAATTTTTTTTTTTTTTTTTTTTTGCATTTTTAGTAAGACAGGGTTTCACCGTGTTACCCAGCATGGTCTCCATCTCCTGACCTCGTGATCTGCCCACCTCAGCCTCCCAAAGTGCTGGGATTACAGGCCTGAGCCACTGCGCCCAGCCGTCACTCAAGTTTTATAGAAGATGCTGGGACAGAAAAGGGATTTTTGTAATTGCCCAAGTTCACATGGCTAGTGAGAGGAGATGGTCAATTTCAGGCCAACTTCTCTCTAATTTGGAAGCCTTCCTAGAAACTTGAGTGAATGAAATAATCAGCGAACTTGTATCCAATAAGCAGAAGAGTATATAGGAGAGGTAGAAGAATAGCATGGCATATAAATGATTTTTCTCTAAAACCTTGTCTCTGAAAGCAAAAGAAACGTAACATGAGATGAAGGGATGTGAAATTGAGAAGGGAAAGAAGTATGCTTTAATTCAAATGGGAAAGAGGCAGCAGAGAGGGAGATGAAGGTGCGAGGGAAAGAGGCATAGGTGTTTTACAGTCACAGAGGGAGTCAAAATCAGAACCATGACAGTGGACATAGATGGTGCACGAGAAGGAATTGAGGATAGAAATAAGTATGTTGTTAAATGAGGAGAAGATGAGATTACGAAGGTCCTGCCAGGCAAACAGCTTCTGTCTTCCTAATGACTTAGGAAAAATATGGAGTCTGAAAATAATGGAGTCTGGTGCCAAAAAGAAGGGCTTAAATACAAGGAAATGAAAGTTGGAGTAATCCCTCAGAGGATATTGGATGGTAGGTGGTCAAGGTCACAGAAACCTGGCTGGGCAACTTATGTGGTCCTGGTCAGGATGGGGACAAAAGACATGGGATTCTCTCAGTTTCCATGGTCAGGTAACTGTCAGCAACTGATGGCCACTATTGACAATCACTGTGATCATATCCTACTGGTTAGGAATCACTGGACTAGAACATTCTGGGGAGGATTCATGCAAGATGTGAGGCTTGGTGTGAACTGTGGAAGCTGAACAGGATATAGGCTGGCAGAGAGGAGGAAGAAAGCTATCCAAGAAGAAAGAGTAACCAGAGAACATAAAAAAGCATTGCCCAAATGCTGTAACTTAGCAGCAGAAGGGGTTGGAGGAGATGAGGAGGAGGAGAGGGATCCTTCCAGGGAATGTTGGAAAGTAGAGTTAAATGAGTCTTAGTTTCTGGAAAGAACTCCACTCTAGATGAAGAAGTTGGACTTTATCTCTTGACAGCAGTTTTAAAAGTAAAACGCCACCACTGGCCTCACAAGCACCCTTTCTTAGGCTTACAGATGTTCACATCCAGCTGTATCTCATGATGTCAGGAAAGAGGAAACATTTGGTTGGTTTCTTGTCTGTGTTGGAGATACATTTACACACAGTATGTGTAATCTTCAACACACTCTGCAAGGTGGATATTATGCCCATTTTGGCTAAGGAAACTCAGGTAGAAGCAGAGGGGTGAGAGTCCACACTCCCACCCATTTGACGCCAGTTCAAAACTCTATTAGGGACACAATTCATGCAAGTGCATCAATACAAACTTCCCAACCAGAGCTCCTCTGCGTACAGTAGAGAGAGCTACTCTTTTTGTCCTGCCGGCAGGAATAATTTTTGAAAATCAAACAAGTTCTAGGGCTGTTGCAGGAAGGGAAATAGAAAAGGCAAGTATTTCTTTCACCCAGAGCAGGTGAGGGTAGGCAATTTTACTAAGGAACAGCAGGAAGGGGTTTGAGTGCTGTGAGTTATGTAGTTTCCATAGCTCTTGGAATTATGAAAAGAGTAGTCACGGGTTACCAAGGTCCATGGTGCTGGGATCTGCTATAGTAAACCTGGGATTTGAGCAGCAATAATATCTCACAGAACTTAATTTCTTTTTCACTTTCTTCTCTCCTCATGCTTTTTGACTCCTTTTTCTGCAGGTCTTGCCTCGGGCAAATTTCAACCAGGCTGCTGGAAGTGGAGTGGTGACATTGACAGCTGCTCTCAGTAGACAGGTCCCTGAGGCTCCTGGTCCTTTTGAAGTATGACCTAGGTCCACCTTTGTCAAGAGTGAAGGTATAGGACCCCAGGGGGCTAGGGATCTGAGTGCACCAGCTCTAATTTTTTCAAAATACATTTTTAACAGTGCTGTTTTTTCCATCATATTCCTTTAAAAGTCATAAGCATTTTCCCACTGCCCAAATGCCCATATCTCCCCTCACCCAAATATACGGTTTAAAAAGACAACCAACCCACACATCCAGACAAAAAGCCAAGAGCACATTGTTTCTCAGAACGGGACAAAGAACACGTGTCTCTTTTATGCTTGAATTGAGGGATTTTTTGGCCTCTGCTTCTTAGTGTTCCTCTCAGCAAGTCAAAGTGTTTCAGGATCTGTAACTGTGATAAGTCAATCCTTGTCTAATCTACATGCTCTTGAGTGCCAGTACGATGCCACTCTGCTCCAGTAAATCATGTTGACGTCTTTCTTTGCCTTTATTTTGTTTCATTCCAATTCCTCGGCATGGGTTCCAAGGCCTGCCACAACTTGGAAAAACTAGAATTTTCTAGCATCTTTATAAGGGGCAGGTTAAGAAACATTTCCTAAGATCAGGTACTTGTTATGATTTCTAGGGCTGGTTTTTCGTTGAGGAGAGATATGCTTTGATGGGACTTCTGGATTATATTGCTCCAAATCTCCTAGTAATGCAACATTAGGGTGTAAGAAATTGCATAGCAGAGTAACATTGAGCAAGCTTTCAAACAGAACATAAATAGCTGCCTCTGATCATAATAGCTACCATTTATTGTACCTGACACTGTACTAGGTATTTATGTAAACCATGCCATTTAACCCTCAAAGTAATCCTATGACATACGTTATTGCCATGGTTTTTTTCAGCGAGGAAATAGAGACTCAGACAGGCCAATCGTTCATTGAGCTTATCCGTAGCAAGGCCAATACTTCAACTTAAGCCACGTGTTCTGCCCATTATTCCAGACAGGGCCTCGTGTCTCTCGTGTTCTTTACCTGTCCCAAAGCAGAGACCTTTGTCCTCATGGTTGATGCTCTCTGGGCTGGTGCTCGAATGGCTGCACTTAAAATGTATGTACAACTATTTAGTTTCTATCAGAAAAAGGAAGCGGAACAAATAAACAGAAAGAGGTGAATACAGAGGTTACCTTGTTTATGAGTTTCTTGCTTTTCTAGTGGCTGAATCTGATGATTTTTGGTTCTGCTTCACCTCAGTCAAATTTGCACAATAAATTTAGTTTTCTGCTTGTCCTTGACAGTCTTGTTCTTGAGTGCCTCTCAACGCAGCCAGGACACCTACCTCAGTTGTAGTCAGTTCTCAAACATTTATTGGGCATTTGCTGATGAATAATAAATGAGGACAAACAGATGGTTTCCAAATAATGTGGCCGGTTCAGTGATCAAGGTACGCAGAGGAAGGTATGGGCCCACAGAGCAGGGACAGCGGAAGGGAGGGCCGGGGAAGACTTTCTGAACCAAGTCTTGAAGGATAAATAGAAGTCAGCCAGGCAAGGAGGGGTTGATACTGGGCTAAGCAGAGAAAATGGCATGAGCAAAGGAGGGCACAAAGATATGGAAAAGTGACGTGTGGGCAGGGAACTGCCAAGAGTTCAGAATAATTGGAACACAAAACGCAGACCTAATTTCAGAGCTGTAAAGAAGGACTGAGTTCAGAGAAGGCCAGCCAAAACAAGGCTACATAGGTTCTTATTTGCTGCATGAGAGGAGTGATACACACAGGTATGCATTTTATATAGATCATTCTGAACTCAGGGGGAAGATGAAGTGAGAGGTAGAAGCTGAAAGCACAGAATACAAGTCCAATTATCTCCACCCCCTCAAGAAAGCAAAAGGGTTTGTAATAATTGTGGAATGGGAACTTTGGAATGGAAATCCATCAAACACTAAAAGTTCTGCACTGCAGATGCTCGCATTAATTTACCCTTCGTCTGTGCTTGAAATCCTGGGACCCTTGGTTGAGAGAGAATGAGATAAACATCCAGGCGACCTCTCATTCCTCCAGCTCTGGTGCTGTGTCCTGTTAACTCGCGTCTGAGAATTTCCTTGCTCCGGTTTTTGATGTCTGTATGTATGATCACTCCCCTGCGTAAGGTTTTTTACTCTCATTTGCAGATGATGGTTGGCCTTTCAGTCAATATTAGCTTGAAGTAAAGACTTTCAATAAAGTAACTCGGTGATTTCTACTCTTAATCTGATTACATTTAAGGATCATATCACTGTCTTCCAATTCATGCTACTCCAGGTGTGATCTGCAGACCTGTGTGGGCCCAGGGACCTTTGTCACCACGCCAGGATAAGATAGGGGCAGAATGGGAGGATAAGCACTTAGAAACCTGTCACAATCCAGATGCATCATTTCATCTACATGGAAGAGATTTTGTTGTTTTCTTTATTCTACTTTTCTAGTAGTTCATCTTTGTGTATTTTACAAAAATATTAGTCTGTGCTGGATGGGGCCAGTAAGAGAGGTTTGGGAGGGCTTGGTCCTTTATCACAGATAGTTTGAGACACTTTGTTCTACTTCATGTGGCAAAATGAATGCTGTAGCAGAAAGAAAGCAAGCAAAATCACCCTAGCAGTTTTGAGTGACTACACTGCGTCAAGCAGGTAAACTGGATGTCTCACTTGATAGTCACCAAAGCTCTGTGAGATGGACACATCTATAGCTATTTTGCAAATGAACAAACTGGGCTAGGAGAATGTGTGCAGATTATCTAGGTTGGAATCAACTTCAAATCTATGTAACCTTCCACTACCACCACCATCAATGCTGTTCTTAACACTTCCTGCTTCCCTGCTACAAAGCATATAATTTAGTGCTAAAATTAGGCTTGGAATCATGAAGAGATGGACATTGTATTAAGATCAGGGTTCCTATCATATGCCATTTCTAATGTCTATAATTCCTAGCACAGCACTAGACACAACGTTGATTTCCAGTATGTGGTGGATGATTGGCACCACCCTAGAGTGCCCTTGCTATTAATATGCTCCCTTAGAGGTAAAGAGCACCAAATACTCTGGGAAAAACAAGTGCAGGCCTTCTCATAAGCAGGCCATGCTGTCAATTAGAGTGGAGCCTGCATCAGATCATTATCTAAAAACAAGCAAACCTTAGACCACCTGTTTGAACTGATGAGATATTTTCTTTTTATCTCGGAAAACTGTGTGTGTGTGTGTGTGTGTGTGTGTGTGTGTGTGTGTGTGTGTGTGTTTGAAGAATGAGAAGGACATAAAACTAAGCTTATTTATTTTTAAGGCCTCAAACTATTGCAGATGTTCAAATAGGCTGGAAGATCACCAAGAAACACTTTGTCACATGTCATTGTCTCTGATCCTATCCCACCTCAGCCATCTGTAATGTTAGATTAACTGAATGATTGAATGCACTTCCGTTTCAGGTTTTAACTGTGAACATTTAACATGCTACAGTCCAGGAAAGTTCCCCACACATCCGAGATTAAGCACTCTAGATGTTATCCTGGTGCCTATCTCATTCAGGACTAACACACTTTGAAGAGAGCATGTCCCTGGGCTGGTCCCTACTATAAATTTTGTTTCAGGACTTGCCAGTGCCCTGAGCGGAGTATGCAAAGTGCAATCCCAGCTGCAGACCGTGTGTGAGATTGACATTTCAGATAAATTGAAATACAGTCCGAAGTATCCTTCATCAAAGTACAAAGCTATATTCTGGGATCCTAGATGAACCAGGTGCCCAAACTGCTCAGCTGACCTGCCAGTGTGTCAAAGGCACCACGTAAGGAGGGACCACGGCACACAGACGCCGTGGCAGAGTCAACAGGACGGCGGGCATGAGGGAGTTTTGAAATCTGGAGCACCCCGGAAAGTGGAGAAGTGGAGTTGATACGTCCCCTCATCCTGACTTTTTCTCTGTCTAAGATCTTGCTAACAAAATCTAGGTGTTTCTTTATTCTTTTTTTATCATTTTTTTTTTTTTTTTTTGGAGACAGGGCCTGGCTCTGTCTCCCAGGCTGTATTGTGCACTGGTGAGATCTTGGCTCACTGCAACCTTCACCTCCCGGGCTCAAGCAATCCTTCCACCTCAGCCTTCTTAGTAGCTGAGACTACAGGCACGTACCACCACACCCAGCTAACGTTTTGTATTTTTGTAGACGTGAGGTTTTGCCATGTTGCCTGGGCTGACCTCCAACTCCTAGGCTCAAGTGAGGCCACCTGCTCTGGCCTCCCAAATTACTGGTATTACAGGCATGAGCCACCATTCCCAGCCCATTTCTTTATTCTTAATAATAACAATTGTATTAAGAATATCTATCAATGAGTGACTAGCTACTACATATTAAGCACTATGCTTAAGATATTGCTATGGTTTGAATATTTGTGCCCCCAAAATTCATATGAAAATCCTCATCCCCATGGTGACACTATTAGGAGGTAGAAACTATGGGAGGTGATTAGGTTATTAGGGCAGAGCCCTCACGAATGGGATTAGGGTTCTGAGAAAAGAGACCCCAGAGCGCTCTCTCACTCCCTCCACCATGTGAGATTACGGTAAGAAGTTTCTATCTATAAACCAAGAAGCAAGCAGGCCCTCATCAGACACTGAATCTGCCTAACTCAAAGTGTGATTAGGATTCTCCAGGCTTTACAACTGTAACAAATACATTTCTGTTTTATATAAATCACCCAGGCTATGGTATTTTACTATAGAAGCCAAAACATATTAATATAGGTATAATGCAAAAGTTAGCTTCTTTAGCCCTCTCCTTAATCATCCGGGGTAGGTATCATTACCTTCATGTTACAGATAAAGAAATTGAAGCTCAGAAGGTAACAAGGCTAGTGAGTGATGATAGAGCCTGTGTTTAAATTCAGATGCATTGATCCTTAAACTGGTAATTTTTATTATTTTGGTTTCCTCTAATAGGAAGTAAAGTCGACCTGATAATTCTATTATGGTTAAAAATATATAGTTCTGTATACTGAAAAGTCTAAGTTATACATAAAAGTTTTGACTCTTCAGGTTGAAAATCAACACCAGAATCATTCTTAGCAAGAACATCGTCTTTAAGACTTGAGACAGGAACTACTGCCACCTCTGCACGTCTCGGGATGTGAGCAAGCGGTGTGACTTTCTGAGGCATTCGTATTGCAGCCTCCAGAGACACAGAGCAACATGAAGGCTTCCTGATGGCAATGAATAGTTTCCCACCTCATTTCCTTGTTGCCACAGACATTCAAAGAGAATAAAAGGACAGAAACTCAGAGTCTTGTTGTGGTGCCAAATAAAGGAGATCATAGGGACGTTAACAGTGATAAAGCAAAAAGCCCTGAAATCAGTGTTTCTCAAAGTGAACTCTGCAGAGCAGCAAGCCTGAGTCGCGAGGTAAGATGTTTGGCTAAGCAAACGGGGGAAGTGCTATACTATGCCAGTTTTAGACATTCTCCCTTGCACGTTAATATATCAAAAGCATTGGAGAAAACTGCCATTAAAGAAAGAAAAACAAACTTGCATTTGATGTAACCTAACATATTGCATTACGCTCATAAAAATAAATGTGTGTAAATATTTGCCCTAGTGATATTCTTCAATTTCTGCTGTATACTTATGAGGACATCCAAAATGGTTAGCATTCTTGGGGACTCAGATAACCTTGGATGATCCCGTTTATCACCAGCTCCCTGTCTGAGCATGCATACTGTCAATACTTCCATCTACATGAATCAGGTTAAAGGGGGAATAAAAGACTGCCTAAAAAGAAAGCATATTTACCAACCAAAAAGATAAGTACTCATTAATCTTTTCATTTTTGGATTTGTACTCCTTTGAAAGTATGATGAAGGCAACAGGGCACAAAAATAATTTGGCAAACAATTTAAGAACGTGTATAGACAGCCCCCAAATGTCCAATGGACCACTCGAACCAAGTTAACAAATCTCTAAATAGAAATTAGAGACAAACAAAATTATTATCAGGTAATATCTTGGGAGAAACCAATAAAACTCTTCCATGGACACTTACTAAATGGAGACGCAAAGGAAAGAACAACCATTAAATGACATATGAGTATTATCTGTCAAGAATGTGCTCAAAATATACGAGGAAGAAAAGAAGTCATATTTTACTGACAGGAAATAGGATAGTTGAGGTTACCCAAGCTGACATTCCTAGAGTAGAGCTGGTTAACTCCAGTTCTGTCTGAGTCTGGAAAGCATTCCCCCACTACCAGTTTAATCGGAACAACATAGATGGGTACCAAGTGGCTCTAGCTTCAGGGAGCAATTTATTTGGGGAAGATTAAAGATTGCATATGACAAGAAAACTAGTAAAACAGGTAGAATGTGTTAGAGACACAGAGAAACAGTGCTGAATAAAATAAAGAAATTAATGTTTCAGTGTAGCTTGGAAATGTGTATTTGTGTGTGCATGTGCATGAGCTTGAGTGTGTGTGTGCACAGGTGCAAGCTTGTGCTACAGGAGCAACATAAAGACATTGAGAACACCAGAAACAATGCTCTGGCTTCCCTGATCCTGGGTCTAAGTGGCATGAAGGCAGGTACTAGCTCTTTACCACTATTGAACATTGTCTACACACAACAGACACTCAATAAATACCACGGAGTGCATGCAACGGTAGAGCTGAAAAGAGAGAGGAGGGCTGAGTAAAGAGTCTGTACCTTGAACCTTTTACAGCTGAGTCATTGACTGCACTTTCATGCACCAGGGACACAGAGAAAACCTAGATAACATGGAGGCCATGGCAGGAGGCGTGGAGTGCTTCCAGAGCACCAGGATTAACGAGGTTCAGTTGGGCTGCAGCCTTACTACTTGATTGGGTTTAGGCACCAGTGTTAGCATCCAGTATCTCTCCTAGGGATGAATTCCAATATGATTATACACAATATGCAGGTCATGTGAAGTGATATTGAATGGGGAAATGTATGTGCAGTCGGACACAACTTGGCTTTGGCCAGGTCCGCCCAAGCTCTGTGTCTACCAGTGACAAGCCTTGGGTAAGATACTTCACCTGTCCCAGTTTCACTTTCTCCTCTGTAAAATGAGGATCTTAACACTGACCTTCTGACTTGAAGATTGTAAGCCCTAGAGGCAGACTCCCTGAGCAGACATTTCACTTTCCAGCTACGTGACTAACCTTCAGTGGCTCTGTTTCCTTATCTGTAAACATTCAGCATATTTTACCACGTGGGGTTATTATGAAGATTAATGCGCTAATAGATGAAAAGAGCTCAGTATTGTTTCCAGTCTGTAGTGAGTGTTGGATAAATGTTAGGCTTTCCTCATCACTTGCCTTGGTCTTATTTTTGCTGTTACCTAGTAAGCATTCAATTCTTATGCTGCGATTGATACTAAAGATGGATCATTTGAACAAGTCGTTCTCTCAAAGCTGTTTTAGGAATTTCTCAGATTTCTGTATCAAAGGAATTTCTTGCAATTGGAAACTTTAAAGGCCATTCAAGGCCATTTTCTAACTCAAGAAAAAAAATGTGTGCCCAAGGCTGCATCTCCCTCCCCAGTCCAACCTCAGCCTTCTTTCCTCACTTCCTCTATACAAGGCATGGTATCACTCAGGGGATGTTGAGGCATGTCAGTGGAGCTTTTGTCATTATGAAACCCTTTTTTAATCCCTATGTCTAAAATGTCCCCTTAGCATTAAAAACCCAATTGTCTTCTTTTCTTGTAACTTGACCTGCTAGGAACGTGATTAGTTAATTGCTGTGGGCACCTGACATTTCAAGGAAAAAATGAACACCTCAGCCATCTTCCTTCTGATGCAATGGAAAATGATTAAGCTTCAGTGGTTTCTCAGCAGGAGGCGGCTGTTTTCAGGTGGCTGTTCAGAGCCTTGCAAATTCTAGATGTTAACCTGTTATTTTCTGTGTTTTTCTCTTTTGTGATGGGATATCAGGGGAGGTGGAGGAAAGGCCAAAGGGTAAGGCTCTGAGTAATTTCTCCAAAATCTCTGCTCTTTGTAATAAAAATGTTCATTTCTATTAATTCCAGATTGTTTGCAATGTGCATACTCTGCCACTGGCAAATTGTGACTTCTCCGAAGTTTTCCTTTTCTGTCATTGTCTTTTATTTTCTAGAAGACTCTTTCCCTTTGTGGGGGGGGCTCTTTCCCACTCTCTTCAGCACCCCAGAGCTCACACTCACCCTGTCAGGTGCTGGAAAAGGGCACAACGCTCAGGCACATTGAGGTTAAATTTCCAGCATCTAGAATAAGGCTGTCCCCTCCTCCCCTCCCTGAGGATGTTCAGGGTAATGAGGCTCTCAGAGCCTTTCTTTCTTCATCTTTTCTGGGTCATGGATGCGTTTTGGAAATTGGGTGAAATATAAATACCTTTATTCAAGAAAAATGCAAAAATGCAGATATATGCACAGGGATGAGTGCACAATTTCGGGGGGATTCACAACACCTCTTAAACACAGAATGGAAATTGTTACGGGTCCTAATGTAGCACCCATAGCAAGACTCTCTGTGAGAGGCCTGCCAAGGGGGAGGTGGAGGAATGGCCTTTCTGTCAATACTACTTCATTCTACCTTCTTCCCCAACACATAAAGCCAGTAATAGAGATTGTCTGAAAACTGGCATTAGAATAAAAAGAAAGAAGGTTATTAATATTATCATTGTCTACACTGTGCATTTTTTTTTTTTTTTTTTTTTTTTTTTTGAGACGGAGTCTCGCTCTGCCACCCAGGCTGGAGTGCAGTGGCCAGATCTCAGCTCACTGCAAGCTCCGCCTCCCGGGTTCACGCCATTCTCCTGCCTTAGCCTCCCGAGTAGCTGGGATTACAGGCGCCCGCCACCTCGCCCGGCTAGTTTTTTGTATTTTTTAGTAGAGACGGGGTTTCACCGTGTCAGCCAGGATGGTCTCGATCTCCTGACCTTGTGATCCACCCGTCTCGGCCTCCCAAAGTGCTGGGATTACAGGCTTGAGCCACCACGCCCGGCCTACACTGTGCATTTTTAAAATCAGAGGATGTTAAGAGATAAGACATTATATACAACTATAACATCATGCTGTGTTGTAACACTATCTGGTAACTCTGCCTTGAAGAAAACCAGGCCTGGCATGGTGGCTCACACCTGTAATCCCAGCACTTTGGGAGGCCAAGGCAGGTAGATCTATGAGGTCAGGAGTTCGAAACCAGCCTGGTCAACATGGTGAGACCACATCTCTACTAAAACTATAAAAATTTGCCAAGCGTGTTGGCAGGTGCCTGTAATCCCAACTACTTGGGGGGCTGAGGCAGGAGAATCACTTGAACCTGGGAGGCGGAGGTTGCAGTGAACCGAGATTGCACCATTGCACTCCAGCCTGGGCGGCAGAGCTAGACTCTGTCTCAAAATAGAAAAAATAAAATAAATAAAATAAAAAGAAAAGAAAAAAAAAAGAAAAATCAAAGTTTCAAGAAAGAGTTTATTTTCAAATGAAGGCCAATATGGAAGACTTACCTAGACCCACAGAAATTGAATCAGGGGTATTTGTTACTAAGCTTGCTTGTTTGCTTTTCCCTGAGGCATCAGGAAAACAGTGAATTCATTGATATCAAGTTTCTGTGAACACATTTCGGAGCCAGAGACATATTTGAAATCTCATGTTTTATTTGAAAATTTCATGAAATTTTGTATTCTACTCCAGAACATATTTGTATTTTTAAATATATACACATAATATGTATTTCTTACTCTTTGGATGAAATTGACATTCCAGGAAGATGGGCCTCACTTACTTGTGTTTGTGTGTGTGTGTGTGTGTGTGTGTATGTGTTTTCTCACTACCATTGCTTCCGTCTGTGGCGAGGGTGGGGTTATAGCTACAATTAAGAAGTTTAGTTTCTGAGATAAGGTCACCCTGAAGGATATGTGCCCTCAAACATGCCGAGATCATGTCACAGCATCCGCCATCATGACAGTTGAGGAGATACGAGCTACCATGTGGCTCTATGAAACATTTAAACAAGAGAAAAAGCACAATGGTGAACTACCAGAAAGGAGCCAATATAAACCATCACCTCCATAAGGGTGGCCATGGGAAGGTGGAACCCAAGACCTATGGGACTCTCTGTATTCCACAATTTTTAAAAAATAAGCCCTGGTTTATATTCAGAAATTGAATGTGTTTCTTTACCAATATCTAAGATCAGTTCCTGGTTTAGAATTGGTGCTCTAAAAATATTTGTAAAATGAGTAAAATATCCTCGAATTCATTAGACTGATATATTGACAAACTGCTAGGAGCTCCCATTCTACCTGGATTGTAAAATCTTTTCTCCAATGTAAAGGACACAGTACTTTGGGTTCAGAGACCAGGGCTGGATTTCAGGCAAACCATTTAATAATTGTATGAAGTTAAGAAAATTACTTTGATACTCTAAACATAAATTTCTTCATCTAAAAAGTAAGAATAATGGTATTAACCATATAGGGTCATGAGCCAGATTAGTAGTAATGTATGTCAATGATAAGATCTGGCTCACAGTAAGCAGTACTCCTATTGCTATAGACAGAGGCTATAGTAAATGTAATTCTTCTCACTGATTGCAGTTCACCAAACTCTGAATGAAAACAGAAGTAGAAGCAAATAAAAGACAGCATATAATACAGGGCCTAAAAATGTAATATCTACTGTATAAGTATTAAGGATTTAGAGGACAGTCATACTAATTAAGACTAGAGAAGAGTGGACAAGAACTGGCCCATGGGGAAGATCTGGGCAGATAAAGGTAAGATGAGAGTAAAAAGGTCACTTAATTTAGGAGAAACCCAAAATGGTACCAGTTATCCCGGAACAAAGTAAAGAGATCGATTTATGTCAGTTGAGGGCCAAGTAAGTGAAAGAGTGAGTTACAGAAAGTAGAGACAATATCCTTTCCACAATATGGTTTCTTGGTACTTTCATTTTAGACTTTAAGGTTTATGTTGTAAACCTCATTGAATCTTCTCTCCAACCCAGGATTCCTTATGATCATCACATTGTAGCCCACACAGGTTGGTAAGAACAAATTAGGATTGCATTCTATTCCAGACATCATATTTTAAATAAAACATTGACAAAATGAAATATACTACAAATAAGAGAACATGATGATGGGGGGTCCAAGGGAAAGGAATCATGTCATAGAAAAAAATAAGAAAAAGAAGATATAAAAAGATTGAAAAGATTGAGAGAAGAGTGGTGGCTATCATTATGTATTTGTGGAATAATTATGATGAAGAGGAAGAAGACTTGGTTTGAAATGTCCAGTGAGTAGAGCTAAGGAGAGTGGTTTGGTGGTACTTGGAGCAGACTTGTGTACAGTGGAAGAAAGAATGTCCTACCAGCTATAATTTTTGTTGAGGAACTGAGCTGTCCTGTGAGGTCCCACCTCTTCACTTAGGAGGTTAAGTAAAATGGAATAGTCAACCATCTGCAATGTTTTAGGGAATGTGGAGATCTATATACATTATGCAGGGTAGGCTGGACTACATCACTTTCAAGGTCCTTTTCCCAACTCTGCAGTCTCTTACCTCTGATTTTATCACTTTCCTTTTTCAAAAGGCAGACATCCAGTAGAGACCAAGGCCATTCATCTTCTTTCCATTGAAAAGACAAATTAAAGACTATTTCTAATGTAATTGATGTTAACAACTGAATATTAGACTGGAGAAGATAAGCAATCAAAGCCAGGATTATTATCTAGCTGATCTTTGAGCTGCTAAATAAGGTAGAGAGTGCCATCTAAATAGATTGGTTCATGACCTTTCCTGAGACATGTAGTTACATCACCTCCAAAGCATAGGCAACTTTGGCACCTTTAGTTTTTATCCAATAGTCTTTCAAACATAGATAGATGATTGATAGATAGATAGATAGATAGATAGATAGATAGATAGATAGATAGACAGACAGATAGATAGACAGACAGACAGATAGAGAGTTATGCTTATGGAAGAGGGGGCCTACAAAAAGAAGAAATTGACAGAAAGTGCTTTACTATAAACAGACTTCAGTGATTGCATTATAGCACATGGCACCCTGCCAAAAGGTGTACTGACTAGATAATTTTTAAACAGAGGTAGAAATGTAAACCAACCTTAAAAACCCTTTGAAAACCTAAAACTGGTATAAACTTTACCTTTGCAGTTCCTAGTCCGGGAGATGTACCCCCAGTCCAGGATATGTACCCTCAGTCCCTCTTTCACTGTGCCCAGATCCTCCGTGTTATCCTTGTCTGTCTAAAGCCTATGAGGACAGCACAGCCATTATTACTCCTCCAAATAATGAAAATTATAATAAATATGATTTCAGCAAAATCATGGTTACAGCTTCTTAAAAATATTCTTTATCTTATGTTATTCGCAATAGAAAATAGGAAGGGTATCATCACCTTTTTTGGGAAAAAATGTGAAATAATAAAGAGGAATTTACATAGCCAGTGAGCAGAACCAGGATGAAAATGTATGCCATCATATTGCTCTTCTATTTTATATCTCTTTCTATATGTCTAAATGCTGCAAGAAAACCTCTTTTTAAAATTTTTCATTGGCTGGACATGGTGGCTCATGCCTGTAAATCCCAGCACTTTGGTGGGCTGAGGCAGGTGGATAACCTAATGTCAGGAGTGCAAGACCAGCCTGGCCAACATGGTGAAAACCCTTCTCTACTCAAATACAGAAATTAGTTGGGCATGGTGTCTCA
Source organism: Macaca mulatta (assembly GCF_049350105.2). Taxonomy (NCBI): domain Eukaryota; kingdom Metazoa; phylum Chordata; class Mammalia; order Primates; family Cercopithecidae; genus Macaca; species Macaca mulatta. Next base: position 13,401,839 of record NC_133417.1, read on the forward strand.
GACCTGTAATTCCAGCTATTCAGAGGCTGAGGCAGGAGAATCACTTGAACCCAGGAGCTGGAGGTTGCAGTAACCTGAGATGGCCCCTCTGCACTCCAGCCTGGGCAACAGAGCGAGACTCTGTCTCAAATGTGTGTGTGTGTGTGTGTGTGTGTGTGTGTATACACACATATATTTGACACATCATGATGCATAAATCACTAATAGATCTAAACTAGTCTCTCAACCCTTGATTATCTTCACATTTGAGTTACATGATTATCTGTTGTGGGAGACAAAAGACGGCATATAATACAATGTGCATTGTAGAATGTTCCTTTCCAATATCTCTGATCTCTATTCACTAGATTCCAGTAGCAACCCCCGAGCTGTGACAACCAAAAGTGTCTTCAGACCCTACCATATGTCCCCTGGGGCAAAGTTACAGCTGATTGAAAACCACTAATCTGACTCCACGTTAATTCCTTTTTTAAAAAAAGAGGCACAAACTAAATTAATTGACAGTATGTGTATACGTCTGCTGTGTGTAGGCATGTGTGCCCATACATGTGCAAATAATGGACAAAGAAACCTCCCAATGTCTTTGGTTTCTTCTAGGACTCAAACCTTCCCAGCACATAAAAGCAATGGCACCATCTTGGCATTAGTGTTTAACCCGGGCTGAGGATTGGATGGTGTGTAAAATGAGACTTTGGCCATCAAGTGAGGTATTTTTATTTCCTCATACACAAAATGATATCATTTCCCAATGAACCACAAAACACTTAGCTATAGGAACCCAATAAGTCAAATTGAATTTGCCAACAAAAATTGATATTTATGCAGAAGACATAGAAATCTTTACTCTAAACAATGTATCAACAAGGGTGAGAACATCAATAGAGTTATACATTCTCCCCTTGAATTGATTTTGTTTCAGTTGCTCAAATGTTTTTTGGATTAACTTTACTAATGAATTTTCACAGTGGTTTATTCTCTTGACTACTAAGCCACAGTCTGTGCTTAATTATGATATGCTTGCCTAAGTCCAGGTCTTTTATCAGACCATTAATGGCTAGAAAAGATTTGCATGGATGACAAACTAATACTCCTTGTTTGTAAAGGACAAAACCAAGAATGCACTGCCTATGAATATTTGCATTCCATTCATATATAACAGATTACAGAAACTGTCACCATTATACTTGTATTTAAATGCCTTAGTTCTTTTAAGCTTGAACAATTCTCTGTGTGTATATTGTGACCCATATCCAAAATTAATACAACAGTTATAATAAGAACAACAGGAAATATTTCTATTGTAGTCTCACAATTTTAGAATTTGTGGTTTGATATATTAAAAGCTGTCTACCAAAGATCTCTGTCTTCTGCCAGTAAAGAAGTAAGCACTGTTACACACACACACACACACACACACACACACACAGGCACACAGAGTCATATATATTATATTTACAAGACACGTGGCATACTGTAAGGTTATCTCAAAACGACAAATCAATACCTCAAAACCAATGGAACTACTGTGTAATTTTATGTCTCTTCCATATTCTTTATATAATTAGACAATTGTTGAAGGAGCTTTGTGTTTTTCAGGTAACAGTATCTTGGCCTAAATAAACTCCAAGGCCAAGGTGCTCACTAATCCAATGTGTACTTATTATCCATATGCTCAAATATCACGATCTCCTGATTGTGGTACTGAAATGTCAAGCTGAATACATTTGAAGTTCACAGTCTATCTGTTAGGCAAAAGAACCATGTGAAAGAGGTATAAAAATAACCACAGTAAATCAGAATGCAAAGAATGCTTATTGAACGCCACCCTGAAACAAGCAGCCACAGTGGAGCGTGTCTGCATACCTCCCGACAGCATTTGATTTCAGAAAGTAAGTAGATATTAATTTCCATCCAAATGCCCATTTCAATTCATTATCTGGAGAGGTAAATATTCACAAAGGTGACACCCAAGTCAATATTGACCTTGGGGGATAATAAATCTTGACAGTTACCGGCACAAGTGGTTTACATAGCGGATATGCACATGTACAATTCCACCAGCTACACTAACCGTGAAAAAAATCTAAAAAGAAATCATTAAAAAATCTGTGTATGCATATATATGTGTGCATACTATTTAATATTATTAAATTATTTTGAGTAATCCATTAAATAAACCTTCCTGTATTAAATTATTACTTATATTAAATTTTATTACAAATACAAAGCAGGGTCATTTGGGGTTCACCCGGGGGGGAGGAGAGAGCACAGTGTAGACCTAAATAAAAGGATTTTGTGATGAATGGTACTCTAAGTAAACACTCAAAGATGTGATTAAAGTTAATATTCTGACCAGAATCAGAAATCAAGACTGAATCCAGGTGTGTGACAATTTTATTTGTATATTTTCATCACTTCTACTCACATTAATTAACATTAGGGAGCACTGAGATGGCCTCACTGATGGAGCCCAAAGGTCCGTTTATTTCACAGATGTTGGGAGACAGAGGCATGAGGCGGTTGAGGGCCCACTGCACTGTACACTCAGGGGTTTGCCCTGTAATATCCCTCATCCAGGCTTGCTGCCTGTGTTTGGGTTTCACCTAACCTGTCGTGCTTCAGTTCAATTTATTAAGTAGTTATTTTGCCATTTACTGTGCTATATATGGGCAATTTAATCACAGCTAACATGAGATTCCCTTTTCTGAGGAGGTCCCAAGGGAATGCCTGGAATGCAGGTAGATAATGCAAGGGCTTTCACAAAACAATTATTGAAAATACAAATAGCTACCACCAACTAAGGATATCAAGATAAGGACACAAGTATTTGACAAGCTACCATCTTTTCAAATCAGTAAATTCCAGGAAGAATGCCTTGCCCTGACACTCACATAAAATAGTAAGATATATCAGATTTACAATGGTTTAGAATAAAGCGCCTGCTTATTTAGTGTAACTTAGGGCAGAGATCATGTTTGAAGTATTTACCAGCCTGGACATCAGCTCGTTGGCCAATGCAAGCAGAGCCAGGTGGGGCACACCCAGTGTGGCTCTGCTGCTGTGCACCAGACAGGCGTGGACCATGACTGAGGAGGGATTCCATCCCCGCTCTTCCTCAAAACATTCTTGCGCCTAGTCGCTTTTGCGTGAAATTGTAAGCTTAGAGATTCCTGCAATTAAGAATAAGGCAGAAATCTTCACACGGCACCTACATGAAGAGTCAGAAGAAGGGCAGGCTGAGTGGTAGGATTCTAGGCCCTTCACTCTATTTTCTTCAAAGCTGCTCTTGTAATTTATTTTACATATTAAAATCATATGTAAGATTTCATTTAGTAAACCCAAAGGTTCTGCTTTTCAAATAAAATTTAAATATTTAAGGCTTTATTCCTTGAAAGGTTAATTCGTTTTCAGAGCTAGAACACTGCGTTGATTAATTGCCTCAGTGTGAACAGCCTCAGAATACTCTGTCCTTTCTCGATAGCTCCCATTGTTGATGCAGAAGACAGGCAAGACTGTAAGGCACTGGACATTGAGCAAATTATCTGGCCTCTCCAAACCCAAACAAGAAGGTCCACTGACTCAAGACGATAGCTGAAATAGAAGACACAGGAGACACAAAGACAGGCCTCGCAACCAAGCCAATGAGCAAGCCTGAGGGACAGACTCATGAGAACTTGAGAATAAAATAAAGCATTTACTACTGTGGTTTTCCATGCAGTTGACAATGAAAGCAGGTATGTACAAGCACTGTTCCTTCCCTACCAAGGGAATGCTCTGAAGCCAGTCGGTCAGGGGGCCATCATTTGGCACTAGTCAGTGATAGTCAGTGATGAAAAATAATGAAACTGGGTATACACTTGTCAAACCTAACCTTCTGCTCATCCCTATTGGGTAAAAAGAGCTTACAGTCTGGATCTGGGGATGAATCTTGCAGTGTAAAGACAAAGAACAGATCTGAATGCATCCAATAATTACCTTGTTTGAAACGATTATCTAAGTGTCAGGAATAAGGTTTTTCTAATTAGTAAAAAAATTGTATTGTTTATTTAATTGGTCTATATAAATTGTATGTATTTGTGGAGTACAACATAATGTTTTGATATATGTATACAGTGTGAAATGGTAAAAATATTTAAATCTTACTCTCTTAGCAATTCTTAAGTGTATAACACATTATTTTTAAGTATAGTCACCTTGCTGTACAAAAGACCTCTAGAACTTATTCCACCTTTCTAAGTGAAACTTTGTACCTTTTGACCGACGTCTCCCATTCCTCCCTACACCTACAGCCGCTGGCAACAACCATCCTACCTCCTGCTTCTATGAATTTGAGATTTTTAGATTCCACACATAAGTGAGTTGTGTAGTGTTTGCCTTTCTGTGACTGGCTTGTTTCACTTGGCATAATGTCCTCCAGGTTAATCTACGTTGTCACAAATGACAGAATTTCCTTCTTTTTCAAGGTTGACTAGTATTCTGTTGTGTTTTTATACTATGCACTTTCTATCCATTAATCTGCTAATGAACACTTAGGTTAGTTTCATGACTTGACTATTGTAGATAACGCTACAGTGGACATGGGAGAGCAGAATTTAGAGATAAAATCCATGTAACAAATTCTAGGGCTGCAGTATTCTTCAAGGGTGAAATATTATGTAGTGACAAAAATACTGCACTTAGTGACGGGGGAGTCTCAGGAACAGACACTCATAGTGGGCACTGATCATGGAATCCACAAGGCCATTAGTGAAGGCATGACGCCTGGCCACCAAAAGTTGATGAAAAGCTTTAGTGAGCAATACAAGCAACTTTTATAAACGGCTAACCTATAGGAACTGGTTGCCATAGTGACTTCTAGATAGGGAGAAGGAGCCTTCTGCAAGACTGGAATAAGATGGCCTGAACATTGGGGCAGAATCTGTGGGTCTAGACACATGAGGCTTTTCTCACCCTGGATGATAGGGAAAGACTGTCTCTGATAGGATGAATTATCTGCTGGAGTTTAACAACAGCCTAAGCCTTTGTGTTGAGTTCAATAAAACAGCAGATAAAACTTTTAAAAGTATGAGTTTTGGAGCCAGAGAAAAGTGGGTTAAAATCCCAGTGTGACCACCTATAGCTATTTAATCTTGGGTAAATTACCACACCATCCAAGCCAGTATATCCTCACCCTAGAATGGGGAAAAGAACAACTGTCTCATAGGACTGTGATAATAAATAGAGTAAGATCTTACCAAGTACCAACCTTGGCACGGAGTGTAGGTTTGAAACCCTGCTGAGAAAGAAACACATTACTTAACTTTATCTCTAATCTCCAGTGTTCCAGCATTCCAATCTGCTTGGTTTCATTTCTTTGGATTGTGTCACAGGGTTCCTGATTGTTGTAGAATCAGAGGCATTAATCTTTTAATATCCTGGTGGTTTCAGCCTATCTCCAATCAGAAAGCATCTGCTCTGGTTGACCCCATTACTGTAAACTGACAGAGCTCATTCACTCAAAGGTACAACTCATGGATGTGGCAGCATAGTCCCAGGTGACCGTAACAGGGGCAAGCAGTATCTGAAGACTTGGGGTGGGGCTGGGGTTTCTTTTTACCCAGAGCCCATCCAAAAGGCTCTGTTTCTGTTCACTATGCCAGTCTGTGGGTTTCCTTTTCTCTTGTGAATTAATAAGTCCTTCCTACTCCCCATTATTGATTCATCATAATAGGCAGTTCACAGATTAACAGTTGATCATGGGAAATGCAGCAACCTGTTGTTCTGAGATGAGGAGAGAGACCACAAAGTAGGACTCTGTGATACAGGAAGACTGGAAAACATAAATAGGGAGAAAGAGCCAAAAAACTGAAGCCTGTGCCCCCGGGATTTTGCAGCCCTCTGCCATGGGTTAAGTTAATAAACTTGGGTCATCAATTTTAATTGGGGATTTGGGGAAAATATTTTATTATAATATAAACATGGATATAATATGGAGCTGAATGCAAATTTGCCTGAGTGTTGAAGATAAAATTCAAGAAATTACATGCTTCAGTGGCCATTTGAAGCTGAGCTCTCAGAATCCCCTGGGTTCCCATGCACTCTATTTTCCGGTGAGCAGCACTTCAGTGGAAAAGTTTGAAAAGCATTAACTTAGGCCATAAAACATAAAAACAAGTCATTTAGAAAAGTTAATTGCAACAGGAAGAGTGAGGAAAGGGAGGTAGAAGGGAGAGATGGAGAGGAAGAAGAGAGAAAGAAAGGAAAAAGTAGAACATGGGGAAGAGAGAGGAGAGGAAAGAGAAGGAAGAAAGGAGGATTAGAAAGAAGACAGATCAGAATATTGGGGAAGAATACCAAAGATAAGGGAGCAGGGAGAAAAGACTTAAAAAATAAGAGATGCTTCGTACATGGAGCAAGAGTAAAGGAATGACGGAAGGGTGGATCACAGTGCTATGACCTTGCTTTGAGATGACACAGTTACCTTTTGTTGTGGTTTTCTCTGGAGCTATGTGGATGGCAATTTTAATTTTTCTTCTCATCAACTGTTTTCTCATGAACAAAAAGATTTCAAAAGTGTACAGATAAATGGATGAGCACTAGGCATTTCAAAAATACCTGAGGAAGGAAGGAAGGAGGGAGGGGAGGAAGGAAGGAAAGAGGGAGGGGAGGAAGGAAGGAAGGAAGGAAGGAAGGAAGGAAGGAAGGAAGGAAGGAAGGAAGGAAGGAAGGGAGGGAGGGAGGGAGGGAGGGAGGGAGGGAAGGGGAGGGAGGAGTCACAGATAACATCTCTTAATAACTCATGAATTATGATGCAGCACCTGATTTTTAACCCCAAAACAACAAGAAAATAGGAATACTTATGCCTTATTTACCAGAAACAGACTTCAGTAGTACGCAGGAAGGCAACGTGGCTCTCTCTACTTTACAATTCTAGGTCCATCTGCCTGAATCTCCTGCAAATGGCGGTCTTAGAGAGCTGAGAACATTGTCATACACACTCCTTCCCAAGATCATGGGTTTACTTAAGGTCTGTTTAAGGATCCTTCTGCCATATGCTGACATCTTCTCCACGGGCCTGTTCAGTTTTTGGGAGGGGCTGTGCTCCTTACTTCTCCAGATGAAGCTTGTTTCCCCTACTCTTATGGGGCTCCTTTTGTGAGTTCCTCAGCAAGCAGCTTCACTGGCCAAGGCCTAGAAGCAGTGATCATGCTATGACTCAGCCCAGGAAACAAGTGAGGGATCCAGAATGGTGATGTTTCTCTGTCAGGTGGAGGTAGACTCTACTTATAGACTGTTTACATGGGAGATAAAATGAGAACAAATTTCTATTTGTCTTAGCAGTGACCCACCCATCCCATTACCCAGATGAAGGGGAAGTGGGCCAGACTTCGCTTGAAAATGGAAATGCGGCTGTCCTTGTCCTACATTGTATCGTAAGTTATTATGAAAAAATCCATGTTGAGTTTCATTAATAATTATAACAAGTATAATGATTGGATGTCCACATTATATGTATTTTATGCAGAGTCACTCATACTTTTTTTTTTTAATTTATTTATTATTATTATACTTTAAGTTGTAGGGTACATGTGCATAACGTGCAGGTTTGTTACATATGTATACTTGTGCCCTGTTGGTGTGCTGCACCCATCAACGCATCATTTACATCAGAGTCACTCATACTTAACAGACTTTGCAAGATCCATGTTAGTATCCACAGAACATATTCACAGAACGAGAATTAAATCAATCCCAAACTGTGTGACATATGCCCCTCTCACTGTCCTTTTTCATCTCCCCATTGGCCATCTGCTGCACTTTTGGTCATGTAATATGAGGGAGGGGTTCAGCCTGGGCAAAAATAGGAAAGTGGCAACACTTGTTTTGCATACCTAGAACATCCCTGTTCTTTCTCCTTCCAGATTCAAAACATTATCCTCCCTTTTCCAGATACCCAGTACTATCTCTTCCATACACACTTTTTTTTTTTTTTCTGGAAAAGGTCTGTTTCTCTGTCAAGTACAGTATAGATTTGCTTTCGTATACTCAGTGGGGCTCTGTGTCTTAAAGCTTATTTATATGAATTGGAAGGCTCCCTTCCCCACACAACTCCACCCATATTTACAGATTCAGGAAATTAATGGAGTTGGCAGATGAGTTGTTTGGGGACAGAGTTGGATGGGGCATTGCAATCAAGGGGCCTTCCCAGGTTCCCTGTGGGCACCAGGCCCATGTCTGGCCTGCATCAGTAACAGGTCTTGCCTGGAAGTTTCACTTTTGGTGACTACGCCCGTGTCGTTTAGCAAGGCAGCACTGGAATCTCAAAGATTTCTTACTCCTTTTATCTTACATCCAGAAGAGAATCATCATCTCAGGGAAAAGTTAATGGTAATATACAAACCACATGGTCACAAGACAGAGGAAAAGGAATGGGAAAGAGAGGAAGAAGGTTTAAGAAGAAGGGAGGGAGGGGGAAAAAAGATACAACTGAACCCACCTATTCATTAAATAGTGGCCTAGACTAATAGCTACATAACATTTGTCTATTTGGCACATTTCTTTAGACTGCTATTTGCTTTGGATTGCCTTTAGAAGGATATTTCTGCTTCCAAAGGTGAATAGTTAAAAATAATATACATCATGAGCAGTGTTTTGGCATTTCCCTTCACTTTCTTTCTATCTTCAACATTACTGTTGTCTTCCTTTAAAACTCTATCAATTCAGCTGATCCAGTGAACAGATGGCATTAATCAACCCCCAAGAATACGCACAAAAGCAATTAGAAATGTAGAGACATGGAATTTATGCCAGCAAATCAATTACCAATGATAGCACATCAGCGTAGCACACCCAACTTCCCCTTGTTTCTCTTTCCACTGAGCAGCCCCTGATAGCAGTAATGATCCCTGGTTTACCCCCCTGTCAGATGGGGAATGAGAACTGGGATGTTGAGGTTTAATTACACATTCCTTAATGACTAGTTCTCACTCTGCTGACAAAATCCAGCATAATTTACAGACTAGAAGATGCATCAGGAGGATGGATACAGACAGCATGTGCTATACAATGTCATGCAAATATGAAATATACTGCACTGAGAATATGGTCGTTTGGTATTCCCAGAGAAGAACTTCATTTCAGAGAACTGAGTACCTTCTCTAGCATCTATCCCTCTCATTTGTCAAAAACAATGGAAACAGCTATAGAATACATTTTAACCACCAATCTGTACCTTCTGTGAGTTTACTAGCTCATATATGCCTAGGTCTTAAATTTACTTGGCCATTATTTTTTTTTCCAACGCTGTGTAACTTTTGCAGATTCTGATATATCTATCCTTCTTTACTTAAGGTCTTACTAATTGTCACTTCAGTTATTGTAATCATCTCTTAACTGGTTTTCTTACCACCAGTCTTGGTCTATTCCAGTCTATCCTTCACAGAGTAATTTTTTAAAGCAACAAATCTGATTATAATCATTACATGTATAAAACATTCAATGAATCTCCATAGCCTTAAAAATAAAAGACTCTCATGCTTACCTACAACTCTGTTTTTTTCTTCTATCCCTATACCAAGTAATAACTGCCCCCCTCCCATTTCTCCTGCTAACGAAGTCTGACTGTTGAAATCTTAGACGAATTTGTTTTTCCTCAAAGAGTGTACTTTGATGCCCCAGCCAGTATGAGATGCTCATTTTGTGCCTTAAAGTGCATGCTGTGTTTACCTTTATCATAGCATTTATCACTCTGACATGACTGAAGGTTTATTTTTCTAACAAGCAAGTGTTCAAAGCTGCTTGAGGTTATGGACTACATTTTCTTATTCACTATTATTTTTCCAGATTCATAGACAAACTTGAGTTTAGGAAAGAGAACCTGTAGTTCTAAAATATTTTTTTCAAATGCATAACACACACACAAAACTATTAACATTTAAATCTGCTTTTGACCACAGCTTAAAAAGATGACATGGGATTCATGGAATCATGTTATCAGGGTATGATGTAGGTTTGCAATTAAAAAAAAGAGATCTTTTCAATAATTTATTAATAAAGCCCCATTGAATATAATCCAAACTTTTCCATTTTATACTGATCCTTGGGCTATAAAAGTTTTTATAGAAATGTGATTATGTATTTTTTTAGATTCTATAAGCAAAGCTCATTAAAATTCCATAAAGCAAGTTAATAAAATTGGCTGCAACTTGATACTGATGTCAGTGGATGGAGAGGCTTCCTCTGTTAGGAACAAATGGCCATGTGATACATAAATGAGACCATCATAGCAATGAAGTCATGGAAATACGAAAGCTTCCATAGGTGCAGGGGCTCGTTTTTCAGCTCCCGCATCCAATCAGGTGATCCAAACTTCTGTTCTTTCATTTAACAGCTAACTGCTTCTTGGCTTTTCCAAAACAGTAGTGAGTTATACTTGTTTCAAAAATAGACATAAAACAAATTTTAAAAGTAATACTCTAGCGATAGAGCCAAGAGAGAATTTCAGTTTAGAAATAAGCATTCTTAGCAGGAAGCCAATCATTTATTCTCTCATCCTTTCACTTGCTCAATGTTTTAGAAATTGAATATAGACTTTCAAATAAAATATGACCATCAGAGAACTTTGCATCCTAGTTGAGTAGACAAGAATTGTTAGTGCTATGGAAATGTAATATATAGGGGCACTTGATAGGCCTGAGAAAAATATTTCTCTGTGTGTGTGTGTGTGTGTGTGTGTGTGTGTGTGTGTGTGTAGTAGGGAGAGAGTGAGATAAGATAACAAATGAAAAAGGGTATTTCTAGACCAAGCAGGCAGTCTATGAAAATAAATGCAAGATTTGAGACAACAGAGCTTGTTTGTGGAATGTGAAGGAGTTTCATAAATTTGTGTTGGAGGAATGGTGAAGATGAGGTTTAGTCAGATCAGGGCCAGGCCTGTGCTAGGACAAGGAATTCATAACTATTATTTAATTAATACTTGTTGGTCTGACATCTGTAAACTTACAAGCCGTAATGTCAACTTGTGCCTTTTATGGTACTGTGTGTGTGTGTGTATGTGTACAAAAGGGATTCACAAGTCCTCATCAAGGCTGTGTCCTTTCCCTATCAAGTTTTTAAATCAAAGCTCATGAAAACATAAAGCACCAAGTGCTCATCCAGATGAGGCTCTTATCTTTGGTCATTGTGCTGTTTAGCATTTTGCATCAAATCTAGATCTCCATTTCTTTTTTCTTGTAGATGTGACTCAGGAGTTGGCCGTGGTGTGAACTGCTACTCTCATGCCCTTTGCCATGGGTAGAGCTACAGAAATTAACCATAAAGAACTCATGTCAAGTTTCCACAGATATGTATATACACAATGTCAAAGTGAATGTTTTGGAATAAGTTTCATATCTTGCAAAGAGTTTGGTGTTTGAAAATAGATAAATATAGGTCCAGATATTGACTTTTTATTGCTTAGATTTGTGATCTTGAGGAAATCATTAACTTCTGCTAACCTTGAATATACTAATCTGTAAACTGGATCTGTAAGTATACCTAGCTGTGCTGCCTTGATAATTTATGTGGACACAATATGAGGTAAGAGATAAGTGTATAGAAGTTGGTAGGAATTAAAACCCTACTATGTTGTTATTCTAATTATAATTGTTTTACAATGTTAGAATATAATCATCCCAGAAATATCCAGATGAAATGACCAGTAGGCAACCTTAGCATTTAAAGACAAAGTTCGTTAAAAGTAAATAGGATGTTAATAATAATGATCTAATCCATTTTCTTCATTTCATACAGCAAGATCATCGGGGTAACTATGTAACCTTTACAAGGTCACCATCCACAAAGTGGCAGAGTTTTGATGAATGAAGAAAGCTTCCCTTATGAATTAAAAATGTCATTATTGGCTCCAAATGTGTACACTGCAACCTTTCAATAAAGTCCTATTGAGTGAATTGCAATTGCCCTCTGGTATTGTAGGTAACTAGATCTTTTCTCCACCTTCTCATTATAAGGGAGAAAATTATCATTGTATACACAGGCAATATTTGAGTGAAGCTCTGGCTTATCAACTCAAAGACTCTGAATCACCAAATGAAGGTTTTAGGGGCATTTCAAACGATATCACATTACTTTGTTTTTTTAACAAATGGGCATTAAGAAGTAAAGTGATTCAGTAAAGGGAAACTGGGATCCAGTAATGAAAGCAATGAAATTGGGCAGAGGAACAAAGGAAAAAGAAAGAAAACTGCAATGAAGAGCATAGTCACTCATTAGAACAAAAATAAATCAAGGAGAGAGTAAGGTTTTCGTAATAAAACTAATTTTCTCATAATTTTGAACTCATGTGGAAATTGCTAGGCTAGGGTTTGGTATACATTTCCCAATTGTGGAAATATAAATTTAGTTGTGAGATGGGGGACTATCGGAAGAGAAAGGAAAAAGTGCTCATATGTATTGTCAAAGATAAGCCAATTCAACAAAAGGAAAATCTTTAAGACTCTTCCAAAAGAGCATTATAGTTCTTCCTTTACTTGTGCCGACTGTAAATGCCACAAAAAGTTGCTGCTGAAAAAACTAGACAGATTGTTTGTTTATTTTGAATATTACCTATTGATTGAGTTTGTGCATAAGCTTCAGATAACTCAAAGTGCATCTCCTTATTTGAAGAGCCTTATGAATCTGATTGACGTTCTCATATATCATAGATGAAATTCCACATGTGATGAATGAGCTAGAATGAAGAGTTTTTGATCCCTCTCTCAAGGCTGTATTTGTGTGACCCTAATATGTAGCAACAAACTTAAGATACTGTGCTTGGAAATCATTCAAAGTGATGTATAGCTCAAAATTAAAGCTCTTTATAATCTCACAACCTATACTTATTGTTAAAAATAGTAAGTAACGACACCATATGTGTTCCATGCATTCCTGCTATCTTCTGAATGCACACTCTATCACTGTAATTGTCTTTTAACATACTTAATATTTAAAGAATTTTCTCAGTAATATATGTACCTGCTGTTCTGTTTTGGAGCAGATGCATACCTAAATTGCTGTTTTATACTCAAGCCTGTGAGCACTAAAAGGTTGAATAACATAACAGGTATTTGAACCCTTAGCTGTGGCATAACTAGGGCTAGAACTCCTCAGCTCTTCTAACTCCCAGTTTCACTGTAACCAACTATCAAGTCATATCACTTCTTCTTGTGTCAAAGGAGTTAATATTATATGTAAAATGACTTTTTGTTAAACATTGGCCTACTATATCTACATTCAAAGTTAACTAATTCCCTCAGGGTAAACCCAAAGGAAGAATTGTAGCTATTTAATATCCTGAAAATCTGAAATGAGGGAATTTCTGCAGTTTTTATTACTGGTAGGTAATTATGTTCTCTGCAAAGATTCATAATACCTGTACTGAAGCTGGCCCTTCTAACCTGACTTTATTTTAATTTTGTTTAATTAGAAACTTACAAAATCTATAACTGGGCAAGCATTCATCTTTCCTTTGAAATTAAAAGCCCAAATTTTGGTCAGATTATGAGAAATGTAAGTGCACGTGCACACACACACACACACACACACACACACACAAAAACACACCACACCACAATGACAACCACCAACAACATATTATTATAAGAATAATAAAAACAATTAGAAGTTATGTATACCTGAAGAAAGTCCACAAGTGTAACTATATACCATGGAAAATATTGGGTTAATAATCCATTTTCAAGGCTATTGTCACAAATGTCATGAAGTATTACTTCAAAATATAGGAAGAATGATCTTGTAAAAAAATTTTCCAAATAAACTTTTATAAAGTGACTATTTGAAAAGAAATTGCTAATGTTCAATATATGTATACAAATATTAATTGATTATAGATAAAAATAAACCCAAGTCTTATATTTAATGAATAAAGTGTGTGGTCAGTAGAAATCTAAAGGAATTGTGGAATTTTAATGCATTTTTCTTAGAGCTTCTGCATCATAGGTTATGAAGACACCAAAATATACCAAGTTCAGAGCTAATCTTTTTCCGCTGTTCTATTATTCACTCAATTAATAGATTTTGTACAGCATAATGATCATTAATGATTATTCCTTAAGAACATTGACCCTAAAATATTTAGCAAGCAGCGAGCATTCAATTGAAATGTTGATTGGAAATGGGGAAATTAAACTGTCACTGATAAAATACTAAAGCTCATTATCACAAAGTTTCATTTTAAATGTTCAGAATTAGCTTTATTACTGCATCGGTAATGATAAGCATGAGTCTTAAATCCATGTCATTTAGGTTTTATGAGCATTATTAAAACACATTAACCACAATTCAATTAATTTACAAAATAAATGCTATTCTACAATATTTGTTTTACTGGCTCTTAAGCAAAGCTGTTGCATTAGGAAGTCCAAAGCCATATGCCTATGGAGTATATTTTACCCTTATCTCTCACCCCCATCTTTGTGGCTTTTCAAAGTATTCACTCTCCTCAGATAGGTAAATGTGCTGAAGGGAAAACACAGCTAGCTTGCTGCCACGCCTTTGTATCATTAGGACAATACTGACCTCTAGTGTTCTAGAAGGTGGAGAAACTAGTCCAGCACTGTGCCTTACTTCCTCTTACTAACCACTTAGATCTTTTTCTAAAGCAACACGGGAACAATTTCATAGAAGAAGAAGAAAAAGAAGGAGGTGGAAGACAAGGAGATGAAGAAGTAAACGAAAAAAGTCAGATTCCAACTGCTCCTACATATTCTCTGAAATAATTTATAAACCAGGGCCCTTTGGATCCTCCTTTAGAGAGGATGATCCCTTTAGCCTTCCTGTAGAATACAAACTTTAATACAATCGGTATAAGGCATTACGACTAACTGTAGATGCTGTCCCTCCAAAACTTCTGACCACAGATAGAAACACTGGCTCAGTTTTGAACATTTTTCTGTATACTACATTTGTTCAATTATCTTCCCTTGAGACATAACTCTGGGGATAAATGCACAGGGTCCTCTAGGACCTAAGTGGGTGGAGAGTGAGGTAGAAAGGCCCCTATGTGGTAAGTAATCTTCCTACTGTTCTCTAACCATGATAGTGCAAATTACAAAAAATAAAAAATAAAACTCTTCCAATATGGGTAATATTTTTGAGCTTCATGACAGGAATAAGGGATATGGGAGCAAGCCCAGAAACTTGAGGCACCTTGATAAACCATCTTTGGAAACAACACAGATGGCTTAATTGCATTCTTTCTCATTTAGGAGGTCCCAGAGCTGGAAAAACTTCCTCTCCTCAGCCTAGAGAGGCAGCTGAGAAATTGAGCCTGAACCTCTCACAGCTCCAGAGATTTATTCAAGTTTGACGGACTGGATTCTTTAAATATATAGTGCAGTTGGTGGATCCCCGGGAGTCCAGCCTTCCTGCCTATTAAATTAAATGTCCTGCACTTGCCGGGGTTAGATCTTGGACGACAGAGTGTACACTTAGTGTATACTCATTAATGTTCATAAGCACAAAGATTTTTGGGGTGGGGTGTGCATCAAAGCTCTTCCTCCTCTAATAGGGGCAGCCATTGATCTTGTGGTTGACTACAGTGGTCCATGACTCTTAGGCCAAAACTCCCAATCCTGTTAAACCGGTGCCCATTGGTTGCAGGATACCCCAACTAGAGCCTTCTACCTAGGGCAGAACGCAGAGCCACATATCGTGGGGTGCTCGGTATACTGCAAATCTGAGGCACTGCATTCAGAGATGAGGCACTGTCACCGAGCACGGTGGCTGGGAGCTTCTCCATCCCAGGAAGCTCAGCTCCCAGTGCATTCTGTCTGAACCGGGGGCCCTTCTCCGGAAAAAGCCCTGGCTGAGATCATGCAGGCATGGAACGCGGAGCTAGCAGGAGATTAAGGGAAGAGAAACCCTTCCTCATCCCCTAAACTTTGCGATAACGGAAGAAGGCAGGAAATCCAGCAGGGCTGGCTCATTTGAGCTCTGCTAACTTTTGGGATGGTTGGAGTGATGGAACCACACTGATTAGCTTTTTTTTTTTTTTTTTCCGTTTCCTTTGCCCAAAGCAGACACAATCGAGTACGCTTAGACAGTTGATTGTCTTTCTGAATGCGATCGTTTTCCACCTCACCTACCCGCCCCCAGCTCCTCGTACTCACAATTTGTCGCTGTTAATCCTAAATGCCACAAGCCGGAGAACAGCAAAGTCAAAACGCTGGTCAGCCGTGGTACAGAATCCATTTCCCCCGAGTGAGCGGTCCCTCCCAATGGAATCCCAAATTCGCAGTCGCCAGCCGCGGCTTCTTCTCGCTCGCTCTCTTCTCTGCACGGCCTGACCCCCTCCCACCCCCCCTTGGAGAGGCACTTGCTCTTTCACACCATCCCGTGCCCAGACGCTCCACCGAAACCGTGGCGGGGGAGTCTCCGGAGGTGCAGCTGGGGCTACGGTCCCCGCAACAGCCGCTAGCTGGACTCGCCTTCCTCGCCCGCCTCTTCCTTCTCTTCCTCCCTCCTTAACGGTGCAAATCCAAACCCAATTAGAACGACAAGCGCCGGAGCTCGGTGGACAGCCAAATCCACCTCTTCGGGCGCGAGAGCTGGAATCAGCACCGGGGTGGCGGACAGCTCCTTATAGGCGAGCGGGGCCGCGCGGCGCCGCCCACAGCCAGGCCCGCCCCGCGCTCGCCTATAAGAGCAGCCTGGGCGGGTCTTTGCCCCGCTCCGGCGCTTTTCCTCCAGGCAGCCTAGCCGGTGCGGTGCGCTTTGGCTACCTGGGAGTGAAACGGAAAGGAGATTCTCTCTCTCTCTACCCTCCACCGGCTTCCTCTTCCCTTCCCCCCATTTGGGGAACGAGTAGAGGTATTGAAATTTAAAGGAGATTTTCAAAGACCGCTGCTGAAGGATGCTAATAGGAGCTGGAAGACAAGCGCATTAGGAAGAGGGAATTTCCCACGGAAAGCTTTGTAATGAGCTAACGAGATGCGTTCCTCCACCCCACCTTTGGAGGGGAGGGGAAAACAGAGCTTGAATTACGCATTTAATTTCCCCTGCGTTCGTTCCCTAATGGGAAAAGCTGATGGGTCTCGATAGGATCGGGATTTCTGGTTTCGCGGTTTAACGTTGTGCGCGCTCCCCTGCTTGCAGACCCCACAGCTACTCCCACCGCTCATCCTCTCGCCGGTCTTGGCGTCTGCGTCTCCCGCCCGCTGTTGGCGCGTTGCTTCGGGCAGGTATTGCAAGGTGCTCGGGGCTCTGGATTCCAAGTCAGTGGTTCACTGACATCTCAGGGAGACGGAGAGAGGAGACACACATGGGTGTGGTAGTGATGAGAGTCAGGGTGGAAGCCCGGGTTGGCTCATAGAATTCAAAGTATGAGGACTCTGCTGTAGGGATTTGAATTTTGAAAAAGGGAAAGAGTGATTTGGGTTTCTTTCTAGACACCCCCTCTTACAAATTTTGTTTCTGTTTTTGGCTTCTAGTATACATCTGGAAACTCTCCTGCTTTATCATAAATCAACTTAGTTTGTTTTTATTGGAAGCTGTCAGAGAGCTGTCAAATCTTAACAAAATGAGGGACCATAATGATTTCTCCTATTTGAAGCTTACAATGAAGTTAGGGTTGATGAACTCTACCCACTTCAGAGGAATCTGATGTCTCCCTCTCTCCTCATCCTCCTCTTACCTTCAACAGAAGCAATTATACAATCTTATTTGTCATTGTAGACTCCTGACAATCCTGGCTGCACAACTATAGATGGGACTAGGTTTCAAGCAGCTTCTGCATGAATCCTGAGGTTAACCTTGTGTTTTTTGGTTACAGCTAGACTCACATCACTGAAATATTAAGAGATAGTTGAATGACAACTGGATTAGTGACCTCATCATTTTATTAGAGAAGAAAGAATTTTGAGGGTCCTATCACTTACACATAAATGATCCTCTTCTCTCTAAGCTTCTAACTAAAGATGATTATGTAAGTCGCTAGATTCCTGGGCAAACTGAAAGACTTTCCCAGCTGGAGTTTTAGTTAGAGTGCATGGTAGGGTGCAGTGGAGGACCACACCCAGAAGATGGTGAATGTCAACATATCGAGGCTGAGATGACCTAAGGAGCTGTCCTCTTGGCAGCTGGGAAGGGGTCTGAAGAGAGGAGAGGGCTGAGGTTCAAAATCTATCTGCATGGGTTTCTTTTTTCCTTCTACCAAGGGTACTGAGGAGCTGCCACCCAACCCCTAGCCTTTGAGGATCCCATGGTGAAAAACATTTATCTGGCTATTAATCATACTAAGAAGTCTAGAGAAATATACTGAGCCATTACAGCTTGGTATGTTCTAATTGTATGTAAACACTTAGGCATTTTTAAAAGTAGAATAGTACAGATATAACTGAAGCTCCTTTTGCATTTTCTCTGATCCCATTCATCTGCCATCATACCTAGAAGTAAACACTTTACTTATCTGGTGTATATCATTCCTATACATAATGTTTTTAAACTTTTACCATACATATTTATCTCCCTGAACAATATGTAGAGTGCTTTGTCTTTAACCAATACATAAGTGGTGCCATGTTCTTTCATTTTGCACCTTGCAATTTACTTAGTACTATAATTTTGAAATGTATGTATCCAGCTACATAAAGTCCTAGTTATTTTATTATAACTACTGTATTGTATTTCATTTCATAAATATGCCAAAATATATTCATTAATTCTTTGATGTATGGATCTATAGATTGTTTCCAGGGTTGTTGATATTTCCCTTTAAAAAGTACAATCTTGTACCTGTCTTTTAGCTATTCTTGCTCATATACTGAAGAGTAGAATTTCTGGACCATAGGAAATGCTTGTCTTCAGCTTTACCAGGTATTTTCTGTTATTCTTAAAATGATGGTACCAATTCATAAGTGTCCTCCCCCTAGTTCCACATCCCTAACAACTCTTCAAGACCCCTCTCTTTATGAATAGGAATATGATAATCAGACAACACGTCTTTTGTCACTGAGTTTAATGTTCCACTATATAATTCCACCTTCTACACCTCACACCCCCCAAAATGTTTAGTTTAATATAACATTTCAAAAATTATAGAATATGTTGGCTTTGTCTTCTGGCAGGATGGCTTAAAATTAATTATCTGTGCCAGTAAAATGTGCTTAGGATAGATATGAACAGGCAATTAGGAAATTTTTTGCCATGAAGCCCTCAAACTGTGAATGGTATTCAAGTTATTAGTAAATATTGGAACTCTGTATTCATATGTCTATGTGCAGACCCAGTGTACAGTGTATAAATTTCACCTAATTTAAACTCCTATTTACAGTTGTAGCTTTTTGTTTCTCTCCCTCAAACACACCTGTTCTCAGAGCAAGTTGAGCCTTAAATGTCAGACATGTGTCTAATATTTGTTAACATTTTAGTAAGAATACTGCAGCTCTGAATGTAGTGAGGGGTAAACAGCTGTTCCTCTGAGACAATAGTGTAAACAATGCCGTCTTCTGGGGGCATTCTGCCAGCAAGTATTTATTAGCAATAGAATATTAATCACCATAAAAACTGTTTTCAGCCAGATTGATATTTACCTATTGAAATTCTTTTGTAAAGCTTTTAGTCTGATAAATCCACTGTCCAAATGGTGAAGCAGAAGCTGAGTAAACTCCCTTTTCTCCCCCATGTTTCTCCATATAGAAAACTAACTCATCTTTGCAGAGCACTCTGCTTTGAAGAGGCTTAAAAGTTCTGCATGGATGGAGCAGGTTGAACATGAACAGAACATGGGGGAAAAATGGATAATTTTGAAACCCCAAAATGTCTGTATTTTCAAGATGATAAATCTGACCATCTCCTCAAGACAAACTTCTATTTGAAATCCTAAAAAAAAGAAATGAAACGGATAGGATGGCATTTCATTGTTTCTTTTCTTTGATTTTCCCTTGAGCGCTTCCACTTATTTTTCCTTAGGAGACAGAAGGAAAGAATCATTCATCAAATGGAATCTTTGCATTGGAATATTCAACAAGTGGTTCATCTCACTGATTTTATAATTCTCTCGTGAGGCATACAGAAGGCATGTTTGGTCATCTCCATTTTATTGATGGGATACTAAGAGGAGACTGATATTGACATGATAAATGTCACACGGAATTAATGGCTCCAACCCACAGGGGCACAAAAAATGAAGGTCTCCTCCCTCCCCCATTCTATTTCTTTTCTCTTTAGAAAGCTTACTGGTAAAAGTCACTATGACATAGGGACACCTTGAATGTATTGAAGAAAAATCCACATATAATCACAGTAGGCTACTCTATTTTTAATATCAGTTCTTTTGGATTATTTTGACTTCTCATGTTATGGTTTGTGGTAAGGACTAAAGGCTAACATCTGTTGCCACCCAAATCTTCAAAATAGAGTTTTTCAGAATATTGATGTGGCAGAAAGCTAATTATTTTTCTTTTCATTCTTTCTTGTTTCATATTTTTTTCTTTATTTTTGGTTCCTCCTTAATAGTATGTTGCCAGTAATATGATACAGAGTGTGGGAAATAGAAAAAAAACTATCTGCTTCCACAGAGTTAGGTATTATTTAGAAAACTAAGATGTAAACACATTAAAAAGTTCACAATACAAATTAGCATGTGACTATGTGTCAAATCTCTGAGATTACAAATGCTATGTGAGTTTTTAAGTTGACAAAGATTGCGTCCTCTGGGAAAGCTAAGTTGCCCTTGGCATAATGAATCGGTTCTTTGTCTCCTTGGAAGTAGGGGGATTTGAGTCACCCTGGGCCTTAAAGGTTGCTATTCAGATGAGGTCAAGTCAGGTATATTTGCATAACAGGAAAGTCAAGTCTTAGAATCATGAAGACAGAATTCTACTTTTGCAGAAGAGTGTTCAGATTAAGACCCATTAACTTTAGCCACATATGGAGAAAAATCTACTTCAGCTTCTCCCCACTACTTCTCTCCCCGTCTCTTCTAGTTCTCACTTAAGCCCTATCTTGTCACAATACTTATCCTTGACATCAAAAATAGTGATCTTCTGTCATCTGCCTCCTGCCAGTACGAGGGCCTTCTCTGTTAGAGGCCTTTGCCAGGTGTGCATGCTTCTCAGCTGGTAAGATGCTGTGCTGTTGCATATACTACTCTTTCCTCTTTGCCTGGGCTTTTTGTTCCACTGGCAAACGTTCAAGTCTAGACTCCACTAACAATTCTCTCTTTCCCTAACTCAGTAATTTCTCAAGAGTAGTTTCCTGAATAATATTTAACTTTGAGTTTTCAGTACACATAGTAGGTTTTCAAGGAACAGTTGATGTCTGATAATGTTAGCTATAAAAAGTCTTTGTCAGTTCTTTCAGGGGTTATAGCGATCCCCCAATCCACTCTTTGCACCAGAATGCAGAGGCTCCTTTAAGGACATTTATCCTTATTTACCTTAAAACCAAGATGTCAACTATATAAAAAAAAATCACTGAAAATGCAGTTTAGGATTAATATCCTGATAGTTTATTTTCCTAGTCACATGTTTCTCCAACATTTAGATTTATTTCTCAGAGGGAATTTACCCTCTAAAGTATCTATGTAATTGCATTGGTACAAATCTAGCCATGCCACATCCAGAAACATATGTCAAAAATCATGTTTCTTTTTCATTTATTTCTGCCTCTCTCTAAAAGAACTGCTGCCTATAATCACGAAGAAGTCATTTTGATATATATAGCATTTCAGGAGAAACTTGTTTGAGATAATTAAATGAAAATAATTCTGAGCTTAAAATAGGAAATTCTAAGTATTAGCCTTGCCTTTGAAGCTTACTATTACGAGGCCTGGAGTATATAACTTGGTTTCTTTGAGATTCCATTTCCATACCTGTGAATTGTGAATTATGATAATCCCTAGCTTTGGTATTTGTGCATATTCAAAGGAATCATATATTTAAAAATACTTTTGTTATACGGACACAAGTTGTAAATGCTATGTCCTAGCCTGAAGAAGACAATTTATTGAGTCCATAATCACAGGATTTCTAATGCATTTTATTTGCCAGTTCAAGTAAAAATAAGTGCAAACATCTATAAATATTACTCATTCTAGTGGAAACCTGCATGATTTATTACTCAAAATAATCACAGTAATTTAATTAACTCAACATTAACTTATTGAGCAACACTAATGTGCCTAGCCTTGTCTAATTTTTTTCTTTTTTCTTTTTTTTTTTTTTGGCTAAATAGATGTCATCAATGACCTGGTCCTATCTGAAGTTTTTTATACTTTCCACAGTTTCTAGCTGGGAAGTTGACATGCACAACAAACACAATGAGTGCTTATAGGAGAGGAACAATTTAATCCTATATTTTTCAAGTCCATCCAAGTGGCAGACATTGAGGTCCTGGTCAACAGTCAATTCCAACTTTTTCCTTGATTCCGAAACAGGCTGGTAAAGAAATCACAATTGGAGTAAGCCTACCGTAGCAACTGCATATCCCTTTGAGAGTGATTATCTGATGCTCGCCGTGTGACTCAGTTCTGACCAAAAAGACTCAAGAGGAAAAAGAGATCTTCTTAGGAAAAGAGAGAAGAGTGGGAATAAAAAGGCCATTGCTATTGTAGTTTTCCCCACAGCATGGACAATATCTTGTGAGGGGATGAGGTTTGTAATAACAATAGCCAATTTAGGACCCTAAACAGTTGGCCAAGACTACAAGATGAGAAAAAACAAAGATGGACATTTCCTGAATCTTTATCACAACATTAAATTATTTCTACTCAAGAACCATAAATATCTTTACTCTTTAAGCTACTACTTGTTAAGTCCTCTAGAAGAAAATAAAACAGTGTTCATTAAATATCAACCTGCAGTAGGCATTTGACTTTGTTTTCTCTTTTAGAATTCATGGCAAAATTCTGAAGGCAGTATCATTAGCTACATTTGGCATATAAAGATATTTTTTAAACTCCTGAAATTTAAGTAACGTTGTCCAAAACACAAAGCTATTATTTAGAAGTGCAAGGATCTGAACCTGTGTTTTCTGATACCAGATTTTTGGTTTATCATGTCATTGCTCAGTGCCACAGCTGTTCACAAATGAAATACATCTACTAAATCTGTGTGTTTGTAGAGTATGTGTGTGTGTGTGTGTGTGTGTGTGTGTGTGAATTAATCTGATCATTTGAGCCCATATATGATTGACAATTTGACTTCTATAAAAATTATTTTTAGTGTTACAAAGGCCCTGTTTCTGTCTCTTAGGGAATAGCTTACTTCACAGCCAATGTGTTATTACTCAGTTTGTTAAAGGCAATTAATGAAGAACAGCAGGTATCTGTTCTGTCCTAGGTGCACATCTGATATTTAAGTCAGGCTGACATCTAAACCTAAGATCTGTGATAGCCACTACTAGGAAAACTGTTTTACAAAATTTTCCAAGGATATATTTTTCAGGAAATAAATTATTTGGAAGAAGAAAGAGCTGATTTCAAAAGATTATTTTATTGTATAATCTAATCCCTAGTATTTATGTCCTTTTATCCCTTTTGAATTTAAATCAGCACACAAAGCACAGTAAAAACATTTATAATTTGCTTTTTATTGGCATTTTTAATAAGGTGGAAAGAATGTTAGCCTAGAGCCAGCAGGGGGTGTGCTGACTAGTAGGAAGTAAAAAATGCAGAGCAGATTTGAAGCAGCAGTGTGAGAAACTTTGTAGGCTGCTGAATTCTTGTTTATTTGTGGGAAAGTGGAGAGAGGACACAGGAGAAGGCACCAAAACACAAAAACAAATCAAAAACAGAAAAATAAATCTGCTGATGATGTTTTTAAAATCGTTGTTTACAACTGTTGCTACCTCTACTAAGAAATCACACGAGACCTAGAATAATAATTGTTTATAATCCAAAATATTGAATACAAATTATCTTATTTTTAATGTTATTTTTAAAATATGCCACCTGCTTCTTTCGATGGAAAACTTCTCGATTTTAGCCCTGGTAGAGGCACTGCAAATACTAGTTTAATTAGACTTAGGCTGCACATATTATTAGTAGATCATGACGTAGCACTGAAAGCAAAAGGCCTTCAAACAGCAGAGAAACTTGCTGTCTAGTAAATACACTTTTATTTTTCCTTTTGCATGAAGGAAAATTTATTTTAAAGGGCAAGTTATATATATATATAAAAAACCTAATACATTTTTAATTAAAAATTATTAAAATAGGGAGGTTTTCAAAGAGTCAGTTATATGATGTCATTTAAGTGGAGCGTATCTTGATGCAATTTGCACAAGATTTTTTGTAAATCTGGCAATGTGTAATTAGATGCTAGGAGTACACAGTAGCTATGCTCAAGCTTCATGCAACTTAAGAAAGAGGATTGGTATAAAAGGGAAAAAGAAAAACATGACATAGTTGAGAAGTCAGTAAACCCTGTCCTACAGGCCCAAACTGGCCGGCTGCTTGCTTTGGTAAGTTCGTAAGCTTGAATGATTGCTACATTTTCTAATAGTCAAAAAGAATCACGAAAAGAATAACATCTGTGACACATGTAAATTACATAAAATTCAATGTTTACTGTCCACCATAAATTGTGTGTGTTTTTTTTAACACTACCATGCTAATTTGTTTGTGTTATCTAATCTACGGCTGCTTTTGCACCAATTGTGAAGTTCAGAAATTACCACAGAAACTATGTGATCTGCAGAGAATCCCTTGAACACGGGAGGCGGAGGTTGCGGGAGGCGGAGGTTGCAGTCAGCCTAGATGGAGATGGTACCACTGCACTCCAGCCTAGGCGACAAGATGACTCTCTCCGACAAAAAAAAAAAAAAAAAAAAAAAAAAAAAAAAATATATGACCCACAAAGCCTAAATTATTTACTATCTGACTCTGCAGAAAAGGTCTGTTGACCTCTGACAGAGTCTAGCAAGTGTATCCTACTAGAACAGGATACAAGGTATAGAAGGACTATGCAATAGGGGGCATGATGGTTCATTCATCCATTCAGGATTATTATTATTATTTTTATTTTTATCAAGACCTTTGGATGTGCCAGATACTGTGGGATAAGACTAACAACATTGTCTCTGAAATCTTAGAAAACACAGGCTGTATATGTAGATTTAGTGATGTCTATTAAAGTGGGTTGAAACCATTTCTGCTCACCAAGTTGCATTTGAGACTTCAAATTATTACCCATCTCACTTCCCTTAAAAGTATAGAATAAATGTTATGCTGTACTTATCATTTCTCTGATATCTTAGGATTACTGATTATCGATCAGCCTTTATTACCTTCCAAAAAAATTCTGACAGCTCAGTATGACTGCATGTTTTTGTGCATACTTATGTTTCAGAATTGTGACATACTTTCAAACTTACAGAAAAGTTGCAAAAATTGTATAAAGAACTCCCGTTGTCATTTTACTTTTAGCATTTTTTCTTTTCTTTCTTTTTTTTTTTTTTTTTTTTTTTTTTGAGACAGAGTCTCGCTCTGTAGCCCAGGCTGGAGTGCAGTGGCACTATCTCGGCTCACTGCAAGCTCCGCCTCCCATGTTCACGCCATTCTCCTGCCTCAGCCTCCCGAGTAGCTGGGACTACAGGCTCCCGCCATTATGCTTGGCTACTTTTTTGTATTTTTAGTAGAAACGGGGTTTCACCATGTTAGCCAGCATGGTCTCGATCTCCTGACCTCATGATCCGCCCACCTCGGCCTCCCAAAGTGCTGGGATTACAGGTGTGAGCCACCGCGCCCAGTCGTCACTCCAGTTTTATAGAAGACGCTGAGACAGAAAAGGGATTTTTGTAATTGCCCAAGTTCACATGGCTAGTGAGAGGAGATAGTCAATTTCAGGCCAACTTCTCTCTAATTTGGAAGCCTTCCTAGAAACTTGAGTGAATGAAGTAATCAGTGAACTTGTATCCAATAAGTGGAAGAGCGTATAAGAGAGGTAGAATAACAGCACTGCATGTAAATGATTTTTTTCTAAAACCTTGTCTCTGAAAGCGAAAGAAATGTAACATGAGATGAAGGGATGTGAAATTGAGAAGGGAAAGAAGTATGCTTTAATTCAAATGGGAAAGAGGCAGCAGAGAGGGAGATGAAGGTGCAAGGGAAAGAGGCATAGGTGTTTTACAGTTACAGAGGGAGTCAAAATCAGAACTATGACAGTGGACACGGATGGTGCACGAGAAGGAATTGAGGATAGAAATAAGTATGTTGTTAAATGGGGAGAAGATGAGATTACGAAGGTCCTGCCAGGCAAACAGCTTCTGTCTTCCTAATGACTTAGGAAAAATATGGAGTCTGAAAATAATGGAGTCTGGTGCTAAAAAGAAGGGCTTAAATACAAGGAAATGAAAGTTGGAGTAATCCCTCAGAGTCACCGCACCTGGCAACTTTCAGCATTTTTTAAACATTTTGTCCTA
The DNA here is from genome assembly GCF_049350105.2 of Macaca mulatta. Taxonomy (NCBI): domain Eukaryota; kingdom Metazoa; phylum Chordata; class Mammalia; order Primates; family Cercopithecidae; genus Macaca; species Macaca mulatta. The sequence continues at coordinate 13,428,236 of NC_133417.1, forward strand.
TTTTCTTAATATTTATCAATCTGTCTCTCTCTTTCTCTCTCTCTCTCGCTCTCTCTCTCTCTCCCCCCACTCCTCCCCTTCTCTGACTAAAAATCTCTACAGTTTATCTAGGTCTCCAACTCACTCAATACCTGTATCAACACAACAAAAGCCCAAAAAGTGGACAAACAGAAGGAGAACAACTATGAAGGCTCATGAAAACTCATGATTTAGTAAGGTTTGTCCCTGTCAGACAACTAATTACAATTACATTACATGACAGGGAAAAAAAATTACATGACATGACAGGAAAATACATTAGATTCCAGTGCACTAGGAATGTGATCACACCTCAAAGAGGACTCCACCTCATCTTGGAGTCAGGAAAGATTCCTAGAAAAAATGACTTATGTGGTGGGCTGAGAGAGATGGGAGGAGGATGGAGTGCTTGCACCTTTAGTTGACTTCGGGATGGAAAGAGAATGACTAGAAGGTAGACAACCAGAATTACTGTGACCACCAAGTGGACAGGTGATTTAGCTAAGAGCCAGACCACGTAAGTGTGAAGGGTTTGATATTGTATTTGTTGTTGAAGAAAGAAACCGGTATTGGAGAATTTGTTTGTTTCAAGGAGGGGAGTGGCTACTGGTTTTATATTTTATAGTTGTTTGGCTCCAAAAGTCAGTCAGGTCATTTCCAGATAAACTAATTCTCATAGATGCGTTAGTAATTACAATGAGATAATGTGTTGCTTCTCCATTCAACATAAGTTTTTACTTTAGGTGTTTTTAACACTTTACTCAAAGACGCAATAGCTTATGGATTTGAGATTTGGTCTTCAGAGTATTGGGCATATGCTTTTCATCTCACTTGATGTATATGATATAGAAGGCAAAATACATAAATTATTTGTATCTGTAAAATGGGATGGCAGCAAATCACAAAGTGTTGTGAAAATCAGAGGTGAGGTAAATGAAGTACAATGGCTAGTGCCTGCAGCACTCATTAAATAGTTACTGTTACTGATAATTAGGTGGCACTAAATATGACACCTTAAGACCCAGCAAGTCTTCCTTGGTAATATTTTGTTGCCTCTCTCATAGCAAAGCTTTGTAAGTGTTGCAAAATCATAGTCATTTTCTCTATTGAAGATAATTATGGGCAGGGCAAGGTGACTCATGCCTGTAATCACACCACCTTGAGAAGCAGAGGTGGGGGCATCACTTGAAGCCAGGAGTTTGGGACCAGCCTGGGCAATATAGCAAGACCTTGTCTATACAAAATAATAATAATAATAATAAAATTAGCCAGGTGACGTGGCACACACTTGTAGTCCCAGCTACTCTGGAGGCTGAGGTGGGAGGATCACTTGAGCGCAAGAGCTCTAGGCTGAAGTTAGCTATGATCATGCCACTGCCTTTCAGCCTCAAGAAAGAGGGAGACCCTGTCTCTAAAAAAGTAACAACAAACAAACAAACAAACAAAAATCACATTCCCTTCGGGAAACAAGACATTTAGAATGTGACCAGTGCACATCTTCTGCATGTTTCACATGTGTCTGGCAACTTGTTTCTACTGGACAATGATGATGCATTTTCTGAAAAAATAATAGCAAGTTTCAGAAACTAAATTGCAATGCCTCACAGTAAAGACCATTTTTTTGTCAATACAACCAAAAGGAATAGGCACAATAAAGCCATAAAAATTTATCGGGGGAAAAAGATGGAACATTTCTTTATTTAAAGAAGACTTTAGACAAAAAGCAAAATGCTGTAGCTCTGATTTTTGTTAAATGATTAGAGATGGAGGAAGATCAGAATTGTAGGTGCTGAATTTCAAAGTTTGGTGCTGAATTTACTAGACAAATATTTATCAAGGAAATTCTATATTTATAACTTGCTGACTCTATCCCCACTTCCTATGAATAGCATTCTTTCTTTGGTCTGATATTATTTCTAGTTTAGGAAAGAATCATCTGCTGTGTATAACCCTAGGAAGCATTTGTTTATAGCAGTAATGAGGATGGAGAAACTTCAGTTGGTTTCTTAGAAATCTTTTTGCTATACTCTTGGGATTACATATAAAATGTTATTTTCATCTTTTTCTTGTTTGTCAGAACATCTGATTAATCAATTTGAAAATCCATATTCTGGTTGTCTAGCAGATTTTCATTGGGTAAAAATGAAAACTAAATTCAGCATGAGTCTAGGAACTACCAGTGTGCAATTTCAGATTTATGGGATTGAATAGGATTCAATTAGATTTTGGGAAAAGAATATATATAAATAAAACATGTATCCAATTTAATTTTAATCAAACATTTTATATGGGGGATTTTAATGATTTCAGCTCACCATTTTTGAACCATTTGCATAACTCTATACTGACATTTGTTCTGCTATTAAACAGAAAATAAAGCGAGCCCAGATCAAATGGGTTAGAGGCAAATATGTGAAGATGATAACATCATTTAATGATGTGTTATAACAAAAAGGAAATCAAAGACATTGGTAACTTCGGTTTAATTCACAGATCACATTTCTCCACTTAGACTGATTTAAGAATTCAGGTTAGTTGACTACTATTAGCAAGACTTGCAATTATGTGAGGCAAGCACATCCACCTCTGTTCACTTGGGTTATTTATGTATAGCAGTAGATCATGAGGACATGGATAAAGGCATTGCACTTATTTTCTCCTTGAGCAGTTTCCACTGATATCTCTGATCCTGATACTGAATTACAGAACCCTGAGGATTCTGTATTGTTGTAATTCTAAACCTTTTGCTGTGGGGTTTAGCCTGTGGATAGGAAGAGTCAAACAAGAACAAGTTATACAGTTTCTCTGGCTAGATGATGAACAATACGTGCTTCCTGTCCTTATGATGTTCCCACATGTGGATGGTGAAGCAGGCACCAAGATGACTAAGCTAGAGCAACAAGATTTGGTGAATCCAGAGCTGACGAATAACAGTTCCTCTGGCCTGGAAGCAAAGGAGGAAATTCCAGGGAAGGCAAAGGCCCAAATTTGTGAACCTGTGTGCCATGTGCTGGGGAAAATTGAAACCTTCTAATAAACTAGAATGAATGTTGTGTGTATGGGAAGCCTATGGACTCAATGAGAAGAATAATTAGTGAATGTGTCCATGTGGTCTACATTTTAGGTGGGTCAGAAGGAAGGATTGAGTGCAGAAGACAAAATGTTAATCTGAAGTGGGGTCATTTTCATATTTAGGATTAAACAAGACTATAGACATTACCATTACAGTATAGAAATAAAAAATATGATGATATTTTTAAGTGTCATAACTTCTAATTATTTGCCATCATATTTTTGGTTTACTCCCTTTCAAATACACTTAAGCATAATTTTAGCCTAGAAGAGAGCAAGACCTAGTATTTGGCTAGTTCAGGGAGTGACTTACAAGCAAAGAGGTTCCAAACATGATTTCCCCAATTTCTTACATTTCTAAAGCAACCCAAGTAGAAATACTGGCAAAATATGACTGAATTTTCAAAAAATCAAGTCGCTTCTTTGAAGAGATGTTAAACTCCAGAGATCAATGTATAGACCTTTCCACTTAGCTTACAACTAGATAAAACGTTCTTTTGACCTGAAATGGCTTAGGACAAATTCTTTAACAAAAGAACTGATTAAACACTATTGTCACTAAAGCCTCACAATAGTTAAAGCATTTAAAGAGTTCTAAATAGGCTGAGCATTGACGTGTTAAAGGATTATGTTGAGCATCACCATATACACAGGAAAGTGTCCTTCAAAACCTACTACAGGGTATAATGGACCATACATGTTGTTGTTGTGAACAAATTGGCAAGATTCAAGGTTTTCTCTGGATTCTAGCATCTTTACAAAGAGAGTGTCTGTTGTTTTATAAAAGCATTTATTTACATCTTTATCAGGCATCCTCCAGTCCCATTGTGCTCAAACATGAGAGGTTAGGGCAATCTGTGGATTGGGGTGGATTTCTCTTCTGAGTCACTCCCAGACTAGGAAAGTGGCTCAGAAGAGTCACTGAGTGGGGAAACAGAGAACCAGGGATACCTCTGTGGCTCTGACCTAACTTAAAGCTCCAGATGGGTCTGACCTTTTCTCACTTTGCAATTTAGACCTGAAAAAAATGAGGCTGAAGGTGGCTCATCTTCCTCCCTTGAAAATGTTCTAAGAAGATGAACCACATTCTGTCCATACTGTCCAAGCCCCCAAACCATACCTTATAGCACAGGGGTTTGTTTCATTAGTACAAGAATAAATTGTCTTTGTTTTGCTAGAAAGCTCACAACTTTAAAACCTCCAAAAAATGAATGAATTATAATCTAGAACTTCAGATGTCTGTATCGTAATAGCTGGATATGCTTATGGAGTATGATAATGATCTTTTCCAGCAAAGTCTCACTTTGTACTCCACAAATACATACAATTATTATTTGAAAGTTAAATTAGTTTGAAAAACAATCTGTAGAAATATCAGTGTCTTCTGGGGAGGAAATTATTACATACACATCAACATTTGCCCAAATTTTAACACTTTGTTACCCTATGTCACTTTTGTGAAGTGATTATAGGGAAATTTTTCTAAATATAGAGTTTATCATAAGGAAGTTTTCTTAACTACAGAATCTTAAAAATGCACAAGGATATTCATTGCAATTTTGTTTTTAAAAGTAAAAAAACACTGGCTGGATTGGTGGCTTATACCTGTAATCCTAGAATTTTGGGAGACGGAGATAGGCAAATCACTTCAGGCCAGAAGTTCGAGACCAGCCTGGCCAACATGGCGAAACCCCCTCTGTACTAAAAATACAAAAATTAGCTGGGCGTGGTGGTAGGCGTCTGTAGTCCCAGGTATGTGGGAGGCTGAGGCATGAGGATTGCTTGAACTAAGGAGGTGGAGGTTGCAGTGAGCCGGGATTGCAGTGAGCCACTGCACTCCACCCTGGGCAACAGAGCAAGACTCCATGTCGAGGGAGGGAGGGAGGGAGGGAGGAAGGAAGGAAGGAAGGAAGGAAGGAAGGAAGGAAGGAAGGAAGGAAGGAAGGAGAGAGAGACAGAGAGAAAGAGAGAAAGAGAAAGAAAGAAAGAAAAGAGAAAGAGTAAAAGAAAGAGAAAGAAAAAGAAAGAAGAAAGAAAGAGAAGGAAGAAAGAAAAGAGAAGGTAAAAGAGAGAGAAAGAAAAAGAAGAAATAAAGAGAGAGAGAGAGAGAGAAAGAAAGAAAGAAAGAAAGAAAGAAAGAAAGAAAGAAAGAGAAAGAAAGAAAGAAAGAGTAATGTAAAAATATATAAATAGCCTCTATTCAATATCACAGGTTGGCCAATAAATTTTGTATGTATGTGAAATGAAATCTTACACAACTGCGGTCATTCCTAATTGTGAATAAAATGTAAACTTAAAAATTGTATGACACGCTAAGGGAAACAGCATACAATCTGAATTCAAAATGTAATAAAAATGCATATTCTGTATGTACATGGAAAAATAATAAAATAGAATAAACAAATACCTAAATAAATATGCTAGTATAGAAGCATTGTGGGATTTTTCTTTAAATTTTTTTTTGTTTAGTGCCATTATATCCATCTTTAAAAAGATAACTTAAAAATGCAGCAATGAAGATCACAGAGCAAAAGAAAGCCACTGATGATGACTAAATGAATTATAATGTTGACATTCTAATTACCACCAGTTAATGATACGAAGTCAGTTTACAAATTAGATAACCTCTTGTGAGAACTGAGAGGTAGAAGTAGGATTTCATTGCATGTTTCTGGTGAAGAATCTCACAGTAACAATGTGTGGCCAAGGAAGACAGAATATAAGAGAAGAAAAATAGGAAAACCAATAAGGTTGGCTTTATGTGGCATGTCGGGCACACATGGGTTTGGCTTTGCCTCTTTCATGGGCATTCTAGATTTACTAACAGTGGTGAACATGAGGTGCTTTACTTGCTGATCAAGTCTGTTGCATATCGTTTCCTCAATTTCCTTCGTCTATAACATGAGGGACTTAGTTCAATAATTTAAAGGGCAATCTCAGCTCTTAGTGGTATCTGATATTAGTATAGCCTTGGACATAATGCTAAAAGGATTTAGTAGATTTCATCACAATGAATGCTTTTGACAGAAAAACATGGTAGCTAACTGAAGGTCATGGACCTGTCTTAGTGCTATGGAGGAGGATGAATCTGTCTGCATAGTGGATAGAGGGGTTCTCATATAGACAGGGCCAGATGAGGCTGAGGGAAATAACCAGTCTGAAAGTTTCAGAAACGTGATCTGAAGTCTTGGCAACTCCACTGAGTGTCCTTAGGTAATTTACCTGCCTGTTATTGGCCTCAAATCCCCATCTGTAAGAAGGGTTTAAAAATAGCTTCATCACCTTTTTTTTGCAGGGCTTCCTGAATGAAATAATGTACCTGTGAGTCCTTTAAAAAATACTAGCAGTTAATGAAGTGCTAAATACACAACAGGTTTATTTGTGCTCAGTTTCAGCATTTGCTGTGGTGAGATGACTGCCAGTCATTCACTGAAAATTTCAAATGGTATGATCATTTTAAAAAGCAATCCCACGATGTGTATTTGGAGTCCTGAAAACATCACTTCACTTTGACCCAGCAATAGCAATTACAGGGATCAATTCTAACGAAAGTACACTCGAAACATATCCACGCCAAAGTTGTATTTACATGGAAATAATTTTAAAGACAGGCAAATGCTCAAAAATAGCAGTTTGATTAAGTAAATTAAGACATGACAGAATATGACAGTCATTAACAATATTTACAAAGATGTTACAAATGCTTCTCTATATTAAGAAGAAAATCAAAATATAAAAGCCTAACTCATCTATGCAGTATATGTGCACAGTTGTGTAAACTATATACACATAAAATATATAAGTATTTATCCTTAAGTGATGGAATTTTTCTCGTTTGAATTTTCTATATTATCTATGGTTATCATATATTATTTTATAAACAGAAAAATATTTGTCAAAACAAATCGGAAAGGGCCAATTGTCACCAGCTACCAAAAGGCTGAATGGCCAATGTGGTATAGTTACTAAGAAAAATATTGTTCATATTATCTTATTTGTTCCTTTTATAAATGTCACATGTGCATACTGTATTTAAGACATTGTGAGCACAGATTGGTTGATTATTTTTTATTTGCATTTGGGCTATTTTTAAGAGAAGGATAGCCAGTAAGAGATTAAAATTCTCAGGACAAGTGGGATACATTAAGATCTAAGATACATTATTTCAGTTTTAAGCAATTGTTTCTTCTTAATGTGTAAAGGAACTGGAAAAGAAAGAGTGTGAACTGAGTGTTCCAAACAACCGCGTTGCCTGTTAAAAAAAATCTAAAAGTATCACAGTGTGAATTAAGAAATAAAAAAAGGAGACAAAATTACTGCATTAAAAACAAAACAAAAGAGCCTCCATCTGTCTTGTCATTCAACCCCCAACGCTCCAAACAAACAGTGCTATTTTTATTACTTCCTTCAATTAGTCTTTTGATAATGTGGTCACCAAATTGTAGTTTGAGGTGTGGTGTTCTTGTCATTTTTGCACTTGGAGGTTTCCCTAAATTCACTCACACTTATCCTTTGCAAATTTCTATTAAGGAAGAAAAAAAACAGAACAAAACACTAGCCATGTCCCCCTTCCCCCCAAAGGCCTGCAATTTGATATTCTAAATATACCTAGAAGAATATGTTTAGTTGCAGTGACTTCTTAAGGACATCAAGGTTCTTGGGGCTCACCCATTTCATTTCAGACAAACCTTGTCTGGAGAGTGTAAAATCTGAACCATTCATGGGACTGAAGCTGGTTTAATCGCTTTGAGTTTACAGATAGCATCCACTGTTTCAACTCCTTCACAGGTAAGAATAGAAAGGAATGAGATGTAATGGTTTGGCATCAAGGCAACCCATATACAAAAGGCTGGCTCTGGGCCAGGCGCGGTAGCTCATGCCTGTAATCTCAGCACTTTGGGAGGCCGAGGTGGGTGGATCACGAGATCAGGAGTTCAAGACCAGCCTATCCAAGATGGTGAAACCTCGCCTCTACTAAAAATACAAAAAATTAGCCAGGCACGGCGGCAGGTGCTTGTAAACCCAGCTACTTGGGAGACTGAGGCAGGAGAATCACTTAAACTCAGAAGGCAGAGGTTGCAGTGAGCCGAGATCACATGACTGCACTCCAGCCTGGGTGACAGAGTGAGACTACATCTAAAAGAAAGAAAGAAAGAAAAAAGGGGCTAGCTCTGCTAGTGATTGCTGTCTAACTTGGAAAGAGTTGCCTCCTTGTGCGTCTAATATCCTTTGAGTTAAAGGGGTAATTATTGATTACACCGCTGGGTAGATTACATGAGTTTACACATGAAATCATGTCTGGCAGAGAATGGATGCTCAGTATATAAATGTCCTTCTTATTATATATGAATATATTTTTAAGTAAAATAAAAAATTAAATACATGGGATCAGACCTGTGCTTTCAAGATTTTAACCTGGCAGGAAAATGAAAGCTGCATTACCACGGGAGGGATTCATTGCTAGGAGAGAAGTTGAGACATTTTAAATGATCCATACATGAGCTAATAAATACCAGAGGGGGCTAATATTTACAGGGTGCATTTGAAAGGGTCTTACAATGCATAAGCTTGGGAAGGAATTAGTCAGCTGTCACTCAGAAATGAAAAAGCGTAGAGTGAGTTTAAAGATCCAGCCTTAGAATATCAGAGGAATAGCTATCCCTGAAATTCTAAAGTCTAGTAAATAATATTGAGAGAGCTTTGAGACACAGGGGCTAATTTCAACTCAGCTTCTTGACAGAGATCGGATAGGTATGGCATTCATACCTGTTGCTAAACAAGATGCTGCAGAACAAAAGTCAAGTTAAATTTTCCCATTGGGTTCCCTGGCGTACGCAAAGATAATTAAGACTATAGCTTTTCAATAAACTATCTTTAGTCGCAAGAGAGACCCTTCAAATGGAAAGGGAATAGGAAAGAATGGGGAATAAGAAACAAATATAACAGATCAGATAATGCTAGCTTTTCAAGAACTGTGAGAATAGTCAAAAAGAATAGAATGTCTCAAGAAGGCATTGACATTAAATTAATTGGCATTAAATAGACAAAAAAAGCTGCTCATTTTTTGGAAGAACTGTAAAGAAATTTGGAACTTGAGTTAAATGATAAACTCTTTGAGACTAAAAACATATCTTAAGTTTTTCAACCTTCTCTAAGAGCTATATAGCACCCAAGAAGGAGTATATAGTTCTCAGTACTGACTTCAAATACGTCCAAAGAGGATAACAGAAAAGCAAGCATACTACATAGGGTGGAACACAGGCACCTTGGAGAAAAATATGCTACATAGTCATAATTAAGTTTAGTCAGAAAAATCTCTGACCCAGGACAGGAGGCCCTCCCAATCCACTCAGCGAAGATGCAGGTGTCTGAGTACCTGTGCCGCTGCCTGCTTCATCCTTTTCCTTTCTGAATGAGATACGGGTGCTTATTGAAGTTATTCTCTCTGCCCCACATTATAATTTGAGTATTGGGGGCATAAATGATTTGCTTTTTTGGATTATACATGTCTTTTCTGAGACAAGACTCTTTGAATCTAAAGAAGAAACTACAAAACATCACCCTGAGACATCAGATTTTGAGCTTTATGCCCCGGATGGATGGAAACTGCGGGTTGTTCCACTTGTTGAGGAATGAGCATGTCACATGTGTGAAAAGAAGGGAGTATAGAAATGTTCGGTGAGCAGAAGAGTGGATTGTGGCAAAGACAGTGTGCTCACCCAGCATCCCACCTGCTACACCACACTCCCCAGCCCTTCTGTAATTATCCAGGGAGCTATGGGAGGAAATAGTAAATTTTCCTTCTGAAGTGCCCCAAATCTGGCATATAACATTTCAGCTTTCTCTCTCTGCCACTCTATAGGAAGGTTGTGGGTCTGGATGGTGCAGCTCCAAGACAGTAAATGATCCATCAGCCTGGAAACACCCACCAGCTTCCCCTGTCTTCCTGAATTAGGCACATAACAAAAGCAAGAAATAAACTGTGGGTTATTTGTTTTGTAGCATTCACTTAACCTATCTTGATTATTACACAGGCTATCTGGTGTAAAGGATAAAAATAGAGGGGAAGGCTACTAGGGTGGTAGTTCCAGAAACTTCCTCTTTCTACTGTTTTCAAGAAGAAATATTCAAATCTTTATCAAGTGAGACAACTCAAAGTATATGTAGCCAGGGCATCAAAGTCAAACTCAGATCTCAGGGCCACGTGCAGTTGTTTCCACTTTGGATATGGACACAGATGTTTCAGAAACCAGTGAGACAAAGTTATATGAGCCACATTTATTCAAACTACGACAGTGGAGGTAGGAATAAGAAAGCTACAGAGAAGAATCTAAAAACGTTTGCAATGATTTTTCTGTATCCTTATCTTTGCCTATCCTGGTGAAATGAAGGATTTGAGGATGTATTTTTCCCAAATTTAAAAATAAGACCTTCACTTATTTTCTGGTTCATTTCGCTTTCTCAGGAACTCTGACATATGGATTAACCTCTTTTTTTCCACCTTTTTCCTAGATCCTCTCTTTTAGATTTTAAATCAGCTTTAGTCAAAAAAGATCTTCCCTGACCCAGGACAAGAGTCCTTCCCAAGCCACTCAATGAGGGGGCAGGTGTCTGTGGGCCCATGCTGCTGCCTGCTCCGTTCTTCTCCTTTCTGAATGAAACACAGGTGCTTACTGTAGTTACACCATGTCTACTTCACATTACAATGGCTAAACCTATAGAGTCTGAAACATATATTATCTTGTCGTCAAGTCCCCATCCAACTGTGATACCCTTTCTCCTGTCCTTCATAGAAGAACATAAGAAACTCCCTATATTTAGCATCTAGATGTCTTTACTTCCCATTCACAGGTCAACTCTTGGCAAGCCATCAAAAAAAGTGGTTCTACCTATGAAGTCATCAATGCCTCCATGACAGTAATATCACTGAACACGTCGACTCCTCTCCATCCTTGGCTCTCATAAGCATTTGACACGCTCTCATTAATTTTTTAAACATTCTTTCTGCTTGGATTCTATGGACTATTCATTTACTCCTGAGTTGCTGACAGCTTCTTTTTATCATTTATTTTCTGCTGCTTAGACTTTCATGTTTGGAGTTTTTCAAGGCTGGATTTTAAGTGTTTTGTTTGTTTGTTTGTTTTTGTTTGTTTTTTGTTTTGTTTTCATTTTTACAGTATAGACTTTCTCTCGGTGAATTCTTATACTCCCGTGGTTTCCATGATTAAAATTATATTCAAAGCCAAGACCTCTCCTTCTAGATCCAGACACACATATTCAGTTGCCTTTCCAATGTCTCCACTTAGATGCTGCAGGGAGACCTGAAACTCAGTGTGCCATAAATATCTTACTTTGGTGTTTCCTACTGTAGAAAAAAAACATGCCCTACTGAATTTTCCAATCCAGAATCTCCTCTACTCCCTCTTTTCCAAACACATTCTCTCAATTCTAAGTCTTACATATTTCCAAATACCGTTGGTTATTTTTTGTCTCCTCTTATACTCCTTAGCCTGTCCCAACATAATAAGTTACATGTAGCTTTCCTTGCCGGGTACTTCTCTATACCGCATCCATACTGATCTATGAAAACATAATTCTGAACTTTTAATTCACCTGGTACAAACTTGTCAAAGATTTTCAATTACTATCAGGAAAAATACCAATCCTTAACACGACCTCCCAGGCCTCAAATGAGATGACCCTGCTTCTCCCTCTGGTATTTTTTTCTTTCATCCCTAATTCTTTCTATACATCATGATTTTTTGATATCCTCTTTCACAGGGACTTTTTATATATTATTCAGAACAGAATGACTAAGTTTGTCGGATGGCAACGTATCTTTCAGATGTCCCGTTTATATTCTATTCCCAACATCCTTGACTATATTAGAATCCGTTTACTTTTTTGGTAACACTCACCACAGTGGTAATTATTTAATCATTGGTATATTTTTGAGGCATACATATTTTTTCTCCTGACTGTGAGTGCCATGTGACTGAGAACCCCATTTGTCCTTCAGCAGCAAATCTTTAGTCCCCAGGACGGTGCTTGCCACAAAATTGGCTCTCAGTAAATAGCTGTTGACTTATCAAGGGACACATGGGTTCATTCCCTTTAAAATCAGGAAGGAGTAAATAAAAGTAGACAAATGGAGAACAAAACGTCACAATGAAACCACCATTGAATATGTCTGTCCATCCTTTTGATTGACAGAAACTGTGGTGAATGAGAAGAACATTTTCTTGCTCTTCTCTCAGGACGTCTCTCACCTTGCTGATGGCCAGTGAGGGAAGACCAGGAAGGATCCTGCCAGCCTGAATTGAGGCTGAAAGAAAAGGAATCCTGGAGCAGGTGGCACAGAACAAGATGACTCTGGCCAGGTCTAAAACTCGGGGGTGAAAAGGATCCCCGAGACTTCCTTTAGGATCTGGCATGTGATAAGAATCCTCATCAGGATTTGGACCAAAGTGATAAACAGAGATTAAGAGCCTGCATTGGCACAGTATTGCTGCCAGTTAATTGCTCCTCTAGGTAAGAAGCATGTTGGGTAAAAATAAAAGCACTTGCCACTAAAATTAACTAATAACTGGGTACCAAGGCACTATTCTAAGCTGTTGCATGCATGACCTCATTTATTCTTTACAGAAATCCTACTGAGTAGGTGGTACTTTTATATCATTTTTATACATGTAGAAAATAAGGCATGGGGAATTAATTAACTTGCCCAGTAACTCCCAGTTGAAAGGTGGTAGGACCTCCATTCCAACCCAGTAAGTCTGCATGCAGAACCTGCATCCTAAACCACTGTGCATTTCACTAGAGAGCTAAAGAGCAGTGTTTGGCCATTCTATTCAGGATTTTAATCTTTTGATTTTTTATTGATTAAAATTTTGGGGGGGACAGGGTGTTGCTCTGTCACCAGGCTGTAGTGCGGTGGTGTGATCATAACTCACTGTAGCCTTGAATTCCTAGGCTCAAGTGATTACCCGCCTCAACCTTTGGAGTAGCTGGGACTACAGGCATGTGCTACCATGCCTGGTTAATGTTTTCATTTTTAATTTTGTAAATAGGGGGCCTTGCTTTGCTGCCCAGGCTGATCTTAAACTCCTGGCTTCAAAGGATCCTCTTGCCTCAGCCTCCCAAATTGCTGAGATTTCATGCATGAGCTACTGCACCCAGATCTACTCAGGTTTTATGTAAACTTGGTGAGATAAATCCTGGTGAAAATATTTTGTTGTAAATTTTGCCTCATTCAGTAACAGGATCCTTCGATTGTTTTCTATTCTCCATACAGGAAAATCTTTGAGCATTTGGTTCAATATGGAAAATATTATTTTCAGAAATCAAGTGTATCCACTCAGCTTTATATTTAAAAAGTACACTACATTATTTTCAAATGCAGTTACCTGTGGTGTAGTTTTGGCATATCATATTTCTTTTCTACACATAAGATGCACATATTTGATAAGCCTCTAATTTATTCTTAGGTTTGCAATGGGAGAAATCAGCTTCATTGTCAGTAAAAGCTAAGTGTAGAGATCCTCCTAAGTGGGAGAAAAGAATAACTTGGTAAGCCATATTGGAAATAGCTAAATGGATTTTTTATTAAATTTTTAAAATTTTTATGTGAATTTTTATGTGAATGAAGCAGAAAGATTTTAAGGCTTGGAGGTAAATCTTCTAGCACATCAAAGTTTTAAAAAATAAAGCTCCATTAATGCTCTTTTTTCAATGATGGTATGATGTGATTTAGTGTGTCAGAAGTTACACATTGACCCCAAATATATCCACATTAGACTGCACATGGTGTCCAAAATTCTGACATTTTTAAGATAATTCTTTCAAGTTTTGGTGATATCCCTAGTTAAATTGCAAATACTCTGCCTAAAGACATAAGTTTATGCCAAAACTACTCATTAGAACATTAATATCACATTTTCTCAGATACTGTCTAGCAAGACAGGGTTGAGAATAACATTGTAAGGGACAGGAGAAGACCAATGGATGAGGTTCTAGTGCTTTGAGCAGACATAATACGCAGTCTGGATAAAGCAAAGGCCAGAACTAGTCTGAAGAATACCTTAAGAATGAAGGAGGGCAACAGAAACAGAGCAGGGACATGCAAAGAGAAGTCTGGCCAAGACATAAAATTAGCTCATTTGCTTTCTCGATGTTGTCTAGCACTCACTATGACCTGGCTAAGTACCCCGTTGTATTATGGTATCTCCGAAGAGTTTTGAAAAAAATTCAGAACACTTGATTATTTTTCTATCTACTACTTATATATGAGTGCTTTGAGATCACAGTCAGAGGTGGACTAGACTTCAGAGCTGGAAAAGCCCATAGGTCCACTTACATAGAGTATGCTGAATTTGTGAGCATGAACAATATCTAGGGGTGACCTCGTCCTCTTTGAAGATTCAGATTTTCCATCTGATATGGATCCTGGAACTCTGTATTTTTGATAAATAGCTCATGTGATTCTCATAATCAGTCAAGTTCAGAAACCCCTAGTCATTCAACAGATCAAAAAAAACAGCCCTGGAGAGAAGGAACTTGCCCAAAATAACATCATGATGAGATTCTTGCTGAGTTAAAAATCTAAAAATCCCAACTCAAAATGCATGTTCTATTCACTAGCCTAAGCCCTTCCCAGCTGTGCTTTGATTTATCTAGTTATAAAACTGGCCTGATGCTTTTTTTCCTTTTTTGTGATTTCTAATGTAAGCTGCAGCCCTGGATAAATCAGATGAGAAGGGTGGGGAGGAAAGATTAGATTGCTCTGGTGTTAACCTTTTAATTAAATCAATGGCTTGTACCTCTAATAAAGGGAGCGTTAAAGTGGAAAATGGAAGAGAACTACTAGGACATATTAAATGCCCTCATTTGTGGGGAGAGCTGAAAGCGAAAGTGCAGGGAAGCAAGAATTCGTCCATTTGCATGGAGGAGTCCAGAGGATAGAACTCAGTGGGGCTCTGGATTGTTAGAAACAATAGACAGGCCTACAGATGCTTCTGCAGTGGCTCCGTTCATCCCTAGAGAACACCTATTAGCAGGTTGGAGCAGGCCCAGGAAAGCAAGCTGCCTTGTTATTAATGGCAAATGAACCGTGGATGATGCTGTCAGAGAGCCTCTCTCCATCTGACCCACGCTCTCCACTCCACCTCATTCTGTTTATGGTATTGTTTTTGGAATTATACTCAGGCTGGGTCAGAAGTCTGCTTCCCTGGTTCTAGAAATGGCTAGTAGCCAAAGTGCTTTTGTATTGAGAACTAATTGGGGGTGAAGCGAGGTGATGCGGTCAGCTTTTGGAGCTAGTACAAAGGAAAATGTCTCGAGAACCTATTTTTAACTGCCTTGGCGCCTAAATTGGCCACTGGAAGGGGGAGCTGCTCCGAGTGGTCAATAAGTAGATTCCTAATGTATCACACCTGAGACCAAACTGGTGCCAGCTATTATGGACTTTATTTTAGAAAGGGGATGTTTTTCACCATCATATTGTTCAGTTCCCTTTACCCACCTGACACTTCCTGTTTATGGAAGGCTACATGGCGCAGTATAAAAAATGAACAAGTTCAGGTGAGACAATCTTGGGTTTGAATACCAGATCTGTTCCATTTTACATATATGATTTATTACTTAAAACTCCCCAGGCTTTATTGTTTTCATCTATCAATTGAGGATAATAATTTTTCCTAAGTTTTTTAAAATAGAAATTTATTTCAATTAATATGTCATTTTCTAGCAGATAAAATTGTTAGATTATACATTCTTTGAGCACATATTTCTGTCCTCAAGAGCCTCACTTATGCATTGCTGTAACCAGAATTCACTATGAGACTTGGCAGGGGAAATAAACTTAATATATATGTTTAAGTGAATGGATGAATTAATAATTAAAAAATGACACTGGGTGCATTTAGATTCTTCACAAATCCTTAATAGCCTACTTATACTTGCAGTTAATGTCTCTAACATTTATTCAACTTTGGCTTTTTTTTTAAATTTATACTTCTTGAGCACAACCTATATGCCAAATCCTGTATGATTTGCTGAGGGAAACTTCAGACGAATGAACCACCACCCAGGCCCTCAAAAAGTAAGAGCCTACCCAGATTTACACTAAAATAAATAATAATTTACATGTAGGTATTGATTTTGATTGAGGAGAAACTAGAATTCTAGGGAAACATTAGAGTATGGCATTTATCCACACTGGGGACTCAGGTTGGTTTCTAGAAGTAAATCTAATATTGCAATAATGTACCACTTTCAAGTACGCTTCTACGTGTGTGTGTGTGTGTGTCCACGTCTTAAGTATTAGAGTTTTAGAAATACACGCCTCAGTATTTTCATAAAAACTCAGTACATTCTGGGAGAGACAGAAACTGTGTACTTTGGATTGATGACTTCCTCAGCTGTCTTATTTGTTTCTTTGTAAGGGTTTGAATATGAGATC
The DNA here is from genome assembly GCF_049350105.2 of Macaca mulatta. Taxonomy (NCBI): domain Eukaryota; kingdom Metazoa; phylum Chordata; class Mammalia; order Primates; family Cercopithecidae; genus Macaca; species Macaca mulatta. Next base: position 13,444,785 of record NC_133417.1, read on the forward strand.
TGCCCTTTTCTAGATACATGTCTTATCACTTAAACTCCCCGAGCTTTATTGTTTTCACCTATCGATTGAGGATAATATTCTTTTTTCTTGTTATACTAACGGAGGAAGGACTCAGAAGCTAGCAAACTTCGTTAGCAAATCCTAGATATGCTTTTTTTTTTTTCAGTGGTAGCCAAAAGCCTATAGAAGTTGAGACACAAGGTTGAGAGTGGACATTTGTTCTAATTAATATAACTGATGATGGGAAAAGATGTGCCTGCTGTCCTAGAATGATGAGTGTGGTAGACAATCTCAAGGAGGTGAACACCAGAAATGGGAATAATTAGATGTTATGCTTGGAAGTACCCTTTTTCAGTTGTGCTGGAAAAATAGAGGCAGCTTGGAAGACACGTTATTTGACTCAACTGCATCCCCATCATGCCTCCCTAGCAACTGCACACAGTGCAGGCCAAAAATAATTTTTGATTGACTTGTATTTGATTTCGAGGTGGAACAGGGTATTATGAGCTCTGAGCTCAAACTCAGGCCAAACCGAACTCCATCAGCAGATTTCTTAATAAAAAAGCAAGGTCCCTGCAGGAATTCTACACTTCAGCGTTATATCCGGCAGCTGTAATTCAACTTCTGAGATACTCTCTTCCAGCCAGCTGATGTCAGAGTTTCTTGGAATGTAGTCTGTACCTCTTGGGTAAAGCTATATTCCTGTGCTGAGGTGGGACATACTCTTTAGCTGCATTCAGAGCATAAATCAGGTGAGATTGAAAGGTATTTTAGAAAAACCTGGTATAATCTTTAACTGCTAACTCTCCTCCCAGTAAGGATACTGTTAAAGCGAACTAAATATGGCCTGAGAAGGACTCTGTACTTCCATATTTGAGTTCTTCTGGGTGAACTGTAATCTAACTGAACAGGTAGAAAAGATTGAAAACCTAGCTTAGGAGTATGCACCTGTAACAATAACTGAGTCTTGGCCAATCCAAGCAGCCGTACTTCAATCACTCATACACTGCTAAGTGTTCAAACTGTGTTCAAATAAGACAACCACCAACCTGTAACCAATCCAGCTGTTTCTGTACCTCGCTTTTGATTTCTGTACATCTCTTTCTTTTTTTTGTCTATAAATTTGTTCTGACCATGAGGTACCCCTGGAGTCTCTCTGAATCTGCTGTGATTCTGGGGGCTGCCCAATTCTGTTCATTGCTCAGTTTAACTCCTTTAAATTTAATTCAGCTGAAGCTTTCTTTTTTAACAATATTGATGAAAGACAAAGCAGCTCTGAGTTTAGTATATAGAAGACACCCAGTAAGTGTGAAACATGCCCGGATTCCTGTGTGTATATTTTAGGCAGACATTTTAGTTGGCAAAATACTTGGTTTCCAAAATCCAAATAATATGGTTTTGTTCCTGTAACCTAACACAACACACACCCAACCCTTATGCTTTCTCTAAAATCCACCCATCATCCGTGTTACCCGGGAGGCTTGGGAATTGTCTGATCATCATTTTGGACATAGAAATGGCATGTGAAAAGTTACAGTGGTCACACATGTGGAACACATGTAGGGCACTGATGTGGCACCTACTGTTGGCAAGAAGTTGGACAAAATATCTGATAGATACATTACTGCCAGACCACGGACAGCCCTGAGCATAGGACAGAAGGGATATATATGATAACACTGATTGAGTTTCTGTTGGGACTCTAGAATGGCATATGACAGACATCATGCACGTGTTGTGGCCCTCACTGTCCCCACACGATTTGTTGTGTCCCCCTTTTTCTGCTAGGAAAGATGAAACTCAGAGACTATAAATAACTTTCTCTCAGTCACAGAGTGAAGAGATGGCAGAACTTGGATGTGAATTCAGATCTAACTGAATCAGTGTCTGTATTTTTAACGAAACATCTATTTTAGGTCCTTGAGTAAAGGGTAAATCTAATACTAGGCACAGGTGAGATGTTAGAAATGCTTGTTTTTTATCCCTCTCCTATTTTTTTCTGTCTTTTGCTAATCCTGTTCTTGTCATATTAAAATCTTTTCTCTCCCAGGTTGTTCTGTTCCCAAAGGAAATTACTCTCCTCTGGCTGTCACTGTTTATAAGCCCATGTGCCAATAATGACTAATGTATCAAAGAGCACCCCATCCAAAAGAGGTTGTAATTTTAATGGGTGAGGCAAAAATGCCTTAAAGACATATTGTGAAATAAAGTCTCAAACATGTGTTCTCAATAAATAGGATAGGTAGAATCAGATGGAGTTTCACATGGGGGCAGGGAGGAAGTATTTTTTCTCAGTTGTCCTCAAATCACATTCTACTGGACACCTTTTAACGACAGATACTTGATTAAGGCTTATTTTTAAAAACTAATTCATTCATTCAATATACGGCCATTAGCAAAACTCTACACCAGGAATGACAACAGCATTGGGGATACAGAGAAGAACGGTATAGTCGCTTTCCTCAAAGAGCACACCATCCAGTGAGAGAGGCTGTCAAGCACACAGGAGATCACAGCACAGGGCAATGGGTCAAGTGATAACACAAAGTGGTGTGAGGGCATGGAAGGAACCTTTTAAGTCAGACTGTGAGGTCAAAGTCTACTTCGTGCCTCCTCTCAAAAAGCAAATGTGAGCTGAATGGAAAAATTCATAGAAAATGGCTTGAAATAAAAGTAAGGGATTTTAAAAGAAAAAATATATTGTCCTAACTCTGGAGGCCCTCTCAGTCCACCAAGGTGCCCAATAAATGCTTAACTCAAATTATATAAGTCTTTCAACACTGAAACAAATATTGTTAATTTCTTTATGGCAGTGTTATCATCTCTCCATAGGTCATAACTTGTGTCAAGGTGAGAAAGTTCTGGATCCCGTAGCACTGTGCTGTCCAATATAGTAGGTTCTGCTATATGTGGTTGTTGACCATGTGAAATGTGGATGATGTGACTGAGAAACTGAATTTTTAATTGAATTGTAATGTGCCATAACTATAAAATATATACGGAGTTTTGAAAACCTAGTCTGAAAAAGCAAATTTGAGCTAACTCATTTTTTTGGTTTGTTATATCTAGTGATTACATGGGGAAGGGCATATTGGGTTAAAGGCAAGATAAGATTTTAAACAGTGGGGGAAACAGCATCCTATGAAGACGGACTAGCACAAGCAAAGAAAAGAAAGCGTGGGAGACCAAGGCACATACAGGAAATTTCTTAGCTCAGCTGCTATAACAACATACCAGAGATACTGGGTGGCTGAAACAGCAGAAATGTATTCCTCATAGTTCTAAGGGCTGAGAAGTCCAAGATTCAAGGTGCTGGCTGTTTTGGTTTCTGGTGAGTGTCCAATTCCTGGCTTGTAGACAGACACCTTCACATGCGGAAGACAGGGGAGGAGAGAGAAACATACTCTCTCAGGTCTCTTCGAATGGCATTGATTCTATTGTGAGGACTCACCCTCAGGACCTAATGACCTCCTAAAAGCCGCATCTCTAAATACCATCATGTGGAGGATGAGGGTTTCAAAATATGCATCTGGGGTCACAATGTTCAGTCTATATCAGGTAATTACAAATCATTCATTACAGCTAGAGTGATGGATGCACGTACAGGAGTATCAGAAAGATGAAAATGGAGACATTGAGAGGAGCTCAGTCAAAACGGGGTTGTTAGTGTCTATGTAAGGAAACTGAAAGGCAGATGACAGAAACATGGTGGGTTTTGTTTCAGAGCACCGCAATAAAGCAAGTTACATGAATGTTTTGTTTTCCTAATGCAAATTTAAGTGACGTTTATACCATACTGTAGTCCATTAAGCATGGAGCAGCATTATGTCTAAAAAACAGTATATACACCTTAATTTAAAAGTATTACTAAAAACAATGCTGTTGAAAATTCTGCTGCTATAAGCATGCATGTGCAAGTATCTTTCAATCAGCGAGTGGATAAAAATATGTGAGATATATATATACACACACACACGTATATATACACACACACACACACACCATGGAATATTACTCAGCCATAAAAAGGAGTGAAATAGTGGCATTCACAGCAACGTGGATTGAGTTGGAGACTATTATTCTAAGTGAAGTAACTGAGGAATGGAAAACCCAACGTCACATGTTTACTCGTAAGTGGGAATTAAACTATGAGGATGCAAAGGCATAGAATGATACATTGGACTTTGGGGACTCCAGAGAAAGGGCGGGAGGGGGTGAGGGATAAAAGACTACACGTTGGGTACAGTGTACACTGCTTGGGTGATGGGTGCACCAAAATCTCAGAAATCACCGCCAAAGGACTTATTCATGTAACCAAACACCACCTGCTCCCTAAAACCTATTGAAATAAAAAATAAAGTTTTAAAAAACAAAATAAGTAAATAAATAAAACGAGAATTCCTCAGTATCATCAAATATTTGGTCAAAGTTTACCCTTCCCCATGAATCTTACAATGATTTGAAATCTTCTTAACACAAAGAGCTGATAAATGTTTGTGGTGACAGACATCTCAATTATCCTGATGTGATCATCACGCATTGTATGCATGTATCAAAATACTACATGCACCGCATAAAAATGTACAATTATTATGTACGAACAAAAACAAACAAAAAAGAAATGCTCTAGGAACTGGAGATACAGAGATGAGTAATGCACGGCCCTTGCCCTCAAGGAGTTAATCATCTAGTGAACAGAACAATCACATATCAGAAGATTACAATTTGGTAAGTGCAACAGTGCATCACGGAGTGCAGAGGAATTGATGTCTAAGTTTTAAAGGATGATTAGGCGTTGAGAGAGAGTGGGGCTGGAGAAAGCCACGGTGGGCAGAGGGAATGGCATGAAGAAAGGTACAGAGGAAAGAGGTATATGAAAAACAAATAAATAAATAAAAGTATTACTAAAATATGTTAATGATCATCTGAGTCTTCATGGAGTGCTAACCCTTTTGCTGGCAGAGTCTTAACTCACTTTTGATGGCTGCTGACTGATAAGGGCTGTAGTTGCCAAAGACTTTGCCATTCCACATACAGAGCATAAGCAGAGGAAATGTAGCATAATTCTTAAGGGCCCTTGAATTTTGGAATGGTAAATGATCATCTGCTTCACCAGCTGCATTAACCCTGAACAAGAGAGTCAACTTGTCCTTTGAAGCTTTGAATCCAGGAATTTACTTATCCTTTCTAGCTATGAAAGTCTTAGATGGCATCTTCTTCCAATAAAAGGCTGTTTTATCTATATGGAAAATCTATTGTTTAGTGCAGCCACCTTTGTTAATTATCTTAGCTAATCACCTGGTAACTTGCTGCAGCTTTTCCATCAGCATTTTCTGCTTCACCTTGCACTTTTATGTTATGAAGACAATTTATTTCCTTATATCTCATGAATCAACCTCTGCCAGTTTAAACGTTTCTTCGGCAGCTTCCTCGCCTCTCTTAGTGTGCAAAGAATTGAAGAGAACTAAGGCTTTGCTCTGGGTTAGGCTTTGACGTGAGAAAACGTAGGTAGTTTGATCTTCTCTCCAGACCACTAAATCTATCTCTGTTTCAGCAATAAGGCTATTTGGCTTTCTTATCGTTTGTATGTTCATGGAAGTGACACTCTTAAATTTTGTTCAATAACTTTTTCTTTGCATTCACTACTTAGGCGTTTGGCACAAGAGACCTAACTTTCAGTTTATCTCAGCTTTTTTTTTAATTTTTTTTTTAATTTTTATTTTTTTAATTTTTTTATTTATTATTTATTTATTTATTTATTATTATTATTATACTTTAAGTTCTAGGGTACATGTGCATAATGTGCAGGTTTGTTACATATGTATACTTGTGCCATGTTGCTGTGCTGCACCCATCAACTCGTCAGCACCCATCAACTCGTCATTTACATCAGGTATAACTCCCAATGCAATCCCTCCCCCCTTCCCCCTCCCCATGATAGGCCCCGGTGTGTGATGTTCCCCTTCCCAAGTCCAAGTGATCTCATTGTTCAGTTCCCACCTATGAGTGAGAACATACGGTGTTTGGTTTTCTGTTCTTGTGATAGTTTGCTAAGAATGATGGTTTCCAGCTGCATCCATGTCCCTACAAAGGACACAAACTCATCCTTTTTTATGGATGCATAGTATTCCATGGTGTATATGTGCCACATTTTCTTAATCCAGTCTGTCACTGATGGACACTTGGGTTGATTCCAAGTCTTTGCTATTGTGAATAGTGCCGCAATAAACATACGTGTGCATGCGACATGTCTTCCTCACTAAGCTTAATCATTTCTAGCTTTTGATTTAAAGTGAGAGATATGCCACTCTTCCTTTCACTTGAACACTATAGGCCATTGTAGGGTAATTAATTGGCCTAATTTCTGTATTGTGTCTCAGATTACAGGGAGGATTGAGGAGAGTGGGAAAGCTGAGAAATCGGCTGCCTAGTAGAACAATCAGGACACATGCAACATTTCTCAATTAAGCTCGCCATCTTAATGGCATGTGGTTCACGGTGTCCCAAAACAATTATGATAATAACTTCAAAGATTACTGATTATAGTTCACCATAACAGATATAACAGTAATGGAAGTCTGAACTATTGCCAGAATTATCCAAATGTGACAGACACCAAGTGAGTACATGCTGTTGGAAAAAAATGGCACCAACAGAATTGCTAAATTTAGGTGGTTGTCACAAACCTTCACTTTGTGGAAAAAAAAAATGCAATATCTTTGAGGTACAATAAAGTGAAGTGCAATAAAATAAGTCATGCCTTTATCTAGACCCTGAAGGCCATGGCTTCGCTGGAGAATATGAAACAGTTTCTGAAATAAAAATTCACAGGCAATGTTTTCATTTAAAGGCATGACAAATGCAGGTTTTAGTGACAGTGATCCATTGTGTAGTACTCCTAAATACCTAAATTCTCTTTGAGAGCACCTCACACATTGCAACTGCTAGGTAAGTAATTGGTAACTGATCATATTTTTTTTTCCAAAGAAAGTATAGTGTAGTGCACTTACAGCTGCTAGTCCCTCCTCCTATCCTTAGAACTCTACTCACAGGGAGAAAACACAATCAAGGAGCTAAAGTTATTGGTTACAGATACTATCAAAAGGAGCATCTCTAAGTCATTGGAAGTGACTTGTAATTATCGCCAATGTCCACTAGGTGGCAAACAGCCGTGGATCCTGGTGTAACTGGGTCGGCTCCCTATTCTGGCTACTGTCTCCTCAGTGAAAAGGTCTTAGAAATTCTCCTACGTTATCTCATTGTTCTCATTAGTTTCAAATAACTTCTTGGTTTCTGCCTTAATTTTATTATTTATCCAGGAGTCATTCAGGAGCAGATTGTTCAATTTCCGTGAAGTTGTGTGGTTTTGAGTGAGTTTCTTAATCCTAAATTTTACTTTGATTGTACTGTGGTCTGAGAGACGGTTTGTTATGATTTCAGATCTTTCGCATTTGCTGAGGAGTATTTTACTTCCAATTGTGTGGTCGATTGTAGAATAAGTGCCATGTGGAGCTGAGAAGAATGTACATTTTGTTGATTTGGGGTAAAGAGTTCTGTAGATGTCTACTAGGTGCACTTGATCCAGAGCTGGGTTCAAGTCCTGAATATCCTTGTTAATTTTCTGTCTCATAGATCAGCCTAATACTGACAGTGGGGTGACAAACTCTCCTACTATTATTGTGTGGGAGTCTAAGTCTCTTTGGAGGTCTCTAAGAACTTGTTTTATCAATCTGGGTACTCCTCTATTGGGTGCATGTATGAATAGTTAGCTCTTCTGGTTGAATTGTTCCCTTTACCTTCATGGAATGCCCTTCTTTGTCTTTTTTGATCTTTGTCAGAGGCTAGGATTGCAACCCCTGGGTTATTTTTTGTTGTTGTTGTTGTTCTGTGTGTGTGTTTTTTTTTGTTTGTTTGTTTTGCTTTCCATTTGCTTGGTAAACGTTCCTGCATCCCTTTGAGTCTCTGTGTGTGTTTACACATAAGATGGGTCTCCTGACTACAGCACACTGATGGGTCTTGACTCCTTATCCAACTTGCCAGTCTGTGTCTTTTAATTGGGGCATTTAGCCCATTTACATTTAAGGTCAGTATTGTTATGTATGAATTTGATTCTGTCATCATGATGTCATTTGGTTATTTGCACACTAGTTGATGCAGTTTCTTCACTGTGTCATTGGTCTTTATATTTTAGTGTGCTTTTGCAGTGGCTGGTACTGGGTTTTCCTTTCCATATTGAGTGCTTCTTTCAGGAGCTCTTGCAGGGAAGGCCTGGTGGTGACAAAATCTGTCAGTATTTTCTTGTTTGTGGCAGCACAATTTTCAACTGCATTTTTTAGTAATACTTTTAAGGTACATCAACTGTTTTTTAGACATAATGCTGCTCACTTAATGGAATACGGTATAGTGTAAATGTTAACACATTATGGTGTAAATTTGGATTGTGAAAACAAAAAAAAATTTATGTAACTTGCTTTATTGTGGTGCTCTGAAACAAAACCCATATTGTGTCTGGCATTTGCCTGTCTTTGTTTTCTTAAACAGACCCTAGTAGCCTCCTTTTGACTGAGCCCTTCTCAATGTCTCCATTGCTTCAAGTCACCTTCAGCTCCTCCTAAAGTTAACTGTTTCTTAATATCTTTATTTCATTTTTTCTTTAGGAAGTGTTGAGGAGATAGGGGAAGTTTAGGCTGGAAGGCTACAGATTCTAAAGTTCTTCTCATAAAAAATTGTTGTTCTGGACTCTCCTTCAAAATTCATATTTATCTTTTCCAATCTCTTTTATTGTGTGATAAACTATTCTGTTCAAAGTATTTTTTTTTTTAAATTTCAAATAAAAACCAACTCCAAGTGAAGCTGTTTGAGATCATCGACAAATGCATTTGTGTGGTGGACAGAAACTCATATGCTGGATTTGGCCAAGGCTGGATTGAAATCCCACCTCCAATACCTGTGGTACCTGACCCCTGACATCTGGCCTCTCTTAGAGTGTGCTTTTTCCTCCCAACCAATATGGGAGTAAGCCTGAGGGAATAGTGTGTTCTCATTTCACATTTGACTCATGTGACTTCAGAGCAAAATATTTAAAGGGGAAGAAAATAGGAGAGCTTGATTTTTGCAAGTATAGAGAAAGTATGAATGACATCACGCCTCCCAAAACCTTTTCTTTTTTTTTAGAAGAAAAAAAAATAAAATAAACGGGATACATGTGCAGAACGTGCAGGTTTGTTATATAGGTATATGTGTGCCATGGTGGTTTGCTGCACCTATGGATCTATCCTTTAAGTTCCCTCCCCTCACCCTTCACCCCCCAACAGGCCCTGCTGTGTGTTGTCCCCCTCTCTGGGTCCATGTGTTGTAGCAAAATGGTATGGATTCTAGTCCTGCACATATTAGAAACTGGATGTTTGACTTAGTCTAGCCACTTGTTTTTCCTGGGCCTCAGTTTTCTTATCTGTATAGTGAACATATTGGAGAACCACTAATTTTAATTCTTCTTCAATGAGCACTAATTAAGAGCCAGACTCCATGCTCTGATTTTCTGGGAGCGATTGTGAAGGATTGTTATTATATATTATTTCAATATTGGTAGAATTTTTCAGTGAAACCATCTAGACCTAGAGTTTTCTTTACATGAAAAATTTTAACTAGATATTTAATTTTTTAATACACATAAGAGTATTTAGTTTTTCTATTTTTATGTATTAATTCATGATTGTTTGAGTCTTTCAAGAAATTGGTTCATTTCATATAAATTTTCCTATTTAGGGCAGAGTGGAATGTCATTTCAAAGTCATTTGATTTTCCCATTTTTCTTCCGAAAATTGTAATTTGTGTCTTGCCATTTTTGTTTTCTTTGTTTTATTGATATTTATTTTTATTATTTTGTTCCTATTTCTATTATTTCATTTATTTCTTACTTCTATATGCTTTGGGTTCATTTTGCTCTTCTTTCTCTAATTTCCTAAGGTGGAAAGTTATATTGCTTATCCATTTTTAATATAATAATATATACTATAAATGTCCCTCTAAGAACTGTTTTAGTATCATCACAGAAATGTTAGTACAGGTTGATTATACCTAATTAAAAAAATCTAAAATCTGAAATGCTCCAAAATCCAAAACATTTTGAGCATCAACATGATGCTCAAACAAAACGCATATAGAAACAATTTAGATTTCAGGTTTTTGGATTGAAGATTATCAACTGGGAAAGTATAATGCAAATATTTCAGAACAAACAAACACTGAAATCCAAAACATTTTTGGTTCCAAGCATTTTGGGTAAGGAATACCTAACCTATAAGTTACATTTTAATTTTTGTTCAATTTCTAATCTCCTTTCAGATTTTCTCCTTGGCTGATGTATTGTTTTATTTTCAAATATTTGGAAATTTACCATTGTTCTTTCTGTTATTAATTTCTAGCTTAATTTTATTATAATCAGGCAATATACTTGAACTATTATTTCAAATATTTTAAGCTTATTAAGGATAGTTTTAGAGCCAAGAATAAAGTTTATGTTTGTGAGGGTTTTATGTACACTTGGAAACAATTGTGTTTTGCTATAATTCTATGGAGTATTTTATAAATGTCAATTATGTTTCATTTGTTTGATAGTGTTTTTCAGTTCTTACAGATCCTTTTTCATATTCTGTTTACTTGCTCTATTAGTGAAAGAAGGTTGATGCCTCCAGCTGTATTTGTGGATTTGTCCATTTTTCTTTTAGTTTTTGCTTTATGCATTTTGAAGCCTTCTTATTGCCATTTGGGATGAGTATGCCTGTTTGCTGAAGTTCTATTATTATGTAATATGTTTATTTATCCCTATACTTTTCCTTACCCTGAAGTATAATTTGCTTAACACTAATATTGCAACTCCATGTCTTCTGTGTCTGAGATTTTTGTTCTATATGCAAGCTAATAGTTAGCCTATCAGGGTTCCATGGATGTTGATGGAGTACACTAAACTCTTGGGTCTGAGACAAAGGGTAATTTATGGCTCACAGAAATAGCAGTATCTATATGCTCAGCATTTTTTGCATCAGCTTCCCAAGCCCCAATTCCTACAGGGAAATATGAATGAGACAAGATGACTTAGGTATAAGAAATGTTTATTTACAGTTGAGAAAATCCAAGCTTAGCGTACCCACATCTTTTAAAATAGGCAGTAATATGCCTGCCCTTTGGTTCAAAAGAAGATGTTAAAATATGATATTATTTGCTTTCTCTTTGTTTCCTCTGTTTCTTTTTCTTATTTTCATCTATGTCTTATTTTGTATTATTATAACATTATTTAACATTTCTTTTTTGTTTAACTATTACTTTTTATTTTATCTCTTTGTGTGCTTTCTAAGTGGTTGCTCTTAAAATTATTTTATCACTTCACGTGAAATGTAGATGAATGAAGAACATTACCATTACAGAGACTGGTAAAGGGAGATTGTTTTCTCTCTTCATGGTGTATTTGCCATTTGTATTGTCTACATATATTGAAAATTCCATCAAACAATGGTATAATTTTTGCTTACATATTTTTTTAAAAACTCAAGTAGAGAAAACTAGCCTACTTAAATTTAAATATTTATTTCACATTTTAATCACTCTTTGCTTCATTCTGGAAGTTCCAAGTACCCACTGAATGTAATTTCCTTTCTATTTCAATTACTTCCTTTATCATTTAGAGAAGTTCTGCTGCTGAAAAATTTTATCAGTTTGCCTTTATCCAAGAATGTATTAACTATACCTTCATTTCTTCAGAATAGTTTGGTGGATTCTCAGTGGACAGTTCTTTACTTTCAGCACTCTATAAACAATATTTCACTGTTTTCTGCCCTTCCTGATTTTTGTTGAGAAATCCATAACAATTTGAATTATTGTTCCCTTATAAGTGATGTTTACTTTTCTCTAGCTTTTTTCAATACATTTCTCCTCTCTTTTTTTATTATGTCATTAGCAGTTTGATTATGATGAATCAGAGCAAGGATATTTTTGAACTTGTCTTGTTTAGGGTTCACTGTGGTTCTTGGATCATTTAACTTATATATTTCCCCAATTGTTTTTCATCGATTATTCTTTTATTTTTCCTGCCTATGACCTTTCTCCTTTCATTCTGGTAATCTATGATATGAATGTTAAACCTTTCGTTTAGTTTCACAGGTCTCAGAGGCTCTTTTAGTTTTTACTCTTTTTTTTTTTTTTTTTTTTTACATTTTCCAGATTAGATAAATCCTATTGCTGTATCTTCATGCTTAAGTTTTTTCTCTGCTATCTCCATCTATTATCAAGCTCATTTAGTGCCTCCTTTTTTTGGTAATTTTGGTATTGTTTTTTATTTATAAGTCTTTCATTTTAAAAAGATATTTTATCTTTTTTTTTTCCTGACATCTATCTTTTCTTTTGTATCAAAAGTATTTTTCCCTGGCTCTTGGATCATGTTAATAATAGCTGCTTTAAAAATCTGTCTGATAATACCAACATCTCTATTATCTCAGGATTGACATCAATTGATTTTCTGTCTGCTTACAAAATGTCATGATTTTCATGCTCCTTCATATGTTGAGAAGCTATAGATTATATCTGGACATGTTGGGTACTATGTTATGAATCTCAAAGTCTTGTTAAGAATGTTGACCTTGGGAAGCCGAGGTGGGCAGATCACGAGTTCAAGAGATCAAAGACCATCCTGGCTAACACCGTGAAACCCCGTCTCTACTAAAAAATGCAAAAAAAAACCCAAAACAAAACAAACAAACAAACAAAAAACACCTTAACCAGGCGTGGTGGCGGGCGCCTGTAGTCCCAGCTACTCTGGAGGCTGAGGCTGGAGAATGGCGTGAACGCAGGAGGTGGAGCTTGCAAGTGAGCCGAGGTCGCCCCACTGCACTCCAGCCTGGGTGACAGGGCGAGACTCCGTCTCAAAAATAATAATAATAACTAAAAAAAAGAATGTTGACTTTTATGTTTTAGGAGACAAGTGACCACAGTGTGTTCACCAGCCAAGTTTTACACACCCGAGGGCCATGGATCCAATGTCAATCAGTTTTTAAAGGTTTTGCTGTTCTTTAAGATCTTTCCCGAGTTTACTACTCAATGGCCAGCATGGGATGTGGGTGAAGGCTAGTGCTTTAGTTTGTTTCTCAAGGTACTTGATATGCTGTTTAAATCCCTGCGTGCACAGATTTGGGATGAGCTCAGAAGTTTATGTATACTCTAGGGGATTATTTTCTTATATTCAGAGAGATCCCTTCTCTCTGTAATTGTCCTGACATTTTCTTGAACCCAAGGGATTCTCTTAGGGTTTTTTTGTTGCTGTTGTAATTGTTGTTTTGTTTTGTTTTGAGATAGCATCTTGGTCTGTCACCCAGATTGGAGTGCAGTGGTGCAATCATAGCTCACTGCAGCCTTCACCCCCTGGTATCAAGCAATCCTCTCATCTTGGTTTCCCAAAGTATTGGAATTACAGACATAAATCACTGTGCCCAACTTCTTTCTGATCTGACGACAAAACCAGGGCTTTATTTCTACGTTCTATCATGAACTTCCTGTGACCGTACCTTTCTCTAGGGCCACATGGCAAGAAGGTAGGAAGAAAGGAAAACATGAGGATTTCCTCACACTTTTGACACCAGAACTACTTATTTCCTGAAATTTTAGGTGTCTTTCCTATTGCTTCTGCTTCTGTGCCACTGTGACATTGCTAGGGGGCAGGATTAGGAGAGAATAATGATAGCAACAACAAAATTAAGGAACTTTCTTCTATTACATCTTCCCCATAAATGCTCCCTTTTTTACCACTTCTATGAGAAACAGAGGGATTCCTTTGAAGTTCTGTCTGAACCCAGTGCTCACTTCTGAGTATTGTGCTATTTTATGAGTCCAGGCTAAGAATAACCAAAGGAAAATAAAAATGGGTATGTGGGGGGAATTACTGCCAATTTAGTAGTAGTTCAAATTTGGTTTTCTTCCCCAATATTCTTGGTGTCATTTGCTTGTTAAAGTCCTTAGGTTCCTTGTGCATGCAGCCTGTCCAGGTTCTTAGTTGCATTTAGTGGGAGAGACATATTGGTATATGCTTACTCAATCTTTACCAGGGTTGGACCCTTTTAATTTACTATTAACAGTCTTAAAATTATAGCTGAAATGAGCTTCAATACAGTTTAAAAGTCCTGTTCAGAAGAGACAAAAACATCCAATCCATTACATGGATTCTTTTGTTTTAATTTTGCTTTGTTTCTTTTTTCCTCCAGTCAATTTTCTACCAGTTATAGTATCTCAAAATGACAAAAATTAGAAATCATATTTGGTCTGACATTTGTGGTAAGCTTTGTTATTGTTGTAGTACAGAAGTAATGATTCAAAACATCAGCATCCAAATAACTCCAGATAAATTCCCATTAAAACCAGCTCACAATAGTCAAACCCACTGAAGATTGAATTTTATCCATTAAGCCACAGGAGGCAGCAACAATAGTAAAATACCACAGGGCTTCCAGAAAAGAACACACCAACTACTTAATATGTTATTTAATATGCTGTATAAAGCCTTATGTTAAGTTATTTAAGTTAAGTAGACCTTCATAACTGTATATCTAAAATGGGTTGTAAAAAATTTTCACCTAGATTTGTTCTTGATGCACTGAGACAAGATATAGTTCCCAGTAAATATAGGCACTCAAAAGGGCCATTTAGTGTCATATGATACAAAGTGCACATTAAAAAAAAAAGGAAACCAAATTAGCAGAGAAGAGTAGAAAATTAAATGACCTCAGAAAAAAATGCTTTAAGTTTAAGCATACTTATAGCTACCTTGAGAGAAAGAACATAAAAATAATATATGTACATACTGATACATAATAATAAGTGATAATAATGTTTAATATGTGCATTGTGTTTACTATGTTTCAAGCACAAATTCTCTGTCTTTCACATGTTATCTGATTAAATCTAAATCCTCTCAAATAGATATGTTATGCTTCCCACTTGACAGTTGAGAATACTAAGGCAAAACAAGGTCATATAGCCAGAAAGTGGCAGAGCTGAGATTCTAACCATGCAGTTTTGGTCCAGATCGTTTTCTGTTAAACAGTATGCTATGCTACCTATCTCAATAAAATTATGGTTTATATTAATAGTGTTACTACTGTATAATTTTTATTATCATATTAACCCTGTTATTTCTAACCAACATCTCCCTTTGGATTCATAGCGTTTGTTCTTCCATGTTCTTTATACACCAGCCTGAGTAGCTAAATCACTCCTTGTGGGACTTATATCTTTCTCAATGCTCTTTAGCTGCCCATGATCCTTATGTAAGAACAGCATTCCATTGCCTTTTAGAGAATCAGTAAGAACAAGAGAGCTGGCAGAAATCACATCTTTGAGAGGAACATACTTTTTTTCTCATGAAATAGAGTCAATAACAAATTATCTGGAGATCATATGCTAAAGCCAAATCATCAAATAATAATGTATTTGTGGAGCCATTGTGCTATTGGAAAAGATGAAGCTCTATTGATATCATTGTATAAGTCCATG
Source organism: Macaca mulatta (assembly GCF_049350105.2). Classification (NCBI taxonomy): domain Eukaryota; kingdom Metazoa; phylum Chordata; class Mammalia; order Primates; family Cercopithecidae; genus Macaca; species Macaca mulatta. Next base: position 13,460,319 of record NC_133417.1, read on the forward strand.
CAGAGAATAAAAAATACTTCACCAAACATGTGCAAAAATATTTATAGCACTACTAACTATAATAGACAGAAAAAGGGGGGCCGAGAGAGAGAGCAACTCAAATGTCTGTCAACAGTATCTTGGATTAATAAATTGATATTCATACAATAGAGCAATTTATTACAATGAAAATAAATGTATCACAACCACATTTACGAAATGTCTACATATGGTTGTATTAGTTTGTTTTCACACTGCTAATAAAGACATACCCAAGACTGGGTAATTTATACAGGAAAAAGCTTTAATGGACCTACAGTTCTATGTGGCTGGGGAAGCCTCACAATCATAGTGGAAGGCAAGGAGGAGCAAATCACATCTTACATAGATGGCAACAGGCAAAAAAAGAGCTTGCACAAGGAGACTCCCCCTTATAAAACTATCAGATCTCATGAGACTTATTCACTATCATGTGAACAAAGACCTGACCCCATGATTCAATTGCCTCCCACCAGGTCCCTTGCACAACATGTGGAAATTCAAGATGAGATTTGGGTGGGGACTCAGTCAAACCATATCATTCTGCTCCTGGCCCCTCCCAAATCTTATGTCCTCACATTTCAAAACCAATCATGCCTTCCCAACAGTCCTCCAAAGTCTTAACTCATTTTGACATTAATGCAAAAGTCCACAATCCAATGTCTCACCTGAGACAAGGCAATTCCCTTCTGCCTATGAGCCTGTAAAATCAAAAGCAAGTTAGTTACTTCCTAGATACAATGGGGGTACAGGCATTGGGTGAATATAGCCATTCCAATTGGGAGAAATTAACCAAAATGAAGAGGCTACAGGCCCCATGCAAGTCTGAAATCCAGTGAGGCAGTCGAATCTTAAAGCTCCAAAATGATCTCCTTCAACTCCATGTCTCACATCCAGGTCATGTTGATGGAAGAGCAGGGATCCCATGGCCTTGGGTAGCTCCATCCCTGTGGCTTTGCAGGGTATATCCCTCTGCCCGGCTGCTTTCACAGGCTGGCGTTGAGTGTCTGAACCTTTTCCAGGCACACAGTGCAAGCCGTCAATAGATCTACCATTCTGGGGTTTGGAGGATGGTGGCCCTCTTCTCATAGCTCCACTAGGTGGTGACCCAGTAGGGACTCTGTGTGTTCCCCCAGTAGGGACTCTGACCCCACAATTTCCCTTCCACACTGCCTTAGCAGAGGTTCTCCATGAGGGTCCCATCCCTGCAGCAAACTTTTTTCCTGGGCATCCAGGCACTTGCATACATCCTTTAAAAACTAGGTAGAGCTTCCCAAACTTCAATTATTGACTTGTGTGCACCCACAGGCTCAACACTACATGGAAGTTGCCAAGGCTTGGGGTTTCCACCCACTGAAGCAACAGCCTGAGCTGTACCTTGGCCCCTTTCAGCCATGACTGGAGCAGATGGGACACAGGGCACCAAGTCCCTAGACTACACAGCAGGGGGATCCTGGGCCTGACCTATGAAACCATTTGGTCCTCCTAAACCTCCATGACCTGGAGGGGCTGCCACAGAAGTCTCTGACATGCCCTGGAGATATTTTCCTCCTTGTCTTGGTGATTAACATTCACCTTCTTGTTGCTTATGCAAAGTTCTGCAGCCAGTTTGAATTTCTCCTCAGAAAATGGGATTTTCTTTTCTATTGCATTGTCAGACTGCAAATTTTCCAAACTTTTATGCTCTTTTCTCCCTTTTAAAACTGAATACCTTTAACCACACCCAAGTCACATCTTGAATACTTTGCTTCATAGAAAATTCTTCCATTAGATTTCCTAGATCATCTCTCTCAAGTTCAGAGTTCCATGAATCTCTAGGGCAGGGGCATGATGCCACCAGTCCCTTTGCTAAGACATAACAAGAGTGAGTGACCTTGGCTCCAGTTCCAAACAAGTTCCCTGTTTCCATATGAGACCACCTCAGCCTGGATTTCATTGTTCTATCACTATCAGCATGTTGTTCAAAGTCATTCAACAAGTCTCCAGGGAGTTTCAAACTTTCCCACATTTTCCTGTCTCCTTTCGAGCCCTCCAAACGGTTCCAACCTCTGCCTGTTACGTAGTTCCACATTTTCGGTTATCTTTTCAGTAGCACCCCACTCTACTGGTACCAATTTTCTGTATTAGTCCATTTCCATGCTGCTAATAAAGACATTCCCAGGACTAGACTATTTATGCAGGTAAAAGCCTTAATGGAGTTACAGTTCCATGTGGCTGGACAAGCCTCACAATCATGGTGGAAGGCAAGGAGGAGCAAGTCAAATACATGGATGGCAGTAGGCAAAAAGAGAGGTTGTGCAGGGAAATACCCCCTTACAGAACCATCAGATCTTGTGAGACTTATTCACTATCACAAGAACAGTACAGGAAAGACTTGCCCCCACAATTCAATTACCTCCCACCGGGTCCCCCTCACAACACATGGGAATTCAAGATAAGATATGGATGGGGACACAGCCAAACCATATCAATGTTGAAAATAATTGTAAACGAAAAGACCTTTCATATAATGTTGACATTCTTGATCTTCATGCTGATGACATGGGTATGCACCTGTTGTGGACATCACTTCACTTTACATTTATAATCTGTGTCTGTCATTGTGTGGATATTCCACTTAATACAGGTTTATATTAAAAACTAGGAACTGAAAGGAGCAAAAAGGATTCAGGGGAATTGGTTTGACTCTCTAAGCTTTAGTTTTTCTATCTATAAAATAAAGAGACATGAATAATCTATATATTCCACTCTGATTTTGATATTCTCTGATTTCTATGCTTTGTCTGGGTTTGATTTTAAACCTTGGTAACTCAGTTTATCAAGATTTTTACATGCATCAGAAGAGGTCAGGTGAGCCAGAAGGGACTCAGCTCTGTTTCTTGTCTCTACTCTGTCCACATAATTCCTTTTCCTTCACACTTCACCTGCAATCCATCAGGTATTCTGTTTGTTCTCTTTTTAAAATATATCCAGATCCCATCCACATTTCATCATCTCCTTTGCTATCCCCATTGTTGTAACCCACAATCATCTCTCATCTGGACTGCCATGAAGCATCTTAATTGGAATAAGCTCTTCTATCCTTGTTACCATATAACATAGCAGTCAAATGATTCTTTTAAAATAGAGGTTAGAGGGTGTCACTCTTTTGTGCAAAATGTTGACATAGATCCTCTTGTCAGTCACAGTAAAACAAAATTCCTTATGATGGCCTACATGTTCCTATAGAGCTGGTGCCCTGGAATATCTCTAAAAGTGTATCCTGCTATCTCTCTCTCTGGCTCATCCCATTACAGTTACATTCACCTCCCTGGTGCTCCTGGGCTGGTGGACCAAATATCTCAGTGCCTCAGGGTCTTTGCACCTGTGCTTTCCTCTGCCCAGAATGTTCTTTCTGGAGATATTAAAAAAGCTACTTTTTTCTCAACTTTCAAATCTTTGCTCAAATATCACCTTCTTAAAGAGACCTTCCCTGACCATCCCATATAAATTTTCAAATGATTTCATCTGCAGCATGCCTTCTTTTTTGATATTTGTGCTACTCCTCACCTTAGCACTTATGTCTTCTAACATGCTGTAAAATTTGCTCACTTATTTTGTTTATTCTCTCCTCAATCAGTCCCAGTCTCCTTTACTTCAGACAGATCAATCCTTAGGGAAAAACCTGCTCAACCGAGAATAAGCCATTAGCAAAATAAGAAATTGATTGCAAAGTTTGTTTTTGCAACTAGAAAATAGTAAGAAAAATTGCAACCTGTTTTGAGAGGGTTAGATTTGAGCCAGATTTAAAAGAACAACCACCTAAAATTCTTAGATAACTTTTCACTTGAACTTTTATCAAAGTTTTAAGAGCTTTTAAAATTCCCTTAAAAGAATAACTTTTTAATCAAGTGAATACAACAGACCATGAAAGAAGATGACTTCAATGATTAAACCATTTGATATGAAAATGCAAAGGGGAGAGAGAGAGAGAGAGAGAGGGAATATGTTAAAAGATTATAAAAACATACTGTGAGTCAAGAGGACAAAGTGATCAAAATCCATTTACCAAACCCTTCAAAATATTATCTTTCCTCACCACGACTTAGACATTGGCCCACTTGAATCTTGAAACTCAAATAAATAATCCCACTAATGGGAAAGCAGGATAAGGCAGAATAGGTGTAAATTATGTACAGCTTTTCAAAAGAGTTTTGGAAATATGTTTCATATGACCCAGTTTTTTAAAAAAACCATAAAATATATAAGTATAGAACTAAAAAGCTATACGCTGAAATACCTACATGTTCTTTCTTTACTTGTGCAATACCTTTTACCCTCCCCCCATTTTTTCTCATCAACATTTCCAATAGTACGTTTTACTAATAGATTAAGAAAGCAGTAGGGATGTTTTAAAATGAGACAGAGTTAAAGAGCGTGACGGAAATTAAAGGTCAGTATCTTATTATTAACCGGATGCACAGCAAAGTCAGAGATGTGGAAGGACCTCCTAATTCTGTCCCCTTAAGTCTATTTCTGATACAGGTTCTTGCTTTGACACCTCTCGTGAGTTTAAAAATCTTATTATAACAATGATGCTTATCACACAATGTGATGGTTAATATTGAGCGTCAACTCAATTGGATTGAAGGATGCAAAGTATTGTTCCTGGGTGTGTCTGTGAGGGTGTTGCCAAAGGGGATCAACATTTGAGTCAGTGGACTGGGAGAGGTAGACCCACCCTTAATCTGCATGGGCACCATCTAAGCAGCTGCCAACATGGCGAGAATAAAGGAGGCAGAAGAAAGTGGAAAGAGCGGACTTGCTGAGTCTTCCAACCTTCATCTTTCTCCCGTGCTGGATGCTTCCTGCCCTCAAACATCAGGCTACAAGTTCTTCAGCTTTTGGGCTCTTGGACTTACACTAATGGTTTTCCAGGGGGCTCTCAGGCATTCAGCCACAGACTGAGGACTGCACTATCAACTTCCCTACTTCTGAGGTTTGGGGACTTGGACTGTCTTTCTTGCTCCTCAGCTTGCAGATGGTCTATTGTGGGACTTCACCTTGTGATTGTGTGAGTCAATCCTCCTTAATAAACTCCCCTTCATATAAACAGTCATGTACTATTTCTGTCCCTCTAGAGAACCCTGAATAATACATACAATTTCAGGTATTCAGAAGTTATCCCCGAAAATACGGAAGGGATATTGCTGAACATATTTTTAACAAAAGAAAAAAAAATGCTTAAGGAGTTTTGTCATGTGAGAGAAAAAAAATAAAAAGAGGGTAGACCTCCCTTTGTTTCTCCAGGACCAAAATTCATGGGTAGGAATTTTAGGGAGACAGACGGTATGTAATACGTGTATTCTTTCTAACAATCGGACCTATCTAATAATGCTCTGGTTTGCCTCCAAGCATAAAGCACTCTGCCTCTAGACTCTTCAGGCTGAGAGAAGGTGGCCTGGTCAGATGCCACAGAAACAATCTCTGCTGCCTCTAGGGGGAAGTTATCTAAATGCTTCCTAATGTCTTTGCCAATTCTGAAAAACAATGATTTGGAAATAAAGGTCAGATGGCTGTAGTTTAAATGAGTCATTTCAGTTCTTTGTATAATTTTGAAAAGAGGTATGCTAACTAAATTATTCTGTAAATGCGTTTTATTCAATTATGATGATGTGTTTGAAGGTTTCTGATGGCCCTGGTTAATCAGCCTCCCTAGGGGCAATTTCTCCCCTTCAGTCCAATTAGCATCGAAGATGTGTCTTAGACGCCACATGATGCTCCAGCAATTTATTTTCGTAGTGTTCTTATAAGGTGGAGAGCAGGAGCAGTCAAGCTGCATGCACCAGGTACAGACAGGGATCTGACGATCGACTGACCAGGAGCATCTCTGTCCAGAAACTGTTCTCCAAGTTTGGAGAATATTCCTCCAACGCACACTATCTAGAATATACCTCTATTCAGTCCATGTTAGTTACCAGCTATTTTTTTAATAAAGGAAATTTAAGCCATTCTTATAAGGGAAAGCATTGTTTTAAGGTTTATAAAGGTTGTGTCTGCTGGGGTGGCCTTGCTTCTTGCAAATCCACAGGCCAGGAATGGAAACCCTCAGGCCAGGTTGCATCATATGGCTAAGTAATGCATAGATAGTGTATGCCCTTCCAGACCTTGAGTTGGCCGTATGGTTATTATCAACCTTATAGCCACTATATGTCTCCTGTAGTATACTACCTGATGTTATATATTGTTAGTTTACTTAAATTCATATATATGTATGTGTATACACACACACAAATAAACATGCTCAGCATTTATGCTAGAAAAACGAATAGAAGTTTCCCAACTCTGAGTTTTAAACAAAAATATGTCCTAATAATTTGGATATTTTCCGAAATTTGTAAATTTTTTTTTTTTTTTTGAGACAGAGTCTCGTTCTGTTGCCCAGGCTGGAGTGCAGTGGCGCGATCTCGGCTCACTGCAAGCTCTGCCTCCCGGGTTCACACCATTCTCCTGCCTCAGCCTCCCGAGTAGCTGGGACTACAGGTGCCTGCCACCACTCCCGGCTAATTTTGCTTTTGTATTTTTAGTAGAGACAGAGTTTCACCATGTTAGCCAGGATGGTCTTGATCTCCTGACCTCGTGATCCACCCACCTCAGTCTCCCTAAGTGCTGGGATTATAGGCATGAGCCACCGTGCCCAGCCTGAAATTTGTATTTTTTATAATGAATGCATGATGGCAACCTAATACTTGCTTTGCTAATTCCACTGTTCAATATTAATATTAAAAGTGTGTTTTGTCTGTAGTATTTTCTTTCTGATTCTTCCTTCCTTCCTTCCTTTTCTTTCTTCCATTCTTTTTCCTTCTAAGAAAATATAGCATTTAAAATCTCATTCTACTATGATAGAACACAATATATTCAGAAATGAAAATGGCCTATGGTAAAGTTTATCCAAGTTTGCCGCAAGGATGGAAGGCAGATGTAATTAAAAAATAACTTGAATTAGAGATATTTTCCAACTTCCTAGTTTTCCCCAAAAAGAAAAACTTTCAAGTTGCTTTTCTTTCTTGGTGTATTTAGCTTTAAGTTGTGTTGGTTAAAAAACAAACAAACAAAAAAAAAACCTTAGCCTCTTGGATATCTGGAGGACCTCCCAGACACCAATCCTCTAAGTACTGAATGAGACTAAGCCTTATCTTTTTTTTTTCAAGACCAGTTACCCAAGTTGTGCTTTTAGGTTCTCATATTTTTAAATTTATTTTTAGATTATCTTGAGATGTAGTTAGTGAATAGTAAATGGTGCCTAGAGACAGAGGTACTTAGATCCAAATTTATTTCTCTCTTCTAACAGCTGTGCCACTCTGCCAATTGCTTCAAAATACTGAGCCCCAGAGTACTCAGCCATAAACTGGAAACTGGGATGGACTATTTAAGATTTAAATCAGATAAGGTGTGTAAAGGGACTAGCATAGTGCCAGGAAGATAGTAAGCACACTATAAATACTAGCTAACTATTATGGAGAAGTAACATAATTTGAGTCTTACCTATACACTGATGTTCTATTTTAAGGTATATTTTAAGCTAATAAATTATGAGCAGAGGAAACACACAGGAATAAAAATTAAATGTGTATAATTAAAAATATTCTTCAGTAGTCAGCATATTGGTAGAGAATGGCTGAGTTAACACTTCCATTTACAACAGAGTTTTACTGATTTCACCAAGGTTCAGCATTTCACATGCACACCAAAGTGCAGTAATACAGTGCCTCCCTCCAAGCCCTGAAAACCTTTTTGTGAATAAAATATCTTTAGTACCTTCAGGCAGATAGGACAATTAAATGTAAACAAACATAAAACCACCTTTAATATGAGTGTGATTTTTAGAGGCAGAGATCAGTGTGCGTGTAACCCAGTGATTTGAGACCTACATAGGATCAGGTGGACTACTCTCAAGTCCTAAAGAATTCTAAACTCTTCTCCAGGATTTCTTAGAATCCCAGTTGGCAACCTAATGGGGTCTCCTGAGACTCAAGCTCCCTACTTTCTAGGGATTAAATTTCTTTACGTCTTGCTGTCTTGTATGGGCTGTTTCTTCCTGCTCCACCTCACTCCAGGCAGGCAAATGTCTCTTCATATTTCATACAAGATAAAACAAAAGTAAAAACGAGCCCTCACTATAGCTGATATGGGTACAGTGGATTCCACTGGAAGTGAGATGAGGTGGAATGGAGAGTGGCAGGAGTCACATCACCACCACACAAAACTGCTCCAGATTGAATGTTAAACATCCTCTGGTTTAAAATGTTCCTTGGCCAGTCTTCCACTTGGGCTTTTGTTGCTTACTTCTTCTGATGGACGTCTCCAGCTTCAAATTCCCATCCCTCCCCCAACTTACAAATGCTTCCCACTCGGCCTTGTCTCTCAGGCCCCTCTGCCTCGCTACAGAGCAGAGCCAAGGCTGTCATCGTTGCTCCGAAGAGCCCTTGGGCTTTCTCTATCCTTACTTGGTTCCTATCAACATTCAAACTTTCAGGCTTCTCTCTTTCTTCCCAGTCAGCTTACCAAGATGTTTCCTAAACAAAACCTTTCTTTCTCCTTGTTTCTCTTTTGAGATAGGGTCTTACTCTGTTCATCCAAGCTGGAGTGCATTGACTTGTAGACTTGACTTCCCAGACTCAGTGATCCTCCACCTCAGCCTCCTGAGTAGCTAGGACTAGGACTACGCACCACCACACCCAGCAAATTTTTTTTTTTTTATGTATTTTTGTTGTAGTAGTGCGGTTTTGCCATGTTGCCCAGTCCGGACGTTTCTTTTATCTAAGGTAAATTATATTTACTGCAGATGAGAGAATTTTTGAAAATTCCTTCCCCACGTATATATATACTCTGCTACCTCTGTCACAGCCATGGGTCTCTCTCTAGCTTCCATAACGATTTATTGATTTAAAAAGTCCAGCTTTAGCATCTGATCTGTGGTATTAGGGGCTACCAGCGCTACTTGTGAACCATATTTTCCAATGAGATCAAATGGGCATGTTGTTCTCAACCTGAAAGCTAGTCATAATAATATCGGGTGGTATTGAGAGATGAAAGTCCCACCATATCTTTAGGTTTTCATACTGTCAGAACCAGAAATGGCACAACCTTGGCTTCCTATCTCCCCAAAATGGAGTGTCACAGAGCTGACTTTCTCATAGATGTTATCCTACATTCAAAGTTCTGAGATCCCAGATAATTACAGACTGCTATATTTATAGGTGAATTCATTGTCCAACGCATTCCAAGACATGAGTTTCCAATTTTCTTATCCAACCCCCTGCAACCCTTCCCTTCTCAGTAAAGGCTCTGGAAAATTTAAGTTAATTGGAACAATGTGGGAGTCAAAGAAACTTAAGTCCAAGGTGGGAGGCAAAGATAAATAGCACTAGTTTTTAGACGGCATTATGTTTTCATTGCAGTTAATTACTGAGTGTTAGTAGAGCATGGTAGGAACATGTGGCATGCCATGGTTCTACTGCCCAGATTCAGATCCCAGCTCTGCTGCTTGCTAAGCTGTGTTACCTTGGGCAAGTCACCTAACCTATTCCTGCCTTACCTTTTTCATGGTCATTTGGCTTTAACTTACTATGTAGTAAGTACCCAGAACATTTCACTTATTATTAATCTTAGTGGAAGAATTCAAAAGTTCATTTGTAAATATTTGTTGAATACCTAATAGGCAGAAGCACTGCACTGTGCCCAGGAAGACCAAAGAGAAACATTTTCTATTCTCATACAGCTTTCCTCCTACTAGGGAAGTCAGAAATCACCAAACTAGGTTACAGTAATCTTTGTCACTGCTTTAAAAGAGAAGGAAGTAAAACAAGGGGACACAGTGTTGATATTTACTCTGAATATGTAACATAGGCTGAAGATAGGGAGGCACTATCTATAGAAGTGGCATTGAATCTGAGACTCCAAAGACAAACTAGGTGCAGTGAAGGCATGGAGCTGATTGGGCAAGGAGTGTGCTAAGCAGAGAAAGATACATGTTCAAAGATCCAGGGTAGGGAAGAAGGTGGACTTGCTCAGCCACGAGGGAGGGTGAGGTCAGCATAGTGGGAATGTTCTTGAAACCAGCCCAACTGACTCATAGAAATGATGTTTATGGTGTTTTGTATGAATGTAGAAATTTACCCTCCCTGTCTTAAAACTTGAAACTTACGTTGGTCTTACTTGAGTTACTTCCTCAGGAAACCAACCCTCAGGCAAGGAACTGAAACTTATTGAAACTTATCAGGTCGTCACATGCAGACAGTGGGATGCTACCCCTCATTCCTCGTGATTACTTCCTTAACCCTCCCTAAGTCCTGTTTTCCTGTGTAGCCTCATTACTTCCCTGCTATATAAACCCTCAATTTTAGTCAGTTGTGAGAGACAGATTTGAGACTAGGCTCCCATCTCTCTGGCCACTGTCATGAGAATAAACAGCCTTCTTTCTTGGCAATACTCATTGTCTCAGTGATTGGCTTTCTGTGCAGTGAGCAACAGGACCTAGAGTGAACCTCTGACATTTGGATAACATTTTGAACTAGAGGCACAGGAGATAGTGTAACAGGGGACGGTCTGGATGTGGGGGTAAGGACTGGGTCCTGTGGGACCTTTTGGGTCATATTATAACTTTTAACTTGATTCTAAGAGTCACTGGCAATTCACTGAAAAGTTTTCATTTTTCAGTTTTTCCTCTTCTTTTAATGGAATATTCTGACTTTTTTATTCCAAATACAATACTGAGATATTGGGTGAACCTGAAATTACGTATGCCAAGTATATACTTTTAAATGATTTGTTTAACTCCAAAAAAGTACTCAAAGCGTGCTTTAAATATTTGTCATCTTGCTATGTATAAGGGGCTAGAATATTGTGTGAGGTCAACTGACATCCACAGACCTGTCCTCCACCTGCCTCCCACCCCTGAACGTATCTTTTTTGCAGAATGTACCCTGATGTATTCAAAATTTTACTCTTCTTAATTAGCAGCCATGTGGTTTAGGGGGAAGTCCCTGGAGACATGGCTGCAGACATAGAATGTGAGAGGCTCTGGTTGCGTGAACAGCTCAGGGTGCTCTGCCTCAGGGATTTGAATAGGAGAACCTACCCAGTGACACCAATGAGACGCTGGCTGGAGACTCTGGGAATGGAAACCATTGACCTTTCTTTGAGATTTGAAACAATTCTCTTAACCTTTTTTTTTTTTTCTAGATAATTTAAGATTATTTCCTTCCCTTTCTTCCTCCCTCCCTCTCTCCTTCTCTTTCCCCTTCCTATCTTCCTTTCTCCTTTCCTGTTTTTTTCTTTCTTTTCATATTCCCCTTCCCTTCCTTCTTCCTTTCCTGTTTCCCTTCCACCCTTCCTCCCTCCTTCCCTCTCTTCCTTCCTTTCCTCCTTTCTTCTTTTCTTTCTTCCTTCTTTCTTTCCTTCTGTCCATTGATGACAACAGAGTTCCTAACTGATATTAGTCCCCACAAGTATAACTAGAACTGATGAGGAGAAGCAAGAGAAAGACCAACGTGGATCTGTATCAGATAGAAATGGGAGAGAGAGCACGCGCGTGAGCAAGAACACTTCAAGCTTCTGTATGCCAAACTCCTCATAGTTCTTTGAGTACTTGTTCAAATTCTCCCTTCAAGGCTCTGCTTTGGACTCTGTCTTCGGGAAGGCTTCAGCTTTCTGAGCTGGGTTGAGAGCCTCTCCACACATAGATCCCAGAGTAACTATCCTATCACCTTTGTATCTTCATCACCCAGCTAAACAACTGACTCACTGTTTTCACTGTCAGAAAATGCTTAGAAAATTCAATCAATTGTCTCAAGGTAGTTACTCTTTATAGTAACACTGGGGTATTCAAACATAAAGTTATGCCAGTGCTCTGCCTTTTTGTCAGTCTAAGATAAGTAGAGAATGTAAGAAAAGCACTTAGAAAATTTATAAAAGTTGAGATGAAACAACATCCAGGCTGTTTTTTGTTTAATAAAAGTATCAGTCCACAAGGGATTGATTTTTTAAACACTGTGGGTTGTTCATCACATATAGTTTAATACTTGCTTGGGAATAATGTGGAAGAATAAATTCAAACATTAGTTGAGGAGTCATGTGAGATGGCCTGTTTCTCTTGTTTTATTGTGAAGAGAAAAAATGGAAACAGAAAAGGCTACTTTTGACATTAGAACTATTATGGAATATATAGGATTTACTTCACATCCTCTCACTTATACCATCTGCTACCCCATTCTTGCCAAATGGTACTCATGCTGCCTCAAGTCCACTGGTACAGTGGAGACCTTTTGTGACTTCAGCACCATCCTCTCTCTCAGTCAGGCAATGTCCAACCTAAGGGAGGAAGCCACTGAAGGTGGCTCTTCATATTCCAGTGACAGTGCAATGAGAGATGCCTGGATGAAGCTGCAGTCCTTCTCCTAATCCATCTCCATAAGCAAGTGCTTCCTCCATCAGTGTGGGAGCCATGGCTGGAAGCAGCTCTTAGTGTGGGCAAGACACGGAAGCGATTTCCATTTTTCTATTTATTATTTTCCTTCTAGATACTTTCACCTTATTCTCCTTCTGCCTTAGTTCTTCTTACCAATTTTAATTTTTTTGCCATAACTTTTCCATTTGGCTTCTGGAGATTTAGGATAAAATATCTTTATATTTAATATTTCAGGGGTTGTGAAGTAGTTGTGTATATGTGTGTGTGAACTTGATTCAAGATTGGTATAGTTCTAATGGAGAGAAAGAAAAAAATGCTCAATGTACTTGACATAGCACTACACTTGCCACATTAAGTAAATCATGTAGTTCTTTCCCTTTTTATTAAAACTTGCGTGGCCCTAATGAGCTACAATATCACCATGGTGCAAGGATCACAGTTCTAATGACAGTGTTAAGCTTCATAAAAATGCTTTAAAACAGCAGTTGTGCAAAACATCTTCAAAGTCAGCTGTCTGACTGCATTCCCGTTTCAATGAGAATCCAGTCACCTCCCAGGCAGGCATGAGCAATTCTGGGTAAAAGGTGAAAGCTCTTTAATTCTCTGTGAACTGCTTTCCTGAGAACTCCTACAGATTTCCATGAATACATTGTTCATCCTCTGGAGAAAACACTTTTTTTAATGTTATTAATAGTTTTTGGATAAGCGTTGAATTTGGACAAACTAGGTTTGGAATTCTGTCTTCAATACAGAGTAGCTTTAGGATTTCAGAGAATTTACTGAGTCTCCTAAAGCCAGTGTTTCCCAAACTGCAGATCATAACTCATTAGTGGTGTAGAATCAATGTAATGTTCACAGAAATATATGAAAACTGAAATATAATAGAAAATATCGGCCGGGCATGGTGGCTCACGCCTGTAATCTGAGCACTTTGGGAGGCTGAGGCAGGGGGATCATGAGGTCAGGAGATCTAGACCATCCTGGCTAACATGGTGAAACTCCTTCTCTACTAAAAAAAAAAAAAATACAAAAAAATTAGCCGGGTGTGGTGGCAGGTGCTTGTAGTCCCAGCTACTCGGGAGGCTGAGGGAAGAGAATCGCTTGAACTGGGGAGGTGGAGGTTGCAGTGAGCCAAGATCATGCTACTGCATTCCAGCCTGGCCGACAGAGTGAGACTCTGTCAAAAAAAAAAAAAAAAATCAGAGTTCATTATGTATTGCAAGAGTCAAATTTTGTTTTGTTTCTACATGATATAATATATTCCTTTATGTTTCAGAGTTTCTCAAAAAAATTTGAAAACTTGGCTCTAAGTCTTAGTTTCATTGTCTTCAATCACCATTCAACTATTTAAAACCTATATAAAGTCAAAGATGACTGTATCCCCTTCTAACTGCTAGGCAAGAGCTTAATTCCTTTACAAAGTATTTGGGATCTTGTTTAGGAAAATGCCCTGAGAAGCTATGTAATGAAGGGAAGTCAGGGTTATTTAGCACATGGTCTAGGTGGAGACACTGAAACTGAGATGGGGCTTGATTTCTCTATTTCACAGACAGGGTTTAGGAAGGGACAGCGGTGAGGTAAAGATAATAGCTAGATGGAGAGGAAAAAAAGGAAGAAGCAATCCAATGACATCAGGTGTCAATCAGTGCTGTGCATGCAGGGATGATGGCTAGTGCACAGGAATTCATAGAAATTAGAATGGCCAGAAAGTTCTCAAGAACACTGAGGTCCACGATTTAGCTATGCATTATGTTTCCTGATACAGCTCTGATCTACAGTGCCTAAAATAAAAATGAAAACAAAAATAATCCAACAAATACAAAAAATACTGTTTTTTGATGGGCTCCAGATTATCCTCAATTCTTATTTTTAACATAAATTTTCAATAAAAGTCTAGAACGCTCCTGAGTGTTGAAGAGCAGAGTTCGAGATGGATCGTGGAAAACGAGTCAGTTACTATCTTAGGGCTTACAGACCTCTCATGAATAAAATGAAACAAAAGAAAGAAAAAAAATCTAAAGTAGAAATTTGGAAAAAGAAGTTTCCTCAAGGAATGTAAGAATTTCTCTCTTCTCTGCTAATCCCGTGAAATATTCAGTGGTGTGCTGGATTTTTCACAGAACCTAAGGTGAGACAGTAAAAATGTTAAAGGGGCCGGGCGCGGTGGTTCGTGCCTGTAATCTCAGCACTTTGGGAGTCCGAGGAGGGTGGACTCCCATGACCAGCCTGGGCAACATGGTAAAACCCCTTCTCTACTAAAAATACAAAAATTAGCCAGGCGTGGTGGCATGGACCTGTAATCCCGGCCACTCGGCAGGCAGAAGCACCAGAATCACTTGAACCCTGGAAGTGGAGGTTGCAATACACCAAGATTGCACCACTGCACTCCAGCCTGCGAGAGAGTGAAACTCTGTCCCCCACCCCACCACCCCCTCAAAAGAAAGTTAAAGGACAGACTGACAGCCTGGACTCATGGAGCAACTGACACCTGGTTTACATGAAGATGATACATCATGGACTTTACATATAATTATATTGCTTTCTAAATAAGCTAGAGGAAGATCAATCTAACCATTCTATTTGGATGAAAATTGGACAAATGTATCCAGTTATTTTAGTATATCTGAATATCTGTAGATGAAATGGAAAAATACATTTATAATGCTCCTTAGTAGGATTTGGCTGACAGGCCACAGTCTAATTTGACTATCAAAATGTGATGTTAGAGTTAACTCTACATTATACTATTGGGATTTTACTTGCTACATGTCCAAATTGAAGTTTAGAGAAAAAAGGCATGTTGTATCAGTAATTTACCATATAGTCCTTAGAGTCATTATCACAAAATTGATTCTCAGTAAAGATCAATTTGTTAGGAAGGAAGGAAGGAAGGAAGGAAGGAAGGAAGGAAGGAAGGAAGGAAGGAAGGAAGGAAGGAGGGAGGGAAGGAAAGAAGGAAGGAAATATCATTTTTCAGCTTGCTTCTCTGTGCTGGCACAATATACACAGAGCTTTGGAATTGGTTTGTTTGTGTACTTATGGATGAATGCCAATATTTGTGTATGTGTGTTTTAAGCCTAGTGTTGAACTCAGTAGGGCTCTTCATTATTTCAGTTAGTCTCATCCAGAGACAGGGTGAATTATATTTGCCACTGCCCTGAAGGTGGGCATGGCCATGTGACTTGCTTGGGTTACTGAAACGTGAGCTGACATGATATTTAGCACATCTGGGTAGCATTAAAGTCACTGTTCGATTTCCAACATCCATATCTCGATTAGTTAAAGATGGTAGAGGCCTCGTGTGTGAGGCAATTGTGGAGCAGACTCCTGCGTGCCCTGAAATTCACATAAAATGTGAACAAGAAAGACTTCTTCCTTTAATCCACTAAGATTTTGAGCCTAACTGTTACTGCAGCATAACTTATTCATCCTGATTGACACCAATGGCAAGGTGAGCAGGAGGATACCCCGTGGAGTATGATGCCTAAGTTGTAACTGTGGCTCTGTCCCTGAGGACTGTGTAGTGTTGGGCAAGTTAAAGAACCTATATGTGCTACAACTTTGTTGTCTGAAGATGAGAATAAGCATAACACCTGCCTCTGAGTATTTTTGGGTGGTTGTGAAGAGTAAAAGTGATAATGCTTGTAAAACACTTAAAGCAATGCCTACCATCTAGTAAGTGTTCAAAAATTATTATTATTACTAATACAGTTTCAAATGTAATTAGTTTGGTTTCGAGGTATTAAAATAACTTCTTATAAGTCTTAGAATCATTTTTATTTCCTCAAAGGAATTTAATACTCATCTACTTTAATATTTTTAATATGTACTGTGTATCAGGGATGTTTACTTATTACATTTTATTTGATATTTGCACCATTTTGGAAGGAGGCTAATTGAGTTTTTCTTTTAGAGGTTGAGAAAATTTACCTTCATTCAGCATAAGATAATATTGACAATTTGCTCTGCTATCACAGTTTTGGCCATCTCTATCCCGCCCCATGTCCAGGAATAGAATGCTGAAATTGTAAGATTAACATGATCTTATGACTGCTTTGATAAGTATTGCATATGAAACTGAATCAATCACTTAAGGCAATCAAACACTTGTAATTAGAAAATATATGACTTGGTGGGGAAAAAAGTTGAGATGAGTAGACATTTGTTGACAGTATGGAATCTGCCACTCAGGTGCCTTCTTTCTGTAGCCATAGGATTTTAATTTGATCTTCCCATGTGGCTGCTTTGCTAGGAAAAAATAGCCAACTAGTCACGGGACCCTTGCAGGAGGCTTCATCATTGAGAATGGTTGGATAAATGTCTGATACTGACCACTCCACCACGAGGGTTAGCCTGTTCTCTAGGTTCTGATTTCTAACAGATTTCTTGTACAGACTTCTTGTACTGACATCTTCAGCCACTGTGGATTTACCAGCTCTTGTGAGGATTCCTCTAATCACATACTGCCAATATGATGGCTACCAAAGAGAAGTAAATCATTTCCATTGTAAATCCAGATGGATTGACTTATTTAACTAAATTGAACAGTTGTTTGAATAAAAACATAAAACCCAGTGGGTGGGTTGGATTCTTAGACATAGCTCACTTTGTTTTCTCCTCATCTTTCATGATGGGTCCCTTCTTTTCCTCATCGATTTAATCCAGACCTCCTTTGTTTTCTGCTATCATTGGGCCCTATAACAAAATGAAGCATAGCATTTTCCCTCAAATCTCAATGCTTAAGGTGTGTTTACTCTGAAAGGAGTTGGCAAGTGTTTACATCATTCACTCATTTATGTGGGTGTGAGAGATTTGTGTGCATACGTGAATACCTTTTTCCTGAATGTGTTGGATTGTTATGAGTATGCAGGAAATGAAGAAAAATCATCTGCCCTTCTGGAATGACTATATAGGAAAGGCTAAATGGAATAAGTGAAAAAAATGGGAGCCAAGAGGCTCAGGTCCCAGATTACACCTTATCATTTGTGTGTCACACTGGCTATGTGACACTGGGAAAACTATTGTTGGGTCTTTGCTTCCTCCATTGTAAAATGGTAGTCTTACATGCGTAAAAGGTGTATTAGAGTTTTGAAAAGTTCTTGGGACCTCAAAAAGAAGTCTAAATTGTGAAAAGGCATCATGTGCCAAGACAGTCATCATGTTGCCAGTTAATTAGTTCGAAAGCACATGAGGGAGAGGAGGAGGCATAAATATGTAGGAGAGGGTACGCCTATTTAAATCCTGATGATAAAAATAATGACTCTTATTTATGTAAAAAGTTCTATCAATTGTACATTGTTCTAAATGCTTTAACTTTACTATTTTATTTAAATATACCATGAATCCTACAAATTTAGAATACTATAGTATCCACGTCTTAGTCTAAGAAGACTGGACTTCAGAGAGTTACAAGTCATGAATCTTCACTAGCAGAAAGTTGCAGAGCCAGGATCTTATCCCAGGTTGCCTGATTTTAATGTCAGAATCATTAATTAATCACGATGTCCTGTGCTCTCCCATCTATAGTAATCACTAGCAGTTATAATATATATGTATATATAGTTTATGAATATATATGTGTATATATATATTTTATGTGTATATATGTATGTGTGTATATGTATAGTGAGTGTGTATATATATCCATATATGTATGTAGCAGTTCATTACCAAATACATATATATGTGAAGATTTTGGAAAAAACAGTGAATTAAATGAAAGCACAGGATTTTAAAATTGCATATTAAGTATAATAAAAATTTTAAAACACAAAATTATGGAAAGAGGCTGCTGGAAGAAATTTTACCAAAATGTTCAGAGTGATATACCATAGGCTGTGAGATTCTCCTTTTTAAAATGTTATTTAAATTTTTCTTCTGCATTTTACATTAAGCAATTTATTTAGTGATAAATATTTTCTATAGCTAAAACTAGCATTTCAACCCAAAATGTGAGCACTTTATTTCACTGCATGAACATACCATGTTTTTAAAATCTATTCATTAGCTTTCCCATGACTTACCACTACTCACAGTCTATGATAGTCATATGACATTTTACACATTAAGTAAAAGGCCCTTTTCAACACTTTCTCTATAAATGATACTAATGGTAGCTGGCATTTAATGATTTTTTTACATGTGCCAGGAATTGTGCTAAATGATTTACCTTCATTCTCCATTTAATTCACACACCTTATCCGGACGGTCCTATGTGTCCTTCCATAGGACAGATGAAACACTTGAGCAGAAAAGTGAGACAACTTCTCGAGTTCACTCAGCAAGGAAATAGTGGAGCCAGAGCTTCACTCAACATATATCTAACTCCAGAGTGAGCATTCTTTACTGCTAAATAGCACTACCTGTCAAAGCCAGAGTCGTAGAGACTTGGAAGTCCAGAGCTTAAAGGAGGTAATTTTGATCATCCCTCCTATATTAGAACTTAGAAAATAGAATGTGAGGTTTGGATTTATGGTCACCGAGAAAATTTGGAATTTTAGAGTTGATGCTTAATGAATCACTTCATCAATTTCTCATTTATAGTAATTTATTTGGTGGAAAAGAAACCCCAAAACAACCATGTCTCAGTTTACCCCCACACGCTATTCTCCCAGTTTGGATACATCTGAGATAAAACACATGTCCTTTAATTATAAAATCAATTTTGGTTAAAAAAGTGTCAGCATTCTTATGCATGGATGGATTGATTTTTTAAATGACCAAAGCGATACAATCCAAGACTCCACAACAGGAGAAGAAATTAATGCTAAGACGTAACACAAAGTAGAATTTCTCATATATGGATCCCTGCAGCTACAGGTAAGTCCGATGTTTTAGAAAAAGTAAACACAGTGAGCGGTTTAGCATGGAAATTGTTTGGTAATTCCATCCAAGGGTCCCACAGTCATTCACCTATAGATGAGGTGGTGCAGCTGCGATGTGGAACTCCAGCATCCTGCTAACATTTGCTCTGCTTGCCTCGGAACATCCCCCTTCCTTTTCTTGTCAAGTATTAGATACTATTTCAGTTCTGTTGGTGACCACATTCATGATTCATTAAGAGCCTAGCATGAGCCAGTGATTCTCCTGAGCACTTCAGAGGCCATTACTAAGGCCAAGTCCCTGTCCTTCGGCCTATTGACCCCCACTCCTAGACTGCTTTATATCTCAGAGATTGGTTAAAGGAACTCAGGGTGCATTTTATGCACCAATTAGGTTTCCAGAATGGAACCACTGCCCAAATATTCCTAGGTTATAGGAAAATTTAAGCCTGGAGGAAAGCAGTTGATGTCTTATAAGTCAGAGTTAATGGAAATGTCCAGGGCAGTGGAGGCACAAATCAGAAAGGGAAGCAAAGTAGACAGTCTTGCTTATCTAATGCTTGGGGAGAAATAAGACTCAGCTCACAAGATCTCACAAATACTGCAGTCTATTAAAACATAACGGGGGTAACTACAGATAAAGTTCAGCTGGTGTGAGAGCAGAGGCACTGGCAGTTTTCTCCACATGAGGAAAAGATGAGAACATCAACCAGTGTGCCCTCCAGCAGGTCACAAAGCCTCTGGCCGGGCCTCGGCCAAGAGTGCCTGAGCCTGCAGATGTCTGCAGCCCAGTTAAGTGGACCAACGTCCCTTATTTCATGCAACAGAACCCAAGAAGCCCATACTATTAGTTATTTGAAGTGTTGTAAGTTATAAAGGAGGCATTCCTTTGCCCAACCTCTGTCTCTATCAGTCACCACCCAGATCAAATACCGCTTTAGTGGATCAAATTGACACTTCCTAGGTACTCTAAACTCCTTCACTCTTTGATTCTTGTGAACTGCAAAAGTCACTTGAATTCAAAGTGTACACTAGCCACATTAGCTAATCGAACGTGCAGTGATTTAAGGTAACTCCATTCACTCAGGTCCCTGCCTAGATCCCCACACAGCTGTTTTTTAAATAGCTTTATTGCGATGTATTTCACATGCCATACAATTCACCTATTTAAAGTATATAATCCAATGATATTTCAGCATATTTACAGAGATGTGCAACCATCACCACAGTCAAAGTTTAAAACATTTTCATCACCTCACCCCATATTACCACTCAACAACCACCAGCGTACTTTCCTTAGCTCTAAAGTTGTCTATCCTGGACATTTCATGTAATGGAATAATACAGTAGGTGACTTTTTGTGTCTGGCTTCTTTCATGTAGCATAACATTTTCAAGGTGTATCCAACTGTCACATAGATCAGTATTTCATCACTTTTATAGCCAAATAATATTTCATTGCATGAACATACCATGTTTTCAAAATCTGTTCATTACTGGACATTTGGATTGTTTCCAGCTTGTAGCAATTACTCATAACTCATTACAATTTGTGTAAAAGTTTTAGTATGGACATATGGTTTTACTTTTATTGGAGGAGAGTTCTCTGGGAGTGGAATTGCTAGCTCATACAGAAATGATACTTAATTTTTTGAGACATTGCCAACAGCTTGCAAAAATGGCTATATCAGTTCATGTTTCCACCAGCAATAAGAGTTTTGCTTTGTCCACATCTTTCCCAATAGTGGTAATTATCTGACCTTTTGATTCCAGCCACATTGGAGTGTGAGTGGAGCCACAGTGAGTGTGAAGTGATATTCCTTTGTGGGTTTTATTCGTACTTCCCTGATAACTAATAATGTCAAACATATTTTCCTGCATTTATTTGTCATTTGTTTCTTCTTGGGACAAATCTGTATTTAGATCTTTTGCATGTTTTTAAGTTGAATTATCTTTTGATCAACCAGTTGTATGAGTTTTTCACATATTCTAGATATGTTTTTTATCAAGTCTGTGATTTTGCAATTTTTAAAAATTCTGTGTTGTGATTTATCTTCCATGATAATATCCTTTACAACACAAAGTTTATAATTTGATGATGTTCAATTTATTTTTTTGTTTCTTCTGCTTTTGTATTTATATCTAAAGATTCATTGTCCAATGAAGGTCATGTTGATTAACCCTCATAATTTTTTCAAATAGTTGTATAGTTTTAGCTCTAATATTTTGTTCTTTAATCCATTTGAGCTAATTTTTATATAATGTAAAGTAAAAGTCCAAATTCACTCATTTGTATATGGCTACTCAGTTGTTTCAGGAGCATTGGTTGAGAAAAATATTATTTTCCTAAATAAATATTCCTGGCATTTTTGTCAAAATAAGTTGTAAAAGTTTATTTCTAGGTTCTTAGTTTTATTCATTGCTTTATATGTCTGTGTTTTTGCCAGCATCACACTGTTTTGATTAACATAGCACATTTTTCTTTATCCATTCATTGGTTGATGAGTATTTAAGTTTGTTTCGCATCTTTGCAGTTGTGAATAGTGCTGTGATAAACATACATGTACAATTGTCTTTTGATATAATGACTTACTTTCCTTTGGGTAAATAGCCAGTAATGGGATTACTAGATTACATAGCAGAGATAGTTTGGGTTGAGAAATCTTCATACTTTTCTCCATAAAGGCTGTACTAATTTATCCTCCCAACATCATTATATAACCATCCTCTTTTGACTACACCCCATGCCACATCTATTGTTTTTGACTTTTTAATAAATAATGCCCATTCTGGTTGGAGTAAGGTGGTATCTCATTGGGGATTTAATTTGCATCTCCTGGATGATTAGTGATGTTGAACATCTTTTCTTGTTTGCTGGCCATTTGGATATCTTCTTTGGAGTGCTTTCCTGTCATGTAATTTGTCCACATTCTAATGGGATTTTTTTTTTCTTGCTGTTTTGTTTGAGTTCCTTGGAGATTCTTGCAGTTCCTTGCAGGTATAAGTCTTTTGTCAGATGCAGTTTCCAAATGTATTTTTCCCATTCTGTAAGCTGTCTGTTTACTCTGATGATTATTTAGTTTGCTGTACAGAAGCTTTTTAGTTTAAATACGTCCCATTTATTTGTTTTTGTTTTTGTTGCATTTGCTTTTGGGGTCTCAGTCATAAATGCTTTGCATAGGCCAGATAGTTTCTTCTAAGTTTTCTTCCAGAATGTTTAAGGTTTCCAGTCTTAGATTTAAGTCTTTGATCCATCTTGAGTTGTTTTTTTGTTTATAGTGAGAGAAAGGGATCCAATTTCATTCTTTTACATATAGCTATCTAGTTTTCCCAGGATCATTTTTTGAATATGGTTTCCTTTCCTCAATTTAAGTTTTTGTATGTTTTGCCAAAAATCAGTTGGTTTTAAGTATTTGGCTTTATTTCTGGGTTCTCTATTCTGTTCCATTGGTCTACATATCTCCTTTTATACAAGTACCATGCTGTTTTGGTTACAATAGTCTTGTATTATACTTTGAAGCTGGGTAATGTGATGCCTCTAGATTTGTTTTGTTAAGTGTTGCTTTATTTGGGCTCTTTCTGATTTCATATGAATTGTAGAATTTTTTTTCTAATTCTTTGAAAAATGGCATTGGTATTTCAATAAGAATTGCATTGAATCTACAGATTGCTTTGGGCAATATGGTCATTTTCATGATACTGATTCTTCCAACCCATAAACATGGGACATATTTTCATATGTTTGTGTTATCTCTGATTTATTTCAGCAGTGCTTTGTACTTCTCTTTGTAGAGTTTCTTTACCCTTGGTTAAGTATATTTATATATATATATTAGCAGTTGTTGTGAAAGGAATAAAGTTTTGATTTTATTCCCAGGTTGGTCAATGTTGGTGTAGAGCAGTGATACTGATTTTTGTACATTGATTTTGTAACCTGAGACTTTACTGAATTCCTATATCAAATCTAGGAGTCTTTTGGAGGAGTTTATTGTTTTCTAGGATTACAATCATATCACTGGTAAACAGAGATAGTTTTACTTTCTCTTTCCCAATTTAGATGCCCTTTATATCTTTCTCTTGCCTGATCAGTCTTGCTAGGACTTTCAGTAGTATGTTGAACAGAAGTGGCGAAAGTTGGCATCATTGTCTTGTTACAGTTCTTAGAAGGAATGCTTTTAGCTTTTCCTCATCCCTTATGATGTTGGTGGTGGATTTGTCATATATGACCTTTATTATTTTTAGGTATGTTCCTTCTATGTCTAGTTGTAAGACAATGAGGTTTTCCAGTGTCTTAAGATAGAATGTCAGATAATTGATTTGAGATATTTCATCTTTTTTACTGTAGGCATTTTAAGCTATAAATTTCCCCCTGAAGGCCATTTAACTGCATCTCCTAAGTTTAGAAAGGTTGGGTCATCATTTTTATTTACCTTAAGGTGTTTTCTTTTTTACTTTCATTTTGATTTCTTTTTTTTTTTACCCATAGTTATTTAGGAGGCTGTTTTACAATTTTCACATATCTGTAAGTTTTTAAATTTTTTCTTGTCTTGGATCAGATACTACAGACTCTTCCTGTTCTTATAGAATTTTAGTAGATTTTTTTCAACAGGCATTTGTTTCATTTTCTGTTTACTCTCAGGACCATTTGCAGAGACTATAGTCTCTGCCTAAAAGATGTCTACTTAGGCATTTTTTGATGATTTTTATCAGTTTGGCTGAAGAACAGGTCAGAGGATCTCTTTATGCTGTCATTCTAGCAATCAATTGCCACAACTATTTTTTTATGTCAAATTTTACTCAAGGAAACATAATGAACTTAAATGTAATATTCTTACATTTATAGAATTACAGAGATTGAGAAGAGATTTGAAATAACCAATCTCAATGGCCTGTTTTTGAGAGGAGGAATTTGAAGAGTGCTGCCATGTGATGTCCCCATAGACAGAGAAAATACCTTGTTTATGGTAGAGAAGGCCTGGAGTGGCTGTCTCCAGATTTCAGTCTAGATCTCTTTCTACTAACCAGGTTTCACTAAAGATAGGCTTTGGGCCAAGACTGACCACTCCAGCTGTTTGCATAGTGGCTATTTCTTTTCTCATGAGTAGTTAATAGTAATTAGGATAGTAACCTTATTACATGCTCTTTACAGAAATAGTTTGCCTAGCTCAACATTAAATCAATTCCTGAATCTCATCTTCAAGGGACTATTCTCTAGGAACAGACTATTACCAATTTCTCTATCAAGCAAGGTCTAGGAAGGGGATAGTCTGATTAAACAAAGTGGAGAAGCTGGGATTATTTAACTTCAGAAGCCTGGAGTAAGGGTCCTGCACCACTGCAGCTCAACTTTCTAAAAATGGGCTAGGTTGGGGCTGATGTCTTCAAAAAGTCTCATGTCATAAGACCAGAGATGATGGGGAGTGGTCTCTGAGGGGGTACAATTACATTAGTTCTACAAATCTTGGAAAAACTGCAAATTGAATTGAACCACTACTTAGGTTATGGAGAGGCCCCCAATGTGAAGAGGCAAGGATGGTGTGATCCTCTAAGGAACATTTAGAAGCAGGCTATCTCTACATCCTTTATTAGCAGAGCCAAACAGGAAGCTACTGGCAAAAGAGAAATGTAGTATTGAGTCTCAGCTGCAACATCATGCAACGGAGAATAAAAGTTCCGGTTTGAAGGTGAGAGATAAGAGCTTCACCGCTGGCATACTTTTTTTTATTAAATAGACCAAAATTTGGAGAGGGATACAAGTGAAAGAAAAAGGAGCAATTTAAAGCAGGAAATAATATGTGCAGAAGTGTCACAATAAACAGAGCACACATATTTCAAAGTCATAATAATTAAAGAAATGAAATTAAAGCACATATGGAATGAAGCATAACCACTGGGAAAAACAAAGTGTGTCTTTCAGGAGGGAAGGAGATGTCGGGCAGAGGGACTGATTAAAACCTGCAATGATTCAAACATGGGCAAGCTGTAAAATTAGTTCTCTCATAATTCAGTCTCTTAAATACATAATGCTGGGAAAACTGAGTATCTACATGCAAAAAAAGTAACACTGAATCCTTATCTCTCACCATACACTAAAATAAACTCAAATTAAGTTAAAGACTTAAACATAAGACCTGAAACTATAAAACTGCTAAAGGAAATATCAGGAAAAAAGCCATACAACATTGGTCTGGGCAATTATATCTTTTATTTGACCTCAAAACCACAGACAAAAAAAGCAAACATAGATAATGGGAACACATCAAAATAAAAAGCTTCTTCACATCAAAGGAAACAATTAAGAGTAAAAATGCAACCTACAGATAGAGGAAAAAGCTTTGCAAGTCACACCTATGATGAAGGATTAGTATTCAAAATATATAAAGAACTAATACAACTCTACAGAGAGAAAATAATTCGATTAAGAAGGAAGGGACTTGAGTAGACATTTCTCAAAAGAAGACATACTAGTGGCTAAGAGATATATTAAAAAATGCTCAACATCTCTAACAGTTAGAAAGATGTAAATTAAAACCACAGTGCAATAACCTTACAACTGCTAGAATGGCTAATATCAAAAGTCAAAAGATATCAAGTGTTTGTGAAGATGTGGAGAAAAGGGAACCCATGTAACCTGTTGGTGCTAAGGAAAATTAGTACAGCCATTTTGGAAGACAGTAGGAAAGTTCCTCTAAAAACTAAAAACAGAACTACCATATGATCCAGCAATCCCGTATCTGAGTTTGTACCTGAAGTATTTGAAACCACTATATCAAAGTAATATTTGCACTCCCATGTTTATTGCAGCAGTAGACACAACAGTCAAGTTATGGAATCAATGTAAGTATGCATCAGCAATGAATAAGTAAAAAAATATTATATACACACACAAGAGAATATTATTTGGCCTCAAGAAAGGAAGAAATTCTGTCATTTGCAACAACATGGACGAAACTGGAGAATATTATGTTACGTGAAATAAGACAGACACAAAAAGACAAACACTGCACGTTTTCACTTATATGTGGAATCTAAAACAACTGAATTCACAGAAGCAGAGACTAGAATGGTGGTTACCAGAGGCTGCAGATAGAAAGAATGGGGAGATGATAATTAAAGGCTACACAGCCTCAGTTAGACAGGAGGAATAAGTTTGATCTGTCTTTTTAGAATATTTGCACAACATAGTGAAAGCATATAGCTAATAATTGAGTTCTGTACATTTCAATATTACTAAGAATAAACTTATCACAAAAATTATAAAGTATTTGAGGTGATGGATATGTTAATTAGCTTCATTTAATATTTTCACATTGTATGCACAATTATAACATCAGTTTTCATTGTATATATTTATTTTTATTATATTGTATATATTTAATAAATAGTTAATATCCCCCTATAATTTATCAGTCATATGATAATGTGATTTTGTAGATTTTGGGGGTTTTTGTAGTTAATGTGAATAGCATAAGAATACCACAGGATTTATAACCAATCAGAAGCAAGACATAATAATTGATCATCATTGCATATATTTGTATATAAGAAATATACAAATATTTATATTTGTATATTTGTATATTTTACAATATTATATATTTGATTATTTACAATATTATATATATAATATCATGATATCAGGTACTGTTTTAGTTTAAAATACAAGACGATAGTGCCAACTATACCCAGGATTACCCTCACAGTTAGAGAGTTCATGAGTGATATTGCAGAGCGGCTATAAAGCATCCCTGCAGACATGCTACTCATCCTGGGGATATTTATGTAACACTCTGAGTTGCAGAGGGTAAAAAGATATGGAGTAATTTCCAAACAATGCAGTAAACACACACTATTTCAACAATATTATTATTATTTTGGCCACTGGCAATATTAGCATAATCTTGTGCTTGTATTGAACTCTGTGCCTTTTAAAGCAATCCCATTTCCATTGCTTCTTTTATTCTTTGGCTTAATCATATATGTTGAGCAAAGAAGGCCATTTATCTGGTTACAAAATATTTTTCAGAATTTTCTTTGTCCCAGTGTCAAAGATGCAGATATAATTCACATTATATCTGTCCTTATAAAGCTTACAGTTTGTTGGCAAAATCTGATGATTATTGTCCAGTGAGTCAAGGGCTTGGACAAAAGTATGGAGGATTCCGTGACTCAGAGCACGCCAAGGAGAATTTGTAGAGACGAGCTTGCTAAGGGTGTTTGAAGGCCAAAGCAGGTTAGGCAGCTAATAAAAGATAAAGAAGAGGAGGGGTCTAGAAAAAAGACGATATGTCTTAGATAGCATGGCAAATTCACAATTTCTCCCAGGTCTGGAGCAGGGTCACCGCAAGGTGAGAACTGTGAACAAGAAGGGACCTTTTGCTACTCTTGAGAAATTTTATGTTTGAGAAAGAGGACACTGAATACTTTTATCCATGAATTTGCATACTAAGATTAGCATTTTAGAAAGACAAAAATGCAAATATCAAGAAAAAATATATATTAGAGAAAGGAAAATGCAGATGAACACGTGGAGAAAGTGACCACCTCTGTAAGTTTAAAACCTACCAAATGATAGTATATAGATTTTTCCAACTTGTACATGGAGTACAATTTTTAAACAGACATGGAAATGATGCATGCTAACTTCAGAAGCAAGCTATCTATGGAAAAGATGAGAGGAAAATTGCAATTGAGAGTTTGGGAGAGGACTTCAAGTGCTTATTTCTTTAAAATAAAAATCTGAATTGTATATGACAAAATAAAAATCTGTATCATAGCTGCCTGGTATTATTTCTAGTAATCATATGTTTGAAATCATTTGCCATTTTTTTGGTTGTTGTTGTTTGTCTTATAGAAGTCACAGAAAGTGGGTTGAGCTTACAGCTGGAACAGTGAAATTTAAAGTAGAACAATCAAGTAGGAGGCAATTATAGGGATCATTCCTTTTTGACAGAAGAGAAAAATGAAGACAACATGAGGTGAGAGTGATTATTCCCACAGTTACTGTTGCAATAACTCCTGTCTTCCAAATCCTAATCAATTGCTCTATTATTTACTGATTCAACTCTGGACAGTCACACTTTCTACGCAAATGCCCATCTCTCCCATTCAGCCCCAATTTGTGTTTCTATCAGAACAACTTAGAGACTTTATGCCTGGCCCAGGACCAGTGCACAGGAAGAGTTTATTAATAATATAGTAACATTGTAGAAACAATAATATTGATATTCACTCATCCTGTTGCCAGGAATCTTTGAAGGATGGCAATTTTGATTGCTAAGGGAAAAGCAAAGAATCATCTACTCAACTATTTGTCTACCTCCAGAGACTCCTAAATGATGTTGTTGATTTGGTTCATTAAATGTATACTAAAGAGACCAATTCCCTCGGTCCAATCAAATAACTCTGCTACTCTGCCTTGTGTACTTGAATAGTGGAGAGAGCAGTCACAACTCCGACAAGCTAGTTAGTCAGTGTGCCTCCTACTTGAAGAATGTTGGAGGGATGATGTAAGGTGTGACCCATGGTTATTTGGAGCTCACTCGAAAAAGGAATTTTGAGCGCCCCCGTGAAAGGGTTAATGTGCTGTGCAAATGCCACTTGGGTGCTCATATATGGTGCTTGGTTTTATAGTGTTATGCCATGATGGATGTCTGTCCTTGTCTCTACCTAGCCCCTCATAGATCTTTGGAGAATATTGGTAACTCATTTCTGCAAAACTTAACTTGAAAAAAATCCCTTTAATTAAGGGAGAATAATATCTAATAAGTATCAAGGCAGCCATGCCACTTGGAATCAAAATTATATGAGGCTCACAATTGTCCTCTTTTCATAGCCAACATATATCTGTGGCTAAAGAAGAAAGGCTTCAAGTGTAGGTACAATCACAGATCCTTCTAGTACCTCCTATTGACAACATCATCTATGGCAAAGAAACACTTGCTTAACATCCATAGCCTGTTTTCTACTTACCTACTTCTACATAAGATTCAGTGTATGTGTGTGTTATAGCCAGTAACTTTCAAACACATGCTATGCCTTATGCTAGGTACTGCTGATACATCATGAACACACTTACTATATTCCTTTCTCAGGGAGTTCATTCAAACCAGACTCTGAATGGGAAAATTTAGCTTGGAATCACCTGTTTTCAATCATGTTCACTCCACTCAGGAAGAAAGGCACTCCAGGAAGTGGCAAGTATGTTGCCTCATTATGGGGAAGTTCTGCACACCTAATCAAGTGACATCAAGGCCAAGAGAAAGGTTGGCCTCAGGTGTCCAGAGCCTGCAAGAGCAGCACGAGTTGTTTCTGGTAGTCAACACTTCTGGGAAATGTACAGCACTGTTACAGAATGTTTACATTACTCAACTGCCCAGATGTGCTTCAGCAGACATGGATTGCCCCTGGAGCACTAGATATCTCAGATTTGAAGAGAACATTACGGCTGCTGTATGTATTAGTGAGGGTTATTTAGATACATAGAACCAATAGATATATATTATATTGTAAATACAGACACACACATATATGTCTTTATATAGATACATATATGTGTTTTATAAATCTAGCAAATGTATATAATACATAAAAAATTATTGTAAGAAATCGACTCATATGATTATGGAGAATGCAAAGTCCCAAGATCTGCAGAATGCATTGGCAAACCGAAGATCCAGGAGAGAGGTGATGTAGTTCCAAGCCAAGGGCCAACAGGCAGGAAGAATTATCTTTTATTCAGTGGATTGTGAGTCTTTTTATTCTATTCTGTCCTTCAACTGATTGGATAAGCTCTTCCCACATAAGGAAGAGCAGTCTGCTCTACTTAGACTCATATAAATTTACCAATTTATAGGTTTATTTCATCTTAAAAATACCCTTATAGACACACTAAGAATAATGTTTGACCAAATAACTGGAAACCCATAGCCCAGTCAAGTTGATACATAAAAATAACCATTACACCTACTTAAATTTTACTAATAACTATATTTTAAAAACTATTATGTCACTTGGCACAATAGATACTTATTAGGTGCTTATTAAATATCTCAATTTGAAAGAACAAATTCATTTTTGGCCCAGTTCTGTTGCTACCTTATAATGCCTGCAAGTAACAGTAATGTTCTGGCTTTCAGTTATTTTCTTAAGACAGTGAGGATGATAACAATGGTTCCATTCTTTATAATTTTAAGGTGATTATAGATTCACATGCAGTCATAATAAATTATATAGGAAATAATTCATTAAAAAGTATGTACTCTTTACCCTTATAGGCAGAATTATGTCTCTCCAAATTTCATTTGTTGAAGTACTAACCTCCACACTTCAGAATGTGAATGTATTTGGAGAGAGAGCCTTTAACTAGGCAATTAAGGTGATGAATCATAGGGTTGGCCACAGTCCAGTCTGACTCATGTCCTTACAGAGGAGATAAAGACACAGATGCAGAGAAAAGACAAAGACAGAAAAGAGAGAAGGAGAAGGTCATTATCTGAAAGACATGGAGAGAAGCCTCAGATGAAACCAAACTTGCTGACACCTTGATCCTGGCATTGTAGTCTACAGAACCATGAGAAAATAAATATCGGTTAAGTCACCCAGTTTGGTATTTTGTTATGGCAGCCCTAGCAAACTAACATATCTGGTATCTCCCAATGGTAACATCTTCCAAAACTACAGTAAAATAACACAACCAGGATATTGACACTGATACCATCAAGACACGGAACAGTTTCATTACCCCGAGGTTGATTCCTTTTATCTTTTTATCACGACATCTTCCTACAACATTAGCATACATATTATGTAACATTTTGTCTTACTATTTAATTTTCTATGGAGTGATTCTAAATGATATTTTAATTTTCGTTTTCACATGTTCATTGCATTTCTATATACTAGCAATGAACATATATACTAATGATACAAACAAATAATTAATTAATAAGGTCATAACAACTGACCTTGCTAAACTCACTTACTAGCTCTAGAGTTTTCAGTTTTTGATGTCAAACTCCTTTAGATTTTTGTATGAACAATTGACATTATTTGTACATAGGGGCAGTTTTACTTACTTCTAGTTGTATTTTTTTTACATCTATCTTGTCTTATTGCAGTGGCTAAAACTTCCATATTTTGTGAGTGTCCACATATTTCAATCATGGGTGTTTGTAAGAGTATGTCCTTGCCTTGGTCTCAATCTAGGAAACCATCTTGGCTCAGAGATATATATCTGAGATGGTTTGAGAGAGAGAGAGAGAGAGAGAGAGAGAGAGAGATCTGAGATGGTTTCAGATATATACATGTGTGTATATATGTGTGTGTATATATACATATATATATATCTCTCTCTCTTTCAGATGGTTTCCTAGATTGAGACCAAGGCAAGGATATACTCTTACACACATGAGAACATGTTTGTGAACAAATATATATATATATTTTTTTTTTCAGGAGATTTAAATTTCTTTTTTGTTAACTTTTATTTTAGGCTAAAATTTCCATATTTTGTTGAAAAAAAGTGGTGAGAGTGTATTCAAGCTTTCACCATTAAGTATAATGTTAACTGTAGGGCTTTTGTTATAAATGCTTTTTACCAAGTTGAAGTTCCCTTTTATGCCAGTTTGCTGAGAGTTTTCAGATGACTGAGTGTTGGATTTTGTAAAGTACTTTTGCATTAATTAATATCATCATATGATTTCTCTTCTTTAGCCTGTTCATGTAGCAAGTGGCATTGGTTGATATTTGAATGTTAACCCAGCCTAGCACAACTAGAATAAATCCCAATTGTTCGTGGTATATAAATCTTCTTATACTCTGCTGGATTGCATTTGCTAATATATTGCTGAGAATTTCTGCATCTGTGAAAAATATTGACTTGTAAGGATTGTTTGTTTGTTATTTTTGTTTTTTCTTGGGGGATGGAATTGTCTTTGTCTGATTCTGGTATCAAGAACCTTATGAAATGTGTTGAGAAGTGTGCCTTCCTCTTCTATTTCTGAAAGCGATTGTATGAAACTGGTGCTAATTCTTCTTTAAATTTTTAGTAAAATTATTCTGGGAAGCCATCTTGGCCAAAATGTTTTTTTTTTTTTTCAGGAGCTTTAAATTTCCTTCTTTTTTAACTTTTATTTTAGGTTTGGGGGTACAGGTAAACAGACAACCTACAAAATGGGAGAAAATATTTGCAAACTATGCATCTCAAAAAGGTCTAATATTCAGAATCTACAAGGAACTTAAACACATTTACAAGAGAAAAACAACCCCATTAAAAAGTGGGCAAAAGGATGTGAACAGATACTTCTCAAAAGAAAACATACCTGCAGTCAACAAACATATAGGAAAAAGCTCAACATCACTAATCATTAGATAAATGCAAATCAAAATCACAATGAGATACCATCTCGTACCAATCAGAATGGCTATTATTAAAAAGGAGCTTTAAATTTCAAATCAATTTCTTAGATGCGTGTAAGACTAATCAGGTTTTCTACTGCATTTTGGTTTCAGTTTTATTAATTTATGGTTTTTGAGGAATTGGTTCATTTATTCTAAATTGTATTTATGAACATGAAGTTGTTCATAATATTCTGTTGTTATCCTTCTACTGGTTGTAGGAGCTATAATACAATGTTTTATTCCTGAAATCACTAGTTTGAATTTTTTTGGTCCATTTTTCTTAAAGTTTATATTTTATTATTTCTTTAAAAATAGTATTTTTGTTACATCAATTTTCCCCATTATTGTCTTTTTTTCAATTTCATTGATTTTTTTTCCTCCCATCTTTATTATTTTCTGCTTTATGATTGCTTTGGGCTTATTTTTTTTCAATAGCTAATCTGACATGTTATAAATTCACTGTTAATAGCTGGCTGAGAAAGCCTCACATAACCTCAAAGATTCATTAAAATTAACTTCTCTTTTGAGAAAAGACCACATCCACATGCTTCTAGATGGATTGGGCTTGCTTTGTTTTGCTTTTTTCTTTCGTTTTTCATTTTCTTTTGACTTTACGATAATCATTTTTATTTTGCAACAATTTTTACATAAAAGTGACCCAAAAAAGTACAAAAGTACAAATTATTTATACCCTTCACCTAGATTCAGCAGTTGACATCTTGCCACATTTGATTTGGTATTCTTTTTCTGAATCGTTAGAGACTAAGTAGAAAGCAATAGATTCCCTTCTCACTAAACACTTTAAAGTGAAATTTCCAAAATTATCACAAAACAGAAAATTTAACGTTAATATAATGCTATTATCTAATTACAGGTTTCATTTAAGTTTTGATAATATTTTCAATAGTGTTCTTTAGAGCAACTTATTTTTTACCGCAGTGTTCTATTGTTCAATACAATATCATATTTCACATTTAAATTTAGTGTCTTTTTAAATTGATATATTATTTACCTACCATAACATTTGTTCTTTTACAGTGTAATGTACTGTGGTTTTAGTTTATTCACAAAGCCGTGCGAACATCACCACTATCTAATGCCCAGAACATTTGTATTACCCCAAAAAGAAACCCCATATCCACTAACATATTTCTCACCTGCCCCTATAGCAGCCTGTGGCAAACACTAATCTGATTTCTGTTTCTTAGATCTGCCCATTATAGGCAAGTCATACAAATGGAATAAATATAAATGGAATTATACAGTATGTGACCCTTTCATCTAGCTTCTTTAACTTAGCGTAGTGTTTAAAAATCAATCTACATTGTAGTATATGTCATTTCTTTTTATAACTGAATAATATTTCTATGGTATAAACATATCACAAGTTGTTTATCCATTTGTTCCTTAGTTTATTTATACAGTTGACCCTTGAATAAGGTGCAGGTTAAGGCTATTAATGTCAATAGACCCCTGTGCAGCCCAAAATCTATGTATAACCTTTAACTCTCCAAAATTTAACTGCTAACAGCCTACTGTTGACCAGAAGCTTTACTGACAAAAAAAAAAAAAAGTCGATAAACACATATGTTGTACATTATATATATGTTATACAATGTATTCTTACAATAAATTAACTTGTGATGTCATGACCTCTCTCTGTGTCTTGGGAGTACTTGTAACATCACTAGTGGCACTTTGTATGGGTCCTATGGTATTATTCAAGATTTATAATATTGCATTAAACACAATGAAAAATATGTGAGAACTTCAATAGATCAGTTTTTACAGTGGAAAGCAACTTACTGGAAATGTGGAGGTGATTAGTGTAACATAACATTTTAAGCAGATACTTGCAATACTTGGGCTAACAGCAAGAGCAACAGGAGGTGACTACAAGATTATCACAGAAGTACAGTATTACTATAGTTAATTTTATGCAGTTAGAATTTAATACCGCATCTTTACATTTGTTTTTATTTCTCTCAAGTATGAATGGTGCCATGAATTGTCTGTGATTGTGTGCATGCATTTTGATATATTTTAATTTTTTATAATTGACTTATGTATATTTTATGGTAGTAAATGATAAAATGGTCTAGTATTTACATATATTTTATGCATTCATGACATATATAAGATGTTTTAATTTTTCATATTTCTAGGCTATATAGAGAGGTTTTTCAAATTGTTGCAAATCTAC
This sequence comes from Macaca mulatta, assembly GCF_049350105.2. NCBI lineage: Eukaryota > Metazoa > Chordata > Mammalia > Primates > Cercopithecidae > Macaca > Macaca mulatta. Next base: position 13,495,209 of record NC_133417.1, read on the forward strand.
AAAAAATTTTCCAATTTTTTTTTTTTAAATTACATAGAAGTGGACCTTTGTGTTTAAAACCTGTGTTGTCCAAGGGTCTATTCTCTCTCTCTCTCTCTCTCTCTCTCTCTCTCTCTCTATATATATATATATATATATATATATAAAATATAAATATATGTATTTTATTTGCCATATTTTATTTAATATGGATGTAAAATATGGTGCAATAAGCATGGATTGAGGAATGTAAAAGTATAAATTATTTTGGCCATACCACTGAATTTGAAATCTGGTTCGTTCACAAGTAAGTGGGGCCATGAACAAAAGTATTTAACCTCTTTGTGACTCAGGACTCTTCTTTAAAAAATATAAAATAATTGGCCGGGCACAGTAGCTCACGCCTGTAATCCCAGCATTTTGGGAGGCAGAGGCGGGCAGATCATGAGGTCAGGAGATAGAGACCATCCTGGCTAACACGGTGAAACCTCGTCTTTACTAAAAAATACAAAACATTAGCCAGGTGTGGTGGCGGGTGCCTGTAGTCCCAGCTACTCAGGAGGTTGAGGCAGGAGAATGGCATGAACCTGGGAGGTGGAGCTTGCAGTGAGCCAAGATCATGCCACTGCACTCCAGCCTGGGCGACACAGCGAGACTCCGTCTCAAAAAACAAACAAACAAATAAATAAATAAATAAATAAATAAAATAAAAAGTTATAAAATAATCACACTAAAGTCACAGTAGACTTTCAGGGATTAGGTGAAGAACTATACTCACTTGCTATTTTTATAATGTACTTTTTTCAGAGAGTTTATGTAAAGTTTGTATTTTTGTTGTGGTCTTATTCTGTTTGATTTCAACATTATTCTACCTTATAAAATTTTTTAACTGTTCTCTTTCCTTTATTAAACACATAGTCATTATTTCTTCCTCTGAAAAAATTATTCTTCTTGAAGGTTTTCTATTACTTATATGACATTCTTGAATTTTTTTTTAAAAATCTTGCATATTGGTCAAAACTATCAAAATGTCTATTTTTATGCATTGATTGGAAGTTGTTCATATTTTTACCTTTTGATTTTTAAAAATTCATTTTTAGTTGAAAATTTTGTATATTTATTGGGTAAAATCTGATGTTTTGATTTATATATACATGGTAGAAACATGGATAGATAATTTGAAGAAGACACAAATAAAGGGAAAGATGTTTCACGTTAATGGACTGGAATAATTAATATTGTTACACCCTGAAAGGGAAAAAGATGTTCATTCCAAACAAAAATAAATTCAAAATAAGAAGAACTGACAGTTTCTCCAGATGAGAAGGAACCAGCATAATAATTCTGAAAGTATGAAAAAACAGGGTGTTACAACATCTCCGAAAGATTACACTAACTCTGCAGCAATAGATACACACCAAAATGAAATATTTGAAATATCAAATAAATAATTCAAAATACTTATTTTAAAGCATATCAGTTAGATCCAAGAGAAACCTGAAAACCAACACAAAGAAATCAGAAAATCAAACCAGAATATTAATGAGAAATTTATCAAAGAGATAAATATTTACTAAAGAAGAAAAGAAACAGAACTTCTGGAAATGAAAAAAATATTGAAGGAGTTATGAAATGCAGTTGAAAGTTTCAACTATAACCATGACAAAACAGAAAAAAGAGTCTCAGAAATTGAGGACACATCTTTTGAATTAGTTTAATCAGACAAAAAATAGTTAAATGAGCAAAGCCTTGAGAGTTACGGTACTATGTAAAACATTTGAATCTATAAATTATAGGTATTCCTGAGAGAAGAAAATATAAAAAGTCTGGAAACCCTATTTAAGAAAATAATTAGGCCGGGCGTGGTGGATCACACCTGTAATTCCAGCACTTTGGGAGGCCAAGGAGGGCAGATCACCTGAGGTCAGGAGTTCAAGACCAGCTTGACCAACATGGTGAAACCCTGTCTCTACTAAAAATACAAAAATTAGCTGGGCTCAGTGGTGTGTGCCTGTAGTCCCAGCTACTCGGGAGGCTGAGGCAGGAGAATCGCTTCAACCTGGGAGGCCGAGGTTGCAGTGAGCTGAGATCGTGCCATTGCACTCCAGCCTGGGCAATCAAGCGAAACTCTTTCTCAGAAACAAACAAAAACATAAAAACAAAAAACAAAACAACAACAAAAAAAGAAAATAATTGAGGAAAACTTTCCTAGTCCAGCAAAGGAGCAAGACATTCTAATAAAAGAAGTTCAAAGAACTCCAGAGAAATACATTGCAAGAAAGACCTCATCATGACATGTAGTTCTCAGATTGTCTAAGGTTAACACAAACGTAAATATCCTAAAATCAGCAAGAGAACAGAGTCTAGTAACCTATATGGAAAACCCCATCAGACTAATAACGGACTTCTTAGCAGAAATCTTACAAGTCAGAGGAGATTGGGATTCCATTTTCAATGTGCTTCAGGAAAATAAACATTAATTCCAAATTTTGTATCATAAAAGTTCATAAGTAGAAGATAATTAAAGTCTTTCCCAAACAAGCAAAGACTGAGGTAATTTGTCATAACAAGATCTGCCCTAAAAGTAATGCTCAAGCAGTTCTAAAAATGAAACAGAAGGTTGATGCTCATTATTACACAAATACTTGGAAGTATAAAACTCACAGGTCTTATAAAACAATTGCATAAATCAGGCTGCAACACAACTAGATAACAATTAATAGTATGACAGAAACACAACATCACATATCAATATAAACCTTGAACATAAATGCATTAAAATTTCCATTTAAAAGATAAAGATTGTTTGAATGGATAATAAAACATGATCCAACCAAGGCAGCCCATAAGAAACTCATCTTATTAGTAGACCCTTATAGATTGAAGGAAAGGGGGTGGAAAAAGATATTTGATGTAAATGGAAATCAAAAGTGACTACAGATAGCCTTATTTATATTTGATAAAACAGACTTTAAATCAATACCAGTAAAAAAGACAAACACATTTTTATGTAAATGATAAAGAGATCAATTACATAAGAAAATGTAAATACTCAAAATATATTTGCACCTAATGCCAGAGCAAGTATACTAGACCTAATTTTACTAGACCTAAGAAAAGAGATAGACAGCAATATGATAATAATGGGGAACTTCAACACCCCACTGAGAGCACTAGACAGATCACTGAAACAGAAAATCAACAAAGAAACACTGGACTTAAATTGGACTTTAGACCACATGAACAGACATCTACAGAACACTCTACCCAACAAAACCAGAATTGTTTTCATCAGTGCATGAAACATTCTTCTCATCAGTACATCAGACAATCTCTAAGATAGGTCATGTGTTAGGCCACCAAACAAGTCTTAATAAATTTTTAAAAATGAAATCATCCTAAATATTTTTTTCTGGAGCACAGTGTAATAAAACTAGATTTCAATTCCAAGAGATTATTGAAACTATACAAGCACATGGAAATTAAACAACATGCTGCTGAACAATTTTTGAATCAAAGATAAATTTAAGAAAAAGTTTAAAATATTACAAATTGAAGGAAAATAGAGACCAAAACATACTAAAGCTTCTGTGATAAAACAAAAGCAGTGCTAAAAGGAAAGTTTATAGAATTACATTAAAAAAGAAAGATAATAAATTAAGAACCTAATGTCACACCTCAAGAAACTAGAAAAAAACAAACTAAACCCAAACCTAGTAGAAAAAAGAAATTTAAAAAACCTTAGCAGTATAAAATGAATTTGAGGCCAAAAGAATACAAGGGATTTAACAAAATGAAAAGTTGGTTCTTTGAAAATGTGAACAAAATTTATAGATTTCTCACTAAACTTACAAAGAAAATGAGAGACAATTCAAATAACCACATCAGCAATGAAAAAAGATGATATTAAAAGTGATACTAAAGAAAGACAAAAGATCATCAGAGACTACTATGAACATCTCTGTGCTCACAAACTAGAAACCTAGAAGAATTGAATAAATTCCTGGAAACATACAATATCCCAAGAGTGAACAAGGAAGAAACAGAAATCATGAACAGATCAATTATGAATAGTGAGATTGAATCAATAGTAAACTCCATCTCTCTCCAAAATGCCCAAGACAAGATCAATTACAGTCAAATTATACCAGATACACAAAGAATAACTGGTATCAATCCTACTGTAACTGTTCCAGAATATGAAGGGAGAATATTCCCCAACTAACTCAACAAAGCCAGTATCACCCGATCCTAACAACAGACAAGAATGCAAAAACTAAAGAATACTATAGTTAATATTCTTGATGAATACAGATGCAAAAATCCTCAAGAAAATACTATCAAACCAAATTCAGCAATAAAAAGATCATTCATCATGACCAAGTGGGATTTATCCTAGGGATGCGCAGGTTGGTCAACATACCCACATTCATCAATGTAATACATCCTGTTAATAAAGTGAAAGACAAAAAGCATATGATAATTTCCATTGATGCTGAAAAAGCTTCTGATAAAGTTCAACATCCTTTCATAATAAAAACCCTCAACAAACTAGGCCTGGAGGAAATATATCTTAGAATAATGAAAGCCATATATGGCAAGCCCACAGCCAGCATCATACTAATTGGGGAAAAGTTGAAAGCATTTCCACTAAGAACTGGAACAATACAAGGATACCCATTCACCACTCATATTCAACAAAGCACTAAAAGTCTTACCTAGAAAAATCAAGCAAGAGAAATAAAATGTATCCAAATTGGAAAAGAGATAGTCAAATTATGTTTGTTTATTATATGATCTTAGAAAATCTTAAAGATTCCTCCAAAACACTCCTAGATTTGTTAAATGAATTCAATGTTTCATAATACAAAATTAATATTAAAAATAGTATCTTTTGTATATACCAATAACAATCAAACTGAGAACCAAACCAAGAATCAATCCCATTTATAATTCAATTGTAATACAAAAAATAAGACACCCTGGAACACATTTAACCAAGGAGATGAAAGACCTCTACAATGTAAACTGTAAGACACCAGTGAAAGTAATTGTAGATGACAAAAACAAATGGAAAAACTTCCCATGCTCTTTAATCAACAGAATCCATATTGTTAAAATTATCTTATTGCCTAAAGCAACCTACATATTCAATGCAATTTCTATCAAAATATCAACATTCCAATGACATCTCATTACTTGATTTCAAACTATACTATAAGGCTATAGTAACCAAAACAACATGGTTCTTGTGTAAAAATAGACACATAAATCAAAGAAACAGAATGGAGAACTCAGAAATAAAGTCTTGTACCTATAGTCAACTCATTTTTGACAAAGTTGACAGAAAATATAAAGTGGGAAAAGGGCATCCTATTCAATAGATGGTTCCAGAAAAATTGGATTCCTGTATACAGCAGAATGAAACTGAACCTCCATCTCTCACTATATACAAATATTAACTTAAGATAGATTACAGACTTAAATGTAAGACCTGAAACTATAAAACTACTAGAAGAAAACCTAGGTAAACCTCTCCTTGACATTGGCCTAAGCCAAGAGTTCATGACTAAGACCTCAAAAGCAAATGCAACAAAAACTAAAATAAACAAATGGGACTTCATTAAGCTAAAAAACTGTTATGCCACAAAAGAAATAATCACCAGAGTGAACAGACAGCCTGCAGAATGGAAGAAAATATTTTCTAATTATGCATCCAACAAAAGAGTATATCCAGAATCTACAAGGAATTCAAATATGTGAGCAACAACAACAACAAAAAATAACCCCCTTAAAAAATGGAGAAAAGGCATGAACAGACACTTTTCAAAAGAAGACATGTAAATGGCCAACAACCATATGAAAAAATGTTTAACATCACTAATCATCAGAAAAGTGCCAATTAAAACCACAGTGAGATTCCTTTTCACACCATTCAGAATGACCGTTAATAAAATGTCAATAAAAGATGCTGGTGAGGATATGGGGAAGAGGGAATGGTTATACACTGTTTTTAGGGATGTAAATTAGTATAACTTCCATGGAAGACAGTATGACAATTTTTCAAAGAGCTAAAAATAGAAATAGCATACAATCCAGTAATCCCATCACTGAGTATACAACCAAAGGAAAGGAAATCAGAATGCCAAATGTATATCTGCACTCTCATGTCAATTGCAGCACTATTCACAGTAGCAGAGATCTAGAATCAACCTAAGTGTCCATCAATGGATTACCAGATAAAGAAAACACAATACATATACACCATAAAATACTAGCCAGCCATAAAAAAGAATAACATTATGTCTTTTGCAGCAATATGGAGGAAATGAGAGGCCATTATTCTTAAGTAAAATAACTCAGAAACAGACAAATACCACATTTTCTAATTTATAAGTGAGAGCTAAATAATGCATACACACGGATATAGAGAGCGGAATAACAGACATTGGAGACTCCAAAGGGTAGGAGGATTGGTGGGGGATGTGGGATACGAGAGTAATGGATACAATGAACACTAAGAGCCCAGACTTCATCACAATGCAATATATCCATCTCACAAAACTGTACTTTTTCCATCTAAATATATAATAAAAACAAAAGAGAAAAAAATTTAAACTTATTTTTAAATAACTAAAAAAATCTTTGAATGTCTCACTATAAAGGATAAATATATGAGATGATGGATATACAAAATAATTTTAAAGCAATGTATACATGTATTGAAACATCACTCTATACCCCATAAGTATGTATAATTTCTATGTGTCAATTAAAAGTAAAATGAAAGATAAATACATTAATTGAAAATAAACTTACTGGCCACCTGTAATCCCAGCACTTTGGGAGGCCTAGGTGGGTGGATCACCTGAGGTCAGAAGTTTGAGACAAGCCAGGCCAAAATGGTGAAACCCCATCTCTACCAAAAATACAAAAATTAGCTGGGTATGGTGGTACATGCCTGTAACTCCAACTACTCAGGAGGCTGAGGCAGGAGAATCACTTGAACCTGGGAGGTGGAGGTTGCAGTGAGCTGAGATCACACCATTGCACTCCAGTCTGGGCAACAAGAGAAACTCTAATAAATAATATTAATAATAATAAATAAAAATAAATAAACCTTAGGCAGGCCATGATGGCTCACTTCTGTCATTTCAGCATGTTGGAAGGCCAAGGCAGGAGGATCACTTGAGGCCAGGTGTTTGAGATGAGCCTGGTCAACATAGTGAGATCCTCCCCTTCACAAAAAACTAAAAAGATAGAATTTACTGTTCCTTTAAAGTATTAGTTAATATGATTTCATTAAATGACATAACGTTTCAAAAATATTATGGGTATTGTGACTCCATTTTATAATGTATACATTTTTATATGCACAGAATGAATTTTCATTTAAGTACACCAAAGAATTAATAATAATTACTTCCATCTTGTTTAATTACAGGTGATTTTACTTACCTTATCTGCAATTTTACATTTCTCTGTAACAACCATGTGTTACTGATTTCTACTTTAATGACAAAAAGTCTTTTCATTGTAATGATATTTTCCAAAAGTATTCCTTCTAATTATATCAATCATTTTCTTAAAATGCTTCAATGATCTGCTGTTGCCTAAAGGATAGAGTTTACAGTTTTCATTCTAATATTCAAAGTCCCCTGTCAGCTGGCACCCAGCTGCATTTCCAGTCTCATATCGTAATTCTCACTCTCAAAACATCAGTTTCAACCAAATGCTTTCGCCAGCTGTTCCCACAAAATCTCTCCCTTCTTCCTTTTCCTGTTCAATCTGTTTCAGCTAGTCATCTAACAGTATCTCTCTGACCTTTTCTACCTATGCAAAGGCTACCTAGTCTTCAAAATACAACTAATCTTTATTCCTCTTTCACAAAGCCTTCTTCAAAAAGAGTAGCCTAAAGGGAGATTTTTTCTTTTAATATTTTAAAAGCAATAACCTTACGATATTTCTAATTAATGTTACATTCATTGCTATTGATTCTAGAGGCACCGACTCGGGGTTGCACATTTTCTTCTGCGGTTTCAGACCTGCCAAAATCTGTCCAGCCACAAGGGTACGGGGATGACCATCCAACACTAGTTAGCTTCCCAAGCTCTGTGCTTTGGTACAAGGCTGCATCTACCCAGAGGAAGGGAGAATTTTTTTAAAAAACTAATTTGCATTCAGATGTGAGGTCATTTTGCAATTCTAGTCTTCCCAGAGAGGGCATCCTTTGGTATACTACTATAGGGAGTGCTCTTTATAAACTAGTAGCTTTATAGTTCCTTATAATTAACATTTTAAAAGTTTATATCTGCTCCATCAAACCAGGATATGGATAATTTTCTGTAATTGTTTGTATACATCAGATCACCTAGCATAATGCCACATGAATTTTTAAATGAATAAGCATGCATTCAAATATACCATAGCAGAAAATGAGATCTTAGGAGCTTCCCTCAGACAGATTCTAACAGATTCTTACATTTAAGCAAATTGTAGTTGCAGAGACTTTGCCACATAGCCTTTCAAATACCATGAGAAAAGTTTGGAAGATATAAGAGACATTGCATTAGTAATCAACCTTGCCTTTTACTCCTACTTAGGCCTGACGTCTCCTATTATTCCTTTTTGGTTGTTAAAATACAAGCACTTTCTCTGAGCAGTAACAACAATAAGTAATTTTAATGACTATTTTACAGGCTTCATGTATGTTATCACTAGGCAATAAATATTTTCTTTCAATTTCTGATTTGATGCCTAACTTGGTGCTTGGAATAGTAGTCATCCAGTAAATATTCCTTAAGTAGATAAAATAAGTTCAATATTAATCATCCCTATGGACACCTGTCAGACAACACTGACTTTTTCGTTTCAATAAGCATGCTGAGATCAGACAAGCAGAGATCAGAGTCACAGCGTCGGCAGGTGGAATGTTCTTTCTAGTACACCTTCCCTCCTGAAAGGGGAAACTCTCCTCCTGCTGAGCCTAGGTAGTAAGATACAATAAGTTTTAAAAGTCTTTTAATTGTTTTATCTTCAGTGTAGGTAATGATATTTAAAATAATTTCTTCTTCTCCAGAACAGAAACTTTCGTAGGTAGAGACTGTGTTACCTGCATGTACTTGAGTAATAAATACAAATTAAATTAGTTGCAGGGGGCTACAGCAAGTGACATAGCATCCTGAAAAATAACAATCATTTAAAATATCCTTAACTGGATTTGATCAGTGTCATTAAAAATAGTCTTTTTGAAAGTCTTGTCTTTAAGGCTGCCACATATGTTTGTGACAGACAGCTGTAAAAGAATAGAGGGTGAAAGAGGTGTCCACCCAGATACGATGTGTGGTCATACTCCGCATCTGTGCAATTACCAGCACAATGTGTGCAGCCTCTCACAGTGAGCTAGCATAGGGTTTGTCGTATACATCAACACCAAACATGGCTTTCTGCTCCTAAGCCCCAGAGAGCCAGTTACATTTCTCATACGATGAAACTTGTCACTTCTAGTTTTTCTCTTTTGGCATTATCTTGTAGGACATTCTGAATTAAACTAAGAGCCCATCTCGAAGAGTTGTGCAAGTCCTTGGTGCATGCATGCACTTCTGTGTGCTCACTTTAACACTGTCTTGATTTTTCCTTAAATTTTAAAATTTGTTTTATCGTAATATTCACATTCCTGAAAAGGTGCCTGAAAGTCTTTGGAAGGAACTGGGGTATGTATGTATATAAGAAGAGGAGCTCTCTAGTGAAAACTATAAAGCTAAAAGTAGAATTAGAAAATGTTAGAACCCATTTTACAGATGAAGACCCTGAGCCAGTGAAATGTAAAGGGACTTGCCCCAGGACAAAATCAGTATCCTGAAGCCATTGCTGCATTTTTTTTCTCATGTTTTGTTAAGTTTCTTCCTCTCACATGAACATGTGTCTGGTGTGCGCATGAATGTGCCACAGTCGGTCTTCCTTGTCTTTCACGTGGGTCCTCCTCCCTTTCCTTTAGAGTTGGGCTGTTTTGATGTTTTCTATTAATTTGAATATATAAAAGAGCACTACTCCTGGATCATACTTAGGATCTGACCTGGCTGTCTCATTTGTAGAAGAAACCTCAAGGGTAAAAAAGACTATTGACTTAGATTCAACTGTGCCTTCAAACACGTAATTTTTGCCCAGTTACAAAGCATACAGAATTAGTTTTCAACTTGGCTTTTCTTTTTTCTTTTCTTTTCTTTCTTTATTATTATTATTACTATTATTACTATACTCTAAGTTCTAGGGTACATGTGCATAACGTGCAGGTTTGTTACATATGTATACATGTGCCATGTTGGTGTGCTGCACCCATTAACTCGTCATTTACATTAGGTATATCTCCTAATGCTATTCCTCTCCCCTCCCCCACCCCACGACAGGCCCTGGTGTGTGATGTTCCCCATCCTCTGTCCAAGTGTTCTCATTGTCCAATTTCCACCTATGAGTGAGAACATGGGTTGTTTGGTTTTCTGTTTTTGCAATACTTTACTCAGAATGATGGTTTCCAGCATCATTCATGTCCCTACAAAGGACATGAACTCATCCTTTTTCATGGCTGCACAGTATTCCACGGTGTATATGTGCCACATTTTCTTAATCCAGTCTGTCACTGATGGACATTTGGGTTGGTTCCAAGTCTCTGCTATGGTGAATATGCCACAATAAACATATGTGTGCATGTGTCTTTATAACAACATAATTTATAATCCTTTGGATCTATACCCACTAATGGGATGGCTGGGTCAAATGGTATTTCTAGTTCTAGATCCCTGAGGAATTGCCAAACTATCTTCCACAATGGTTGAACTAGTTTACACTCCCACCAACAGTGTAAAAGTGTTTCTATTTCTTCACATCCACTCCAGCACCTATTGTTTCCTGACCTTTTAATGATTGCCATTCTAATGGGTGTGAGATGGTATCTCATTGTGGTTTTGATTTGCATTTCTCTGATGACCAGTGATGATGAGCATTTTTTCATGTGTCTGTTAGCTGCATAAACATCTTCTTTTGAGAAGTGTCTGTTCATATCCTTTGCCCACTTTTTGATGGGGTTGTTAGATTTTTTATTGTAAATTTGTTTAAGTTATTTATCGATTCTGGATATGAGCCCTCTGTAAGATAGGTAGATTGCAAAAATTTTCTCCCATTCTGTATGTTCCCTGTTCACTCTGATAGTTTCTTTCGCTGTGCAGAAGCGCTTTAGTTTAATGAGATCCGATTTGTCAATTTTGGCTTTTGTTACCATTGCTTTTGGTGTTTTAGTCATGAAGTCCTTGTCCATGCCTATGTCCTGCATAGTATTGCCTAGGTTTCATTTTAGGGTTTCATTTAGGGTTTTAGGTCTAACATTTGAGCCTTTAGTCCATCTTGAATTAATTTTTATATAAGGTGTAAGGAAGGGAACCAGTTTCAGCTTTCTACATATGGCTAGTCAGTTTTTCCAGGACTATTTATTAAATAGGGAATCCATTCCCCATTTTTCTTTTTGTCAGGTTTGACAAAGATTGGATGGTTGTAGATGTGTGGTATTATTTTTGAGGGCTCTGTTCTGTTCCATTGGTCTATATCTCTGTTTTGGTAAAAGTACCACATTGTTTTGGCTACTGTAGCCTTGTAGTATAGTTTGAAATCAGGTGGCGTGATGCCTCCAGTTTTGTTCTATTGTCTTAGGATTGTCTTGGCAATGTGCATTCTTTTTTGGTTTCATGTGAACTTTAAAGTAGTTTTATCCAATTCTGTGAAGAAAGTCATTGGTAGCTTGAAGGGGATGGCATTGAATCTATAAATTACCTAGGGCAGTATGGCCATTTTCAGGATATTGATTCTTCCTATCCATGAGCATGGACTGTTCTTCCACTTGTTTGTGTCTTCTTTCATTTCATTGAACAGTGGTTTGTAGTTCTCCTTGAAGAGGTCCTTCACATCCCTTGTAAGTTGCATTCCTAGGTATTTTATTCTCTTTGAAACAATTGTGAATGGGAGTTCACTCATGATTTGGCTCTCTGGTGGTCTGTTATTGGTGTATATAGGAATGCTTGTGATTTTTGCACATTGATTTTGTATCCTGAGACTTTGCTGAAGTTGCTTATCAGCTTAAGGAAATTTTGGGCTCAGATGATGGGGTTTTCTAAATATACAATCACGTCATCTGCAAACAGGTACAATTTGACTTCCTCTTTTCCTAATTGAATACCCTTTATTTATTTCTCCTGCCTGATTGCCCTGGCCAAAACTTCCAATACTATGTTGAATAGGAGTGGTGAGAGAGTGCATTTCTGTTTTCTGCCAGTTTTCAAAGGGAATGCTTCCAGTTGTTGCCCATTCAGTATGATATTGGCTATGGGTTTGTCATAAATAGCTATTACTATTTTGAGATACGTCCCATCAATACATAGTTTGTTAAGAGTTTTGAGAATGAAGCACTGTTGAATTTTGTTGAAGACCTTTTCTGCATCTATTGAGATAATCATGTGGTTTTGTCTTTGGTTCTGTTTATATGATGGATTACATGAAGATCAAGTGTATGAAATGAAGAGAAGTTTAAAGAAAAAAAGAGTAAAAAGAAATGAACAAGGCCTCCAGGACATATGGGACTATGTGAAAAGACCAAATCTACGTCTGATTGGTGTACCTGAAAATGACAGGGAGAACGGAACCAAGATACAAAACACTCTTCAGGATATTATCCAGGAGAACTTCCGCAACTTAGCAAGGCAGGCCAACATTCAAATTCAAGAAATACAGAGAACACCACAAAGATACTCCTTGAGAAGAGCAACTCCAAGACACATAATTCTCAGATTCACCAAAGTTGAAATGAAGGAAAAAATGTTAAGGGCAGCCAGAGAGAAAGGTCAAGTTACCCACAAAGGGAAGCCCATCAGACTAATAGCAGATCTCTCAGCAGAAACTCTCCAAGCCAGAAGAGAGTGGGGGCCAATATTCAACATTCTTAAAGAAAAGAATTTTAAACCCAGAATTTCATATCCAGCCAAACTAAGTTTCATAAGTGAAGAAGAAATAAAATCCTTTACAGACAAGCAAATGCTGAGAGATTTTGTCACCACCAGGCTTGCCTTACAAGAGCTCCTGAAGGAAGCACTAAATATGGAAAGGAACAACTGGTACCAGCCACTGAAAAACATGCCAAATTCTAAAGACTATTGATGCTAGGAAGAAACAGCATCAATTAATGAGTAAAATAACCAGCTAACATCATAATGACAGGATCAAATTCAAGCATAGCAATATTAACTTTAAATGTAAATGGGCTGAATGCTCCAATTAAAAGACACAGACTGGCAAACTGGATAAAGAGTCAAGACCCATCAGTATGCTGTATTCAGGAGACCCGTCTCATGTGCAGAGACACACACAAGCTCAAAATAAAGGGATGGAGGTAGATCTACCAAGCAAATGGAAAACAAAACAAAACAAAACAAAAAGCAGGGGTTGCAATCCTAGTCTATGATAAAACATACTTAACACCAACAAAGATCAAAAGAGACAAAGAAGGCTGTTACATAATGGTAAAGGGATTAATGCAACAAGACAAGCTAACTATCCTAAATACATATGCACCCAATACAGGAGCACCCAGATTCATAAAGCAAGTCCTAACAGACTTACAAAGAGACTTAGACTCCCACACAATAATAATGGGAGACTTTAACACCCCACTGTCAACATTAAACAGATCAATGAGATAGAAAGTTAACAAGGATATCCAGGGATTAAACTCATCTCTGCACCAAGTGGACCTAAGAAACATCTACAGAACTCTCCACCCCAAATCAACAGAATACACATTCTTCTCAGCACCACATTGCACTTATTCCAAAACTGACCACATAGTTGGAAGTAAAGCACTCCTCAGCAAATGTAAAAGAATAGAAATTATAACAAACTGTCTCTCAGACCACAATGCAATCAAACTAGAACTCAGGATTAAGAAACTCACTCAAAACCACTCAACTACATGGAAACTGAACAACCTGCTCCTGAATGACTACCGGGTACATAACAAAATGAAGGCAGACACAAAGATGTTCTTTGAAACCAGTGAGAACAAAGACACAACATACCAGAATCTCTGGGACACATTTAAAGCAGTGTCTAGAGGGAAATTTATAGCACTAAATGACCACAAGAGAAAGCTGGAAAGATCTAAAATTGATACCCTAACATCATGATTAAAAGAATTAGAGAAGCAAGAGCAAACACATTCAAAAGCTAGCTGCAAGCAAGAAATAACTAAGATCAGAGCAAAACTGAAGGAGATAGAGACAGAAAAAACCCTTCAAAAAATCAACGAATCCAGGAGCTGGTTTTTGAAAAGATCAACAAAATTGATAAACCACTAGCAGGACTAACACAAAAGAAAAGAGAGAATAATCAAATAGATACAATAAAAAATGATAAAGGGGATATCACCACCAATCCCACAGAAATATAAACTACCATCAGAGAATACTATAAACACCTCTATGCAAATAAACTAGAAAATCTGGAAGAAATGGTTAAATTCCTGGACACATACACCCTCCCAAGACTAAACCAGAAAGAAGTTGAATCTGTGAACAGACCAATAACAGGCTCTAAAATTGAGGCAATAATTAATAGCCTGACAACCAAAAAAAGTCCAGGACCAGACAGATTCACAGCCAAATTCTACCAGAGGTACAAAAAGGAGCTGGTACCATTCCTTCTGAAACTATTCCAGTCAATAGAAAAAGAGGGAATCCTCCCTAACTCTATGAGGCCAGCATCATCCTGATACCAAAGCCTGGCAGAGGCACAACAACAAAAAAAAGAATTTCAGGCCAATATCCCTGATGAACATCAGTGTAAAAGTCCTCAATAAAATACTGGCAAACCGAATCCAGCAGCACATCAAAAAGCTTATCCACTACGATCAAGTGGGCTTCATCCCTGGGATGCAAGGCTGGTTCTTTCTTTCTTTTTTTTTTTTTTTTTTTTTTTTTAAGAGATTTTAACTAGGAATCTTAAAACAGGCCAAATATTAAATCTTTAATTTGCAATCTTTTCTTAAGACTTCCTTTTGATAAGAAATGTTTGAGAAAATGTTCACTTAATGGGAACTATTTTGCTATAATACCACAAGCCTGAATCATGAAGTTCCCAATATCAGAAAAAAACACACAAAAAATGACATCTGCATCAGGACTGTATCAGAAACTGTGCCAAGAAGAATTTGCCATTAATAAAGACACAATCAGGTGCCACAAGGCTAATTAGCGTGCTCAGTCTTTCTGCAGAAGGAATTTTGCTGCCATCACTCCTGGGTCTTAATTTGAGAATGACCTCAAGTCACACTTCCCAAGGTGGTATTAGAGGATATCACTGATAGATGTGCAAAGGAAAATATATTGTCTCCTTGTGTGAATGTTTGTTTTTTGCCTGTTAAAATTTATGTGCGGTTCTCTCAGAGCCTTAATATGTTAATGAACACTGTCAACCTCAAAGAAAGGAATAATTTGACAGTCAGTCTTCCTCCAGCTTCTATGTCCAAAACCGAATGCTTCCTGGGTAGGATGCTCCATGAATCATGGTTTGTGAAATAGTAACATTCACAAGAGTAGAAAAAACATTGCATTCATTCATTCATATTCTAAAAGATAAAAATGTGAGTGTGTGGGCAGTCATACATGCATCATTTTGCCATTAAGGGTATGTAGTCATGAAGCTTGAGTTTGTAGTTGTCTCCACACTTACTAGGCATGTACAGGGAAAAATAGTTTAACCTTTCTGTTTCTCAGGATTTTTTTAATCTGAAAAATGAGAACGAGAATAGAAACTCTACTATGGGTTTGTTAAAAAGACAACTGCAAAGATAAATATTTTTGGAAGGCATACTGCATATATTTTCATTCATATTCAGTTTTCCTCTTCTCACCCAAGCATGTGTTTGATATGCACATCCATTTAGCACAGCCTGCTTTTTTTCTTCACTATTTCCAACTGTGTCTTCAGATAGACCCTTCTCCCCTTTTGTCACACTTGGCTGTTTTGATGTTTCCTATTCCTTTGAGCATATAGAGGAACCTGGCAAAACTCAGTAAATGTTAGCTAATATATATATATATGACTTCTTTTTTCAAGTAATATAAAATGTGCACTGCATTTATTGAGACAAAAATTATTTAACTTACTATATATGTCATAATTGTGTGTGTGTATATATATTTATCATACATAAACACTTCTATACATTAATAAGAAAAAAATAATTTACTTGAAATTATTATTTTTATCCCCTCCAAATCTCATGTTGATATATAATCCCCAGTGTTGGAGGTGGGGCCTCCTGCGAGGTATTTAAGTCATGGGGATAGATTTCTAAATGGCTTGGTGCACTCTGCATTGTAATAAGTGAGATCTCAGTCTGTTAGTTCACACAAAAGCTAGTCATTTAAAAGAGCCTGGCACCTCCCTCCTCTCTTTCTTGTTCCTTCTCTCTTGCTTTCTCTTGCCATAGGATTTTCTGGCACCCCCTTCACCTTCTGCTGTGATTGTGATTTTCCTGAGGCCTCACAGGAGCAGATGCTGGGTCCATACTTCTTGTACAGTCTGCAGATCTGTGAGCCAAAATAAACCTCTTTTTGTTATAAACTATTCAATCTCAAGTATTCTTTACAGTAATGCAAATGGACTAGCAGAAAGTTGGTACTAGAAGTGGGGTATTGCTATAAAGATACCTGAAGATGTGGAACCAGCTTTGGAAACTGTTTCACAAGTAAAAATTGGAAGAGTTTGGAGAGCTCAGAAGAATACAGAAGAAGAAAGAAGGTTTGGAACATCTTAGGGACTAGTTGAGTGGTTGTGACCAAAATGCTGATGGAAATATGGACAGTGAAGTCCAAGCTGACAAGCTCTCAGATGGAGATGAGAAATTTATTGGCAACTGGAACAAAGTCTCACTCATGTTATGCCTTAGCAAAGAGCTTGGGTGTACTATATCCATGTCTTAGGGATTTGTGAAAGGTTGAACTTAAGAGTGAAAACTTAGGGTATCTTGAAGAAGAAACTTCTAAGCAGCAAAGTGTTCAATACATGGCTTGGCTGCTTCTAATAGCCTACAATCAGCTATAGGAGCAAACTAATGACTTAAATTTGAAACATAAAAACGAAGCAGTGTGTAGAAGTTTGGAAAAATTGCAGCTTGGTCATGTTGTAGAGAAGGAAAGAACATTTTCAGAAGAGGAATTCAAGAGGACTGCAGATAACCACTTGCTAGAGAGATTTGCATGACTAAAAGGAAGTCAAGTGCTAATAGTCAATACAAGGAGAAAAGGTCTTGAAGGCATTTCAGAAGTCTTCCAGGCTGCCCATCTCATCACAGGTTCAGAGGCCTAAGAGGACAGAATTATTTCAGGGTACAGGCCCAGGACACTGCTGCCCTGCTTAGCCTTTCAATGCTGCCTCCCACATCCTGGTAGCTCCAGTTCTGGTCTCCATTCAAAGGACCACAGCCATAGCTTGAACTGCCACTTTGGAGAGCACAAGCCCCCATAAGCCCTGGTGGCTTCCATGTGGTGTTAGGCCTGTGGGCACACAGAATGCAAGAGTGAAGAAGGTTGCAGCTTCTACCTAGATTTCAGAAGATGTATGAGAAAGCCTGGGTGCCCAGGCAGAAGACTGCCACAGGGATGGAGCTCCTGCAGAGAGCCTCTACTAGGGCAGTGCCCAGAGTAAATATGCAGTTGAACACCCCACAGAGTCCCCACCAGGGCACTGTCTATTTAGACCATGGGAAACGGGCCTCTGCCCTCCAGCCTCCCCAGTGGTAAAGCCAACAGCAGTTTGTACCCAGAACCTGAGAAAGCCTCACTGAATTCTGATCTATGAGAGCAGTATGGGAACTACGCCTTGCAAAGCCACAGAGATGGAGCTGCCCAAGGCCTTGGAGCCTACCCCTCACACCAGTGTCCCCAGGATGTGGGACATGGAGTCAAAGATTATGTTGGAACTTTGAGATTTAACATCTGCTTTGCTGGGTTTCAGACATGCATGAGGCCTGTTACCCTTTTCTTTTGGTCAATGTCTCCCTTCTGTTTCTCTGGAGAACTCTGGGGATAATGGGAATGTTTACCCAATGCCAGAACCACCATTGTATCTTGGAAGTAAATAACTAGTTTTTAATTTTACAGATTCATAGGTGGAAGAAATATGCTTTGAGTCTCAGATGAGACTTTGGAATTTGAAGTTGATGCAAGAACAAGTTAAGACTTTGGGGGAATATTGGGAAGACATGAGGAGTTGGGGCCTGGTAGGAAGTGTTGGGTTATGGGGATGGATCTCTTATGAATGACTTGGTGCTCTCCCTATGGTAGTAAGTTGATTCTCACCTTGTTAGTTCATGTAAGAGCTAGTTGTTTAATAGAGCCTGGCACCTCCTCCCTCTTTCTCTTGCTCTCTCTCTTGCTCCCTCTGTCTGCTTCCTGTCACACTATGTTATACACCAGCTCCCTCTTTGCCTTCTGCCATGATTGAAAGCTTCCTGAGGCCTCACCAGGAGCAGATGCTGGTGTCATGCTTTCTAGACAGCTTGCAGAACCATGAGCCAAAATAAACCCCTTTTCATTATAAATTACTCTCTCTCAAGTATCTCTTTACAGCAATGCAAATGAGCTAACACATCTTATACTAAAATATGCTCGAATTGTCACCTCATATGTTTATTGCTAAATTCACTAAATATTCATAAAATATCTTGTATGTTTAGCCCTATGGAATATCTCCAGAATGTCCCCAAGGATTACAGGTCCTTCAAAAGTTGGAGACGTCTTATAACCAGAGTCTTTGCCTATTCAGTATCCATTGACCTTTTTGAGGCTAATTCCCAGTCCAAGCCCCTTTTAGAAACATTCATCACAGCACTAACTACTACCAGCCAAGTCTCTGTTATGTGTACAGTTCTTTACACCTGCTATTACTAATCCTCATAGCTATATGATGTCAATAACCTCACTTTTCATGTGAAAAAACTGAGCTCTGAAGAAGTTCTACAGTTACTAACACAAGGAACTTGGGTCATCAGACAGGACTGGCTGACACCAAAGCCTGTGCTCTTTGAGCTCTGTGCTGCAACCAGGTGAGCTCTAAACTCAGATCCCACCAACATCTCTCACATGGACAGACTGGGTAGGTAGAAAACCCAGGTAGAGCCAATCAAATTAAATGCAGCAAACAGAGAGGCAATGAGTAATCCTAATGATTTCAAATAGTCCATGTTGTCCCATAGGTTTAATGTGAAGTTTGAAAAACATTACTAAGGAGGGAGAGAGAGAGGGAGGGAGGGAGGGAGGGAGGGAGAGAGAGAGGGAGGGAGGGAGGGAGGAAGGGAGAAAGGGAGGAAAGAAGAAAGGAAGGAAGGAAGGAAGGACAACACTATGTTTTATTAAAGAGGATTTATAGATAAATAGGTACATGAAACAATTTTCAACACTGTTAGCCACTAAGATAATGTAAATTCAAACTACAGACTAAATGACTAAATAACTACAGACTAAATGACTAGAATGACTACAGACTAAACAAAACCAAAGCAATAGTGATAACACTAAATGCTGGTGGGAATGAAGAAGAACTGGATCACTAGATTACTCATACACTTTCTAGATGCACCAAAATGAATTCTAAATGGACCAAAGATTTGCATTAAAAAGATAATATATCTTGTATAACATTATTAGAACAAAAATTCTAATTATTTACTTACTCTATTAAAATCTGGAAGCAAGAGAAGAAACTAAGGATGTATAAATAACAAACTATCAGACTTAACTATGTTATGAAATGATGAAAGACAAAGGAAACATATAACTGCTCTACAAAAGACCTCCTAAAATTGTGAATACACAAGATGTCTAAGTGGGCTAAAAAGACTTGTTTCATGAATAAGAAAGTCACCAATTAATGTATGAAATTAGGATTGACTTTGGTAGGAGTTCTGAAAATATAAATTAAAAGTGTTAGACATTAATATTTGCTCTTCACCATATCAGTAGACCCATACTGGGAGTTTGTTGTTCAAGAGTCAACTTTAGTTACAATTTGGAGCAGATGCCTAAGTTAAACTCCCATGAGAATGGAGAGTGAATGATACTATCTTCCTTCATGTTTATATTTCAAGTAAATGGCTCCCAGCACCTTGAAAACATAAATTCTTGGATTGTAAGACTTCAGCTTTTTTAAAGATACATATATGGGGGCACCCAAGATGGCTGAATAGGAACAGCTCCAGCCTCCTGCTCCCAGCGTGAGTGACACAGAAGACGGGTGATTTCTGCATTTTCAACTGAGGTACTGGGTTCATCTCTCTGGGGTGTGTCGGGCAGTCAGTGCTGGTCAGTGGGTGCAGCCCAACCAGTGAGAGCTAAAGCAGGGCGAGGCATCCCCTCACCTGGGAAGCACAAGGGGGAAGGGAATTCCTTTTCCTAGCCAAGGGAAACTCAGACACACAACACCTGGGTAACTCCCACCCTAATACTGCATTTTACCAAGGGTCTTAGCAAATGGCACACCAGAAGAATATATCCCACGCCTGCCCATAGGGTCCCACGCCCACGGAGCCTCCCTCATTGCTAGCACAGCAGTCTGAGGTCTAACTGCAAGGAGGCAGCAAGGCTAGGGGAGGGGCGCATGCCATTGCTAAGGCTTAAGTAGGTAAACAAAGCTGCCAGGAAGCTCAAACTGGGTGGAGCCCACTGCAGCTCAAGGAGGCCTGCCTGCCTCTGTAGACTCCACCTCTGGGGACAGGGCATAGCTCAACAAAAAGCAACAGAAACATCTGCAGATGTAAATGTCCCTTTCTGACACCTTTGAAGAGAGTGGTGGTTCTCCCAGCATGGAGGTTGAGATCTGAGAAAGGACAGACTGCTTGCCAAGTGGGTCCCTGACCCCTGAGTAGCCTAACTGGGAGACATCCCCCACTAGGTGCAGACAGACACCTCACACCTCACACGGCTGGGTACACCTCTGAGACGAAGCTTCCAGAGCAAGAATCAGACAGCAACACTTGCTATTCAGCAATATTCTATCTTCTGCAGCCTCTGTTGCTGATACTCAGGCAAACAGGTCTGGAGTGAACCTCAAGTAAACTCCAACAGACCTGCAGCTGAGGGTCCTGACCATTAGAAGGAAAACTAACAAACAGAAAGGACACCCACACCACAACCCCATCAGTACGTCACCATCATCAAAGACCAAAGGCAGATAAAACCACAAAGATAGGGAAAAAGCAGTACAGAGGAGCTGGAAATTCAAAAAAATCAGAGTGCATCTCCCCCTCCAAAGGAACGCAGCTCATCGCCAGCAACTGAACAAAGCTGGATGGAGAATGACTTTGATGAGCTGAGAGAAGAAGGCTTCAGTCGATAAAACTTCTCAGAGCTGATGGAGGAACTATGTACCCAGCGCAAAGAAACTAAAGACCTTGAAAAAAGGATGGAAGAATGGATAACTAGAATAACCAATGCAGAGAAGTCCATAAACAAACTGATAGAGAAGAAAACCATGACATGAGAACTACATGACAAATGCACAAGCTTCAGTAATTGACTCAATCAACTGGAAGAAAGAGTATCAGTGACTGAAGACCAAATGAATGAAATGAAGTGAGAAGAGAAGTTTAGAGAAAAAAGAGTAAGAAGAAATGAACAAAGCTTCCAAGAAACATGGGATTATGTGAAAAGACCAAATCTACGTCTGATTGGTGTACCTGAAAAGGATGGGGAGAATGGAACCAAGCTGGAAAACATTCTGCAGGATATTATCCAGGAGAACTTCCCCAACCTAGCAAGGCAGGCCAACATTCAAATTCAGGAAATACAGAGAACGCCACAAAGATACTCCTCAAGAAGAGCAACTCCAAGACACATAATGGTCAGATTCACCAAAGTTGAAATGAAGCAAAATTTTTAAGGGCAGCCAGAGAGAAAGGTCGGGTTACCCACAAAGGGAAGCCCATCAGACTAACAGTGGATCTCTCGGCAGGAAACTCTACAAGCCAGAAGAGAGTAAGGGCCAATATTCAACATTCTTAAAGAAATGTTGATGAACATTGATGCAAAAATTCTCAATAAAATACTGGCAAACCGAATCCAGCAGCACATCAAAAAGCTTATCCACCATGATCAAGTGGGCTTCATCCCTGGGATGCAAGGCTGGTTCAACATATGCAAATCAATAAACGTAATCCAGCATATAAACAGAATCAAGACAAAAACCACATGATTATCTTAATAGACGCAGAAAAGGTCTTTGACAAAATTCAACAGCCCTTCATGCTAAAAATGATCAATAAATTTGGTATTGATGGAACGTATCTCAAAATAGTAAGAGCTATTTATGAAAAACCCACAGCCAATATCATACTGAATGGGCAAAAACTGGAAAAATTCCCTTTGAAAACTGGCACAAGACAGGGATGCCCTCTCTCACCACTCCTATTCAACATAGTATTGGAAGTTCTGGCTAAGGTAATCAGGCAAGAGAAAGAAATAAAGGGTATTCAATTAGGAAAGAAGAAGTCAAATGGTCCCTGTTTGCAGATGACATGATTGTATATTTAGAAACCCCCATTGTCTCAGCTCAAAATCTCCTTAAGCTGATAAGCAACTTCAGCAAAGTCTCAGGATACAAAATCAATGTGCAAAAATCACAAGCATTCTTATACACCAATAACAGACAAACAGAGAGTCAAATCATGAATGGACTTCTGTTCTCAATTGCTTCAAAGA
This sequence comes from Macaca mulatta, assembly GCF_049350105.2. Classification (NCBI taxonomy): domain Eukaryota; kingdom Metazoa; phylum Chordata; class Mammalia; order Primates; family Cercopithecidae; genus Macaca; species Macaca mulatta. Next base: position 13,517,981 of record NC_133417.1, read on the forward strand.
GAATAAAATACCTAGGAATGCAACTTACAGGGGATGTGAAGGACCTCTTCAAGGAGAACTACAAACCACTGCTCAGTGAAATAAAAGAAGACACAAATAAATGGAAGAACATACCATGCTCTTGGATAGGAAGAATCAATATTGTGAAAATGGCTGTACTGCCCAAGGTAATTTATAGATTCAATGCCATCCCCATTAAGCTACCAATGGCTTTCTTCACAGAACAGAAAAAACTGCTTTAAAGTTCATATGGAACCAAAAGAGAGCCCGCATTGCCAAGACAATCCTAAGCCAAATGAACAAACCTGGAGGCATCACATTACCTGACTTCAAACTATACTACAAGGCTACAATAACCAAAACAGCATGGTACTGGTACCAAAACAGAGATATAGACCAATGGAAGAGAACAGAGCCCTCAGAAATACTACCACACATCTATAACCATCTGATCTTTGAAAAACCTGACAAAAACAAGAAATGGGGAAAGGATTCCCTATTTAATAAATGGTGCTGGAAAACCTGGCTAGCCATAAGTAGAAAGCTGAAACTGGATCCTTTCCTTACTCCTTATACAAAAATTAATTCAAGATGGATCAGAGACTTAAATATTAGACCTAAAACTATAAAAACCCTAGAAGAAAACCTAGGTAATACCATTCAGGACATAGGCATGGGCAAGGACTTCATGTCTACAACACCAATACCAATGGCAACAAAAGCCAAAATTGACAAATGGGATTTAATTAAACTAAAGAGCTTCTGCACAGCAAAAGAAACTACCATCAGAGTGAACAGGCAATGTACAGAATGCGAGAAAATGTTTGCAATCTACTCATATCCAGAACCTACAAAGAACTCAAACAAATTTATGGGAAAAAAACAAACAACCCCATCAAAAAGTGGGCAAAGGATATGAACAGACACTTCTCAAAAGAAGACATTTGTACAGCCGACAGATACATGAAAAAATGCTCATCATCACTTGCCATCAGAGAAATGCAAATCAAAATCACAATGAGATACCATCTCACACCAGTTAGAATGGCGATCATTAAAAGGTCAGGAAACAACAGGTGCTGGAGAGGATGTGGAGAAATAGGAACACTTTTACACTGTTGGTGGGACTGTAAACTAGTTCAACCATTTTAGAAAACAGTGTGGCAATTTCTCAAGGATCTAGAACTAGAAATACCATTTGACCCAGCCATCCCATTACTGGGGATATACCCAAAGGATATATCATGCTGCCATAAAGACACATGCACATGTATGTTTATTGCGGCACTATTCACAATAGCAAAGACTTGGAATCAACCCAAATATCCATCAGTGACAGACTGGATTAAGAAAATGTGGCACATATACACCATGGAATACTATGCAGCCATAAAAAAGGATGAGTTTGTGTCCTTTGTAGGGACATGGATATAGCTCGAAACCATCATTCTCAGCAAACTATCACAAACACCGCATGTTCTCACTCATAGGTGAAAACTGAACAATGAGATCACCTGGACACAGGAAGGGGAACATCACACACTGGGGCCTATTGTGGGGAGGGAGCAAGGGAGAGGGATAGCATTAGGAGATATACCTAATGTAAATGATGAGTTAATGGGTGCAGCACCCCAACATGGCACATGTATACATATGTAACAAACCTGCATGTTGTGCACATGCACCCTAGAACTTAAACTATATATATATATAAAAATATTCACATACATATCAAAGGAATAGAGGAAGAATTTACAATTACTGTACAAGTTTTCTCAAGTAAATGCTATAAGAAAAGGGAGGTCCTGGTGTCGCCCTTTCTGTACTTGGAAAAATCCCATTTTGTTTTGCTTTTCCTTTCCTTTTTTTCAGATTTCTGTTAACCCTTACAGAGTCTTATCTTGAGAAGACGATGCAGCACCATGAATGCCTAGCCTCTTATATCTCCCCTAGGCCCTGTTTTCTAGAGTTTCTAGATTTGGGACTATTTTCTTCCAATTTTTTAACAAATTAATATACCTTGAGAATTCAGGCATGTCTTCAAAATTTAAATTATGCTCAACATTATTTATTACTAACTATATACGTGTTTCCTTAAATTTTCCTAAAATCTTGAAAATTTAGTAAGAGCGTTTGTTCTCTGAACCTTTTCCTTCTATAATTTCCTAGTAAATAAAATTTCAACAAGCCAAAAAAAAAAAATTGCTCTTCAACTCTTTGACTTTCTATCATAGATTTCTCTGAGTTTGCCATATGTAAAGCCTTCCGCATCTGCTTAGCTTTTATTCATGCATGTGTAAAATGCAAATGCAAGGATGTTAGAACCCAGGCAGTGGACCCTTGAGTGTGGGCAGTGGCAGCTAGTAGAAAAATACCCACCTCTTCTGTTCCCTGGGTAGACAGTTCTCAGCTGCCTTCTCCGCAGCCTCCATCTATATTGTCCCTAGTAGAATTCAGACACAGTTGCCCACAATGGTAATCAAATGGATAATGTATCCTTGGATAAACTTCCTGCACATAAACCTTTTTCTCAGTTCTTGCTTTCTTCAGGAAACTTTGCAAAGACATTGGTTTTTATTTACGAAACAATGTACAGTAACTTTATATCTTCAAAGCTGTCTAATCAGCTAGAAAAATTATCTACATACCTTTATACAACATGAATTATTTATTGAATGTCTATAATAAGTCCATAATTATGCTTGACATGAGTCTAATACCAAACAAAACTAAAACAACCACCGAAACAGAAAGACTTTGCACTCAAATAATGCATAGTCTAGTGGAGAAAGCATCCAAGAATCACACATAAAAATTAATACCAAATGAATTAATGTTTAAAACAAGTATAACATATATCAATTGGTAAAATAGGGTTAATCAACCTAGTCATACAGGCCAGGGAAGGCTTCTCTGCAAAAGTGGTGACTGGACTGAAAACTGAGGAAGAGTAGAAGTGAAATAGGCAACAATTACAGAGAGAAAAAAGGGCATTTCTGAGAGAACAGACGCAAAGAGGCCTAAAGTATTCATGCTACAAATATCTTGGATAAATATGAAAAAGCACAAACCAGAACAAAGTATCTAGAGGGCAGGTATCAGGAGGGAGGCTTCTGCAACATAAGACTGTGTGAACAGGAACAGTGCTAGACAGACCTATTAGCTGAGAGCTGGTATTATTGCATTTCATTGGTTTTCAAAGGACTTCTGTTTACAAAGACCATTCTGGCTACCATAACTAATATTCATTGAAAGTTAATACCCTATGCCAGCCACTGTTTTGAGCACCATGCATGTACTACATATTTGATACTCACAACAACCCTGTGATATTTGTATTATTTACCCATTGCAAGATTGAAGAGTTGAGAAACATTAATTATTTTGTCCAAAATCACACAGTAACTGTATGACAGAGCAGACCCCATCTGACTTCAGCACTCACTCCACACTGCAGGAAGAATGGGAAGAGTAGCAGTATACATTTGGGTGCCCAGTTAAAAGCCTATTTTGTCCCTCCAGGAAAGAGAATGGAAAGCTTGGTCTATATCTGCAAGGCAAAATGGAAAGAAATGAATTGATTGTGGTTCTCAAATGGAAGTAATTTTGCTTTCTATGCCCACTGCTGGACATTTGGCAATGTTTGGAGCAATTTTTGATTGTCAGAACTTGAGGGTAGAGTGCTACGCTACTGGCATCTAGTGCATAGAAGTCAAAGGTGATGCAAGGCAGTCCCCCTCAACAAAGAATTATTCAGCCCAAAGTGGTATCAACAAGCTTACCAAAGTCAAAATAACTAAGCTGATTATCATGACCATCTAAGAACTAACTACTGAGAAATGTGATTGAGAGGTTGTAAGGTAGTTGCTGAAATGTCACAACAGAGTGCGAGGTAATAGGTTTGCTAATTGCCCTGATTTGATCATTACATGGTACACACATGTATTGAAATATCACACTGTTCTTGATAAATATGTACAATTATGATGTGTCAGTTAACATAATTTTACAAAGTAAAAGCAAGAAATATTTCAGGAGGAAAATAAATACGGCTTGATGATGGATGGAATATGTGGGACAAGACAGCAGGATGTGTCAAGGATCATGCAGAACAGAAAAGAAAGTGACAACATAGTAGGGAGCCCAGGAAAAGAACCAGGTTTAGGGATATCCTGTTAGATAATCATTCAAAGAGAGCTGTTTTGGAGCTACTTGGTTTTATTTAGTTCTAGACACAAAAGGGAATTTTAATCTTACATTAGGGATTTATAATTTGAGTCATCTAGGTATAGATGATATTTGAAAGCGTGGGCTTGAATGTATCTCCTAGAGTTACCATTTGAGTAAAAAGAATAAATCGTGCCCTAGGATTGAGCCTTGAAGGGATGCAATGTTTAATGGCCTTTTACTAACAGAAAAGGGAAGAGAGAGAGATAAAAGGCGGGGGGGGGGGGAGAGAGAGAGTGTGTGAGAGAGAGAGAGAGAGAGAGAGAGAGAGAGAGAGAAAAGTGAAAGCAAGAGAAAGAAAGAGAACACACATCAGATCAGAGAGGTAGGAAAAAAATAAAATAAAATAATGTGTTCTAAAAAACACCAAGGGAGGAGAGTTGAAGAAATGATAGAAGAGTGCTGAGAAGTCAAATAAGGCACAAAATTGGAGGAAAAGTTTCAGGAACTTTCATGGAAGTCATTCAGCCCAAATCAAGAGCTAATTTCGGGTAAGGAAATCTTTAAGGGTTGGAGTGGAATCAGGCGCGCACACACACACACACACACACACACACACACACACACACATCCCATTCCAAAAATAATTCTACTAAATACAACATGGCATACTATGTAGTTTAGCATATTTTACACCCTGTACATTCAATAATCAGTTTTTACCCAAATACTATAAAGCATATACCATTATCCTTATTTCACATAGGTGAAATGAAGGCTTAGAAATCTTAAGTCATTTGACCGAGGCTTAGAGATCTTAAGTCATTTGACTGAGGCCGCATACAAGGCTGATTTTGGAACTTGGTTTCCAGTGCAAGCCATACAAGCTCCAGTGCTTACACTGTTTCTTTTATACAGCCCAATAAGGGAAATCTCTAAACTCCATGGCATCTGCTTATGTTGACTTTAATCTTCCTTACAAAATATGGATTCATCTCACTCAGATACAAAATTGTTTTCACATGTTTTCTCTCTTTTTATAAGCAAGGTTGGCCATGGGGTTATTAATCATTGCTGCAACAGATAAAGCTGGCTTGTAAAAAAACAATCTCCATTATTCATTTGGAACCACATTGTGGAATGAGATACTGTATCACCAAAGGAAACAGATGGTCTGTGTTCCTGGTAAAAAAAACACTTTAGAAAGGCATTTCTATCTGCAGTTCATAGGTTCCAAATCCATTCCTCTCAAATACAATGCTCAGAAGGTCATCATTTATGGTGGACCTTTAATCGCTTTGTAATGGAAAATGCAGTATATTTGTAAATGACATTAGAAAAAACACAGTAAGCATAGTACAGATAGATAATACAATTAAGTATGATATATTCAGATTTCAGATCTAATGATAAATAAAATCTAACTAGATGAATGAAATTTGTTCTATCACCCTCGTAACAGTTGTCTCCTTATCAAATTTGCCAGCTGTGGTCTAAGATTCTCCTTCCAGTCCGACAGACTTTCCTAAAAGGCATATCACATTATTCTACTGCCCTTTTTTGTTGTTGTTGTTGTTGTTTTTGGTTTCTGGGTTTCTGTTTTGTTTTGTTTTGTTGAGACAAGTTCTGGCTCTGTCACCTAGGCATGGTGCAGTAGTACGATCTCGGCTCACTGCAACCTATACTTTGCAGGCTCAAGCCATCCTCCCACCTCAGCCTCCCGAGTAGCTGGGACTACAGGTGCGAGCCACGAGGCCTGGCTAATTTTGGTATTGCTGCCTGATTGACACTTTTTAAATGGCTCCCCATCACCAACAGAGAGATGACCTGAAGCACGCCATTTATGCTCCCCCTAACTAGCTCAAGTTCATACATCTAGTATAGCGGTTGGGTTGGGAGTAAACCTCATGAAGTCAGACTCCTGCTCCAGCTCCCAACCACTAAGTTATAAAGACTTTCTGAAGGGTAGGTAAGTTATGTCCTGGAATCTGTATCCAGCTTGCTGCCTTTTTTTATATGGTCCACAAGCTAATAAAGTTTTCTACATTTTCAAATAATTGAAAAAAATTGAAGAAAAAGATCTCATTAACACGTGAAAATCACATGGGATTAAAATGTCTGTGTCCATGAATAAAGTTTTATTGGAACACAGCCATGCCCATGTGTTTATGTACTGCCTATGGCTGCTCGTCAAGAGCAATAGAGTGATTGTGAGAGAGACTGCTTGGGCCACCATACTGAAAATATTTTCTATCTGACCTTTCGTGTAAACAATGTTCCTACACCTAAACCAAAGATGGTAGTTAGGAAAGGGAAAATGAAGCTGGTGAGGTAAACAGGAGTCAAGATGTAAAAGGTTGAATTGCTTTGTCAAAAAATGTGGACTTACAAGAAGTCTGGACTTTACACATAAAATATATCCTTTTGAAGTTTTAACTTTTATAAATTGATTTGTATAAAATATAAATATAGCTACATACTATAATGTTTTATATTGCATCTAAACATGTCTGAACTATGTCTGCATCATCACTTGAGTGCATTTTAATATTTATATCTTTTGCTTTCAAAAGTATTACTCTTTCTGCCTGAGAACCTGTTCTCCTCTTTCAGTATTTCACTAACATTGACTGTTTTTTTACAGAATTCTTTTCAGTTATTGCCTCCTTTAGGAAGGTGTTTCTGACCTCTGCCTTTCCGTACTGTTAGATGTCCCTTTTCTAGACTCTTAGAGCTCGTACTACTCTTTATAATGGATGTTTTTGCATTGTTTAATTATCTTTGATTTTCCTATCTGAGTTCCTTAAACCTTGGATTTATTTTTATTGATCTTTCAATCCTTCTTGCCTAGGAATTTGCTCAACATAATAGAGACTAAATAACACACATCTGTAAATTAATATCCAAGAAATGCCACATACCTCTTGGACTCAGTTAGATCCTGGTTTCACTTAGAGACAAAGGCTGGGATCCTTCTTTGTTAAGAGACCTGAAGATGTCAGAAAGGCTTTGTGACCTGCAGCACTTTAGGAAAACTAGGGGCCTGTTGACAGACTCACACACATAATTTTCATAAAGAACCTGAGCCTTGTTTAAGCTAAATTACCTGTATGCAGTAAAGAAAAATAAAAGTTGTGAATTGTAGTGAATGTTTTCTACTCATTTACTCTTCTACCCAAGACTAGAGAGATTAAAAAGATGCAGTTGCTGAGAGCTCACTACATAGAGAGTAAAACAAATGCCAAGAAGAGTATTTGGAATAGCATCGGCACGCAATATGTTTGTGGCAAATGGATTTTTTGAATGAACCGACCAGTAAATCAATAAACCTGATGGCAGAGGTATCATGCAATGTAAGAGAAGTTCAGACACGGAATTAGGGTGTCTTCACAGAACTCTATGCAGTTTTGTTATTCTAAATGAAACACGTAAAAATGATTATTATTTTTATTCTTTACTAAATGCTTTCTAGAAGCCCAGCACCATTCTAAGTACTTTACATGTATTGTTTTCTTTAATTTTTGCAAAGTTCCTGTGACGAAGGTGCATCTGTCAGACCCATACTACACACAGTTTCTCAAAATTCACGACACATATTCTGCTGCCCTTTCCCCTGTGTTGCTCTGGCTTCTGATTCCAACACCAAGTGCTTATGTCTCTGTGTGTGTACTGGACCCAGACTCCCAAGAGAGGCTCCTTTGGTTCATTTAAACATGATCCTCTGGGGCCTATCTTGTAGGTCCAAGCTCCCTAGGGCCACTTTGTAATCACCCTGGTCATCCTAAAGATGGATTAGCGAGGTCCATGTGGAAGATTTCAGTGAGGATGGTCTTTCATTTATCCACCTGTTTACCATTTGTTCACTCATTTAGCATATATTTAACTCTCACGTCCCAGGCATTGGGAATTCAGAAACGAAAAAGATAGGGTCCCTCACAGCCAAGACCTTCTTAAGCCACTGGCCGTCACTGTGGCAGGTACTGTGGTGGAAACCCCACAAGTCACAGGTCACAGAAGAAACTGCTGGGCCAGCCTGGTGGTGGTGTGGGAGATGAGGATGGAGCGCCGGGTGATGCTTTAAGGCAGCAGCAAAATCTACATAGAGAAGCCACAGAGAAAGTGAAGCATGCTGGGCAGGGCGTTCTGAACAGAGATAACACTAGCGGCAGTGCAGAGGCAAGAGCCAGCATGCTATTTTGAGAAAGTCCTAGCAGTTTATTGGACCTGGAGGAAAAAAAGAAAGCAGTAGAGAGGAAAGCAAGGTTAATGGTGTGGTGCCAGGTGGGTCTGGGCTGATAGATAGAATTTGGGTTCCACAACAAAGAAGCTAAAATGCAGAAAGAGGGCGTGTGATGGGGATGCAGCCAGCAAAGGCGTCCAGGATCATGGCTGAACCGGAAGACAAACTTACTTGGTAATTAGTGTTTTGCTGCCCTGATAAACAATCAGGGCTATATCTCACCAGAAGATAAGAGATCTATCTGATGTGGCAAGGGGGTAAAATAGCATGGCCAAAGGAACAAGAAGAGTGTAAAATTGGGATTTGAATGGTGAGTTGTTATTCTGGGATTGAGTAAGCAGTTTACTGAAAGAATGTGCCACTTCACTCAGTGTGTGTGTGTGTGTGTGTGTGTGTGTGTGTGTGTGTATTTAAACTTGCTACCAGGTCTGTACAGTTTTCTATTTTGTCCATTTGCCATATCATTATAAACTGAGTAGCTACTTCAGATTGTGGGAGGAAGATTACTAGATTAATGGAAAAAGGAAAAAATAAAAAGACACCTTATTTTATAAGCATATGCTTTCACATGCTGAATTGTTAAGAAAAGATAATAATAAAACATTTTAATCTAACCAAAATGCTATCCTTTGAAACAATTTGCTATTATTTTCAAATCAAAAAGAGTACATACTCATGAATGAATGAATGAATCTTTTAAGCATATTTTTCTATCTTTCTTTTATTTTGGAGTGGCCTGTCAAGTCCCGCACATAGAAAGGTGCACGTTGGATGAGGTTTTCTACTGTCACTTGGAAAATTTACTGAGTTACTGAAAAGGATAGTTTTAAATTATGTCATTTGATTCCTATAACAACCTTGTAAGTAAGGACTTATCACTCTTGTTTTAAATATAAAGCATCTGAGGTGCAGAGAAATGAATGATCTTGTCCAAGGTCAAATGAATGTCTAACTCATGTCAAGGGGTGCTTCTGTGTTACCTGGCATGAGGCAAATTGGTGTTGGGTAGAGGTACCCTGCTTTTCACAGCAATAGCTTGAATGTGAATGCCGTGCCTTTCTGAGATACTGAAAATGGTTCCTTTTAAATGCGAGACATAAATCTTCAGCTACCAGGTGGTGCTCTGTAAGTGTAAAAGAGTGTTCTCTACACCCACACATGGATGCCCCATAGCAGCAACATTGTACATGAAGCATGGACCCATGTAATTGAAGCATGTTTAAGGGACAGCCTATAAATCTGGGCACCATTTTAAGAGAACCCTCAGCGATTTTTTTTAAAGTTCCCAAGCTATCATATTTTGTCATTTTTATTTTTTGAGACTGAGTTTTACTCTTGCTGCCCAGGCTGGAGTGCAATGGCATGATCTTGGCTCACTGCAACCTCCACCTCCCAGGTTCAAGCGATTCTCCTGTCTCAACCTCCAAAGTAGCTGGGATTACAGGCATGCGTCACCACACCCAGATAATTTTTTTTTTTTTTTTTTTTTGTATTTGTAATAGAGGCAGAGTTTTTCCATGTTGGTCAGGCTGGTCTCAAACTCCCGACCTCGGGTGGTCTGCCCACCTCAGCCTGCCAAAGTGTTGGGATTACAAGAGTGAGCCACCATGCCTGGCAAATCTTGTCATCTTAAAGCCAGAGAAGACCTCTGAGATCATCTATTTCTAATCCCATCATTTTTTTGCTGTTGGAACCAAAAACCAGAGATGAGAAAAATTTATGAAAAATATTAGATAGTAGCCTTTTTAGTCACAATATGTAGTAATGATTTGCTTCGGGTTTTATGAATAACATTTATAATAGCACAACATGTTCCAGATTAACATTAACATTTTCTTCATAGAGATAAAGCCCTTGAAGCTGGTGGACTCTGGGTGGCGTTTTCAGGGTTAAACGTCTAGTAAAGAGACAAGGCTGGGACTGAAGTGAAGTTTGGTTCTAATATCTGCACCCTGTAGCTTCTATTCAACCTGTCCTGAGATCACCTGCTCATCTGAGTAGAATCAGGACTAGACCCCAGAGCTCCTTCTCCTTCAGAAGAGAAGAAGCTTCTCTTCTGCTCATATAACAATGACCAGGTTGAGTGGTGTGGAAGGTCGGGAGGCAGAGTTGAGCAGCAGCAGGAAAAGGAATACATAAAGAGTAATTTCCGTTTATTGTCATTACGATTGTCCTCTTTTTAAAAGCTGGACCAAATTTCCTCCCTGGTGAAAACCCTCCATGCTCTAAGTGTGCAGAACTGCACAGCACACCGATTTTGAGTTCTGTACTCAGCGCCACTACTGATTCATTTCATGACCTTGATCAAACCACTAAACCTTTCTTTATCTCAGTTTCTCCATCCATAATGCGATGATAAATAATACATGCCCCCTAGCTATTTTGCAGGGGTCACAAAGGCATTAATAATGTAATTATTTATAAAGTACTTTGAAATCCTTGAGTGAAATATGGTATTAGAAATATCACTGCACTCAAAATAGTGCCTGACAGGCAGACTTAAATGAGAGAACTATTGCTCTCTGAGCGGAAAATATGTCCGACGTGATATATAATTTTCCTTCAGAAAAACGTCTTTCATACAAGGATCTCAAAACCTCATTAGTTTGGTTTAAGGTGCCCGAGATTCTGTGGTTTGTTGACCATGGGCAAGAGGCTTCATTAGGCTTGCTTTTTTTTTTTGCTGTACTTTTATAACTATATTAAAACTAGAAGGGAATGAAATTATGAGCACTCCAAATTAGGGGTGCCAGATAAAATACAGAACACAAAGTTATATTTGAATTCCAGATAAACAATAAATATTCTGTATATAAATACATGCTAAATAAGTATATACTTACACTAAAAAAGCATTATTTATGGAAAATTTTAATGTAATTAAAAGCTTCTTATTTTTATTAGCAAAAACTGCTAACATTGCCTCAACAATACTTGTTCAACTGACTTAATTATATCTCAGTCTACAGTGGTAAAAATCTTGTGTTTGATGATTGCAAAGATAAACATTTTTAAAGATTTGCTAATATAGAAATGAAACAAACAGTAGCCTAAGTCAACACGTTTACATTTTCCAAATGCAAATATTATGCTTGATTCTTTTTTACAGTTTTGAGATTCAGTGTGATTTCTGTAACATTATAAGAACCAGCTAAATGTTCATTGAATAAATAAATAAATGAGTGGTGGAGTACATGAACAAATCAAATTAAGCTGAAGGAATTTAAAGCACTTTGTCAGCTTGCTTTTAAAAATACATCTGAATTTTAATCAGTTACCATATAACTATTCTATTTGGAAGTTTCTTCCAAGATGAGTAAATTAGTTTAATTTTTATAACTTGTAAGCTTTTATTAAATTCAATAAGCACTTATTGGAGGTCTTTTTATGCAAAGTGTTTATCTTGGTGTTAGATTGTATATTAATCATTTATCAAGTTATTTGTTATTGATTCAGGAGCAAATTTCACCTCTGTCTTCAATTATAGAAATAATTGCACAATAATAACTGGTTACTTATTTGAAATTCTTTACCCAGTGGAATTATCCTAAACAAAAGCAGGAGTAGTGAGAATGAAAACTATGACAAGATTTGAGAAAAAAAAAAATATTGTAAGTTAAACTAGAAATAAATACATACAGGTGACAAAAGAAATCAAAGGTAAATAAAACCTTCACTGAGAGGTGAAAGAGAGTTCGGGGCTGTAAACAGAAAACATGGGTTCCAATCCTTATCCCTTTCGAAACTCTGTAATCATGAGAGGTTTACTTTAACCTCTGAAAGCACAGTCTATTTAGCTATAAAGTGGAGATAATAGTAGAACTTACTACATGAGGTCACTGTGAGTACTGGACAAGTTAATGCAAAGGAAGCGCCTGACCTAGTCCCTGGTGGGAGAGGTGTGCTTTGCCCTCCCGTTTGTTTTCCTCATGTCTCCTTGCACTATATTACTATTAAATCCATAGGGCTAAGGTAGCACATCTCTGATGACTTATTTCCTTTAAATAAGTACTTTAAAATAGTTTTATAAAAGCAAAAATGATGATATTCTTGCAAAACATATAATTCACCTAAAATATGAAATACATGTTTTCTTACAAATGTAATGCTACTTGCAGGCCACATTTTTGCTTTAGATTGTCGTGAAATCCTTTATTATTTTGTGTTACTGAAGTTATAAAAGTGGAAATGTTTGAGAAACTCTTGGGTAAAAACGGAAGATATCTTGAGTAAAGCATGCATTCAGTACAGAGTAGGTGCTCAGTAAATTTTGATTATTACCTTTCAGGCTCTTCATATTTGTTACCATGTTTAACTTTTACAGGTAAGTGTTCCATTAGGCTTCTCTATCCCCAATTTACATAAGAGAAAAGAGAGGCTCAAGAGCTCCAGAAACTTCCCCAGGGTACTGCAGTTGTAAGTGGTCTGAAGTCCTATGCAGTTGTAAGTGGGCTGAAGTGCTTTGCTGATGCTAAATGCCTGGCCTTTCATTTCACACTATTTTTCCCTGGAAAATGACCTGGGGTCAGGGCTGGCATTGTGGGGAAAGTGACCCCATCTGAATATAGAGAAAAAGTTTTCGGGTGGAGTTCTAAATTTATTTTGCCTGATAGTGAGTTAGGCTATCAGATATAATCCCTTTTCTAAAATCAACCTCACTAAGCAGCAAAATAAACTCGAAAACTGAAAAATGATTATTACAGACCTCGGCAAGCAAGCATTGTTAACAAAAATGATAATGATCTTAAGAACCTAATTGTTTCTGATTCTGTTACCAGGCCACACGGAGAGCATCACCACAGACAGAAGACCACTAGGCTACTTCTCCCCTCTGGTAGAGGACATTTCCTGCCAGGGGCTGGAGGTAACAACATGAATCCTGCTCCAGCAGCAGTGTTAATTTCAAGCTCTGTTAAATGCATGAAATAATAAGTGTACAATTTCTTATTCAGAACAAAATTACAAAACCATTAACTGTTTCACCAACAGTGAATAAATAACAGTTTGACAGGCAGTTTGCATTGATCAAGCAAAAAGAAGATGCTACAGGAAAGGAAGACTTCCGACTCCTTTCCAAGTATTATTCTGAGGCCTCTCTGTTTTCTCTGTTTCTCATCCTTCCTTTCTCTGACTCCATGTTATAGTTTACCTTGATCACCCTGCCTTCCCCACTTACTCAACCCAGTTATTACCAATCACCTCTTTTCAGCCTCACTCAGTACTCCCTCTGAGACCATCTGTGCCTCTATCCCACAGGTATTCTCACTTCAGTGTGCGTCTCAGTCAACTAGAGAGTTTGCTAATGTCAGTACTGCTGGGCCCCACTAGACTTTCTGATTCTTGGGCCCAGAATTTGCATTCCTAACACATTTCTAAGGGATGCTAATGCTGCTGGTTTAGTGAAAATCACTGCCCTAACCAGAAAGATCCTGGCTCAGAAGTGCTTTCGGCTCAGAATCCAGTTGTTTGTTGTGGGTAACCTATTCTCATTTTCTGGGTCAGTACCTAGTTATTTGCTGTAGAAAACCAATGTTAACTGAACCCTTTGTCAAAATCTAAAACTTTTGCAGTCTCTGTCTTTTTAACCTGCCTAACACTTATCACCTATTCACAAAGCATCCACACCTTGCTGGATGATGAATACGATGCCTTCCTTCCTCTTACATTCCTACAAAATACCTGTAATGCCTACTGAGGAACAGTGAGGGAAAAATCAGACAAGAAGCAGGGCGGGAAATCAGACAGATGTGAGTGTTGAATATTAGTCCTGCTGCCACCTCTCACGAGTTCCCTAACGTCACTGGGATGCTTCATTACCTTAAAAGCTTGCAGAGCTGTGGTGAAGATGACAGAAATTCACACTGAGGTTCTCAAATTTTGGGTCATGTTGGAATTTCTGGAAGATTTGTTAAAAAGTATCAATAACCGGACCCCACCCCTAGAAGCTCTGACTCTAAATCTGGGGTAGACTCCAAGAATGTGCACTTATGCGAAGTATACAGGAAGTGCTGATGTGGCTGGTCCAGAGGCTTACATTTTGAAAATCATTGAACTGATTAAAACAAAACACTTAGCAGAGGGTGTGAAGCATCTATAGGAAGTCAAATGCTGTTTCCCTTCTCTTCCTTTTGGTTTTTATTGGTCCTTAAGGTCTTAATGATTTGAATAGCTCTTTAAAAACTTTTATGTCCCAAGGCTTAATCTTATTTCTTATTAACCTTACTTCTCTGAATTTGACTTTTCCGTATACAAGTTCAAAAGTCCATTTTATTTTTATTCTTCAGTATTATGACAATCTGGTCCTATAGCACCCAATTCATATGGCATCTGTATCCAGAGTTCAGACTCTATCCTCTGTGTCTCTCTAATCTTCACCTACATTTGGCCTCTCCCCAAAAACTCTCTCCCATAATTAGTCACATACGTTGGCAGCAATGGAAGTGTGAGACTAGATTATTTTCTGCTCCAGGTGAAGGCAGAAGATCATCTGAACTCTCACTGTTCAAGAGGCTTTGAATGCAGTGTTCTGTTAAAACAAACAGACTGTCTGGATGCAGACAGTTGCATCTGCCCCTAAACACTTTCAACTGCTGAAAAGCAACAGCAAGATAAAAGAGCATCAAATCTATCTGGAAATTTGTCCCTTGGCAATATGCCTCTTGTTTCTCACTCTGGAAACTTCTGAGCCTCCACCGTTTTTTCATCTTTCTGTGCCCACCTCCCGTCCCCATACTTGTGTGCTGGCACACTGCCACACTCCTCCCACCCTATTGTGCCCAGTTAGAGGGATACAGGAGGCAAAGATCAGACTGTACTTCTAAGAGATAAAAGTCAGTGCACTCCATTTATAACGCCATGCTCTTCTACTACATGTTTCATCTAGGCATCACCAACTACTGCAAAAGTGCTTTGCAAAACTTGCTCTTGTCCTTAGTTCCAAAAGGGGAAATTGAATGCAAACCACTTTCTTTATGATGTGGTACTTCATCAATAACAATGTATTGCAGGACGAATTTAAAGGGGCCAAGTGCTCTCTGGAGCTGTTTCTATTTCTCTAAAATGTATTCATTGTTTAAAAGACAATGTAGGTAAAAATTAAAATGTGATTCCTGGGCAAGACTGGCCTCTCAGTAAGAATTTTGGAAAATTAACTTTAGGACCAATTTCACATGATAAACGATATATGACAGATCATGTCTTAAAAAAAAAAACAAAAACCAGTTTTAAATAGTACACCATAACGTAATTCACATTAGGGAGTTAGTAGAGCTCAAATACATTAATAATCTAAAGCTCATCACAAAATGTAATAGAGAGCTGTACTTTAAATATGCCCACCCCTACAGACACACACACACCGGACACCTCAGAGAATGAAGACCAACTCTGAGAATGGCATACTTCTTGTGCAGTATTTCAAAGGGTGTCAGACATCCAACGTGGAACTCAAGTTACTTTGCCATCTTAAGGTTGATGGAATGGTACAGAATGAGAATGAATCTGAGAGGAGATATCTAAATCCAAAAATGTTTCATCTACGCTCCTTATTTCTGAATATTTTCTCTCACTAACCTGTCTGTTTCTCTTTTGCACTAAAACATCAAAATTTCTCAATAATTTACTTTAAGTGATTCTGTCCTGTAATTAGAGGCTGATCAATCAACAAAATGTCTTGTGTCTGTAGAGACGAAGCCATGCAAAGCACAAAAGCTATTGTGCTAGTTGAAGGCTCAAGGTCCATTTACAGGAATGTCATCCATCATTGGAAGTACACTGACGTTCATTGACTGCCTGCACTGAGGCATGAATGTGCATATATTATTTTATTTGTACTAAACAGCAATGCCGTATAGCAAATATCAACAACCTAGTCTTTCAAGTTAGGTTGGAGGCTTAGGGACAATGGTTAACTTGATCAAGTTTATAGTACTAGCCAGAGAACCAGAATTGGAATCCAAACCTGACTAGATTAAAAAAAAAAAAAAAACAAAACCTATGATCTCTATTTTTAGCAATTTCTGTCTCTGCCATAGATAATAAGAAAGAGGTCCACCCCAGCTTTATCAAATGTTGTCACTTTACAAAATACACCATGGTTTTATATATATGATTTAATTGAGCTGAGCAATTAGAAGTTGGTATGTGCTCAGCATGGATAGTAACTAGTTAGTGACTTGTTACATTAAGAAGATTTAACTATACTTAAAATAGTAGCTGGGCATAGTGGCTTGTGCCTATAATCCCAGCTATTCAGGAGGCTTAGGTGGGAGACTTGTTTGAGACCAGGAGTTCAAGAACAGTGTGGGCAACATAATGAGATCCCATCTCTAAAAAGATAATTAATTAATTAATTTAAAAAATTTTAAAAACCAGTAAATACAAACTAAGACTGGGTGCCAAGACTCATTTAGCCAAGTGAGTGGTTTTACAAGTCCAACGGATATTTTGTTTGTTGAAGGGTGTGCTTCTGGTTTTTCATAGGCAGGAGCAAGCACAATAGAGCATGAAAGAATCCCACAAGGGTGCATTTTGTATCACTTTCAAATATCTTGCTGGGCATTAGTGCAGGGAGAAAGACTTATTCAAAAATGTTTGATCCTTGAATCCAATTTTATTTTATGTTTAAATGAAAAACATAGTTTTCACTAGGTTTTAATATTACTGAGTGTTCCAGAAATGCAACTAACCCATAAATTGAGGCAAAGTTTTACGCTTTTTGTTAAGGATACTGCCAAAAATTGTTCGCTGTACTGGAAAAGCACATCATGAGCAGCAATGCTGTACTATTTAAATTGCTAATAAAATACACCTGTTTCAAGCAGCTTCTATTGCTGTTGCTTTCATTATGATTCTATGTACAGATGCATGTATTTATTTCTTTTTGTCTTCTACTATAGATCTGCCCACTAGTTTACATATTGAGAAGCATATTATTTCATTATGAATTACTTTTGTTATGTTTCCCCTTTATACTATTCTTGGAACAATATTTTAAAAATATTGTATTGATGAATCAGATTATCTATAAATTTCATTTCAAAATAGTAAAGGTTCATTATGAAGCATTGATTATAAAAGGATGTGTTGGTTATTATAGGATTCCAGGCCACTGGGCTAAGCTCTCAGTTACCTACATGGATTCTTTAACTTTTACTTTCTCCAGTGTTCCAACCAAAAAAAAAAAAGACACATGTAGACTTAACATCTTCCCCTTGACTGGTATAGTCCTTATTTGCTTTATTCTAAATGGAAAGTATAGGCTTTTAGTACTGACAAAGCTATAATCCACATAATTCAGTCTAATGTATTGTGACAGTTAAAATAACACTGTGTAAAGTTAAAACTCCTATTAAAACATCAGATTACACCTATTAACCTGGCAAAGATTAGAAAGTTCGATAAAGCCAAGTGTTTACAAGTAATAGAAAATTGCTTTTTTTCTTTTTACTGTAGGAAGTATGAGCTGGAGTAGTTGTCCTGGATGGGTACTGATGGTCATATTAAATAGATGCATATATTGCGCCTTAGTAATCCCACTCCTGGGCATGTATCTCCAATATATTTCTGTATATATATCTCAAATACATTATCACATGGCTCTATAAAAGGAAATACACAAAAATGTTAATTGCAGTGTAATGCATGGTAGCTAAGAACTGAGAGCAACCTGGTGGCAACAGGAGAGTGAACAAGTACAAATATTAAGTTTTATGTAGCCTTTGAAAACATTACACTCAGTGTACACATAGGAACATGGATAAATCTTAAAATTTAAGTGATTAGTAAAAACATCTAAGACAAAAAGTGCTATGTAAAATATACATAAATTTACATAAATTAAAAAATATGCAAAGAAAATATACTTTTGTAATAATATATAATAAAAATACATATTAAGCCTAGTGAAAGACTTGCCTATAAGGTACAGTTGTAATAATAATGTTGTATCAGGCTAAAGGTAATACGAAAATTAATACACAATAGATCTTAATTGCTTTTTTGTCTATGCAACGAAATGCAATTTTAAAATTGTCTTTTATTTGTATTTCTTCAGAGAAAAGACATATATTACAACAACAAGAAAAACTCCTTTTGAAACTTTTAGAAATTAAGATTATTTTCCCCTTATTATAGAGCTGATAAATGCTAAATGTCAAGTATAAAGTTCTGATCAGAAATACAGTTTTTCCAAGGCTGCTCTTCTCTATGACCCTGTACAATAATTTCTAGCCCTGGTTTTTACAAACCCTCACTGATATGTTTCTTTCATATTTTCACTATTTTCTCCATTGCAAAAATTCAAGAGTCAACTTAACAAAGTAGGAACCATGAGGGAGGAGAAAGGAAAGAAACTGATGCAGGACAAGCCTGGGTTCTCTTTAGTTATCTCAAGGAAGCAAGAGCCAGGGTCAGCCTCACCATATACATTCAAAATGTACCCTCAATGATTCTGTGGACTCCCACAAACTCCACTCACTTGGAATAAGATTTAGTCATTTGCCGAGGTAGTCAGAAAGGACAAGTTAAAAACAAGAAGATTTGGTTCTCAAAATCATCTTGTGAAAGCATGTTTATAAAGGGCAGTAAAACAGTCTGAAAACACTGTTACTATTACAGAGGAAAAAATGTAATAAAATAAAGGGGATTGTTCTGACCTGGATACTGGAACTCTGTGGTGCTACATTTTATACTGGGGGAAATCTTTTCACCAAAGCTTATCTTAGATTCAATAAATGACACCCAAATGCGGTCCATTCTCCTTTACTTCAACATTTTGACAATCAATTCAATTTTCAGAAGCCTTGGCCTCCAAAACTAAGGGCCTTATATATGCAGGCAAATGTTCAGTCACGAGAAAATAATAGCCAGAATTATAAATTATGACACTGGTTACAGTTTATATAGCAGAGTCAACTAAAACTGCTTTACATAAGTACATGTATCCAACCATTGGTTGCTTTTATAAATTTAAGAAAACTTTTAATTGAAAATCGTAATTTGAATGTGGAGATCCAACCAATTGTTGACCAAATGTGAGTCTATTTCTATGTGATCAATTTCTCTTTCTGGTTGCCATATCTGTTTCATTTCTTTTATGGTAGCTTAATGGGACATCCAACAACAAGCTTGATTATTTATGAGCATAGTTGAAAACTGCTTATCTTTCTAAGTAGTGACATTTCCTGTCACCACTCTTTAAGTGAAGGGATTATTCAATTTAATGACACCCTCCACCACACTTAGCATACTACTATGTATTATTAAAAATTTGTAATAAATGAAAGCCAGTAAGTCTGGCAGCTGACTTCAGCAGAAAGCTCACAGACCAGGAGAGAGTGGAACAATATATTCAAAGTACTGAAGGAAAGAAGCCAACTAAGAATACTGTACCCAGCAAAGTTATCATTCAAAAATGAGGGAAATATAAAGACTTATCCAGACAAACAACTGATGAGAGAATTTATTGCTACAAAACTAGTCCTACAAGTAATGCTAGAGGGAATTCTTCAAATTGATAGAAAATGTCACTAGCATAATTATTATACTAATATTGTAATTGTGGTGTTTAAAACACTTACATCTTTGGTAAGAAATCTAAAAGGCCAAACTATTAAAAATAATAACTAAAACAACTTATTAAGAGCTAGGCAATATAAAAATCTTAACTTGTGGGCCAGGGGCAGTGGCTCACACCTATAATCCCAGGGCTTTGGGAGGCCAAGGCCGGCAGATCACAAGGTCAGGAGTTTGAGACCAGCCTAGCCAATACGGAGAAACCCCGTCTCTACTAAAAATACAAAAATAATTAGCTGGGAGTGGTGGCACACACCTGTAATCCCAGCTACTCAGGAGGCTGAGGCAGGAGAATTGCTTGAACCCGGGAGGCGGAAGTTGCAGTGAGCCTAGATCATACCACTGCACTCCAGCCTAGGTGACACAGTGAGACACTATCTCAAAAAAGAAAAAAAAAGTAATTTATGGTATCAAGATTTCAAAATGGAGAAGGAAACTAATGCATACAGTTTTTCTATTTTTTGTTTGTTTCCTCTTTTGTTGCTATCACACTTAAGTTGGCATTGGTTTTAAATACTTGCTATAACTATAGAATGTTTTCTATAAGCCTCATAGTAATCACAAAGCAAAAGCCTATAATATATAAACTAAAAATAAAAAGCAATGAATTAAAACGTATTACCAGAGAAAAACACTTAAATACAAAGGCCAATAGTAAGAAAGGTAAAATGAAGAGTAGTTACACAACAACTAGAAAACAAGTAACAAAACGTCATTAGTAAGTCCTTACCTATTGATAATATTGGATGTAAACGGACTAAATTCTCCAGGTAAAAGATGTAGAGTGGCTGAATGGATTTTTATATATACCCAACTGCATGCTGCCTATAAAAAACTCACTTCACTATAGAGACACAAATAGACTGAAAGTGAAGGGATGAAAAAAGATATTCCACGCAAATTGAAACCAGAAAAGAACAGTAGGAGCTAGCTACGCTTATTTCAGATAAAAAAGACTTTAGGCCAAAAACATACAAAGAAAGAAGATTATTGTACAATGATAAAACAGTCAATTCAGTAAGAGAATGTAACAATACTAAATATATATGCATCCAACACTGGAGCATCCACATATATAAAGCAAATATTAAAAGATATAAAAGTAAAGATAGATTGCAATACAACAATGGTACAGGACTTTAACACCTCACTTTCAAAAATAAACAGATCATCCAGGAAAACAATCAATTAAAAAAGTTGGAATTATACTCTAGACCAAATTTACCTAACAGACATTTACAGAACATTTCATCCAACTGCTGCAGAATACACATTCTTTTCATGAGTACATGGGATATACTCTAGGACAGACCATACAATAGGCCACACAATTCTCAAAAAATTTTAAAAAAATACTAGAAACCATATTCAGTATTGTTTCTGACTACACATAATAAAACTAGAAGTCAATAACAAAGAGGAACTTTGGAAATTACTAATACATACATTTAAACAATTTTATTGAATGAACAATGTTCATTCATGCTCCTGAATGAACAACAGGTCAATAAAATCGTTAAGAAGAAAGTTTTAAAAATTAAAACAGATGAAAATGGAAACTCAAAATGCCAGAACTTATGGGAGGCAGCAAAATGGAACTAAGAGGGAATTTTATAGCAATAAATGCCTACATTAAAAAAAGGAAAGATTCCAGTTGAACACCCTAATGATGCACCCCAAGGAACTACAAAAGCAAGAACAAACCAAATTCAAAATTAGTAGAAGTAAAGAAATGATAAAGATTAGAGCAGAAATTGAGTCTAAAAAGATACAGATCAATGAAACAAAAGGCTGTTTTTCTGAAATGATAAAGTCAACAAGTCTTTAGCAAGATGAAGGAAAAATAGATGATTCAAATAAATAAAATCAGAGACAAAAGAAGGAAACATTAAAGTTGATACCACAGAAATTTAAAGAATCATTAGAGACTACTATTAACAACAATATGCCAACGAATTAGAAAATCTAGAAGAAATGGATGAACTCACGAACCCACACAACCTCACCAAGATTAAAGCATGGGGAAATAGAAAACCTGAACAGATCAATAACAAGCAACGATAAAGAAGCTACAATAAAATGTCCTTAATTCAAGAAAATTCCAGGAGCTGATGGCTTTACTACTGAATTCTACTAAACATTTAGAGAAGAATTAGTACTAATTATGCTCAAAGTATTTCAAAAGTTGAAGAGGAGGGAATGCATTCAAACTCACTGTATAAGGCAAGCACTACTCTGATACCAAAACCAAAGACACACAAAAAAGAAAACTACAGGCCAATATCACTGATGAACACAGATGCAAAAGTTCTCAACACAATATTAGCAAACATAATTCACCAACATATTAAAAAGATCATTTACCATGATCAAGTGGCATTCATTTCAAGAATGCAAGGATGTTTCAACATACACATAATCAATAACTGTAACACCTTACAGTAACAGAATCAAGGTCAAAAACCGTATAATCATTTTAGTAGATGAAGGAAAAACATTTAATAAAATTCAACATCCTTTTATAATAAAAACCCTCAGCAAACTGGGTGTAGAGGTAACATACCTCATCACAATAAAGGCTACATGTGACAAGCCCACAGCTAATATGATACTGAATGGAGAAAAAATGAAAGCCTTTTCACTAAGATCAGGTATGAGACAAGGATGCCTATTTTTATCACTTTTATTCAACATAATACTGCAAGTTCTAGACAGAGCAGTTACAGAAGAGAAAAGTAATAAAGGCCATTCAAAATAGATCAGAAGAAGTCAAATTATCCTTGTTTACAGATAATATTGTATATTTAGAAAAATCTAAGACCTAAAACTATGAAACTCCTAGAAGAAAATATTGGGAAAACGCTACACGACACTGGTCTAGGACAAAGATTTTTGGCATAAGACCTGATAAGCACAGGCAACTGAGGCACAAACAAAAAATGGAATTATGTAAAGCTAAAAAGCGCTATACAGCAAAAGAAACCGTAACGAAGTAAAGAAACAACATATAGAGTGGGAGAATATATTTGAAAGCTAACTATCTAGCAGGGAAATAATCATCAGAATATATAAGAAACTCAAGTATCTCAATAGCCAAAACAATTCAATTAAAAAATGGGCAAAGGACATAAATAGATGTTTCTCCAAAGAAGACATGCAAATGGTCAGCATGTATATTAAAAAATGCTTAACATCACTAATTATGAGGGAAATGAAAATCAAAACCACAGTAAGATATCATCTTACCCCAGTTGGAAAAACGATCATTAAAAGGACAAAAAGTAACATATGATAGCAAAGATGTGGAGAAGGGAAGAAGATGCTATACACTGTTGGTGGGAATGTAAAGTACAGCCATTGTGAAAAACAGTATGGAGTTTACTACAAAAACTAAAACTGATACTACTGGGTGATCCAGCAGTCCCACTGCTGGGTGTATATCCAAAAGAAAGGAAATCAGTATATCAAAAAGGCTTCTGTGCTCCCACGTTTATTGCGGCACTGTTCACAGTGGGCAAGATATTAAATCAACCTAAGTGTCCATCAGTGGATGAATGGACAGAGAAAATGTCTTATACATACAAAATGAGATACTATTCAGCCATAAAAAAATGAAATTCTGTCATTTTCAGTAACATGGATGGATCTGAAGGTCATTATGTTACTAAAATAATTTAGGCACACAAAGATAAATATCACATGTTGTCACTCATGTGGGAAATCAAGAAGTGTATCTAATGGAGGGACGGAGTAGAATGGTGGTTACTAGAAGCTGGGAAGGGAAGGGAGGGGAGAGAATAAACAGAAGTTGGTTAATGAGTACAAAAATAAGGTTGGTGGCTGGGCAGAGTGGCACATGCTTGTAATCCCAGCTCTTTTGGAGGCCTAGGTAGAAAAATCTTGAGACCAGGAGTTCATGACCAGCCTGGGCAACAATTATCCAGTCATAGTGGAGTATGCCTGTAGTCTCAGCTGCTCAGGAGTTTGAGTGGGGAGGATCACATAAGCCCAGGAAATTGAAGCAGCAGTAAGCTATGATCACGCCACAGTAAGCTATGATCACTCCAACCTGGTGGATGGATCCAGACCATATCTCCATAAAAAAATAAAATTGGACAGATGGAATACATTCTAGTATTCAATAGTACAGTAGGAAAATTATAGTTAATAATTTATTCTACATTTCAAAACAGCTAGAAGAAAATAACTGTAACGTTCCCAATACAAAGAAAATATAATTGTTTGAGGTTGTGGATATTACAATTACCCTGATTTGATCATGTACCCCCAAATGTGTACAATTATAATATAGCAATAAAAAACACAGAAAAGAATTTTAAGTATAGCAGTTTTCATAGTTGCTTCTTTGGGATAAAAAGGGCCTGTATTTTCTACTTTGTATTGTATTCAATATTCAAGAAAATCCTCTTCCTATTGTAAATTAAAGGAACATTGAAAATACCTTTATTAAAGGAAATAAAACAAGTAGTTATAGAGTGTTCTAAAGAGTTTCTCCTTAATACCTTCTTCCTAACACTTTCTTTCCACAGTTCTTAACGTCCCTTTGTAAAACCATGTGAAATCATCCTGGCTTGGGATTAATTTGATTTAACACATTTTTCTTTTCTAATGGAAGAATCCTGAATGTGTGGAGGATAGTAAGTGCTCATAGAGACTGAATGAGACCCACTCATTAGAACATGGGTTGCCCTTTATGACGTAGTAAGTAATTAAGCTGAATCGAAGTTTAAGTTCAGATTGTGAATGATCCAGACATGTAATCTTCACCTAAGAAGCAATGGGGGGTTAGTGAATGCTATTGGGCTAGAAAATTATATGAAAACTGAAAGAAAGCGATATTTTACTAACCGTATTATTGCAATGCTCTGTATAATAAAAACTCTAGGTCTGTGAGTCATGAAGACCTGAAGTTAAAGTCTAGCTCTGCTACTTTCTAGCTGTGCAATATCTGAAAAATTATGTACACGTTTTGAGTCTCAATGTTCTCATCATAAAATAGACATACTTATAATAACTTTTCCAGGTTGTTGTAAGGATTGAACACTTTCACATACATAGATTTAATGCATTGCCTCACTCATGGATATTTTTCTAAATTCAGAGCTATTAGATGGAGGTAATGATGTTCAAGGTGTAAACAGAGTTAAAATGGGTGAGAATTCACAAGCAGGGAGGACACATGGCCCAATCGATGCTTTACTCTTTGTTCTTTTTTATAATGCTTGAGGCTTGGAATGGAGATTTGTCTAGTTGAATCTGGGCCTGTATTCGTAACTTATTTGGATTAGATGAGTAAACCATATTGATGACTGTTTTGTGTCATCAACAACTGTGCAATCATATTCATGTGTGCTTCATGCAAAGAAAATGAGTGTGCTTTTGAGTGCTTGGTGCTTCAGGGACAGAATATGAAATCATAGTTACTTAGGTTATAACTGAGAATGTCAGCCAAATAAGCTGCAAGCAAATGTTCTACCTAAGAAATAGCAGTGTATGCCAATTACAGTACATCTGCTAATGAAATGAGGATGCTAATAAAAAAGTTAAAATTTGTAAGAATTTTGAAATGTCAAGTTACACATTCTTGTGAGACCCAACTTTCCAAATATTATTTTCAGCTGTCAATTGCAATTGTAGTTGCCACTTATAAGTACTTACTACGTCTCAAGCTCTTTACATATGATATCCCATAACATCCTTGCAACCTCTATGTGTGCTAGGTATTATTACCCATATTGCCATACAGGAAGCTGCAAAACAAAAGATGAGTTTCTTGTCCAAGTTTGCACAGCCATTAAGTGATGGAATTTGTGTTTAAATTCTGTGCAGCCTTTTTTTTTTCTCCCCTCGAAGTCCATGCTTGCTCTACCACATGGTGCTGTCACTTGCTGCTATTATTTTGGGACTGAAATTATAAGACACTAGGAAATTTAGCAAAGTTTTAAACTGGAATGATAAAGAAAGAAATACAGATAAAATGAGTAGCTTTTCAAATTAATTATCTTCACCAATTTACTGCATATAAGATCATCACCTGGGAATCTTTGTGCTTCACCAATTCTAATTCTATCATTTTCATTTTCTACTAAATATGAACTCTCAGTCAACACTCAAGAATGCCTGAAACTCCCACATACATGATACTTAATGGCCTGAAATATGTATTCATGTATTTCTCTTTGATTATCATCGCACAGATCTACAAAGCTTGAAAGAAATATTAGAATTATTATAGGTAATACCACAAAAAGAATTATAGCCTAATATTTAAAATTTCTGGTAAAAATATAATTACTTCCTACTGAGGTTTATTTATAAATGGTAATTATACACACCTTTTTAATGTTCTCACAAAAACTACAAATCATGGTCTTAATCAGATAATCTCTAGCAAGCATATATGTTGCAGCCCTCTGATATATGTAGAAGACAAGCCATTAACTGGGAAATAATGACATCCTATGAATCTTTCCCATGCTGGTGGCCTTTGGAGACTCTCCACTCCACCCCATCCCCCACCACTATACAGTCTCCTTTGGAGAGTTCTCTACTTTCACTGTGTCTAACTGACAGTGCCAGACATGAGCACTCACTCAATACCGTATTTTCTGTGGCCATATGACTATAATTTACTTTTCTACCATCACCTCAGATTCTTTGGATCAGAACTTGCCATGAAGCTTTTTTTCTTTTCTGCCTTTATTAGCTCATCTCCTGAAAAACTGATTTATTTCAGAGGCATTCCTATTTTATTTTATATAAATAAGTACAAGAGCATTTGTAGCTCCAAGATCACTTGAATTAATGCATGCTAAATTTACCAGCTCAGTGCAGATTGACACATTTCCATGCCCGGAGGAGATGGGTTTGACAGCCTTGCCTTTGACGTGGAAAGCTACTTGGATTCACACAGAGGATGGTAAAAGGAAGTTAGAAACTTGCCTAGAAAATAAATACCAAAAGCCTGTTTTCTCCGTTTGAGTCTTTAAAAATTTACTTACAACAACTACTATTTTTAATAAAAATTAAGATGGTGGAATAGAAGCCTACACCATTCATCCAATTGCTGGAACACCAATTTTTACCAACTATATGCACATAGAAAAGCATCGTGACAAGAACCAAACATCAGGTCAGCAATCACAGTACCTGGTTCTAACGTTGTATCATGGAAAGAGATATTGAGGAGGGCAGGAGATACAGTCTTGAATCGTTGAAGCCTCTTCTCCCCCACACACTGGCAGTGGGTATGCAGCAGGAAGAATCTGAGCACTCTGAAGAGGGAGAGTGCAGATACGGGGGGACTTTTCATTGAACATTGCTGCCCTGTCACAACAAAAAAATATAGCTGTAATGGGCTCAATTAACACCCATAAACAGAGGGAGGATTTGGATCATCCCTGGCCAGAGGGGAGTAGCCCATCCCAGTGGCCAGAACTTGACACTCTTGTCAAGCCTCACCATCATGAGCTAGAGTGCTCTACAGCGTTAGGTAAACTTGAAAGGCAGTCTAAGACACAAGGATTGCAATTCCTAGGCAACTCCTGGTACTAGGTTAGGTTTAGAGCCAGTGAACTAGGGCAGCACATGACTTAGGGAGGTATCAGCTGTCACAGCAAAGGGAGGGCTTGCCAACATGAGTGTGGCTCATAGCAAGGAAAATAACTCCATCCTTCTCCTGAAGGAGATGAGAGTGAAGAGTAAAAAGGACTTTGAAGCTCAACCACAGTAGACTAGGGCACTGAGCAGAGTCATGAGGCCTCCATTCTAAGTCTTAGCTCCCAGATGACATTTCTGGACACACCCTGGGCCAAAAAAGAACCCACTGCCTTGAAGCGAAGGGCCTAGTCCCAGCAGAATTTCTCACCTGCTGCCTAGAGAGCCCTTGGGCCCTGAATAACAAGCAGCAATACCCAGGGAGTACACCATGGGCTTTGGGCTCTGAGACATGATGGCTTCAGGGTGACCATGGTGAAATCTACAGTGGCTACGAAATTTAAAGATTTCTTCTGTTTGAGAAAAACAGAGAAAAAGTGAGGTAGACTTTGTCTTTCCTTTTATGTACCAGCTCGACCACAGTGGAGTAGGGCAACAAACAGGACCTTGTGGTGTCTACGGGCAGGCCTTGGACAGCATTTCCGGCCTTCCCTGGGGCAGAGGGGAGCACACTGCCCTGAAGGGTGAGTCCCAAGCCTTGCAGCACTCAGCACGAGTTAATGGAAAAGTCCTTGGGCTTTAAGTAAACTATAGCACTTGACTGGTAGAATCCCCCAAGGACTGGCAGATTCCTTTGTGGACTGGTGGTGGTGGTGGTGGTGGCTACAGGGAGAGGCTCTTCTGCCTGTGAAAGGATGATGGAAGAATGAGAAGGACTTTGTATTGTGTTTTGAATGTCTGCTTAGCCACAGTAGAATAAAACATCAAGTAAATTGCTAAGACTTTGGACTCTAATTTCTGGTCCTCAGGCAGTTTATCGGAACCAACCTGGGGCTTAAGTGAATTTGCCACACTGAAAGGGAAGACCCCGGGAAAGACTCTGCTGTGCTGGCTTCAGGTCTGATGCAGCAGGGTCCCTGTGGTGGTGGCACAGAGGTGCTCAAATCACCAAACCCTCAGTTCCATGTGGCTCAGAACAGATAATAAGACTCTATATGTTTGGGAGTAAGTAAAGGAAAAGAACAAGAGACTCTACCTGGGAACCAAGAGAATTCTTCCAGATCTTATCTGAGAGCACCATAGTCTGAGAGCCTACACGTCTGCAAAACTACAGCACTATTGGTCTCGGGGACCAACTCCCCTGGAAAGTCTACCTAAGAAGAACAGGCACAAACAAGCTCAGATTGTGAAGATTACAATAAATACCTAAATCTTCAATGCCCAGACACCAGAAAATATCTACATGCATCAACACTATCCAGGAAAACATGACCTAACCAAAAAAACTAAATAAAGCACCAGGGACCAATCCTGGAGAAACAGAGATACATGACCATTCAAACAGAAAATACAAAATAGCTATTTTGAAGAAATGCAAATAAATTTACAATAACATGGAGAAATAATTCAGAATTCTATTAGATAAATTTAACATAGAGATTGAATTACTTAAAAAGAATCAAGAGAAATCCTAGAGTTGAAAAATGCAACTGACATGCTTAAGAATGCACGAGAGTCTCTTAATAGCAGAATTGATCAAGCAGAAGAAAAAATTAGTAAGCTTGAAGACAGGCTATTTGAAAATACAAAGTCAGAGAAGACAAAAGAAAAACAAAAAGTAGAAAACAATGAAGCATACCTACGAGATCAAGAAAATAGCCTGAAAAAGGCAAATCTAAGAGTTCCTGACCACAAAGAATGAGTAGAGAAAGAGACAGTATTAGATAGCTTATTCAAAGAGATAATATTAGAGAACTTCCCAAACCTAAAGAAAGATAACAACGTTCAAGTAAAAGAAGGTTATAGAACACTAAGGAGATTTAACCCAAAAAAGACTACCTCAAATCATTCGATACTCATACTCCCAAAAATCAAGGATAAAGAAAGAATCCTCAAAAGCAGCAAGAAAAAACACATAAATAATATACAGTGGAGCTCCAATACATCTGTTATCAGACTTTTTAGTGGAAACTTAACATGTCAAGAGAGAGTAGCATGACATATTTAAAGTGCAGAAAGAAAAGAATTTTTATCCTAGAATAGTATATCCAGCGAAAGTATCCTTTAGCATGAAGGAGAAACAAAGACCTTTCTAGATAAACACAAGCTGTCATATATGTTCTACAATAAATTTTAAAGGGAGTTATTTAATCTTTAAAAAAAGGATGTTAATGAGCAAGAAGAATACATCTGAAGATACAAAACTCATTGGTAATAGTAAGCACACAGAAAAACAGATTAGTACAGCACTGTAATTGTAGTGTAGAAACATCTTTTGACTTAAGTAGAAATATTAAATGATTAATTAATCAAAAATAACTAAAACAACTTTTCAAGACAGACAATACAATAAGATACATAGAGAAGCAATAGAAAGTTTGGTATTGATGGAATTAAAGTGTAGAGTTCTTACTAGTTTCTTTTTTTCTCATTTGTTTATTGGTTTGTTTATGTAATCAGTGTTGAGTTGCCATCAGTTTAAAATAATGGGATATAAGATAGTATTTGCAAGCTTCATGTTAGCCTCAAATGAAAAAAACATACAATGGATACACAAAATTTAAAAGCAAGAAACTAAAGCATATCATCACATAACGTCACCTTCATTAAAAGGAAGACAGAAAGAAAGAAAAGTAGAAAGAGAAGACAGCAAAACAACCAGAAAACAAATAACAAAATGACAGGAGTATGTTCCTACATATCAATAATAACGTTGTACTGGGGGAACCAGTCTCCAATATTTCAAAGTATGTTCTTTTCTATTTTCCTTAAGTGTTGGCCGGTCTGAGAAATAAATGGAAAGAGTACAAAAGAGAGAAATTTTAAAGCTGTGTGTCCGGGGTAGACATCACGTGTCTGCAGATTCCATGATAAACCCTGAGCCACAAAATTGGCAAGTCTTTATGATGGATTTCAAAAGGGGAACAGTGTACGAATAGGATGTGGGCCACCGAGATCACATACTTTAAGGGCAATAAAATATCACAAGGCAAATGGGGGCAGAGTAAGATCACAGGACCAGGGCGAAATTAGAATTGCTGATGAAGTTTCATGTCCCACTGGGCCACATTATCATTGGTAACATCTTAGGAGACAGGGTTTGAGAGCAGATAACCGGTCTGACTAAAATTTACTAGGCAGGAATTTCCTAATCCTAATAAGCCTGTGGGCATTACAGGAGACGGGGCTTATTTCATCCCTTATCTGCAATTGTATAAGACAGACATTCCCAGAGTGGCCATTTTAGAGACCTCCCCACTAGGAATGCATTCTCTCTCTCAGGGCTGTTCCTTGCTGAGAAAAAGAATTCAGTGATATTTCTCCTATTTGCTTTTGTAAGAAGAGAAATATGACTCTGTTCTGTCTGGCCCCTCAGGCAGTCAGTCCCAAAGGTTATCTCCCTTGTTCCCTGAAAATTGCAGCCATCCTGTCCCTTTTGCATGCCCAGATTTCATATTGTTCAAACACACATGCTCTACAAACAATGTGTGCAGATAATGCAATCATCACAGGGTCCTGAGGCAACATACATCCTCAGCTTACGAAGATGACAGGATTAAGAGATTAAAGTAAAGACAGGCATAGGAAATTATAAGAGTATTGATTGGGGAAGTGATAAATGTCCATGAAATCTTCACAATTTATGTTCAGAGATTGCAGTAAAGATAGGAGTAAGAAATTATAAAACTATTAATTTGGGGAATTAATAAATGTCCATGAAATCTTCACAATTTATGTTCTTCTGCCATGACTTCAGCCAGTCCCTCTTTTTGGGGTCCCTGACTTCCCACAACAACGTTGAATGTAAATTCACTAAACTTTCCAATCAAAAGACACAGAGAGGCTGAATAAATGAAAAAATAAGACCCAATGATCTGTTGTTTAGAAGAACCACACTTCACCTATAAAGATACACATAGACACAAAATAAAAGGATGGAAAGAGATATTTCATGCCAATGAAAACCAAAAAAATACAAATAAAAAAGCAGTAGCTGTACTTATATCAGAAAAAATAAATTTCAAGACAAAAACTGTAAGTATAGACAAAGAAGATCATTGTATAATGAGAAATGGGTCAATTCAGTAGAAAGATACAATGATTGTAAGTATATATGCACACAACTTTGGAATACCCAGATACACAAAGCAAATACTATTAGAGCTAAA
The DNA here is from genome assembly GCF_049350105.2 of Macaca mulatta. Taxonomy (NCBI): domain Eukaryota; kingdom Metazoa; phylum Chordata; class Mammalia; order Primates; family Cercopithecidae; genus Macaca; species Macaca mulatta. Next base: position 13,549,808 of record NC_133417.1, read on the forward strand.
GAGAGAGAGAGAGACCCCAAAACAATAACAGCTGAAGACTTCAACACAGCATTTTCAGCATCAGACAAGATCTCACAGACAGAAAATCAGCAAAGAAAAATCAGATTTAATTTGCACTGTGGAACAAATGAACCTAATAGATACTTACAGAACGTTTAATACAAGAACAAGATAATACACATCCATCTTCTCAGCACTACAGTCATTCTCAAGGATAGACTATAAGGTAGGTCACAAAACAAGTCTTAAACCATTCAAAAAATTTAAATAATATCAAGCATCATCTCTGACCACAATGTAATAAAACTAGAAATTAATAACGAGGAATTTTGAAACTATACAAACACATGGAAATTAAACAATACCCTCCTGAATGACTAGAAGGTCAATAAAGAAATTAAGGAGGAAATTGAAAGTTTTCTGGAAAAAACTGATAATGAAAACACAATATATCAAAACCTATGAGATACCACAATAGCAGTAATAAGAATAACATTTATAGCTATGAGCTTTTACATCAAAACAAAAAGAAAAACTTGAAATGAATGACCTAACAGTGCATTCTAAAAAACTAGAAGAGCAAGAGCAAAATGAACCCAAACTTACTGGAAGAAAAAAACAATAAAGATTAGAGTAGAATGAGTGAATTGAAAATAAAGAAAACAATAACAAAGATCAATGAAACAAGAAGCTAGTTTTATGAAGATAAACAAAATTGACAAACCTTTAGCCAGAATAACTCAGGAAAAAAGATAAAAGACCCAAAGAAATAAAATCAAAGCTAAAAAAGGAAACATTACAAGTGAAACTGCAGAAATTCAAATGATCGTTACTGGATACTATAAGCAATCATATTCTTATTAAATTGGAAAATATGGAAGAAACAGATATATTTCTAGCCACATACAGTCTACCCAGATTGAAGCATGAAGGAATCCAAACTCTGAAACAACAAATAGCAAGTAATGAGATCAAAGCCATAATAAAATGTCTCCCAGTAAAGAAAAGCCCAGGCCCCAATGGCTTCACTGCTCAATTCTAGAAAACATTTAAAGAATTAATACCTGCCGGGCGTGGTGGCTCAAGCCTGTAATCCCAGCACTTTGGGAGGCCGAGGCGGGCGGATCACAAGGTCAGGAGATCGAGACCACAGTGAAACCCCGTCTCTACTAAAAATACAAAAAATTAGCCGGGCGCGGTGGCGGGCGCCTGTAGTCCTAGCTACTCAGGAGGCTGAGGCAGGAGAATGGCGTGAACCCAGGAGGCGGAGCTTGCAGTGAGCCGAGATCGCGCCACTGCACTCCAGCCTGGGTGACAGAGTGAGACTCCGTCTCAAAAAAAAAAAAAAAAAAAGAATTAATACCACTCCTGCTCAAACTGTTCTGAAAAAGAGAGGAAAAGAGAATACTTCTAAACTTATTCTATGAGGTCGGTATTACTCTGATACCAAAACCAGGCAAAGACACATTAAAACAAACAAACAAAAAAACTACAGGCCAATATCTTTGATGTATATTGATATAAAAACTCCCAACAAAATCATAGCAAAATAAATTCAACAATACATTCAAAAGATTATTCATCATGACCAAGTGAAATTTATTCCAGGATGGATTGCTCAACACATGCAAATCAATAATGTAATATATCATATCAACAGAATGAAGGAAAAAAGTTCATATGATTTGGGAGGCAAAGGTGGGAGGATTCCTTGAGCCCAGAAGCTCAAGATTAGCCTGGGCAACATGATGGGACCCTGTCTCTATATAAAAATTATAAATAAATAACATAGCCAGGTGTTGTGCACCTGTAGTCCCAGCTACTTGGAAGGCTGAGGTGAGAGAATCGCCTGAGACCCCGAGGTCAAGTCTGCAGTGAGCTGTGACCACATTACTGCACACCAAGTTGGGCAAAAGAATGAGATTCTGTTTCTAAAAAAAAAAAACAAAATTATGTAATCCTTTCAGTTGATGCCAAAAAGACATTTCCTAAAGTTCAACATCTCTTCATGATAAAAGCTCTCAAAAAATTGGATACAGAAGGAATATTCCTCAACATAATAAAAGTCATATATATTAGATCCACAATTAGTGTCATGCTGAATGGGGAAAACAGACAGCCTTTCCTTTTAGGTCTCAAAAACAACAAAGATGCCCACTTTCACCATTGTTATTCAACACAGTACTGGAAGTCTTGGCTACAGTCATCAGACAAGAGAAGGAAATAAATGGCATCCAAATTGGCACGTGAAATTACGCTTGTTTGAACATGATATGATCTTATATTTGGAAAAACTGAAAGACTCTACCAAAAAACTATTAGAACTAATAATAAACCAATGAAGTTACAGGATACAAAATCAACTACAAAAATCAGCAGCGTTTTTATATGTCAACAGTGAAAAATCTGAAAAGAAATAAAAAATAATCCCATTTACAATAGTCATAAATAAAGTTAAATACCTTGGAAATAACCAAATAAAAGATCTTTTTGAAAAAGAAAACTATAAAAATATTGATGCAAGAAATCAAAAAGGAAACAAAAAATGGAAAGATATTTCCTGTTCATGGACTGGAATGATGGACTGGTTCATAAATTGAAATTAATATTATTAAAATGTCCACATTAACCAAAGCATTCTACAGATTCAGTGCAAATATCAAAATATCTATCAATCAAAATATCAGTGACATTCTTCACAGAAAGAGAAAAAACAATCCTAAAAATTACACGGAACCACAAAAACTCAGAATACCCAAAACTGTCTTGAACAAAAAGAACAAAACTGGAAAAATATTACCTGACTTCAAATTATCCTACAGAATTATAATAACCAAAACAAAAAGGTACTGGCGTAAAAACAGACACATAGACCAAGGCAACCGAAGAGAAAACCCAGAAACAAATTCACATACCTATAGTGAACTCATTTTTGACAGTGGTGTCAAGAATATACACTGGGAAAAAGATAATCTCTTCATTAAGCGGTGCTGGGAAACCTGGATGTCCATATGCAGAAGAATAAAACTAGAAGCTATCTCTTGCCACATGCAAAAATAAAATCAAAATGGATTAAACATTTAAATCTAAGACTTCAAACTATGAAACTACTAAAAGAAAACATTGGGGAAAATCTCCAGGACATTGGTCTGGGCAAAAATTGCTTGAGCAACACTCCACAAGCACAGGCAACCAAAGAAAAAATGGACAAATGGAATCTCATCAAGTTAAAAAGCTTCTGCACAGCAAACAGACAACCAACCAAGTACAAACTACCCATCTGATTAATAATTGCAATATATAAGGAGCTCAAATAATGCTATAGGGAAAATCTAATAATCTGATCAATAAAAGGGCAAAGGATTTGAATAGACATTTCTCAAAAGAAGACATACAAATGGCAAACAGGCATATGATAAAAGTGCTCAACATCATTGATCATTAGAGAAATGCAAATTAAAAATTATAATGAAATATAATCTCCTCCCATGTAAAATGGCTTATATCCAAAAGGCATGCAACAAGAAGTGCTGGTTAAAACGTGAAGAAAAGGGAACCCTCACACATTGTTGGTGGGAAAGTAAATTAATACAAACCCTACGGAGAATAATTTGGAGGTTCCTCAAGAAACTAAAAATAGGACTAACATACAATCCAGCAAACCCACTGGTGGGTATATACCTCCCAAAAAGAAAATCAGTATATCAAAGAGATATCTGCACTCCCATGTTTGTTTCAGCACCGTTCACAATGGCCAAGATTTGGAAGATACATAATTGCCCATTAACAGATGAATGAATAAATAAAATATGGTATTTATATACAATGGAGTACTATTCAGCCATATAAAAGGATGAGATTCTCTCACTTGTAACAACATGGATGAAACTGGAGGTCATTTTGTTAATAATGAAATAATTAGTGAAATAAGCCAGGCACAGAAAGACAAACATGGCACATTCTTCCTTATTTGTGGTATCTAAAAATCAAAACAATTGAACTCATAGAGACAGACAATAGAAGGATGATTAGCAGAGGCTGAGAAGGGTAATGGGGGTGCAGGAGGGAGGTCAGGATGGTTAATGTGTACGGAAAAAATGAGAAGAATGAATAAGACCTAGTATTTGATAGCATAACAAGGGGACTATATCAATAATAATTTATGTGTACATTTTTAAATAACTAAAAGAGTATAATTGGATTGTAACACAAAGGATAAATACTTGAGGGGATGGATGCCTAATTTTCCATGATGTGATTATTATGCACTGCATAATGGCTCCAAAATATCTCATGTACCCAATAAATATATCCACCTCTTATGTACCCACAAAAATTAAAAATAAGTTAAAATTAAGATAATATAGTTTTATAAAGGTTATTCCTGCTTCTTTTAGAAAAAACTCAGTACTATTGAAAAGTGCAAAAGGTGAGAAAAACATCTCTACATCTAATATAAACACATTAATATTCCAAAAAGTATTTTTATGGACAAATACTGAGACACATTTAAGTATACATAAATAGCCTACTATGTATTTAGCAATAATTTTATAAAATAGAATAAAATGATAGCATTTAGTATAAATTATTACATTTATTTTAATTTGACTATAACAACAGAAAATAAATATAAATTTTAAAAGTTTCAAATATAAGTATTTAATCAAAGCCAGAAATATTGATTTTTTAAAACGCTTTATATTTACAATTATTTCTCATTAACTACATGTTTCAATTTAACATACAGCAATTTTTCTCTCTACTTCCAAACTTGAAAAAGTAAGCTAGTTTAAGCTTCTTCACCTCATTTATGCTCTCACTTTCATATTTTGTATTTTGGTTAATTTAGAAAGATATCGACCCTCTTAGAGTTCAGCACATTTGTATTGTTTTCTGTGACTGTTATTATCAGATGGTTTTAGTCTCATTTCAGTATCTCAGAGGAATAAATCTTCACTTCCACTAATTTGCCATGGCTTTTTCATTCCTCATGTATGCTGGTGTATATGGTTTCTAGCTCACATAATCACAATACAGCTATAATAAAAGTGGTTTCATGTGGATATTCATGTTGTCTGTAGTTGAGAGATCACTTTTATCACAGCCGTTTAGGTTTCTGTATTTTGTTCATTTTTTTTCTTTGTTTCTTTCTATTTTTTTTTTTTTCCCAAAGAAAAGAGCATACGCAGAGTCTACATTTCCAGGCCACACGTTTGATTACGTCGGCTATGTCCTTTATCAATGCAAGAGTGACTGGGAGTGTTGTAAGCCTACAATTGTGTTTCTTCCTTTCTGATCACTTCACTTTCAAGTGGAAGATCCTACTTTTGCTTTTGTTATAAGTGATTTGATTTTCATGGCTAAATGATGTAAACATTCTTTCGTTATTCTGGAAGTTCGACAACTCATAAAGAATAAGGATTGCCTCTATTTGCTGTTTCCACTTCTCATTTTCTCAGGACTGCCATTAAGTCTGGCATCCTTTTCACTCCCTCTGATGGAGGGGCTCTGATCCTTGGAGACCAACACCCTCACGTCCAACAGTTCATCCTCAGCACTCATCTTATTAAAAATGCCAGTAGCAGAAAATACAGTCAATCCTTTGTTCTTCCTTGCTCTTCACTTCTATGATATTTTATTTCCCTTAATCTCTTCATCCTTTACCTCTACATTTATTTTATCATGTCAAACCTCTTTTCTACTTCCACATTTCCATTTTTACTATACCTATTTTTGTTTGTTTTTAATTTTATTTATTCTTATAATAATAATGTTTGTTTTTTACTTTCTGTCACCCCTACCAAAAGGAAACTACTTTTTCGTATTTTTAACTCTGGTAGGCAACTTTTTAACATTAAGCTCTTCTTTACTGAATTTGTGTTACCATTTTTTTTTAAAACAGAAAAACACCAATAAAAAGTACAAAAAAAAACAGTCCAATAACAACCAAGATAATGTTAGTGTAGCTATGTTAATAATAGTAAGGCAAAAAAAATTTACAGATAAAAATATTTATGGATAAAAATTTATGATTTTTAAGTAATAAAAAGAATAAAAAGAATAATGTGCAATTAAAATATAAAAAATTCTAAACTTGTACATACATAATATATAACATCAAAATGCATAAAGCAAAATGTGACAAAAGAATACGTGAAAATTAACACATCCACAATTTAAATTACTATCAGTAATAATTATTTCAATATGAAAATTAACTTTTATAGAAGATTATCAAAACCTGATTACCAAGTTTGATATATAATAGATAGAGACCTACCAGGCACAGAAGGAACATCAATCATGTTTTAGGTCATAAAGAAAATCCCAGACAATGACAAATCAATATCACACAAATCATATATTATTATCATGATAAAATTAGAAAACAATAAAATATTCTCCCAAATATCTAGAAATATAAAAGCACTCTAAACACTATGGAGAAAATACGAATTAGTATTTTGTAACAGTTTCAATTAATGCTATAAGTTTTCCTCTGAGTACCGTTTTAGCTGTAAGTCATACCATGGTTCCTAGTATGGGCCTCATTATTGAAATCTGTGAAAGTTTTCTAAATATCCATTAGTAGAAGAACAGAAAAGCGGTATTTTAGTTTGACCGCTAAACCAAGGTTATAAATCTTACTGGGAAAAGGAATTCAAGAAGCACAGTGGCTCTCCAACATAAGAACATCTTGATATTACTGGGGAAGCCTATTAAACAAAGAAGACTAGGTCTATCCCAGATGTTCTAGTCCATTAGTTCTTGGATGGGGAAAAATAATTTGCATCTTTAAAAAGCCTATAAGATATGACAATGATGCCCACTGGGGAATCGCATTTTGAGAACCACTGGAGTAGAATGGTACATTAGAAGTAATAAATTAGGGAACAAATACAAATGATTTCCCAAAAAATGAAGGGCATTTAAGATTGTTCATCAGAGTCAAGAAAATCTATTTTTTTCAAAGGTTTTAATTTTAGCTACAAAGATAAAGCACATTCACAGTTATTTCTTTTTAAAAATAACATGGTAGAAAGATGAGATGTTCGAGGAAGAGACAGTGGATAATTTGTTCACCAAGATCCTAGAAAAGGATAGAGAGATGTCAGAAACAAAGTGTGTTTCTGTGTGTGCGTGTGTAATTCCACAAATATTTATTAAGAAACTTATTATGTGCCTAATGCTATGCAAACTACAGGAATGACCAAAGGCAGCTGTTTTCTTCAAAGAGAGATCAGAGATGAGTGAAGTCAGCAGTAGAAGAGCAAATTACAATTACATTGGAGTTTGCTGAGGAGAGAGGTCAGTACATGGTCACTGATAACACAGAAAGATAATCCAAGTCAGCCTAGAGATTTCAGAGAACACTTCTCAGAACAAGTGGCACCTGCTTCAAGCCGTTAAGTCCCATCTTAGGGAGAGGAGGGGTACTTCCTCTGAGACAGGAGGGAATTTCCCTTAGATTGTAAATCACCTGGATTAATAAACACTGAGTAGGTGGTTATTAAATTTAAATTTTAAATGGAAGCAAACATAATGGAAAAACAGGAGAGAGGAAAAAGGAAGAGGAGAGGAAAGATATAATGGATAAAACAATAATTTTGAAGTAGAAAAGTTGTGTAAAAAGGCCTAAGTAGTCTTAGAGAAGGACTGGACAATGGTCATCCGTTGAAAGTGAAAGGATCTCAGCACTGGGAGGGTGAAACATCTTTGCCAAGAGGTGTGTGGAGAAGCCAACTGAAGGTGAATAAAAGGGGTGCTGAGCCTCAGATGTGCCCAGCTGTGGTTAGTGCAGTTTAATGGGAAATCAGTTGTGGATGACATTTTCCATCATAACCCAATAGCCTGAGGTTCTCAGTGAACTTTTCACGGCAGCCAACTCCACTTAGAGGTTGCCAATTGAAGCCTTCTAGTGATATGTGATGGTTTTATGAGGTCAGTGGACATTGTATGATGTTGCTTGTTAAACTTTAGTATCTCAAGTGGAACAACCATCTAGTCTGGTGATAGGTTTGACAGCTCTAATAGCACTGGGAATCTGTGTGTCTATTGTTTAGAAGTTAGAGGAGAAAAAAAAAGAAGTTAGAGGAGTCTGGAGAGGATTCTGGCCACTTAATGTCTAAGAATGAAAGTAAGTGATAAAGAAAATGTTGTTGCCTTTTTGCCAAAGTGTTCTTAATTCCTAAAACCCAAGAAGAGCCACAGCATTTCCTGAATGGACCGCAAAAGTTACTTGTCTGTAGCTTAAGTGGTGATGTTAACATAACTAAAGAAAGAATGTGTAAGGCTGGGGCGTGAAACATTAACAACAAATCAACAAATTATTCAAAAGCAGCACAACGTCCTATATTGTCCAAGAGAGATGATAAATATGATGGATCTGAGCATTCGAGTCACCAAGTAGGTGTTCTCCATTCTGTTGTCATGCTCCTTGGATCAACAGCTTGTATAAAATTCTCCTGAAGACTAAATATTTTTTCTTTCCCAGAAAGTATACAATAAGAGAGTAATTTGAAAACTCATCATAGATATACAGGGCAAATTTATATCTTTCTTTTGCTTATATTATTGGAAAAAAAGCACATTAAGCATAGACTCAGAACAGCAATCCTGGTCCCTTATCTGACATGTGGGATTACTTGGCCTTCTCCCTGCAGAATGTCCTCACCAGCACACAGCAGTGCAAAAAGGACTCTCTCAATACTCTTTCCCTCGCCCTAACCAGGTCAGTCTCCTGCCCTCTGTTAGTAGTACAGGCTGACATGCAAACTCCCTTCATCTATCCCTAGCTTGAAAGATGAAAAGTATCGTTTCCTGCTCTTGCTATCCATGTCACCTTCTTTCCTTAATCTCCAGTGTTCTCAGTGACAGCCCAAAAAATTAGAGGCCAATTTAGCTTCAATGATGTGGAAACACAGTCTTGAATCTGACCCAACTTAAACTCAGATCCTCAATTAAGTATCCATCACACACATTCACACTCACATTTAAATTAGTAAGAGGATAACACGTGCAGTTGGCTCCTTTTCTAGCAAAGTGACTGAACTTTCAGGAAAATATAAAATTACACTAGATAATGTGGGACAATAAAATTTACAGAACTGTTTGTTTTCAGTACCAAAATTGAATTTTCTGCAGGAAGTATGATGTGTGTGATGCCAGCTGCATTTAAGAAAGTGAAAATATATGCCATACTAAGACATTCATTTACAGGAAAGCTGGTTATAACTTTGTGTCACTCTCTGCTTAATTTTAGCAATTTCGATTCTAAACTAAAGCAAAACATTTTATGGATAATGAACAAGAGATTTAATATTGTATGGGTGACTAATTTGGTTACTTACAAAAAAAAATCAAAAATGAACCAGATGCTCTCAACTTGATTAGTGTTTCTGACATAAGTATGCGGCATTAGTTTGACGACTGAAACTCATGGTTCATTATTTTTGTATGGCTTCTCCATTAGCTATACTTCTTAGAGTTTCACTGCTCTGTTAGAACGGTTCATTTTTGCTTCTTGCATAAGTTTTGCTTATTAAAGCCAGTTATGAGAAGCCCAAAGAAAACACAATTGAAGCAATTATGTAGATCATTCTAGACTGAAATTTATTCTCCTCTCTCTTTGTCCTTTTAAAGTCACCTCAAATTTCATATCAGCTGTAAAGACCAAGACAAAAGATAGGCATTTAAAAAAATAGTTGTTTTTTTTTTTAAAGAAAATGCTAGGCAGAAAAGTAGTTTGTGCCCCCGCTTCCCATAGGAAATTCTTTACCATCATTATCACTGCCAGAAAGGTTTTCATTAAAATGCAATACTCACTGGTGGATCAAATGAGTGATGAGTTACTCACACCTTAACATAAACTAGTTTAATCATCCATATTTCTTTATATCACCTTACCAAAGAAATCAGCATTTGAAATAGAGTGAAAGAGGAAGAGAATTTTTCAAGCAGATGCACCAATGAAGATAAGATGCTCGAGTGGACCTCCCGGGAAGTAGAAGGATTTAGGAAACTGGGTAGATAGCACCTCCCACCCCTGCTCCACTCGGGGCTGTGGCTGTAGCAACAGGAAGAGAGAATAACCAAAATACATCACTCTCAAATGACATTTATTATACTTTGGCAACCTAGCAAGCAGAATTTTCCAATGGCCACAATTTGTTGGTGCAGTAACATGCCCTGAGAAAGATACATGGGGCGTGCATAGAAAGGCCTACTCCCCTGCTTTGATGGAAGCAGCACAATTTGCAAAAAACAAATCGGTTGGAAAGAATTCCTCAAATGACTAGGCTACCATATAATCCCTTTTTTGGACAGTGTGTATCAGCAGCAGTTTGGGTCAGCTTGCCTGAAGGCTACCATATGATTCTACCCAAAGGAGCAGCAACAGACTCCTGGTTTGGTTTCAGAGGGTGTGTGTGCATGTGTGTGTGTATCTGTGTGTTTGTGCATGTGCATATGCCTAAGACCCCTAGTGAGAAAGTACAGAGATCAGCTCTGGTGGCTACCTATGGGTTATAACTTTCCTGTTGTTAGCTTTGACAATGAAGTGGGGATGATATACTGTTTATTCCCAAATCCTCCTCATAACCTTCACCATCCCCACTTCAGGCTTGAAGTCTAAACGGTAGAAGCCTGTCATTCTGGGCTCAGTTTGATTTCCCCTTTTCTCCTGACAGGTTGTCAAACGTTGCTCGTGGTGCCAATTAATGTTTGGCAAATCAAGTTCAGCAAGTTGGCCTTGGGGTATTCTCAACCTAGAGCCCCTCTGGATTGCCTTTTGTCCCCTACCTGGAGTTCTGTCCCAGGCATGAGGCTGATTTGACTCCTGCACAGGAGTCCTTGGAGAAGTGTACGTCAGTGGCCAGGGCCTCCATATCAGGTCAGCCCCTGTTAGCCACTGACCACCATCTTCCCTCAGTTCAATGAATGGACGACTGTTTGCCTGGCTCTAAAACCCATGAGCATTGTTCCGTTTTCAAAAAATCTTTTCTCTATTTTCATTTGCTGATTTGCTTCACTTGGAGGCTCATTTCTGTAGGACTGGGGGCAGAGGTTGGGGAGGATGGTCTTCTTCCTGCTCCCTAAATGCTACCTTTAGTCCTCTTTGGGACTATACCTTCATGCTCATGTCTTTGCCTCAATCTACTTATCACCCAACCTTATGCCCACCTCTGGACTCTGGTTCTTCTCTGTTTATTTTCCATAGGCAGATGTCAGGGAATTGATGCCAAGCTTTCACCAGGGTATGCTACGGATGTCACCTCTTCATTGCCTCCTTACATGTACTTTCCAGTATGGAGGGCAGAATAAAGGAGAGAAAAAACTGTGGAGCATATGCCAACTGCCAGGCACTGTTCTGTTGTCTTCTTTTGCATTCTTTAAGTTAAACCTCATCACACCTTAAGTTGCTAAATGGTTGTGTTCCCCAATTGTTGTGAGTGGCTGTAAGATTTTATTCTCTGCAATATCCCTAATGTCTACAATGCATCTGGACCACAGTAGGATCAATGACAATAGGAAATGTGATAACTTTCTAGAGCTCATAGTTCATAGAATGAATACTTGGATAACCTCCGAAAGTGTGAACTGATATGGCAGTTATATGTGCTCAAGCAAACCTGCTGACACTTATGGTCAGAGTCACCTGTATATTAAGCTGAGAACAGTGCTTCCCAAGGGTGTTTTATGATACCTGGTTTCACTGCAGTGTTGGGTGATAAAACAGTTCCATGATACAATGAGACTGATATCATCAGGTTAGACAAAATCAAACATATTTATTTACTGCAGGTTGTCTCAGACACTTTATTTGGCTAAAGCGTATGGTATATTCAAAGAAAAAAACATTTCCTATAAAATCTTGACCTTAGAGCATCATCAGGAACTAGTGTCCCTTAGAACATGCATCAGAAAAATCTACCCTGGTAAATAAATGAAGGTCTAGCTCAGCGAGAATTATGCTCAGACAAGGGCGTAAGTCATTACTGAAGCTTGATCCTACTTTAGTAAAAGAGGCACAGGCAAAGACTGCACTCAAACTTCCAATATTAGACTGCCATTAATGAGCATAATGGAAGGATTTTCATTAAACCTCTTACTTTACCAAAACTATCAGGGTGTTTGCAGAGCTAAATCTGCTTCTGGGATAGACCTACGTTTTTCTAATTCAAACAATGTGCGAACACCATGGGTGGTAGACAGGGAGTGATTAACAAAACAGTTTGAATAACAGAACTAAACATAGTACCTCTATTTTTATTTGTTTAAATAATAATTACCTTCTGTTTCTTTATTATGAATTACCTTATTTCCCCAAAGCGAGTCCTTAATTCTGATTTCTTTAAAAAGAAAATGCATGTCAACTCTCGGGTTGAAATTAATGGGAAGTTTTGGTTACTTCAAAATTTTAAACTAGTACTAATTTAGCCATGACAGGATGATGTCAAGGACAGATATTACTGTGGGTTTAAGTGTTTTTCCTCTAAAAGAAGAATATATTATCTAGCAAGTCAATTTTTGTTTCTCATCTGTAAGTAGAGGTGTGGTTTGAATGTTTTTCATACACTACTCTCAATGAGACTAGCATATATTATTCCTCCTTGTCTGGGGAAAAATTGGACATATCTATATTGACACAGCTTGTTAGTGGTAAAGTTAGGAGTTATGTGCAGATCTTTCCTACAGAATTACATATTTAAATATTAATAAAATAATGTCTAGAACTGTAACAATAATGGGATGTAATTATAGCTACCATGGAGGATGTATGCATCCTACCACCTAATTCCTTTTTAATTATCAATCACCCAGTTATGATTTGTAGTCATTCTAAAATTTTGGTGTGCATTAGAATTATCATATATTCTTGTTAAAAATTAAGATTCCCAGCCGGGCGCGGTGGCTCAAGCCTGTAATCCCAGCACTTTGGGAGGCCGAGACGGGCGGATCACGAGTTCAGGAGATCGAGACCATCCTGGCTAACACGGTGAAACCCCGTCTCTACTAAAATACAAAAAAAAAAAAAATTAGCCGGGCGACGTGGCGGGCGCCTGTACTCCCAGCTACTCGGGAGGCTGAGGCAGGAGAATGGCGTGAACCCGGGAGGCGGGGCTTGCAGTGAGCTGAGATCCGGCCACTGCACTCCAGCCTGGGCAACAGAGCCAGACTCCGTCTCAAAAAAAAAAAAAAAATTAAGATTCCCAGGGCTCAAAATAAGAAAATCAGATTTTATAGATCTGGGATGCATTTTAAGAATAATATCCTATGCTTTGGATGCCGGAGGTCATAGATAATTTCAGTGGAAAATGTAGACAGGCCACTCTGAGTCTTGAGTTTTTCTTAGTAATAAAATCAATGTCACAACACCCTTCAAACACAAAATGAAAGAAGGTCACGTGAAGTGCTTTCCATTGCGTAGTGATACAGAGGCCATCACAAATGCTAACTCCTTTTCTGTTCAAGTATTTATTGTTGCTGGCAACAAAGAACAGAATTTTATTCTGAAACTGTTGGAGACACAAGTGGGATGAAGACATGTCATGGCACAAGTCATGGTACGGCTTTTGTAGAACTTACAATTTTCTGCTCCCTAAGAGAGGCATGGTTGCTCCTTCTGCTATTTTCTGTATACCCCTTACAGCAATTCCATTCTTACACTGGTTTAGGACAAAGAATTTGCAGCATTCTTGATACTGCTTTTCACTTCACACTCCATGTCTGATATGTTTACAATTAATCCAAGACCCTGACCCCATTCAGTCCTTCCACTACCCCCATCCTGTCCCCATCCTAACTCATTGTTCTCACTCCCATGCAGTCTGTTTTTATTGAGCAGTTGGAAATACCTTATAAAAAAACATGTCAGCCACACCAGGGTGATGCTGTTTTTTTATGGAGGAACTTAACTTTCATAACCTTAGAGAAAGTCTAGTCAGATAGCATAGTCATGGGTAGGCAATATCTGAGTCTTCTAGTTTGGTAAATGTATTTGTCTTTAACACCTGCTACATGATGGACTACAGTGTGAGTATCTAATTAAGTCATATTCACAAGACTTTCTGTATTTTCAGACATTGCCAAAGAAATTTTAAAAACTGAAATTTTTGTACATTGCTAAGTTTTGTCTGAATGTGAAAATTCTATCATTAACAAATCTGCACCTCCATTTAGCATTAATTAGGAAAGTAAAATGTGTATATCATCTGCAGATTATTGTAGACACTTGTCATTGCTTCACCAGGCAATACTTGAATTTGATTGACTAAAATTGGGGTATTAATCTGTATTTACCTTGTGTTTCTTGTCACATACCTTCAAAAGCCTATATACAATGGGTTTGTGAATCTTGTTTAGGTTTAACTGACTGGACTTACCCACCTATGTGGCAATATTCTAACGAACCTCTCTTCAAGCATGCTGGACTCATTCTCAGTGATATGTCCTTATGTAACTTGTCTTCCATTTGAAGTTTCTGCCTCCTTTTTTCTCTCTCTCCAAAATTCAGGGTTTTCCAAGGCCTAGCTAACACCTTCTCATTGTCTATAAATTTTCTTTAGTCTTTAAATAAAAAGAGATATATTTTTTGTTTATTGTTATTAACATAAAATGTCTTTACTCTCAATTTACTTTCTATTCGTGCATATATATTCATTAAACTTACTGTGTTTCTGCTCTGTGCCCTATTTAGAATTTTCTTGGATGCAAACATGAACATGGCATGATCCTTATCCATGTGAAATGTACAGCTGCTTGGCATGTATTTAATTTTCTTCACTTCCACATTACTAGGGCATCTAAGTGGCCTATATTCTTATACTCAGAATGTAAAAATAAATATAATACAGTCCTTAACCTTGAAGAGTTTGCAGTCTAATGGAGGAGAAAGACACCTAAGCCTATGACCACAGTGTGAAGTGGTCAGTGCTGTAATTGCAGTAAGTGCAGAGTAATTTCAGAGCAAGGAGAAAGAGGACATGGCCCACTTATGGAAGGTCAGGCAAAAAAGAAAAAAGAGGTGGCAGGCACTTGAAATAAATCGTAAAGGAATGGTAAGATAGAGTTGGCTTGGGTGAGGGGTTTCCCAAACTGAAATATAGGTTGGTTGGTTGGTTGTTTCCTATCCAATCTTATGAGATATAAAACTTTCAATGAACAAGAGCCATGGTCTCTCTCAAATGGTAGGATGATGTGAAAGGTTCACGTAATTTACTGTTGTATCACTACACATACATTAATAAGTAACGAATTACTGTGTTCTGACAGAATGTAGTAACTGGCTAATAGATATGCCTCAGGTAAGAGACGATTATGCACTATTCAAGCAACCTGCCTTAGCTCTATTGAAGATACAGTTAACTAAAATTCCAGTTCCTACATGGGTCCCTTAGGTACAAACTAAAAAAAAATGTTAAAAACAAACAAAAAACTAATTAAAAAAAAAAAACCTTTTCTTTATGTTTCTCTATTGTGCTAACATATGGTATGGAAGAATGACAGAAGAAACTCACAAGTCAAGAAAGAATATTTGTTGTCTTAGTTCCTGGTCTGTTAAAAATTTCTTCCGACCTTGATTTAAAGTTTTGTTTTCGTATTGAGCAACTCCAGAGGTGAGCTGACTTCTTCGCAGGGATGCATTTCTGGCACAAGTGGGTTTTTCCTAGTGAGGTCAATTAGAGCATAACCTTTGCAGGATACATGGGGTCAAGGAAGTGAATTTATTCCTAAACACATTTGGCAGCACAAAGTCTTGAAAAAGACTCCAATGTGAGATCATGTCCCTAAAATACCTCAACATTATGTTACAGCACTTTTGCTTTTCCTGCATGGCTCTGGTTCCTGCCACATGCTGTGGAGTTAGGAGGCAGAGGGTCTGGCTCTGGCTAAGGAACAAATGAGTTGTGTATCCCTTAGCAAGTCACCTGACTTCTCCAAATCACAGCAAACCTTTAAATATAAAATGAAGCATGAATTGCTATCCAGCTCTAAAATTTTGATTATGAAATTATTTAGAAGTTTCCCTAAAAGACGTTCCTGGTCTCTTCATTTCCTTGCTTTCTCAGCCTGTTTCCCTTGCTCAGGTGTTAGATGTGTCAAGAATCTCAGGGCGTATAACACCATTTCATTCTTTAAGGTTCCTTTACGTGTCTTTTCTTTTAAAAGGTCTGCTGGGATTCTGCTTGTCTGATATAATTTCACCCTTTAGTGTCTCCTCAAAGGTCCTCTGTGTTGTAATCATGCATCTCTTTTCTGTACGCTTAGCTATGCTGTAAATACCTTGGCATAGGATATCTGACTCTCTATTGCATTGCATCCTGTGGATCTAAAACTTTGTAGCTGCCAGTAAATGTTTCGTAGATGAACAAATGAATATAATATGGTGTTGCCTGCACACTGAACATATATGACATGCATTGTAATGTCTTCAGTACTTCACAAGAGGAAATATTTTATTCTATTTCCAGTTAGTTCCATCTTAGCATCATATTATATTATTGTTAATTTTGTATTTTAGAACATTCTTTACATATGACATTGACTTCAAATTGGTATGTGTCTTTATTATCCAATAATATCATATTAAAATTATACTAGTTTGGAAGAATTTTGTTGGTTTTTAAAAAGTACACATATTCTACTGCTCTCCTTGTTAATTTATTATTATGATTATTATTATCATTATTATTATTGCAGGAGATCCTGGGTGCTAAGGGAGAAGCCATGAACTTCTTTGCTACTCTCTAGACTGCCATCTATAGACCCAGGGAAGGGAGATTCCTTTCCTGCATCACTTGTCTCCTGCTCTCCCATCAGATCTTAGCTCAGGTGTCATCTCCACAGCGAATCTTTCCTTGAGCCATCAAACAATGTCAAAAACTTATGATACATCTCATGACTCTTCTTTATAGCAATTTTCACAGATATAAGTTTACATATATTTGTCTGATTATTTGATTTTTTGTCTCCCGATTGTCCCATGAGTGTCTCTGTGCCCATTATATATTCAAAAATGATAAATATAACAACATTAAAGTTCAATGAGAACCAAATAATGCCAGTTTTTCACAAATGAAATAAACCATGTAACTATAGGCCAATCAAATGTCTTTTCAGATATCTAGCTTAAAAGAAAAAGTCAATTTAGACCAATTGGCTTAATGGCAAAGCAAGAATAGAATGGTCCCATTGACACTTCTCTGAATTACGCTGTGTGTTTTAATATACAGCTTACCAATAGAAAATTTGAAATATAGTAAGCTCAGCAAGTCAGGACATGGTTTCCATTGAAGAAATAGTTTGTTACAGTTCCCTACAAGTGGGGGGTGCAGCACATCACACAGGCCATGCGGGAAAGAACCAGGGTGGGTCAAAAGGCAGAGAATGAGGAAAAAGGAAGGGATGCAGCCTTTATTGCGTTTACTCAGGAAGAAGCAGGCAAGGTTAGGTCTGCGGACTTGGGATTGTCTCATTTGAATAACTGCCTTGGGCTCTGGAGCATAGGGGCTGTCTTTAGTTGTCTGGTATTTGGCCCTGGGATGATTAGGGCAGTGGAATGGTGGCTGTGAGGTGACAGCCTGGTAAGAGAGGTGGTTGGGGGTGTGATTTGAGATTGGTTGATTTGTTTTTGTAAAGTGTGCCCCAGGGAGGACAGCTCCTCCCAAGGAGAGGAAAGAGGTGACAGGGCAGGCAGAAGGTCAGGATGAAATGACTCAAGTGTGTTATTAGATTGTCCCAGAGCAAGGTGTATCTGGCGTGGGCACGTAATGCAGATGCTAAAGCACGATTTTACAGGCCAGATCCACGGTGAATATGCTGTCATCCACTGGAAATGAAGTCACATAGGCTGAAAAACAAATGAGATCCAACACCCAGACTCTTAGCCAACAGCAAGTTTGCCTTTCTTTCTATTTGAATCTGGATACGGAGAGAGCTTAAAACTCTTCATTCTGTACTTTTTTTTTTTTTTTTTTTTTTTTTTGCATTCACAAGACTACATACTGTGAAAAAGAGGAAGAAACATAATTGTATTTTGATTTCTTACCTCATTTAATTCTCACAACATTCTTGTGACATATGAAATCAATTTGGCAGACGAAGACACTGAAGCTCAGAATAGTTAAATGATTTACCCCAAATTCATATAGTAAGTGGCTAGCTGTAAAGCCTGCTTTTTTTCCATAAAATTCTACCTCCTACATTCTGCTGCTTCAACAAAAGCAGCAACATATGCTCATTTAGCATGTGGAACATTCTCTGCCTTCTATGAGTTGCATGTTTAGAGTGCTATATTAAATGAAATAGGACATTCAAAAAAGTTTTTATGAATCTCATTCACAAGAACTGTAGCGCCCATCTGGGAGATAAGGTATATGTGTGACTCCTGTTGTTAAATCATCTGCTTATTCACATATGGCAGAAGAGTGAAACCATATATCATCTTGAAATGAGTATCTAGAATTTCTCTTTCTTTTACAAGTATCATTAGATGACTCTTTGGGAAAAGGGTACAGCTCCAGGTCTCTAAATTGTCTTCTGTTTATTAAAAAAAGAAGAAGAAGAAGAAGAAGGTCGGGTGCAGTGGCTCACACCTGTAATCCCAGAACTTTGGGAGGCCAAGGTGGGTAGATCACCTGAGGTCAGGAGTTCAAGACCAGCCTGGCCAACATGGTGAAACCACCTCTCTATTTAAAAAAAAAAAAAAAAAATTACATAAATTAGCCAGCCGTGGCGGCATGCACCTGTAATCCCAGCTACTCAGGAGGCTGAGTCAGGAGAATTACTTGAACCTAGGAGACAGAGGCTGCAGTGAGCTGAGATCATGCCACTGGACTCCAGTGTGGGTGATGAAACAAGATTACGTCTCAAAACAACAACAACAACAACAACAAAGCAAAGAACAATTAATACATAAATAAATGATCTGTATTAGAAATAGACACTAGAACATGAAGGTTAAGTGAGAAGATCAAAACATGGAAGGAGGGAGGAAGACGTGAGAATCTAGAGTTTGAATTAAGAAAATGAGAGTGGGATGCAAAGGCGATCGATCTGGCTGCGACATCTGTCACCCCATTGATCGCCAGGGTTGATCTGGCTAATCTGGCTGGCTAGGCGGGTGTCCCTTTCCTCGTCCACCACTCCATGTGTGTCCTTCCCAAAGCTGCGCACTTGGTCAAAGAAGATGACCATCCCCAATAGAGGAGAGCCGGTCTTTGGTCAAGGGTATACGAGTAGCTTCACTTCCCTCCTAGAACCTCCAAACAAGCTCTTAAGAAAACGATAGTGAAGTTTTTGCTGTAGAAACATCTAATATTGACTTTAAAGTTGTTTGCATTGCTTTAATTTAATCTTTCTACATCCCCACATCTTCTATAGAATTTGGTGGCAGTTAAGAGGAAGAGCCTAAGAGCTGGACTGATGGCAAAGGGCCTATTGGGAACAGAACCATGAAAGGACACATCAGCTGTGGTACTAGCAGAAATGAAAACTACTCTAATCCAGGGATGAATATGGAACCTTAACATTGCTGAGAATACATAGAAATTAGGAAAAGAATGTGACAATGCCACTTGGACTATGCTGTTGGGGACACTATCATCAGAGTTGCCCTATTCCTCTATAATATTGGCTATATGCTTCATAAATGCTATAGTGTATTTTAAACACTTATCAGAAAAATTAAGTTTCTCATTTGCCTTCTGCCATGCCAAATTTCTCCAGGACCTAGGTATGAGACCCAAGCACAAGAAGAAAGGAAACATTAATACTACAAGAGAGAATGTTAAGTCATCTCAGCAGCCTACCCTGATTCCAGAGCTGTTCTACAAGTATTTCCATATTCCTTTGCTAAAGCAAGTATCAGCTGGAAGGAAAATCTTCACACTTATTTCCACAAGAGGCTCCCCAGACCAGGCTGTCTGCTTCCTAAGGAAAAGGACGACATCTTATGCAGTGCTGAATCCTCACTACTGAGCAGAATAGCAGGTGCTTGACAGAAGAGCGACTACTAAATGTAAAGTGAACTGAACAATGTTCATGGGGTAGACTTGACGGACTGACCAAATTTAAAGGGTGGGGGTGTAGTCACAGAATCATACAGACAAAGTCACTACAATTTTTCTTGGAAAATACTTCTGATCTTTCTAGTAAATATCCAAAACTTGACGTTATTTCATGGCACTTTTATTCAAAGGACTAATTCGAAGCTTATACAAAGACCAGACTTTCTGTTCTTGCAAATGGATGTCTCTGCAATTTTATTTAATTGTACTTATTTTTTAATGAAATATGGCAATTGTTTTCAGGTATCATTTGTGGCTGTAATTTTAACATTTCACAACCTAGCCCTTCTAAGTACATGAGCTAAGTCAGAAATTTATCTGCTATTCACTCTCTGAATGGATTTCAGTATTATAAAGGAAAAGATTATGTGCATGCTGCGATTTTCTCTAAGATCTCAGACATTTCAAACAGGGTAGAGGCCCAGTCCAGAGGCTTCATTTAACTGTTCAGCAGGTGTAATTTTCTTTGAACTGGTCATCATTTTATAATCACCAGCCAGTCTGTTTGCTCTGAAAAAACTGGTTGTTCCAGAGATAATTACCAGTCCAGGGTTATTCTATGGCCTTTTCCCAGTCACAATTTCATTCAACAGGCTAATTTGTTTCTTAGGTATTCTGCTTGTATTTCAGAATGGAATGTGTCTCCATTTTTATTTTTAAAGTCCCAATATTTGAGAACAATTTAGAGAAATAGGCTGTGGAGCCTGAAAATGAGTAGAGAATTTATTTTTTTAAAAGCCTACTTATCCATAACATTTACGGAGACCATTTGCTTTAATTCTGGGGCAGGTGTTACTATGAGTTTGAACAGTTTTGTTTTCCCATCCAGTGTCTGCTGTGCATTAGCTGTGTGGTCTGTGCATGGGTTAGTTCACCACCTGAGCCTTGGTTTCCCCATTAGAAAAGCAGAAATAATAATTATTATAGAATAATAGGTTTCTAGGACCCTACCTAGATGATGTGAGATTCAGTAAGAGGATAGTCGGTAAATGGTGACTATTATAATTGTTAATGTCAAACATGGGCTGACTTTGAAGCACAAAGTATTTTAGCTAATCTAGATCAAATGGTCTGCTTTTTCTTTTACCTGTCACATCTTTTATACAAATTGAATGAGAGAGTAAGAGGCTATGAGATAAGGGAAAGAAAAAACCAACATTCATTCAATTCCGACTTTATACCCACCTCTTATTTTAAAAATATAGTCGTGTGCCACCAAAGGAAAAAAACACTGGTTAATGATTGACTGCGTATGTGACTGTGGTCCCATATTATAATGCTGGGTTTTTTTGTTGTTTGTTTGTTTGTTTTTGAGACAGAGTCTCGCTCTGTCACCCAGGCTGGAGTGCAGTGGCCAGATTCAGCTCACTGCAAGCTCCGCCTCTCGGGTTCACACCATTCTCCTGCCTCAGCCTCCCGACTAGCTGGGACTACAGGCGCCTGCCACCTCGTCCGGCTAGTTTTTTGTATTTTTTAGTAGAGACAGGGTTTCACCGTGTTAGCCAGGATGGTCTCGATCTCCTGACCTCGTGATCCGCTCGTCTTGGCATCCCAAAGTGCTGGGATTACAGGCTTGAGCCACCGCACCCAGCCTATAATGCTATATTTTTACGGTACCTTTTCTATGTTAAGGTATGTTTACATATGTTTAAGGTAGATACACAAATACCATTGTGTTATAATTGCCTATGTTGTTCAACACAGCAACATTCTGTACCCTGTACCAGTTTGTAGCCTAGGAGAAACAAGCTATGAAACTGTCCTCACAGGGTTAACAAGAATTCTGGACAGAAACACAGTCATTGTTGTTAATGTCAAACGTAGGTCGAATTTGAAGTACAAAGTATTTTAGTTCAGTCTAGGTCAAATGGCCTGCTTTTTCTCCTGCCTATCACATCTTTTGTGCATTTTGACCCACTTCTTTGTACGCAAAAGTCACATAGCACTAGACACTGACCATTTCCATTTCCATTGTTCCTATAGATAGGATTTCTGACTTTAGAATCATAAAGCTTGTGTTTAAGAATTGTTTAAGCAGATCCTGAATTCCGGTGGAAAAGCCAACCAGACTGAAGACCCCACAGAGGAACTGAATTAACAAGAGAATAGTTTCTTCATCTTCCTGTCTCATAACTTCACCCTGAACTCTTCAACCAATCAAACAACACACTTCAGCCCACTTCAAAACCCTTCCAATTCCTAGCCCCACACTCCTTGGAGAGACAGATTTGACGTTTCCTTCCATGTCCTTGTTCAGAGGCCTTAGGATTAAGCCTCTTACTCTGTTGCAACCCAGGATCTTGGTGGCTTGACTTGCTACAAAGCATAAGGCAAGGAACTTATTACTGTTACAGCTATACCATATAACTGTGTGATAGGCTATACCAACTAACTCTGTGTAAGTGCACTCTATAATGTTCGCACAATAACGGAATATCCTAGTGATGTATTCTCAGAACATACTTCCATCGTTAAGCAATGCATAACTGTCTTAGCATAACGTGTATCAAAAACTATTCAAGATGCCCACCCACTGTGATAAGATTCTTATCTACTTTATCTTATGAACTATTTACACCACCTTCCTGTATCTGTTTTGCAGATCAGAAAACTGAGGCTACATGCAGCTAAATGAGTAGGTAGTAGATTTAAATTTCTACCAAGTCTTCCTGATTCCAAACTATATTTGGCTGTTATAGTTAAAATGTATCTACTGCCCATTTTGTGTCAAACATTGTTCTAAATATCTTATGTGAATTAACTCATTGGTCTCTTATAATAAATGATTTGATGTAGTTACCATTATTATGACCCCAATGTAAGAATGAAGAAAATAAGGCACAAAGAAGACAAGTAGCATTCTTAAAGTCACACAACTAGATAAACTAATATTAACTCTGGGAGTTAATTACCACAAATCTGACTCCAAAACTAATATTCAAACCACCGTGACTTCTAGGGGGAAAAGGTCAGTTTTGACATATTGCCTTTTAAAGATATTTCTACCACTAAGTCTCTAAATCTATGTTGTTACCTCAAATACTAAGTGATTAGATTCTGTATTTTTTCTCGTCTTCTTTCTTTTTTTTTCTTTTGAGACGAAGCCTCACCATGTTGTCCAACTGGAATGCAGTGGCGTGATCTTGGCTCACTGCAACCTCTGCTTCCCAGGCTCAAGCGATTCTCCTCCTCAGCCTCCCAAGTAGCTGGGATTACAGGCGCCTGCCACCACGCCCAGCTAATTTTTTGTACTTTTAGTAGAGACGGGGTTTCATTGTGTTGGCCAAGCTGATCTCAAACTCCTGACCTCGTGATCCACCCGCCTTGGCCTCCCAAAGCACTGGGATTACAGGCATGAGCCACCGGGCCCGGCCTTTTTTCCCTTTCTAAAATATGAATATTTTTTTAAGAACTATATATTGGCAAAAACTGTATTTGTAGAGAGGAACTTTCCCCATAAATGAGCCATGTAACACACCCCAGAGAGGTGTGGATCTAATAAATAAATACTTTTGAAATGAATCAAAAAATCATTTTATATTGATCCTGGTGGCCAAGGTGGAGTGGGGAGGAGTGGTGGACATACTGTTTTGCTAGAATTATCATAAGAGCAATGGCAGAAAGACATTTTGTGCACCTCTTGGAAATCACTTTAAACACCCATACTGGCAACTTTGCCATTTTTATCTGAAAATAAAAATGAAAAATTGATACAGAATTTTTAAGGTCTTTAGTACAATGGCCTAATCAGCACATTTCAAGTGGCACTGTAGTTAAATATCAATTGCAGATGGAGTTCTATAATTTTCTTTATTAATACACAAAGAAATAGGCAGATTAAGTCTAAAACATCTGCTTAAGGGATGGTAGCACTGAATGAATAATGGTACAGCTCTGTTCATGACTGAATTTTACCATTGTGAGTTTAATTTTCCTTTACACAACAACCCTTTAAACCATAAACAGTGGAGACATTATTCTCCACTGTCACATAGTGTCACATATTATTAACCCCAAGGAGGTGTCCATGTGAGCCCAGAATAGAGCAAGACAGACCAGGGTTTATGCTGGGCCTTTCTCACACTAAAGTATTTCAGAATGATTTGGGGAATTGTCAATTTCAAACTTAGCCTGTAACTTCTGAGAAGCAGAATGAGCTGTCAAGGTATTGAATCAGGCATGGATGCCAAGAAGTAATTGTGTAGAGTTCAATATACATTTCACATGACCACTTTGCAAATGACGGCCCTGCACTAGACTAGATGCAGACAGCAGTAGGATGGGATAGTCCTATAGGACACTCACTACAGGACAGCCTGGCCTGGCTGGAAAACCTTGCTC
The DNA here is from genome assembly GCF_049350105.2 of Macaca mulatta. Lineage (NCBI taxonomy): Eukaryota > Metazoa > Chordata > Mammalia > Primates > Cercopithecidae > Macaca > Macaca mulatta. Next base: position 13,574,221 of record NC_133417.1, read on the forward strand.
CCCAGCCTTGGGGAACTCCTGTCCCTCCCCGAATGTATTCAGCATTGTCATTGCTATGTGTCTATAATTTTCCTTTGCAACTAATCACATACATATGTATTGTCTCTTTCTTTTTCCTGTTTTTTTTTTTCTCTACATAGGGACTATACAGTTGAGAGTTCTGAGTTAAATGTAGTGGAACAATTTCGTTTGTGTAGTTAATATGATGTGTATTTGTTTCCTTTTAAATGCTGTTAGGTGAGAAACCCATTCTCCATTTCTAATATCATCTTTACTATTTTATTGCTTTCCATCACCAAGTCGATGATGAAGGTGAAAGTTCAGGAAATGCTACCCCAAAATATACCACTTTAAGCTTGAGGGCACTTGGGGAACCCCAAGTCAGGCCAAGTTTTTCTCTGTGTTTCTTTATCTGCCTAAAGAGAGAACCACCAAAAGGAGCTCAATTGTCCTGAATTCCTTCCTCTCTGGGAATCTTAACAACCAGAGAAGATTAACTCAAGGGACTAGAGGACACCACACCTAGATAGACTATCACTTGTTTTCAGGGCCCATTCATCTTTCCCCAAAATTGTTTATTCTCCACTAAATTGCCTACGTCCAGCCTCTGTTTTTCCCTATGAAGAGGATATATAAGCTTCTAGATCTCACTGGGTTTGTGTATATTCACCCTTCCTTCATGTTATGTACCCATGCACATAATAACTTTGTATATCTTTTCTCCTGTTAATTGGCCGACTGTCAATTTATATTATAGACTCAATTATCGAACATTACGAAAGTACAGGGAAAATGTTTCCTCTCTTACAAATGTGTGTGAGTTTGCAACTTCTAATAGGTTATAATATTCTTTTGTAGGAGTCATCTTTTTGGGCCATTGCAATTTTTTTTGTAAAATATACAGAACATAAAATGTACCCTTTTATCTGGTTTTAAGGGTATACATTTTTTTTTGGCATTAAGTACATTCACCTTGTAATGCGCCCATCACCAATATCCATTCTTGGAACATTTTCATCTTGCCAAACTAAAACACTGTACTTATTAAAAAATAATGATCCATTCCCCTATTTGCCCTGCCTCTGGCAATCTCCATTCTATTTCCTGTCTATATTACGTCTCTATAATTCCCTCATGTAAGAGAACAATACACTGCCCATTTGAGACTGGCTTATTTCACTTAGTATATTTTCCTCAAGATTCATTCATGCTGTAGCATGTATCCGAATTTTAATACATTTTAAGGTTGAATAACATTTCACTGTGTTTTGTTTATCCCCTCATTTGTCAGTGGACACTAGGCTTGCTTCCATCTTTTGGCTATTGAGAATAAGGCTGCTAGAAACATGAGTGAACAAATATCTCACATTTGGGTCTCTGCTTCCAATTATTTTGGGTACATGCTCAGAAGCAGAATTGTTGGACCTGAGGGTAATTCTAGGAGGAACCACCATACAGTTGTCAGTTGCAGCTTCACTATTTTACATTTCTACCAGCAATACACAGCATTCTAATTTATCCAAGCCGTGTCAAAACTTGTTATTTTCATTATTGTTATTTTTGTCGTCTGTTTTGTTTGATAGTGGCAATCCATCCTACTGGGTGTGTAGCGGTATCTCATTTTTGTTTTTATTTACATTTCCCTGATGATTGGTGATGTTGAACATCTTTTCATGTGCTTATTGCCCATTTAGATACTTCTTTGGAGAAATGCCTATTCAAGTTCTTTGTTTATTTTTGAATTGGGGTATTTGGGCTTTTTGTTGTTGTTGAGTTTTATGAGTTCTCTATATAATCTGGACATCAATCTCTAAACGTGGGCTAGAAAATATTTTTTCAAGTTCGGTTGGTTGTCATTTTATCTGTTGGTGGTGCCTTTTGAAGCACAAACATTTTAAATTTTGATAAAGTCCAATTTTTCTATTTCCACTTTGGTTGCCTGTTACTTTGGTGTCAGATCCAAGGAATCACTGCCAAATCCAATGCCCTGAGACTTTTCTCCTATGGTTTTTCTAAGGAATTTTTAGTTTTAGATCTTACATTTAGGTGTTTAATCTCTCTTGAGTTAATTTTTGTGTGTGAAGTAAACTAAAAAATTAGAATCTACCCTAATCTTTTGCATGGACATATTGATTTTTCTCAGCACCAATTATTAAAACAATTCTCATTTCACTCTCGAATGGTCTTAGAACTCTTGAAGAGAATCATTTGTCCATATATGTATGTCCTTTTTAAAATTATTTGTTCAAGTACATTGATCTGTATCTGTCTCTTTCCAGTACCAATCTACTTTGATTACTATAGCCTCGTAGTAAATTTGAAAATAGGAGAAATGAAGTCTCCAACTCTTTTCTTTTTATTCAACATTCCTTTAGCTATGCAGAATCCCTTGATATTTCATATTAATTTTAGAATGAATATGTTTTTTCTGTAAGAACCTTGTTGAGATTTTTACAGGTTTAGCATTGAATCTGTAGATCACTTTGGGTAGTGTTGATGTTTCAACAATATTTCAATCCATAAGCACAGGGTTTGATACCATTTACTGGTGGTTCTTTTCATTTCTTTCAGCAATTTCCTTTCTTTTCCTCTCAGTTTTTAATGTATAAGCCATTGGCCTTTCTGATTGTTTTTTTCTGAAGTTTTTTAAATTTGTTTTTAGTGCTATAGTAAGTAGAATTATTCTTGTTATTTGCTTTTCTTTTCTTTTTCTTAAATTTTATTTTATTTTGAGTTCTGGGGTAAATGTGCAGGAAATACCAGTTTGTTACATAGGTAAATGTATGCTATGGCAGTTTGCTGCAGCCATCAACCCATCACCTTGGTATTAAGCCCCACATGCATTAGCTATTTATTCTGATGCTCTCTCTCCTCCAACCCCCCAAAAAAGATCCAGTGTGTGTTGTTTCCCTCCCCATGTCCATGTGTTCTCATTGTTCAGCTCCCACTTATGTGTGAGAACATGCAGTGTTTGGTTTTCTTTTACCCTGTTAGTTTGCTGAGGATGATGGCTTCCACCTTCATCCACGTCCCTGCAAAGGACATGCTCTCATTCCTTTTTATGGCTGCATAGTATTCTAGGATGTATATGTATCACATTTTCTTTATCCAGTCTGTCATTGGTGGGCAATTGTGTTGATTCTATGTCTTTGCTATTGTGACTAGTGCTGGAATAAACATATGTGTGTATGTATCTTTATAATAGAATGATTTATATTTCTTTGGGTATACACCTAGTAATGGTATTACTGGGTCAAATGGTATTTCTGGTTCTAGATCTTTGAGGAATCACCACACTGTCTTCCACAATGGCTGAACTAGTTTACATTTCCACCAATGGTGTAAAAGCATTTCTATTTCTCTACAGTCTTGCCAGCATCTATTTTTTTCTTGACTTTTTAATAATTACCATTCTGACTGGCATGAGATGGTACCTCATTGTGGTTTTGATTTGTGTTCCTCTATTGATCAGTGATGCTGAGTTTTTTTTCATATGATTCTTGGCCACATAAATGTCTTCTTTTAAGAAGTGTCTATTCATGTTCTTTGCCTACTTTTTGATGGAGCTTTTTTTTTTTTTTCCCCTTGTAAATTTGTTTAAGTTCCATGTAGATTTTGGATAGTAGACCTTTGTCAGAAAGGTAGTTTGCAAAAATTTTCTCCCATTCTGTAGGTTGCCTGTTCACTCTGATGATAGTTTCTTTTTCTGTACAGAAACTCTTTGGTTTAATTAGATACCATTTTGTCAGTTTTGGCTTTTGTTGAAAATCCTTTTGGCATTTTTGTCATGAAGTCTTCCTATGCCTATATCCTGAATGGTATTGCCCAGATGTTCTTCCATGGTTTTTAAGGTTTTGGTTTTTACATTTGAGTCTTAATGTATCTTGAGATAACTTTTGTATAAGGTGTAAGGAAAGGGTCCAGTTTCAGTTTTCTGCGTATGGCTAGCCAGTTTTCCCAGCACCGTTTATTCCATAGAGAATCTTTTCCTTATTTCTTGTTTTTGTCAGGTTTGTTGAAGATCAGATGGTCGTAGATGTGTGATCTTATTTCTGAGCTCTCTATTCTGTTCCATTGGTCTATGTGTCTGTTTTGGTACTAGTACCATGCTGTTTTGGTTACTGCAGACTTGTAGTATAGTTTGAAGTCAGGCAACATGATGCCTCAAACTTTCTTCTTTTTACTTTGGATTGTCTTGGCAATATGGGATCTTTTTTGGTTCCATATGAATTTTAAAGTAGATTTATCTAACTATGTGAAGAATGTCAGTGGTAGTTTGATGGGAATAGCATTTAATCTATAAATTACTTTGCGCAGTATGGCCATTTTCACAATATTGATTCTTCCTATCCACAAGGATGGAATGTTTTTCCATTTGTTTGTGTCTTATTTCCTTGAGGAGTGGTTTGTAGTTCTCAATGAAGAGGTCCTTCACATCCCTCGTTAACTTTATTCCTAGGTATTTGATTCCCTTTGTAACAATTGTGAATGGGAGTTCATTCATGATTTGGCTCTCTGCTTGTCTATTTTTGGTGTATAGGAATGTCTGTAATTTCTGCACTTTGATTTTGTATCCTGAGACTTTGCTGAAGTTACTTATCGGCTTAAGGAGATTTGGGGCTGGGACAATGGGGTTTTCTAGATACAGCATCATGTCTTCTGCAAAAAGAGACAATTTGACTTCCTCTCTTCCTATTTGAATACACTTTATTTCTTTATCTTGCCTGACTGCCCTGGCCAGAACTTCTAATACTATGTTGAATAAGAGTGATGAAAGAGGGCATTCTTGTCTTGTGCTGGTTTTCAAACGGAATGCTTCCAGCTTTTGCCCATTCAGTATGATATTGGTTGTGGGTTTGTCATAAATGGCTCTTAGTTTTTGAATTATGTTCCATGAATACCTAGTTTATTGAGAGTTTTTAACATGAAGAGATGTTGAATTATATTGAAGGCCTTTTCTGCATCTATTGAGATAATCATGTGGTTTTTGTCATTAGTTCTGTTTATGTTATGAATTATGTTTACTGATTTGCATATGTTGAACCAGCCTTGCATTCCAGGGATAAAGCTGACTTGATCGTGGTAGATAAGCTTTTGGATGTGCTGCTGGATTCAGTTTGCCAGTATTTTATTGAGGATTCTTGCATTGATGTTTATCAGTGATATTGGCCTAATGTTTTCTTTTTTCATTGTGTCTCTGCCAGGTTTTAGTATCAGGATGATGCTGGCCTCATCAAATGAATTAGGGAGAAGTCCCTCCTTCTCAATTATTTGGAATAGTTTCAGAAGGAATGGTACCAGCTCCTTTTTATAACTCTGGTAGAATTTGGCTGTGAATCCATTTGGTTCAGGACTTTTTTTGTCATTGGTAGGCTATTTATTACCATCTGAATTTCAGAACTTGTTATTGATCTATTCGAGGATTTGACCTCTTTCTGGTTTAGTCTTGGGAGGCTGTATCTGTCCAGGAATTTATCCATTTCTTCTAGATGTTCTAGTTTATTTAAAGTAGCTTTATCTAATTCTGTGAAGAATGTCACAGAATGTTTATAATATTAATGTTTGTATTTTTGTGGAGTCAATGATATCCCCTTTTATCATTTTACATTGTGTCTTTTTCATTATTCTATCTTTTCTTCTTTATTAGTCTAGCTAGCAGTCTATGTTATTAATTTTTTCAAAAAAAACCAGCCCCTGGATTCATTGACTCTTTGAAGGATTTTTCATGTCTCTATCTCCTTCAGTTCTGCTCTGATATTAGTTATTTCTTATCTTCTGCTAGCTTTTGGGTTTTTTTTTTTTTTTTTTTTTTTGCTCTTGATTCTCTAGTTTTTTAGGTTGTGATGCTAGGGTGTCAATTTGAGATCCTTCTAGCTTTCTGATGTGGGCATTTAGTGCTATAAATTTACTTCTTAATACTGCTTTAGCTGTGTCCCAAAGATTCTGGTATATTTTATGTTTGTTCTCATTGGTTTCAAAGAACTTCTTGAAATCTGCCCTAATTTCATTATCTACCCAGGAGTCATTCAGGAACACGTTGTTCAATTTCCATGAATTTGTGTGGTTTTGAGTGAGTTTCTTAATATTGAGTTGTAATTTGATTGCACTGTGGTCTGAGAGACTGATCGTTATGATTTCAGTTCTTTTGCATTTGCTGAGGAGTATTTTACTTTCAATTATGTGACTGATTTTAGAGTAAGTGCCATTTGGCACTGAGAAGAATGTATATTCTATTGTTTGGGGCTGGAGACTTCTGTAGATATCTATCAGGTTCACATGATCCAGAGCTGAGTTCAAGTTCTGAATATCTACTAATTTTCTGTTTTGATGATCTGTCTAATATTGACAGTGTGATGTTAAAGTCTCCCACTATTATTGCTTGGGAGTCTAAGTCTCTTTGTAGGTCTCCGAGAACTTGATTTGTGAATCTGGGTGCTCCTGTATTGGGTTCATATATATTTAGGTTGCTCTTCTTGTTGAATTGAGCCTTTACCATCACATAATGCCCTTCATTGTCTTTTTTGATCTTTGTTGGTTTAAAGTCTGTTTTGTCACAAAAATAGGATTGCAACTCTTGCTTTTCTCTGCTTTCTACCTGTATGGTAAATTTTCCTCCATTATCTTGAACCTATGTGTGTCTTTTCACATGAGATGGGTCTCCTGAATACAGTACACAAATAGGTGTTGGCTTTTAATCCAATTTGCCAGTCTGTGTCTTTTAATTGGGGCATTTGGCCCATTTACATTAAAGGTTAATATTGTTATGTGTAAATTTTATAATGTCATCATGATGCTAGCTGGCTCTTTTGCACACTAGTTGATGCAGCTTCTTGATAGTGTCATTGGTATTCGCATTTCAGTGCATTCTGCAGTGGCTGGTAACAGATTTTCCTTTCCATATTTAGTGCTTCCTTCAGGACCTCTTGCAAAGCAGGCCTGGTGGTGACAAATTCTCTCAGCATTTGCTTGTCTGAAAAAGGATTTCATTTCTCCTTCGCTTATGAAGCTTAGTTTGGCCAGATATGAAATTCTGGGTTGAAAATTATTTTCTTTATGAATGTTGAATATTGGTCCCCACTCCCTTCTGGCTCATTGGGTTTCTGCTGAGAGGTCCACTGTTAGTCTGATGAGCTTCCCTTTGTAAGCGATCTGGCCTTTCACTCTGGCTGCCCTTAACAGTTTTTCTTTCATTTCAACCTTGGAAAATCTTATGATTATGTGTTTTCAGGTTGATCTTCTTGTGGTCCACAGAGATCACAGCCATCCCTCCCGCTAGAGATTCAGGCCCAGGGAGATCTTAGTTCTGTCCCCAGTCTTCTGGCTGGAGTTTCTGGAGTTCCTGCAGGGAGGCTACGCCCAGTGAGAAAGGATGGGTGGGTGTCTGGCCTAAAGAGGCAGTCTGGCCAGGGTCTGCCTGAGCCAGCTTCAGTGATGGCTGCCGCTCCTCTCCCAGGGAGCTCAGATGGCTTAGACAGCAGGTAGCCATGGTGATGACGGCTGCTCCACCCCCTGGGAACTCGGTAGTCTTAGGCAGATTCTAGCTGAGTAGCTGTTGAGAATCCACACAGTTCTGTGGTTAGGATCCAAGGCTCTGGTGGCATGGGTTCATGAGTAGGATCTTCTGATCTATGAGTTGCACAGATCGATGGAAAAAGCACGGGTCCCCAGGTTATGTAACATGTTCACTTACTATCTCCCTTAGATGGGAGAGGGTGCTTCCCTTGCCCCATGTGGCCCTCAGGTGGGCCGATGCACCACCTTGCTTTTTTTTGCTCTCTGTGAGTCACACCAACAGCCTCGTCAGTCCTGATGATAGAGCCTCAATATCTCGGGTGTCAGTGCAGGATTTGCATGCAGTTTTGGTTCTTTTCAGTAGGAGCGTTCGACTGCCACTGCTTCTAGTCAGCCATCGTGGCCCCACCTGTTCTTTCCTTTCAGGTTGTTTATCGTTAGCACATAAAGTGCCAACTTCTTTTGGTATATTCATTTTGTATCCTGTATCTTTTCAGAATTCATTTACTAGTTACAACAATTTTCTTTTTATGTGATGTCTTTAGGGTTTTCTACATATAAGATCATGTCATTTGAAAACAGAAAATTTTACTTCTTGAAAATTTGGATTTTTTTTTTTTTTTTGGCATAATTTCTCTGGCTAGCCCTCCTACTACTATGTTGAAAAAATGGAAAAAACAGACACCCTTTTTTTCCCTAATCTTTGGGGAAAAGCTATCATCTTTTAACACTGAATGTAATATCAGTTGTGGGTTTTTCAAATATTGACTTTATCTTCCTGAGGAACTTCCTTTTATCCCAACATATGGATGATTTTATCAAGGAAAGGTGTTGAATTTTGTTGAACGTTGTTATTTCCAATTGATTAGAGTGTTATTAAACTCCTCCATTTCCTTAATAATATTTTAATTGTTCCAGCCATTTTTAAAAGTAGAATATTGAAATTATCTTCCATTATTGCGGAATAATTTATCCCTTCATTATTTGCTTCACATATGTGAAAACTCTAACACTTGGTACATGTATGTTTTTACTTGTTACATATCTTCTTGGTGAATCTACATTTTTGTTTCTATATAGTTTCCTTCTTTAGGTCCTTTTACAGTTTTGAAATTAAAATCTATTTGATATTAGCTATTCCTCCCCTCTTTTGGTTAATATATTGATGGAAGGTATATATTTTTTCATCTTTTTACTTTCAATTAATGCATGTTCTTAGATCTAAAATGAGACAGCATATACTTGAATCATGGTTTCTGTTTTTTTTGTTTGTTTTTATGCAGAGTCTCGCTCTATTGCCAGGCTGGAGTGCAATGGCACAATCTTGGCTTAATGCAACCTCCACCTCCTGGGTTCAAGCAATTCTCCTGCTTCAGCCTCCCAAGTAGCTGGGACTACAGGAGCATGCCACCACACCCAGTTAATTTTTTTTTTTTTATTTTTAGTAGAGACAGGGTTACACCATGTTAGTCAGGATGGCCTCAATCTCTTGACCTCATGATCTGCCCGCCTTGGCCTCCCAAAGTGCTCGGATTCTGTTTATTTCTTGTCATTGAAAAATTTAAATCATTTGCATTTGAAGTAAATACTAATAAGGAATAACTTACTTCTGCTATTTTTTGTTTGTTTGGTGCATGTCTTTCAGTTTTGTTCTCTTTTCTATTAATATTACTGCCTTACTTTTAAAAAACGTAGTGACAAATTTGGATCTCCTTCTCATCTCTTTTACACACATTCTAGACATATATTCTTTGTGGCTAATATGTGGATTTCATATAACTTTCTCATGTTTTAATAATCTATTTTAAATTAATACGAAGTTAACTTCAATTGCATACAAAAATTCTACCTGCTTACAGACTAATTCCTCTATTATTTTACATTATTGATGTCACAAATTACATCTGTATATATTTTGACCTCATTCTCATAGATTCAAACTATGTTTATGCATTTGCCTTTAAAATTCTGTAGAAAAAAAAAAGTGGAGTTACAAACCAAAATCAAAATACTACTACTTTTTTTTGTCCATGAATGTACCCTTAACAGATAGCTATATATTTTCATATGACTTTAAGTAACTGTTATTTGTTTTATTTTAGCTTGCAGACACTAGCATTTCTAATAGGGCAAGTGTAACAGCAATAAATACTCTCAACTTTTGTTTCTCTTGAAATACCTTGATTTCCCCTTCATCTTTAATAGGCAGTTTTGACAGATCTAAAATTTCTGTTTTACAGGTTTACTTTGTTCCTTTTTCTACTTTAAATATATATTCCCACTGCCTTCTGACAACAAAGTTTCCTGCTGACAAATCTGCTGTTAACCAACTTGAAAACCCCTTTTAAGTGACAGGTCACAATTCTCTTGCTGCTTTCAAGATTCTCTCTTTGTGTTTGGCTTTTGACAGTTTGATTATAACATGTCTCAGTGTGGGTCTCTTCAGAGAATCCTATTTTTTTTTAAGTTTCTTGTATGTAGATACATGCCATTCCTCAAATTCAGGACATTTTTAGCCACTATTTTTTCCAAGAATTCCTCTGCCCCTTTCTCTCTCTTATCTTCCTCCAAGACTCTCTAACTGGTCTGCTTAACGCTGTCTCACAAGTTCTTTAGGCTCTGTTTACATTTTCCATTCCTTTTTATTCCTGCTCTCAGTCAACAATTTCAATTGTTCTGTCCTCAGGTTTGCTGATTATTTCCTCTGCTTATTTAAATCTACTGTTGAACCTCTCTCATAATATTATTTTCAATTTTGTTAGTATACTTTTCAGCTCCAGAATTTCTACTTAAAATAATACTGCTCTTTTTTTAATATTCTCATTGTCTTCATATGCCATTTTCATGGTTTATTTTAGTTTTTGTGTCCACAGTTTTCTTTAGCTCTTTAAGCCTATTTAAGACAGTAGTTTTAAAGTTGAGAAAGGTCATAAAAGAAAGTAACAGATGCCATATGTGGTGATATATGAAAACAAAAGGGACCAAAAAATCTTTATATGCCTGGGACAAGTGGTTTCAAGTAGAAAAATACAATATAACACTTAAGCCATTGAGAAGCTTTTCATTTTCCAAAGTCTAACTCGAGTCTAACATTTTCTCCATGGTGTTTACATATCACAGCATCTTCTACTTCCTCTGTGGTCCTTCTCGGCCTGAAATCGAAGCTATGTCACCTTTCCCCATCTGAGTTCCCAGTCAGGCAAAACAGAAATTTGTCCTCTGGTGCCACTTTACAGAAAGGTTAGACCTTTGGAAATGTATGCTGCTCTGCTTCTTTCCTGTCCGAGAAAGGGAACCAAGAGCTAGGCTGCTTCTTCAAGATTTTCCCATGCCAGGAAAGGTGTGGAGTAAAGTTAAGTAAAAATGCCATGAAATTTCCTATTATTTGGAGGTGGCTTTTACTGGATTGGGCGTTTGCTTGGTTGATGCAGATCTTTGACTGATTTCTGTAGCTTTTGTAGTTACTTTAGCGATCCTTAGTTTTTGTTTTTTTCTTGGTGATCAAGAGCCAAGCTTCATAATCTGTCATCTTGTTGATTTTTCACTATAGTTACAAATTTTTAAAAAAAGTATTTATATAACAAAAACATAGTGTCTGCAAAAAATAAGTCTCCATTAATGAGGAATCATTCTTAAATAAGTCAATGAGGTCATGGAAAGGGAAAAATGTGAAAAAAACAACATGTGGCTAACATCCTAAAAAAGGGAGAAATCATGATGGGTGGGCAGATCAGGACATCAATACAGGACCAAAAAAGGCCTCATGAAGGAGACTTTTATAGACAGACGTGTCAGAGGAAGCCTTCAATGAAATTTTTTTAAAATACAAGAAAAATAAAGAAGCTAGGGGAAAATGTTGTGTGTGTGTGTGTGTGTGTGTGTGTGTGTGTGAATATTTTAAGTAGAAGAGTTTGGTTAAAAGTGAAAGTACATTATGAATTTGCATATATGAACGTAACAATGTGTTAGAGAATTTTGAAAGCTTTTAACTCATTTAATTTTTCTAATAACACTATACACAGGTACAATTTCTATTTATGTTTGAGAAACTGAGGCAAAGAGAGGTCAAGTAATTTGCCAAAATTATAAATACATATCCAAGGGCTTTAACTTGAACCCAGGAAACCAAGCATTTAATAGTATTTAATCATTGCAACAAATCTGTAACAAAGGCAGTATTCTTATCTACATTTTATCCATGTGAAAATTGAGGCACAGAGAACATAATTAATTTGCTCAAGACCATATTGCCTTAGACAATTTTTTTTTTCTGGCCTACATCCCAAGCCCACATGCCCAACCACTATGGGTAAGAAATTAACGAAAAAAAATTGGTGGGGAAGTTGCGTGACAGAGTCAATTAGAATGTGAGAATAAGGAGATTCAACCTGATTCTGTATATAATTAGAGGCCTTTGAATTTCTTTTTTTGTCAAACGTATGCATTTATTTTTGAGTGGGAATAAACTGATCTGTCTTCAGAAAGATTAATCTGACAGGATTTTGAGAACAAAGGGATACTTTTAGAAGACTATTTCTCTAGGGGTGACCGTATGCACAGAGGCCCTGAAAAAGATGACAGCAGTAGGAAGAGAGGGCAAAGGGAAAAGACTCCATGACCTTCAAGAGATGGCACACGCTGAATATTGAATACAAAGGAAAAATGCACTGGGCAAACTATGAAAGTTTTGCTTCCAAGGTATTGGTAATAGGTTGTGATGTTAGCAGCAGTCAGGTAGTTTTCGGTTTTCTTAAGTCAATGGAGAAATATTTGTTAAGTGCTGTATATGTAAAAGACACTGTGCTAATGATTATGCTGGGAATTACTCAGTATACAAAGAAGTATAAGATGCTCAAGATTTTTGCCCTCCTTATCTGTCTCTTTCTCTCTTTCATCTTTTTTTGTCTTCTCTCCCTCTCTTCCATCCTTTCATCTTTCCCTATTTATTTCCTTCTTTTTTCTTCTACCTTCCTTCCTTCTTTTTATTTCATTCCTTTTTTCTTTCTTCCTTTCCTTGCATTCTTCTTGCAAATGTATACATTTTTTTCCTACTCTGTTTTAGGCACTGTTTAAGGCACTGGGGATTTGGTGGTGAATAAGACCATATCCCTGCCTTTACCTTCTCGAGGGAGATGACAGTTAATAAATAGGTTAATAAATTAACTTAAAACCAAATTTCAGGCTTATACTTTGAAGGAAAAAAAGGCTAAGAAATAAGATGGTGTTAGAAGAGATAGATGTGGCTATTTTAAATAAGAAAATTAGAAAAGAGCTCTCTGAATTTTAGGAAAAATCTCAAGAGTTGAGAATATAGAGCTCTATGTGTCTCAAGTGAAAATTAGGCCTTTTTTTAAAAAATTATAATTTGTTTTCTTTATTCCTTTTTTTTTTTTTTCGAGATGGAGTCTCACTCTGTCACCTAGGCTGGAGTGCAGTAGCGCGATCTCAGCTCACTGCAACCTCTGCCTCCCGGGTTCAAGTGATTCTCCTGCCTCAGCGTCCTGAGTAACTGAGATTACAGGCATGCGCCAACATACACAGCTAATTTTTGTATTTTTAGTGGAGACGGGGTTTCACCATGCTTGCCAGGCTGGTCTTGAACTCCCGACCTCAGGCGATCCACCTGCCTCGGCCTCCCAAAGTGCTGGAATTACAGGCATGAGCCACCGCACTCATGCAGTGAATGAAATATTTTCAAGGGATAAAATGAAAATAAAATATTATAAAATAAATTAAAATACTTTATTTTCATTTTATCCCTTGAAAATACTTTGTGTGTGCTTTATAATATCTATAAATAGATAGAATAGTATATTTTCACAGATTACAACAGATATACATATAATTCATGCTTTAGGTTTTTTGATGATAGAGGTGTGTAATAAAAAAGTACAGAGTCAGCTGATGTCTACAAGTCAGTTGTTGCAAGATTTCTTGCTACTTCCTCCATCTTTGAATCCAATTGAGAGCTCATCTCTATGTGTGTTCTGGTTGACTTTATGTACCTTGTCACTTAGACTGTGTAAATTTCACAGCATTTTTATAGGTATTCTATTGTCTCTTATGACCTGTCTCATAGGGAATCCCTTTTCTCACAAGTGAACATGTCCTCTGTTGTCTCAATATAGTTTCTCAATATTGGCTGTATACTAGAATCACCCAGAAAGCCTTTTTGTTGTTGTTGATACATAATAACTGTACATATTTATGGAATACATGTGATATTTCAATACATGTATAGAATGTGTAATGATCAAGTCAAGGTATTTAGAACATTCTTCACCCCAGCATTTATCTTTCTTTGTGTTGAGAACACCTCAAATCTTATCCTCTAGCTTTTTAAAAATATATTTCAAATATAGTCACTCTACTGTGCTACTGAACACTACAACTTATTTTTTCTATCTAATTGTATATTTGTACCCGTTAACTAAGTTATCTTTATTCCCTCCTTCCACCTACATACATTCTTCCCAGCCTCTGGTAACTATTATTCTACTCTTTATCTCCTTGAGATAACTGTTTAACTCCCACACATGAATGAGACATGCAACATTTGTCTTTTATGTGCTTAGCTTATTTAATTTAACATTATGACCTCCAATTCCATCTATGGTGCTGCAAATGAAAGGAGTTCATTCTCTTTTATGAACAAATAGTATTCCATTGTGCATAAATGCCATATTTTTAATCCATTTACCCACTGATGGACACTTATATTGATTCCATATCTCTGCTATTGTAAATAGTGCTGCAACAAACATTTGATACATTGATTTCCTTTCCTTTCCTCTCCTTTCATCCAACAGTGAGATTGCTGAATTGTACGATAATTCTATTTTTTGTTTTTTGATACATCTGCACACTGCTTTCCATGATGGTTACACTAATGGACACTCACCAACAGTGTTTAAGAGTTTTCTTTTCTCTGCATTCTCACCAGCATCAGTTTTGTCTTTTTGATAACAGTCATTCTGAGTAAAAGGATGTCTCATTGTGATTTTAATTTGCATTTCCCTGATGATTGGTAATGTTGAATATTTTTTAATGTATCTATTGACCATTTGTATGTCTTCTTTTGAGGAAGTTCTATTCATGTTATTTGCCAACTTTTTGTTTTGTTTTCTTTCTTTTTTATGAGAGGGAGTCTCATTTTGTGGCCCAGGTTGGAGTGCAGTGGCATGATCTCAGCTCACTGCAATCTCCACCTCCTGGATTCCAGAGATTCTCCTGCCTCAGCCTCCCGAGTAGCTGGGACTACAGGCACACACCACCAGGCCCGGCTAATTTTGTATTTTTTAGTAGAGATAAGGTTTCACCATATTGGCCAGGCTGGTCTCAAACTCCTGACCTCATGACACACTCGCCTCGGCCTTCCAAAGCACTGGGATTACAGGCGTGAGCCACCACGCCTGGTCATTTGCCCACTTTTTCATGAGATTATTATTATTTTTTGTTATTGGATATTAGTCCATTGTCAGATGAACATTTTGTAGATGTGTTCATCCATTCGGCTGGTGTCTCTTTTTTCTGTTTTTTTTTCTCTTTTTGCTTAGAGTTTTTTTTAGTTTTATATAGTCCCATTTGTCTATTTTTGTTTATATTGCTTGTGCTTTTGAGGCCACAGCTATAAAATTTTTACTTATACTAATGTTCTAGAGTATTTCCCCAATGTTTCCTTTTAGAAGTTTTATCATTTGGGGTCTTACATTTAATTCTTGGTTCCACTTTGAGTTGATTTTTGTATATAGGGAGAAATATGTCTCTAGTTTTCTTCTTCTGCATCTAGATATATAGTTTTCCTAGCTCCATTTATTGAAGAGGGTATCATCTCTCCGGTGCCATATTTGGTGTGTTTGTTAAAAATAAGTTAGCTGTAAATATGAGGACTTATTTTTTGGTTCTCTGCTCTGTTTCATTGGTTTATGAATCTATTTTTATACTTATACTATATTGTTTTGGTTACTATAACCTTGTAGTATATTTTAAAATTAGGTAGTTTTGGTTACTATAACCTTGTAGTATATTTTAAAATTGGGTAGTTTGATGGCTAGAGCTTTCTTCTTTTTGCTCAAGATTATTTTAGCTTTTGGAGAGCTTTTCTGGTTTTATACAAATTTTAAAGCTTTCACCCTATTTTGTGAAAAAGTTCGTTGGTATTTTGGTAGGGATTGCATTGAATCAGTAGATTGCTTTGGGTGGTATAATCATTTTAACAATATTAATTTTTCTAATTCATGAGTATGAGATGTCTTTCCATTTTTTTTTTGTTTTTTTTCTTCAATATATTTTTTTCTTTTTTCCCCTTAAACTTTTATGTTAGATCCAAGGGGTAGATGTGCAGGGGTGTTACCTGGGTATATTGTATGATACTGAGGTTTAGACTACAAGTGACCCCATCACCCAGGTACTGAGCATAGTACCCAAGAGTTAATTTTTCACTCTTGTTCCCCCTCTCTTCCTTCTCCTTCTAGTCATCCCTAGTTTCTATTGTTGCCATCTTTATGTCCATAAGTAACCAGTGTTTAGCTCCCACTTATAAGTTAGAGCATGCAATATTTTATTTTCTGTTTCTGTGTTAATATGCTTAGAATGATGGCCTCCACCTGCATCCATATTGCTACAAATGACATGATGTCATTATTTGTTATGGCTCCATACTATGCTGTGACGTATATGTACTACATTTCCTTTATACAGCCCACCATTGCTGAGGTCCTAGGTTGACTCCTTGCCTTTGCTATTGTGAACAGGGCTGTAATGAACATGTGAGTTCATATGTCTTTGTGGTAGAATAACTTTTTTTCTTTGGAGTATATATTTAGTAATGGGGTTTCTGGATTGCACGGTAGTTGTTTTCTGAGAAATCTTCATAGTGTTTTCCATAATGACTTCACTAATTCATACTCTCACAAGCAGTACATAAGAGTTTCCTTTTCTGTATATCTTCACCAGCATCTGTCTTTTGTTTGTTTGGTCTTTTGTGTAACAACCATTCCAAGTGAGGTAAAAGGATATCTTACTGTGATTTTGATTTGCATTTTCCTGATGACTGGTGATATTGAACTTTTTTTTTTTTTATGTTTGTTGGCTGCTAGCATATCTTCTTTTGAGAAGAATCTGTTCATGCTATTTGTCTATTTTTAATGGGGATTTTCAATTTTATTTGTACAACTGTTTAAGTTCTTCATGGATGCTAGATATTAGACCTTTGTCAGATGCATAATTTGTGAATATTTTCTCTCATTCTGTGGGTCTTCTGTTTACTCTGTTGATAGTTTCTTTTGCTGCGCAGAGGCTCTTTAGTTTAAGTCTCACTTGTCAATTTTTGGTTTTGTTTCAGTTGCTTTTGAAAACTTAGTCATAAATTCTTTGCCATTACCAATGTCTAGAATGGTGTTTTCTAGGTTTCCTTCTAAGATTCTTATATTTTGAAACTTTACATTTAAATTTTTAATTCATCTTGGGTTAATTTTTGTATATTGTGAAAGTATTCAGTGTCATTGTTCTGCATATGGCTTGCCAGCTATCCCAGCACCATTTATTGAAGAGAGTTATTTCCCCCTTATTTATTTTTGTCAACTTTTTCAAAGATCAAATGGCTGTAGGCGTGTGACTCTATTTCTGGGCTCTCTATTCTGTTCCGCTGCTCTATGTGTCTGCTTTTGTATCAGTACTGTGTTGTTTTGGCTACTATAGCCTTATGGTATCATTTGAAGTTGAGTAGTGTGATGCCTCCAGCTTTGTTCTTTTTACTTCAGATTGCTTTGGCTATCTGGGCTCTTTTTTGGTTTCACAAGAATTTTAGCAAAATGTTTTTCCAATTCTGTGAAAAATGATGTTGGCAGTTGAACCTAAGTAGCATTGAATCTGTAGATTACTCTGGGAAGTATGGCCATTTTAATGATACTGATTCTTTCAACCTATGAGCATGGTATATATTTCCATTTGTTTGTGTCACCAATGATTTCTTTTAGCAGTGTTTTGTAGTTCTCCTTGTAGAAAACTTTCATCTCTTTGGTTAGATGTATTTACAATAATTTTTCTGTAACTATTACAAACTGGACTGCATTATCATTCTTCATTTGGCCCTCAACTTGAATTGTATTGATGTATAGAAATGCTACTGAGTTGTTTACATTGAATTTGTATCTTGAAACCTTGATAAAATTCTTCATCAGTTCTAACAGCCCTTTGGCAGAGTCCTTAGGGTTTTCTAAGTATAGAATTATATAATCAGTAAAAATAGATTGACTTCCTCTTTTCTGATTTGAATGCTTTTATTCAATTCTCTTACCTAGGTTGCTCTTCCAGCACTTGTAGTACTATATTGAACAGGAGTGATAAGAATGGGCATCCTCGTCTACTTCCAGGTCTCAAGGGAAATACTTCCATTTTTGCCCAGTCAGTATAATGTTGTCTGTGGGCTTATCATAGATGGCTCTTATTATTTTGAAGTATGTTCCTTTGATGCTTTGTTTCTTGAGGGTTTTTATCGTGAAGGGATGTTGCATTTTACTGAAAGCTGATTCAATGTCTATTAAGATAATAATAATGTTTTTTAATTTAATTCTCTTTATGTGGCAAATTACATTTATTGATTTGCATATGTTTAACCAACCCTGCACCCCAGGAAGGAAGCCTACTTGATCATGGTGAATTAACCTTTTGATGTGCTGTAGAATCCAGTTTTCTAGTATTTTGTTGAGGATTTTTGCATCTTATGTTCATCAGTGACACAGGCTTGTAGTTTACTTTTTTGTTGCATCTTTGTCTGGTTTTGGTATCAGGGTGATGTTGGCTTCATAGAATCAGTTAGGGAGGAGTTCTTTCTCCTCAATTTTTGCAAATATTTTCAGTCGAATTTATTCCAGCTCTTTTTCATACATCTCATAGAATTTGGCTTTGAATCCATCTGGTTCAGGGCTTTTTTGGTTGGTAGATTTTTTTATTACTGTTTCAATTTCAGAACTCATTATTGATCTGATCAGTGTTTCCATTTCTTCATGATTAAGTCTCAGGAGTCAGTGTGTTACCAGGAGTTTATCCATTTTCTATAGATTTTCTAGTTTGTGTGTGTAGAGATGTTTATAATAGTTGCTCCAGTCTTTTGGTATTTCTGTGAGATCAGTTGTAATGTCACCTTTGCCATTGCTAATTGTGCTTATTTGAATCTTCTTTCTTTTTTTTTTTTCTGTGTTAATCTAGCTAGTAGTCTATTGGTCTTGTTCAGGCTAAAAAAATAAAAAATAAATTAAAAAGAAACACAACTTTTGGGCCATACCAGATATTTTGGTATATATCAAAGAACTTTTAAATTTCTGCTTTGATTTTATCATTTATGCAAAAGTCATTCAGGAGCCAATTTTTAAATTTCCATATAATTGCGTGGTTTTGAGAGATCTTATTGGTATTGATTTCTATTTTTACACCACTGTGGTCCAAGAGTATGGTGGTATAATTTTTATTTTTTAAAATTTATTGAAACTTGTTTTATTGTTGAGCATGTCGTGGGTCTTGGAGTATGGTCTGTGTGAAGAGAAAAAGAATGTATAATCTCTGGATGATGAGTGAAATATTCTGTGAATATCATTAGCTCCAATTGTTCATGTGTTGTGTTTAAGTCCAGAATTTCTTTGTAAGTTTTCTGCCCCAGTGATCTCTTCAGTGCGTTCAGTGGAGTGTTGAAGTCCCCCACTATTATTGTGTGGTTTTCTAAGTCTTTTCTCAGGTCTAGATGTGTTTGTTTTATGAATTTCACACTGCAATGTTGGGTGTGTATATATTTGGGACAGTTAAGTCTTTTTGTTCAATGAAACTGTGTATCATTATGCTGTGTCCTCCTTGGTCTTTTTTTTTTCTTTCTGTTATTGGCTTAAAGTCTGTTTTATCTGGTGTAAGAATAGAGACCCATGCTCTTTTTCATTTTCTGTTTGCCTGGTAGATCTTTCTCCAAGCCCCTATTTTGAGCCTATGGATGTCATTACATGTGAGATGGATCTCTTGAAGAGAGCAGACAGATGGGTCTTGTTTTTGTAACCACCTTTCAGTCTGTGCCTTTTATGTGGGGTGTTTAGGCCATTTACTTTCAAGGTTAATATTAACATGTGACGTTTTGGTTCTTTTGTGAAGCTGTTAGCTGCTTGCTTTGTTATATCTATTGTGTGGTTGTTTTATAGGGTCTGTAGGCTGTGTACTTACGTGTGCTTTTGCTGTAGCAAGTATCATTCTTTTATTTTCATTTTTAGAATTTCCTGAAAGATCTCTTGTAAGGCTGGTCTAGTGGTAACGAATTCCCTTAATTGCTTTCTTGCCTGGAAAATATTTTATTTCCCCTTGACTTATAAAGCTTAGTCTGACAGTATTTAAAATTCTTGGTTTGAATTTCTTTTCTTTAAGAATGCTGAAGATAGGCCCCCATTCTTACCTGGCTTGTAAGGTTTCTACTGAGAAGTCTGCTGCTAGCCGGATAAACTTCCCTTTGTACATGATCTGCCCTTTTTCTCTAGCTACCTTTAAGATTTTTCTTTGACATTAACATTGGACAATTTGGTAATTATATGCCTTGGTGATGTTGGTTTTGTATAGTATCTTGCAGGCATTCTCTGTTTTATTTTTTAAATCTGGATGTCTAACAAGATTAGGGAAGTTTTTTTTTAATATTCCATCAAATATATTCTCCTTCTATTTCAGAAATGTTAATAATTCATAGGCTTGGTTGTTTTACATAATCCTATGTTTCTCAAAAACTGTTTATTTTTCTAAATTGTTTATCTTTTTGTTTGATGGAGTTATTTCAAAATGCTGGTTTTTAAGCTCTGAAATTCTTTCTTCTGATGGTTAGGTTTATTAATAAAGCTTTCAGTTATATTTTGAAATTTCTTAAGGGAGTTTTTCAACTCCAGAAGCTCTAATTGATTTTTTTAAAGGTGTTTATATTTTCCTTCATTACTTGAATTGCTTTAGAATTTACTTGCTTTGGTTTTAAACTTGTCTTGGATCTCATTGAAATCCATTGCAACCCATGCTTTGGATATGTTATCTGTCATTTTTGAGTTCCCATTTTGGTTTGGGAGCATTGCTGGAGACCTACTGTAATCCCTTGGTGGTATTACTTTCAGATTTCTCATAGTGCTAGGATTCTTGGACTTGCTCCTTCTCATCTGGAGACACTGGCACTTTAATTCTTGTAATTATTTTCATGCAGGTAGCATTTTTTCATCATTTTATGTTATTATTATTACATTCTCTTTCCCTTTCTCTTTTTAATCCTTGCTGGGAGGTGTGACCGTAGAGAATACTGAGAAGGGTCTTTGGCTTTGCCTCTATAGTTCTACGCACTTCTTTCAGCAGGTTATAGGCTATGGAGTTTAACCCACAAGCCCATAGATGGCACTTACAGGTAAGAGCTGACTATGACCAACATGGGTGCATATACGCTTCATTTTTATTTGTTGGCAGAAGCTTTCTGTTGCCTCAGATAATGGTCTGATATATGGAATGCACAGTGTTCTGAGCTTGCTTCTTAGCCCAGGGGACACATGAACCATACGTGAGACTGGACTGCGCAGATCCTCCTACTGGTCCCATGATGGCAGGCATAAGCATCAGCACTGAGGGAGAAGCCAGTGGGAAGTCAACAAGCACCCAGAGCTGTGCCTAGGCATAAAGCTGAGAAATCACCTCTGAAAAATCACCTCCGCATTAAGCTCTCTGCACATGAATTGAAGGGGGTAGGGGGCAGTCTAAACTTCTAATCCAGAAGATGGTTTCAGCAGGTTTTAGATGGTTTCTGATCTCAGATGCCTGGAGATATGTCAGATGCTACATGCAGCAGAGAGGTATCCCTTGTACCAAGATCTCTGCACAAGAATGCTGTGGTGATTCAGACTGCTGAACCAGGCAAGCAGGTGTTCTGAATGTCTAGAGATCTGCCTGTGCCTGTAGCAGAGATGGCTCTCCTTCACCAGGATCTCTGTGCAGAAAGGGTGAGGTGGATTAGGATGCTGATCCAGGCAAGCTGGTGCTCTGAATGCCTAGAGATCTACCTAGATGTGAAGCAGAGAAGGCTTTGTTGCACCACAATCTATGTCCAGGAAGGGTGGGGTGGCTCAGATTGTTGATTCAGACGAGTGGGTTCTCTGAATGCCTGGTGATCTGCCTGGATGTGAAGCAGAAAGGGCCTTCCTGCACCAGGATCTCTGCAAAGGAAGGGTGGGGCAGATAAGGCTGCTGATCCAGATGAACAGTGATCTGAATGGCTGAATCTGGAGCAGTGAGGGTTTCCCTGCATCAGGAGCTCTGCACAAGAGGGGCGGGTTACTCGGGCTGTTGAACAAAGCAAGCAGGTACTCTGAACGCCTGGAGATTTGCTGGCCATGTAGAAGAGAGGGTCCTCCTGTGCCAGAATCTCTGCACATTAAGGGTAGGGCATATCAGTCTGCTGATCCAGGCTAGGTGGTGGTCCAAATTCCTGGAGATTTGCCTCAGTATGGAACAAAGAGAGCCCCACTTTGCAACAATATATGCCCACGAATGTTGGGGCAGTTCCAGCTACTGAATTAGGTGGATGGGTGCTTTTCATTTTTGCAGACCTGCCCGGGCATGGAGCAGAGAGAGCTCTGCTGCACCAGGATCTATATTCAGGAAGGGTGGAGCAGTTCAGGCTGCTGAACCAGGTAAATGGGTACTCCAAATTCCATGGGATCTGCCCGGGTGTGGAGCAGAGAACCTCACTGAACCACAACCTAATCCTAGGAAGGGTGGGGTAGCTCAGGCTTCTGGTTCAGGCAATTGAGTGCTCCAAATGCCTGAATTTCTGCCTGGGTATGGAGCACAGTGGTCCTTGCTGCACCATGATCTTAGGAGAGCGGGGGGAGACACACAGCAATGACACACACAGATTGGTTTCGAGTCACCAGGCTGGTCCAGGTTACAAGTCTCACCATCCAGGAAAAATGGCAGCTGTAGCAGTTCCCCTCCTGCCTAGGCTTACCATGGGTGAGAGCACTGTTCTAGCTCTGCTCCTGGGGTGATGTCCACGGTTCTGACTGTGGAGGTCCCCACTCAACTCAAGAGAAGGTACTCCAATCTCTGGTCAAAGACTATAATGCCTGTGCAGCCACACTGCCAGGTCACTAAGGAATGTACGACTTTCTATATACCTAGATTTAAAATGGTGTACTGCTCTCAGTCTTAGATCTGGGAAAACAACTGCAGCTTTTTCCATTGTCTTTCCCTTACAGCATCTCCAAGCTTCTCCCCAAGTTAGCCCCAGGGCTTGAGAGAAACCGTGTTCTCCCTTGGCCTAGGTTGCTTGGATTCCCAGTGGAAAGGTGAGTCACAGAGACAGACTCTCTGTCCTCTCACCTACCGGGCCTTTACTCATTTTTACCAACCACATGCTGCCACAGGGGCAGTTTGCCAAATTATCTTCTTCAGGGTCTGGGGTGACCTTCATGATTCAAGGGGATTCCCATTTTTCTTCTTGAATTAAAGCTCACAGAGTTTATTTCTATGTACTATAGCTATTTCCAAATGGTGGAGGCATGCCCCTAATCTGCCATCTTGGGGGGAAAAAAAAAATATATATATATATATATATAAAAATATTTTTTATCAGTCATTTGTAACATTCCTTGTGGAGACCTTTCACTTTCATGTTGAATTTATTCCCAGGTATCTTTCTTTTGGTAGCTATAGTAGACAGGATTGCCTTCTATATTTCTTTTTCATCTTGTTCGTTTGGGGTGTGTAGAAATCTTACTTTTTAATGTAAATTTTGTTTTCTGCAACTTTATGGAATCTTTTAATCAGATCTAAGCGTGTTTGTTTGTTTGTTAAGGCATTACGTTTTTCTAAATATAGGATCATGTCACCTGCAAAAAGGGACAATTTTACTGTCTCTTTTCCTATTGAGATGCCTTTTATTTCTTTCTCTAATCTGATTGTTTTGGCTAGTACTTCCAGTACTATGTTGAATAAAAATTGTAAAATTGGACATACTTCTTTTATTCTAGTTCTCAGAAGAAGGGATTTCAGCTTCTCCCCATTCAGTATAATGAAGCTGTAGGTTTGTCCTGTACAGCCTTTGTCATGCTGAGGTATGTACCTCCTGTGCATAGTTTATTGAGGGTTTTATTTAGTGGAGTGAAAAAGTCTTTTTTTAATGAAGTGAAAATAGTTTTCAATAAAGTTATGTTTAATTTTACCTACTGCTTTTTCTGCTTCTATTGAGATAAACATATGGGATTTTTCTTTCTTTCTGCTGAATGTAATTTATCACAATTTTTGATTTGCATATGTTGAACCATCCTTGCATCACTGGGATGAATCCCTCTTCATCATGGCTTATTACCTTTTTGTCATGTTGTTGGATTAAGTTTGCCAGCATTCTGTTGAGAATTTTTGCATCTATATTCATCAGGAATATTGACCTGTAATTTTCCTTTGATGTTGTATTCTTGGCTTGTTTTTATATAAGGGTAAATCTGGCCATGTAGAATGAGTTAGGAAGAATTTTCTCCTTTTTAATTTTTTTTGAATAGTTTGAGAAGAATTGATGTTACTTTTTAAATATAAATTTAATAGAACTTGACAGTAAAACCACTTGGTCCCAAGCTTTTCTTTGTTAAGAGACATTTTATTACTAATTCAAATTTGTTACTCATTATTAGTCTGTTCAGGTTTTCTATTTCTCCCTAGTTCATTTTTGGTAGCTTGTATATGTCCAGAAATTTATCTATTTTATCTAGTTTTTCCGTTTTTTAGCTTGTAGTTGTTCATGATTATCTTTTGTATTTCTGTAGCATCAGATGTAATGTCTTCTTTTTCACTTTTTATTTTGTTCATTAGGGTCCTCCCTCTTTTTTCTTTGTTAATCTAGCCAGAGGGTTATTGATTTTGTTTATTCTTCCTTCTCTCTTTTTATTTTTTGTGGCCCTCTCTAAGGTCAAGCGAAAAACACTATTTTCATTTATTTTCTTGTTTCTATGTTTTATGGAAATAAGGTCTCATTGATACGAGACAGTTAAAAAGAAACCTAAATACTTATAGTGCAACAATGACAGTTGATCAGCAATGGGAAATCTAGTTCTGCAAACAAATTAACGAATATATTTACATGCAGCTCTGGTGACTGGTAACCATGACCAATTTAAAATAACACTAAAAATGTATCTTTCCATAAATTGTAGCCATTTAACCTATCTATATGTGTATGCAAATAAGGGGAAGCATTCTAGTGCAAAACTTTACTTAATAAAATATGCAATTTCAGCCTCGTTAAATACTAAAAATATATGTTTCAGTTAACAATTTCAAGTTGTAGAAAAACTGTCTTAAATTAGTTGTAATAGCCATGAGAACAGTGTCTTTTCCAAAGGAATCATTATACTTACAGAAGAATGAGAACATTAAACCAACTATTTTTAAGAAAAACAAACCAAAAAAACCACCTTTCTAAGATTTCTTGAATTGCGCATAGCAGCCAGCCACAATTGTGAAGGTGCTAATGAATTCTCCAAGGACAACAGGATGATGATGATCATATTGTGCGGGAAATTGTTGTCCTGTATACTATTCATGTGGCCTATAGCATTTCAAAAGCTATAAAATTAACTAAAAAATCTTAATAATTCTATTCAAACCAAAATGTTTCAAACTGTCTTGAAACTGACTTAACTTTTTTTTTCTTACACTATTAAAATATTCCCTTTAACAGTGTTCCCAGGCACATCATCTCAGTTCAGTTGTTTTGGGTTAATGACTCTTTCTCTTCCAGCCAGCATTTCCTCTTCTTTTTAACTGGTAATCTAAGAAATGTAACAATTTCTCTTTATATTCTTCAAGACCAGCTTACTCAAGACATAGGCCTTGTTCATTCTGTATTCATCACTCAAATATATTGTGCCACCCTATATCTCAATTATTGTTGCCATATGAGACCAAAGAAAGAACTGCAGATGCCAAAACCACTGAAAAGACTATGATGCCCTACTGTCTGCCACACACAAAAAAAAATTAGAAATAGAAATAAGACTAATTCAAATTAAACCTACATTTTTCTGGATCTTCTAATAACAGAATTCTCACTTCTTTTGGTGTCCCTGCCTGGCAGGTATCCTGACCATGTACTTAGTCTGCCTATTAAAAATTCACACTGTTCAATTTCACAAGTCCTTGGCATTTTTCTCTTGGATTCACAATAAAACAAATGGCAGATCAAGGATTTCCATCCAAGAATTGGTGGCAATCTAGTTGAATGGTGCAGTTAGAGATTAGCTTTAAAGCTAAAATTATGCAGTGAAAACATTATTATTACTTAAGGCTTCATCTTAATAAGAGAAGGATTTGCAGTGCTAATAGAGATTTTTGGAGGCTGAAGCTCTTCTCTTAAGCCGTCTGTCAGTGCTGCCACTTTGTGATGGTTAATATCGAGTGTCAACTTGATTGGATTGAAGGATGCAACATATTGTTCCTGGGTGTGTCTGTGAAGGTGTTGCCAAAGGAGATTAACATTTTAGTCTATGGACTCGGAGAGGCAGAATCACTCTCAATCTGAGTGGGCATCATTTAATCAGCTGCCAGAGTGACTAGAATAAAGCAGGTACGTGAAGATGAAACAGCAGACTTGCTAAGTCTTCCAGCTTTTATCTTTCTCCCCTGCTGGATGCTTCCGGTCCTTGAACATCAGACTCTAAGTTCTTCAGCTTTTGGACTCTAGGACTTACATCAGTGATTTGCCAGGGGCTTTTGGGCCTTTGGCCACAGACTGAAGGCTGCACTGTTGGTTTCTCTACTTTTGAGGTTTTGAGACATGGACTGATCCACCACTGGCTTCCTTTCCCCTCAACTTGCAGGCAGCCTATCACAGGACTTTACCTTATGATATTGTAATTCAATTTTCCACAAGAAACTCCCCCCTCATATATCAGGGGAACCCACCCCCAATATTTCAACGTAGGTTGTTTCTATTTTCCCTAAGTGTTGACCGGTCTGAGAAATAAAGAGAAAGAGTACAAAGAGAGGAATTTTACAGCTAAGCCACCGGGGGTGACATCACATATCGGTAGGTCCATGATGCCCACCTGAGCCTTAAAGCCAGCAAGTTTTATTAAAGATTTCAAAAGGGGAGGGGGTGCAAGAACAGGGAGTAGGTCACAAGATCACATGCTTCAAAGGGAAAAAAGGAGAACAAAGATCACACGCTTCTGAGGAAACAGTACAAGGGTAAAATCAGAAACTCCTGATAAGGGTGCAACAAAGATCACAAGGCAAAGGGCAAAAGCAGAATTACTGATAAGGGTCTATGTTCAATGGTACATGTATTGTCTTGATAAACATCTTAAACAACAGAAAACAGGGTTTAAGAACAGAGAACCAGTCTGACCTCAAATTTACCAGGGTGGGGTTTCTTCCCCACCATAATAAGCCTGAGGGTACTGCAGGAGACCAGGGCATATTTCAGTCCTTATCTCAACCGCATAAGACAGACACTCCCAGAGCAACCATTTATAGACCTCACCCCAGGAATGCGTTCCTTTCCCAGGTTCTTAATTATTAATATTCCTTGCTAGGAAAAGAATTCAGCAACATCTTCCCTACTTGCATGTCCGTTTATAGGCTATCTGCAAGAATAAAAATATGGCTGTATTCTGCCTGACCCCACAGGCAGTCAGACCTTATGGTTGTCTTCCCTTGTTTCCCTGAAAAATCGCTGTTATTCTGTTGTTTTTCAAGGTGCACTGATTTCATATTGTTCAAACTCACATGTTTTACAATCAATTTGTACAGTTAGATACAATTATCACAGTGGTCCTGAGGTGACACACATCTTCGGTTTACAAAGATAACAGGATTAAGAGATTAAAGTAAGACAGGCATAAGAAATTATGAGTATTATTAGGGAAGTGATAAATGTCCATGAAATGTTCACAATTTATGTTCCTCTCCCAGAGCTCCTGCCAGTCCCTCTGTTCAGGCTCCCTAACTTCCCTCAACACTCATACATACATATATCCTACTAGTTATGCCCCTCTAGAAAACCCTGACTAACACAGACTTTGTGTGGAGACATAGATACACACACACACACACACACACACACACACATACACACACACATAAATGTATTGCTGGCTGATCTACTTACCCCTAGCTGTCCTCTTTTTTTTTTTTTTTTTGAGTAGGAGCCTTGTTCTGTCACCGAGGCTGGAGTTCAGTGGTGCGATCTCGGCTCACTGCAAGCTCCGCCTCCCGGGTTCACATCATTCTCCTGCCTCAGCCTCCCAAGTAGCTGGGACCACATGTGCATGCCACTATGCCCAGCTAATTTTTTGTATTTTTAGTAGAGACAGGGTTTCACCATGTTAGCTAGGATGGTCTCAATCTCCTGACCTCGTGATCCACCTGCCTCGGCCTCCCAAAGTGCTGGGATTACAGGCATGAGCCACTGCGCCCAGCCAGCTATTCTCATTTCATATGATGTTTCTAAGCATTAAACATCTTGTGGATTTTTCCACATACATTCAAAATGACTTTTAACTGTTATTTTCCATGTGGGTTCTATCTAACTCTTTACTTATTTGTTGACCATCAATTCTTCATTTGACTCTACAGTCTTATGACACTGTAATCATCTACTTTCAAACTTATAATGAAAAATCGTACCATGACCAAAAAAGTGTTACATGATCTTAATACCTCAGTGACTTCATTTCCTTTCACATTTTTCACTGAGTAAGCACCCTGAAATTTTTCTTGTTTCTTTAACTGGCCAACTATACTTTACCTACAAAATTGTCACAGTTATGGTACCCTTAGTTAGAGACAATCTCCCCCTGCATATACAGATAGCTTATTTCTTCATTTTTCTCAAGATATTGTTCAAACATTAGTTCCTCAACAAAGGCTTTATTGATTACCAAAGTAGAATCTCATGATTACCTTTTACTTCCTATCAAATGGAGTTTGAATTTCATAAGCTTGGAGACTGTTTTTTACTACTGCATTCTCAGACATAGGGCAGTGCCTAAAACCTAATAACAACTCAGGAAACACTTGTTGAATGAATAAATGAGTCCCTTCAGGTTCAACAAAACTATCACACAAATGCATCTTTGTAATACTGTCTATTTGTCTGAAGACCCTATGGCTATTCTCAGTTAAAAAATTATTTATACTCCATGTATGGCACAGATATTGTATTATCTGGAAATATTTTCTTACTTCCCTATTCCTTTTTATCCTCTACCCCTACCTCATTAATATTTTTATTACAGGGCAACTTTCAACCCGTAACAAATTTTATTGATCTGGCTCTATTAGCATTAAACTGTGACAGCCTTTAGATGCTAATATTATTCTATTGCTCTTTGTATGCTTAGTCCTCAAAACACAATGACTAGTTATTTACCTGATGTCAAAAAATGGTTGTCAACTTGAACCAACTTATCTTACAATATTACAACAAAGCACAAAAGGAACATGGTATTTCCCATTCATAGATATAATTTGGTGGAACTCAATGCACTCTAGTAATAGGAACACAGACGCATGTATACACACATACACACACACACACACACACACACACACACATTGCCATCAGCAGCAAGATTTTTTGACCAATCCCCTTCTCATAATTATTGTGAAAAGATACATGCCAATGAAATGGCTGACTAGGAAACTCCAAGCCATTTTTTCTAGAAAGACAAAATAAATGACCAAAAGTTGAATGAACCCACTTATAAGAACTCTGGAAAATAGTCACATGTTTACAGCAACCAAGCAAGTGACCAATTAGGAAAAGGCCACTTTAAAAATGATAGGAAATTGCATGGCAATTCCACTTATTCTTGCTCCACCCCTCCACATGTGGTGTGGTGTTGTGGCCTTGGTATCAAGGAAGCAATGCCTGGTTCCTGCTTCTCTCTCTTGAACTGCAGGGAGGAAATTAGCACTACTTGCAGCATTTCAGCCTACCTATGTGCTGTCTAAAGAACAGGTGTCTGTCACATCTAACTCAAATCTGAAGCAGGGAAAAGTAGTAACCAATGGTTATGAAAGCTTTATAGGGTAAAAACAGACCCACATATACCTGTTGCAAGAGATAATAGTGGCATCATTCTATTGACCATCTAAGATCCTGAGGAAAGGCCAAAGTAAAATTCTTTGGAAGACTAAGAAATCGAAAAGCAGCCATGTATTGGGGATAACTGAGAAAACTACAAGCAGATCCAGTCAAGAGATATGCTCAGAAACATTCTGAAACTGCTTAATGCTTTCACCTTGGCCTGATCGCCAGACTCAGAGCATGCACAGCTAATCAATGATGGGCTGTCCTGGCAAAATGGCAGTCTGAAAATACTCACAGATTTATATATATAAATATATCACACAGCATACAAAGAAACAGAAAAACATGAGCCATTCAAAGGAATAAAATAAATTGGTAGAAAGTATCCCTGATGATATACAAATACCAACCTAGATAAAGAATCTACCATAAGTATAACTAAGAGCATAATAAAAATATGAGTAAAAAAACTAAAGGAAATTAGGACAATAATATTTGAGAAAAATAAGAATATCAACAAAGAAATAGTAATGACCAAAAAGGAAACAAACACATATTCTGGAGCTGAAAAGTACAACTGAATTGAAAAATTCAGTAGAAGGGTTCAATAGCATATTGTACAGGCACAAAAAATGAATTAGTGAACCAGAGGGCAGGACATTTGAAATAATTGTGACTAAGAACTGAAAGAACAAAAGAATAAAAAAAGGTGACCAGAGCCTATAAACTTGGACATCATCAAGTAGATCAATATATATATTATGGAAGTCCCAGAAGGAGAGTGAAGAGAGAAAACAGATGAGAGATTATTTGAAGAAATAATGGCTAAAAATATCCGAGATTTGAGGAAAGACATGAATCTACAAATATAAGAAACTCTATAAAATCTAAGTAGAACTAACCCAAAGCAATCCACATTGAAACATACTATAATCAAACTGTTGAAAGACAAACAACAGAAAACAATTTTGAATGCAGCAAGAGAGAAGTGACTTCTCAAAAAAAAAGAAATCTTCAAGAAATTTCTAAGCATATTTTTGAGCAAAAAAATGTTGAAGGCCACAAGACACTGGTATATTTAAACTGCTGGAATAAAAAAGAAAGTCACCAAGAACTCTATATCCAGGAAAACTGTCCTGCAAAAGTGAGGGAAATTAAAACCTTGCCAGATAATAAAGTTGATGGAGTTTATTGCTCTAGAGCTGCCTGCAAGTAATGTAAAGGAAGTTCTTTTGGTCAAAATGAAAGGATACTAGACAGTAATACAAACCCATATGAAGGTAGAGGAATCTCTGATTTGGGTAAACTGTAGTTTCCTACAGTTTATATTAAACAGTATTAAAGCCACTATTCTTACCATTTTTTGCTAGTATCTTTGCTTTTTATTATCTACATAATTTAAATGACCAACCATATAAGATTATAAGTATATGCTGTGGGTACATAGCGTATAAGGATGTAATTTGCATCATCGATACTGTGGAAGTTAGAACTGTATAGGAGTTTGTCTGTGCAGTTGAAGTTAGGTATTACCAATTAATATTAGATTATTATAAGTAGAAGATAATATATGCAATCTTTATAGGGAACACAAATAATTATACAGTAACATAAAAGGAAATGAGAAAGGAACCAAAATATGCTACTAAAAATCAACTGTATATATGAGAAAACAATAATAGAAGAAATGAGAAATAAAAATGCTGTGAGGCAAACATAAAAATAACAAAATTGCAAAAATAACTTATTTTTTTACTCTAAATGTATATTAATTAAACTCCCCAGTCAGGATTAGCAGAATATTTAAAAGGAAAAAAATGTGATCTAAGTTTATGCAGTCTATAAGAAACTCTATTTCATCTTATTTTATTATTTTTTTAGAGACAAGATCTCCCTGTGTTGCCCAGGCTCTACTTAAACTCCTGTGGTCAAGTGATCCTCCTGACTCAGCCTCCCAAAATGCTGGGATTACAGGCATGAGCCACTGCACCCAGCCAAGAGACTCTTTTTAGATATGAGACACAAACAGGTTTAAATGGAAACAAAAGAGACATTTTGTGCAAATATTAAGAAAAAAAGAGCACACGTATACATTTTTATGTGTATACTAACATCAGGCAAAATAGTCCAAAACTATTACAAGAGACAAGAAGAACACTACATACTGATAAAAGAGCTATTAACCAACAAGATACATGAATTATAAACACATAAAGTCAACATAAAAATGAGAAAACAAATGAAACAAAGATTGACAAAATTAAAGGCGGAAATTGATAATAATCAATAACAGTTTAACAATAACAGCTGCAGACTTTAATATGTCATTTTCAATAATGGATAGCACAACCAAACAGAAGAACAAAACAGCAAACAGCAACAAAAAAGAATCATTTTTCTCATTTGAGCATGGATCATTGTCCATATCTTATGCCAAAAAAGTTTTTGTAAAATTTAAAAGATTGATATTGTAGAAAGTATCATTTTATACCACAATGTATAAAGCTAGAAATCAATAATTACAGTAATACTTGAAAATTTAAAAGTATCTGGAAATTAGACAACACATCATTAAACCACCAATAGGTCAAAGAAGCAATTCCAAGAGAAATTGGAAAATTCCTTCAGACAAATTAAAATAAAAGTACAATATACCAAAACATATGGGATTTGGTGAAAGCAGTGTTAAAAATAAAATGTACAGTCACAATCAATTACATTAAAAAGAAGAAATATTTCAATTAAAACCCCCAATTTTACACCTTAAAAAAGCAGAAAAATGGCATTAAAGTAAGCCCAGAATAGCAGAAGGGATGAAACAATAAAGGGTACAAGAGAGGTACATAAAGCAGAAAACAGAAAAACAATATAGAAAATCAAGGAAACCACAACATTTTATTTAAAAAGCTTAACAAAATTTGCAAACATTAGTGAGCTTGACTAACAGAAAAGGAGAGAAGGCTCAAATTACTTTAATCAGAACTGCAAGTGAGAGCATTGCTACCAATTTAAAAAAGTATAGGAGAGTTATATGAATAATTGTACACCAACAAATTAGATGACCTAGATGAAGTGGACAACTTCCTAGAAGCACAAACTTAGCAAGACCAAATTATAAACTGACAATAAGAATAGAACTATAGTTAGTTAGGAAGTAGAATCAATAAAAAAAAATCTAACAACAAAGAAAGTCCTTTGACCAAATGGCTTCACAACTGTACCAAATATTGAAAGGATTAGCACCAATCTTTCTCAAATTATTCTAGAAAATTGAAGAGGAGGAAACCTTTCTAACTCATTTTATGAGGCGAGCATTATCTTGATGATAAAGCCAGACAAAAATATTATGAGAAAACTACAGACCAATGCCTTTTGTGAACTGTTTATTTAAAAATCTTCAACAAAATGCTAACAAACTACATTCAGTAGCATAGGAAAATGATTATATATCATGGCCAAGTGAGATTTATCCCTGCAATTCAAAAGTGGTTCAATACGGAAAAATACTTGATTTTCTTCCTAGTAACAGAATCAAAGCAAAAGCAAAACAATACACCGCAAAATAAACCAAAAACAGAAGAATCATCCAATATATTCAGAAAAAAAAATTTCCATAGCCTTTAATAATAAAACACTCCAAAGACTAGGAATAAAAATAAACTTCTTCAACATGAAAAGGCTAGAAAATCCTGTAGCTAATATCATAGTCAATAGTGAAAAAATCCGAAAGTGTTTGCCCTTAGATTAATAACAAGACAAGAATGCCTGCTTGTGTCACTTCTAATTAAACATAATATTGGAAGCTCTAACTACAGCAATTAGACAATAATAAAAAATAAAAGGCATCAACTTCGAAGATAAGAAGTAAAATTTTTTCTCTTTGCAGATAACAGTGATTGCCAAGGCTGGGGAAAGGAGAATTGGAAGTTAAATTTGTATAGTTTCAATTTGGGATAAGAACTTCTGGAGATGCACGGTAATGGTGGTTGCACGATGTAAATGACCAATGCCATTTAATTGTACACTTAAAAGAGTTAAAATGGTAATTTTTATGTCATGTATATTTTGCCACAGTAAATATATTTTAAAAGGCAAATAATGAAAATAGCTATGTTAATGAGTCTAGTATTTGCTTCTGTCTTCCCTCGTTATTGTTCCTGTGCAAACGTCACCAAATCTCAGAAGTGTTTTTCATAGTTGATGATGTTCTGCGTCTTGAAAATCTCCTCTATTGGCTTCCTTAATACAGATTTAGCCAGCGCCTCTTTATTGGTGATTCCCTCTCAATTATCTTCATATCGTTTCTTACATCTTCAAGCATTCCCGTGCTTTTAATAACACCCACAGGCGTCTGGCACTTAAGATACATGTAATTGCAGATATATTTTTCAAACTCCAGACTCATACCCAATTGGAGTCCCCCATTTAAGTATCATGCAGGCATGCCACCTTTAACATGTCTGAAACTCAATTCTTGATCTAAATCTCTTTGATTTCTAGTGTCTTCTCTCTCCTGCCTCCAGTAAACTTCTGCTCAATCTGAGCTCATTCAATTTTTATACCCAAACATAAGTTGTAATCCTGCCAACAGTCTTTACATCAGCCCCACGAGTTAAGTCCAAAGCTCCGCATTGTTCTTCAACTATATCTCATTGGTTTCTCATTCCTACTCTGAGACCATGTGACCCTCTTTTGACTCACATATGCTAAGGTCTTTCCTTCTCCCAGACTTTGAAATTGCTCTTCTTTTGAAACTAGCTGCTTCTCCCTCAGATACACACTTCAAAGCTACTTTCTCAGAGAAGCTTTCCATAAAAATCCGTAATGCTTTCTTACTTAATTTGCATCCAGTCAGCTTTCTTACATATTATTATTTTGCTATAAGGCTTTTACCAACATTGAAATTGTAGTATCTATTACATTGATTATTATTTTATTTTTTAAAAGCCAACTTTTCACAATATATTTGAGTTCCATGAGGACAGGAATCATGCCTATCTTAAATAACAAATGTCTAACATCTAGCAGTGTTAACTATAATCAATACTTGTTAAATCTTGCATTTAGTTTGTTTTAATGGATAGTTTCAGGACTTAAGTATAGCTTTACATCCATATTTTTTAGGCTGTACAAAAATTTTTAATACATTTTTGTCAAAATTCTATCCAAATTGATACATTTTCATGAGAATGAGAATATAAACTAGAATAAATTTCATTAAAATCAAGAACTATCCATTTTTACATAGTTCAGTTAAGCAATTTTTATTTTTAGTATTTTATAATATTTTGTCAAACTATTTTTGTCATGTTCAGTACTTTATAGCACACATTTTATTTATTCATTCATTTTAACCTTTTTTTTTTTAACTTTTAGGTTCAGGGGTACATGTGAAGGTTTGTTACATAGGTAAACTCCTGTCATGAGGGTTTGTTGTACAGATTATTTCATCATCCAGATATTAGGCCAAGTACCCAATAGTTATCTTTTCTGCTTCTCTCCCTCCTCCCACCGTCTACCCTCAAGTAGACCCCAGTGTCTGTTGTTTCTTTCTTTGTATTCTTAAGTTCTTATCATTTAGCTCCCAACTATAAGTGAGAACATGTGATAATTGGTTCCTGTGTTAGTAGCTAGCTGGAGAATAATAGCCTCCAGCTCCATCTGTGTTCCCACAAAAGACATCATCTCTTTGTTTTTTTACGGATTCACAGTATTTCATAGTTTATATGTATCACATTTTCTTTATCAAATCTGCCAATGATAGAGATTTACGTTGATTCTATGTCTTTGCTATTATGAATAGTGCTGCAATGAACATTTGTATGCATATTTCTTTATGGCAGAATGATTTATATTCCTCTGGGTGTATACGCAGTAATGGAATTGCTAAGGCAAATGGTAGTTTAGCTTGTAGCTCTCTAAGGAATCGCCATACTGCTTTTCACAATGGTTGAACTAATTTACACTCCCACCAATAGTGTGTTGTGTTCCCTTTACTCTGCAACTTTGCCAGCATCTGTTATGTTTTTGACTTTTTGTTTTTTTCTTTTTTTTGAGATGGAGTCTTGCTCTGTCCCCCAGGCTGGAGTGCAGTGGCGCGATCTCGGCTCACTGCAAGCTCCGCCTCCCGGGTTCACGCCATTCTCCTGCCTCAGCCTCCCAAGTAGCTGGGACTACAGGCGCCCGCCACCTCACCTGGCTAGTTTTTTGTATTTTTAGTAGAGACGGGGTTTCACCGTGTTAGCCAGGATGATCTTGATCTCCTGTCCTCGTGCCTCAGCCTCCCAAAGTGCTGGGATTACAGGCGTGAGCCACTGCGCCTGGCCTATTTTTTGACTTTTTATAGTAGCCATTCTGACTGGTGCTGAGATGGTATCTCATTGTGGTTTTGATTTGTATTTCTCTAATAATCAAAGATAGTGACTTTTTTCCTATATGTTTCTTGGCCTCATATGTTTTCTTTTAAAAAGTGTCTGTTCATATCATCTGCCACTTTTTAATGGTATTGTTTGGTTTTCTCTTGTAAATCTGTATAAGTTACTTACAGATGCTGGATATTAGAACTTTGTCAGATGCATAGTATGCAAATGTTTTCTCCTATGCTGTAGGTTGTCTGTTTACTCTGTCAATAGTTTCTTTGACTGTGCAGAAGCTCTTACATTTAATCAGATCTCATTTGTCAATTTTTGCTTTTGTTACAATTGCCTCCAGCATCATCAGCATGAAATATTTGCCTGTGCCTCTGTCCAGGATGGGATTGCCTAGATTGTCTTCCAGATTGTTTATAGTTTGAGTTTTACATTTAAGTCTTTAATTATGTCTTGTGTTGATTTTTGTATATGGTGTAAGAAAGGGGTTCAGCTTCAATCTTCTGCCTATGTCTAGCCAGTTATCCCAGCACCATTTATTGAATAGGGAGTTTTTCCCACTGACTGTTCTCAGCTTTGTTGAAGATCAGATGGTTGTAGGTGTGCGGCCTTATTCCTGGGCTCTCTATTCTGTTTTGTTGGTCTATGTGCCCATTTTTGTACCAGTACCATCCTGATTTGGTTACTGTGGCCTTGTACTATATAGTTTGAAGTCAGGTAGCATGATGCATTCAGCTTTGTTTGTTTGCTTAGAATTGCCTTGGCTATTCGGGTTCTTTTTGGTTCCATGTGAATTGTAAAATAGCTTTTTTTCTAGTTCTGTGAATAATTTCAATGATAGGCAGTCTGAAAGGAGTAGCATTGGATCTATAAATTGCTTTGGGCAGTATAGCCATTACAATGATATTGATTCTTTCTATCCTTGAGCATCAGATGTTTTTCCATTTGTCTGTGTCTTCCCTAATTTCTTTGAGCAGTGGTTTGTAGTTCTCCTTGTAGAGATCTTGCACCTCACTGATAAGCTGCATTCCTAGATATTTTATTCTTTCGGTGGCAATTGTGAATGAGATTGCCTTCTGATTTGGCTATTGGCACAGCTGTTGTTGGTGTATAGGAAAGGAAGTGATTTTTTTATGTTGATTCTCTATCCTGAAATTTTGCTGAAGTTGTTTGTCAGCTGAAGGAGCCTTTGGGCTGAGACTCTTGGGTCTTCTAGATATAGAATCATGCTGTCTGCAAAAAAGGATAGTTTGACTTTCTCTCTTCATATTTGGATTCCCTTTATTTCTTTCTCTTGCCTGACTGCCATGGCTAGAACTTCCAATAGTTGAATAGAAGTGGTGAGAAAGGGCAACTTGGTCTTGTGCTGGTTTTCAGGGGAAATGCTTCCAGCTTCTGCCCTTTCAGTATAATGCTAGCTGTCAGTTTCTCATAGATGACTCTTATTATTTTGAGGTATGTTCCTTCAAAACCTAGTATATTGAGAGTTTTCAACATGAACCGTTGTTGAATTTTATCAAAAGCTTTTTCTAAGTATATTTAATCATGAAGTTTTTGTCTATAGTTCTTTGTATGTGATGAATCAAACTTATTTATTTGCATATGTTGAATCAACCTGGCATCCTGGGTATGAAGCCTACTTGATCATAGTGAATAAGCTTTTAAATATTCTGTTGAATGTGGTTTGTAAGTACTCTGTTGAGGATGTTTGCTTCAATGTTCATTAAAGGTATGGGCCTGAATATTTTGTTGTTGTGTCTCTACCAGTTTTTGGTATCAAGATGATACTGACCTTATAGAATGAATTGAAGAAAAGTCCCTCCACCTCATTTTTTGGAATAGTGTCAACAGGAATGGTACCAGCTCTTTTTTCTACATCTAGTAGAATTTGGCGGTGAATCCATCAGGCCCTGGGCTTATTTATTTATTTGGTTGATTGGTAGGCTATTTATTGCTGATTCAATTTCAGAGCTCATTGTTGGTCTGTTTAGGGAATCAGTTTCTTCCTGGCTCAGCCTTGGAAGGGTATATGTGTTCAGAATTATTTTTTTTTTAATCTCTTCTAGGTTTTCTAGTTTGTGTGCATAAAGGTTTCTGTAGTAGTTTCTGATGGTTGTTTTTATTTCTATGGGGTCAGTGGTAACATTCCCTTCATCATTTCTAATTGTGTTTATTGGGAACTTTTTTCTTTATTGGTCTAGCTAATGGTCTTTCTATTTTATTAATGTTTTGCAGAAATCAGCTACTGGGTTTGTTATAGCACACACTTTATATAAGTCGTTAGTTCATCAATCAGGTTTTCTCCGCTGTGAAAATTTTTCCTCTTGTAAAATTATATCTTTTATAGCTCTGACATTATTTACCATATTTTGTTGTCATTATTTTTCTCAAGTCCAATTTTTCCTAGTCAGTCTTTTTATTTCTATATTTTATCATCATGTCTTAATCTGTCTGTTTACTTTTAGTTAGTCCTGTATCTTACCAGGGGTAGTTCTTCCATTTTGTTTGATTATTTCAACTGTCTAGTCTTGGGTGGGTAATAATTGAAGGTTACAATTTTGCCAATATGATTTCTCACTCTTCTATTTAAGAAACATTGTGTTATTTGCAAATCTAAGCCTTTGTTAGTATACTTTTGTGTAACTATTTCATCAATAACATCATTATTTATAATACTAGAGACTTGTTTTTCTATATCCTTTGGAAGAAAAATTCAAGAGCATTAGGAGAAATGTGAAGAATCTGGAGTCATGGTGAGGTCAATGCTATAGGGCAAAAACATTTTACCTTGCTTTTTGTCTCTTTTTTTTTTCCCCCCCCACAAGTCACATAGCCTTGGGAATCACAGCTTCCCATTGTCATTTTCATTTCATAATGAAAGTCATGGACATTCATAACTAAATATTTATCTCTGGGCTTTATACTTTGGGTTTTGCAGTGTTTCTTTACTATATTTTAAATCCATTTAAAAAAAAAGAGGAAAAGTATTTTGTCCGTCTATTTTTTCTTGATATTTTTCTTTCTTTACATAAATCCAGGTTGCTGACCTACATACTTTCCATCTACCTAAGGAATTTACATTAATATTTTCTGCAGTGTAGGTATTCTAGTGATAAATTTGTTCAAGTTTTGTCTGAGAATATTTTTATTTCCCTTTCACTTTTTAAAAATAAAATTTAGAATAGTTGCAGGTTTACAAAAAAGTTGAAAAGATAGTACAGAGTTTCTATATACTTTGTTCCAAGCTTTTCTTATTGTTGGTATCTTATATGTTAGTATTGTACATTTATTTCCATTCATAAACCAGTATTGGTTCATTATTATTAACTAAAATAATACTTTATTTATATATACTTAATTTGTTTTTAAACCCAATGTCCTTTTTTCTGTTCCAGGATTACACCCAGGATACCATATTACATTAAGTCTTAAGTATCTTTAGTCTCTTGGCTGTGAGCATTTCTGATTTTCCTTGTTTTTGACAACCTTGAAGTTTTGAGGAGTAATGGTTAGATATGTTGTAGAATGTCTTTCAACTGGGATTTGTCTGATGTTTTTCCTGTGATTAGACTGGAGTTACGTGATTTTAGGGAAGACTCAGAGGTAAAGCATCATTTTCATCACACTTCAAGGTGCATACAATGAACATTACTTATCACTATTTATAGTAAACTTTATCACCTGGATGAGGTTGTTTGTCAGATTTCTCTATTGTAAAGTTACCAGTTTTCTCGTTTCCATACTGCACTATTTGGAAGGAAGTCACAATGCACTGTCTACACTTAAAGAGCAGGGAGATATGAGATATGCTCCACCCCTTTGAAAGTGGAGTGTCTACATCAGTTACTTGGGCTTCCTCTGGATGAGAGATTTGTCCTTCCTCTCCTGTTTCTGAATATAGTCAATTATTTACTTATATTAGTATGGACTTGTGAATGTTTATTTCATATTTGGACTATAATCCTATACCATATTACTTATTTTGTTGCTCAGATTACTTCAATTTTAGCCATTGGGCATTCTTTGTTTTTTGTTTTTTGGTTTTATCAATTTGACATAACCTAGTTATGGTCTCATTTGTGTTTCTTTGACATTTTAGTACTTCTTTACTTGCTGGTACTACTAGATGCTCTAGGATCATCTTGTGTATTTCTTGCTCTACCTACTCCCTATCTTGGAGGCCATCTGATTTTCACTGAGAGAACTTGATGGGGTGTTGATAGGTAAAGCCCAGGAAAGTGTGGGATCTCTCTAAGGCTGCAGTCCCCGGGAATTACTCATTCTCGTAACAGTCACTCTCAGCCTCCAGCAAATGATCAAAATTGCCATTAAAGTGTTCCTATCAGTTTATGGCTGTTTATCAGCTTCTGTTCTTTGGAAGAAGAGCTCAGCTGTGACTCTATGGTTTCACCTGTCTCTTTCGATTTTCAATTGGAAGCTCACCCTGCAACATCAGTCTTTTGATGCGTCCAAAAGATGTTGGTGAGTCAGTTTGTCCAGCTTTTTGTTTGTAGCACATAAGTGACAACCTTCACTCCTATAAAGCTGAAACCCTCTATTAAATTTTAAACTTAATGAGAATAAAGAAGATGACTTCTAATTACTACTGTATATTCCGTAGCTAGCATAATGCCTGGCACATAGAGAATATTTAGTAAATATGTTAAAAAAAATAATGCATGGACAGAGAATGAATGGAAATATCTAAATTCCTTTGTTGATGTAAAATACATCCACTTATCAACAGCAGAAAAACCCAACTTCAGAAATTATCTGCTTACATACAGGATAATAGCCAATCACTCACAAACTATGTTATTAATCACTAATATGAAGACCAAAAAGTAATGTAAGACTGCCCTCCTACCAGAACTAATGGAAAGAGATACTTTTATCTTCTTGAAACGTGTCTTGTAAATTACTTTTATAGGAGAGCAACAAATGGCTTCCCTTCACTCTTTTAGGTTCCTTGGCTGGGCTATAAATTAAATTGGCATAAGACATATTAACGGGAGAAAAAAAGAAACACATTTATTTGCATAGGTATGCATGGGAGTCCCACAATATATGAGTCTTGAAGAAGAATCAAATGATTGCAGCTTATCCAACATCTTGAGGCCCTTCTGGGAGATGGTGGTAACACAAGTTATGGGAGGGTGATGGAGGAGATGTATGGTGAATAAATGTTGTCTTGTTATACAGATAAAGCATCTCTCAGGTAATAAAAGTTGTCTCGGAGCAGCACTCAGAAGAACAGGTGATTGTCTATCTGGGCATGGTATCAAACTTCATCTTCATCTCCTGGGATCCCAGTTAATTTTCCTTGGTTAACAGAATCCCTGGGGAAGGGATTCATGACAATTGGGTTAATTTGGCAGGATCTGTTGTTAGGCAGCTAAGGGGAGCTCAGGGAAAGATTCTGCTTATATCTAGTCTTCCCCAAGTGCCCTTGGTTCAAAGAATCGGTATATACTCCAAAGTGGTGTATTTGGGGGTGGCATTTCCTGAACTCCACTTTTAGCCAGCACAGTTCCCTGGGCCAGAAAGAATCTTAATATAGGCAATGTAACTACACTAAGCCTGTGCATATGATGCCATGCCTAAATTAGTAGACAGTCATAAATAGTTTTTGAATGGTACATGAGGAAATAATTATACATGCAAGACATACCATTAATCCCTTTACCTTTGATGAATTATTTTACCTAAGTTGCCGCTAGGGCTCTCATTTTGAGATTGACAGGACAGCATGACTTGGAATAATTTGTATAAAAATATCACAATGTGGCCTTTTCCTGACACATCCCCACACACAGCAGGAATATTAATAGCAGGGAACTTAGCTTTGTGTATTACACAGCAAAGAAAAGGAAATCTGAAGATTCACACAGCATGTTTTAAAATTCTAATTGCAAATGTGTTCGGTATTTTACTACTTCAGTTCTGCAGGGGTGGAGCATTTTGGACAAAGAAAGATAGAAACAGAGTCAGGGTTTTCTCTTTCACAAGACTGCCATTGAGACAAGTTACCCACACGCATCTAAATTAGAGAGAATAAACACTTAGTGAAATCCCCAAATTGCTGGGAAAGCCAAGGATCAATCTGAGAAACGATGGGTTTTGGGGTTAGCACCAGGTAGTTCTAGTTATTGTTGTATGTGACATCAGTCAAGTTGCTTTCTGCTTTATTCTCATCTAGAAAATGAGATAGCTCTCAAAAAAGCTTTAAAAATTAAAAGGCATCTCCATATTACTCAAGTACCCAACACAGTGGAACTCAGTGATTTAGATACATAATGATACCATTGAAAAGCAGAGTAGAACTGGTTCAGAGAAGGAAAAAAAAGAAGACAAAAACAAAGTAAGAATGGTATAAGGTAAATACTTGTATGGAAATGTTTTCTAATAAGCTTTATTGTTTCTCAATTATATGCCCTGTGAACAGATAGAAAAGACAAATGGTGGGCATTGGTCCCAGATTATTTTAACTGATATGGTCCTAGAAAGCTGCATTTCAATCAAATGGCACACACACACACGAGGGAGCTTTTCATTTTAATAAATATTTAATGAATAGTTTTTAAAAATGAATATCTTCCCCAATTACTGCTGTAAACAAAAATAAAATGCGAAGCCT
Organism: Macaca mulatta; assembly: GCF_049350105.2. NCBI lineage: Eukaryota > Metazoa > Chordata > Mammalia > Primates > Cercopithecidae > Macaca > Macaca mulatta. The sequence goes on from NC_133417.1 coordinate 13,616,816, forward strand.
CTCAGCTGACTGAATGGACTCCCCTTTGGCAAAGAGGACCCCAGAGAAAGTTGAAGAACTAAATTTTAGGCCATGACAGGAAAGGAGGTTGAAGACACTTATATCCCAGTCTTTTTGGAGTTTAGGTATAACTAACCAGCATTAACATTAAAAGACAGAGCACAAGACTGACAAAAAAAAAAGAGTCTTTATAACAATTAGATTATTAATTCCAATGTGACTCTGGTATAGCATCACATGACAGTTAGCAGACTAATGTAGTTTGGCTGTGTCCCCACCCAAATTTCATTTTGCAGGTAGCTCCCATAATCCCCATGTGTCCTGAGACAAACCCAGTGGGAGGTAACTGAATCACGGGGACAGGTCATTCCCATGCTGTTCTCATGATTGTAAATAAGGTTTATGATATCTGATGGTTTATAAAGGGGAGTTCCCCTACACATATTCTGTCGCCTGCAGCCATGTAGGAGATGCCTTCTTTCCTCCTTCGCCTTTTGCCATGATAGTGAGGCCTCCCCAGCCATGTGTAGTCTCTTTCTCTTTATAAATTATCAAGTCTTGGGTATGTCTTTATTAGCAACATGAGAATGGACTAATACACAGACCCTGAGATAAATCAAAATATTTCACATCAAAATATATTTCCTTGACATATTTTGAAACGCTCCTGCGAAACTGTCTTTTGTGGGAGAAATACACATCTGCAGAGAACCTTCCCATCCTACGTCTTTCCCATATCTGAGAGAGGTTAAATGAGGGTCTAATAGCTTTCGAATCTGAAAAGAGAGAGACATTAACCATATTCTCTCTAAGGCTGCTACCTAGAGGCTTTATCTATGTAACAGGAACCTTTACGTCCATGTTTCCCCTTACCTCAACTCAAAACTTTAGTTCAAGTCTTTAGAGAAAGCCAAACTTTTTCAAACAATTGCCAGCCAGAAAATCTTTGAACCCAGGCATGACTTATAAGAGTCTCCCCCTCCCTTTCTTTGAAATTTCCTGCCTTTGGGGGCCCAACCAATGTATATCTTACATGTATTGATTTATGTCTTTGCCTGTAACTCCTGTCTCCCTAAAATGTATAAAACCAAACTGTGACCCAACCAACTTGGGCACACTTTCTCAGGACCTCTTGAGACTGTACTGCAGGCCATGATCACTCATATGGGCTGATAATAAATATCTTTAAATATTTTTTACTGAGTTTGTTTTTTCATCAACATTGATTAGCTTCTTTATATTGTTAAACAGTGTCAGTTAATAAAAAGTAAATCCACACATGTGCGTGCATGCGTGCACATGTACACATACATGAGTGTGCAGAAACATATACATATTTGGCTAAAATCAGATTCTTAAAAAAATATTCTTATACCTGATTTATTCTGAAACTTTCAGTGAATTTCTATAAAATTTATGTTTTCTGTTGCCAAGCACACCCAGTTATTCAAAAGAATTGTTTCAGACAACATATCTTGTGTCGTATGAAACAGATACCATATGAAAGAATGTCATGGCTAGATTCTACAATCCTAGTTGTGTGCTGGTGGTGCTCCTGAATTACTTTGCCTGGTTTATAGAAGATGGGATATCCCTCACTGAAGAATCTTATCTACAGGAAAAATTCTCCTTTCTGGTTTTAGAGAGAGTTTATTCAGAGTCAGCATACATTTCAGGCTTCCAACTCTATTCTTTTAAATTGCTTAGGAAATGCCTACCAACTGAGTTCATTTCCAGAACAATTTCAGAAAGCTGGTGCTAAAAGGGCAAGCTATTGTTATTGGTCATTTACAGTAGAAGCTCTCTGAACTGACTTCCACTTAATAATGCACTGAATTAATCTACACTCCATAAACCTTGCCGACTGATGCTAATGGCATTCTGAATACTCCCTGCTAGTAAATACCTGCCTAATATAGCTACAAAATTCTATTCTCACCAAATGTACTTGTTTCTAGAATTACTGTGCTTTACATAATTTAATTAAATATTATATGAACAAATGTCAAATAAGAGCAATAAGAAACAGAGATCTTTCTTCCCTTCCTCCTCTTCTTTTTTTTTCCTTTTTGCTTTTTCATATTATAACATTAAGTTGAATTACTTGGAAATGCTTACTGACATTGATATGAAAAATTATTGCAGTCTGTCTTCTTTACTGGGGTCCTCAATACAGTTTTCTGGAGTGAATTATGGATTAAATAACAGTGCTTGGGTGTTTATATTCTGTCCACTGAGATAAAACCACTTAATAATAGATTTAATTTTAGTTTTATTTTTTCCTCTAATCTTTAGTTTTCTCTCTCATTTTCCTTTTTAATCTTTATGCCCCATTTCTCCTTCTTTCTTTTCCCCTTAGTTAATTGCTCTGTTTTGTATAAATCCTTCTTTTTTTCCTGTTTGCCAATGGTTTCTGGTCTTGAGGTGTCATTATGATAAATCAGTGTGGTTCCAAAGCCCTGAACTGTGAAACAGAACATTCTGTATCTTAGTCCTGGTTATTCAGCCAATTTGCTGTGGTTCCAGGCAAGCCACACAGCCTCTGATGTTTGTTAGGGTTTGCAAGTCTAAAATATGCAAGATTAATTATTAACCTTCCATGATATAACATGCATTTGATATGATAGGACTTTAAGAAATATTTAGCTATAAAAGATGTTACTGTAACCAACTCCTTTTCAGTCACACAAAAGGTAGTTTTGGTTAGAAACTGAATTTATGACACAAACAGCACTTCTAAAATAGATTCATTTCAAGTAAGCGAAAAAATCTTGTATGTTGAGATATCACAAGAGTTGTAGAGCTTTCTTTGGTGACTGGAAAATGAGCAGATGCTATCAAAAAACAATAGTGTTCTGAAGCTACCTGCTCCCTATTTCATGGAGTTTTAAATTTATTGAGTTTGAACTCCTGGATGGCCACCTGCCACATACCTGCCTGATGATTTGGGTAGTAGTTTTCTTGGCTAGTAAGATCTGCATTTCCTTGTGCCTGCAACACGGAGAAGACTACAATGGAACCAGGATCCAAATTTAAGGCTGGTGGGAGACATATCCAGGGATGTCAGGATAAAGCTGATTCTATCTATATTTTATTATTTCTTACCATTCTTCACAATTACAACATTTTTGGCAACAAAATGAAACTCCTAAATTCAATAAATACACCTAGAGAGAGATGTTGGTAGTCAGTCTTACAAGCACAGAGTAAAAAGCCTTAGAGAAAAAGAATACATATACATTTAATGGAGACATAAAGATTTCAGTTTTCCCCAAAATGATCAAAAGCTGTTTTTTTGCAATTGTTCTATATCTAGGGGAGAAATCAGTTTTTTTGTTTTTCAATATCTGCAATTTATATTGCAAATAAATATCACTAGGCCTCAAGCAACAGTAAGGTTGAGAGACACAGGTCAAAGAGGTAATACTTCAAGGTTCTCGCTAATCAATGCCTTAAAATAATAAGTGATAAATAAGCAACACCCTCAGTCACACACACATAGTGAATTTTCTTTTCTTTTCTTTTCTTTCTTTTTTTTTTTTTTTTTTTTTTTTTGAGACCGAGTCTCGCTCTGTCGCCTAGGCTAGAGTGCAGTGGCAAGATCTTAGCTCACTTCAACCTCCACCTGTCCGGTTCAAGCAATTCTTCTTCTGCCTTAGAGGTGAGATTAATACCCAAGTAGCTGGAACTACAGGTGGATGCCACCACTCCCGGCTAATTTTTATATGTTTAGTCAATATGGGGTTTCACTGTATTAGCCAGGATGGTCTCGAACACCTGACCTCGTGATCTGCCTGCCTCAGCCTCCCAAAGTGCTGGGATTACAGGCGTGAGCCACCACGCCTGGCCACATTCTGAATTTTCATGCATACATTTCTGATAAAATACCAGGGCCCAGGTGTGGAAAACCTATGGAATCTCATCTATGAGTAATTAATAACCACAAGAACGAGCAGTGACTTAAAGACTGCAGAGCCTAGGTCTTCCAGAGAACATCACCCCTCTGTTCTTTAGCTTTAAATGAATAAACTTCTGTGGAAAATTATTATCTGCTAGTTTAAGATCTTCTATGTACTTTCCCAGTATTCAGTCCATACTTATCATTATGTATTATTGATTTATAATTATTGAACTTTTAAAAATTTTAATCACAGAATTAATACACACAGTAATAGTTCCAAACGATATAGGATTATGTAGTGGAAAAGCAATAGTCTTCCTTCCTTTCTTCTCTTTTCCATTTTCTCATGTCCATTCCCCCACCTCAAACACTAATTTTAGTGGTAATTGCCACTAATTAGTACTTTATCTTAATAAACTTTTTTGTTCTAGGCACATATGGAGTCTTAGTATTTGTCTTGCACTGCCACTGATGTTTTTCTGTAGCATGAAGCTTGCCTAACTTTCTGTGTCAATACATGCAGATTTAACATATTCTTTTTAATGATCCCGTATTAATCCTAACAATAGCTGCACTGTAATTTACTTCGGTATGCTCAGTTTACTCTCCCTTAGATTATTTTCAATTTCACTGTTACAAATAGTGCTGTATTGTTCACATATATTCATGTTCATTTGCATATGTATTTTCAGAATGAACTCTGAAAAATAGAATTTCTGAGTCAAATCTTATTTATATTGAAAATCCAAAGTGGCTGAAGTAATCTCACCTCTGTACCTATAATTTATAAAATCAAGCACTCTATCTCCCCACTCTCATGGAAACTTCAAATTATTAAACTTTGAGAAATTTTGCCAGTCTGGATAGTCTTCATTATTTTAATTTACTTGTCTTTAATTGCTAATAAACTCAGGCATCTTGTTACATATTTAAAATTCATGTATATGTTTTATTGTATAAATTATTAGCCTTTAGCTTTTGTCCATTTAGCTTTTGGGTGACTTGTTTTTTTTATTATTTACATAACTCCTCTATAAATCTTAGATATCAATTATCTGTTAACTGTATAAGTACAAAGTATATTTTTTTCAATATGTGGCTTGTCTTTTTTGTAACTTTATTTTGAGTTCAGGGGTACATGTACATGTACATGTACAGGTTTGTTATATAGGTAAACTTGTGTCATGGGGCTTGTTGTACAGATTATTTCATCATCCGTTCAATAGGTTCAACTATTGAACCTAGTACCAATAGACATTTTTCCTGCTCCTCTCCCTTCTCTCACTCTCCCCTCTCCAATAGGCCACAGTGTGTGTGATTCTCCTCTATGTGTTCATGTGTTCGCATCATTTAACTCCCACTTATAAGTGAGAACATGCACTAATTGGTTTTCTGTTCCTGTGTTACTTTGTTGAGAATAGCCTCCAGCTCCAGCTCTATCCATGTTCCTGCAAAGCACATGATCTCATTTTTATGAATGCACAGTATTTTATGGTGTACACGTACCACATTATCTTTTTCCAGTCCATCACTGATGGGCATGTAGGTTGCTTTCATGTCTTTGCTACTGTGAACAGAGTTGTAATGAACATATGTGTGCATGTGTCTTTATGATAGAATGATTTATATTCCTTTGGGTATATACTCAGACATGGGATTACTGGGTCAAATGGTATTTCTGTCTTTAGGTCTTTGAAGAACTGTCGCATTGTATTCCACAAAGATTGAGCTAATTTACACTCCCACCAATGGTATAAGCGTTTCTTTTTTACAGAACCTCAATAGCATCTTTTATTTTTTGACTTTTTGATAATAATAATTCTGACTGTTGTGAGATGGTATCTTATTGTGGTTGATTTGCATTTCTCTAATAATTAGTGATGTTGAGCCTTTTTTCACTTCTCTAATAATTAGTGATTGTTGGTCGCATGTATGTCTTCTTTTGGAAAGTGTTTGTTCACGTCCTTTGCCCACTTTGTAATAAGGTTGTTTGTTTTATTCTTGTAAATTTGTTTAAGTTCTCTATAGATGCTGAATATCAGACCTTTGTCAGATGCATAGTTTGCAAAAACTTTCTCCCAGTCTGTAGGTTGTTTGTTTACTCTTGTTGATAGCTTCTTTTGCTGTGCAGAAGCTCTTTGGTTTAATTAGAACCCATTTGTCAATTTTTGCTTTTGTTTTAATTGCTTTTCGTATCTTTGTCATGAAATCTTTGCCCATGCCTATGTCCTGAATGGTATTGCCTAGGTTATCATCCAGAGTTTTCATAGCACTGGGTTTACATTTAAGTCTTTTATCCATCTTGAGTTAATTTTTATATATGATGTAAGGAAGGGATCCAGTTTTAATCTCTGCACATGGCTATCCAGTTATCCTAGCACCATTTATTGAATAGAAAATCCTTTCCTGATTGCTTGTTTTTGTGAGATTTGTTGAAGATCAGATCATTGTAGATGTGCCGTCTTATTTCTGGGCTATTTGTTCCATTGGTCTATGTGTCTGATTCTGTAACAGTACCATGCTGTTTTGGTAACTGTAGACTTTTAGTATAGTTTGAAGTTGGATATCATGATACCTCTAGCCTTGTTCTTTCTCCTTAGGATTGCCTTTGCTATCTGGGCTCTTTTTTGGATCCATATAGATTTTAAAATGAATCTCAATGGTAGTTTAACAGGAATAGCATTGAATCTGTAAATTGCTTTGGGCAATATGCCCATTTGAACAATATTGATTTTTCCAATGATCATGAAATCCATGAGCATGAAATGAGCATGGAATGTTTATGCATTTGTTTCTGTCATCTCTGATTTCTTTGAGTAGTGGTTTGTATTACTCCTTGTAGAAATCCTGCACCTCCCTACTTAGCTCTATTTCTAGGTATTTTATTACTTTTGTGGCAATTGTGAATGGGAGTTCATTCATAGTGTGGCTCTTGGCCTGATGGTTGCTGGTGTTCTGGAATGCTAGTAATTTTTTACACATTAATCTTGTATCAGGAGACTTTGCTGAAGTTGTTTATCAGCTTAATAAGTTTTTAGGCTGAGATGATGGGGTTTTCCAGATATACAACCACATGATCTGCAAGTACAGATAGTTTGACTTTCTCTCTTCCTATTAGAATACACTTTATTTCCTTCTCTTGCCTCATTGCCCTAGCTGGAACTTCCATTACTATGTTCAATAGGAGTGGTGAGAGAGGGCATCCTTGTCTTGTACCTGTTTTTAAGGGAAATGGTTCCAGCTGTTTCCCTTCAGCATGATATTGGTGGGTTTGTCATATGTGGCTTTTATTATTTTGAGGTATGTTCTCTCAATACCTGGTGTATAGAGAATTTTTCACATTAAGAAATGCTGAATTTTAGCAAAGGCCTTTTCTGCATCTATTGAGATAGCCATGATTTTTGTCTTTAGTTCCATTTATATGATGAATCACATTTATTGATTTGTATATGTTGAACCAATCTTGCAACCTGGGGATGAAGCTGCCTTAATTATGGTGAATAAACTTTTTGATGTGCTGCTGGATTTGGTTTGCCAGTATTTTATTGAGAATTTTTGCATCAACATTCTTCAAGGATATTAGCCCCAAGTTTTTTGTTGTTGTTGTATTTCTGCCAGGTTTTGGTACCAGGACGATGCTGACCTCATAGAATAAGTTAGGGAGGATTCCCTACATTTCAATTGTTTGGAATAGTTTCAGAAGAAATGTTACCAGCTCTTCTTTTTACCTCTGGTGAACTTCAGCTGTGAATCCACCTGGTCCTGGGCTTTTTTTGGTTGGTAGGCTATTTTATACTGCCCCCTATTCAGAACTCATCATTGGTCTATTTAGGGATTCAATTTCTTCCTGTTTCAGTCTTGTAAGGATGTATGCTTCCGGGAATTTATCCATCTCGTCTATATTTTTTAGTTTATGTGCTTAGAGGTGTTTATAGTATTCTCTGATGGTTGTTTGTATTTCAGTGGGGTCAGTGGTGGTATCCCCCTTATCATTTCTGATTGTGTTTACTTGATTCTTCTCTTTTTCTTCTTTGTTAGTGTAGTTAGCAGCCTATCTATTTTATTAATATATTTTTCAAAAAAGCACCTGCATTTGTTAATTTTTTGAAGGGATTTTTGTGTCTCTGTCTTCTTCAGTTCTGCTCTGATCTTGGTTATTTCTTGTCTTCCACTATCTTTTTGGCTTGTTTGCTCTTGGTTCTCTAGTTCCTTTAGTTGTGATTAGGTTGTTAGCTTGAGATCTTTCTAACTTTCTGATATGGGCATTTAGTGATATAAATTTTCCTCTTAACACACCTTTGCTGTGTCCCAGAGATTCTGGTATGTTGTATCTTTGTTTTCATTATTTTCATATAACTTCTTGATTTCTGCCTTAATTTCATTATTTACCTACGAGTCATTCAGGAGCAGGTTGTTCAATTTCCATTTAGTTGTGCGGTTTTAAGTAAATTTCTTAACCTTAAGTTCTAATTTGACTGTGCTGTGGTCTGAAAGACTTTGTTTTGATTTCAGTTGTTTCGTATTTGCTGAGGAGTGTTTTACTTCTGATTATGAGATCAATTTTAGAGTAAGTACCATGTGGCAAAGAGAAGAATGTATATTTTGTTGTTTTGGAGTGGCAAGTTCTATAGATATCTACAAGGTCAAGTTGATCCAGAGCTTAGTTCAGCATATCTCTGTTATTTTCTGTCTCCATGATCTTTCTAATATTGACAGTGGGGTGTAAAGTCTCCCACTATTATTCTGTGGATGTCTAAGTCTGTTTGAAGGTCTCTAAGAACTTGCTTTATGAATCTGGGTGCTCCTGCATTGGGTGCATATATATTTTGGATAGTTAGCTCTTCTTGTCGAATTAAACCCTTCACTATTATGTAATGCCCTTCTTTATCTTTTTTGATCTTTGTTGGTTTAAAGTCTGTTTTGTTAGAAACTAAGTTTGCAACCGCCACTTTTGTCTGTTTTTTATTTGCTTGGTAAATGGTCCTCCATTTTTTATCTTGAGCTTATGTATGTCTTTGCATGTGAATGGGTGTGTTGAAGATAGCATACTGATGGTTCTTTGCTCTTTATCCAGCTTGCCATTCTGTCTTTTAATTGGAGGATTTAGCCTATTTACATTTAAGGTTAATATTGTCATGTGTAAATTAGATCCTGTCATCATATGCTAGCTGGTTATTTTGTAGACTTGTTTATGTGGTTACTTTATAGTATCCCCAGTTTGTATACTTAAGTGTGTTTTTGTAGTGGTTAGTAACAAGTTTTCCTTTCCATAGTTAGTGCTTCCTTGTAAGGAAGCTCTTTTAAGGCAGGTCTGGTGGTAACAAATTCCCTCAGCATTTGCTTATCTAAAAAGAATCTTGTTTCTCCTTCACTTATTAAGCTTAGTTTGGCTGAATATGAAATATTGGAATGTAATTTCTTTTCCTTAAGAATGTAGAATATTGACCCCAATCTATCCTAGCTTGAAGGGTTTCAGCTGAGAGGTCCACTATTAGTCTTATAGGCTTCCTTATGTAGGTCATAGGTCATCTAACATTTCTCTCTAGCTGCCTTTAACATGTTTTCTTTCATTTTCACCTTCGAGAATCTGATGATCATGTGTCTTGGAGATGATCTCCTTGTGGAGTATATTACTGGAATTTTTTACATTTCCTCAATTTGAATGTTGGTCTCTATAGCTAGGTTGGGGAAGTGCCCTGGATAATATCCTAAAATGTGTTTTCCAAGTTGGTTCCATTCTCTCCATCTGTTTCAGGCACATCAATCAGTTGAAGATTTGGTCTCTTTACATAATCCCATATTTCTTGGAGGTTTAGTTTCTTCCTTTTTATTATTTTTTCTCTGTTCTTGTCTGCCTGTCTTATTTCAGAAAGGAAGTCTTCAATCTCTGAGAATCTTTTCTTCACTTGGTCTATTCTCCTATTAGTACCTGTGATTGCATTATGAAATTCTCATAGTATGTTTTTCAGCTCTATCAGGTTGGTTACTTTCTTTCTCTACACGGGTTATTTTGTCTTTCGGCTCCTGCAATGTTTTATCTTGATTTTTGGCTTCCTTGCATTGGGTTACACTGTACTTCTGTAGCTCAGTGAATTTTGTTCCTGTCTATATTCTAAATTCTATTCCTGTGATTTCAGCCATCTCAGCCTCAACCCAGTCTCAAACCCTCACTGCAGAGGTGATGTGGTCATTTGGAGGAAAGAAGGCCCTGTGGTTTTTTGAGTTGTCAGTATTCTTTTGATGATTCTTTCCCATATTTGTGTGCTTATCTACCTTCAATCTTTGAGGTTTCTGACCTTTGGGAATTTTGTTTGTTTGTTTCTTGGTTTTTTTCTATGTAATGACTTTAAGGGTTTGTGGTATAAGATGAATTCAGCCAACTGGCTTCATTTCTGGAATATTTTAAGGGGCCAGTGGTCAGCTCCCAACTCCTAAACTGTGTGCTCTAATTTTGGGGAACTTGTATCCAACCCCCATTTTATTCTCCGGCTCCTGGAGGTTTGGAGTCTACTGTGCTGGGGGGACCCAGGTGCAGCAGTAGCAGCAGGGTGCTAGCAGTTGCCGGGGTGCCTGACTCTCTGTGGAAGTTCACCACTGTGGTGGAGACAAGCAAGCTGGGAGAAGAGCGGGGAGCCCCTGCTGGAGACTATGTGTGCTGCTGGGCTGGAGATGGTGTTCGTTTGGGGCAGGGTGCTAGCCATCATATATCTGTGTGCCTTCTCTGTGCCCTGCAAGCAGGAAAGATAACTTAGGGTGTGGGAAGATCCTCTGTTCTCTTGAAGGCATTACTACAAGGATTGGGTGCTGGCAGTGGGGGTCGGGGGGACCTACTGGCTTATTGACCACCAAGGCTCCATCTATAGCAGTTGGTCGAAGTGGCAGGGGCCTGGCCGCACTAGCATATGCTGTCAGGGTAAGTAAAGCAAAATTTTCCATGGAGACACATGACAGTAAATTGATGTGGGGAGTTTCCATGGGCTTGGAGGAGGCTGCACTATGGGGAGGGAAACTGTGGACTTGTGCACAGCTGTAGGGGCCACCTCACTGAATCTCTGGTGCAAAAGCTATGGTGTGGGCCCTCAGGACACACAGGACTGCCATGTAGGCCAGGTTGGGGCCTCAGGAGAGGCCAGCAGACCAAAGAGTTCTCAGGTTGAATCAGCCCTAACTGGTATACAAGACAACCCTGCTGAGATAAGGTCCAACAGTTCCCCTAGGGCTAACGTCTCTTATGAAAGCAAGTGAAGTCTAGAGGAATGGTTGTTCCTGGACACATTCTGCCATGGACACTCCCTCACCAACCTCTCTGGGCTCCATCCACATCAGCTGGCTTGCTGCCCCATCAGTTTGCTTGTCTCCTGGGTACTCCATCCCAGAGAGATGCAAGCTGGCTAAAATTCTAAACCTGTGGGTCTTATCCTGTGAAACACTGTGGAAGTGGGGCCTGCAGACCATCACTGCTTGGCTCCCTGGATTCAGCTTCTTTCACTGGGGTACGTACAGGGGTCTAAACTCCTGCTTTGCTGGAGTTGCAGCTACTTTTGTCAGGAAGCCCAGAAAGTATCTAGGGCTCCCAGGTCTCTGTGCATGCCTAAGCAGATGCTCTGCCAAGACTCCACATAGCTCTGTGTGTCAGACTGATGACCCTGGTGGAGTGGGTTCACAAGGGGATGTCCAGACCCAAGAGTTGTGAAGATCCACGAGAGAAGCATGGGTTCCTGGGGTCACACATTCACTCACCACCTTCCCGGGTGGAGAACGTTTCCTTGGCTCCACATTGCTCCTAGTGGGCTGTCATCCTGCCTTGCTTTTCTTTGTTCTGCATGGGTTGAGTTGTTTCCTTGATTAGTCCCAATGCGAGTACCTGGATGCTTCAGCTGAAGGTGCTGTATTTACTCACCATTTCCGTTCCTCTCCATGACAGCCACACATACTATCTGCTTCTAGTTGGCCCTACCTTTTCATTTTATTTATGGTGTGTTTTGTGGTTGAGGTCTTTTAGTTTTTCACATAGTCAAATATCCTAATATTTTCTTTATGGCTTTTGAATTTTTGTATTTCTGACTAAGGTCTTACTTGATCTAAAACACAATGCAATATACAAAATTTTTTATGTTTTATAATTCTAACATTAGATTTTTAACCCATCTGCCATTTTTTTGGAATATGGTGTAAAGTAGGGATTTAATTTTTTTCTGATTAGTTAGCTAAATATTCCAAATATACATACTGAAAATTCCATTTATTTGCCAATAAATACAAATGCCACCATTATTATGTAACCAAATTTACGTATTTTCTACTCTCTGGTTTGTTGCATTCATATAATTGTCAATTTTTAAACAATATCCCACAATTGTAATTAATGTAGCTTTATATTATGATTTAATATTTTGTACAGCCATTGCCTTTAGTATTCTTTCCTTAAGAAAACTTCAATATTCTTACATAATCATACAAATTTCGTAAGTGACTACTACAAAGATTTTGATGTGAATTGCATAAATTTATTTTCGAATTCTTAATATTTTAATATTTAGTCTTCTCATGTAGAAAGATCATTTTCCCACTTACTGAGTTCTATTTTTAGTGTTTAGTAGTTCCTTGAACTTTCTTTTTAATTTATTCTTAGGCAATTTGCAACATTCGTTAACACTAATAATTTTAAATTTACTACAAATTAGGTCTTTTTGAAGTTAAAAATTCTAATTGGTTATTTCAGTAAGAGAACATTTGATTTTAATTTGTTTTATATCCCAGTAATTTATTAAATACTCATTAGTTCTAATGGCTTATAGTTTACTGTCTTGGATATTATAGATGACAATTATAACAACAGCAATTAATAATGATAACTATCTCTTATTAACATTTAGACCTCATTTCCTTTCTTCTCTAATTACACTGGTTAGCATTACCAAATAATACTGAACATCTATGTGAATCAACAGATTCTTCCTTATTATTTTGTGGGGTCTTCTGGCTTAGTATGCATTTATTGTGAATTTAGGATGATAAGCTTCATTAAGTCAAATGAGGTTTAAATATCAGCTTTCCTCACTGATGAACAAGCAGTGATAATTTCTACAATGTTACATTTTAAAACACAGCTTAAACTCTGCCTTCTATTTTCCCAAATTAAACTTACCTACCATTACACAAGTAAAAAAGCTGAAACACAATGAGTGAAAATAGTATCTGCTGAATGGAGAAATAAAAGGAAAAACAACTTATTTACCTGAACATATGTAGTTCAAAAAAGCAAGGGCATATGTCCCATGAGAACAGTGACCTTCATACAGCAAATCTTTCCTGAGCACCTGGGGTGAGTCAAATACCCTTCTGGTGCTTTAATATGTGGTGTTAAAAAAAGATCGGATAAAACAGGGTATATGAAACTGTCATTTTAGAAAAACTTGCAGGTTGCGTTCCAAGATGGTCAAATAGGAAGAGCTCCAGTCTGCAGCTCCCAGCATGATCAACACAGAAGATGGGTGATTTCCGCATTTCCACTGAGGTACCTGGTTCATCTATTGGGACTGGTTGGACAGTGGGTGCAGCCCAGGGAGGGTGAGCTAAAGCAGGGCGGGACATCACCTAACCTGGGAAGCGCAAAGGGTTTTGGGATTTCCCTTTCCGAGCCAAGGGAAGCCGTGACAGACTCTACTGGGAAAATCAGGACACTCCTGCCTTAATACCGTGTTTTTCCAACGGTCTTAGCAAACAGCACACCAGGAGATTACATCCTGCACCTGGCTTGGTGGGTCCCATGCCCAAGGAGCCTTACTTACTGCTAGCACAGCAGTCTAAGATCGAACTGCGAGGAGGCAGCCGGGCTGGGGGAGGGGTGTTCACCATTGCTGAGGCTTGAGTAAGTAAACAAAGTAGCCGGGAAGCTTGAACTGGGTGGAGCCCACCACAACTCAATGAGGCCTGCCTACCTCTGTAGACTCCACCTTTGGGGGCAGGACATAGCTGAACAAAAGGCAGCAGAAACTTCTGCAGACTTAAAAGTCCCTATCTGACACTTCTGAAGAGAGCAGTGGTTCTCCCGGCATAGTGTTTGACCTCTGAGAACACACAGACTGTCTCCTCAAGTGGGTCCCTGACCCCCGAGTAGCCTAACTGGGAGAAACTTCCCAGTAGGGACCAACTGACACCTCATACAGCCGGGCACCCCTCTGAGATGAAGCTTCCAGAGGAAGAATCAGGCAGCTAATATTTGCGGTTCTGCAGTATTTGCTGTTATGCAGTCTCCACTGGTGATATCCAGGTAAACAGGGTCTGGAGTGAGCCTCCAACAAACTCCAACAGACCTGCAGATGAGGGACCTGACTGTTAAAAGGAAAACTAACAAGCAGAAGGTAATAGCATCAATATCAACAAAAAGGACATCCACACCAAAACCCCATCTGTAAGTCACCATCATCAAAGACCAAAGGTAGATGAAACCACAAAAATGGGGAGAATCCAGAGCAGAAAAGCTGAAAATTCTAAAAACCAGAGCAACTCTTCTCCTCCAAAGGAGTGCAGCTCCTCGCCAGCGATGGTACAAAGCTGGATGAAGAACGACTTTGATGAGTTGACAGAAGTAGGCTTCAGAAGGTCAGTAATAACAAACTTCTCTGAGCTAGAGGAGGATGTTTGAACCCCTGGCAAGGAAGCTAAAAACCTTGAAAAAAGATTAGACAAATGGCTAACTAGACTAAACAGTGTAGAGCAGACCTTAAATGACCTGATGGAGCTGAAAACCATGGCACGAGAACTATGTGACACATGCACAAGCTTCAGTAGCCAATTTGATCAAGTGGAAGAAAGGGTGTCAGTGATTGAAGTTCAAATGAATGAAATGAAGCAAGAAGAGAAGTTTAGAGAAAAAACAGTAAAAAGAAACGAACAAAGCCTCCAAGAAATATGGGACTATGTGAAAAGACCAAATCTACATCTGATTGGTGTACCTGAAAGTGATGGAGAGAATGGAAACAAGCTGGAAAACACTCTGCAGGATATTATCCAGGAGAACGTTCCCAACCTAGCAAGGCAGGCCAACATTCAAATTCAGGAAATACAGAGAACACCACGAAGATATTCCTTGAGAAGAGCAACCCCAAGACACATAATTGTCAGGTTCACCAAAGTTGAAATGAAGGAAAAAATGTTAAGGGCAGCCAGAGAGAAAGGTCGGGTTACCCACAAAGAGAAGCCCATCAGACTAACAGCAGATCTCTTGGCAGAAACTCTACAAGCCAGAAGAAACTGGGGGCCAATATTCAACATTTTAAAGAAAAGAATTTTAAACCCAGAATTTCATATCCAGCAAAACTAAGCTTCATAAGTGAAAAAGAAATAAAATCCTTTACAGACAAGCAAATGCTGAGAGATTTTGTCACCACCAGGCATGCCTTGCAAGAGCTCCTGAAGGAAGCACTGAACATGGAAAGGAACAACTGGTACCAGCTGCAAAAACATGCCACATTGTAAAGATCATCAATGCTAGGAAGAAACCACATCAACTGATGGGCAAAATAACTAGCTAACATCATAATGACAGGATCAAATTCACACATAACAACATTAACCTTAAATGAAAATGGGCAGCCGGGCGTGGTGGCTCACGCCTATAATTCCAGCACTTTGGGAGGCCGAGACGGGCGGATCACGAGGTCAGGAGATCGAGACCATCCTGGCTAACACAGTGAAACCCCGTCTCTACTAAAAATACAGAAAAATTAGCCGGGCGTAGTGGCGGGCGCCTGTAGTCCCAGCTACTTGGGAGGCTGAGGCAGGAGAATGGCGTGAACCCGGGAAGCGGAGCTTGCAGTGAGCTGAGATGTGGCCACTGCACTCCAGCCTGGGCGACTGAGCAAGACTCTGTCTCAAAAAAAAAAAAAAAAAGAAAACAGGCTACATGATCCAATTAAAGGCAACAGACTGGCAAACTGGATAAAGAGTCAAGACCCATCAGTCTGCTGTATTCAGGACACCCATCTCTTGTGCAGAGCATATAGGCTCAAAATAAAGGGATGGGGGAAGATCTACCAAGCAAATAGCAAAAAAAAAAAAAAAAGCAGGGGTTGCAATCCTAGTCTCTGATAAAACAGACTTTAAATCAACAAAGATCAAAAGAGACAAAGAAGGCCATTACATAATGGTAAAGGGATCAATTCAACAAGAAGAGCTGACTATCCTAAATATATATGCACCCAATACAGGAACACCCAGATTCATAAAGCAAGTCCTTAGAAACCTACAAAGAGATTTAGACTCCCACACAATAATAATGGGAGACTTTAACACCCCACAGTCAATATTAGACGGATCAACAAGACAGAAGGTTAACAAAGATATTGAGGACTTGAACTCAGCTCTGCATCAAGCGGACCTAATAGACATCTACAGAACTCTCCACCTCAAATCAACCAAATACACATTCTTCTCAGCACCACATTGCACTTATTCAAAAATTGACCACATAGTTGGAAATAAAGCACTCCTCAGCAAATATAAAAGAACAGAAATCACAACAAACTGTCTCCTAGACCACAGTGCGAACAAATTAGAACTCAGGATTAAGACACTCACTCAAAACTGCACAACTACATAAAAACTGAACAACCTGCTCCTGAATGACTACTAGGTAAATAATGAAATAAAGGCAGAAATAAAGATGTTCTTTGAAACCAATGAGAACAAAGACACAACGTACCAGAATGTTTGGGACACATTTAAAGCAGCGTGTAGAGGGAAATTTATAGCACTAAATGCCCACAAGAGACAGCAGGAAAGATCTAAAATTGACACCCTAACATCACAATTAAAAGAACTAGAGAAGCAACAGCAAACAAATTCAAAAGCTAGCATAAGGTAAGAAATAACTAAGATCAGAGCAGAACTGAAGGAGATAGAGACCAAAAACTCTACAAAAAATCAATGAATCTAGGAGCTGGTTTTTTGAAAAGATCAACAAAATAGGTAGTATGCTAGCAAGACTAATAAAGAAGAAAAGAGAGAAGAATCAAATAGACACAATAAAAAATGATAAAGGGGATATCACCAGAGATCCCACAGAAATACAAACTATCATCAGATAATACTACAAACACCTCTAAGCAAATAAATTAGAAAATCCAGAAGAAATGGGTAAATTCCTGGACACATACACTCTCCCAAGACTAAACCAGGAAGACATTGATTCCCTGAATAGATCAATAACAGGCTCTGAAACTGAGGCAATAATTAATAGCCTACCAACCAAAAAAAGTGCAGGACCAGACGGATTCACAGCCAAATTCTACCAGAGGTACAAAGAGGAGCTGGTACTATTCCTTCTGAAACTATTCCAATGAATAGAAAAAGAGGGAATCCTCCATAATTCATTTTATGAGGCCAGCATCATCCTGATACCAAAGCTTGGCAGAAACACAACAAAAAAAGAGAATTTTAGACCAATATCCCTGATGAACATCGATGTGAAATTCCTCCATAAAATATTGGCAAACTGAATCTAGCAGCACATCAAAAAGTTTATCCAGCAAGATCAAGTTGGCTTCATCCCTGGGATGCAAGGCTGGTTCAACATATGCAAATCAATAAACATAAACCATCACATAAACAGAACCAAATACAAAAACCACATGATTATCTCAATAGATGCGGAAAAGGCCTTAGACAAAATTCAACAGCCCTTCATCCTCAAAACTCTTAATAAACTAGGTACTAATGGAATGTATCTCAAAACAATGAGAACTATTAATGATAAGCCCACAGTCAATATCATACTGAATGGGCAAAAACTGGAAGCATTCCCTTTGAAAACTGGTACAAGACAGGGATGCCCTCTCTCATCACTCCTATTCAACATAGTGTTAGAAGTTCTGGCCAGGGCAATCAGGCAAGAGAAAGAAATAAAGGGGATTCAATTAGGAAAAGAAGAAGTCCAACTGTCCCTGTTGGCAGATGACATGATTGTATATTTAGAAAACTCTATTGTCTCAGTCCAAAATCTCCTTAAGCTGATAAGTAACTTCAGCAAAGTCTCAGGATACAAAATCAATGTGCAAAAATCACAAGCATTCTTATACACCATTAACAGACAGCCAGCCAAATCGTGAGTGAACTCCCATTCACAATTGCTACAAAGAGAATAAAATATCTAGGAATACAACTTACAGGGGAAGTAAAGGACCTCTTCAAGAACTACAAACCACTGCTCAATGAAATAAAAGAGGACACAAACAAATGGAAGAACATTCCATGCTTATAGATAGCAAGAATCAATATCACGAAATGGCCATACTGCCCAAGGTAATTTACAGATTCAATGGCATCCCCATCAAGCTACCAACGACTTTTTTCACAGAATTGGAAAACAACTACTTTAAAGTTCATATGGAACCAAAAAGGAGCCCACATTGCCAAGACAATCCTAAGACAAAAGAACAAAGCTGGAGGCATCATGCTACCTGACTTCAAACTATACTACAAGGCTACAGTAACCAAAACAACATGGTACTGGTATCAAAACAAAGATATAGACCAATGGAACAGAGCAGAGGCCTCAGAAATAACACCACACATCTACAACCATCTGATCTTTGACAGACCTGAGAAAAACAAGACATGGGGAGAGGATTCCCTATTTAATAAATGGTGCTGGGAAAACTGGCTAGCCATATGTAGAAAGCTGAAACTGGTTCCCTTATACAAAAATTAATTCAAGATGGATTAAAGACTTAAATGTTAGACCTAAAACCATAAAAACCCTAGAAGAAAACCTAGGCAATACCATTCATGACATAGACATGGGCAACGACTTCACGTCTAAAACACCAAAAGGAATGGCAACAAAAGCCAAAATTGACAAATGGGATCTAATTAAACTAAAGAGCTTCTGCACAGCAAAAGAAACTGCCATCAGAGTGAACAGGCAACCTACAGAATAGGAGAAAATTTCTGCAATCTACCCATCTGACAAAGGGCTAATATCCAGAATCTACAAAGAACTTAAACAAATTTACAACAAAAAAATCAAACAACCCCATCAAAAAGTGGGCAAAGGATGTGAACAGACACTTCTCAAAAGAAGACATTTATGCAGCCAACAGACACATGAAAAATTGTTCATCATCACTGGTTATCAGAGAAATGCAAATCAAAACCACAATGAGATACCATGTTATTTCAACTTTCTACATATGGCTAGCCAGTTTTCCCAGCACCATTTGTTACATAGGGAATCCTTTCCCCATTTCTTATTTTTATCAGGTTTGTCAAAGATCAGATAGTTGTAGATGTGTGGTATTTTCCCATTTCTTGTTTTTGTCAGGCTTGTCAAAGATCAGATAGTTGTAGATGTGTGGTATTATTTCTGAGGGCTCTGTTCTGTTCCATTGGTCTATATCTCCATTTTGATACCAGTACCATGCTGTTTTGGTACCAGTTCCATGCTGTTTTGGTTACTGTAGCCTTGTAGTATAGTTTGAAGTTAGGTAGCACGATGCCACCAGCTTTGTTCTTTTGTCTTATGATTGACTTGGCAATGCAGGTTCTTTTTTGGTTTCATATGAACTTTAAAGTGGTTTTTTCCAATTTGGTGAAGAAACTCATTGGTAGCTTGATGGGGATGGCACTGAATCTATAAATTACCTTGGGCAGTATGGCCATTTTCACAATATTGATTCTTCCTATCCATGACTTTGGAATGTTCTTCCATTTGTTTGTGTACTCTTTTATTTCGTTGAGCAGTGGTTTGTGGTTCTCCTTGAAGAGGTCCTTCACATTCCTTGTAAGTTGGATTCCTAGGTTATTCTATTCTCTTTGAAGCAATTGTGAATGAGAGTTCACTCATGATTTGGCTCTCTGCTTGTGTGTTATTGGTGTATAAGAATGCTTGTGATTTTTGCACATTGATTTTGATCCCTTACTTACACCTTATACAAAAGTTAATTCAAGATGGATTAAAGACTTAAGTGTTAGACCTAAAACCATAAAAACCCTAGAAGAAAACCTAGGCAATACCATTCAGGACATAGGCATGTGCTAGGACTTCATGTCTAAAACACCAAAAGCAATGGCAACAAAAGCCAAAATTGACAAATGGGATCTAATTAAACTAAAGAGCTTCTGCACAGCAAAAGAAACTGCCATCAGAGTGAACAGGCAACCTACATAATGGGAGAAAATTTTTGCAATCTACTCATCTGACAAAGGGCTAAAATCCAGAATCTACAAAAAACTCAAACAAATTCACAAGAAAAAAACAACCCCATCAACAAGTGGGTGAAGGATATGAACAGACACTTCTCAAAAGAAGACATTTATGCAGCCAACAGACACATGAAAAATGCTCATCATTATGGGCCATCAGAGAAATGCAAATCAAAGCCACAATGAGATACCATCTCACATAGTTAGAATGGTGATCATTAAAAAGTCAGGAAACAACAGGTGCTGGAGAGGATGTGGAGAAATAGGAACACTTTTACACTGTTGGTGGCAATGTAAACTAGTTCAACCATTGTGGAAGACAGTGCGGTGATTCCTCAAGGATCTAGACCTAGAAATACCATTTCACCCAGCAATCCCATTACCGGGTATATACCCAAAGGATTATAAATCATGCTACTATAAAGACAGATGCACATGTATGTTTTATATGGCACTATTCACAATAGCAAAGACTTGGAACCAACCTAAATATCCATCAGTGATAGACTGGA
This sequence comes from Macaca mulatta, assembly GCF_049350105.2. Taxonomy (NCBI): domain Eukaryota; kingdom Metazoa; phylum Chordata; class Mammalia; order Primates; family Cercopithecidae; genus Macaca; species Macaca mulatta. Next base: position 13,637,435 of record NC_133417.1, read on the forward strand.
TTAAGAAAATGTGGCATATATACACCATGGAATACTATGCAGCCATAAAAAAAGGATGAGTTAATGTCCTCTGCAGGGACATGGATGAAGCTGGAAACCATTATTTTGAGCAAACTATCACAAGGACAGAAAACCAAACACCACATATTCTCACTAATAGGTGGGAGCTGAACAATGAGAACACTTGGACACAGGGCGGCGAACATCACACACCGGGGCCTGTCAGGGGTGGGGACCTGGGGGAGGGATAGTATTAGGATAAATACCTAATGTAAATGAGGAGTTAATGGGTGCCACACACCAACATGGCACATGTATACATATATAACAAATGTGCATGTTGTGCACATGTACCCTTGAACTTAAAGTATAATAATAATAAGTTGCAACAATAAATATGTAAACAGATAAATATACAACAAAGGGCTAGATTGAGAAAGAAAAATAAAGCTGTGTAAAAGCATGTGTGCCCAGGGAGAGTTTGTGTTACCATTTTATAAATAATGTTTAGGCAATCTCTCTCTAATATGATGACAATTGATCACGTATCTGAACAAATTGAAAAGTGAGCAGAAAAAAACAGAAGACTAGGAATCTCCAAGTTCCCATTCCCCCACAGAATGTAAAATATAAATAAATAAATGATTCAGACTGGAAGACACTGTCTCAAGTATTATAACAGTTTTGGACCTATAGAGCCTATTTGAATGCTTGCAGTTTCCAAAAGAATAGCTTGGATTAGAAATTATGTTTTATATTGGTCAATCTTGGCTTCCAGTATGGTAGTAGCCACCCATCCATCACCCTATAGCCCAGTGGCAGGCAGCTGTGGAGATAGCAGCCACATTTCTGGTGTGGTTTGCTTGAACCAGAATGGACAAAAAGAACTTTATCATACAAATATCATAGTTCTAGGTTCTGATTGGAGATTTTTGTTTCTGATCATTGTTGTAAAAATGCAGAAGTTGTCATTATATCAACCCACAATGGCTTCCTGGTTTTTTCAAGAGGTCACATCTGTTTCACACCCTATGTTTTTTAAAAGTCCAGTGTATGCAGATGTTTTAGAAAACCATAGTGTGCACTGAGGAAAACACACACCCTTAAGAAAGAACCTGGGAAGATTTTAACCTTTCATCTCAGGCTGATACTGCCACAGAGATTCTAAAGCAATTAGAAAAAAACAGCAAACTACAGCAAACTCTGGGAACAGGGAGAATATCATCTCTAGTGTCTCCACATTGTAAGATCCAAATGTTCAGTTTTCAACAATAACAACAAAATTACAACATATTCAAGGAAAGAAGAAATTTTAGCCCATTCTGAGAGAAAAACATTCAATAGAAAATGTACCCGAGGAAGCTGAAATAATGAACTCACTACATAAAAACTCTTAAACAACTGCATTAAAGATGCTTTAACAGCTAAAGGCTCCAGACTGGGCAACAAAGTGATACTAAAAGAAGAGAAGCAAAATGAGAATATCAATAAATAGATTATAAAATTATTTTTAAAAAGCCAAAAAGAAATTCTGAAGCTTGAAAGTACAATAACTATAATATAAAATACATAAGAGGAGTTCAACAGATTTAAGCAAGCAGATATGAATATAGGACAATTGAAATTACAAAGTTTGATAAACAGAAAAAAAGATATGAAGAAAAATGAAGAGAGCCTAAGGGACTTGGGTTTCCACAGAGCAGACCAATATATGCGCTGTGAGAATATTAGAAGGAAAAGTGAAAGATAATGGGACAGAAATATATTTGAAGTAATAATGACTAAAATATTTCCAAATGTTGTGAAGGATATGAATCTACAAACACAAAAATCTCAACAAACTCCAAGTATAATAAACGCAAAGATACACGAAAATACATTATAATAAAACTGCTGAATGCCAAAGTCAAAGAGAATTATCAGTAACATTATCAGGCAATTTCTTATCAGAAACCTTGGAGGCAAGAAGAAAGTGAGATGATGTATTTAAATAATTGAAATAAAAATAAAATTGTTACTGAGAAATCTATATCTAACAAAATGGTTCTTCAAAACTGAGGGTGAAATTATGACATTCTGAAATATATACAAGCAAAAAAAAGAAAGCAAACTAAATGTAAAGCTAGCAGAAGAAAGAGCATAATGAAGAACAGACCAAAGATAAGTGAAATAGACATTATAAAAACAATAGAAAAATTTAACAAAATCAAAATTTGGTTCTCTGAAAAAATCAACAATATGGAGAAACCTTCAGCTAAATTGACTACGAAAAAAAGGAAAAAAGATTCAAATTCTAAAATCAGACATAATAGTAAATATATTATTTCTGACCTTACAGAAATAAGAAGTATTTTAAGATTATACACTTACAGTATATTTTACTTTGGAGAAACTAAATGAAATAGACAAATTCCTAGCAAAACATAGTCTACCAAATCAAATCATGAAGTAGAAAATCTAAATAGACCTATAATTACTAAGACATTTGAATTGAAATTAAAAAAAAAAATCAATAAAGGAAACCTTTGGACCAAATAGCTTTACTCGTGAATTCTACAAAACATTTAATGAATTAGTGTAAATCTTTGTCAAACTCTTCCAAAAAATTCAATGGGATGGAACACTTTACAACTAATTCCACGAAGCCAAAAATACCTTGGTATCAAAAACAGACAAAGACATCATTACAAGAAAACTACAGAAGGATATTATTTATTGAATACTGATGCAAAATTCTCAACAAAATATTAATAAACCCAATTCATTTGTATTTTTTAAATTATGAACCTTGGTCAAGTGGGATTTGTTTCTTTAACACAAGGATAATTTGATAAATGAAAACTAAGTTAGGTAATATGCCACATTAATGAAATGAAGGGAAAAAAATCCTGCATGGCATTCTCAATTCATGAAGAAAAAATTCTTAACAAAATTCAACACTCATGATAACAACAACAACAAAAAATCACCCTACAATGTAAAATTATAAGGAAATACGTAACATAATAAAAACTACACATAAAAAACTGACAGCTAACATCATGCATAATGAAGAGTGAAACTTTTCCTCAGGTTCAATAACAAGACAAATATGCCCACTTTCACATTTCTTTTCAACACAGTGTTAGAACTTCTAGCTTTGGCCATTAGGGGGAAGAAAAAGAATTACAGAAGGAAAGAAAGGAGAAGAAGAAAAAATAGCATTTGAATTAGAAATAAGGAAATATAATTATCTCTGTTCACAGATAGCCTGCTCTCATATGTACAAAACACTAAAGATTTTATAAAAGTATACACACACATAACTAAAAAGTAAATAAAATTTTAGAGCTAATAAAAAGGTTCAGCAAAATTTCAGGGTATAATTTGTAAACACAAAAATCAGTTATCTTTCTAAACTAAACACTACCAAGAAACAATCGGAAAAGAAAATAAAGATATTAATTCCATTTACAATACCACGAAAAAGAATAAAATACTAAGGGAATATGTTTAACGAACAATGTGAAAGACTTGTACACAGAAAACTACAATTTCTCAAAGAAATTAAAGAAGATATAAGTAAATGGAAAGATATTTTGTATTTAGATTGGATGACTTAAAACTGTTATCATAAAATTATTAGCCCTAATAATCTACAGATTCAACGTAATCCTTATCAAAGTTCCAAAAGCATTTTGTGTAGAAAAATATAAAAACATTGTAAAATTCACACAAAATCGCAAAGAACCCAAAGTAGCTAAACCAATCTGGGAAAAAAAAAGATAACAAATTAAAATAAATTATACTTGCAAGCGTCAAAACTTATTACAAGGCAAGAGTAGTCAATGCAGTGTGATACTAGGACAAGAAAAGTCGTAAATATCTATAGAATAAAATAGCCCAGAAATAAACCCTCACATATCTGGTCAAATAATTTTTGACAAGGGTGAGAAGACCATTCAAGGCAGAAATGACAGTCTTTTCAACAAATGATGTTAAAAACAAAATGAAACAAAATTATATATCCTTATGTAAAAGAAGAAATTTTGATCCTTACCCAAAGGCATATACAAAACATAATAGGAAATCAAAGACTAAAAGTAAAAACTGAAACTATAACATTCTTAGGAAAAAACAAAAGGAAAAATGTTCATGACATTGGACATTGGACCTGGCAAAAATTTCCTGGATGTGACATCAAAAGCACAGACAATTAATGTAAAAATATGTAAACTGGACTTTACCAAAATTAGAACTTTCGTATGTCAAAGAACACGATCAAAATGAGGGGGAAAACAATCCATGGAACTGGAGAAAATATTTCAAATTATGTATATAATAAGAATTATTATTTACACCATAAGTGTTTAATCTTTTGGCTTCCCTGGGCCACACTGGAAGAATTGTCTTGGGCTGCACATAAAAGACACTAACTCTAGTGATAGCCAGTGACCTAAATAACAAACAAAAACTAAAAAGGCCTATGCATAAATCTCACAATGTTTTAAGAAAGTTCAGGTATTTGTGTTGGGCCACATTCAAAGCCATCCTGGGCCACATGTGGCCTGTAGGCCATGAGTTGGACAAGCTTGATCCAGACTATATTAAAACTCCTACAAATCAACAACAAAATAGCAAACAACCAAAATTAAAAATTGACAAGTGTTCTAATATGTTTATACAGAAGATATACAAATGACCAACAAGCACATTAGGAGAGGTCAACATCACTGGTCACTAGGGAAATGCAAATAAAGGCCATAATGTGAGACTATATCACACTCATTAACACGGCTATTACGAACACAATGGAAAATAACAAGTGTTAGTGAGGACTTGGAAAAATTAGAATTCTGGTAAAGTTGTTGAGAAAAACAATTTAGTTGTTTATCAATAAGTTAAATTTAGAATGGCCACATAATTTAGCAATTCCACTTCTACATATATACCCAAAGGAGTTGAAAGCAAAGAATATGAACACCCATGTTCATAGCAACAATATTCACAATAGTCAAAAGTTGGAAACAGTCAGATGTCCATCAACAGATAAATGGATGAATTAAATGTGGTATATTCATACAGTGGAATATTATTCAGCCTTAAAATGAAATTTTGATACATGCAATAATATGGATCAATCTTGCAAACATTTGCTAAGTGAAATAAGCCAGGCATAAAATGTCCAATATTGTATGACTCCATTTATATGAAGTACATATCTAGAAGAGGTAAAGTCATAGAGACAAAAAATAGTAGATATTATGTGACCCTGAGGAGAAGAGGGAAATATCTGTTTAATTTGCACAAACTCTCTGCTTGAAATGATGAAGAAGTTTTGAAAACAGGTAAACGGTGACAGTTGCATGACATCATGAATGTGTTTATTGCCACTCAACTGTACAGTTCTAGATGGTTAGAATGCCAACATTTACATTCTGTATATTTTATCACAATAAACAAAATTATTTTTAAAAAAGTGATTCAAGAACATACCCCCTGTGGAGAGTTTCCAGGCAGAGAGGACAAAATATGTAAAAGCCCTGAGGTGGGAGGGTACCTGGCATGGGAAGCCAGACTGAGAAGGATGACAAGGAGAGATGAGGTCCCCATGAGTGATGTCAGAAAGGCAGGCAGGGGCCAGATATATTAATCTTTGAGAACATCATAGTGTCTTTAAAGAAGATCAACGTTTGAAAATAGTTTTGAGCAAATAAATTGCTATAACCTGATTTATGTTTTAAAAGCATAGTGTGAGATAATATGATGGGAATAGAACTATAGGATGGCCAGGTTAGAAACAGAGATGTGTTTTCCTGCCAACAGTCCCACAAAGTAATGGGGGGGGGAGGGTTGGACTGGGATGGCAGCAGAGAAGATAGTGAAGGGTTGGCAGATGGAGGACACATTTTGAGGGTAAAGCTGACAGGATTTGCTGATGGTTTTGATGTTAGTCAGAGAGAAGGAAAGGACTCAAAAATAATACTGGGTTTTTGGCTTGAAGAAGTGATGCAATGGAGTTATCTTTTACTAAAAACAAAAGGGAGAAGAATGGTAAAGACAAACTTTTAGAGAATTCCATTTGCTTGTAAAATATTATCTACTGATGTTTACAGACTACAAACACTCATCTTAGTCAAAGTTTGAGTACATGGTAGAAAAAGAGCAGGACATAGTCATATCATATATCCTGGTTAGCTTCTCTGTAGTTCACAGTGATCTCCACAACATTGCAATGACAGATAAATTTTTTAAAGGCTTATAAATGTTATCCAGGTGGGCAGAGCCCTTACTTATTTTCTGAAAGAAAATAACATACAGAAGGCAGAACATATTATTGGGAAGCAGTGGCAATTGATAACAGTATCTGGGACAGGTAAGCTTTCTGTAGCATGTAAGGTGTTAAGTCCTAAGGATGCTCTGTCTGCTACTGGAACATGAAAACATTACTGTCTATGCAAGTTAGACACAGAAGCCCACAAAGACTGTCAGGGTGAGGAGCCAGTCAATTCTCACTGCAGGTAACCAGAACTCAATCACCAGTCAGAGGCTTAGAGGTAGGACTCAAAAATTGGAGAGGTTCTGAATACAGTATGGCAGGCCATTATTACAAGAAAAGGCACAGAAACAGACAAGGATAAGGCTTGGGATTCCCTGACTTTTCAAGAATCTCTAGCCTCATGTAAGAAAGGACTTTAATGTTGTTCTTCATCTCTAGCCTCATTGCCCAGAAGCTAATGAAACACTGTGACTATATAACGCCGATAATTGACTTAAAAGAAAAGCAGATGACATATGTGTTTATGAGAAAAGGAATCATAGTTGTCTTTGGCTAAGAAAGAATATAAGGGAAAACTCTGGAATAGAATGGGAGAGCTTCATCCCTCAGAAGCAAAGGAACCAGAGGTAATACTAAGAGATGGCCTTGTGTATTGATCCATTTTATTTGTTTTATATGTAATTAAGAATAATTCTAGTGACAGATCACAGGCTCTTTATCTATTTGACCCACTGATGTAATAAGTTCCTCCTATATTATAATGGCAATACTTTGTGCCTTTGTATGTATAGTGTGTATGTGTTCTAACTACCTCATTTGTTTCACTTATATTTTATTTACAATTGGGTACTTAATATTCTTATCTGTAGAATGCAGACGGTGTGTGCAGAGCCAGTGAACTCCCTCTTCTGTAGATGCATCTTATCTCTTTTCCCTAGAAATAAACAGCCTGGTGTTATTAATGATAACAGCATGCACCTGCCATTTCCTGCACAGAGCTGCATGTCTAGGAGTGGTGCTATTTTGCAATGACTGATGGGGCTTAAACTTAGGGTTACCATGCAACTTCCCCCCAGGGAGGCCTGCTATGTCAAACAGCAGCATAATGCAAAAATGCCACAGCTGATCTTTATAATGACAAGTGAAATGAGCCAGTGGGCATAGCAGTTGAATTTATGCAGCTCTTTTCAATATTACATGACTTTGAACTGATGCCTCTTATCTGATGCCTGGCTATGTCACCATATGAACCAATGAAAGATCAACTGACTCAATTTTACCTGTTGCGCCACTGGCTTTGTTTCCAACTCATCTGCCTCAACAATATTTCTCTTTTGTCAGGCATGAAGTTACTCAGCATTATTTATTGAGTTTCCACAGTAGGTACAGACACTTGAAGTGATGTGTAAGGATTAATCACAGCAGGCTTCTTTGAAGGAGATACTGAATAAATTATTATTTAATTAAAGCTCAAATCAAGGCTGATAATAAAACAAATATCCGAGCAGTTGGACACTCCCTTCCTGAACCAACTGGACTATAATTACACTCGACCATGGACAAATCACTTTATTGGAAGTCAGTTCCTGTAGAAGTGACTAGCCCCAACTAATGGCTATTGTAAATCAAGGGATGGTGATAGCTAATCAGATGGAGGCCTCCCTATGGTAGGAAGTTAAAGTGGTATGAAAACAATTTCCAACACTGGCCCAAGGAAAAACAGATTGCCTTCTTTGTGAAAAGCATCATGAATAAAGCCTTGGGTAATGTCACCTAGAGTTTCCTCAACATGAAGACATTGGTTTCTGCAGGAATGGATGAAAACTGAAACTAAAGCAATGATTCCAGAGGGATAGGGGATCGAACTTGACATCACACAGATACAGACTAGAATCCAGGCTTTACTATTTATTTGCAGTGTGATCTTGGGTGATTATTTAAGTTTTCCAACTCTTAGTTTCCACAATTGTAAAGAAAATATAATAATGTATATCAACATGACTTCATGAGATTGGAAATGGAATATATATAACACTTATGATATGTTAGGCTCTGAATACATGATGGTCTTGCTTACTGTCACTACCATAAATGATAGTATTTACTGCTGAAAGTAGTCTTAATAGTCTAAAATTGCAACGAAGTTCTATTATATTAAAACTCTGAGATTTGGAAGGATATTTGGACCAACTCCTAGAGTTAAACTAGGATACTTCAATGAAACCCGTATTACATTTGCTATGTTGATCCATTACAATTACATATTTTATTAAGTAAATTTGTTAGAATAATTGGATACATACCCTCAAACAAAAAACATACTGGTTTGATGTCTAAACACAACCTTCAATATTGTGACCTTCTAAATTACATGCCATAATTATGTTCATTATCATATGTAAACATCACTTATGTCACTAGCCTAATAGTTTAATGATTGCATATGTTGTAACGTATTTTTATTCCTGGACATTTAGTTTATTCATACTTTTGTACTATTGCTAATAATATCACAAATAGTCATGAGATTAAAAATTTACTTGTTGAATATATAGTATATATTTTAAAATATTTTAAATATATTTTATATATAAAATGTTTGTTGAATTCATATATATTTATATATATAAATATATGTTTTTATATATGGAAAAGTACCGTATTAGTAAACTACCCCTCCTGGGGATGGGTTAGCTGCAAACTCTTAACTGTTGGAACAAGTGAAAATACTGAGGATGGGATCTCTTCTCTCCTTCGGAATGATTTCCTTGCTACTTATGTCTTTCTCCACACCTTCTTCATCTCTGTATTAGAAGTTTACTCCCACACTTCCTAATTTTCTACCCCTTCACATCTTTTCACATAGTTATACTTCCAGTACTATGTCCAATTGAATCACTACGGTTGACCCCAAAGACATTTTCAACCTTGATTTGTCAATCATCAATGTTTCAGCAATGTTCTTGTTAATTTTTCTATATTTAATAACTGTTTCCAACATTTTATATTGTAAATGTTTTATCTAGATCCTTAAGTTCTTATGTGTACCCTAAATCTCTTTAGCTTTTAAGGAGACAAATATATGTTCTCATCTATCCTGTCTCTGAAAGGACTTGGTAATGTAGGAGAGCACATATAGTTTCCCAAACATGTTACAATCTTTAATTTTACATCAGAAGGTGGGATAGGCTTCACCCTTTTTGTGTACTTTAGGACACTCCAATCTTAGTTTGGGCACAATGTACAAAGCAGTACAAGCACGAGCCACCTTTAAATTGAACCAAAGTTGTCTAGTGCTGGGCAGCCTGTCTGCTGGCTGCTCATGGCTCTGCCTCTCTCCTGTGATGCTCCAGTCTCTCCTGTACTGAAATACAATGAAAAACAATTTGCCAAACAGCACACTCAACAGAGTCTAGGAACACTTCCTTGAGGTTTACAATAACCTCTTATTAACTTGCCTGGCCAGCTTAAGATCAATAATAATAATCAGTCACAAAAGTAAAGAATAAACATGTTTTTATTTAAAGTTCTAAAAATAAAATTATTCTTAAAACTGCTTTCCTCAGTCATTATATTTCTTTACCTCCTTCTCAATATGACCTAAAATTAAAAGTATATTTTAAAGATAATTCTTCTGGATACATCTATTCTTGGAAGAAGCTTTCTGCCACAGTAGAAACAATAACGTTGATTCTCGGGCACAAGCGGTTATTAGACTAAGAACATCTGGTGCATTTTGTAAAATGTCAGAAGATTCTGAACTGATCTTTCATTGTACAGTTATATTAAGAATGATTAGGCCAACTTATTGAATTAAAATTCAGTCCGTTTTTCAACAAAAACAAATATTAAATTTGCTTTTCTATTATCATTATTATGCTCTATTAGGAAAAAAAATGTGTTTATTTCAAGGTAAAATAATTTTTGCTCAGGGAAGATTTTCTGTAATCAAAAAGTAACCAACCTTTAGCATTTATATAATTTAGACACATCATCACAACAGTTTTAATATAAGAAAAAGGTTATTTTGTCCCAAGTTACTTTAAATAAGTTTACACCACAAGGCAATGAATACATTGTTGGCATGATCTTTTAAGAAAGCAGGGTAAAAGTGAGATGTAGAGCAGCACATGGAGAAAACATAATTTAGAAACAACAGATTCTAGAACAACTTATTGATCCTAGATTTAGTTCACACTATTAAGAGAAAGTTACACTCACTAAGGAAAGTCATAAAATTTTCCTTTACGATGAGATCATTTAATTTACAGTGTGGAGATTTTTAGAACATTTTATTTTACTCTAACCGAAGCTGTTGAGAACCAAAACTTACCACTTCACAAATTGCTCAAAAAATAAAACGAAAAAAAGGTGATGATATTGATATATGGAAATATAATGAAAGGCAGAAGGGCTCTTTGTGACATGGTCTGACTTTGTCTTTCTCACTCAAATACTTATTCCTTCCATGGATATGAAGGGATATAGACTGCGTTTGTCTGTTCTCTCACTGCTATAAAGAAATACATGAGATTTATGAAGAAAGGATACTTACGGCCGGGCGCGGTGGCTCACGCCTGTAATCCCAGCACTTTGGGAGGCCGAGACGGGCGGATCACGAGGTCAGGAAATCGAGACCATCCTGGTTAACACGATGAAACCCCGTCTCTACTAAAACTACAAAAAAAAATCAGCCGGGCGCGGTGGCGGCGCCTGTAGTCCCAGCTACTGGGGAGGCTGAGGCAGAAGAATGGCGGGAACCCGGGAGGTGGAGCTTGCAGTGAGCCCAGATGGCACCACTGCACTCCAGCCTGGGCTACAGAGCCAGACTCTGTCTCAAAAAAAAAAAGAAAGAAAGAAAGGATATTTACAAAGAAAGGTAATTTATAAAGAAAGGGTATTTAATTGGCCCAAAGTTCTGCAGGCTGTACAGAAGGCATAGCAGCATTTGCTTCTGAGGAGGCCTCAGGGAGCTTTTACTCATGGTGGAAGGCAAAGCGGAAGCAGGCGTCTCACATGACAGGAATACCAACAGAGAGTGGGGGAGGTGCCACACACTTTTAAACAACCAGATTTCATGAGACCTCACTCACTACAGAGTACCAAAAGGGGATGGCACTAAACTATTCGTGAAAACTCTGCCCCCATGATCCAATCACCTTCCACCAGGCACCACACCCAACACTGGGGATTAGAATTTGACATGAGAGTTGGTGGGGGCACAGATTCAAACCATATGACAGATTGTTAAAAAAAAATTACCAGAATAATAAAAATAGAGGAGACAAACATCACAATGAGCTGTAAGAGTAGATATAAACCAACCCACTGAATTACACTGAAGCACATTAGTATAAATGTGGCATAAAAAATGGACTAAATGCAAACAAATACAAATTTATATATTGTATATACATATACTATGTAAATACCTGTTATATATTTATAAGCTCGAGTAGGGAAATAGTATGAGATTCAGTGAGAATGCTGAACAGCGGATACAGATTCAGACTTGAGGAAAGCTTGAATAGAAGTATATGATGCCCCTTCTTTCCACCTCTGCAGCAACAACAAACACAATGTGAACATAAAAATTCTTGTTCACTATTGGAAAGGAGGGAAAAGTGATAGTGAGATGTTCCTATCTTTGAGGAAAGACAGGACTGATACTTCACTTCTGAAGAGACAGCATAGTCTTTCAGGAAGTAACCAAATCTTGAATTCCATGAGTCCTATGAAGTTTGAAATGGAGAAAGGAGGCTGAGTTATCTGGAGAAAGTGCCACTTGGATCCAGTCGACAGAGGAATGTGAGTGGTGAGTATGGAACTGAAAGAATGTTCCCAGTGGAAATGTGCTGTCCCACAAAATCAGTGCTCAGAGGGACATTGATAGCAATATACACCAACATTAAAAAGGAAAGATTTCAAATAAACAATGCAATTATACATTTCAAGGAACTAGAAAATCAAAAACAAACCAAATCCAAAATTAGCAGAAGAAAAAAATAATAAAGATCAGAGCAGAACTAAACAAAACAGAGACTAAAAAAAAAAGAATAAACAAAATGAAAAGTTTGCTCTATGAAAAGATAAGCAAATTTGATAAATCATTAACTAGACTAATCAAGAAAAGGTGAGAAGATCTAAATAAAATAGAAATGAAAAAAGATTTTAAATAATACCACAGAAATAGAAAAGATCATCAGAGACTATTATGAACAACTATACACTAACAAACTGGAATACCTAGAGGAAATCAGTAAGTTCCTGGAAATATACAACCTATCAAGATTGAATCAAGAAGAATCTGAAAACCTGAACAGACAAATAGTGAGCCGTGACATTTAATCAGTAATTAAAAAAAAAAATTCATGACAAAGCAAAACCCAGAATTGAATGGATTCACTACTGAATTCTACCAAGTCTACAAAGAAATACTAATCCTCCTCAAACTATATTTAAAAAAATTGAAGTGGAGAAACTTCTTCAAACTCATTCTACAAGGTTAGCATTACCCTGATATCGCAACCAGACAAGGACACAACAACAAAAGAAAACTACAGGCTAGTATCCCTGATGAATATAGATGCAAAAGCCTTCAACAAAATACTAGCAAACAAAATCCAAGATCACATCAAAAAGATAATACACCGTAATTAAGTGAGATTTATCTCAAAGGTGCAAGAACAGTTTAACACACATAAATTCATAAATGCTAGGAATCACAACAATAGAATAAAGGGCAAAAACCATATGATCATTTCAATAGATTCAGAAAAAGCATTTGACAAAATTCAACATCCCCGCATAATAAAAACTCTCAACAAACTAGGTGTAGAAGGACCATACCGTGAAATAACAAAGGCTATAAATGACAAATCCCACAGCTAACATCATACTTAATGAGAAAAGGTTGAAAGTCTTTCCTGCAAAAACTAGAGCAAGACAAGGATGCCCACTTTTACTCCTATTCAACACAGTACCGGAAGTCCTAACCAGAGCAATCAAGCAAGAAAATTTTTAAAAGGCATATAAATTGTAAAAGAGAAAGTCGAATTGTCCCTTTTTGCAGACAATATGATTTACATCTAGCAAAACAAAAGACTCCACCAGAAAACTCTTAGAACTGATAAATTAAGTTTTAGGATACAAAATTATCATACAAAAATCTGTAGCATTTCTACATACCAAAAACAAACTAGCCAAAAAAGAAATAAAGAAGGCAATCTCATTTACAATAACTACAAAATAAAACTCTAAGAATAATTTTAACCAAGGAGATGAAAGATCTCTGCAAGGAAAATTACAAAACACTGTTGAAAAAATTGAAGAAGACACAAACCAATGGAAAGGCATCCTATGATCACAGATTGGAGGAATTAATGTTGTTGAAATGACCGTACCACCCAAGCAATCTGCAGATTCGTTGCAATTCCTTTCAAACTACAAATAATCATTCTTCACAGAAGTAGAAAAAACAATTCTAAAATTCATAAAACAAAAAAAAGAGCCCAAATAGGCCAAAGTGAGACTAAGTAAAAGAACAAAGCTAGAGGCATCACATTACCTGAGTTCAGAATAGATTACAAGCCAACAGTAGCCAAAATAGCATGATACTGGTATAAAAATAGACACACAGATCAATGAAACAGAATAAAGAACCCAGAAGTAATGTCACATACCTACAACCAACTGATCTTGGACAAAGGCAGCAAAAATATACACTGGGAAAAAAAACACCCTATTGAATGAATGATGCTGGGATAATTGGAGAGCCATATGCAAAAGAATGCAAATGGACCCCTATATCTCACCATATATAAAAATTAAGGTAAATTAAGTCAAGGTCATCTATACATCTATAAAAATCCTAGAGGAAATCCTAGGAAAATTCTACTGGACATTGGTCTAGACAAATAATTTATGACTAAGTCTTCAAAAGGAAATGTTTAAAAAAAAAAAAAAAGCACAGAAATAGGCAAATGGGACTTAAGGAAACTAATAGATGTCTGAACTGCAAAGGGAATAATGAGCAGACTAAACAGACAACCAACAGAATGGTAGAAAACTTGTGAAAACAATTCATCTAAGAAAGGTTAGACTCAGAATCTAAAGGAACTTAATTCAACAAGAAGAAAAGCAAATAACTCTATTGAAAAGTGGGCAAAGAATATAGAAACATTTTTCAAAAGAAGACATACAAGAAGACAAAAATATGAAAAAATCCTAAACATGAGTAATCATCACGGAAATGCAAATTAAAACTATAATGAGATACCATCTTATACAGATTAGAATGGCTATCATTAAAACGTCAAAAACCATCAGATCTCGGTGAGGATGTGGAAAAAGGAAATGCTTATTCACTGATGGGAATGTTAATTAGTACAACTTCTATGGAAAACAGTATGGAAAAGTCTCAAAGAACTAAAAAAAAAAAACTACCTTTTGATCCAGCAATTCCATTACTGGGTATCTACTCAAAAGAAAATGAATATCAAAAAATGTCACCTGTACTCATATGTTTATTGCAACAGTATTCACAGCAACAAAAATCATGAAATCAACCTATGTGTATCAATGGATGATCGATTTAAAATGTGGTGTGCATGTGTCTATACATATTTATGTATACATATATACACATGCACATACATTGTGTGGGGATATATACACACACACACACACACCCCCCATGGATTACTACTCAGTCATAAAAATGAATGGAATAATGTTTTTGCAGCAATATGAGTGGAACTGAAGGCCATTATCTTCAGTAAAATGACTCAGAAACTGAAAATCAAAGACCACACGTTCTCACTTAAAAGTGGGAGCTAAACAATGGTACACACAGACATACAGAGTGGAATAGACACTGCAGACTCCCAATGGTGGGAGGGTAGTAAGAAGGCGAAGGATTACATACCAACTCTTAGGAATGATGTACATTATTTGAATGATGGGTACACTAAAAGCTCAGATCTTACCACTGTGCCA
Organism: Macaca mulatta; assembly: GCF_049350105.2. Lineage (NCBI taxonomy): Eukaryota > Metazoa > Chordata > Mammalia > Primates > Cercopithecidae > Macaca > Macaca mulatta. The sequence goes on from NC_133417.1 coordinate 13,652,691, forward strand.
TATACACATGAAACACAACTACACTTATACCTGTAAATCCATAAAAATGAAAAATTTAATTTAAAAAAGTGAATGTCATTCCCTGACCTTGAAGGTGACAATAGCAAGAAAGCAGGTAAGCCTCATGAGATTTGGTGCCTAGCAGAGATCATGTAATTTCCCCTTTTGAATTCCCCATGTCCCTGGTCCATTGCATATGTCTAGAATGAATCAACCCTCCAGCCAATATTCAAGAGAAAAATCTAAACATAAATGTCAAAGGTCAAGGACAATTATTTTGACTTCATTTGAGAATAAACACTAAATCTTACAGTTGTCTCCTTTTAAAAAGATAAGGACAGGAAGGAAAAATACTACTACTATTCCAAAGGAAAGCTTCTATTATGTTATAGAAACAAAACATAATAAAGGCAGAAGTACATATTTTTTAACAGAATCACTGTAGGGAAGAGAAGTAAACTTTAAACAGCATCTGCTATTATCTCAGTCAAATTTATGGAGCACAGATTTTACAAAATGAAATAAGATAGGATAACAGTGTGAGGTAAAAAGTTAATTGAGAGGTAAGTGGAAATTTACAACAAAGAAGCTAGATAATATAAAGAAAGAATGCTATAAAACCAAAACGCATCAACATAATTATAAACAATACACATTAAACATCAAAAAAAGAATAATTTAAAAAGTAAATCAGTGATATAATGGACATTTGTATGTGTGCATTTAAATTTGGGAGTGTCTAGCCAACAGGTGTGCTAGCAGTGACAGGAAACAAGTGTTCGAATATTCAAATGGGTCTGGAAAGCTTTGGATGAAGAACAGTTCACCAGATTTCTCAAGTACAGGGCTTCTCAGCCTCGAAATGCTAGTGTGCCTGGTGGTTCTTCAAGGATGATAACAGTATATTCCACTTACCAAATTATTCGACCACAAAGACTTTTGAGAAAAATAGATCACTTGAGTATATTGTTTTACCTAACAAATTAGCAAATGCTAAAACACACACTCTTGTGAAAACCATGACCTTCAAAGTTAAGTAATTATTTCTTTTAGCACCAGGCATAGAAAAAGGCAGCACCTTACCAAAAAAATAAATAAATAATAACAGTGACATGAGACTTTTCTATAGCATCACTGTCAGGAAAGCAATTAAGTCAATTGTGAATTTTGAGAGGGAAATAATATGTTTCAAAAATATTCTACCTAGCCAAGTTGTCATTCATATGAGAAAGTTACAGAGGACATTCTCAGATTTGAGCAGTATCTGAAAATATAACATCCAACTACTGTATCGTATTTTTGCCTGTCTGTGAAAGATATATACAACTCATTCTAGATATATAAAACTCATTCATTTTATTCATTTTGTAATTGAATAAAATCACATATATATGGTATGGTGATAGGGAAATCGCAGAAGTCATAATACATCAGCCAGAAAGGGAGCCATATACACCTTCTCTTTCAAGCGACCTTAGAAAAATGAGATAGCGGTTTGCTAACATGGTCATGGCTAAGAGATTAATAAGGGGAACATTATATATTATTAATAGTCTATGTACAACTTTAAAGACCTCAGGAAGTATAGAAGAGGGCCTCTGAGCTGTAATACATCCAATAAGGGTTTGCTGATGCCAACTATCTAAGTAAGTAACACTGTACTAGGTGCTATGAAAAATATAAAATAGATCGAAGGCAATTTAAGTACATTCCCCTGAGTACTTGAGAGGAGTCAGAGTCTGCAAACAATCATTCCAGATTCTTTCCTATATTAATGCCATTTTTAACTATTTAAATTGATATAAAAATACATAGGCATCTTTTAAATTAATAGATTAACAACCTTTCTAGCTCTAGAGCACCAGATTGAAAGCAGATGGCTCAAGCACAGCCTCGTAGGCTGGTCTCATTTCCAGTTAGCACTTGGTTTTACAATCTCCTGACCATATGCAGTGGTCTACCCCAGCTCTCTGTTTTTAACTTCCTTTAGCAAGATATGACAGTCATAACAGACTTGTTTATTCAAATGGCTTTATCAGAGTCATAATTGATTATAACAAGGTGAGGCAGAATTTGATGTTGTCAACCTAATTGAAAGTTAACAATGATCTGTTGCTAGATGTAAGGTGTATATAAATAATAATAATAAACAATACTTTTTCTCTGCTTGAAATGAATTTAATTAGGTATTTTGACTACATTCCTTGCTCTGACTTGGATTATAATGTTTTTAAATTATATAATTAAATAACACAGAGATGCAATTTTTTTATACAAAAGTCTTGGGACCTGAAATATTTCATATATATATTTGAATTAAGAGTGGTAATACAGTGTATACATAATATATATTATAGTATATATTCCTATACAAAAAATAAAACACAAAAAATATAAATGTTACCTAAGTGGAAAAACTTAAGATGATAAATACTTCACATCATTTGCAGTCAATTTTCAGCATAAATGAGTTCAGGTAGGGTGAGCTACTTCTATTGCCAATAACAATAAAAATAAAAACAGAAAGAAAAACTTTTGGTTTTCTGAGCTTTATGGATTTCAGGATTTTGTATAAATCGTTGTGGGCCTGTAACACATTTTGGACAACTCTTTCATATTCATGAGCGTACACATATACCTTATTTTATGCAGCAGCTATGTTACTAAGGAATAGTATCTATATAAAAACCTTTTCTTATACATTAAAACGTCAACTCTTTCCTCTCACTTGCAACCAGAACTATCCAACCAGTTAACAGGATGTAGAGGCTCTCTCTCTCAAGGTGCTTAAACTCCTGTAACTTTGCTGACAGAGTGCTTCTCTAAAACATAAATCTACGCACAGAATTTCTCTACATAAAATATGTCTCTAACTTCTCACAAATTCCAGTTGGGAGGTCCAGAACTTCCCTAGAACACAATAGACTTTGTTCCCTTGCCTTCATCACTGATTCTCTGCTGCTGCTGGACCATGAACTTCTCACCTCAGTTTCCACTGTGGTTCCTATCCACAGGTTTCGTTTTCTTCCTACAATCCACAGTCCTGCTTCTCTTTTCATCTGTTCCTACTCATTGAGAGTCATCCTGTCAATCATGTTTGCACATCCCATTTCTGAGCATCCGTAGAATCTTGAAAATGCATTTTTCAAAATACTTAAACATTCAACTGCCTATGTTTTTGCTCTTTCTTATCTACCTTTGGTTTTTTGTATAGTATTATATATGTACAGCTAATGAAGGTTATTATATGCCAGAAACTATTCTGTATTTTTCATTTAATCTATGAGGTTGGTTTCTATCATTAGCTTTCTCATGCTATTGTACAAACAAGAATTTGAAACTCAAAGAGTAATATCCCAAATCATACAGCAAAGAAATAGCCAACCCCAAATTTGAATCCAGGTCTTCTCTCTCTAAAGCCTGTGACCTTAATTACTGTATTATTTTTCTCCACAAATACTCTATAAGTGATTGCTTGATTAGTATTCTCAACCAGAGGATGCGGAAATTGGCTATAATGGAAATAGCACTATATTTATATAATCCCTGGAAGGATATTTAAAACTGTATATGCCTCCTAAAAATCTTTTTATTTTTATTTTTTAATTTATTATTATTATTACTGAGACAGAGTTTCGCTCTTGTTGCCCAGGCTGGAGTGCGGTGGTGCGATCTTGGCTCACAGCAACCTCCATGTCCCAGGTTCAAGCGATTCTCCTGTCTCAGCCTCCTGAGTAGCTGGGATTACAAGCGCAGCCTCCTAAAAATCTTTTAAATATTCCATGTTTTATGGTGATGCAATGGGTTGTTACAAAACTGACATCAGTAAATCACACCTTGCTAAATTCATCCCCTCTGTGTTCCCTTCCACGCTGAACCTTGGCTGATGTAAAAACTTTCTTAGATAAGTAGAATCTAAGTGCTTCATTGGGAAAGTTGTAATGTTTGGTCTTAAGAGGCATTGTACTTTATGCTTTGGTTCTGTGGCTGCCCTGAGATTTCATTTTAAAAGGTTTAGGCTATCCCCCTGAAGGATGAGAGGCCACATGAAGAGACAAGCCCTGGAAAATAAAAGAATTAAAAAATAGAGAAAGGTCCAGTCAGATCCCAGCCATGCCAATCGTACCAGCTGAGACAGTAAATTTGTGAATGAGGCCATCTTGCATGTTCCAGACAACCACTAGAAATGCATGAGTGAGCCAAGTAGTGTAGAGGTAAAATACGCAGTTAAGACTGAATGCAAAATTGTGAAGATGCAATTGGTAGTTGTGGTTTTAAGCTACAGAGTTTTGAGGTGGTTTTTATGTGCTGTTACAGTAATTGGTGTCAGTAAATGAAGTGTTGACCTAACAAAAATCTAAAATGTGGCACTGGCTTTGGGACCAGGAGGTGGGTAAATGTTGACAGAATGATAATACAACTGTTATTAGAGACTTGAAAAAGGGCAACCAGTGAAAAATAGTGGCAGAACAATTGGCAAATAGTTTTTTTGTGGTAGCTTAGAAGCTAGAATATAAATTTAATTGATGTATAAAACTAGCTAATGAGGTTTCCAGATGACCTACTAAAAGTGGCAAGTTGTTTTCTTTTTTTTCTTTGTTTGGTTTTTTTGGCTGCATAAATGATGCATAAAACATAAATAAACTTATTAAAAACTTCAATTTTCTAAATCTAATATATTTTTGATATGTTAAAAAAAACATGAAGTTCTAGAATGTACCAAGTTGGAAATATAGCTATTTCTCATCTCCACTCATCTAGAAAATATTCCCAAAGTGAGAAATGGCCCTGAGACAAAAAATAAATTAAAAGTAGCAGAAAACATTTTTTTAAGATTCTGAATGTGTAAAGAATGTCTATTAGAACATCACAGCTTCAAAAAAGAAAAAATAAATAAATGAGGGTTTTATAATAATAGAATGTCATGCCACAGCAACACCACACATGAACAAAGTAGAGAGACGGTTTCCAAAACAATTATAGCTATGTCTATCAAGGAATGAAGAAAATCTCAATCATATTCCTAGAGCCAAGCTTCAAGAAATCAGAGCCAGAGCCATTTACAAGTACTAAAAAAGGACTCACAAGGAAAAAAATAGATGTTTATCAAGGACCACACTCTGCTGTCAAAGTTGGGGAAACTGGCAATGTATGCCTGGCTGAATTACAAAATTGCTACAAATCAGTGATTGCTATGTGATCCCATTCTTCCTGTTTTTTAATGTGTCTGATGATTATGCTGTCCTTGTCCCATCATTGTGTATTGGGTGAAGGGATAATATAGATAACTTGTTTTTCTAATTTGTAGATCTCTGGATTAAGAGGAGTTGTACTCAAGAAGTCTGCCTACATGTAGGTCAGAATCAGATCATGGCATCCTAATTTTGAGCATGATGCCATAATTAGATAAAACTTTTGTGGTCCTAAGAGTGAATGAGTATTTTATTTTACTTTTTTGAAACAGGATCTCGCTTTGTCACCCAGGCTGAAGTGCAGTGGTATGATCATGGCTCATGGCTCACTGTAGCCTCAAGCTCCCGGGCTCAAGAAATTATCCCACCTCAGCCTCCTAAGTAGCTGGGACTACAGGTGCGCACGGCCACATCCAGTTATTCTTATTGTAGAGATGAGGTATTCCTATGATGCCCAGGCTGGTCTCAAACTCCTGGGCTCAAGCAATCCTCCTCCCTTGGCCTCTCAAAGTGCTGAGATTACAGTCATGAGTGACTGTGCTGGGCCAGAATGAGTACATTTTTAAGGATGAAGATATGTGAAGAATTCTACTGAGAGAGGGTTCAAATTAGATTTCAATATTTGGTCATAAATTCTTCCCAATTTCCTATGCACAACCTTTGGATTCTGACTTCATTACTCCTCCAATCCAAAGGTGGAATCTGTTTCCTACTCCTTAGATGTGGGCTGGCTTTGTGACTTCTTTTGACTAACACTATTTAACAAAAGTGATATTGTGGAAGTTCTGAGACTAGACTTTGAGTGGCTTTGCATATTCTGTCCTTAATGTCTTGGAATGCTGTCCTAGTATGTTCATGTCTAACGTAATGAATTATGAATGGCCGCATAGAGAAGAAACTAAGGTTCATCAGCAACTAGCCAACAACGACTTTTGGATATGTGAGTGAGGTCATCATTTCAGAAGCTGCATGACTAAGACCAAGATAAACCAACAAAAAACTGACAGAGCTATAAGACATTTGTTCTTGCTTTTTGTAGGGAGGGTATTATGCAGTAGAGAACATTATGTGAAAAAAGTAGTATCTTTTCCTGGCTAAAAGTCACAGAATTGCAAGAGTTGATGCTGGTGAGAAAATGAAAGAAATGTGAGCCAATTGTGGAGGTAGTGAAATAAGGTTGATCACTGCTATGCTCTACTGGGGCCATTACATTTGGGTATCTCAATCAAAGCAGCATATGCTCTACCCTGATACTATTTCAAAATTCTTTTAAAACTTAAATGTGATAATTTCTGCCAAATGCTTGGCAAATAGATACTCAACATTTAATAAATTTATGATTAAATTTAACTCAAATTTAATCATTACTGCACATCCTGCAGTTTTTCAAGACTCAGCTAATTTTTAAAAATTTTATATCAAATTTTATGTAAAAAGTGTTGGTGTTATAAATATCTCAAATGTCAAAAAAATTGCTTATATTTGAGGAAACACAACAAGCAACACTTAAGGTCAGAAGTATTAGCTTAATCTTCCTGGTTACTTCTCAGGGAGAAAATGAAAATAGCAGCTAGAATACGGAGAACAGATAGGAGGTTATTTCTATATTCATGGAGCAGATGGAGACTTTCAGAGATAGACCACTGCAATGTCACATGATGAAAAGTTCCAAAATAAGTGGTTTTGAATAATAGTAGACACAAAGATATAAAACAATTGACAACATCATTTCAAGCTGGTGGACATTAAAAGTATGATTTTGTGCTGGTGCCAGTTTATTTAAAAACATATCCATCTAATTATCGCTAAGATGAAACACTATTTTAGAAAACAATTTTAAATATATAACAAGGCCTAACATTTCATAATTTAAAATTTTGATTTTTGACTTTTATAAATTTATTTTTAGATAATTTAAATTTGGGGAGAACCTTGTTTTCTGCTTTGCTTGTAGACATGTCTGTCACAATATTAGACACAATAGGGAAAAAATCAGATCCAACACAAATCCCAAAAGTAGCAGAGTAGCTACTTCAAACACGTTTTACTGACACTAGTAAATGCTATGGAACTATTGCAAACTGTGTTCACAGCCATTTTAAATGAATATATTTAATTTTTAGTATAAACTAAAACTGGTTAAATTTAAACAGGAAAAAGAACTATAAAGACATGCTTGTCAACATTAATGGTAGATACTCCTGAACTATGAGATCATTGAGTATTACTTTTCTTCTTTATACAAATTTAACAATTAATACATGTATCTTCCATAATAATTTTTATTGAATTAATTTAATTGAAAGTAAGTTCAAACCTGCACGTTATGCACATGTACCCTACAACTTAAAGTATAATAATAAAAAAAAAAGAAAAAAGAAAAAAAGAAAGTAACTTGTGGCAATGATAAAACTTAATTTAAAAACAATACATGCCTAAAAATCTGAATAAGTGATTAAACATAAGGAATAAATAGAATCGAAAATTTGATCAGGGAAACAATTCCTCTTCTTAAGAAGCAGCATATTACACAAGAAGAAAAACAGGGATTTCAGAAAAATAACTAATATCCCACATTTTGAAGTACAAGAGCTGGAGTAGGGATAATGTATAACGGAAATCTATTGTCAATGGGGAGCACTTACAGAGCCAGAAAATAATTTAGTGGGTACTATTTTTACAATCTTAATATAAGAGAAGCAAAGTTTACTACATGCAGACAGCATATGCTATCCTCAAAACAGAAAAGCCAGGGATTATCTTACTTTTCCCTGACTCAACTTCTCATTAATGTGACTGTGCCAGACAAAAATAGGAAATCAATAACAGCGGGTTTTGGATACTCATTATATTTGCAAAGCTGACCCACAGTTAATTTAACAAATACTAGTTCAACCATGGTGGAAAACAGTGTGGTGATTCCTCAAGGATCTAGAAGCAGAAATACCATTTGACCCAGAACTTTCATTACTGGGTATATACCCAAAGGATTATAAATCATTTTACTATATAGACACATGCACACATATGTTTATTGCAGCACTATTTATAATAGCAAAGAGTCGGAATCAACCCAAGTGCCCATCAATAATAGACTGGATAAAGAAAATGTGACACATATACACCATGGAATAATATGCAGCCATAAAAAAGAATGAGATTATGTCTTTTGCAGGTACATGGATGAAGCTGGAAGCCATCATTCTCAGTAAACTAACACAAGAACAGAAAGTCAAACATCATATATTCTCACTCAAAAGTGGGAGCTGAACAATGAGAACACATGGACACAGGGAGGGGAACAACAAACACAGATGCCTGCCAAGGGGTGGGGAGCAAGGGGATAGAGGGCATTAGGATAAATACCTAATACATGTGGGGCTTAAAACCTAGATGACGGGTTGATGGATGCAGCAAACCACCATGGCACATATATAACTATGTAACAAACCTGCACATTCTGTACATGTATTCCAGAACTTAAAGTAAAATAAAAAATAATTAAAAAAAAAAAAGAATGTAGATAAAGATTTCTAAATTTCAGATTCTTCTGAACTCCCACAAAAACTGATGAGTATATGGACAGCGTGAATTGTAGAGGTGGTTGCTGCCATCAAAATCCCAACTTTGGATTTCATGCACAGCATTTACTGAGAAACAGCTGCCCACCCAGGAACTGTATTTTCCTGGTCCCTTCCTGTCTAAATGTTGCCATGTGACTAGTTTTTTGGCCTGTGTTGTATGAACAGAAGTGATGTCTTACTACCGGCTATGCCAGTTATCAATTCATTGTCTCTCAACTATGAATTCACTCTTTTAGGCTTTTTTTGTCACGATAAAGCTAGGTCCTAAAAATAGTTTTCCTACCAGTGGTGCAATGTCAATCCTCTGAGTAGAAAGTACAAGAGAAACACTGAAGGAGAGAAGGGTTTTCACTTCATTGCTCTAGAGTAACTCACAAACTCGGCTGCTATAGGGTGTACTTTCTCCATTGAAGAGCCCCCAGTTCTAGGTTTCTGTAGGCCACAGCACTCTCCATCTTTTGGATACCACACTTTTACCAGCTCTTGACTCAGTCATTGAAAGAATAGTCAGGATACCCTGGTAGTAGGGGTCCACGCCCTAGTCAAAATTATTGCTCCTCATACCCTCTCCTCCAGCAAGGAGAAAAGTATCACAGATGCTAAATTTGGAAGCCTGTTTTAATAAAAGGGTAAAATATTTAATACAATATTTGCCTGCTATAACTTAAACAGCAAGTCAGATTAAGAGTATTGCCTTCTCATTATGGCCTATTTCTTTTGCATAACCTATGTGATCTATTAGTTAAGGCCTATGAGGTAGGGGAGGAAAAAAAAATAGGTTAAGACCTTAGCTTAGGTCTAAGTCATAATTTTCAGTTTGGTTCCTCAGACTTTGAATAGATTGGTTGCAACTAGATCAAACGCCTACATTGCTCCTGAGAGAAATAGATTGTTGGAGAGAACATGTTCCCAGTGTAAAAATCCTGTGATTTAATGTGGGCATTATGCCTTTTATTTTTTTTTCTAAAGAATGAGTACTCTAGGTATGCATTCAGAAACTGGGGAAAGAACCACAGAAGGAATCTGCAGACCTACTACACTTGCTCTATTTAAACCTGGGTTAAAGTTCTATCATAAGCTCTATTGTAATTTGTGGATCATAATAGCCAGGTTCCAGTACCCAGGGAGTAGTGACATAGAATCATTATCCAGCAATCTCCAGAAGATCTACATAGTTCTTTTTCCTTAGGTATGGTCACTCAAGTAATTGGCCACAGGCTCCTTAGACAAAGGATTGGAGGATGATTTACAATGACACAGATAAAAAGAGAAGGGAATTGGCCTCTCTATAATCAAGAGGCTCTGATCTGCAAAGTGTCATAGGTTCGAAAATAGGGTAAGAATGTATGATTCCCTGTTGTGTGACTCAATCCACATTTCTGGGCACCAGACTGGAATTCTCCTGTTATATCAGGAAATACTCATCTATCTAATTCCTAGGATTGCTGTCATAAAAGCAGCTACTGCCAGTCACCCTGCTTTTCAAAACATTCTGACAACTACTTAATCTTTGCTAACCATTAACATAAATGCATTGGCCATGTCTTTAACAGCTAAACACTGTCATCTGGGGCCTGCTACTCTGACATCTTGTCATTCCCACAGAAATTGGTAAGTTTACTATTGCCCTTTGACATAGTAAACCCTGGCCAAGACAAAACAACACTACAGAGCTTTCCAAGCACATTGATGGTCCCTTCACTAAAGGATTTTTCAATGCCTTAGTGAATGGAGTGGTCTCTGGACTGTCTTGGGGAATGAAGTAGAGGATGCATGTGATCAATATCTTTCAAGGTTTCTGTCTCCAACAGCTGTTTGTTTTCTCTTTGTATGTTTTGCAAAGGAAGTTCTGACAATGTAACTGCATTAACTATCAGTCATTTTTAAGTACAAGTTTCAGTCAACTAACCAACTAAAATGTTTGGGCCATTTTCAGAGTCCTTAGTAAGTGCATTCACGTCAATAAAATAGACATAATTACTAGCTGCCGGTATTATTATACTATCAACTGGCCATAACCTGTTGAGGTCTGCTTCCTCTGTCTAACACCCTTTGCATGCATTGCATACATATTCCTTGGGTTTATTCTCATTTACGTTAATAATGGCTTGCAATACTTTAGTTGTATACATTGCCTCCTACTAGATCAAAGTTTGTACTTGACCCCTGCAATATGCTTATATCTGACCTTTGTTGTTGGTCCAGTGGCAATAAAGCCTTGTTAGGGTGGTATCTTGGAGAAAACTGGTATCTGTGTATAAAGGAACTGGCCTATATAAATTTTCTACAGGATGGTCAAGAACTGGAGGGTTAGTCTTCTCAACCTTTAAAGGGGAATGCTCTTTCTATACGCAAGGAAAACTGAATGACTTAAGATTCCAGGATCCTTTGCTTCATGTGAATCCAACCAGATGATCCTATTCCAAGTTTTAGGAATGCTCTAACTTCTACATGAAATGTTGGTGAGGTTGTGAATTCAGGATACATCATGATTCTATCACCCACACAATTCAATTTTGGTTTTGATTTTCAGCAAAATTATGTCTGTGGCCGCAAGAAATAAGGTCATGTGTAGGGTTTTCTTAAAAGAACTCTGGTTCTCTGTGACTTGAGCCAGCAGGTTAGTGACCTGAGCTTGTTATTTCCTTTCTGAAGATGCTCCAGGGTAATTGTGAGAACTGACCCCACACCAGCGTTATGTTCATCACAACTGCCGTGAGTCAACAGTAGCAGCCTCTTGATTACCCCAAGTGACCTTCTCTAGTTAGACTTTATTGCATTCAACCACAGATGAAAGTTTGGTTAATCATAGTGCTGTGATATTCCATGGATTAGCAGAATCCCATAACCGTTTATTAAAGTCAACATTGTGTGCAAATACAGGAATGGAACCCAATCTATATTTCCAAACTCTATGGTAGAGGTTGTTTTTCCTACTACCTCTTCTGGCACAAATTGTCTGTATTAGGTAGGGCCCAGGCAAGAAATGAAAATCACAGGAGTTATTTTACTAAAGAAAATGTAAACAATGACTAATCAAGTATAAAGTTGTTAACTGGCTAACTTAAAGGATTTAAAAGAGATTAGGACCAAGATATCTCAGAGATAGTCACTTCAGGGAGCAGCTACTATCACTAGAGACAGAGAAACAAAGGAAAGAGTTTGAATGTTTTAAATCTCAGGAGTTTTGTGAACGGGATTTATTGAGCAATAAAACTCAGACTTGTGACCCTGAGGAGCTACTCAGCTGGTGCTTGTGCCTCTGAGGGATGTGAAACTCAGCTAACTCTGCAAGGATTAAACAAAGCCCAAGCTAGATTCAGCCTCATATAGCAAGGAACTACTGTAGTTGTGGTGAAGAATCATTAGTGTGGCATGCAGACAGAAAAGAGGAAGTCTCTTCTCTCTCCTTTTTCCTAACAACTTATCTTTAGTGTCACTATTGGCAGGGAATAATAAGGGCTCAGTTGGCAAAACAGAAATTTGGTTTCTGTAGTTCCAGAGTCAGTATCACAGACAGGAAATAGAAGGGCAGGAGTCAACTGAGAAACAATTTCTTACTAGTTGGCATAAGGAGGAGGCACTATATTGTCCACTAAATGCATATTTCCTACGGTCCACCACAGAGATGGCTGTGGGAGAAACAAGGCAACATATCCATGAAGGCAGGGCAGAGGCCATATGGAGGGCCCTGAACAAGACAGTTGTTCCCAGGAGGCAGAGCCAGCATCTAAACAAGGATTCCCCATCGCTCAGCATTGCCAGGACAGAGGCTCTTCATGTCACCTCTCCAGCAGGTGTTATGCTGGATACTTGATGCTTATGTTTCCTATGCTTCCCTTTTCTGAATGGGAGCTTTCATTGCACTTACTTTGTTTTCTTTCTACCAGTATGGTGGGGGAGTGACTTGTCAAGACCACAAACAACCACACCCAGAACTAAAGTGGGAGACCGCACATCACCCAGAAAGTCTACACCCTGAGCTGGATGTTGTGACTAGATGGGGTTTTTAGTTGTCTTCCTTAGAGAGGATTAAATAGGTATTATATGTGAGAAGGATCTTCACTGATAATTCTGTCAGACGGACAGAATATGACAAAATGGTAGCTGTCCATCAACATGTGCTCTCTCTCCCTCCTATTACATAGAGAAATGCATATAAAGAAATTGCCCAGGCAGACATCACACTTACCAGCTCCCCCACCCCACCCTCATTTCTAGGTGTCATTATGGGATGAATTTTGTCAATAAAGTGTTAAGGAATTTAATGAGTGTCACTCTAAGACAGGGCATTTTTGGCAGCAGCTGAACCTCTACTTCCTCTTTTTATTCCTCTGCATACTGGATGAATAAACTATACAGCCTTCAGGAACAGGATGGCTATAAGATGGAAGGGGTCTAGGTCCCTTAATGACCTCAGACCAGGAATGCCCATACTGGATTGTTATGTTAGCAGGAAACAAACTTCTTTTGTGTTGATCTGTTGAAATGTTGGGCTTTATTTGTTGTACCTGACAGCATTGCCATATATAATTTAGAAATGCATGGCCTTGTACTACAGTCGTGTTTCCAAAGGAATTATTGACATGATGCAATGGTAAACAAAAGAACCAAGAAGAATCTTTTCAGAGGGGAAAAAAAGGAGACTTGAATAGAAATGTTTCTATTCAAAGATAAACAAATAATGTAAACCAATAAACCACAGGACCTGTGAAAATCCTTTTTAAAAAGAAAAGGAAAAAAATATTAAGTGAATTTTTAGAGACAAATATAATTAGAAAAAAAATCAGCTCTAGAAAATAACATAATTTTAAGCATAAACTATTTTACTCTCTAAAGAAAAATAATTAAAATATTAATGCAATGAATCAATAGATAAAATTTTAAAATGTAGACTAAAAAAATTATATGGCATTGAAAGTAGTGAAGTGTTCCAAGGAACACAAACAATTTATAAATTTGGAGCTTCTCAAATAGAGAACATAATTACAAAAAGGGTAATTTTATAAAATGAAATTAGAGGAACAAGTTTCTAGGCTAAAGGGATTTGTAGATAAACATACTCTAGTATGTCCCCAAGATAGATGGAGGCAACAGGCATGGGGCTATGTTGTTGAATATTTAATTTTAAGCACAGTTAAAAAAAATCCTACAAACATGTAATAATCAACCAAAATATTAAAGTAAAAACAGTTAGGATACTCTCAGACTTCTACTCAACATCATATTCATATTCCAGAATGAGCTAGAATATAGTTTTTGACTTTGAAAAGAAATCTGTGTTGAATTTGGATATCAATATATAGGTAAGCTGTTGTAGACATGTGAATTCAAGGCAAAGACACCTCAGCTATGAAAAAAAAACTAATTTCTTTATTAAAACTGACTTGTCATGAAGAAAACAAAACTAAACTAACAAATATGCACTTCAAGCTGTGATTAAAAAATAAATTCTGTTCAAAGAAAACTTAGGAATTTGCATATGAAAGAATTTACAGACAACATTTTTTCATTTAAAAATGAAATCAAGTTTATACAACTGTCATATAATACACAGTGTAAATGTTACAGTTCTTAAAATAATAGTCATATGACATAAAAATAGTTTAACAATTAATGCTTTGGGCAAAAAAATCTCATGTGACGCCCATAAAACCAGGAGGTGTGGGGGTAGAACAAGTGGGAAGAATTGTAAATGTGCTAATTTCCTCATCTTTTATGAAGGGTAGTCAACAACTGCCATTCCATTTATGAAACTGATAAATGCAGAAACATAAATTTAAAGCTTTTCATTAAGGTCAGGCGTGGTGGCTCACGCCTGTAATCCGAGCACTTTGGGAGGCCAAGGTAGGCAGATCACCTGAGGTCAGGAGTTCGAGACCAGCCTGGACAACATGATGAAACCCCATCTCTACTAAAAATACAAAAATTAGCTGGACGTGGTGGCGGGAGCCTGCAATCCAGCTACTTGGGAGGCTGAGGCAGGAAAATTGCTTGAATCGGGAGGCGGAGGTTGCAGGAGCCAAGATTGCATCACTGCACTCTAGCCTGGGTGACAAAACAAAACTCCGTTTCAAAACAAACAAAAACCTTTTTATTACAAAGCTTATCTAATTTAGTTTTGAAACAAAAATGAACAAGTTGGTAACATAGTTGACAGACTTTGGAGAAATACTGAATTATTTTTCTTTAAGAATCAGTTTGGATAAATGTAATTTCAAAAATTATAGTTTTGGTTTATTTATTTCTTTTGGATGACGTCAGTTGATAACAACAAAATGCATTATGACTAAATTGCTTCCTTTTCGCAGCTGCTCATGGAACTCCCTTAGTCCTCTTTCCCTCTTCTTGAACAATGATGTATAAGTAAAGATAATATTGTTGACAATGTAAGGTAATTACACTTTTTTAATGGTTCTTTTCCATGTTTAGTGAATTGTAAGACTTTTACCAGTTTTTGCACCTGGCTCACAGAAGTCTGATCTCATGTCACAGATACTGGGGAGATGTTAAACAAATATAGAAACATTATATGCATGATTTGCCTACATTATAAAACTTGACTATTGGGTTTTTAATTCAATTCAACGAACTCAAGCATTACATCCTTGTCATTTCATTAAAGTCTCAGAAAGTGACTGTGCTTTAAACTTTCAGTTTTATTTGCTGACTTTGATCAACGATTCACCCTCATCTTTCTCTACGTGCATCCCAGTTGCAGTTCTACTTTCTTTCCTGGTAATCCCTAGATTTTGCTTCATGAATTTAAATTCTGTTTGTTTTTTTAGTCCTGGAGATTACACTTTCATAAGGCCTGACTTATGAAAGAGCAGTTTTTCTAAAAAAAAAAAAAAAAAAAAAAAAAAAAAAAACCTCAATTCCCACCAAAAACAAAGAAAATATTAAGGAAAGAAAGAAGGAAAGAGGTGGAGAGAAGGCAGGAAGGAAGGAAAGAAGGAAGGAAAAAAGGAAAAGGAAGGAAGAAAGGAAAAGGGAGGGAGGGAAGGAGGGAGGGAGGGAGGGAGGGAGGGAGGGAGGGAGGGAGGAAGGAAGGAAGGAAGGAAGGGAAAGAAAGAGAAAAGAGGAGAAGAAAGGAAGGAGGAAAGAAGAGAAGGAAGAAAGGAGGGAAGAAAGACAGGAAAGAAAGAAGAAAGGGAGGGAAGAAAGAAAAAAAGAAGATAAATGGAAGGAAAGAAGGCAGGGAGGAATGAAGACAAGAGAAAAAGAAGGAAGGAAGGAAAATACACTAATGATATTTGTCATCTTTTTATGTACATTTGGGCTATTTGCATTTGGAAACATGTATATTCAAGTCCTTGTCAATTATTATTTGTCCTTTTTATGTTGGGTTGTAAGAGTTCGTTATGTATTCTGGATACTAGAACTACCTTAGCCAGTTGGGCTGCTATAACAAAATACCATACACTGGTCAGCTTAAACAAGAAATATTTTTCTCACTTCCAGGATTGGAAGGTCCAAGATCAAAGTGCTGGCATATTTGGTATCCGGTGAGGGTCCCCTTTGATTACAGACAGTCACTTTCTTGCTCTATCCTTACATGATAAAGAGAGAGAGGGCTCTGATTTATTTCTTTTCTTATAAAGGTGCTGATCCCACCCACAGAGTTTCACCCTCCTGACTTCATCTAAACCTAATTACCTCCCAAAGGTCCTACTTCCAAATAGTATTGGGATCGGAGATTCGGACTTTAACATATGGAATTTGAGGGGACAAAAACATGCAGCAAGACCTTTATTAAACATATGATTAACAGATATTTTCTCTCACTTTTAGATTTTGTCACAAAAAGTCTTGCAGAACTCACAGGCCCTCAGTCCACTTTGGGGAGCTGCCTGAAGTTGACATGGATGCACTGCTCCAGAGTAAAGCCCACATTATGCACCCCACTACCCTTTGTGGAACAAAGCAGCTACATCATGGTATCATCTTGAAACCAGAGTCACTGTGAGATTGCTCCCTGCTCTGGGGGCCAGTTGCCATTGTGTCTCTTTATCCCTGAGTGCTCACCATTATTTCATCACGCTCACACAAGTGGCTGCAGGGCCATGACACTGACTTCTTGGAGCAGAAGCTCAGATAAATGTCTGTGACTGGTGCCTGAACCCGGACAATTCTATGCCCACAGGAACAAGTGGTTCTTCACAGTGTGGAGGCCAACCCTGGGCTGACTGAACCACCATGAGCAAGCATCCCCCTCCTGAAAATCAGCCCAGCAACTCTATCTCTGGCAAGCCTGCCCCTCAGCCAGATGAACTACCATGCATGTGCATCCCCAGCTGGAGAACTAGCCCAGTGGTCTGCACCAAGCCCACTCTAGAGACATCTGAACTGCTCTGCATGTATACCTCTAGCTTGAGAACCAAACTGGCACCTTACACCCAGTAAGACTATGCCACTGACACAATTAACTCCTGTATTCTAGGCCAATGAGGCAATCACAGACATTGCTGTTGTGTATTATAGGTGAAGAAACTGCATGGAGACTACACTGCTACATTCACCAAAGCCAAAGTCAATGTGCCATACCCAACAGACACCCTAGGATTCATCTACAGAAAAAACGAACAAACAAACAAACAAACAAAAACCTCTTTGCCTACACAAAATCTGCTTTAGGCAGCTACCCAAAGTGGACTGAGGGTCTGTTTGGTCTGCAGGATTTTTTTTGTAACAAAATCTAAAAAATGGGAGAAAATATTTGTTAATCATATATTTGATAAAGGTCTTGCTGAAGAGACAATTGTTGGGTGAGATATGAGCATCCAGATCAAGGATGCTCAAAGATCCATGAATACACACAACTCACAAAGGTCCTGATGTAGGCACATTATAATCAAACAGTCCAAAGTCAAAGACAAGGAGAGAATTCTTAAAGCAGCAAAAGTGTCAAGTCACATATAAGAAAAGACCATAAGAATATTAGACTATCAGAATATTTTTAGGTTATAAGAATACTTATCAGCAGCTAATTCTCAGGATGATAATACCTGTAATGAAAACATGTGAAAGTAAAAAACCCACTAGTAGAGCTAAACTTATAATCAAACAGGATACTTCAGTACCATAATCATGCTGTGTAAAATTTTCAAACCTCTACCATAGAGGTTACGAGTCAGAATGGTCAAAAATAATTAGAGCTACAATCAATTGCTAAGGAACACACTATATATAAAGATGCAAATTTAGAATAGCAAATATAAATTATGAGGGCAGGATAAAAATCTAAAATATTTTCATTTAACCAAAATTAAGTTATTATTAGATTACAAAAGTCTATTATAACTACAAGTCTCTTTATGTCAGCTTGTAAATAACTACAAAGAAAGAAATTGCACCATATACGATGAGAAAGAGAAAGGAATAAAAGTTTAGCAACACAAAAAAATACCAGACCACAAAGCTAAACAGTGATAAACAATTAGAGAGGAAGAAAAGACCAAAAGATCTATCTTTAAAAATCCCAGAAAACAATTAGCAAAATGGCAGAAGTAAGTCCTTACCTATCAACAATAACCTTAAATGTAAGTGGATTAAATTATCCAGTCAAAAGATGTAAAGTGGCTGGATGGGTAAAAAAAAACAAGCGCCCCTGAAAAAAATGAAACCTGATTATATGCTGCCTACATATACAAGAAGTACATGTAGTACATTCTTTGTACAAGAGAATCACTTCACTGGTAAGCACTGCACAGACTGAAAGTGAAGAGATGGAAAAGGCATTCTATGCAAACAAAGACCAAAAGTGAGCAGCAGTAGCTAGATTTATATGAAATAAAATAGACTTTGGGTCAAAAACTGTAAAAAGAGACAAAGAAACTCGCTGCATAAAGATAAGTGAATTTATTCAGCAAGATAATATAACATTTGTAAATAGATATCCATACAACACCAGAACAGCCAAATACATGAAGCAAATGTTACTAGATTTAAAGGGAGTGATAAACCTCAATATAATGATAATAGGGGACTTCAACACCCCATTTTCAACAATGGACAGATCACCTAGACAGGAAATCAACAAAGAAACATCAAACTTAAACTGCCCTCTACACCAAATGGGCCTAATTGACATTTACAGAATACTCAATCCAACGGCTGTAGAATACACATTCTTCTCAACTAACACAGTATATTGTCCAGGATAGATTATATACTAAGCCAAAAAAAAGTCTTACAGAGTCAAAGAGATAGAGATTACATCAAGTATTTTCTGACCTCAATGGTATAAAATTAGAAATCAATAACAGAAGAAACTTCATAAGTTTTACAATACATAGAAATGAAACAACATTCTGCTGAAAACCCATGGTTCAATAAAGAAATTAAAAGAGAAATTCAAAAGTTTCCTGAGACAAACACAGATGAAAATACAATATACCAACCAAACCTACAGGGTACAGAAGAAAAGTTGTAAGAGGAAAGGTATAGCAATAAACACCTATATCAAAATAGTAGAAAGATTGCAAATTAAAAAATTAGCATCATTACTCAAGGACGTACAAAAATAAAAGCAGATTAAATACAAAATTAATAAAAGAAAAGAAATTGTAAAGATCAGAGAACAAATAAATGAAATAGAGACTAAAAAGCAGTACAAAATATTAACAAGAGTTAGTTTAAAAAATAAGCAAAATAGAAAAACCTTTAGTTAGATTATGAAAAAAAGAGCAATAACTCAAATGAAATCAAGGAAGAAAAAGGCAATATTAAAACTCTTATCACAGAAATACAAAAAAATCATAATAGAATATTAAGAACAATTACTGTCTGAAAAATTAGAAAACCTAGAAGAAATGGATAAATTTCTGGACACATACAACCTAGTATGATGGACTTATGAAAAAATAGAAAATGCAAATCTGAAGAAACCACCAAGTACATTACCCTGCTATCAAAATTAGACAAGGATACAAGAAGAAAACATAAATGCAAAAATTCTCAAAATAAATATGAGTAAAATGAATTCAACAACACATTAAAAAGATAATTCACTTATTATCAAGTGAGATTTATTCCAGAAATGTAAGGTCGGCTTAACATATGCAAATTAATCAATGTGATATATCACATTAACAGAATGAAGGATAAAAACTTATCGTCATGTCAATAGAAGCAGAGAAAGCACTTTTCAAAGTTCAACATTCCTTCATAAAAAAAACTCTCAACAAATCAGGCATAGAAGCTATGTACCTCAACACAATAAAGATCATATATGAGAAACCCTCAAGTAACGTTATATGAAATGGTAAAAAGTTGTAAACCTTTCCTCTAAGGTCCGAAACAAGACAAGGATACCCACTTTCATCAGCTCTATTCAACACAATACCAGAAGTCATAGACAGAAAAATTAGGCCAGAGGAAGAAATAAAGGGCATTCAAACTAGAAAGGAAAAAGTCAAATTATTCTCTCTGTTTTTTTTGTTTTTTTTTTTGCATGTGATATAACCTTGTATTTAGAAACACCTAAAGACTACAAAAATTTCTTAGCTAATAAACTTATTCAGTAAAACTGCAGGATACAAATCAATATGCAAAATCAGTAGAATTTTTATAAACTAACAGTGATCAATCTATAAAAAAATGAAAAAAAATCCAATAGTTAAAAAAGAAAAAAGACACCTAGAAATTAATTTATTGAAGGAAGTGAAAGACCTCTACATGAAAACTATAGAACATTGATGAAAGAAACTGAAGAGGAAACACACAGTAAAAAATTCCTTGTTTATGAATTAGAAGTATTAATATTATTAAAATGTCCATACCAGCCACAGTGATTTATATGTTCAATACAATGTCTATCAACTACTAATGACATTCCTCACGGAAATATATTTTTAAAATCTTAAAATGCGTATGGAACTAAAAAAGACCCTGAATAATCAAAATAATCTTGTGTCTCTTTTTTGAAAGACAAACATACAAAAACAAAGCTAGGAGCATTGCACTACCTGATTTCTAAATATACTACAAAGCTATGGTAACCAAGCATCATGGTATCGACAGAGAAACAGACTCACAGATCAACAGAACAAAATAGAGAGCCCAGAAATATATCCACACATCTACTACCAACTGACTTTTATTTTTCAAATTGTAAATATATTTTATTTAGTAAGCAACAATCAAAATAGACTTGTAGTACTGCTTTTTGCAAATATTAAATGGGATATTTACAAAATACATCCACTTTTATGAATTATTATATAACTTTAGAATCTGCAAAGACCCTGACTAAAGAAACAAAAATAATTGCATAGCTGAGACTGAAGATTACGGTGCTACAAATGATGCCAAATGTCTTACATTTAACCAAATACGTCTTTAGCGGTCCCTTAATTTTGAGCATTAGGAACAGAAATGTATACTGAAAGTATCACTAATAAATTTTTTGTTGTTTCAATTAAACACAACAGTATTCAACATAGCTGCTAAACAATATTTGAAGTCATGCCTAAATCCACTTGTTCCTCCAAATGACATTAGCGTTCTGCTAGCCAACACTCTTTATTGCCAGCTGTTTAGATGTCATCTCATCTTCTTCATCTACAGCCTTTTTGTAATTCTTGGCTAATTCTAGCATCTATTTTAATACTAAATCATCGTATTTACAATGTTCATGTAATCCTGAAGTGTCAAATCTTCCATTCAACTCCTTATGCAAATTTAGCAACATCTTCTATTCCAGTTTATTTTTCAGATAGTTAATAGTAATAGAGTAATAATGTCTGTTTCATCCATTAATTAATGCCTGAATAGATGGCTTAAGTGACTCATATTTGAAGTTGTTAGTCTTGGTTCATGTACCATCATATTAGCATTGATCAACCTGAAGGCATCACTAACAACCTTCCCTTTTACACTCTGAATGGAATCCACAACCACCTGTTAAAGATCTCCCTGATAAGGCTTCAAAACTCTGCTGAGTACTGATATCCACCCCAGAAACCCCAGCAATCAAGCCAGGTGACTGTGATGCCAACCAGTAACCATCTCAAGCTCTCCTGCCTGATTCAATACATGCACCATTTTAGCTTGGAACATTAGATCAAATGCCTCCACACTGACATCTGTGGCATAGCAAACATGTCAATCACTCTGATGGTATAATAATCAACAAATTTTCCAAGCTTCAGACCCATAACTTCCATTGGAACACCAGCATCACCTTGCTTTAACATTTTTAACAGTGCCAGGGAAGCAATACAGACTTGTTCTGCTGTTTCCACTACAGGAGCATCTGTAGGTGGCCATGACCCAGTCCAGGCATATCTTCTCCGAGTCTAAGAAGTCTGTCTATATTTCTGGTCAGTAACTACAATTCTTAAGGCATTCAGCTTCAATTTCTTGTTTGACAAATTTCTTCTTACCGAAAGTTCTTGCTATTTCTGGCAGGTGTAATTTTCCTGTGTGATGTGACTCTCCGGAAGGCCAACAGGGGCGCAAGGCCACAGTGCAGACCTTTGTCTTGCCGCTGCGGTAAAGCAAAGACAGAGGCAGCAGTTGCAGTGGCTCAGACTTAACCTGGCTCTTACTCCACAAACCAGAGATGAATCAGCCCAATTCCATTCAAAAGAGTTGCCTGGGTCTCCTTGATTTCTTATATATCATGTCAATAAATATCATATAAGCAAGTCAACGTGTCTACTCAGAATACTCTCTGTCTACATTCTAGCTTTTCACTGGACTCTGGGCAGCTTATTTAGATTATCTTTAATGGTTTAATATTTTAAGTAAAATATTTTAAACTCTATTTTTATTCAGAATTTTTATTGTTTTTCACTAAAAGGTTTTGTACAAATAACCTGACATGACTTACAACTAGAAATTGCTTTAAAAGTAATACTATGACAGAATTTATTATATTTGCATCTTAATATCAAAAGGTAATTTCCAATTGAAACTTTCAGATCTTACTTATTCTTTCTTATATGGGCATAACAATATATTATTTGGATTATTAGTGTATATTTAATCGGTGGAGTACTAATGGGTAAACTCCAAACTATTTGGAAAGCTTTAGCAATCCAAGTAATTTAAGTAAACAGAAAATAAAAAAACAAATTTGTAGAATATATAGAACCTTAATTAGAAAATTACATATTAGCATTATGATAAAGGTGTACCACAACAGCCAGCTCCCCATAAGAAAAAATCACAGGTAATTTTAAATTTAACAGAAATGTTTAAAGGGGAACTTTTATATAACCAGTAAATATTTTCATTACGTAGTCAGAAATTTCAAACAACATTTTACAATTTCTTTAGAGAGAACTTTTCTATAATCGTTAAATATCCTTTTTACATACTCAAAATAATTTCCCTGAACATATGGAAATTTTGTTTTTGATGGCCACAAAGCTAGCAGGAATCACAAGTCAAACACTTTTAGTCAGTAAAACATCCTTCTCACATTTGGCTGAAGGCACAAAGGAACTGTAATGTACGGGGTAAAGATAAACCAGACCTAAAAGTTCCATCCACCACATCACAACAAACAGGAAGAATAAATACTGTGGCTCAGAATTGCACGGCCGTCCTGAGGTGCTATAGCTAAAACCTGATCATATGTCTAAAACTAAAGGACATAAAACAAATAAGCAACAACAAAAATTACAAAAAAATCCATAGGATATAAATTTAGTTTAAGAAATTAGCTTGAATATTTCTCCAAGGACCAGGAAACTATGTTACCAAATAGATTTGAAAAAAAGAATCAAATATGTGCTCTAAAAAATGCAATAGCCAATATTTAAAAACATAATGTATGGGTTTACTAGTAGATAAAGAACACTTAAGAAAGAATCTGTGACGATAAATCAAAACAATCTCCAAGAATTCAGAAAAGACAATAGAAAAATAGGAGAAAAAACGTGGAGAAAGTGATTAAATGATTGGAGGAGACAGAGACTGGGTCGGAAGCAATACTGAAAATACATGATGAAAATGAGGTGCATCTAACAGGGGAGACAGCAGAACAATAATGACAAAGAAAATCTTAATAGGAGCCGGAGACAAAAAGACACATTCACTTTCATGTAATGATAGAATAGCAATATTAATAGAAGCTGGAAAATAATAGAAAAATATTTTTATTATCTTATGAGTACTTCCAGTGTAGAATTTTATACCCAGGGAAAAGAGTCTTTTGAGAAACAAATTAAAGACAATTTCTAGCCAACAAAACTGAAGAATTTGATAACAGAATAACTTTATTAAAAGAAAATTTCAAGAAAGCACTTTCAGAAGAAGGAATGCAATCCCAAATAGAAGGTATACTAAACATACAGAAAGAATGATTCAAGAAAAGGCTAAATCTATGATTAAAACTTAACATTCATCAGGGGTATTGCCCGAAGTTTTCTTTTTTGTTACACCCTTTCTTGGTTTTGGTATCAGGATGATACTGACTCCATAGAATGAGTTAGGGAGAATTCTCTCCGTCTCAATCCTTTAAAATAGTTTCAGTAGGGTTGATACCAATTATTCTTTCAGTTTCTGGTAGAATTTGGTAGTAAATCCACCTGGCCCTGGGCTTTTTGTGTTGGCAGTATTTTTTTAAAAAATTACTGATTCAATCTTCTTGCTTGTTATGGTGTGTTTAGGATTTTTGTTTCTTCCTGATTCAAGCAAGGAGGGTTGTATGAAATTTGTCCATTTCCTGGCCGGGTGCGGTGGCTCACACCTGTAATCCCAGCACTTTGGGAGGCCGAGGCAGGTGGATCACAAGGTCAGGAGATTGAGACCATCCTAGCTAACACAGTGAAACGCTGTCTCTACTAAAAGTACAAAAAAAATTAGCTGGGCGTGGTGGTGGGCACCTGTGATTGCAGCTACTCAGGAGGTTGAGGCAGGAGAATCACTTGAACCCAGGAGGTAGAGCTTGCAGTGAGCTGAGATTGTGCCACTGCACTCCAGCCTGGGCTACAGAGTGAGACTCCATCTCCAAAAAACAAACAAACAAACAAACAAAAACAAAAAAAAGATTTACGAATTCATAGATTACAGGACTCAATATGGTGATTGTTAGCTCTCCTAAAATTTATTTATAGATTCAGTGTAATTACAATAACTTGCCAAGTTAGGTTTATGTCAAAGTGCAAAGGGACACAATCCAGATACATCTGAAGATGTAAACAGGCTATGTGCTATCCTAGATTACAAGAATTGTGTTAAAACTATAGTATTTGAGATGATTTGCCATTAGTTCAGATATTTAAAAAAATAACAATGGCACAAGAAAGGAACTTACATGGAACCATATACTTAATGAGAACTTTGCCAATGAGATATATGGCACTGGCAGTTATTAAGAAAAGGACAGAGAAGCTTTTCTATTAATATTGATGAGGTATTTGTCTATGCTTATTTGTCTGTTAAATAGGATCTGAAGTTCATACCAATATACAAAACTCAAGTCCAGGTAGACTGTACAGGTAAGGTGAAAGAAAAGCTATAAAATAAAAAGAGAATATAGGAGAATATCTTCATCACTATTACACAGGGAACAACTTCTTTAAAGAAAAATAAAAGCAGTAAGTTATCACAAGTTAAAATAAATTCAGCCACATCAAAACTAAAAAGTTCTATTAATCAAAGAACATCCTAAACAGAGTAAAAAGTAGTCAATTCACAATATTCTACATAAGTATATAAATATATATGTATGGGTATATATTGATATAATGACAGACTAGAATTCATTATATAAAGAATACAAAGAAATCAGTAAGAATAAGCCAGATATTTTAATAGAGAAAGTGGGGAAGGGACACGTACAGCATTTCAAAAGCAAGAGGTAAAAATGGCCAAAGGCTGTATCAAAAGGAGGCCAAACACAGTAAATGAGGAATTATGTAGAAAGGAACATGGTTAGAATTCTAGGAGACTGAATTTTATTTTAGAGAATCTGTAGAAAATAAACTTCTGCATTAGAAATTAGGCACAATTTCAAAAAGATGATAAATGTCATAAATTATATTCAAATCCAGAAAAAAAAAACATGTATGATATGTTTAGGATTTTTGTCCCCACTCAAATCTCATTTTGAATTTGTTGAAGGAGGGACCTGGTCTGGGGTGACTGGATCATGGGAGCGGTTTCCCCCATGCTATTCTCATGACAGTGAGTGAGTTCTCGAGATCTGAGGGTTTTATAAGGCAGTTTTCCCTGTTCTTGCTCACTCTCTCACCTGCTGCCATGTAAGAAGTACCTTTCCCTTCTGCCATGCTTGTCAATTTCCTGAGGCCTACCCACCCATGTGGAACTATGAGTCAATTAAACCTCTTTCCTTTATAAATTATCCAGTCTTGTACCAATACAATGTGTGTGTGTGTGTGTGTATGAACTAACTGCCTGACACACAAATTGTATACTATTTTTTGTACATGTTTTGACTACCTGCTTTTGATAGACTCCTCATATGACATGGATTTTGAAATACTTTTCTGTAGGTTATAAAGATGATCTATGTTTTCTGTGGCATTATTGATAATCATTTTAGTTGATAGTTTGAAACTGTTTCTTTCAGTTTCATAATTGTAATTGATAATATTATGTCCTAATTGAGAGATCTCTATTAAGTTTGTTTGATATATCAGCTGTAAGACTTAAGGACAACTTAAATGTGCTTGCTGAGGAACATTTTCTTCTACCAGTTGCTCATTGATGCCCTCAGAGTAGAATACTATAAAATATTTTCTAATGTCAATATTCCAAGTCAAATTAGCAAGATAGTTATTTTTTCTCAATGTTTATATGATTCAATATTTTTAATTATTTAATCAAGTAACCAAAAGACTTATTTACTACTTCTACTGAGAATTCAACTCTTTTATTTATTTGAATGTACTTGTTAAAGGCGGTCTCAAAGCTATCGTTTAATGAATCATCACTTTTCGTATAATCTGAACAAAAATTGGTGTTACAATGTGCTTTTGATACCAGAAAAATATATACATATTGATTTAAACACCCATATTCATTATTTTATTGTTTTGTTAATATTCAACATTCGATTATTTCTGTTTTTAATCTTCAGTTAAATTATTTTTCTAAAAGTATTCTTTATACACTTTAAAACACATGTTTTAAAGTGTCAGCTGTTTAGTACATGCACATGGTAAAACCTTTGACTCAGTGTCCTCGTGATAACTCAGCATCTACATGATGTGGTATGGGGTAAATCAGTACAAAATATTCCTGGAAGTCATTCCTTACACATAGACTGCTAGCAATCACCTAATCCATACATAACAGTGATGGTCATCACCATGAAGCATTTCCATTGAGCATGGAAACTCAAACTTCATTAGCTTAAAAGAATATCTGCCCCAAAGGAAGTAAAATAAAACCACAATAAAATACACCAAATTTGCAATAATTAAATTTTCGTAGCAAAGGAAATTCTCATACACAATCGGGAATGCAAGCTACTAAAAAAAAAAAAGGAGAGAATGAAATTTGATTGCTTAGTGATCTTGAAGATAATCTCTTGACTTATTGAGACAGCCAAGTGGGAAGGGCTCCCTGGCAGAGCCTTCAAATGACCTGTGCATTGAGAAGAGTGCACACTGGGGTGGGTCACAGAAGTTCACTCTGTTCTTAGCCAGGAGGAACCTGGCCCCTTCTCTTCCTGGGTGGAACCTGGAATTCAATCTGAGGCCGGAAGCCCACGGGCAGGAAGCATACTCTCTTGCTTCGCTAAGAGTCTCTGTTTCCCCTTTTCTTCTTTTTCACCCAATAAAACCCTGCCCTAGATCACCCTTCAAATCGTCTGCTAGCTTACTTTTTGGTGCCCCTGTGACAAGGACCCTGTCTTTAGCTGAACTAAGGAAAAGTCCTGCAATGTTGTGACTCAGTAATTCCAACTTTTAAGCCTCAAGATAACGAAATATATGGCCACCAAAATACTCATACGATAATGTTTTTGGAAACACTGCTTGTCAAATCAACACAAAAAGTCATATATATCATCTGCCAAACGTCTATCCACACTGAATAAATTGTGAAAGAGTACGTAGAGGAAAATAATGAACTAAAGCTATATACGACAGCATGGATAAGGCCCACAAACTAATGTTGAGCAAAAGGAGCAAGTTGAAATTGCGTATACATAGTGATTCCATTTAAGCACATTTCAAAAGCAAGCAAAACTAACTTGTATTGGTTAGGAATGCATTTACAGATATAAACATGAAGCAAATAAAAAATTTAGTACCACATTTTATTTCAGGATTGTAATTTCCTCGGTTGGATTTGAGAGAGGGGTTTATGATTAGATAAAGGCATATCGGGTGAGGAGATTCTAGGGTTCTGGTAGTGTTCTATTTCTTTATCTAGATGTAAATTGGTGTTTGCTTTATGGATATCTATTTAAATTTACATATATATTTTATGTACTTTTCGGTAAGTATCTTTCACATTAAAAGGTAAAAATACACTCTGGGTATATGCTGATCCTATCAACTGCTTTCCTGACCTTGTCCATCTATTTTTCATCTCACCAGCCCTTTGTTTAATAGGAACCTAAAAATTCATATACTCAAATTTCAAATTCTATTTCTCTCTATATGCTGTCCTTCCCCTAGCCTGCCCTATCTCAGTCAAAGACAGTAATAATTCAGATCTCTGGCTCAAGTATACAGAATCATCTGTGATTATTCTCTTTTATTCATAGGCCACTTTCAATGTGCAAGAAAATCCTTTTGGCTTTGCCTTAAAAATCTATTCTGAATCTGGCCACCATCTGTCATCTCACTGTTAACTTCCCTAAGTCACTCTCACTTAGCCTTTTGTGATAGCATTCTTTCCAGAGAGGGGAAACTGCATTTGTATTTCTTCATTCACTTCTTTAAATATTCCTTAACCTTCTTGATCTCCTTCATACCTCCTTCTCTTGAAGACACCACATCTCCTTTAGCCCTTGCAAAACTTCACTGTTCTCTCTCTCTTACTTCTTCTGCCGCTGGACCAGTGAAAAACCAGGTACCCTTCTTAATATTTACACTGAATCTAAATCACTCTAGCTCCTTCTAAAAACAAACAAACAAACAAAAAACAGAAACAAAACAAAAAAACACTCGGTTTGAATTGACAGGAGACTCTGCCAGCGAGTAATCCACATTTATTTAAATATCGAGGTTCATTAAGATTCTAACTCCTGGGTGGCTGGGACTTTCTCCAACTAATACTGTGCAGATTCTTGGTGGTTTCACTGTTCTTCATACCCCCGCCCCAGCTCATTTCCCCTACTTCTCTTCTTAATAGTTTAAATCTTACGGTCAGCTATTACAGTCTATTTCCTATAACATTAGCTCCTGTCTAGTCTTCATCCATTCACAGAATTTCAATTCTGGTTAAATATCTCAAATCTTAGTGTTCCACATGATCATGTGAATGGATCTGAAGAAAAACTCACAGTGATTCTAAATGATTTCATCTTAAGCTCATGCTAACTACCATCAAGTCATCTCTTCATTCTGACTCCATTGTCCTGATCTACTATAGTTTCCACCCTTTCAGATGATTATTAATTTTTGCTTTCTTTTCAGTCCCCCAGAACTTCCTCTCAGTATCTTCACTATCAGTCATTGACCTTATTCCTTATTTCAGTGAGAAAATAACAGCAATAAGAAGGTAACCATGATACCTCTTCCATACATATAGCCACTAATATGAACCTGGATCTATAAAATCTATATTCCCTTCTGTTCCTATGGATGAACTGTCCTTGCTCCCAATTAAGTACTTTTTTTCATATATTACTTGAAAACTTCAATATCCACTTTTGTAAAGTATCTTTTTAAGTATATTGACCATATTTCATTACATTTTTTTCTTGATGTATAGAGATATTTTATACCTTTTGTATATAAAATTTGTCTTTTTAGTCTTTCTGACGTATGCATTGAACTTCACGGTCTTTTTGAATAGACAGGATTTCTTAAATTTTATGTAAAAGTAATATCTAGATTCTCATAAGTTATGATCCATACTTTTAGTATCCTATTTTAGAAACTGTTATTGTTTTGCCTTTTATAGGTAGTTCTACAATCCACCTCAAATTAAATTTGGGGAATGTGTGAGGTCAGTCTAAGTCTTATATTTCCCCCATACAATACCTGGTTGCCTCAGTATCTTTTTACTTTTCCTTTCTTTTCTCTCTCTTTCTCTCCTTTGATTGCTATTTTTACTGTTCTGCAAAGGCATCTACATCGTTATGTGTCTACTTAGGCATAGGTCTGTTTCTAGTCTCTTTATTCTGTTTCATTGGCCTAGTTGTCTAACTTGTGCCAATGCCATTTTGTCTTAATTAGGGTAGCCTTATGAGAAATCTTTATATTTGATAGAACAAATTCTTCCTACTCAATCTTCTTCATGAATGTCTGGGCTATTCTCAGAACTTTACACTCCCGTATTGTTCTAGATCCACTCTCTACCTTTGATCATGCTGCTGTTTGTCTTGAGAAACTGATTTCTATGGAATACAAAAACTCCTGTGCTGTTTAACTTCTGGTTGGGTTTAACCACTTGGAGGGAAAGCAGAGTAGAATGTATCAGAGCAGAACATAGGTAGTAAGTGAGATTTGGGTCCTTTTTTCCCATATTTAGTGATTTGGCTGCCGCACCCTGCTTACGGCCTCACTTCCAACAGACAACTCTCTTATATAATTGCCCTCTCAGGCATTCAGTAAGTTTCTTCCCTTTGCCCTTTCAGGAAAGCTTATTGGAGATGTAACCACAGCAACAACATATAACACAAAAGTCACAGCCTCAGCTTTATATTTGGTACTAGAAACACATAACTAAATTAATTAACATTTAAGTGTAATCATATTTTGCCCTTCAGGATAGTCAATCCATTCAAAATTGACTATCTTCCTCCATTCATTCATTGAAGGCTGTCTGCTTTCTCCTTATGATTCATGCTTTTTGTGTTCTTGTTTAAAAGAATTTTATTGTTTTGCTTTTTCTACCTAAAATTGATTTGGGGAATGATATGAGGTAGGAATCAATTTTTATTTGTTTTATATTATACCTAATGGTTCCAACACCATTTAGTGAAAAGATTGTCCTTTTTTTTCTGCTCTTAATTTCATATGTCTCATACCTTGTTTACACATGCCTATATTTATTACCCTATGTGAAACAGAAAATCATAGAGGAATTTTGGTTATTTATAAATAGGTGATGTGAAGTTTCAGGACAAACTGAAAGATACAGAAGCAGGACCTATATGTGCAAAGAGGCAAAAAAAATTAAATTAAGGAATTGTAAGTATATCCATAACATAGGTGTCTGGTGCCAATTATGTCAAAATGAGGTTGAAGGAGAAAAGAATGTGGGGGATTTCATTTTCAGGTTCCTGATCAAATCAATCTATACTTTACAGTATGACACACTGGGTTTCTTTTTTGATCTCATAAACCCACGTGTATGTATGTGAATATGTGTATTTATTGTCTTTACCCTCTTTATTTTATTACCATTTTATTTGCATTTGCATTGATATGTTTAGGTCTTACTTGAAATTTTATTGTGAAG
This sequence comes from Macaca mulatta, assembly GCF_049350105.2. Classification (NCBI taxonomy): domain Eukaryota; kingdom Metazoa; phylum Chordata; class Mammalia; order Primates; family Cercopithecidae; genus Macaca; species Macaca mulatta. Next base: position 13,684,030 of record NC_133417.1, read on the forward strand.
TCCATTGTTGGACAAATGGTATAGGTCAATCAATAATGTAAAAATAATTCTTTAAAGTATTCAGATTTTATTCCAAAGTTTCTAGATTCTTGAGAATTATTCTACAGTGAAAAAAATTGCAGTTTCTAGGAAATAAATCAACATTTCAACCACTGAGAGTTAGTTTCAAGGTAAAACAGCTTAGCAGTGTAATCATCTGTCTACCCAATGTCTACAATGTAATGGGCTGGCTGTTTTGTTTATATGGTTATTCCTGAAATGTTAAATCTGATTAAAATGAATTATCCCTCTGGGTGCCCTTGCTTGCCATAAAACAGGTACACTGACAATGATTAGAAAGTCAAATTCTATAAATAAATTTAGAGTTACTAAAAAAAATACTGGACACAGTGAACATTTTATTTTTCAGTACGTTTTTTGCTGGTGGCATATCTACTTACGTGAAAAGATTCATGTTTCTCTAAACCAGGCAAACATTTCACATCTAATCCTTTAAGACTCCCTTTATATAAACAAATGTTCTTAGGCACTTAACAAATAAAGAATATAGATCTTTGCAGAAACCGTAAGAACATTAAGATGTTGAAAAGTTAATACTTCCAAGCTCAGCAAGGAACTAGAGCCCAAGAATATCAAAGTGGAACCATTCTATTTTTCTTATTCTCTGTGTGTGTGTGTGTGTGTGTGTGTGTGTGTGTGTGTGTGTGTGTGTCATAGTGGCTCCCTTAGAAATGCATTCAACGTTATAAAACAGAAACATTTAACAAAAAATTCTGATTAATTAAAAAATAATCTGCCACTTAATTTCACTAAAACATTGTCGAAAATGAATTAACTTTTCTGCAGGGTAAAACTTGATCATTCTTAAAATTATTGTAGCTGTTGAGGCTATAAACACATTGCCAAAGCCCTGACTACGAAAGAGCTATAAAGTTTACTTTCCAAAATTAGATACGTGTGTATTGTATTTTTTCAATAATCTTGTCTAGACCTTCCAAATTCTGTGCTTTCATTAACAAAGTGAGGATCAGGTGGGAAGATCCATCAATCTCTAGATGTTTTAGTTACTTCAGTTTAACATTACCTTTTCAAAGCTTCCAGCACCGCAATCGAAGACTTGTTTTTTCCTAGAAAAAACAAAGTGACCTTGTGAAAATAGCATAAACTTTGAATGAGATAAATACAATTTCTGTATATTATAACTTTACATATGACCTTAGCAAGTCACTGAATATTTCTGAGTCGCAGTATGATCATGTGTGAAATGGAGATTATAATACTGAGTTTATAATATTAAACATACGTATAATACTAATATTTGAGCATTCTACCCAATATATAATATCAATATTTTTGCTTAACTGATGAGTGTCAACTGTAGTACATTATGCCCAAGGACCCGGGAAATAGGTTTGCACTGGCACAGGATGCATTGATACAAAGAGAATAAAAACTTGTTTACTAGATTGTCAGAAACATGAACCACATGTAACACCTGACTGTCAAGCAGCTGCCTGTCCAAGTTCTATATGCAAGAAAGGGAAAGAATGTGCCACTAAAACCAATCCAAACTTTCATTTATTCATTGTTTACACATTGAACAAATGTATGACTGTTTCTTAAGATTCAGGTCTTGGCAACAGTGAATAAGGCAGAATTCAGATAGTCCCCATCATGGAGGTGACACAGAGAAATACTCTATCCATTTATTATCCATAAAATTATATATAATGCCCAATGGTAGATATGCCTCTGTTCATTAATTAAACTTGGTAATGTAATTTTGAGATGATAATTATTTTAGATTATTAATCCTGAATGTTATATAGAAGTTTTGAGATTTTTTAATCTCAAAGATTTATATCTGAGCTATTTGACTTTCAAAATATTTTTGGTTTTGTTTTTTGGCCATGAAAAAGTCAATAATAACTACATATGTTACTAGAAGAGGCCCAGAAAACTCATCCTCAATGCAAATCTGGGCATGCTATTGAGCATATGAGCACATATGTCCTGTAAAAACCAAACATTAACAAGCATGGATGTGCTTTTCTTTTAACTATAGAGAAGTAATGAGCTAGGCAGTCATTTTAGAAACCCATTGTAAGCTTTGGAAACTTGAAGGGGACTAAGATGAATTTTTTGCTAATCTGTTCAAAACAAGGGGGTCTCCCCAACTCACACATGCACTCTTCTCAGCCGCTGATGTCAGAAAATACACCTCCGTATGTTGAAAATACATTGCAGGCTTCATTTGTACAATGTGAGAAAAGAGCTTGCTCATTTGTTTCTGAGCAGTTGACACAAACATTGCTCTTGTATTGCCATAGTTGGCCATATTTTCAGATATTTTAGCTGGGAAGTTTCACGAGTACCATAATAATGATCTTAACTACTAGTTAATAACTCATTAATGTCTCTTTTTCTCATTTTCCACTCAAATTAGATACTATTAGGCTTACTTAAAGTTGAGGTAATTAACCTATTTCTAAGGCTGCCACTTCGATTTTATTATAATTATCCTGTACATAGGATAATTATATGTCCTAGCTTCCTTGGGACAGTTCGGTTTTGCTCTTGTCCAGGTATTTTAACTGGTTTAGTATTTGTTTCATCATCTTTCACTCTTGAAAGCTCCATGTCTTAAACCAGATAGGCCATATTTGGATCATATGATCACCTTATAACAATGAAGCATAATTCAAACTACAAATTCTTGGACCTCAGATATTAATTAAATCATGTAACAGAATGTGTTATCTAACTGACATCTTAAAATAAGGGTTCTGTAGGTCAGAGTATGCATAAACTTGAATTTTCAGGGCAAAAGAGATTGACTTTCCCTTGAGGAAAGGCGGCAGGGTTATATGAACAGCAAGACATAATCTTATAAAGAAGATTAGAAATTAAGTCTCCTGACTTTGCAATAACAAGTTGCATGACCTTTACTTCTCTGAGCTTTATTCTTTCATTTGTAAAATGTAAAATCTCAATTACTGAATGGGCTACTTTAAAACATCATTTGTTTTAATCCTCAAAACAGCCTATCATGCCAAATGCTAGTATCCCCATTTTACAGATCAAGAAAAGGGCTTACACAACTCTTCCTACAGTGACACACCTAATACATGGCAGGGCCAGTTTTCAAACCCAGTTCTTCCTGATTACTAAGTCCATATTCTCTCCACAATATATCAGTTCCCATTAAAAAATGAAAATGCATTATACCAAAGCTTATCTTTATCATGAATGTGATGCCAGTTACTGATCTATGTTCTTTGGAGGATACACTGATGCCTGTGTCAGTGACGTTGCTTGTCCGCTCACTAGTTAGGGAAGTAAGATGTAACCAAATAAACAGGAAATAAGGGAGCTACAGGACAGCTTTACAAATACAAAGGGTGAAATGCCAAAAAAAAAAAAAAAAAAAAAAAGCCTACATTCAGAAGTCCAATATGAAATTCACATTTAAGAAAGATCTTTATGTGGTTTTTGATTGGTTTTTGTTTTTGTAAAATTTACTTTGATAAATCCTGTCAAATAATTGCTGTGTAGAAATTGTTTTCAAATATATATCCTTTGATGCAAGGAGCCAGAGCTGCACAAACTTGTATAATGTCAAGTCCCCGAAATGGTAGGTTATAGTCGGTTATGATTATTATATCTCCTATTCAATGTATATAGATTTTAAAAATAAATCTATATTTTTTATAAAGGACAACTCAAATAAGACTTTCTAATAAATGTAAACATACTCTTCTCTCCAAGAAAGAAGCAAGAGAAAATTTTTATTTCATTTTCTTGGTTTTGTTTTCTAGATAGAGGGTCATGACTGTACCATATTGATTGTAAAATTCAATTTTGTAAATCTGTGGATTCAAATTAATTATATATTTTGTACAGAAGTATTCTTTGAGGAGGCAATGGAAGATAAAATAAACTTAGTACTATTTAAATTTCCAACTCCAATTCTAAACGTCACCAATATTTTTCACAAGTACTTACAGGTCCAGAAAGCAAGATTTTGGGGGATGAGTAGAAGCTTTGAATTCAGACAGAAATGGCTGTAGATCCCAACTAAGGATAATGAATTTTAGTAACTGCCAAACTACTATATCTATAGTAATACACTATGTTACTGAGAGGTGACAGCGTGCTGGCAGCCCTCCCAGTCTTCGCTGGTTCTCGGCGCCTCCTCGTCCTCGGCGCCCACTCTGGCCGGCGCTTGAGGAGCCCTTCAGCCCGCCGCTGCACTGTGGAAGCCCGTCTCTCGACCAGCCGAGGCCAGAGCCAGCTCCCTCTGCTTGCAGGCAGGTGTGGCGGGAGAGGCTGGGGCGGGAAGCACGGGCTGCGCCAGGCCCTCGCGCGCCTGCGCGACTTCCGGATAGGCGTGGTCTCCGCGAGGCCCCGCGCTGGGAGCGGCCGGCTGGCGCCACGGCCCCGGGCAGTGAGGTGCTTAGCACCCGAGCCAGCAGCTGCGGAGGGTGTGCAGGGTCCCCCAGCAGTGCCGGCCCGCGGGCTCTGCGCTGGAATTCTCGCCCCGGCCTCAGCGGGGCCGGGCCTCAGCTGCCTCCTGGCAGAGCGTGCCTCAGGACCTGCAGCCCGCCTTGCTGGAGTCTCCCCCTTCCTCCTCCCCCGTCCTCCGCCGTGGGCTCCTGAGCGGCCCCTCCCAGACGAGCTCCGCCCCCTGTGCCGGGGCGCCGGGTCCCATGGACTGCCCAAGGGCTGAGGAGTGCGGGCGCAGGGCCTAGGACCTGAGGGCAGCTCTGCCTGCAGTCCCAATGCGGGATCCACTGGGTGAAGCCAGCTGAGCTCCTGAGTCTAGTGGGGACTTGGAGAACCTTTTTATGTCTCGCTAAGGGACTGTAACTACACCAATCAGCACCCTGTGTCTAGCTCAAGGTTTGTAAATACACCAATTAGGACTCTGTATCTAGCTAACCTAGGGGGGACTTGGAGAACCTGTCTAGCACTCTGTGTCTAGTTCAAGGTTTGTAAATACACCAATCAGTACTCTGTATCTAGCTAACCTAGTGAGGGCTTGGAAAACTTTTCTGTGTAGCACTCTGTGTCTAGCTAAAGCATTGTAAACGCACCAATCAGCACTCTGTATCTAGCTCAGGGATTGTAAATGCACCAATCAGCACTCTAGGTCTAGCTCAGGGTTTGTAAATACACCAATTGGTACCCTGTGTCTAGCTCAAGGTTTGTAAACACACCAATCAGTACTCTGTATCTAGCTAACCTAGTGGGGACTTGGAGAACTTTTCTGTCTAGCACTCTGTGTCTAGCTAAAGGATTGTAAACGCACCAATCAGCACTCTGTGTCTAGCTCAGGGTTTGTAAACACACCAATCAGTACTCTAGCTAGCTAACCTAGTGGGGACTTGGAGAACTCTTCTGTCTAGCACTCTCTGTCTAGCTAATGTAGTGGGGACTTGGAGAAAGTTTATGTCTAGTTAGAGGATTGTAAATGCAACAATCAGCACTCTTGTGTCTAGCTCAGGGATTGTAAATGCACCAATCAGCACCCTGTCAAAACGGACAAATCAGCTCTCAGTAAAAAGGACCAATCAGCTCACTGTAAAATGGACCAATCAGCAGGGTGTGGGTGGGGCCAGATAAAGAAAGAAAAGCAAGCTGCCTGCACTAGCCAGTGGCAACTGGCTGGTGTCGCTTTACGCAGGGTGGAAGTTTTTCCTTTCACTCTTTACAATAAATCTTCCTGCTGCTCACTGTTTGGGTCTACGCTGCTTTTACGAGCTATAACATTTACTGCGAAAGTCTGCAGTTTCACTCCTGAAGCCAGCCAGACCACAAATCCACCAGAAGGAAGAAACTGTGAACACGTCTGAACATCTGAAGGAACGAACTCCGGACACACCATCTTTAAGAGCTGTAACACTCACCGCGATGGTCCGAGACCAAGAATCCACCAATTCTGGCCACACTACATCCAAAATATAGATAAAATATCTACGTAATTTTAAGAAATAGATGATCTATGACCATAGGACACATATACTTAGTAAATTTTGTGATTGCCATGTTGAGGAAGCTAGGTTATGCTGCAGAAACAAACAGCCATGGCATTTTAGTTTTTTGACACAACAAAGGGTTATTTCATATTTATGTACCACATCCTCTGAAAATAACCAGGGTTCTGTTTTCTATGCTGTCTTTTTTCTACAAGCTAGGATGCTGGAGCAGTCCCTCTCTGGAACATTGCCTGTCTCCATGGAAAAAAAGAGAAATGGTGATCCTTGTCAACAACTACTGTTGAAATACTGTTGCCCTTCTACTGACGTTACATGGGCAAAGTTTGGAAAGAATGTGGAAGTGCAATCTTATCATGCACCTCAGAAAGACAGAACTGGAGTTCCTTAAAGAGTTGTCAATATTTTTATATGTTCCCTGGCCATCTCCTGATTTCAGGAATCACAGTAAGATAAACTCAGAGCCTTATAAGCACAAACTACAACTGCCAGAAAGTAAGACCAAAATGTTATCACTACCGTTTCCTTATCAACAGCAATCCAACATTGTGGGAGGGTGCACTACTTTAAGTAAGTGCATAACTTATGTTAAAGAAGAGACATTTGTTTTTGTGATTCAACATAATACAAACTAGCAATAAATGCTATTATTTACATGCCCCTAGTAGTGTATATGTTCTGCATGCATCTGAAGTTTCTTGATTATAAAATTGAAAACCTTTGTGTTCTTTGGTGCACAGCATTGAGGAAGTCAACACTCAATTCACAGATTGAGAGAAAATATATAAAACTTATTTATGTGATAAGCAATTTAAATCTGGAATATATAAAGAACACTTACACCCCCAAAATATAAAAATGTATCACCTAATTTTAAAATGGGCATAGGATTGCCATACATAAACAACCAATAAGCACATGAAATGATTTTCAACAGGATCAGTCACCAAGAAAGTACAAATCAAAACCACAATGAGATACCACTTTAGACCCAGTAAATGGCTACAATAATAAATAGAAAATAATGTGTTGGCAAGATATGGAAAAATTTTAAGTCTTATAATTTTCTGGTGGATATGTAGAATGATATATCCACATTGGGAAATAGTTGGACATTTTTCTAAACTGTGCAACAGAGCTGCAATAAGACTCGAAAATTTCAATCCTAGGTATCTACCCAAGAGAGTGAAAACATAGGTTCACACAAAGTGTGTAAGTGAATTTTATAGCATTATTAAAAATAGACAAAATGTGGCTGGTTGTGGTGGCTCACGCATGTGATCCCAGCACTTTGGGACGCTGAGGCGAGTAGATCACAAGGTCAGGAGTTTGAGACCAGCCTGGCCAACATCATGAAACTCCATCTCTACTAAAAATACAAAAATTAGCCAGGCATGGTGGCAGGCACCTGTAATCCCAGCTACTTGGGAGGCTGAGGCAGGGGAATCACTTAAACCAGGGGGGCGGAGGTTGCAGTGGGCTGAGATCGTGCCACTGCAATCCAACCTGGGCGACAGAGTGAGACTCTGTCTCAAAAAATATAAATGAAAAAAATTTTTTTAATAGACAAAATGTGAAGACAGCCCAAATGTCTATTAACCAATAAATGTATAAACAAAATGTCATACTTTCAGATCTAGAATATTGTTCAGCCATAAACAAGAACTGATACATTTTATAACATGTATACACTTCAAAAACATAACAAGTTAAATAACAAGTCACAATAGGTCATATATGGTGTGATTCAATCTTTATGAAATGTCTGCAATAAACCAATCTATAGAGATGGAAAGCTATTTAATGATTGCCTAAAGGTGGGGTTCAGAGCGGGGAATGGAGAGTAACTGCAAATGGGTGTGATACTACTTTTGTAGTGATGAAAATATTCTAAAATTAGATTATACTGATGGTGGCATAAATCTATAAATATGCTATAATCTATTGAATTTTATACTTAACATTTTAATAGAAAAATTGTGTATATATATATACACACACACACATATATATAATATCTCAATAAAGCTGTTAAATCCAAAGAAATTTGAGAGGCGGTGTTGAGGGAGATTTTTTCTTCATTTGTTGTTGTTGTTGTTGTTGAGACAGGGTCTCACTCTGTCACCCAGGCTACAGTGCAGTGGCACAATCATGGCTCACTGCAACCTCTGCCTCCTGGGCTCAAGTGATCCTCTCACCTCACCCTCCTGAGTAGCTGGTACTACAGGTGAGCACCACCACATCCAGCTGATCTTATATATATTTTGTAGAAATGGGGCCTCACTATGTTGCCCAGGCCAGTCTTGAACTCCCAGGCTCAAGCAATCTGCCCACCCAGGCGTAAGCCACCACACCCAACCACAAGTCTTTTTTTCTATCATTTATTAGAAAAACTATTCATTCAATATCTATGTTATTGAGTCCCCAATACTATTATGCAGATCTTCTTTACTCTAATTATTTCTGTTTAAAAACTATAATTTGAAAGCCATAAATAAAACAACTTCTATCTGAATTTGATGACCCAAAATAATCTGATAGAAAAGAAATAGCTTAAATGAAATCTGAATTTATCTACAGCATATTATCAGCTTGCTTTCTGAATGTTAACATATTACTATTGAATTAGTTCACTCTTCATTAGCATGTTAATCAGAAATAATATAAAACTGTGAAATGAAACCCCTGAGGAATTCAAGAATCTGCCTTCGATATTTATGGGCAACTGCTGTGAATTTCAGAATCCTAGAAATAAGAGCAGAACTTAATTCCTCTTTAATCAGTCCATAGTCTTATTTTGAACCATCTTTGAAAAAAATTAGTTTTAGCTTTTCCCCTAATGATTAATGACAATATAAAATTCTCTAAAAACTGATCAATTCTGATCAAAAAGTAAAGAGATAGTCCCTTTAAATGTAGCCTATTTTGAGGATATAACACCTATTTTGACAGCCATCTAAAGAGAAAACATACATTTGGGGTCACATAAGGTAGGGAAAATGGCTGTGCTTAAAAACAATACTCTGAACGTTTCATTGTATTTCATTGCATTATCTTCATTTACCATTTTTTAAATCTCAAATCTTCAAGTTTTTCTTTGTCTTGTAGATGCTATTTGCTCTGTCAAAGAATACTGGAAGATCACTTAAATTTACTTTGACCTATACCTTCTATATGTAGCTTTTTAAAAAATATTTATTTTTAAACTTTAGTTTTAAATTGCCTTCCAGTAAAACTTTTTTTGTAAATCAAAAAGTAAGACTTTGATGAATTTCAACACACTCATAGATTCATGTAGCCCCATGACAATCAGAAACCAAAACAGTACCATCAGTTTAAAAAACTCCTTATAATCCCTTACTAGTTGTATTATGTCTTCCACTCATAACTTTCAAAACCTACTGATCTTTTTTCCATCACTCTAGTATTGTCTTTTTGAGAAAATCTTATAATGGAAAGGATACAGCATGTAACTTTTGAAACTGACTCTCATTCATCATAATATCTTTAAGTTGTCGTATATCTCAATACTCTAGTTCATTCTTATTCTTATTCTGTTCCTTAGTATTCCATTGTATAGATGCAATCCAGTTTACCATTGACTGCCATGTGGGTTATTTGTAGTTTGGTATGAGTATGAATAGAGTTACTGTAAGCATTCCATACAGGTTTTTGTATGAATGTAAGCTGCCATTTCTCTTGGGTAAATACCCAAGAGTGGGTTTGTTGAGTTATATGGTAAATGTATGTCGAACATTATAAAAAATTTCAGCTGTTTCTAGATTGGCTGTAACATTTTGCATTCTCACCAGGAAATGACAGTTCCAATTAATTCTCATCATCTCTTCATCCTTTCCAGTATTTGTACTATCAGTACTTTTCTTTGTCTCTTCCTCACTCTTTTCCACCTTCTACACCATTATTATTATTATTATTATTATTATTATTATTATTATTATTATTTGAAATGGAGTCTTACTCTGTCACCCAGGCTGGAATGCAGTAGTGCGATCTCAGCTCACTGCAACCTCCACCTCCTGGGTTCAACTGATTCTCCTGGCTCAGCCTCCCGAGTAGCTGGGATTACAGGTGCCTGACAGCACGCTCAGCTAACTTTTGTATTTTTAGTAGAGACAGAGTTTCACCATGTTGGCCAGGCTGGTCTTGAACTCCTGACCTCAGGTGATCCGCCCACCTTGGCCTCCCAAAATGCTGGGATTACAGGTGTGAGCCACAGTGTCTGACCCTCCTTCACCATTCCAATAGATTATATATAAGCTAATTGTCATACATTGAACTATATATCAGGATGTCTGTTATAAGATTTACCACAAGCCTGGCTCCTTTTCATAGCCTCAGTTTCTGTATGTATCAAATGGAAATTGAGATACTTTTTCTGTTTCCTATAGAGTTGTTTTGTGGAGACAAATTTGTTACAAACTTTGTGGAAAAGGATAAAATATACATATAAAATATGTGTTAACTTATAATAATCTTTTTTGATAACTGCTAATTGTTATTTCAAGGTAGGTAGAATATTAATGATAAACCATTAAGTGTATCGAATGAGGTTATGTGCCCTTGTGGGGATGGATAGAGAAAGTTTTAACAAGATTTATCGTATTTTACCACGTTTTTAATCCAGAATGAATAAATATTCTTAACATGTTACAGACTCTAAATGTGGAAGTGTCAGATATAACCGTGAAGGGTCTGCAAGTTTTAGAAATTGCAAATGAAACTAGCAAATCTATTTAAACAGTAAACAGACAAGGAAGAATTGCATTTTAAGAGATCAGAGCTGTCTCATGTATGCATATTGCCAGTATTGTTTCACAAGCTTTAAGATAAATATGTACACATTTTTGTAAAGATATAACTGTGATTATTCTTTTTCTTTCCACAAGGAAAATTTTTAAGCAAAGGGCTGATAGATATGATAATCATAAACTCCATAGTTTATTATCTTCTGAGGTGGTAATAAAGAGAAAAACTGAAGCACACAATGTTGCCGTTTTGACCTGTGTAGCAAGTTCCAAGTTGTAATAGATGAAATAAGAGCATTAAAAATAGTATACTCTACAAATAAGTCTTTAAGAGTCAACTAGGGAAACTTGTTCTGCATATAAATATTTCATGGAGGGCAATGGACTGTGTCTACTAAATATTTTACTTTGTTTTACTTAGATATTGCCTTTCTTTTATGTTTCTGTAGCTTTGTCATTTACAGGAAAAAAAAAAAAAGTTGTCACAATAAGTCCCAAGTAGCTTACAAAATCTACTGCCACTTCAAATTGGATACCACAGTGTTATCTATCTTGCCATTTATCTCGGTAAAAAGCTCATTTTCACATTCTGTCAGAAATGATGGCCACCTTAATTATAAAATTTCTAAATTTTGATTAAAATATTAAAGTTTATTTCTTTATCTTATTCATCCCACTGTCCTTTAATATTTATGTATTTATGATTTTCTTATAGTCAAAATATTTTATACTCAAAACCCATTAAATGATAACAGGGGCATAGAATGGCATTTCTTATAGAAATTATTAATTATTACAGATACAGCTACTGCCAGTATTCTGTGAGCAAGATTTCGATCTCAGATTGTCTGTCTAATATCATCTATCAGGTTCCTATGCTGCTTTTTTCTTTAAAGGTATTAACTTAGAAGATACGGTTTGAGGACTGGCTCTGAAATTTATGACCTGCTAAACATTGGTCCAACACAGGAACTCACTAACCTTAACCATGCATAATAATTATAATTAAAAACATTAGTAGCATCTACTACACAGAGCTATTATGGGGATGAAAATTATGTAATGCATATCAAAATCTGTTATGAAATACACATTTTTTTGAAAATGTGGATGTTAGGTATTAATATAACATTATCGAAGAAAAGTATAATTTTCAGTTTCCCATTAATTCCTACCTATCTTTACTTAAATTCAAAATTAATATTTGTGAAACACATATTGGGAATCTAGTATTTTGTCATGTCTTCAGTAAGTGATAGGAGACTCTTGTTGGATTTGCTCAAACTCTAGGTTTTTATGACTTGATGGTGGTGGTAGAAAAAGACAAGCTGCTGAAGGAGAGGGAAATTCAGTAAGAGACACATGAAACAAATAAGAATACATCATCAAGCACTTATGTTATTAAGATAATTATAAGAATCATACCGTGAGGACATTTATTTCTGATCAGACATATCTCTATGTTCCCATCCCTGAAACCCTTGGTGTTCATGGGCTGTGGGTCTGACTACTGCTAACATGTTAAAAGCATTCATTTCTTTGTTCTTCCTTTTTTCCAAATTTGTCTGAACAGGAAATTTTTCAAATTGTTAATAATTCCAAACTTCTCAGGGTCTCCAAAACATCCTCTTTGTTTATACAACTGGCAGGGAATATAAACACTATGGAAAGTTAATATAAAATTGAATGAGCAGTGTCTTAATGAATGAAAAGGTTGAAATGGCAAGATTTAAAATCTCCTAACTCAGGATATTAGAAAAAGTGATTCAACTGGGAGGTCAGTAAGCTAGGCAGCAAATCTTGCCCAGTGCTACTGAGCAATATGATTTATCAACCTCGGCAATAGCCAATGCTGCTTGCCTAAAAATAATCCATGCATTTGTAATGAATGGAGAGGAGAAAACAATAAACATGCAAATGCACTAACACTTTTTAGAAATACACTTTTTAGAAATAAAAATGTAGAAATACATTTTACATTTTTCAGTAAAAGAATGGGGGAAATTAGAACACAGAGACAAAACCAAAGTTTAACATTCTTTAGGATGGAAAAAAGAAAACTTGAAAATTTATATAAGGTAGTCTGGAAGTATTTCCTGAAATTATTAGAATCTCAGGATAACAAATATATCCTACATTGTAATCAGCTATTGATTATTTTTTATTTTTTATATAATAAATTTCAGACAATATGAGTTCCCTCACTTGTAAATGTTTTCTGAGTATCTCAGAAAATATAATAACAATGACTAATATATTTACCCTATAAAACTTATCCAAATTCAAAACCTTCAATATATAAAGTGGCACGTTCAAGAAACAAAATACTTACAAAATAAAAAATGTATCTCCTTGGTAAAGTTATGGAACATGTGGAGTGTTACTGGTAATCAAAAAATAATAATTTTGACATGCTCTCATCCACTAATCCAAACAAGCCTTTTAGAAAAATGTTTTAAAAATAGGTATAAGGGCCGGGCGCGGTGGCTCAAGCCTGTAATCCCAGCACTTTGGGAGGCCGAGACGGGCGGATCACGAGGTCAGGAGATCGAGACCATCCTGGCTAACACGGTGAAACCCCGTCTCTACTAAAAAATACAAAAAACTAACCGGGCGAGGTGGCGGGCGCCTGTAGTCCCAGCTACTCAGGAGGCTGAGGCAGGAGAATGGCGTAAACCCAGGAGGCGGAGCTTGCAGTGAGCTGACATCCGGCCACTGCACCCCAGCCTGGGCCACAGAGTGAGACTCCGTCTCAAAAAACAAAACAAAACAAAACAAAAAAAGAGATATAAGGGAAGTGATATCAGCAAAATGGCAGACTAGGAGCACGAAGCTCCCTAAGACTTGGAGCACTAAGCGGTCCTTCCTCCCCTGATTAAACTACCAGAAACTAACTGAACAAACTTTGTAAGAGGTCTGGAAAATAGCCAAAGGTTTATAGCATCCAAGTAAATTTTCAGTCAAGACAAAGCTGTTTACAAAACAGTCATAAAGTGTTGTGGTATTTTTACTCACCCCTGCTCTACATCCTGCTCCGTGTGGCAGCAATTGTAGTCTTGAGCAGTAGCAGCTGGCTACTGTTTCCCCCTTGAATCAGAGGAAACAGAACAGGTCTTATTTGCTAATTACTGTGTAAATGTGTTCTAATCAGACTGGAGGATATCTAAAGTGTTGAAGCAAAATGATGATCTCTGCCTAACTCAACCAGGAAAAACAGCAGGCATGTCACCAAAGCTAAAAGGTGATACAGATGCCGGGGACAAATGATTCCAGGTGGAGATGTATGCAATAGGACATCTTAGAGCTAGAGGAGAAACTAGAATAAAACTCTTTTGGAAATTTAGACATTAAAAAGCAGCCACACAAAGTGCTGAGAACTTAAACTTTCACCTTTAGTTGAATCCTAGGCCCGGATAAAACCTATCTACCTAAGTGTTGTTGGAGTGCCCCAGACAGAATGGGAGTGGTTGCTGTTCTTTATTTTTCTAGGTTTATTTTTTGTTTTGTTTTGTTTTAACTCCTAGCATTCCTGAAAATCTCTGTCTGAACACTAGCTGAACATGAGCCACAAGAAGAGGGGTTTCGGATATCATATTCAACAAGTCACAGTCTTTGCAAAAGGAAGTTTGGAAAAGTCTCAAAACAAAAGGAATACTACAGTTTTTATAAAATATGTATATAGACATATAGACATGCATGCATGGAACATACGTACATAAAACCTTTACAAAAGAGGAGAATCTTATTTCCAGAATTACTACACTGTAATAGTTAAATGCTCAAGTTTCAACAGAGTTTGTAAGTCATACAAAGAAAAACACAGGTATACAATAGAGCAAAATAAGTAAATACAAACCAATCTTACCAATGCCCAGATATTAAAGTGAGTAGACAAATATTTTAAATTGTTTGTCTCAAATATTCTAAAAGAGTTATGGGAAAAATATGTGCAAAGAACTAAGAAAATCAGAAAAATAATAAATGAACAAAATAAGAATACAACAGAGGTAGAAATTAGGAAAAGACATCATAAGGAAAATCTGGAGCAGAAAAATAAAACAATTGAAGTGAAATATTCACTAGAGGGTTTAATGAAAAATTTAAACAGACAAAAAGAAAAACAGAGAACCTGGAGAAAGAAAAAATTAAATAATGAGTATGAGTTTAAAAAAAGAGAAATGACTGAAGAAACACGAACAGAGCCTACAAGACTTGTGAGATGCCATTAAGCGGACTAGCTACACACTTAAGAAATCTTGAAAAGAGAAGGAGGTGTCGAAAGACTATTTAAGGAAATAATAGCTAAAACTTCTGAAATTTGAAGAAAGACATGAATCTGCAAATCTTAAGAAGCTCATCAAACTTCAAGGAGGATAAAGAGAGAATCAACATTGGGATGCATTTAATCAACCCATTACAAAAAGCCAAAGGCAAAGAGAATCCTGAAAGTAACAAGAGAGGAGCAACTCACTCACAAGAGAAATCATTAGATTACCAGCAAATTTCTCAACAACCTTAGAACCACAACCAGAAGGTAGTGCAATTATATATTTAAAGTGCTAGAGAAAATAAAAAATTTATATCCGGCAAATATGTCCTTCAAAAATGGGGAAAACATTAAGACATCTCTAGAAAACAAAAGCTGAGAGAGTTTGCCACCACTAGATTTAACCTACAGGAAAGACTAAAGGAATTCCTCTAAGTTGAAATGAGGGAATGCCAGACAGTAATTCGAATTCACAAAGTTCTTTGGTAACTGTAAATACATGGCAAATATTAAACCAAATATCATTATAATTTTTCTTTTTAATTCAACTTAGAACTTTCTATGTTATTTAACCTATAAACATATAAAAACAATTATAAATCTATGCTATTGGGCATTAATGTATAAAGATACAATTTTTGACATAAATGATATAAAAAGGGATATAAATATATAGGAATAGAATTTTTGTATATAATTGGAGTTAAGTGGTGATTGATTAAAAATACATTATTTTAAATTCTTATTTTATTTAATCTCTATGTTAATCAGAAAAATTCTATAGCATATACAAAACAAAAAAAGGTAAACAAAATGTGTCACTCTAAAATCTCAACTAAATACAAAATCAGATATAATGAAGGAAATGAGGAGCAAAAAAAAACTAAAGAACATACAGAAAACAAATAACAAATGGCAGAACTAAATTCTTCTTTCTTGGTAATTACATTAAATGGAAATGGATTAAGCTCTTCAGTTATAAGACAGAAGTGTGCAATCTTAATAAAAACACAGAGTCCAGCTGTATACTACCTTCTATGAGTATCACACTTTGGTGTTAAGTAGACAAATAGATTGAAAGTGAAAATATGAGAAAACATTTCATGCAAATAGTAATCAAAACATATTTCATGCAAAGCAGGATGGCTATACTATAATAATTGCAGACAAAATGGACTTTAACTAAAAACTGTTACAAGACAGTTTTAAAAAGCACATTATATATTAATAGGAGAGTCAATTAACCAAGAAGATACAACAATTATAAACAAATATTTACCACATACAAGAGTTCCAAAATATATGAAACAAATGAGACTATAATTGAAAGGAGAAATAGACATAATAATAGCTGGAACCTTCAAGTCTTCAATTTCAATATTGAATAGAACATCTAGAAAGAAGATTTATAGTAGAAGACTTAGACAACACTTTAAAGTAATTGGGCCTAACACAGATATATAGAAAACTTGACCCAGTACCAGCAGAATACATATTTTTCTCAAGTGAATATAAAACATTCCTCAGAATAGACTAGGTTTTAAGCCACAGGACCAGTCTTAATAAATTTATGAATATTAAAAACATGTAAAGTATTTTTTTCAATCACAATAGGATGAAACTAAAAATAAATAATGGAAAGAAAACTGAAAAATACACAAATAAATGGAAACTAAACAACACAAACAACCAATGAGTCAAAAAAGAAATCACAAGTACAATTGGGAAGTACTGCTGGGAAAATAAAAATAAAAACACGACATGCCAAAACTTAAGGAATGCAGTGAAAGCAGTGCTAAGAGGGAAAGATATAGCTGTAAAACTGTACATTTAGAAAAAATGTCAAATCAAGAATCTAAATGCAACTTAGACAACTAGGTAAAGAACCAATTAAAACTAAACTAGCAAAGGAAGTAATAAAGATTCGTACAGAGATAAATAGACTAGAAAGACAATGGATTCAATCTGATAAAGCCAAAATTTTTTTTTTGGAAAATATAAAGAAAATTAACAAATCATTAGATTGTTTAGAGTATAAGAGGGAGATTCAAATTAATAAATCAAACATAAAATTTGGGATATTACTTCAGACTTTACATAAATAAATTAATACTATGAACAACTGTATGCCAACAATTTGGATAACCTAGATGAAACGAACAGCTTTCTAGAAACACACTGTCTCCCAAGACTGAATTATGATTAGTAGAAAACCTGAATATACCTTTAATTAGTAAGTAGATTGAAACAGTCATTGAAAATCTCCCAACAAAGAAAGCCTTCCACCAGATGCTTCAATGGTAAATGTTACCAAACACATAAAAGAACAAACAACAATGCTTCTTAAGCACTCAAAAAATTGAAGAAGAGGAAATTCTTCCTAACTTATTTGCTGAGACCAACATTACCCCTATACCAAAATCAGAAAGAATTTCTACAAGTAGAAAAAACCATAGATCACTATCCTTTATGAGTACTGATACAAAAATCTTCAACAAAATACTAGCAAATTTGACAACATACTGAAAGGATTGTATACCATGAGCAAGTGGAATTTATTCTTGGATTGTAAGGAAGTTTTAAGATATGAAAATTAATTGATATAATAAACCACATTATTAGAACAAAGGGAAAATGATTACCTCTCCAGAGGCAAAAAAGTATTCTGAAAAATTTAACACCCTTTCATGATAAAAATACTAAATACACTAAAAGCAAGTAAACCACTCAATACAATAAAGTCAGTACATGAAAAACCCACAACTAACATCATAGTAACTGCTGAGAGATGAAAGATCTCCCCCATTATGATCAGGAACTAGACAAGGGTTCCCACATTTCCCACGTCTACTCAGCATAACACTGAAAGGTCTTAGAAATAGCAGTGAGGCAAGAAAAAGAGATAAAACATATCCATATTGGAAAAGAAGATGTCAAAATGTTCCTGTTCACAGATGACATAATCTTATATGTAAAAAAACTCTAAAAATTATGTATACACACATTTATTAGAATTAATAAATAAATTCCCCAACCTTATGAGATACAGAATCAATACACAAAAATCAGTTGTTTCCATATACTAACAATAAGCTATCAAAAAGAAAATAAAGAAAAAAATGTACTTACAATAAAATCAAAGAGAATGATAAGCATAACAAAAATGGCAAAAGAATTGCACACTGAAAACTACAAAAGTTTGCTGAAATAATTTTCAGAAGACATAAATAAATGGAGACATATTTCATGTTTATGGATTGGAAGACTTTATATTGATAACATAACAATACCATCCAAAGCTTTCTACAGTTCAATGCAATCGCTATCAAAACCACAACGGTGCTTTAGCAGAAATAGAAAAATAATTCTAAAATGTATTTGGAATCTCCAGCAAACCCTTATAGCAAAAACAATTTTGAAAAGGAAGGATCAAGATGGAAGACTCACGCTTCTCAACTTCACAACCTATTTAAAAGCTGTAGTAATCAAAACAATGTGGTACTGTCATAAAAATAGACATTTTGGCCAATTAAATAGAAAAGAGAGCCACAAAATAAACGTTTGTGTAAATGGTCAAATGATTTTGAACCATGGTTCCAAGACCATTGAATGAAGAAAGGATAGTCATTCTAACAGATAGAGCTAGTAAAACTAGATATCCATGTACAAGAGAATGAAGGTTAACTCATTGTATACCATAAAAAAAATCGACACAAAATTCAAAGACATAAAAGAAACAACTAAGACGACAAAACTCTTAGAAGAAAACGTGGTAAAAGCTTCATGTCATTGGAATAACTGATGATTTATTGGATAAACACCAAACACACAGGCAACAAAAAGAAAAATAGATAAAGTGGACTTCATTAAAATTATCATTTTTTGTTGCCAAAAGAAACTATCAGAAGAGTTTTAAAAAATCCATAAAATGAGAAAATATTTTCACATTATAGATTTAATAAGGGATAATATACAAAATATATACAGGGTCTCTACAACCCAACAACAAGAACAAACAGAACAAGCAACTCAAAAGTGAGCAATGGGTTTGAATAGATATTTCTCCAAGTAAAACATATAGGGCTAATAAGCACATGAAAAGATGTTCAATACCTTGAATCATTAAAAAATGCAAATTAAAACCAAACTGAGGTATCATTTAGAAAACATTAGGATAGCTATTATTAAAAAAAGAAAAAGAAAGAAAGAAAGTGAAAATTTTGGAAAAATTGACCCTCTTGTTTTCTTTTTCGTGGGAATTTAAACTGGTGCAACTGCTGTGAAAAACAGCTTGGTGATTCCTCAAAGATTTTAACATGAGATTATCATATGATCCAGCAATTTCATTTCTCAGTATATATCCAAAAATTGAAAACAAAGACTCAAACAGATACTTGTACACCAATGTTCACATCATCATTATTCACAATAGCCCACAAGTGGAAACAACCTAAATATCTATCAGCTGTTAAATAGACGAGCAAAGTGGTATCTTAGACACAATAGAAGATTGTTTAGCCTTAAAAAGGAATGAAATTCTAGTACATGCTACAACATGGATAAACTTGGATAGGTTTATTCGTAGACTTATTTGTCTGAATTTCTATGAGGCATGAACATCAGGTATTGTATGCTGGCTTGATTGATATCCTGGGGACAAAGAAATTCTATGTTCAAAGAAATGAAGTAATATTTCAAATAAGTAAACGTTCATGGTGATCCTTAAATAGTTACTAAATGGAAGTCAGGAATGCGTACGTCCTGCATTAGTACCTATCATCATCCTGGAGCTTATGTGTTATGTACCCATGTTCTTTTTTTTTGAGACGGAGTCTGGCTCTGTTGCCCAGGCTGGAGTGCAGTGGCCGGATCTCAGCTCACTGCAAGCTCCGCCTCCCGGGTTCACTCCATTCTCCTGCCTCCGCCTTCCGAGTAGCTGGGAGTACAGGCGCCCGCCACCTCGCCGGGCTGGTTTTTTTGTGTTTTTTAGTAGAGACGGAGGTTTCATCTTGTTAGCCAGGATGGTCTCGATCTCCTGACCTCGTGATCCGCCCGTCTCGGCCTCCCAAAGTGCTGGGATTACAGGCTTGAGCCACCGCGCCCGGCCCCCATGTTCTTATCTAGAAACAAACAAATTGTTTAGCTAGTGAGTCACGCAATCTGCCTCCTTAGCCACAACGAAACTAAATACCTTTTTCACATTACCTTTCTAGCACTGGCTTCCAGGAAGTTTAGAACAAAATATCTTAAAAGCTCTGTGATTCTTCATGACTTGCATGCCAACATTTTACTTTCATCATGTTCTGTTCAAATTGGTGTTTAAAATGTATGTATCTGTTCTAGAATATATGTTTAGTATTTATATATTTTATTGATTGTGTCTTTTAAATATCAGGCTCGAATCTTGTATAAAAGATAAATAAAAAGATGAATAGCCATACATAATTCTAAAATCCCCAATACAAAATTACTTAATGATTTAATTCTATGATGCTTTGAGTGGTATTAAAATTTTCCTCTCTTGTCTTGTCTTATTCTGCAAATAAGCAATATTTCTCTAGAACAGAAACAATAGGATCATTTTGAAGATCTTTATATATTTTGAAGATTCTCTAAAACAAAAACAATAGAATCATAATTTGCTTTTGATTTCACAGAAGTATTTATCCTCTTTTGGGAGCAGTCGCTTGCAAACAAGCAAACTTTAATTTCACTAGAGATTTCTATCCAAACAACAGAATGAAGAATAGGTTATTTATTCCAGTAGTCTCTTGGGAAGCTTGACACAGTGATCTTGTTGTATTTGGGGTTGTGATGGTTGGTTTTATGTGTCAAATCAGCTGGACTACAATAGCCAGAACATTATTCTGAATGTTTCTGTAAACATGTTTTGGATGAGATTAACATTTAATTTGATAGACTGAGTAAAGCAGATCACCCTCTATGATGTGGATGGGCCTCATCCCATCAGTAGAAGGCCTTAACAGAATGAAGACAGATCTCATCAGGGAAAGAAGACATTCTGCCAAAAGAAGACCTTTGGACCTGAACTGCAACATTGATTCTTCCCTGGGTTTGCAGCCTGCTTCCCTATCCTGCAGAATTTGAAGGCTCATAATTGCATGAACCAATTCCCTAAAGTAAATCTCTTTCATTTCTTACATACTATTGGTTCTCTTTCTCTGGAAGACTCTAAGGAATAACAATAGTTACACCTAATTCTATTACTTTAGTCTTATCCTTGATTTATTTTCCATTGTGTATATCTTCCTCTGCAAAAACAACAACAACAACAAAAAAACATTTTGCTATTACTCTAATCTTAGATTTAGATTACTGGCCTTGAAAATGTGCCTCAGTCTTATTTCCTTCTTCCCTGCCACTACATTTATTTTCCATGTGCTGTTCTCTGTAGCACTGCAAACACTACCTCCTTCTCCTGTCTTGTCAACCAGCCACTGCTTTCAATCAAGCAGTGTTGAGTTGTATTGAGTTGAGTGTTGAGTTGTCACTGGAATTCATAGACTGATCATACAGCAGTGATCTTGGGCTGAATCTAAACCATAGATGTGTTTTGTTTTCCTTAAGCATTTTAGTCTGCAAAGTAATTTTATACTTGGATTAATTGCTAACCTAAAAATCAGGAAAATTTACATTAAATAAATATTTCTAACTTCTCTTGAAAAATGAGAGTCTGGTAATAGAGGGCCCTCATGGCATCAATTAGCCTGGGCTGAGTGGAGAGTGGAGGTGTCTTCTATATGTGGAGTACTCACTTTCCAGATTATCTGACCCCAGCATGTTTTCCTTATTTTAGACAATCTGCTAAGATTAGTTAGGTTACCTGCCCCCACTGCTGACCCCGTGGACATTTTATTTTAAGGCATGCCTCAGCAACTGCCTCTGAGGGGGTCTTTAAGTAAAAATTCTCATAATGACTAAACTAAGGCATGTATGATATCACTGCATTATATATGTTTTTTTTTCTAAAGGAAAAGAAACAACACTCATTTAAATTTCTAATTCCTGCTCCATTTTCATACAAACATACACTTGAAGATACACACATGTACACCTCAACAGTCTCATTACTTTATAGTTCCACTGCATTGAATTTTACGCTGTTTATGCAGTTGCACATGTCAGATTGTTGCATGTTCTCCTGCTTTCTGAGAATTATATTAAGTATTAACTTTGGTCTGTGGTGATAAGTTGTACAATGCATTCAATTAGAATGAATTTCTTTAACTCACTTCTCTATGCATTTACTGTCCTGGCTCTAGCAATTTCAGTGTATCTGCCTTTTGGTAAGAATATTTGTTTATTGTGCTGCTACTAGCAATTACTGCACAGTTGGAAACTTCTGACCTCGAACACTGCATGGTCTCTGCCTCATGTTCTGAGAAGAAATCAGTAGATTGGGCCCCTTGAATCAACCGGCTAGATAGCCATGCTTTATTTGGGTTAAAGTTCCATTTCTCAGCTCTACTTCAACTTAGAATGTTCAGTTAACAATAAAAAATCAGATGGGATTGTTAAAGTACATATTTCTTTAAAGTATATTGTGTTAGAGAAGTTTCACTGACACCTTCAGCTTTCCTTTGTGTTGCCTGACTATTTTCTCTTGTTTCTCTTGTTATTTTTATGTCTTTTCAGAGATGCCGAGTTGATGGCCCTTGAATCTCATTAATTAAAGATCCTGAATATTATCCCCTGAACATTTTGAGAGGGAAAACTAGATACTCCCATTGCCTGTAGGTGAGGACAATAACAATTAATGTCATTAAATAATTCCAGGAAAAATTGAATTTGCACTGCGATGTTGTCATTAAAAGATATGGCTGGATGCAGTGACTTGTGCCTGTAAGTCCAGGACTTTGGGAGGCTGAGGTGGGAGTATCGCTTGACCTCAGGGGTTCATGACCAGCCTTGGCAACATAGTAAGACCTCACCTCTTGAAATTAAAAAAAAAAAAAGAAAAGAAAAAAAAAAAGCTGGGCATAGTGGCAGCTGTGGTTTCAGCTACTCAGGGGTTAAGGCAGAAGGATCTCTTTAGTCCAGGTAGTTGAAGCTGCAGTGAGCCATGACTGCAACACTGCACTCCAGCCTGGGGAAGAGAGTAAGATCCTATCTCAAAAAAATAAAATAAAAAATAAGGAAAATATGTTATGAGTATGCATCAAATGTTGTAGAAAATTGTTTTCTGTATTGTATAAAAAGTGTTATCCTCCTGATTTTCAGGATTTCGTTTTCTAGTAGAACTACAGCTTGATAAACTTCTCTTATGCCTAATGCTTTTGAGATTTGAGAGTTATTTTGTATCCAGGGTCCATTTTAATTTCTAAGGGTATTCAACTCGTTTTAGCACCTGAGAACGTATCTTATTTTGGAAATATGTACCTAGATTGAACAGTACATTGGACTGTCCAAATCATAAAAAAGTAGTGAGATTACGAAGGTGTATGTATATCTGTGTGTGTGTGCGTGTGTGTGTATGTGTACCCACAAAAAAAGACAATAATGTTTAAACTCCCATAGCACGATGTGCTAGGGTTCTATTGCTATGATTGCTAAAATGTAGGGGTTTGAAACAGCATTCATTATCTCACATTTTCTGTATGCCTAGAATCTGGATGTAGCTCAGCTGTCAGCCTCTGCTTCGGGGTCCAACAAACTGTGAGCAAGGTGTCAGCAGGGGCTGCAGTTTCATCTCAAGGCTTGTTTTGGGAAGGACTTTATTCAGGCTTACTCATGTGGCCTGATGATATTTCTTGTGAGCCACTGGGCTGCGAACCTGATTTCTTTCACTGTTAACTAAAGGCTGGCTTCAGATCCTTGCCAGTGGGCCTCTCTGTATAGCAGTTAGCATCATTAGAGCTGTCAAGTTAGATGACCAGAGAAAGTGTTCCAGACAGAAATCAGTCTTTTATAAAACAATCTCAAAAGCGACATTCCATCACTTTTGTCTTATTCTTTTTTCTTCATTTTGAACGTTTTATTTTTAATTGACAAAAATTGCATATATTTGTGAGGTACAAGTTGATATTTTGATACATGTATACATTGCGAAATGATCAAATCAGAGAATCAGTATATCCATTATCTTAATTATTTATTATTTCCTTGTGGCGAGAACATTTCAGACTTCTATTTTAGATATTGGTTTATGTACAAAACACTTCAAAAATGCTGAATTGTGCTATAGTCTATAGTGATTGCGTTTTCTATTTTCCCTTTATTTTAAAATAAATATGAAAGCCAAAACTATACCATACCTGCCTTTGACTTCAATAAAATGTCTTTTCCTCCCCCTTTCCCAGACACATCTTTGAGTTTGCCATTTCCCCAACCAGGTCTCTGTTCTTCCTTGAAGAGGCAGCATCTTGTGAAGAATAAAGGACTGTGAGTCCAGGATGCCTGCTCTGCTTCACAGCAGCTATGTGAGCTTGGTCTTAGTTTTTTCATCGCTACAATGATCCACCTTGTGATGCTGTGAAAATTGGTGAGATAAGTCATACAAAATATCTATATCCATCCTTAGTGCCTGGCAAACAGTAGTAATCTCCCTTATTCATCTTTTAAGTTCCATATTCCCAAGGCTTCCCTGATTTCCTTAGCCTGCAATTCTCCCTCTTCTGAGCACACAGAATGTGTTCCAACTGCATCTCAGATTTGGCCTGCACTTCATATTTTTCTGAGTATTTCTAAGCCTTTTTTATGTATAATTCTTACATATAAATCCGTGGAGGACTTATTTTATTTGTTTTTATATATCTCTCTGTATCCTGTCCTTGAAAGATCACTTACACCAACTTACATAAAATGGATTTACTTTTTTGTCCCTCTTCACAGATAAGTGGATACATAAATACATAGAAAATAGGGTAATGGATAGATTATAGGTACATACTTAAGTAGTTTATTATATGTATGGGTAATGTTAGCTATGTGCAAGACACTGTTAACGCACTTAAATTTGTATACTGTGTCTGTTATTTAATGGTCTTTCATTGTCTGAAGGGTTAGACAGAAATTAACCAATTCACCCTATGAGATAATGGCAGCCAATTTTTAAGATGAAATGAAATTTGCCCTCTAAAAATGATGCAATGACTAAACTCAAAGAATGCACATAGAGCACTGAGAGAGCTGCTTTCTATGTAATTTTCACAGCATTGCAAAGCAGTTATTACTTATCATCTTTTACAGATGGATAGAATCATGGATTGAAGAGGGATAAACGTCAGCTCTTCTCCCATGATTTCATACCTCTGTTCTCCCATCAGAATGATCAAGCCTGAGCCAGGTGAGTGATTGCAAAGAGGAAGCTGAAGTCCTGCAGGGTTAGGCAGGAGCAAGAAGGAATGCATGGGTGAAGGACTCTGAGCTGCTCGCAGTTGGCTTACAGCACCTGTGGAGATCACAGGTGAGACAGGTTCCTGGATGTTCTATGTCATGTGCTCCAACTTACCAGCATGGGCTTGGTATCAGAATAAAAATTATGTATTTGGTTCAGGTGGTTCGCATGTAATAACTTTTATTTATCTAATGCAGGTTTATCATTAGAACCAGGCATAGGCATAGTTGAAGCAAGACAAATGTTTACAAGGATTAAATTAACATGTGGGTAGTGAGACAGGTGAAACCCGTAATACTCTAAGAATTCAAATGATGAAAATGTCAAAAGCTGATAAACACTATGGGGAAGTATTGTTTTGTAGGAGCCCTTGGCAAGGCCTTCCATCATACTCCATGAATACTATTTGTTGAATTTATATATAAGGAAAGGCCAAGAAAACCTTCTGGTTTTCTTTATATGTGTATGTTTGGGGGAAAGCAAGGCAGTGGGAGGAAGATGAAACAAACAAATAAACCAAATAAACATAGCGAGGTAAATCATATCACCTCAAGGGATTTGGACTCAGAAAAACAATCTAGACTTAAATCTTTTTACTTGTTTGATTTTTGACTTTTTTTTCAAATGTGATACTAATATATGTCACTTGGAAATGACTACAGTGATAGCCAGTTTTCAGGGTTATGAGTATTTAATGACATGAAATATGCAAAATGCCTTGTGCAGTATGGGACACAGATCACATGTTCAGCAGGGATTTGCCCTCATCCCCTTTTGTCCTCATGTTCCTTTGTGTCCACCACATTGGTATTAAATAGCTGACTTTAATTATAACTGCTTAACTGACATAGAAACTGGATAAGCTCAGGGGAGTCCTGGGTGGAAGCCTCTGGTTTGGTGGTGAAGTGGTGACAGCGTGATAAGAATTGGGCTCACAGCAACTCTAGTTAGGACACAAAGTGCCCCAGCTTCTTCAGAGTGTGAACCTCAGTGCTGTGGTTCCTCTGGAGAGGGAGAGGAAGGTGGTTGGAAGTAGTGAGGCTTTCTAGGGTCATTGGTTAAAATGACGTTCTACTGATGGCACAAATTGTTTTCACATCTTAGGTATACCGAAGAAATGAAAACATAAATAAATCACATTTTTGATATCATGGTGCAAAACCAATGAAAGAACTAGAACTACTTTAATAGTGAGGGGAAAAGCGATGTAAAATTTACATTTAAATATGCTTACTGATTTTTCATTTGCATACAATTAGTGAACTAAAGAACAAAAGTTTCTAAAGATCAGAAGACGCCTTTGAAAAATGCAAAATTCCATTTTTCTAATCATTGCAATTTTTAAAAGAATTAGTAATTAATACAACATTGGCTTAATGTATTCTTAAAAGAGGCCTGGTGACTTCCAAAAATAATTTAGGAAAGGAAAAAAAAGCTTTGTATTTCTCTGTGTTGTTTTAAGCTGTTACATGGGATCATTTAGTCATATTTAACAAATCAACCATGCTTACCTAAAGTAGATATTGCTTAAGTCTGGCTCTATTTCTACCACATTCAAGAAAGACTCTGGCTTCACCTTGCCTCCATGAACAGCTTGACTGAGATTTGAGTCTCGGATTGCGTCTTGTCAGTAATTCTATGTGCCTCAGCCATGTTGCCTGAATTGGAGAGATCAATGGTACCAATCTCATTTTCTTCCTCTTCTTTCTATTCTTAAAGGTGCTGGACATAAACTCAAGATTGGCTTCCTATGCTCTTTCAGTGCTTCTTAGATTTTAATTCATTTAAGAGGAGAATGGTTTGGAATGATCATAAAGGTGTTTTCATTTTTGTGGGCTTTTGTGTGGCAACCCCAATTCAGAGGCACAATTGTTATGAAGAGACACTTAGGATTGTCCAGGTAATTTTTTATTTAATTAATTAATTAAGTTATTTATTTATTTTTGAGACGGAGTCTCACTCTGTCACCCAGGCTGAAATGCAGTGATGCTATCTGGGCTCACTGCAATCTCCATCTCCCAGGTTCAAGTGATTCTCCTGCTTCAGCCTCCTGAGTAGCTGGGACTAGAGGCGCGTGCCAACACGCCTGGCTAAATTTTTGTATTTTTTAGTAGAGATGGGGTTTCACTGTGTTAGCCAGGATGGTCTGGATCTCCTGACATCATGATCTGCCCACCTCGGCCTCCTAAAGTGCTGGGATGACAGGCGTGAGCCACCAAACCCGGCCATCCAGGTAATTTTTTTCCTCTATTTAAACGTATTGAAATCAGAACAACATCAGTTAACTTATCATAGCTTCTTATAATTAACATTTTGTAATGAAGAAACATGGATAATTGTAGTGAATAGCGACTTTACAGCAAGTGATTTACCTCTTTTATCCTCAGTTTGTTCCCCTCCAAAATGGTAAAATTCATGCATACCTCAAAAAATCCTAACTGGAACCGACATGTGGCCTTCTATGCAAAAGGCACAAAGGCACAGTACTTGATAGTCAGTAGATGCTTAGTATATGTTGGTTTAATTATTTTTCTGTGATGGCCTAAGAAATACTGAACTTCATGGCAAGAGGACAGTTTGGACTGGGGAGGATGGCACAGATATCAAGTTAGCCTAGATAGACAAAATCCAGGACAATCATAAAATAACGAAGGAGTACAGTTGTACATACATTCTTTAGATAATCAGAGATATGTTAAATGGGTTAAAACAATAAAATTTTAGCTATCATTCCAGTTTATGTTTTTTGGTAGTTGGGTCTCTTGCTTTTTTCAGCACTTTCAGAGAGCTTTGCTAATAAAACCACATACCTTTTTAACCCATCTTGAAACATGAAATCAGTATTTTTCACTAATCCAAGGAAGCATGTATTTGAAAACCACTGAATTAAGGAGTGTGGCCAGCTTTTAAAATATCCAGATGCTTGAAGCTATTCTGGATATCTTAGCTTTCATAGGTTCAGACAGATTTCTTCCGCTGGCAAATTTCTCCATCCCAACCCTGTCTCAGGGGGTAAGCTTGAGAGATATTGTACCACCAGCTGAGTCATATCATTTAGGGTGACCAATGAGGTTTTACCTAAAATAAAGAGGATGCTGTGCTCATGGGTTTTGTTTGACTGGCGTCAGAGAAGTTTGAGAACATTTTTGACCATGACAGAAATCTTATGCCAACAGCTCAGTCTCCTACCGTGACTGTTTGAAGAACAGTACCTAGCACAAAGTAGGGTACTCAATAAACACTATTCTTAGTCACTGGAGTCAAAGGGCAAAGGAGATTGAGCCTCAGGAAGGAACTAATGAGGATCCAGTGAGCTGTCCATAACTTCCTTAGACACTTGTAGGCTCAGTGAAGGTAGTCTTTCCATCTTCAAAGCCAGCAATGGAGCATCTCCTTTAGGAAGACCTCAGTGCTGTCTAAGGGCTCATCTGGTTAGGTCACATCAATCTAAATTCTCCCTTTTTTGACATCAACTACGTGGTATAACATAACTTCATCATGGACATGACTCTCTAATTATATTCATGAACCCAGGAATAATGCAGGGCACGTATTTTATGGAGTGGGAATCTTGAAAATTATCTTACAATGCTGACTCCCACAGACGGGACACCTGAGATTACCTGTAGTAGACACTGTCATCCTCATCTTCACAAGGTTGCTATTTAAAGGAACAGGAGTTAGATACTGAATTTGGGAACTGTCTTAACACAAGTTACACAAAAGCCATTTATTTTTTGAAGGCAAAGCACTTCCTTTATTCATTAGGTTTTATGGGAAATGGGATTTAGAAAAACTTTACGCAGAACAACATTTTATAGATTCCCAGATTATGCAAAGATAAAAATGAAATTAGTTCTCAAGGGCAACAGAGATGGTTGTGAACAAAGGAAAGAAGACAGCAAATCAAGGACTTCTTGCTGAAGCTATAGAAAACAAAGGCTGAAAGCAAACAAAGCAATTCCATGAAATTGAGTTACTTGTAGATACACAGAACAGAATTACACACATATATAAGACAGTAGTCGGGGATGGTTAAAACACACAGTGATATACTGTAAGGAGGAATGTGACCCCACTTTTTGATATCTAATTGCTGGCAACTTTAAAGTCTCACCCTCTCCTCTTCCCCACAATGGGCAAGCTGATGGAAAAGGCTGGTGTTTCCTTCTTTGGTGCCAGTGGGCGATTAAAACCATACAATGTCCTGATTGCACCAGAGGACTGTCCCATACACTAAATGCAATGAACACCCAGGCCTTTCTTGCTCTCCCAAGATATTTTAGAACTGCTTGAGAGACCTGCCCCCCTCTCCTTAAGACCTCAATTCTGTGAGTAAAACCTTTATCGTAGCCTCTTGGTGTGTGTGGTGTCATCAGGCTGAATGAACTTTGGGTGGGGACCCTTCTTACTCTTCCAGGATGACCATAACACATGCATGTGTACCTGACATTTATCTGATCAACTCCTAGTTCTAGCAAGAAACATTCTTCAGTTGAATCTCTGAAGTTCAAGATTGATTGGTTTCTTTCTGCCTTAAAATTTCTCCTTTCATCCCTGTTTCTTTTCTGGATTGTACAACATGAAGATTTTCTATCATATTTTAAAGTGCTGCTCAAGGAAATAAAATCAATAATACAGATTAACATTACATTCATAATACAGATTTAAATTACCGCATAATTTAAATCACATTGATTAGGCAAAAGATGAAATCGAGTAGGCATAAACATGGGCATATTCATGCAATACTAGTGGAGGTTTAAATTGTTACACGTGTTCTCAGATATGGATTAAAGCAGGCATTAAAAACCCTAAACAAAGTGTGCTTGGCATCAGCAATCTCTCCATATCACCCCCCAAAAAATTTTCGCCACCGCAACACTTCACACTATTTTTATTTTTCTTATTAATATAAGAAGGCATTGTCCTGAGTGATGGTTGGGGGAAGAAAATAGATTTTGGAAGTTATGAGAACTGTAGAGAGTTGAGCATAGTTTGTGATTTTAGAGCCTCTAAAGCAGTGGCAGCCGCTGAGCACAGACATGAGGGCTAGGCTAAAACGGTAAAACACTGAATACCAAGAAACAAGTGCTTGGCACTTGTTTCAGAAACTTCAAATTTACAGATTCAAAAAGAGGTAATTGTCATGCGCGTCCCTGTGAAGAGACCACCAAACAGGCTTTGTGTGAGCAACATGGCTGTTTATTTCACCCGGGTGCAGGTGGGCTGAGTCCGAAAAGAGAGTCAGCGAAGGGAGATAAGGGTGGGGCCGTTTTATAGGATTTGGGTAGGTAAAGGAAAATTACAGTCAAAGGGGGGTTGTTCTCTGGCGGGCAGGAGTGGGGGTTACAAGGTGCTCAGTGGGGGAAATTTCTGAGCCAGGATAAGCCAGGAAAAGGAATTTACAAGATAATATCATCGCTTAAGGCAAGGACCGGCCATTTTCCATTTTCACTTCTTTTGTGATGGAATGTCATCGGTTAAGGTGAGGCAGGGCATTCGCACTTCTTTTGTGATCTGCACTTTCTTTTGTGATTCTACAGTTACTTCAGGCCACCTGGTGCAAGTCACAGGGGATGCGATGGCTTGGCTTGGGCTCAGAGGCCTGACATTCCTGCCTTCTTATATTAATAAGAAAAATAAAAATAGTGTGAAGTGTTGGGACGGCGAAAAATTTTTAGGGGGTGGTATGGAGAGAGAATGGGCGATGTTTCTCAGGGCTGCTTCAAGCGGGATTAGGGGCGGCATGGGAATCTAGAGTGGGAGAGACTAAGCTGAAGGAAGATTTTGTGGTAAGGGGTGATATTGTTGGGTCATTAGAAGAAACATTTGTCGTATAGAATGACTGGTGACGGCCTGGATGCAGTTTTGTATGAATTGAAAAACTAAACGGAAGACACAAGGTAAGAGAAGGAGAAAAAACAGGCACTGAAGGACTAAGAATTGGGAGGACCTAGGACATCTAATTAGAGAGTGCTTAAGGAGGCTCAGCATAGCCTTGCCAGCAAAGATTATTTATTTACTTTAAGAGGGAATTTAGAGTGGTGATTTGGGGTAGCACTAGGAGATATTAGCTGTGATGGCTTGGAGAAACAGTGTAAACTAGCAGTGTAAACACAAGCAGGGCATTTACGAGTAGTTGAGAACAGTGAATAGGAGTATGACTAGACAGAAGACAGTAGGGATGAAAGTTTTTTGGGGTGCAGTCTAAGTTGGTCTGGTGTCTGGAATGAGACTGGGACCTAATAAAAAGGAGTGTCCACACAGAATCTCAAATGGGCTGTAACCTGTAGCATTCGAGGACAGGCCTGAATTCTAAGAAGGGAAAGTGGTAAAAGTATTGTCTAGTCCTTTTTAAGTTGGTGACTGAGCTTGGTGAGGTGTGTTTTTAAAAGACCATTAGTCCGTTCTACCTTTCCTGAAGATTGAGGACGGTAAAGGATACAAAGGTTTTACTGAATACCAAGAGCCTGAGAAATGGCTTGGGTGATTTGACTAGTAAAGGCTGGTCCGTTATCAGACTGTATAGAGGTAGAAAGGCCAAATCGAAGACTTATGTCTGAAATGACTATGGTGGCCTTCTCAGACCCTGTGGGAAAGGCCTCTACCCATCCAGTGAAAGTATCTACCCAGACTAAGAGATATTTTAGTTTTCTGACTCCGGGCATGTGGGTAAAGTCAGTTTGCCAGTCCTGGGCAGGGGCAAATCCCAGAGCTTGATGTGTAGGAAAGGGAGGGGGCCTGAACAATCCCTGAAGGGTAGTAGAAGAGCAGATGGAACACTGAGAAGTGATCTCCTTGAGGATAGATTTCCATGATGGAAAGGAAATGAGAGGTTCTAAGAGATAGGCTAGCGGCTTGTAACCTACATGGAAGAGGTTATGAAAGGATGACAGAATAGAATGGGCCTGTGAGGCTGGAAGGAGATAATTTCCTTGGTCTAAGAACCATTTGCCTTGTGTGGGGAGAGATTGATAGGTGGAAATTTCAGCGGGGGAGTAGGTGGGAGTGGCCGATGTGAAGTAGGAAAACTGCTGTGAGGGATAGAAGTTGGAATGCTAGCTGCTTTTTTAGCTAACTTATCAGCATAAGCATTGTCCTGCACGATGGTTGGGGGAAGAAAATAGATTTTGGAAGTTATGAGAACTGTAGAGAGTTAAGCATAGTTTGTGATTTTAGGGCCTCTAAAGCAGTGGCAGCCGCTGCACGCAGACATGAGGGCTAGGCTAAAACGGTAAGGTCGTTTGGACAGAAAGGCTACAGGACGCCAGTCCCGGCTCTTGTATAAGAATTCTGACTGCACTAACCATGCCTAGGAAGGAAAGGAGTTGTTTTGTAGAAGGGATTGGGGTTTGGGAGATTAGCCAGCCGGACACGATCAGCAGGGAGAGTAAGTGTGTATTTATGAGAATTATGCCGAGATAGGTAAGAAATTTGGGCTTGACTGAAGTAATGGGGGCTGTCCGTGAGGCCTTGCAGTAGTATAGCCCAGGTAATTTTCTGAGCCTGATGGGTGTCAGGGTCAGTCCAAGTGAAAGCGAAGAGAGGCTGGGATGATGGGCATAAAGGAACAGTAAAGAAATACGTTTGAGATCCAGAACAGAATAATGGGTTGTGGAGGGAGGTATTGAGGATTGGAGAGTATATGGGTTTGGCACCACGGGGTGGACAGGCAAGACAATTTGGTTGATATGGTGCAGATATCTTGAATTAACCTGTAAGGCTTGTCTGGTTTTAGGACAGGTAAAATGGGGGAATTGAAAGGAGAATTTATAGGCTTTAAAAGGCCATGCTGTAGCAGGCGAGTGGTAACAGGCTTTAATCCTTTTAAAGCATGCTGCGGGATGGGATATTGGCGTTGAGTGGGGTAAGGGTGATGAGGTTTTAATGAGATGGTGAGGGGTGCATGATCAGTCACCAAGGAGGGAGTAGAGGTGTCCTATACTTGTGGGTTAAGGTCAGGGAATACGAGGGGAGGATGTGAAGGAGGATTGGAACTGGGGAAAAGGCAGCAATGAAGTGTGGCTGTAGCCTAGAATAGTCAGGGAAGCAGATAATTTAGTTAAAATGTCTTGACCTAATAAGGGAGCTGGACAGGTGGGGATAACTAAAAAGGAATGCGTAAAAGAATGTTGTCTAAATTGGCACCAGAGTTGGGGAGTTTTAAGAGGTTTAGCAACCTGGCCATCAATACCCACAACAGTTATGGAGGCAAGGGAAACAGGCCCTTGAAAAGAAGGTAATGTGGAGTGGGTAGCCTCCGTATTGATTAAGAAGGGGACAGACTTACCCTCCACTGTAAGAGTTACCCAAAGTGTCTGTGATGGTCCAGGAGGCTTCCGAGGAGATGTGGCAGCGTCGACCTTCAGCCGCTAAGCCGAGGATATCTGGGAAGGAGTCAGTCAGAGAGCCCTGGACCAGAGCTCCAGGGGCTCTGGCAGTGGCTGCTGGGCGAGTCGGACAGTCCGATTTCCAGTGGGCCCCGCACAGGTGGGACACGGCTTAGGAGGAATCCCGGGCTGCGGGCATCCCTTGGCCCAGTGGCCAGATTTCCGGCACTAGTAGCAAGCTCCTGGGGGAGGAGGTTCTGGAGGAACCCCTGGCAGCTCCGGTTCAGGCATTTGGAGTTGTGTGCTGGAGATGTGGCTGGGGTTTGTCTCACAGTGGAGGCAAGGAATTGCAACTCAGAAATAAGTTGCTACTTGGCTGCCTCTACTCTATTATTGTACTCCTTGAAGGCGAGGTTCATTAAGTCCTGTTGTGGGGTTTGAGGGCCGGAATTTAATTTTGGGGGTTTATTTAATGTCGGGAGCAGATTGGGTAATAAAATAAAATGCATATTAAGAATAAGATGGCCTTCTGACCTTTCAGGGTCTAGGGCTGAAAAGCGTCTCAGGGTTGCTGCTAAACAGGCTGTGAACTGGGCTAAGTTTTTATATTTGATAAAAAAGAGCCCAAATGCTAACTGATTTGGGAGAGGTAGAATAAAGAAAAAGGAACATTAACCTTGACTATGCCTTTAGCTCTATCCACTTTTTTTTTTTTTTTTTGAGACGGAGTCTTGCTCTGTGCCCCAGGCTGGAGTGCAGTGGCCGGATCTCAGCTCACTGCAAGCTCCGTCCCCCAGGTTCACGCCATTCTCCTGCCTCAGCCTCCCGAGTAGCTGGGACTACAGGTGCCCGCCACCACGCCCGGCTAATTTTTCTTGTGTTTTTAGTAGAGACGGGGTTTCACCGTGTTAGCCAGGATGGTCTCAATCTCCTGACCTCGTGATCCGCCCGCCTCGGCCTCCCCAAGTGCTGGGATTACAGGCTTGATCCACCGCAGCTGGCCAGCTCTATCCACTTTTTTAAGAGGAAATTTCTGGGCAGGTGGGGGAGGGCTAGTCACGGAACCAAACTGTAAGCCAGATCAGGTGTGAGGAGGGGAGGTGATAAAAGGATTATAGGGTGGGGGAGCAGAGGCTGAGGAAAAATTGGGACCTAGCTTGGCCTGGCGAGGAGGGGAGAGGTCAGATGCGTCTGTAGAAAGAAAGAAAGAAAGACTGAGCGACGCTTGGGGTTGGGACTGAGGGGACGGGCGGGAGGGAAAGAAGGAAGATTTGGGAGGAGTTGCTTTGGGAACAGAGACTAGGGAGGGACCGATGTGTAAAAGAATGCCTGGACGTCAGGCATCTCAGACTGCCCATTTTACGACAATTATTTAGATCTTGTAGGATGGAAAAATCTAAAGTGCCGTTTTCTGGCTATTTAGAGCCATTGTCAAGTTTGTATTGGGGCCAAGCGGTGTTGCAAAGAAGATAAGGCGTTTAGGTTTTAGGTCAGGTGTGAGCTGAAGAGGTTTTAAGTTCTTGAGAATACAGGCTAAGGGAGAAGAAGGAGGAATGGAGGGTGGAAGGTTGCCCATAATGAAGGAGGCAAGCCCAGAGAAAAGAGAGAGTAGAGATATGGAGAGACGGAGTTCGGGGGTTCTTGCCCTTCAGAAAAGCAGGAAAGGGGTCGGGGAGAAATAAGGTATTGGGGTGCAAAAATAAGAGATCGGGGCACAAAAATAAGAGGGGGCGTAAAAATAATAGGGGATGCAAAAATAAGAGGTTGGGGTTCTTGCCCCTCCCCCAGAAAGCAGAGAAGGGGTAGAAATGGAGAGAAGGGGTCAGAGTGCTTGCCCCTCCCCCAGAAAGCAGAGAAGGGGTAGAGACAGGGAGAGAAGGGGTCGGGGTGCTTGCCCTTCCCCCAGAAAAGCAGAGAAGGGGTAGAGACAGGGAGGGTAGGGGTTGGGGTGCTTGCCCCTCCCCCAGAAAAGTGGGACTTGCCGTTTAGGGTGAAGGACCAAGGCAGGCGTCCCGGCAGCATGGTCAGACACCCCTGAAACTGGGTGAGTAATCAGAGAGGCGTCCCTGCAATGATTAAACACCAAGGGAAGGCTGCCTTCCCCAGTCCGTGACCGGCGCCGGCGTTTTGGGTTCCAGGGATAAAACGTGTCTCCTTTGTCTCTACCAGAAAATGAAAGGAATTGAAATTAAGAGAAGGGAGAGATTGAAGGGTGGCGCCAAGATTGAAAGGAGAAAGAAGTTGAGGGATAGAGAGAGAGGTTGGAAAAGAGAGTAAAAAAGAGGCCGCTTACCCGATTTAAAATTGGTGAGATGTTCCTTGGGCTGGTTGGTATGAGGACCAGAGGTCATAGGTGGATCTTTCTCATGGAACAAAGAGCAGGAGGACAGGGGATTGATCTCCCAAGGGAGGTCCCCTGATCCGAGTCACGGCACCAAAATGTCATGCGCATCCGTGTGAAGAGACCACCAAACAGGCTTTGTGTGAGCAACATGGCTGTTTATTTCACCTGGGTGCAGGTGGGCTGAGTCCGAAAACAGAATCAGCAAAGGGAGATAAGGGTGGGGCCATTTTATAGGATTTGGGTAGGTAAAGGAAAATTACAGTCAAAGGGGGGTTCTCTGGCGGGCAGGAGTGGGGGTTACAAGGTGCTCAGTAGGGGAGTTTTTGAGCCAGGATGAGCCAGGAAAAGGAATTTCACAAGATAATATCATCGCTTAAGGCAAGGACTAGCCATTTTCTCTTCTTTTGTGGTGGAATGTCATCGGTTAAGGTGAGGCAGGGCCTATGCACTTCTTTTGTGATTCTGCAGTTACTTCAGGCCATCTGGGCGTACACGTGCAAGTCACAGGGGATGCCATGGCTTGGCTTGGGCTCAGAGGCCTGACAGTAATAATTTTTAAAAATGCAAAGTTATTGAAAACTATGACTTTGATTAAACAATATGTTTGCATAGTTATATATTTATTAACCAGTGGGCTAATGCGGTTCATACTAGCAAAGAAAGAATTGGGAAGCTATATGTGGCTTTAACCTTGCATTCAGATAGGAAATGTGATAGTTAATTGTATGTGTCCACTTGACTGAATCACAGGATGCCCAGGTATTTGGTAAAACATTATTTCTGGGTGTGTCTCTGAGGGTTTCTAAGATAGATTAGCATGTGACCTGGTGGATTCAGTAAAGCAGATTGCTGCCCCCACGTAATTCAGCATAATTCCATTCCTTGAGGGCCTGAAGAGAACCAAAAGGCGATGGAAAAATGAATTTGCTCTCTGCCTAACTGCTTGAACTAGGGCATCAATCTTCTGCCCTCAATGTTTCTGAAGAGTTCTCAGACCTTCAAACATGGACTGGAATCTATATCATCTACTCTCTGAAATCTAAAAAAGATAAATTATCATGGTGTCTTTCTGCATCTGAGAAGTGTGCTTGACTAGACCTGCATTGACAGTATGCCATATTATAAAGCAAAATTCAAATGTAGACTATATTTGTATATGTTCTGTTGGTGGTGGTGTTTTGTTTTTTGAGATGGAGTCTCACTCTGTTGCCCAGGCTGAAGTGTAGTGTACAATCTCGGTTCACTGAAACCTCCGCCTCCCAGGTTCAAGGGATTCTCCTGCCTCAGCCTCCTGAGTAGCTAAGATTACAGGCACCTGCCATCATGCTCAGCTAATTTTTGTATTTTTGTAGAAATTGGGTTTCACCATGTTGGCCAGGCTGGTCTCAAAGTCCTGACCTCAGGTGATCTGCCTACCTCAGCTTCCCAAAGTGCTGGGATTACAGGCAGGTGTGAGTCACTGTGCCTGACCATGTATATGTTTTTATATACATGGTCAGCTTCTATACAAAAAACTTCTACCATGAAGGAAATATTTTGTATCTGAACTTTCCAATACAATAAGTACTGGCCACACACGATTCATGAGCACTAAAATGTGGCTGCAGTGACTAAGAAACTGAATTACTTTTATTTAATTTTACTAATTTTAATTTAGGTTCAAATGATCATATATGGCTAGTGACAACCATTGCATATGATACAGATCCGGAGTCCATGCAGTGTATGTCTGTGTCTGTGTGTGTTCCTTATATATTTGTCAACAAGTACTACTGCCTACTATACCCCTATTCAGTAAGTATTTATTTGAGCTGATGACTATAGCCTCAGGGTCTGCTGGTTTTTGTTTCCTGGCACAACACCAGAACTCAAGCAGAGCTACCTCCCTTTCTCTTGCTTATGAGGCTATAATGCGAAACCTGTCTAGTTGTCAATGTCGTTACAAACACGACTCACATGAATTACCTATATGTGCAAAAACTAGTTGAGATATAAGGCAACACCATCAGTACACAGTTGTCGGCACCACAGGACAGGGCACAATAGGAAGAATTTCCTTATTTGGGTTAAACTATATGAGGAATTAGGCTCAGGAGACTGGTACCTGTATTTTTCATCGGTGCTCAAGATTAGAGAGAGTGATGAATATAGTGTAAGAAATTGTTTTATGTTTTGTCTATGATTTTTTTTTGATAAAATAGGACCATCTCAACATATTCATTACAGTTTGAGCACCCATGGTGGTCACTTTCTAAAGCTTCAAAAATTTAAAAATATATATATAGCAAAAAGAGATGGAACTTGATTCATCAGTAGGCATTTACCAAATATCTCTTCTGCAGACAACCCAATATTAGACAATTTAGAAAATGTTGGGCTGGGTGTGGTGGCTCACACCTGTAATCCCTGCACTTTGGGCAGCCAAGACAGGTGGATCACCTGAAGTCAAGAGGTGGAGACCAGCCTGGCCAACATGGTGAAACCCCTTCTCTACTAAAAGTACAAAAAATTAGCCAGGTGTGGTGGCGGGCACCTGTAATCCCAGCTACTAGGGAGGCTGAGACAGGACAATTTCTTGAACCCGGGATGGGGAGGTTGCAATGAGCCAAGATTGTGCCATTGCACTCCAGCCTGGGCAACAAGAGTGAAATTAAGTCTCAAAAAAAAAAAAAAAAAAGAAAAAGAAAAAGAAAAGAAAAAAAGAAAATGTTTGAGACAAAAGACAACATAAAGATTATATATATATGAATTACACACATGCCACCTTTGTACACATAGGGATATCTGCATATGTATTTATTTCTCTCTCTTCATCTCTTCCTATGTTCCTTTAAAGTAGAGATTTATTATTATTATCTAACAAAAAGCTTTTCTCATTTGCTCAACAGGAAAAAATTGACTAATTAAAAAAAGAAAAAACCACAAATTTTACACACATTAAATTATCTCCGGTAAGCAGAACAATGTTCTCCCAAAGATGTCCACATCCTAACCCCAGAAACCTGTGAATATGTTACCCTACCTGGCAAAAGGGATTTGTCATATGTGATTAAAGTTAAGACCTTGACATGAAGAGATTATCATGAATTATCCAGGAGGGGTCAATTTAATCTCTTCAATCCCTAAAAATAAAGAAACTTTTCTAGCTGTGATAAGAGAAAACTGAGAGGGGAGGAAAAAATCAAGCATTTGGTGGCTTTGCAGATGGAGGAAGGGAATCGTGAGTCAAAATCCAGGTGGAAAAAGCAAGGAAACAAATGGATTGTCCTCTAGGGCCCTCAGAACAAAATGGACGTCTGCTGACAGACCTTTGTTCTCCGTGATGGTGAGACAATCGATGTGTATTGCCTTAAGCCACTACATGTGTGGTAATGACAACAGGAAACAAATGTAATTCTGCTTTTCAAAGGTGAAATAAATCCTGTTATACCCTGTCCCTTATACAATATAATCCTAGCAAATGCATCCATTAGCATACATTCCTGTCCCCTAATCACCTCAAACAAATCTCAATCCCTCCTTTTCAACAGCTCATGTTTGAGTCATGGCTTTGTTATTTTAACTTTGTTCTAAGTTTAGCAATATTTGTTTGTATGGCAGTTACCTCAGTTGAACTCATGTCTGCCAGAGCAAACTGTCTGTCATCCCTAATTTTTTTTCTTACCATATAGCATAGTTCCTAGCACATAGAAAATTTCCCAGTAATGGCGGGGTGCAGTGGCTTATTCCTGTAATCCCAGCACTTTGGGAAGCTGAGGCAGGTGGGTCACGAGGTCGGGAGATCGAGACCATCCTGGCCAAAATGGTGAAACCCCACCTCTACTAAAAATACAAAAGTTGGCCAGGTGTGGTGGTGCACACCTGTAGTCCCAGCTACTCAGGAGGCTGAGGCAGGAGAATCACTTGAACCCAGGATGCAGAGGGTGCAGCGAGCCGAGATCATGCCGCTGCACTCCAGCCTGGGCAACAAAACAAGACTGTCTCAAAAAAAATAAATAAAAATAAAAACTGGAAGAACATTTCCTAGTAGTTAACTTCGGTGAAATTAACTATCTCATTATTTAAGACTGACAAAATTTGGAGGTTGTATATGAAATAATCTATGTATATTATCTAATGATTTATAATTTTTTATTCTTGTCCATACAAATCTCTCTTTAAACTTTCAATAGCAGTTATTGTTTGTTTTGTTTAGTACTGATATCATGTGTAGCTGTTTATGTTCTTCTAATTGGCTCAAATATTTGATTCTCCAGATGAAGAAACAAACATCCTGAAGATAATGGAGCACTTTATGTCTCTTAAATCATTCCACTTAAATGTTCATAGATGAATAAATACATTTGTTTGAAGACTTCTAAATCCAAGTGAACACAATTCAAAGGTAGTTTCCTCCTTTTCAAATCCAATTTAAAGGTATACAATAATTGGTGTTTTTTAGAGGATTCCTCATCCTATTGAACCACAGTATTTGAGAAATAGCTACGATTTAGTGAACCATTGCATATCCAGTAACATAATGGTCCAATTATTTGTGGAAAGATGTTTGAAATATTAACTGATATTAAAAGAGGAAATCACTTAATAAATTACGAAGATTAGAGTAAAAACACCACTTACAATTATAGAGGGAAATACAACATTTAAAACTAAAGAAAAGGCCGGGCGCGGTGGCTCAAGCCTGTAATCCCAGCACTTTGGGAGGCCGAGACGGGCGGATCCCGAGGTCAGGAGATCGAGACCATCCTGGCTAACACGGTGAAACCCCGTCTCTACTAAAAAATACAAAAAAAAAAAACTAGCCGGGCGAGGTGGCGGCGCCTGTAGTCCCAACTACCTGGGAGGCTGAGGCAGGAGAATGGCGTAAACCTGGGAGGTGGAGCTTGCAGTGAGCTGAGATCCGGCCACTGCACTCCAGCCTGGGCGACAGAGCCAGACTCCATCTCAAAAATAATAATAATAATAATAAAAACTAAAGAAAAATATGGCCTTTGTATTTATAGAGTATTTTTATTGAGGGTGCTCCAAGTGCCTTGTAAGTCGTAAGTAAGAGACACAGAAGTCTATTAAGATTTCAATAAGAAAAAAAGTCATATAGATGCCAGCTTCCTATTATAGCTGGCAAAGAAATTGAAGAAACGTATTTGAGCGGCTGCCTCAACTTCTTAGGGAATGTGATCATCAGCCTCCTAATGAGTACTTGTAAATTACCCAATGTTCTGCATTATTGATATAACATAGTCACTTTACTGGACTTTGATAACATGTCAAAACATCTGGAACCTCATCTATCCAAGGAACTCAATTCACTCCTCTTTTTCAGTTTATGCATCACTGGTTGACTTCACAAACGTGACAATGTCCAAATGTTTGCATCACATTTAAGGCCCTCCACCGTCAGTCATGCACATATCTTCCCTGGGTTAGTATCCCTTACAAGAAAGGGATACTTGAGAAGGAAGCACGTTCAGAGGTTGCATTCAGGAAGGGGAGGCTCCCAGGTGCTAGATAAAGCAAGGCGCTGTTTAGGGTGGTCCTTAAATTAACAGTACCTTTGGGGATGCACTTGTCACACAAGATGTTTGAGTTTTGTGGGGGAGTTAGGATTGTTTTGCATCTTCTTTCTATAGCCAGTGAATATGCTCCTTTAGCATACCGATCATGCATTTGCATGATATCTTTTAATCTTTGAGATTGCCTAAACAGCACGTTATATATAAAAAACAATCAATGAATACCTGTTAGGTGACTTATTTTGTTTGCCTATAGACATTATTCTCCATAGACAACTTTAAACAGCTATTGTAGTGAGATGGATCTGTTTCTATGTTCATTTCTTTCAGCATTTATTTCATCCAGAGAAAGTGCATGGAAGATAAAAGCTCTGTGCTAGTGAATTGAAATAAAAGTTTATCTTGGAGAAAATAATTTCTGATTACGTTTAGTATGACCTAATTAAGAGCAGAGGATAATAAACTGCTTTGTTTAATAGCACCTCACACAGCAACTGGCTAGATAACCTTTGGCAATTGGTTTAATCTCTCTGGTTCTCACTTTTATAAAGAACACCTCTAACCCCAGCAGGGGTTAGAGGCTGGTGGACCACGAGGTCAGAAGTTCAAGACCAGCCTGGCCAAGATGGTGAAATCCTGTCTCTATTAAAAATACAAAAATTAGCTGGGCATGGTGGCAGGAGCCTGTAATACCAACCACTTGGGAGGCTGAAGCAGAGAATTGCTTGAACCCGGGAGGTGGAGCTTGCAGTGAGTCAAGATCACGCCATTGTACTCCAACCTGGGCAACAGAGCGAGACTGTCAAAAAAAAAAAAAAAAAGAAAAAGCTGAAAAGCAATTTGATGGCAGCAGCCAAAGGAGGCATGCATGGTGACCACTGCCTGAAGAGGAAACATGCATCCACTTGCCTCAGGTTAGTATCCCGTTGGCACTGTGTTCATATTTAACCCCAAGAGAAGAAAGCACTGATTATTGTCTTGGAGTAGCTTAGAAGGGACAAGACAGTTTAAAAAGAAACAGCTGGAGTGTGATCTAATCTCCATGTTCCAATTTACTTATGTATAAAACATGCATAAAAAATTAAACCACGCTGAACAATTTGTCTGCTCTCTGTTCCTGGCATGCCTCCGCTCTGTCAGAGCAACAGTCCTGGCTTGAGAGAACCCAGGGATGCCTTTAAATAATAAATAGATTATTTGTAAAATACAGCTTTCATAAACTTAATATTAATTTGACTATACATTATAATTATGTCTGAACCAGAAGTCTGTCCTCATGTTCAGGCCTGCTTTGTCGATGCCACTTGACCTTCTTAACCGTGACAGCAGGAATGATAGAGCTCTGCACCAGCTTTGGGGAGTGACATCAGATTAAATGAAGCACTCATACATTTATGGATAAGCATAGAAAAGCAGGAAGGCATCCACAAGGAATTAATAATGCATCAGGAAGTTGCTGTGTAGTTCTTGGTCATGTGTAAATAATGTGAACTAGTGGTCCTGCATGGAACTTCCAATGTGTTCATGAAAGTTTATTATATATCTCAATTTTTTTGACCAAATTAGTTATCAGCAAAGGAATATTTACTTCACCAGTGTAATTTGCTAATAGTGATTTTTGTTGTTGTTGATTTAATTAAGAGTTTACTATGAGTTCAAGACTATGAAGCCAAAAGACTACATGTTACCAAAAGACTACATGTTACTAAAGGGCTAGGCGGGCTACTTTCAAATTTAAAAAGCAAAAACCAAAAACCCAGAAAATAACAAATGTTGATTAGAATGTGGAGAAATTGGAATGCTTGTGTACTTTTGGTAAGAAGGCAAAATGGCATAGCTGTTATGGAAAGCAGTATAGCTAGCAGTGCCTCAAAACATTAAAAAGAGAATTATTATATTATCTAGAAAT
This sequence comes from Macaca mulatta, assembly GCF_049350105.2. NCBI lineage: Eukaryota > Metazoa > Chordata > Mammalia > Primates > Cercopithecidae > Macaca > Macaca mulatta. The sequence goes on from NC_133417.1 coordinate 13,727,515, forward strand.
TCTACTTCTGGATATATATCCAAAAGCATTGAAGAAGAATATGGAAGAGCAATTTGCACATCCATATTCATTGAAGCACTATTCACAATAGCCAAAATGTGGAAATAATCTGCATATCCATCTACAGCTACATAGATGAACAAAATATGTTACATATATACAATGGGATATTATTCAACCTTACAAAGAAGGGAAATTCTGACACATGCTACAACCTGGATGAACCTTGAGGACCTTACATTAAATGAAGTAAGTCAAACACAAAAAGACAAATATTATCTGATTTCATTTATATGATTTATCTGTAGTAAACTCATAGAAACAAAAGTGTGGGCCGGGCGCGGTGGCTCACGCCTGTAATCCCAGCACTTTGGCAGGCTGAGGCAGGCGGATCACGAGGTCAGGAGATCGAGACCATCCTGGCTAACACGGTGAACCCTTGTCTCTACTAAAAATACAAAAAAAATAGCTGGGCGTGGTGGTGGGCACCTGTAGTCCCAGCTACTCCGGAGGCTGAGACAGGAGAATGGCCTGAACCCGGGAGGCGGAGCTTGCAGTGAGCTGAGATCCCGCCGCTGCACTCCAGCCTGGGGGACAGAGCGCTATTTAAATGTATAAGGTTCTAGTTTTACAGGATGAAAAGTTCCGGAGATTCGTTAAACAACAATGTGGATGTACCTAACGCTATTGAACTATACGTGCGTACATTATTAAGATGATAAATTTGGTTTTATGAGCTTTTTATTCCAAGAAAAGTTATTAAGGCCTATATATGTAATTGTTCATATAAACACGACAAATTATGGAATTATGAATGAATATATAGTTAGATAATGAATGTACATGCATATAAGTGATATTTATAGAGCCAATACTTAGCTGGTATGTTCTGGGATAAGAGTAACAGCTGTCCTGATTATCCCAGAACATACCAGCTAAGTATTGGCTCTATCTAAGTATTGGCTAGCCCATCTAATCTGATTGGTTGCTGCCGACTCCTGTTTGAGTACACAAATGGACAAACACACACATTAACTGGGCACACTCCACTCAGTGACTCCCACCCCTACAGAGCTGGGGAGAAGAGGGACGAGGTGGCACAGGCAGAAACAGAGAAGCTTGATCATCTCAAGTACAGCAACAAGATTTGTATTCGTACATTCTCTAGAGGAAATCTGCATATGGCATAGTGGATGAGTAAAAAGTAGAGCCACCTGGTATCCATCAACCCAAAAGCACGAAGTGGCCAGATACGGAATTGAAATTCCACTTTCCCCCAAGAGAGAAAGAGGTAAGGCTTGGGAGTAAGGTGAAGATTTGGGACATTTAATAATGAGATGAACAGTCTTGTAATCCCAGCACTTTGGGAGGCCAAGGCAGGCGGATCACCTGAGGCCCTGTGTCCGAGACCAGCCTGGCCAAAATGATGGAACCCTATCTCTACTAAAATTACAAAAATTAGCAGGGCCTGGTGGCACACGCCTGTAATCCCAGCTACTTGGGAGGTTAAGGCAGGAGAATCACTTGAACCCAGGAGGTGGAGGCTGCAGTGAGCCTAGGTCGTGCCATTGCACTCCGGTCTGGGCAACAAGAGCAAAACTCCATCTCAAAATAAAATAAAACAAAACAAAATGAGGCACTAGAGAAGCTGAAATATGTGTGGGAAATGGACAAGAGAAGGACAGGGAGGTGGGCAGGAGTTGGTGGGTAAATGAAAAGAGGGAGGGAGAATAGAGGAGAGACAAAAGTGTGGGTTGAGGGGGAGAGATTGATTTAGCATACCCAGCTTCATATGTAAGAAACAGATAAATAGTTTGTTGTAATATGAAATTATGTTTTGCCGCTGAAATTTCCTTGCATATTTTATTCCTCCCAAATGTTTAAAGAATTTCTCACATGGGTGTTCAGATGATGAATTTCTGACAAAGTTTCCTCCTATTCCTATTTGCTGAATGTCTTTATCAGGACAGTAAGTTGGGTTTTGTCAAATGTTATTTCTGCATCTATTGGGGTAATCATATTGTTTATCTTTTTTGTGTTAATATTGCGATAAATTGATTTTGAAATTTTAAACAAATCTTACATATAAGTCACACGTGGTTATTATATCTTATCCCTGATAATATGGTTGGATTAGATTTGCTAATTCTATGTTATTGTTTCTTTTTTTTCTGTAATTTTTGCATCTATGCTCAGGAGGAATATTAGCCTCCATTTTTCTTTATCTGGTTTTGACAACAGGGTGATTCTATTCTCAAAGAATGAAATCGGAAACATTCCCTCCTCTCTAAATTTTTTGACAATTTTTATACAATCTATATTATTTCTTTCTTAATTGTTGGCACACTTCATTAGTTTACTTTGTGGAAAAAAATTTTAAATATATATTTTGTGTCTTTAACAAATACAGGACTACTCAGTTTATCTATTTCTTCTTGAGTGAGTTTGGTAGTTTTGTCTTTAAAGGAATCTACTTTATTCTTTATATTTGTTTGCATAGACTTGTTAATAAACTGCTTTATAATCCCTTTAATGTCCTTTCTTTAGAATCTGTAGCAATGCCACCTTTATATTCCTGTTATTGATCATTTGTGTCGTCTCCCTATTTTGTGATTAGCTGGCTTCAAGGCTCGTCAATTTCATTAATCTTCTCAAAGACCTAGCTTATTGTTTCATTTATTTTCTCTACATGTTTTTCCATTAATCTTCTCAAAGGCCTAGCTTTTTGTTTCATTTATTTTCTCTACATGTTTTTGACATTTTGTTTCAATAATTTCCACTGTAATCTTTATTGTTTATTTTCATCTGTTTTCCTTTGGATTAATTAGGCTTCTTATGCTAGTTTTCAAGGTAGAAGCTGAGGACAATGACTCAAGACAGTTTTTTATTCCTAATATAAACATTTAGTGATATATAATTCACCTATGAATTGCTTCAGTAGTGACCAGCAATTTTTGATATTTTGTGTATTCATTATCAATTCAAAATACATTTTAATTTTCCTTTAGAATTTTTTGCCTTATAAATATTTTACAATCTGTTATTTAGTTTCCTATACTTGAGGATTTTTCAGAAATCTTTTTTATGTATTTCTAATTTAATTTCATTGTGGTTACAGAACATACTTTGTATGACGTACATTTTTATAAAATTATTGATAGTTGGGCTTTTTGTTCTAAAATATCCTGTTAAAATTAATAAATGTTTTCTGTGCACTTGAGATGAATGTGTATTTTGCTATTCTTGGATAGAGTATTCTACAAAATTAGGTTAGGTCAAGTCATTTGATAGTATTTCTTATGTATTCTGTGTCACTGCTGATGGTTTGACTGACTACATATAAAATTCTAGGCAGACAGTTTATATTTCTTTCAGTACTTTAAAAATCTTCATTCATTGTTGTCTCACTTTCATTGTGAGGAGAAATTTGTACTTTTTCCTATGATTATAATGTGTCTTTTTTCTTTTGTTATTTTTAACATTTTCTCTTTTATGTTAGTTTTGAGCAATATGCTTGCAGCGTACTTTGGTGTAGTTTCCTTCATGTGTTATATGCTTGAGGTCCATTGAGATTTTTGGTTATGTAGGTTAATAGTTTTGATTAACTTTAGAAAGAAAATGTACTCATTATACGTTCAAACCATTTTTTTTTCTTTCAACCCCTTTGGCTGTTCCATTCATGTATAATAAGCTGCTTAAAGTTATCCTATAGTTAGGAAGCTTTAATTATTTTTAAAAATTCTTTTTCTCCTGCTGTGTTTCATTTTGTTTAGTTTCTATTATCATGTTTTCAAACTCATTAATCTTTCGTTCTGCAATTTTTAATCTTTATTTATTCTTTATATAGTGTATTTTTCAACCTGGACATTAAAGTTTTTATTTCTGTAAGTGTGCTTTGGTCTTTTTAATATTTTTCATGTCTTTACTTAATGTTTTGAATACACAAAATGCAGAACTAATGCAGTAACTACTTTTGTGTTTTTATGCTAATTCTAACATCAGTCACTCGAAGTTTTGATTGATTATTGCTGGTTTTGTTTTTTTCCCACTTTAGCAGAGGTCATATTTTCTGGCTTCTTCAATGCCTGATAATTTTGCATGTATGCCAGATATCATAAATTTTAGACAGTTGAATATTAGTTTCCCGATAATTTTCTAGAGCTTTGCTCTAGGGTGCAGTTCAGTTATGAGGAAATGGTTTGATCTTTCCAGATTTTGATTTTAGAATGTGTTAATTAGAGATTATCTGACTGACACTGAACACTTTGCCCAATTCCCCATCATGTATGAGGCTTTCCATTTTATTCTGTTGGAACAGGCACAATTCTCAGCCTTGTATGAGGACCAAGTACTGTTTACTCTAACACTTGTGGGTGCTTCTTTTCTCAAACATGGGTAGTTTCTTTACATAAGTGCTCTTATCAGGACAGTGCTGAACACCTGAGGAGGACCCTCTGCAGATTTTTAGGACGCTGTGCAACTTCTTCTCTTCTGGACATCTATCTTGCAAATGTTAGCTGCCTCAGTTTTCCCAGATTTTCAGTTACCTTTCCCTAACCCAGGTAGACTACCTGGTTCTTCCTGGGTTCCCACCTCCCTATGCCATAGTACTAGATGGAATCTTAACCACTTGACCCAAGGTTAGTAAATATATATTGAAGCAAAGGAAGAGAGACTTTTTTTTTTTCAGATGCAACCCACACAAGTAGGTTTTATCAGGTAGCCAACTTTGTCATTTTTCTTCAGTTTTTTAAACTCTAATTTGTTAAAGTGTTTACCTAATCCTTTAGTATGCAAAAATTCTAAACCTACATTTTTCAAACTTCTTATACTATAATCTGACATTTAGGGTCTGTATATGAGCCAAGCTACCTGAGTTAATTGGGGAAGTGAGAAATAAAAGTGATTGGACACGTGTATGATACTCACAGATTGTGATTTAAAAATACACTAGCTCAAGTAAAAGAAGAATTAAGCATTGTGAATGCTATTTTTTTTAACATTCATTGTTACTTCTACAATAACATCAGCCTCTATGAGACTAATAATATTAGACCTCAACAAATATAATTATAAATATATTGTAATTGGTAAACTAGAAAAATGAACAAAATGTCCTGGAAGAAAGGAAGTGGAAGTAATGGATTCTTCTGGGGCATATGGACATATAAAGCCTTCTGGAAAAGTATCTTTTAATCAGTGCTTTGAAGAACGATCGGGCATTTAGTAGGCAGAGAGAGTAGGCACAGACATTTCAGTCACAAATGAAATAAGCACAAAGTACAGAAAGGATGCCATGGTATACATTATGAAGTTCATTAAGATAAAGTTCTTTGATTTTTCCAAATGGTAATTAAATATATGCAGCCACAATTTTCTTTAGCATCTAACCTTGAGTGATAGATGTTCTTCTGTCCATAATTCTCCTTATACATTTTTCACTTACAAGAATAATATCCCTGTAAACAAGTCCTTTAAATAAAAACTATTACATATTCTAAAAGGCATGAAGTTAGACCTGAGCAGGTGGTTCATTATCATTCACTCTGGTACAGACATAGCATATGGGCCTGACAGCAAAACAATATGATAACATTTCTGGAATTACCATACTATTTAATGAATTATCTTAATATTTGCTTAGTACTTATATATGGCAGATATTGTGCTAGGCCTTGTAATGCAAGACTTAACAAGGCATACTTGTGGTCTGCTTTCGTGGAGCTCCTGGAAAATATTCAGTAACTACCATATAGGTTACGTATAGGGACATGACAAGATATGCAAGGTGACGTGGAACTTATTAAAGGAACTCTGAAGCATCCTATCCCAAAGGTTAAGCATACATATGGTAGAACCATAGCGCTTAGGTCTAAATTACAGCATGGCCAATTACTTAAAATTTCTGTGCCTCAGTTTCCATGAAAATAGAGCTTGAGCCAAAATGTATATTCTAGGAATTAAATGGAAAAGAGATAATCCTAGATTAATATATATTTTATATATATATTTAATATACACATATACATATATATGGAAAGTGAATGAGGTAGGGAAGGAGGGAAATGAATACAAGATGATGTGGTACTGGGGTAGCCACACTTCTCAGGAAAGCACCCTTTTTTCATCTGTCTATGACTCTTTCATAGAGATACTGCACTTCACCTCAGCATATGTGTAACAATTTGTTTGAGGGAGTCAGAGAATAAATTTATCTGCCAGATCCATTGTATGTCTTATCTCCGATGGCCAGGTTTTACCACCATGAGGAATTTAACAGCTTGAACTTCTAGGTTGTATCACCTGGACCCTTTAGAAAGTGCTAGAAAATTAAAGCCAGTACCCTGGGCTGTGACACTTTCTCGGAATCCAAAAGTAGTGGGAGGAGCCAGATTCCCATAGCAGCAGTCTCAAAAGTGTGAGTATGCAGGAACAATGAACATGGATATGCAATAGCAGTAAAAGAAAGGTGGAGCTAGTAAACAAGTTGCAGATGCATGTGGGGACTTAGAGTTCTGCAGCTGAGCATTAGAGAGGTCCATGCTGGGAGATGCAGGTCAGTAGGACATACTTGGCATAAGAGTAAGTCATTTCTTTACAGAAGAAACAGATGTACTACGGCCAGAGGTTTTATGTGTGGTGAGTTATTGGAATAAAATTAAATTTTGTTTGTATAGCACAGTTCAACGAGATCTGAAGAATACAAAGAAATAATGTTGGAAAGATGGGCCTATATAAACAAATAGCCAATGAGACTAGGTGCAGTGGCTCACACCTGTAATCCCAGCATTTTGAGAGGCTGAGGCAGGAGAATAGCTTGAGGATAGGAGTTTGAGGCTAGCCTGGATGACAACGTGAGACCCTGTCTTCACGAAAAAAAAAAAAAAAAAGAAAGTTATATGGGCATTGTGGCACATGTCTGTTATCTCAGCTACACAAGAGGCTTAGATGGGAGGATCTTTTGAGCCCAAGGAGGCTGAGACTGCACAGAGGTACGATCATGCCACTGCCCTCCAGCCTGAGTGAAAGAGTGAGACTGTTGAAAAGGGAAGGGAAGAGAAGGGAAGGGGAGGGGAGGGGAGGGGAGGGGAGGAGAGGGGAGGGGAGGAGAGGGGACGGGAGGGGAGGGGAGGAAGAGCAGAGACAAAAAGAAGAAAAGAAAAAAAAAGAGAGAGAAATAAAATAGCTAATAAGTTGCAATGAAGTAAAGTGAGTTATAATGAACCTAAAAAGTGCTGCAAAGTAAAATAATTACCCACAGATGCTCAGTGCAAAATATATTGTGACTACATTCAGCAAACTACTTAAGGCTGCTGAATAAAATTTGAGAGAGATTCATTGGAGATTTAAGACATTCAAAAATACCCCTGTATTTGGGAATTTAGAAAACCACATTCATACCCAAAGAATGATACATCCTCAGAAAAATGTGAGAAGATGATAAACTTTCCCCTTAGAGTGATAGCTAGACTTAATACAAGCTGAGTAGTGTTAGGTGATCCAATGCAGAGTCAATGTTCAAAAACTGGGAAAGGTTTTGTGTTTGTTTTTTCTTTCTGATGTTCAAGGAAATTTCTGTCGAAGCTGAACACAAGCTAAGGGACAGACTTCGGTTACCACACATGAAAAGGCATATGCTTTCTGCACAAATATTTTAGGAAAGTCACTAGATAAACGGGCTACTATATGATTCAACATTAAAAAACAAACAAACAAAAACGAACAACAAACAGCACACTGTTGTTTCTCCATACCTGTTAAGTAGAAGACCCCGATTTCTAGAGGGGACAGAGAGTGATAGATGCCCAACTATACGGGTGTTGTCTACAGAAGGCTCAGTTTAGATCCAAAGACACATTTAGATACAAAACAAAAGATGAAGAATGATATGCTATGCAAATATCAACCAAAAGAAAGTTAAGGTGGCTAAACTAATAACAAACTGGACTTTAAGTCAAACTGTTGCAGGAGACAAAAAAGGCCTTATATATTGATGTAAGGTTCAGTTCAAGACGATATAAAATTACAAACATATTTGCATCAAATAACAATGCATAATCTGGGAAGTAAACTGACAGAATTGAGGTTATTAATAGACAGTGATGCAGTAATAACTGGAGATTTTACTACACTGCCTTAAATAATATTTAGACATCTAGACACAATATACATTTAAAAAGAGAGAACTTAAAAATAATAAAAACAAAGTAGACCTAGCAGACATAAGAAGAGCATTTCACATAACAACAGACAACGTATCTTTCATAAGTCCACATTGATTATTCTCCTAAATAAACCATATATGAAGGTCCAAAACATGTCTCAATCAATTTAAAAATATTAAAATCATCCAAGATATATTTTATGACTAGAATGAAGTTAAGATAGAAATCAGTAAAATAAGAAAATAATTCACAACTATGTGTAAAATAAATATAGTAGCCCATTTATTTGTTCTTTTAGCATAGCCTTAAAGAACAAATGCAAGAAGGGAGAAATCAGAGGGAAATTTAGAAAATACTTAGGCATAATTGAAAATAAAAACACAACACATCAAAATATATGGGATATGAAGAAGGTAGTACTCAAGGAAATTTACAGCAGCAAACATCTACATTGAAAAAATAATGATTTAAAATCAATAACCCTACTTTACCTTTTAAAAAACTAGAAAAAGAAGAGCATGCTAAAATGAAACCTAGCATAAAGGCAGAAATGATAAAGATTAGAGAGGAAATAAAATAGATGATAGAAAAATAAGAGAGAGAATCAACAAAAGCCAAAGTTGGTTATTTGAGAAAGATCAATGACATTGATAAACCTTTAGCTATACTGACAAAAAAAAAAAAAAAAAAAAAAGAGAGAGAGAGCAAAGGCACAAATAATTTAATAAGAAACGAAAGTACTAACAATTAGTACTGACTTTACAGATATAAAAAGACTTACACAAGAATACTTAAGGACAACTGTACACCAACAAACTTGTTAAATAAAATGGATAAATTTCTAGACACACACAATTACCTAAAAGGACTCAAGAAAAAGAAAATCTCAATGAAGAGATTGAATCAGTAATCAAAAGTCTCCCAAAAATCCTCCCAAAAAAGAAAAGTCCAGGACCAGATGGCTTCATGGGTGAATTCTACCAAACATTTTGTTTTCTGTATTCTTATGCTTTAACATCTGGGGCCTTTCCGATTCTGGAGAAATTGCCCTTCCCAGGGTTAGGTGGTTCCTTGAGATAGTAAGTAACTCACCTGCAAGCATGCTTTTCAAATACCAACCAACCAATCCAGAACCCACACCTACCACTTCATTTTTCAGGCCCAAACATGTCAGACCACTATCCACCAGCCCTAATTACCCCAGGGCCGGGCATCAGACAACTAGGGACAGTCCCTAAAGATCCCACTGAAATTATTCAAATTAGCAAGCCCTAAACCTGCTTACTTTGCTTTATCCGTTCATTCTTATATAAAACACAATAAAGTCTCTTGTCCATGGCTCCTGACCTTGCTCTGCCTCCTGATAGACCCTTGGTCTCTCTCTGTGCATCCCTCTTCAGACTTGTAACATATTATTTGTTCCATGGAAAATATCTTCTTATCTGTTGACTTACTATACCTCAATTTTCTGATTACTACGCTATATTTTAAAATACATTTAAAGTAGAATAAATGGCAATACTTCTCAAACTTTTCCAAACAACAGCAGAGTAGGCCACAGTTCCTTAATCCTTTGATGAGTCCAACATTATTCAGAAACCAAAGATATCACAGGAAAGAATATTACAGATCAATATCCCTTATCAATAGAAAAGTACAAATGCCCCTCCTCAAAATAATACCAAACTGAATCCAACAATATCTTAACAGAATTATTCATCATGATCAGGTGGAATTTATAATCCCAGAAAACAAAGATGGTTCAACACAGAATGTCAATCAGTGTGATGCAACATTAATGGAAATAATGAAAAAAAAAAAACATTGACATCTCAATTGATAAAGTAAAGGTATTTGACAAAAAAATACTCTTTTATGATAACACTCAGAATATAGCAATATATTGGAACTTCCAAAATATGATAAAATACACTAATGTACTTTAAAAAAAGCTATTAATATCATATTTATCGGTCAAAGACTGCAATTTCTACCCCTAAATCAGAAACAAAGCAAGAATACCTGCTTCTGTCATGGCTCTTAAACATTATATTGGATGTTCTAGCAAGAGCAGTTACAAGAAGAGAATAAAATACAAAAATCCAAATTGAAAAGAAGTAAAACTATCTCTATTCATAAGTGGCAAATCCTATTTATAGAAAATCCTGAAATCCACAAAAGAAGTCACTAGAGTGATTGAATGAATTTAGCAAAGTTGAATATTACAAAACCAACATATACAAATAAGTTGCATTTCCATACTCCCGTAATGAACAATCTGAAAAACAAATTTAAAAAGCAATTCCATTTACAATAGCATATAACAGAGTAAAATATCTAGGAATACATTTAACCACAAGGTTAAATACTTGTACAGCAAAAACTATAAAATATTGCTAAAAGAAATTTTAGAAGACCTAATATTAATTGAAGGATATCTTAATATTAATTGAAGGAAGCTTAATAGTATTAAGATGTCGACCAGGCATGGTGGCTCATACCTGTAATCCCAGCACTTTGGGAGGCCCGGGCGGGTGGATCACAAGGTCAGGAGATTGGCTTACACGGTGAAACCTTGTCTCTAATAAAAATACAAAAAATTAGCTGGGCCTGGTGATGGGCACCTGTAGTCCCAGCTACTCGGGAGGCTGAGGCAGGAGAATGGCACGAACCCGGGAGGCGGAGCTTGCAGTGAGCGGAGGTTGCGCCACTGCACTCCAGTCTGGGCGACAGAGTGAGACTCCATCTCAGAAAAAGAAAAAAAAAGTATTAAGATGTCAAAACTACCTAAAGTATCCATCTGTATACATATATTTTTAACATAATCCCTAAATTTCTAAATCCCAAAAATCTTTTTTTTGCATAAATCCAAAAGCTGATCTTTAAATTTACATAAAATTGCAAACCAACTTTACATTTTGGGTAAAAAATTTAAAAAATGAAATATATATTCAATAAAATACTATTTAGCCATAATAAGAAATGAAATTTGTATACATGCTAAAACATAGGTAAACCTTAAAAACATTATGCTAAGCAAGATAAGCCACAAACAAAAGAATTTACATAGTATGATTTCATTTACATAATAAATATCTAGAATAGGCAAACTGACAGAGACAAAAAGATTAGAAATTACCAAGGGCTGGAGGGATAGGAGAATGAATGTAGAGTCTGCGTTTGGAGTAATAAAAATGCTTTGGAAATAGTGGATGATGGATACACAGCATTGAGAATGGAATTAATGTATCTACATTATTCTCTAAAAACGGGTTGAAACAGCAAATTTCATGTGTATATATATATATAAGTATATATATATACACACACACACACACACATAATGAAAAAACTAAGACAAGTCTGGGCTTAAACTTTTAATATTATTTGTTGCAATTTTTATATTGGGTCATGCAACCCCTCTTACTGAATTTATTAATTTACAATTTGGAAATAACAATGTTCTTTTTACAAAGTTATAAGATACAAAATCGGCAAATACCATAATACGTGCAAGATGCTTAGCAAAGCACCTTGGGCATATTATACGCTCCACATATATCCATTCATATCCTTTTCTTTCCTTACATTGTCACTTTTATCTTGTTTGCATTAATTGGTTAACTTGTTTTTATGAAATGACTCAAACTTCCAGTAACTTTTTCATACACTTTTCAAAGAATAGTTTTATATTTTTATGAAAGTTGTGAAGGGAGTTGTCATGTAACTCACAACCAGTTTTTTCAATTATTAACATTTTAGGTTAACATAGCACATTTGCCACAATTAATAAACTAATATTGATCTATTAGTAAATCTTCATTTACGTTTATTTAGTTTTTAGTTAATATCCTTGATCTGTTGCAGGATTGTATTGAGGATACTACATTACATTTAGTTATCGTGACTCCTTAGGTTGTCTTTGGCTGTAAAAGTTTCTCAGACGTCCCTCAGTTTTGATGACATTAACAGTTTTGAAGAGTAATGGTCAGGTATATTGCAGGATGTCCCTCTCATGGAACTTGTCTGTTTTTTTAAAAAAAAACGATTAAAATAGGATTTGGGGTTTTGGAAAGGAAGACCAGAGTGCCATTTTCATCACATCCTAGTAAAGGCTTATATTATTGATGTAACATTATGATTAATATTTAACTTGATCATCTGGTTGAGGTAGTGTTTGTCAGATTTATTCATTATAAAGTTACTCTTTCTCCTCATTTCCATAGCCTTTAGAAGGAAGTCACTATAGCCCGGGAGTGGTGGCTCACACCTGTAATCCCAGCGCTTTGGGAGGCCGAGGCAGGCGGATCACGAGGTCAGGAGATCGAGACTGTCCTGGCTAACAGAGTGAAACCCCATCTCTACTAAAAATACAAAAAATTAACCAGGCATGGTGGCGGGTGCCTGTAGTCCCAGCTACTCGGGAGGCTGAGGCAGGAGAATGGCGTGAACCTGGGAGGGGGAGCTTACAGTGAGCTGAGATCGCACCACTGCACTCCAGCCTGGGCGACAGAGCGAGACTCTGTCTCAAAAAAAAAAAATAAAAAAAGGAAGGAAGTCACTATGTGCAACCTACACTTTTGGGGTTGGAAGTTAGGCTTCATCTTTTGAAGAATAGATTATCTACATAAATTATATTGAGCACTATATGGAAGATTTGTCTGTTTTCCCTCACTTATTTACTCAATCATTTATGTATATCAATAGGGACTCATAAATATTTATTTTATACTGTGTCATAAACCGATAGTGATCTGTATTATTCATTGCTTGAATTTATATAGCTTTGGTCATTGGAAACTCTTTTAATTGGCTTCTGTATCCCTTTGACAAAGTTCCATAATCACGGTTTCTTTGAACACTTTCTTACTTTCTGGTATTGCAAGATGCTCCAAGCTCATCTTGTTTATTCCTGGCCTCAGCCCTAGAATCATCTGTTTCTCCAAAGTATTCTGGATATTGTTTTATTGCAGAATGATGTTAGGAACCAAGATCCGGGCACTAGCTATGCTTATTGCTACTGGGGTGTCTTTTCTTCTAGGCTCTTAGCTAATAGAGTGAGAATATGTATAGCATGTAATAATGGGTGTTTATGCACATTATCTCTAAATATATATTTCTATGTGTATTAGTATGTTTCTATAATAAGCTAAACATGTTTATATTGTCACCAACCCTAATTAATTACCATATAGATCATTCTAGTCTTTTCCCCTTGCTTACTGTAATCTTCTGCTCGGACAGTAAGAATACAGGCTCCTGCCATCTGCTATCCATTATACATTTTTTACTTCTTGTACATACGTATATTGGTTTTATAATTTTTAACACATGCTTTCATAGAAAACACCTTTAATAACTACAGCAGTACTTACGTACAGTTCTTTTGTTTTTAATATTACAAATTTTACTCCATTTCTAAGACATTTTTATCAATACCTTTTCCCCTCACCCTATGGTAAAGCTGCTTCATACATTTAAAATACAGTCACATACATTTGTCACAGTCTTTATTCTGTCTTTGGATTTCTCAAACTCCTACATTGTTGTTTTTAACCTGGGTACATTGGATTTCAATCTTTTTGCTGTAAAGTTCTGTGAGTTTTGACAAATGCCTAGTGTCATGTATACATCATTTGAGTGTCACACGGAATAATTTTACCATCCTAAAATATTCCCTGTGTTTCACCTAGCTAAACCTTCTTCATTGCCAAAAGTGTAATTCTGATCTGTTTACTTTCTCTACAGTTTTGGCACCTATAGAATGTCATGTAAATGGAATTATGCATCACATAGACTTTACAGACTGTATTTTTTCACATAGCAATATGCACTTACATTTCATCCATGTATTTGCATCACTAAATGGCACATTCTTTTTTTCATCGCTGTATTCACTGTATTCCATTGTATAGGTATACCACCGTTTATCTGCTCAACCACTGAGTGGCATCTTCATTGTTTCCGGGTTTTGTCTTTTACGAATTATACTGCTAAAAACATTTGTGTGCAGGTTTTTGCATGAACAAATGTTTCAAATCATTTGAGTGCATTCCTAGGAACATGATTGCTGGTTTCTAAGGTAAAATTACCTTTAACTTTCTGGGAAACTCTAAATGTTTCTTCGAAAGGACTATACTAGTTTGCACATTCAGTGGCAATGAGGGAGAGTAACTCACTATCAATGAGTAAGAGTTACTCTTCTCATTTTTGCCAGCAATTTGAAGTATCGGGCTTTTTTTTTTTTTTTTTTTAACTTTAGCCATTCTTATTGGTTTTTAGAGGTATCTATTAGTTGTTTTAGTTTGAATTTTCTAACAAAAAATGATGCTGTTCATATTTTCATATTCTTAGTTGAAATCTAAATATCTTCCTTGGTGAGCTTTTCGTTCACATATTTTGCCTATTTTAAGTGACTTTTTAAACTATTTATTATGGAGTCCCAAGATTTCTATGTTCTAGATACAAGTTTTATTTATCACATATGTCCTTTGCAAATATTTTCTCCCAATCTGTGCTTTGTTTTAATTCTGTTAACAGTGTCTTTCACAGAACAGAAATTTGTCATTTGAATAAATTTCAAATTTCGTCTTTTTTTCTCTCTCTTTCTTTTATGGATTTTGTGCTTTTGGTCTTGCATCTATAAATGTATCAACAAACCCGACGACCCATTTGATTTCTTTTCTTTTTTTTTTTTTTCTAGAAATTTTACAGCTTTGAATTTTACATACAAGTCCATGATCAATCTTTGAGTTGATTTCTTATTCAGGTGTAAGTTCTGGGTTTGAGTTCATTGTTTTTGCATGTGAGCTTCCAATTATTCCATAACCATTTTTTAAACAGTCTAACCTTTTCTGTTCAGTTTCCTTGTGACTTTGTAAAAGTCTATTTTACTACATTTGTGTGAGTTTAATTTCTAGGCTCTTCATTCTGTTCCATTAATCTATGTGTCTAACATTTCACTAATGCCACATTTTCTGAATTACTGTGCTTTATAATAAGTCTTGAAATAAGGTGGTGTGGTTCTTCCAGTGCTGTTGTTCTCCTTTGGTATTGTGTTGACTATTGTAGATGCTTTATATTTCCATATAACTCATAAAATCCAGTTTGTCAATATCCAAAAAAAAGGCTTGCTGCAATTATGAGTGAGATTGCATTGAATCTATAGATCAAGTTAAGAAGAATTAATATTTTAACAATATTGTGTCTTCCCATCCATCTATGAGAACAAAGTATTTTTTCATTTATTTAAATCATCTTTGATCTTCCATTAGCATTCTATTGTTTTCAGTTTATTAGATAGATAGACAGAGATAGAGAGAGAGAGAGAAAAATAGAGAGAGAGATAGATAGATGACAGATGATAGACAGATAGATTAATCTCCAAGTACTTTCATTTTTGGTACTACAGTAGATAGTATTTCTAAAAATTCCAATTCCAAAAATTTATTCCTGGTATATAGGAAAACAATTAATTTTTATATATTGATCTTATATTCTATGACACTGCTATAATACTTACAAGTTCTAGGAGTATTCTGTGGATTTGGGGGGTTTGCTACATAGATAAACATGTCATATTCAAATAAAGACTTGAAGTAGATTTTGAATTTTTAAACTTTAAATTCTTGATAGTTTTACATTTTTGCTTTATGTGAGGATGTAGTATTGTCAGTAGTATTAGCAGCAATGATAATAACAATAGTAAGAACATATAATACTATGTTCAGACACTATTCAAAACGCTCTTTATATATCACTTTGTCATCTACTTTCTTCCATTCTATGATCTCTCCAGTAATTATTGTGATATATAATCAAGTATCAGGCTGGAAGAAGACAATGTATGTTACCACTTGCAAATGAAAGAATATTTGCATTTTTGCTTAAGAATTATTCTGAAAAAAAGTCCATTTATTAAACCTCCACAATCCTTCAATTCTCAAATATGCATCCTAGATATTAACTCATTTTAATTAACATATGATTATTTCATTCATTCAATAGCCATTTTTCATTCCAACCATTTTTCAGGCTTATTAAGATATACATTATTTTCTGACTATTTCCAAACACAAGTGGGTTACCAGTTATAAATGTGGACTTTTTTTTTTTAGATGGAATTTCGCTCTTTTTGCCCAGGCTGGAGCGCAATGGGGCGATCTTGGCTCACTGAAACCTCAGTCTTCCGGGTCCAAGCAATTCTGTCTCAGCCTCTGGAGTAGCTAAGATTACAGCATGTGCCACCACCCCCAGATAATTTTGTATTTTTAGTAGAGACGGGGTTTCTCATGTTGGTCAGGCTGGTCTTGAACTCCCGACTTCAGGTGATCTGCCCATCTTGGCCTCCCAAAGTGCTGGGATTATAGTCATGAGGCACTGCGCCTGGCCAAATGTGGACATTCTCAACATTTTTATTCCAGCCTGGTTTGATCAAGGTACTTTAACTTCTTGTCAACATAAATGGTTTGAAACTTTGGAAAATTAGAAAACTCTAAAAAAGCTAACTTATACCTGTTGCTCTCTAAACAGAAAAGCACAAGGGACATGAGCTTAAAGTATTTAAGAATATATACAAATTGCTTATTGTGTGTGCTGCTGAACTTACAAGTGATATGTGGGAAATGCCATTTAAAGCAATGATGCTAAAGAAAATTGTTAATTAAAAGTAAATTTGGATCCAAGAAGAACTTTTCCAAAATATCCCTGAAAAATTATGACTGAAGAATCACACTTCTAAGTTTGTTCCTCAGTATGTAAACTATCTTCCTGAATAGATTTCCAGGTTTAAAGAAAGTGTGGCTTTCCATTTTGCATTTATGAAAAGTATACTAATACTATGCTCATTAAACACAGGGACTCCATAAATATTGATTTTCTGGTTGTCAAGGGAGGATACAATAAAGTCACCAGCAGCTATTTATAACTGGTATAAATCTCATTCAGCTAACTCAGATATACAAGGAATATAGCTTTCTTTCTTTATTCATCTATATAACACAACTTTATTTTTATATTCAGCTTTTATTCTACCAGGGTAGGAGAAATCCAGTTACAATTAACTTAGTGTACCCCTCGTTTCTCATTTATTTCATTTCTTATGTTTCGGAATTCTGGTGATATTAAGTAGTGCCAAGGTAGTAGCTGTAGTGACTGGGGCATGTCTGGTGTTGACATCAGCTGAGAATATTTTTAAAATTGCATCCTGTCTGTCTTCCATTATTATTCTACATAGGCTATTGTTGAGTTACTGAACTTCACTTCTGCAATTCCTTTTGGGTCCAGGGGTCTTTCTCTAATCATGACAGATTCTACATAGTCATATCTTTTAAGAAGGAATTACAGAAATAGCAAAGAAAACTGAGAAGAAAATCAATAAAGAAAATAAAAGTACAATATTGTTAGTTTCATCATCTTTTAAAACAGAACATGTAAATTAACGAGAGAACATCTAAATTATAAGCTAATCATAGAAGATGAACTGGAAGGGGTCCTATGTAGGAATTGGCTGGCTTTATGTTTTTGATAGATAAAAGGCAAAAAGGACATAAAGTGACATGACAAAGGCAAAAAAAACAAAACAAGAAAATTACTCTCTTTATATATATATTTGTACACGCACACACACACACACACACACACACACACACATATACCTACACACACATTATCATTCAACAGATATCTGTTGATTACTCACTGGAAACCAGATCAGGGTTACAAAGATGAATGATGCATGACTTTGTCCTCAGAGAGGGTGAGACACATGTTTATCAAAGAATGTAATGAGATTGGTTTGAAAAGACACACAGACAAGTTAGAGATTAAGAGAACATTATTAGTCAAATAGACCTGCATTCCAATTGACACTTTGTGATTTAAATATATATAGATAGATTTTATGTATGTATTTAATACATATATGCAAACACACACATAGATATTTTTATATCTATCTATCTATCTATCTATCTATCTATCTATCTATCTATCTATATCAATATTTTTTTTGAGTCAGAATCTCACTCTGTTTCCCAGGCTGAAGTGCAATGACATGATCATGGATCACTGCAGCCTCAAACTCCTGGGCTCAAACAATCCTCCTGCCTCAGCCTCCCAAGAAGCTGGGATTACAGGCATGCACAACCGTACCCAGTCTAATATTTTTAGTATAAATACAGTCTGGAGATATTTATTAATTAAAATTATGTCTTATTGTTTACAAATAGGTCAGCTAACAATAAAAACATAATTGACTTTAAAATCCTCAAGTCAGGATGAGACTGAGACTTCCCCTCTTTAGAATTCTGATACCTTCTCCAGGCAGGGAGACTGGTTACGGAATACAGGGTCGCAGGTGCAGGATTCAGAACTCAAAAGAATCCACAAAGCAAAAGACTCTACTCTCCTTTGGAAATTCCATTCCCCAGGCCCCACTGTCTTGTATTTCTCCTTTGCAAATCCCATCTCCAAGGCAAGCCCCCATTTTGTCATGGGAAGAATCTGTTCTTGAAATCATGAATTGTCTTAGCCATCATCGGGGCGATTTTCTTTCACATACTGCTGATTGCCTTCACCAAGTGGGTACTACTGATGCTCAGGAATGCACAGACCAGTCTCTGAGGCTTGGGGATAAAGCTACTGCTGTTTCTGACGCTGTTGGAGGAAGTGTGACTGCTTACTGTGTGATGTGGGTTATCACTTGCAAGTGGTAACATACACTGTCTTTTTCCAGCCTGATACTTGATTATATATCACAAAAATCTCCTTTTGCTGATCAGCGGCTCCTCCTGTCCCAAACTTCTCTTGCCCCCTTCAAACATGGTAAGGTGGTTTGGCCACAGAGTTGACAGAGTCAATTTTTGCTTGTCAGCCCTTGGGCTAACTGGCATGTGGAGGTGAATATCTATTCATATCAGCATTCACAGCTTCTGCTCTCAGGCATCCTGAAACACAAGTGCATCTCCTGATAACTCATGCTTTTCCAGCATTTCATGGAAGTTTAAAGTTTTGATGACAGTGAATTTTTATTAATTGATCTGTCTCTTCAACTGGTACATGATCATATTTCTGTAGGTGATATAACTCATAGGCATACATCTCTTCAAAATGAGTTTTAGAACAAAATAGGAGATTCATTCCACTTCAGTGACTGAATTGATGCTCTTAAGTATTGCGATGCAAGGCTGATGCATGGTCATCATTCTGGAGGACTGGGATATTTAGAACCGGAACATGCCTGAAGGTTAGAATTAATTCTGTGTACAATAGATCCAGCTTCTTCTTTTTCCCAGGGTGAAGAGAATGCTTTTCACTTTGGTTGGAAGGAGGACACGAGTCAAGGAGGTGGACGGAGGTGAATGGCATCAGCCTGTGTCCTCAGAAATGGAACGTCTGACAATCCTGGTATGTGGACCCTTTTCAGCTTGGCTGGATGAGCTTCAAACTGCTGCAGCTTCTCTGTCTTATATTTGTTTACCTTAGGTAATTTCTGAACTGATCCAAATTTTACTAGTGGTTTTAGAATCATTCTTTCATCTTTTTTTTCTAAGTGTAGTGTCTGAATTTTTCACGGTCTCTTTACTTTTCTTCTAAGACTAGTCGTGGCTGAGATACACATGGTGGGCTGCTCAAATTTATCATCTGTATCTGCTTCCTCAAATTCATGTAGGAGTCTCACTGGCTATCTATCTAAGTTAGAAGTACTTAGTTTCCCTTATTGAGTTTTTATGTTATTAGAAATCTTTTTTTTTTCTTTTTTACCTTAGGAAATCGGCATCCTATCCCCTTTCCAATGTCTATGCTGTCTAGACTTGGCTTTTGTCTGCTTCAGTTTTCTCTGAATCTTTGGGCTTTGACTTTTTAAGGTGATTTTCTGAAGCAGTCTCCAAGAAGGGTAAAACCGTCTTGATGCTGCTGTCCTCTCTTTCTTTCTCTTTCTAGACAAGGGACACTAGAGGGTCATTTCTATTTTGTGTCACCTTCTGAGGGTGGCCTTTGGTTTTCATCTTTGGAGAGAGCCCATGTGATTTCTCACTGGTCAAAGCAGGACTTCTCATCAGTCTTGCACTCATGAAGTACTTTTTCTTATGGAAAAATTTTGCTTCTTGCTTTGACCCACAGCACTTTCTTGACTGACTCTTGATCTGTCCTAAAGGGCACTAGTGTTGGTGTGGAACAATGGGTCCTCCTCCAGGAATCTCTAATAGTCCATAGACAGCGGTTGAGGAGTGATAGACGATGGGGTCAGAACATGGCCATAATCAGAAGATTCCTGGTCTGAAGATAAGCTGATGAAGCTTGATGACACCGCATTCTTTCATTTCTTTTCTCCTGACTTTGAGATGCTCTGTAGATCTCTTAATTTCTGAGAGTGTTCTGTGTTTTCTCTGTCTGTGGTCTCGGCTGTATGACTGGAGGCTTTTCAGTTTTCATTTCTTCCTCCTTCTGAAGAGCAATCCTGTGGCACTTTCTGGAATTGCTCTTCTTCAAGTCCAGTTCATCAGGTTCACTGTTTCATTGCACAAGAACTTCTTTCACTGACACGCTGAATCTCTGGCAAAGCTCCTAAAATGCTTGTGATTTTTTTTTTTGAAACTATTCACTATTATCTCAAATCCAGTCTCCTCAAGGATGTCTACTATAATAGACAAAGTAGAGTGTTCTTTCAATGTTTTCAATAGGTTCTTAGGGTTCAGGTTTGTGGCTATGGCACAGCTTCTCCACAACTTGGAGCACCAGCTCCACCACCACCACCGCACTGGTGTGGCTGCCTCACGAGAATTGGGCTCCTGTCTCATCCTTGGGTAGTAGATCTGCTCTCCATCTTTGTATCCTATGAGTGGCCTTTCTGGTGTGCAGTCCAAGACAGAGTGAAGTCCTATGTTGACAATGACCTTATAAATCCTAACCTCCACCACCCATGCCCCTACCTTTCTCTGAGGTGAAGAGCCAAACCCTAAGTAACACCTGTTGGTGGTCCACATAGGATTCCTAGAGTCAGCAGGAATGAATCAGTAGCAACCACTTTAGCTTGAGTGCTACACACCAACGGTCAACTATCTTAATTTAAACTGCAACACAATTTGAGGAAATAAGTTATGTTGTAACCATTATACTGATAAGGAAACTGAGGTTTAGAAAGCTCAAATTAACTTGCATGTAGTCACATAGGAAAAGCACAGATAAAATTTAAATCTAGTTTAGGTCCAAAGTGAGCACATGCCTCCAATAGGTGTAGAAATTGAAACTGAGAGAGAAAAAAATTAGTCTAAAGTCAAACAGCTTAGCCTCAGACAGTAAAAGTTCATGTGTCCAGTTTACTCCCAAAGAAATGTCTGCTAGATAGGCGTAAATAAATTATTCTTCAATGAATTAATGAATGGTCATTTCCTCTGATGACCCGTCCATCAGCAGTAGGGCTTGGGTCAGATCAATCTAAGACACTGTCTATCTTGTAGGACACTTACTTTCTTCCAAAAGGGCTAAATTAGGCTACTACTATTACTACTAATGATAAAAAATAAATATTCTCATTTTAAAATTTCAGCATTGATTACATCTCATTTGATTAGATAAGACTAGATTACATCTTACACAAATCTGCAGCACTAGTGCTACACCTATTCTAACTTCTTGTCCAAAGCCAGAAAGCCCAGTGGTTTATCTTCCTTGATATTTTTCTTTTAAATAGAATATTTTAATACAGCAGTTTTAGGTTCATAACACACTTGAGAGGAAGATACTGGGATATT
Source organism: Macaca mulatta (assembly GCF_049350105.2). NCBI lineage: Eukaryota > Metazoa > Chordata > Mammalia > Primates > Cercopithecidae > Macaca > Macaca mulatta. The sequence continues at coordinate 13,749,434 of NC_133417.1, forward strand.
CCTTATGTCCTTTTATCACACACATGTACACACTGCCTCACTATAAACATCCCCCACTAGAGTGGTACAGTTGTGACAGTTGATGAACCTACATCAACGTGTTATTACCCAAAGACCAGAGTTTGCATTAGGGTTCACTTTGGGGAGTGTACATTCTATGAGTTTTGATACGTGTATAATGAAATATATCTGTATCATAGTACAATTCAGAATAATTTCATTCTCTAAAAGTCCTCTGTGCTTTGCTGATTCATCCTCTCCAAATAACACTATATTGCTTCCTAGTTACTACAACTGTCCAATTTTCCTCTCCTGTCACTTGTATCACTGTTGTCATTTATTCCACTTTTATATATACATTATACACACATTTTGGACACACATTCCACTTTTTTACATACATACAACAAATATACATATATTTGTTTTTATAAAAGTGGTGAAAGAAAGGTGAAAGATTTTATTTACCTTCACTTATTTCTTCTCTAGTGCTCTTCTTTTCTTTATATGGGCCTGAGTTTCTAATCTACATCAATTTAGTTTTTTTTCTGAGAAGCTATTTTTTGTTTAACACTTCATGCAAGGCAAGTCTACAGTCAACAAATTCCCTCAATGTTTGTTTGTCTAAGAAAGTCCACTTTTAATGGATAATTTTGCAGGATACAGAATTCTAGGTAGTTGGGATTTCCATCTCCACACTTTAAATATTTCACTTACCTCTCTTTTGCTTGCATGGTTTCTGAAAAAGAGATGAATATAATGCTAAAGTTTACTCTTCTCTAGGTAGGTGTTTTTTGCCTGTGTCTTGTTTCAAGATTTGTTTTCTTATCTTTTATATTCTCTTGTTGGAATATAATATGACCAGATGTAGGCTTTTGTTTGTTTGTTTGTTTGTATTTTGCATTTATCCTTCTTGGTGTTCTCTAAGCTTCCTGAATGTGTGGATTGGTGTCTGAGATTGATTTAGAGAAATGTTCCATCATTATTGCTTCAAAAATTTATTAAGTTCGTCTCTTTCCTCTTTTTCTTTTTCTTTCTTTCTTTTTTTTAATAGTACATGCGTGTTACATCTTTTATAGCTGTCCCACAGTTCTTGGATAGTCTGTTGTCATGTTTATTTTTCAATCTTTCTTCTTTACTTTTCATTTTTGAAAATTTTTACGGGCCTATCTTAAAGTTTAGAGATTATTTCTTTAGCCGTGTCCCACAGGTGAGTTCACATTCAGAAGGCTCTGGAACACCAAATAGATCCAGGCAAAGGCTTGGCTCACAAATGGGATTGGATTATGTTTATAATAATGAGCAGGGTTAGTGCATCTAAGTAATCTACTAATAGGCACATTCGTTCTTCATTTCTGTCACAGTGCTTTTGATCTCTAGTACTCCTGGGATTTTCCTTAGAATTTCCGTCTCTCTGCTTACATTACTCATTTGTTCTTGCATACCGTCTACTTATTCCATTAGATCCCTTAGCTTATTAATCATAGTTATTTTAAATGCATTGTCTAATAATCCCAACATGTCTGCCATAGCTGAATTTCATCCCGAGGCTTCCTTTGTCTCTTTAAACTGTCTTCTGTTTTCCATTTTCCTATAATATGCCTTGCAAATTTTTTTGAAAGCTGGACATGATGTACTGGGTCAAAAGAACTCTGACAAATATGCTTTTAGTAATACAGTGGTGAGGTTTGTGGGGAGGTACTGTGATTAGATATTAGTTATATAGTGAGCCTATGCCCCCTTGGCTGTTAACTTTACAAATGCCTTTCTTTTTATTTTGTTGTTCAAAGCCTTTGGTGGGACAGGATGCTGGAGGAGCTGAAGTTGGGTATTGTTCTTTCCCACAGGCTGTTTAGGCTTTTTTTTTTTTTTTTTTTTTTTAACATCCCAGTTGGGAAGGCATTAGTAAAATAGTGTCTCTTGAGGGAAAGCCTTATTAAGAAAAGAATGCTCTGGTGTATTTCAAACTGGACACTTTTTCCATATTCCTTCTGGAAGCAAAAGGGAATTTTTCTCTGATTTCACTGTGACAAACTAGCAGAACTCCAGGAAGCAAAAATTGTAAAATGTGGCCTCTCACACTCCCATCTGCAGAGTCATTAACTCACAGACTTCTCCACATCAGGCCTCCAGCAATTTGTCAATTACAGTTTAAGTTTTCCTACTCCAGCACTACCTCGGTAATCAGATACTTCCTCACTATCTACCATCTTTGATCCATGTTTTCACAATTCCCATTTGTGTTTAATTTCACTGAGAGTCCTCACATAATATGCAAGTTATTTGCGTTAGGGAGTTTAGGTCAGTTTATCTCACTCATGTCTGTGTGTTACCTCGACAAAGACACTAAAACACTGCTTAGATGACTAGGGAAGAAATCAAAGAACAGTTCCTCAGAGTTGACCGCATGTTAACCCTGAGCCTGAAGGGTGCATGGCTTGCTCAGTACAACATCCAGAAAGACTAGGATATGTGTGCTTGGTGATAGTAGGGATGGGTGTTATGGAAAGGAGGGAGGAAACACTGAAGTAATTTATTAAAATTCTAGAAAGTGAGACTAGGTCCAAAATGTGGAAGAAGTTGGGTAAGCAAAGCAATGGGAAGCTGTCAAGGTTTCACTGCCTACTCACCACCCCATGTAAGCACCAGAACAGGATAAGAGTCCTTATTTTCCAATGATCAAACTAAGATTCTTTGAACTATACTGTATTGGCTCAAAAATTGTTGCATTTTGCTTTATCTCATTTTAATGGCAACAGCATTGCCCGCAAGAGCTGCCCATTTGTATAAGTGATATTTTCAGCTCTGGTCAGTATATTGGGTTGCATTTATACATGTGAGAGCCTAACTTTTCCAGTGTCCTGGTCTTCCCACAGGTAAGTTCACATTCAGAAGGTCTGTAACACCAAATAGATCCAGGCAAAGGCTTGGCTCACAAATGGGATTGGATTATGTTTGTCATAATTAGTAGGGTTAGTGCATCATGTATAGCTAATAGAAAAATTTGGAGTAAAATCTTGGAATAAATGGTATGCACAGTAAGAGAATTACATCCAGAAATCAAATCTCAGCACCACCATTTACCAGTTTTAAGCAACAACAAAAACAAAAACAGACCAAAAAAAAAAAATCATGAAAGTGATATTCTCTTCGACTCTACTGAAGTGAATTAAACAATAATATTTACCTTCACTTCCCGCAGCCTTTAATCAATGATAAGTAAGACATATATCAGGAACCAGACTTTTTTACAATTTCAGATCTGAAAATAAATAAAAATAACATTTGCTTTTCAACTGGCTGCAGACTTTGAGTGAAAAAGCCTTTCCAATAATTTAGCTTCCCAACATATTTCTTCATCATAACCAAAACTCCCTCAAGGGCAGGTGCCGTATGCTGCCATCTCTGTATGTGGCACAGTTCAGAGCACCAATGAAGGGCTAAGCAAATATTTTCAGTCTAAAATAAATTGAACTGAAGATACAGAGACAGGGATGGTAAAATCTTGATAATTTATTTAATGAAAGCAAATGGAGTTATTTATTTCTAATGTGTGGGCCAATCATGCCAGAGAGAAGGAAAAGAAAAAGTTCTAGTAAAGTTAATCTAACAAGCCAAAGCATATTTGTTTATTAGGAATCTTTGGTGTCATTCCTCCAACAAGCTCCAGATGCTGTGCATGAAATTTTTAAAGCATGAAATATTCAAAAATAGCACTGAAATGGTTGGGTGAAAATGTTGGGAAAAAAAATTAATGATGCTTGAGAAAAGTTAGGAAGAGCAGGACACAGCAACTTTTTAAAATTGACTTTACCCCAAGAACTCTAAGGCACATGGAAAATTTTATGAACATGTCTATAACTCAGTAAATTGCTGTAAAGTTAACAGCTACTTTATATAACTACCTCCATAAAGGGAAAGAGCATTGCCCAAACTCCCAGTGGCCTCTGCGCACCACTTCAGGGTCGCAACCCTCTTCATGCGTGGAGATAAGCTAATTATGCCAGATGTAGACAAAACTTTTCTGCTTTGTTTGATAGGCTTACCATCTTATGAATCGTCCACAAATAAAACTATTTAGCTTTGCATGTTCTTTATTGTTATACCAATTGAATCATACTGAGTATATTTATATTTTTAATTGATATAGTAATATTTGAAAATATCATTATCAATTTATGCTGTATTTTATCTTTAAAAAATAAGAAATACACATATTAGCTCTGTTCAATGACAAGGCCTGAAAATAACGACCAAGCCAGTAACAACAAGCGCCCTTTGAGACAGATAAAATAATATTGTACCCAAAGGAACCAAAAGGCTTCTTGAAAAAATAAATGGCCAATCACTGGTCTAGAATAAGAAATACACTAGGTAAGTTTGAAATGACTTGTTACATCTGAAAATGTGGATGCTATCAAGCACTATGGAAAGGAAAAACATATGCAGGTCTTAGAGATAAGAAGGAGCTTGTTACTATAAGTGAATTCAGCAATCAATAAATGATGCATGAGTGGATGAAAGAATTTATATAAGGTCGGACAGACAAGTGGTTGAATTCGTATATACTCTGTTAAATGGCATTCGAATCTGCCTTTGAGCCTGTTTCTCCCATGCAGGTTTTAAGGTCCAGTTGAGTTTTTTCTATGCAATGTTTTGAGGGACAGCTATCAATTCCATTTATGTAATTAGAGCAACAGACATATGAAAAGTGAAAAATTAAAAAATAATAATAAATAAAATTACAGAAGAAAGCATGTTCTTAATATTTCCTAATGGCTATTTGGGAAATTTTGGTCATTGGTTGTTGTTTTGCTTCATAAACAATTATAATCCTTTATGTCTGATAATACAAGTTCTTGGTAAAAATTTTCAATGGCTCTGCATTACCCACCGAATATAATTCAAGCTCCTTGTATACTTCTAATTCTCTGGTTTCTTTCTCCCTTTACTGCTTTATCTTTCTCCTTTCACTTCACTGGCAGCAATTTGATAGCACTTTGTTAGTTTCCTGGGTATGCTGTGCTATTTCTCTTTTGAATGGCTTTACTGGGAATAGTGTCCCTTGCACTTAAACGCTGCCCTTTGCCTCTGTTGATTAACTCCTAAGACATCTTGAACAAGCAAGACTCACTTGTGCAGTAAACTTTGTCTGGTACTTTGGCTACTGATACTTGACACAAAAGATGGCATGTGTACTTCTAGGGCCTAGCAAAGGGCCAGAACTAGGGTGAGGATTTAACCACTATTTATTTATTACATTTTGTAGTTAATGGTACATAGCTTTTCCCCGCCCCTTTTTTTCTTATTTTCAATCAAAACAGGAAAACTTTTATTACTTCAATCAGGTTTTGGTTGATTGTAAGAGAATTTCACTTAAACTATTTATATATCACATACAATTATTCATAGAGTTCACATATTTAAAATGTATTTAAAATCTAATTCAGATAGTTTCTTTATAATGATTGTATCTAGGAAGGCTCATGTCTCTAATTAAGACAGAAAAGTCTTATTTACAAGAGCAGAACTGTAAGCAAGCACATGGATTAGTATTAGGCTAATATTTGGCCACTATTTTTATACATGAGTGTAGGGTGAGTCTTTAACCAGAAAAGGCACATTTATGTGCAACCACTTAGATAATCACCAGAAAATGTTACATTAAATAGTTGTTTCGTGTAGCACAAGGTGAAGCAACTGGCTTGAAAATGCGTCTAGAGATGAAGTAAATTAAGCACATTTTTGTGCATCCTGTAGAAATAAATAGCTTGTAATGCTTTTTTTCCTTGCCTTTAATTTCATACCTTTTTAAGCCCAGTGGGAAATCTCAGTTGAACTAAGTTCTTTTTTTCGTCTGGTAAAATTTATTATAATTGTTTTTATTGAAATTTGTTTTACCTCCTGAAGTGCTGAGATACTGGCCACATGTATCAATCAAAATTGTATTGCATTATCTTGTAACCTTTTAAAATAATTGATCAGACAATAGAAATAATAATGGACATTAATTATGTTGAGGAAAGTTTTACATCCTTTTCGACTTGATACGTTTTTCTTCCTCAACTGCTTTGAGATTGCGAAGAGCAATTTGATGATACCAATAATAAATTTGGGGAACTGAGTTGAGTAGATATAAAATGACAAACTTAACTGCATTCATATTAAAGCACTTTTCTGCTCATCAGAACTAGATGAGAAATTTAATAAGTAAACCAGTAAGTTATACCCAGATGTATTGTGTTCTACAACACAAATAGATATTTGATGATATTTTCACCAAAGTTTTATTCCAATCTCTAAGAAAAATGCTTTAGAAAAATTACTTGACTACATTCAAAAGATGTTCATTAAAATATTATACATTTTGAAAGATATAACCCATCTGTACCCTTTTTAATTTCTTTTACATATTTATTAATATACATTTTTATTTTCTTAAATTTTTTTTACAACATTTCCATTTATAGCACAGAAGAGGGTATAATCTGATTCATCCAGGAAGGTTTTAATTGTCTAGGTTTCCTCATTAATTCTTGGCTATCCAGAAAGTAAAATTAACCTTTATAATTAATTTTATACTTTAACAATTTTAAAAGAAGATGGCAATTTATTTATGTATTGGAGAATTTTATGCTGAAATCAGATGTCTGGGAGCCTGACATATTTGAGTAACTGGTGGGACATTTTTTGTGCTTAAAATTTCCTGTTTATAATATTAAAATTTATAAAGCCAGGCACGGTGGCTCATGCCTGTAATTCCAGCACTTTGGGAGGCTGAGGCGGGTGGATCACCTGAGGTGGGAGTTTGAGACCAGCCTGGCCAACATGGTGAAACACTGTCTCTACTAAAAATACAAAAAAAATTAGCCTGGCATGGTGGCAGGCACTTGTAATCCCAGCTACTCGGGAGGCAGAGGCAGGAGAATTGCTTGAACCTGAGAGGTGGAGGTTGCAGTGAGCTGAGGTTGCACAATTGCACTCCAGCCTAGGTGACAAGAGTAAAACTCTGTCTCAAAAAAAAAAAAAAAATGTATTAATGTATCTTAGAGTTGCATCATTATGAGGTTATTTGGACAATTCTATCCTTCATCAGCTTTCGAGTATGATTTCTGGTAATATTACAAAATACTGTCTATAGGATCCCATTCTTCTTGACTGCTGGAAATACAGTTTTCCACAGCACCAGGTATTTCTGGGTACATGCTGAAGATGGCCAAAAATGAAATCTAAGTACTGCTTACACCTTGACCATCCATCTGGTTCTGGAGACTGATCTTTTTTTCTCTTGAGAGTCTTTGGAAGTCTTTAGCTTGCTTTGTATGATCACCTCTAGATATTCCTAAATTGCCCACAGGGTATGTTTATTTTATATATTATTTTCAAGCTTGGATAGGTATTTGGCTAATTCGCCACAATATCAGCTGAGAACAAGTTGTACCATTTGATAAAGACTCAGTGAGAATGGAAAGGAAGTAAAACCCACACATAACTTATAACTAGATTTGACATCTTTAGGATCAAAAGGCCCAGGCATGACATTAAATATGTGGTTAGTTATACAGCAACCTCCATTCAACTTTCAAGATTAAGGTTGTGGAGAACCTACTGTAAGCCAGGCATTGTCATGGTTGCTGGAATTACATTAGTAAGCAAACAGATAAAAATCCATTGTCTTACAAAGCCTACATTCTACTGGGGAAATAGAAAAAATATAATAGGATTAATATACTTTTTTAAATTGTCAGGTAGAACATCATCAGTACTATCAAAACTCTACTGGGTTCAGGTTGTTTTAGAGTTTTAGGCAGGGTATTATTTTAAATGAAATGCTCTGTGTTGGACTCAATGAGAAATTACATGTGAGTAAAGACAGGAAGCATTGAGAGAATTCATTGTGGAGATAAATTTGGACAAGAAGAGAGGAAACAGGCAAAGCAAAGATTTTGAGGTAAGATCTTGCCTGGTCTTTTCTTCTAAATTGTGCTAAAATATACATAGCATGAAATTGGTCCTTTTAACAATTTTTAAGTCTACAGTTCAGTAACATGAAGTACATTCATGTTGTGCAAACATCATCACCATCTATTTTCAGAACACTCAGTGAGAACACTTTGCTTTCATTTTGTCAAACTGTACTTGTTAACAATAACTCACCTTTATCCCCTTCCTTCTGTGCTTGGCAGCCACAATTCTATTTTTCATCTCTACAAACTGGAGTATTAATTACCTTACATAAGTGGAATCATACAGTGTATGTCTTTTAATGACTGCCTTATTTCATTATCATGATGTCTTCAAGGTTTATCCATGTTGTAACATGTGCCAGAATGTACTTCCTTTTTAATGTGGAATAATGTTCCATTGTATGTATTTACTACATTTTGTTTATCCATTCATCTGTCAATGGACACTTAGTTTGCTTCCAACTTTCACCTATTACTAGTAATGCTTCTATGAAACAGTCATACAGACACACGAGTGGGTTGCTGTTTTGAATTATTTTTACACATACTCAGAAGGTGACAAGCTGGATCATGAGGTAATTTTACTTTTAACTTTTTGATGAACCACAACAGTATTTTTTATAGCAGCTGCCCCATTTTACATTCTGACCAGCAGTACACAAAAGTTTAAATTTTGATACATCTTCATTAACATTTTCTGTTTTTTCAAAATTCTTAAAGATTTTATTTTTTAGAGAAATTTTAGGCTCAGAAGAAAATTAAGAGGAAGGTACAATATTTCTCATATATCCCTAGTCACACACAGGTATCGCCTCCTTCATTATCAATATCTCTTGCCAGAGTGGTACATTTGTTGCAACTGATTAACCCATATTGGCATATCAAAATCACCCAAAATCCATAGTTTATACATTAGATTTCACTCCTGGTGTGGGATAGGACTGTTTGTAATCAACAGCTTAAAAAAAAAAATCTGAGAATGTTAATTTCTCTAAATTTGGAAGGACATTTTTGCTAAATATAAAATTCTCTGCTGACAACATTTTTGTTTGTTTGCCTGTTTTCTTTCAGCAGTTTAAATATATTATCCCTTTGCCTTGTGATCTGAACATTTCTGTTGAGAAATCTGCTCATTATCTTATTGAGGGTCCCTTGTACATGAAGAGTTACTTCTTCACTTCTTTCAGGATTCTCTTTGTCTTTTGCTTCAACTATGATTATAATGAGTCTTGTAGTGTGTCTCCTTGGTTTTATCCTAGAACTTGAGCTTCTTATATTTGTATATTTATTTATTTCCCTAAATTTGGGAAGTTATTTGGCCATTAGTACTTTCAGTAAGCTTTTCACCCCTTCTCTTACACTTCTTCTTCTGGAATTTCCATAAAATGTATATTGGTCTTCTTGGTGGTATCCTGTAAGTTTTTAGGTTCTGCACATTTTTCTTTATTGTTTTTTCCTTTCACTTCTCAGGCTTGATAATTTCAAATGACCTGTCTTTAAATTCCCTAATTATTTAATCTACTGGTTTAAATCTGCTGTTGAACCCATGTGGTTAAAAATGTCAATTCTATTATTACATTTTTCAGTTCAGGAATTTCTGTTTGGTACTTTAAAAATAATTTATATTTGTTGATATGCTCATTTTGTTCCTATATATTTTTTCCTGATTTCTTTCAGTTATTTGTTTTTCTTTTGCTTTTTGAGTATATTTAAGACAGCTGTTTTAAAGTCTTTTCTGGTAAGCCTAAAGTCGATATTTCTTCAGACAAATTTTCTGAAGATGTTTTTATATATCTGTTCCCTTAAGTGGATTGTGTTTTTCCTATCTTTGTGTGTGCCTTGTAATTTTTTGTTAAATTGGGCGTCTTAGTCCATTTTGTGCTCTTATAATACCACAGACTGAGTAATTTGTAATTAACACAATTTTTTTGGCTTACAGTTTTGGAGGCTAGAAAATTTAATATCAAGGTGCTGCCAACTTATGAGGACCTTCTTGCTGTGTCATCACAATGCAGAAAGCAAAAGGGCAAAGGGAGAGTCCATTCCTGAAGGCCGCTTTATTAAGGCATTGAATCCTTAATGAATACTCCATGAGGGAGTAGCCCTCATGACTCAGTGGCCTCTTAAAGGCTCTATCTCAATGCTGTTTTATTGGCAATTAAATTTTCACACGAGTTTTGGAGGGGACAAATAACTATAGTATTAGGCATTTGAAGAGACGTTTACCTCTCTACCTATTTGCAGACCGGCTGTTGCATGACGAGACATTTTCTAATCAACCAGCATGGAGTCTTAAGCTCTTTTCTTGACTTTTCCGGCCATGTGTCTTTCCTGGACGTGTGTGTGTGTGTCTGTTTTCTGGTTTGTTTGTTTTTTTGTGTGTTTTGTTTTTTCCAATTCCCACATGTACACAGTTGCTTTTCGATATCTTAACTTCCTTAACAGTCAATTCAAGATATTGAATAGGAGTTCAATATCTTAACTTCCCTAATAGTCTCACCCCTGCCCCCTGCTCCTTCTTACTGCCTTACTATTCTATTATATTTCTCTGCCTGAAGTATCTTGTTTCCAAGCATCTGCAAGTCTGTAGTCCATTTTCAGGTTTCACAACCGGGACCCATTGCTTCTCCTGGCTTTTAGCCTTTTGAGATCTGTGATAGGTGACACAGAAACAAATGCCTTAGTCAGCCTTTACACAAGGTGGAAATTGCAAATTTGATCTGCTCGACTTTCTGTGGTTCACTGATGGGGAGTGGGGCCAGCTTGTTAGTCCCCTACAACTGTGACACATTGTGCTAGGGAGGAGAGGAAACAAGGGTAAGTCAAATCACAGTGACATTTCTTATATGTTTTTAAGCTGACCTTTTTTTTTTTTTTTTTTTTTTTTGAGTGGTGTTCTCTTGGATGCTGTAGATACTTGACTAATTTTCAGTCAAATAATTAAAGTTGTTTTAGTCAGTTTCTAGTTGTTTATTTACTATCTCCATAGAAGAACAAGAGCCTAAAGACTGGATGTACAATGTGAGTAAAGGAAAGGAATCTGGATGGCTCCAAGTCTATTGGACTGAGCCATTGGAAGGATTAGTTGTCATTGATCCCAAGTAAGTTTTAAGGGCAAAGAACATCAGGAATTGTTTTAGATGAGTTATCCCTGTTTTGTGGGTGGTTAATGCCTTTTGAAAATAGCCATACTCTAGGAATTCAACTATCTTTAAATTTCTAAGAGAAAAGGTTTTTCTCCATCTAATCTAAGTCTGGCTTCTCCATTTCTCACCTCACTTCCAAAATTAAGCATCATTTCAGTATATTTATGCTGGAAGTATTTTTTTTCTTTCCCCAGGGAAAACCTCATCAACAAGTCATGTCTTCCCACACTGATTAAATATAACAATGATATCAAAATATTATAGTCTGACATCATTACTTCCATAAATAATATTGTGTGTAGGACATTAACATTCCCGTCCAAGTTAAATTTTGGCAAACTCTTTAAAGCTACTTGTCATAATCCTCACATGTCTTTTATAGCCTTTTCCAGCCATTTTCATCTCAGCTTCTCATTTCCCAGGAGTAACTGCTCAAACAAGAACACGAAAATATCTCAAGATCCTACAATGATGTGTTGATCACAGTGCACACTATGTATACCTACCAGACAAAAGAAAATCTCAAGCAAGTAGAATAACACTTAACTGTGATAGCTAAAACATTTATAAAGTCATGCTTCCTATCAAAACTATCTGGACTCTTCCACAGCATGCATCCAGTGTTACTTCATGCGTCTTTCCCAGGAAAAATGAGATAAGTACCTGTTTGATATATTTTGTTGTTGTTGTTGCTGTTACTGAAAGATTTATTTCAATCATGGCCCAATCTCAGATTAAGGAAAATTACTCAAAGTTTAGATTTAATTTATATTGCTTACTACATAGAAACCACTTAAAACTCTTGGGTACTGTCTTTTTACTCACCATAATCTACCAGAGCGTATTTACATTTAAATTCAGGGGTTAATTTCAGGTCAATTACTTTTTAAATAATAATTAGCAACATTATTTGGAAAGTTTATAACACATTTTTGGTAAATAAGAAGTACTTGCATAATATAAAGGTAAATATTATGATTATATTTGTGTTTTTAAATAAGAGGTTTGTTTGCAGTTTCACCTTCTTTTAATTTGATGAAATAAGAATTGGAAGGTGTCCTTTCATCTTTAGTAGAAAGTGAGAATTTCTGTGTGCTCTTGGGGGAAGGTTTAACCGTAGAAACTATTTCCAGGTTATAGATTTTAAATAAAAGGAGTGTGTGGCCAAGGATCCTATAACAAGCTCTGGAAAATTAAGCAAACAACCAGCCCTGGTTGATGAGTTTACATGAAGAAGACTATGATGAAGAAGGTCAGCAGTAGAGGGAACAGCTAGTGAATGGAGGGGCAGTCATCTCTCCATCAGCTAAACAACAGAATGCAGCTAGAAAAGGATGGCAAACCAGAAAGTCCATAAAAACTGATGAGATGGGACAGGGGAGGAAGTACATGTGTAAATGGTGCCAAGTTAGACAGGAGAGAGAGAAATGCAGAGCTCAAGTCATGGCAGATTTCTGAACCAGAGTTTCCTTCATAATAGGCATCTGGGTGAGGGGAGTCTTATAAGCAAGGGGGAGACAGGAAGAGCCATTCTGTTCCCAAGAAGATGGAAGGCCCAAACCCTGGGAACTTCCTAAGGCCTCAAACATACTCTTCAATTGGTTTGTGACTGACTTCCCTCAGGCCTCAACATTTCAATTCTTACTTTTTATAGAACTGTTTTTAACATTGTTTTTCTATGATTAAAGTGTATAAAATACTTTGTAAAATAATTTGTAAGACAGATCTTGAACAAAATAAAACATCAAATTTGGCAATATTACTGTCACATAGAAAGTGAACGGATGGAAAATATTGTAAACCATGTACTTTTATGGTGTGTCTATTTAAATGCTTAGATTTAATCTCCAAATGGAGTAAAGTTAAGCCATTCACTTTGATTTAGATTTGATTAATGGTCTTCAGTCTTTCATTTAGAGAGTGTGTTACCATTGATCTGACAAAGTATTTGTGCTATTTAAGTGTTTTGTGGGGAAAAACAAGACAATTTAGTAGGATATGTTACAACCACCTCTCAAATTGCTTGCCAAATTGCCTTACTCACACAGAAAGGTTTGACATAAAAGAAACTGTGAAGCCTGTGCTAAACAAAGATAAGTGAATAGTCTCGCACGTAATATGAATCACACAAAGGCAGTAGATTTGTTATTGCTGTTCTCTTTTACAGTATGTTTAAATATATTTATACATCTCTTAATCAGTGTTCTTTTTTCCATTTTTAATGCTTTCCAGTTCCTGTAGTGATTAGGCAGCACCATATCTTCTGCATGATTTTATGTCATGTAATTTTGAGGGTTTAGCATAAATGCTTGGTGACTTTTTGAAAAAATAAATACATTATAATATTAATGATGTAATTATATTCTCATTTGCAATTCCGTATTTTTCAAAATAATACTTTTTGGTAAAGGTCCTTTATAGGCTTAAGCAAATTTTAAAAGCTTTAAATTTGCATGGAATGTACTTTCATTTCTAAAGAATTTGGATGTCTATTTTCAATGCTATTTTAAAAACTTTTTTTCCAGTCTACTTAAGATTTTACTATTATTCCCCCACTAGAATTGTAGTGGACATTTAATTTCTTGCATAATTCTACCCATGCCAATAACACTTGTCATATGTTTAATACTTTATGGTATAGTCATGTGCTGCATAATGACATTTTGGCCAAGGAGAAACCACATATATCATGGTAGTATTGTAAAATTATAATGCCATATGTTTCCTGTCCCTTTCCTATGTTTAGTTATATTTAAATACACAAATACTTAAACATTTTGTTAAAATTGCCTATTCAGTATGGTAATATGCTGTACAGATTTGTAGCCCAGGGGCAATAGGTTATACCACACAGCCTAGGTGTGTAGTAGGCTATACCACCTAGATTTGTGTAAGTACACTCTATTTATGTTTGCACAATGATAAAATCATCTAATGACATACTTCTCATAATGCATTCCTGTTGTTAAGTGATGCATAACTGTATATAAAAATGTCTTCATATAGTCTATTATGTCCTTTAATCCATACCAAATATGAGTCAAGAAAGATTGTGGCATGTTGATATTTATATTGTTTCCTAATACAGAAGGCTCTCTCTCTCTTTATATATATATACACACACATATATTTTAAAAGAATATACAGTAAATACACATATATATGCATATACAATTTTTAATTAATAGGAAAATTGAATAAAAATAGACATATATACAAATACACAATATTCATATCTTGATATCTTGCATAATGGCAGCAAAATCATGTTCCAATACATTGTGTACCTGCAATTTTTTTCTAGGCTAAACTTGGATAGCTTAAGAAATTTCTAGGTATTATTTAGCTCTCTTTTTCTGCCACCAGAAGACAATATTGAAACTCTCCCTTCACTCTTTTCAAATTCAAATAGCTTATAATTCATTTTTAAAATTAGTGTTTTGTTTTGTTTCTGTTCTTATTGGATGTTGGCCAACGTAATATCTTTACTCAGATGGAAACATATTTATCAATAATGAAGAAAGTCCATTAGCAATCGTATCTGGAATGTTCAGTTTTTTGGCTGTTTCTTTTAGCTTTTATAGGTCACTTATTTGTTTTTCTCAATTAGATTTAAGAAGAAGAGCCATTATCTGCTAGACTCTCCAATACTGATTTGACATGTGTATCACTCAGAATTCTTTATATTTCAATTGATAGAAAAAATGAACAAAAATATACACAAGCAAAATGTAAGATTTTTTATTTTTATTTTTTGAAAAATGTCTGAATGGGAGACGTCAGGACTGGTTGATTCAAATGCCCAAAATATGTAAACAGAGTCAAATTTCTCTCTCTGTCTCTCGGTCCCATCTTATTTGTGTTGATTTTACTTTTAGATAATTTCTCTCCTTTTATTTTAGATAAAATCTCCTGGCAAAGAAAATGGACAGTCATTCCATACCATATGTCTTCTCAGCTTCAAAATCAACAACAACAAAAAACCCCCAAAATTTCCATCATCTGCAGAAGTCAAATAAAACTTTCAAACTTGACTCTTATTGGCCCCAAAAGGAGCATATGATCATTCTTGATCTAATTACAACTATCCAAAGTATGGAATATATTGATTGGTTTATGCCAAGTAAGCCCTATCCCTGAAGATTGAAGGACGACCCGCCTACTCTAACCGGGGCTTAAGAGAAAAAAATGTTGTCACCCTGTTTTGCCAGGTTACAAAAGTAACAGATGCTCCTTATAATCATATAATTATTTCTTTTCTTTGATGAATTTTTTGACATTGATAGATAAAGTATTAATTTTGGGATACACACTTTCAAAGAAAACTATATTGAAAGATGAACTCAAAGAAAATATACCAGCTAGTATGCAACGATGCTACAGATGGTTAACATTCATGCTTCCTCTTCTGTGACATGAAGTTGCCCCCTGGGAAGAAGATTCGCAGTCACGAGATGAATTTTCCATCTCTCTCCTTGCATACAGGTTTCACTCTGTAACTAGGTCTCACCAAAGAAATAACTCAAGTTATGTATACAGTATAACCTTGACATTGACCCAATAGTACCATAGACAGTTTTTTTTTGTGTTTTTGTTTTTCTTTTTTGGCTAAACATAGAAATTGACCCTTCTGGTCTTAAAGCTTGAAACTTAACATTTGTTTTATCTTAGTTTCTTCCTCAGGAAAACAACCTTCTGTCCTCTCAAAAAAAAAAAAAGTAAAAAAGTATAAATAACTGAAACTGACCAGATCACCACATCCAGATTCTTCATTCATCATGATTGCTTCCTTACCCCTTCCTAGTTCCTGTTTTCTTACACATTGTTACATTTCTTACCTGCTATATAAACCCTTAATTTTAGTTGGTCAGGGAGACGGATTTGAGACTTATCTCCTATCTCCTTGGCTGCAGCATGGTATTATAGTTTTCCTCCTTAGCAATAATCGTTGTCTCAGTAATTGGCTTTCTGTGCGACAAGCAGCAGAACCTAGACCAAACTTCCAGTGTTTCAGTAACAATCTTGGGGTTTTAAAAATGAGTAGGTGCTCTCTCTACACTTTCTTTTTTTTATCTTACATCTGGATGTGGAGATCTCTGAGACACTAAAATATTTCAGAGCTGTAAAATAGAGGTAACTGGGGTCCCTGAATCACCATATGGAGGTAAGCCACCCCACTCAGAAACACCTGCAATGAGCTGTTGCATAAAGGAGAAATAAACTTCTAAAATTTGGGAGTTTAATTATTGGATACCTTCTGGTACGTTAATTAATACAAAATCAAATAAACATGGAATAATTTCCATACCAGTTATTTCTAAGTATCACTGTTCATTCTACTATTTACACATTACTAAAGGATGAGCAGATAGGTAGACATGATTAGTTTTTATAATATTAATTTTTTCAGATGGTAATAAATCTGTTTTTTAAAACTAATTCCCTGGACAACAAAAATATAACTATTATTTTACCATTCAGTCCATTATAAATAGAAATTATAATTTAAAATAATTATCCCACCTACACACCAGCAACTTAAAATTGTCTTATCTCCCTTTAAAGAAATTTCCAGATGGATGGCAGAGTCCTAGAAGTGAACAAGATTTGGATATGTGCAGGGAATTGTGAATGTTATGATTCAGACTATCTCAAGTCAAAAATATGAAAGGAGACTTTTGATCAATGAAACAGGAAAGTTGGCAGGGGTTAAGTCATGAAGGATGTTAAAGACCAACTTAAGAAATTTAGATATACACTGAAGAGAGTAGAGACACAAAGATTTTAGGCAAAGATGTCAGGGTTATGTTTTAGAAAGTTTACTATGTGCTTCCGGTCAAAAGGACTAAGTAATGTGCTTCCAGTCAAAAGAACTAAGTACGACTTGTCTCTCTGAAACCAAATCAAAACAGAAAGAACAAGAAACAGTAAATGTCATCTATAAAAACCATGAAAAATTGTCCAACTGCAAACCTTAATCTATGAAGTTCTGCCAATTGTAGTGAACATAGGTTAAGTAAGGAAACTGAGAACAAACCTGTGCTAAAGAGGGATTGACCACAAAGATTTCCAAAAGGTAGTGTTCTTACTAGAATGTCTTTGTTAAGATCAACATGTTCTAGGTGAATGGACAAATTTCCAAAACATTCTGAACTCCTATTGAGGCTGCAGAGTAGCGTGGAAGAACTGGCTGACTAAAGAAATAGAGCGACACTATAAATTTGCAAAAATACAGTTTTAGGATGAAGGATAGTAATCACTTCTTCAGTTGAATTCCTTATTTTAGCTAAAAAGAAGTAAACCTCAAATGGCTTCCAAAGGATCTGTGACATAAAAGGCATCATTTCTACTCAAGTGATTTCCTGTCGGCCCACAGAAGACCAAAGCTCACAGAATTGACTCTTGGTCACAAGGGTTCAGAAACAAGGTAGTGTCTAATAGTCTATGAACTCAGTTCATTCCCTTGACCTCACCTCTTCACTGTCATCAAATGAGTGAGGCATAAAAGACATTCCCAAATGCATAATAAACAGAAATATATCAGCATGAAACAATAGTGCAAAGAAGGTGGATGAGCAGATAGACCACCAGAAATGAACCAGAAAAACATTATATAATAAAATCAAAGCACAATGTGTACCACATTGCTTTACAAAATCTGGCTGTAAGCAAAAGAATTGTTTCAAAAGAGGCAAAAATCCCACTTAGGGAAATGTGTAAATAATCCCGATCTATCACCAATCAGGATGCCAGCAGTAAAGAAGGATAATACAGCACAGGCCACTGTTGCCTGCCTTTGATTTTCAAGTATTTGTGTGCACAGTACTTGGGCTCATATTTGCCATACACTAAGGCTCAGTTTTCTGAAGGGTAGTCAGAAACTTAGTCCTTTACTAAGGGTAATAAACTTAGTCATTTATTTGGGTGGCTAAAGTAAAATGTAATTACTACTAGGCAGTTAAAAGTATAAACCAGGCTGGGCGTGGTAGCTCATGCCTGTAATCCCGGCACTTTGGGAGGCCGAGGTGGGCGGATCACCTGAGGTCAGGAGTTCCAGACCAGCCTGGCCGACATGGCAAAACCCCATCTCTACTAAAAATACAAGAATTACCTGGGTGTGGTGGCACACACCTGTAATCCCAGCTACTTGGGAGGCTGAGGCAGGAGAATTGCTCCAACCCAGGAAGCAGAGGTTGCAGTGAGCCAAGATCGTGCCACTGCACTCCAGTCTGGGTGACAGAGTGATACTGTGTTTTTTTGTTTGTTTGTTTGTTTGTTTGTTTGTTTTTAAAGTATAAACCAAGGAAATGTTGGATTTTTGTAAATATGTCCAATTCTTTTATATGATTGTCTTACTTAGGACAGGAAGAATTAAAAGATAACCATGGTTTGTCCCTATGCTGATATGGTTTGACTCTGTGTCCCCACCCAAATCTCATCTTGTAGCTCCAGTAATTCCCACGTGTTGTGGGAGGAGCCCTGTGGGAGATGACTGAATCATGGGGGCAGGTCTTGCCCATGCTATTCTCATGATAATAAATGGGTCTCACAAGATCTGATGACTTTTAAAAAAAGGGGAGTTTCTCTGCACAAACACTTTTCTGTTGTCTGCTTCCATGTGAGATGTGCCTTTCACCTTCCACCATGATTGTAACGCCTTCCCAGTCACATGGAACTAACTCCAATTAAACATCTTTCTTTTGTAAATCGCCCAGTCTTAGGTATATCTTTATCAGTAGCATGAAAATGAACAAATACATATGTCCTGCTTATATATTTAAGCCTATATGCCTTTCAACAACAACAAAAAATCTGTGCTTTTCTTAGGGCCAACTCCTCTGTGATTTGAGTAATTTAATGTCCCGTAATGTTTGTTCTATAATTTTCTTTTTTTCTTTTCTTTTCTTTTCTTTTTTTTTTTTAGAGAGAGTGTCTCAGTTACCCAGGCTGGAGTGCAGTGGCAGGAACATGGCTCACTGCAGCCTTGACTTCATGGGCTCAAGGAATCCTTCCACTACAGCCTCCAATTTAGCTGGAACCACAGGCACATGCCACCATGCCCAGCTAAATTTTTGAATTTTTTATAGAAATGCATAATTTTCTGTGTCTTAAAAAGAGAAAAAAAGAGAACTTTCCCATATTATTTGGTGTTGATAATTTTGCCTTTCTACAACTACACAGCTTCTTGGGTGGTCCAGTTATATTTCCTTTATATGGTACTTGTTGGGCCTGTGAGGTCTGGAGCAGTATCTTGTATTAAACTTGCTACTATGTCTCCAGAAAAATAAAGGAACATGCACTTTAAGCAAAATACATAAGGACTATAAACAGCTTGCATTATTTCAGGTAAGGTGTTATCATCAATTGAGTTTGTGGCAAATGTTTTTTTCAGATTTTAAAAAATTACTTATTGTTTATTGTGTTAGTACCAATAGGGAAGTTATTGTAGAGCTGTTTTCTATAAATCTAGTATGACCGTGCCAACTCCCCTGCCTCTAGTGATTCAGTGGCTGCCCAGTTACACTGTGATAAATTTCGAAACTCCAGAAATGGTAGGAAAGATCTTCTGTGATTGAATTCAGTTTTACTGAACCAGAATTATCTTTGGTCAATTCTCCCGCTGAAGTTTCTGTTCTAGCAATACAGAACTCGTTATAATATAAGGTACTTCGAAGGAAGTGCTTCCAAGGAAGGACAATACCACCTGTCCCATCCTTTGATTTGCTTTCTCTGGTCTGCTGATGCTATTTCTCATCTCTCTTTTGTCTGCATAATTCTATCACATATTTTAAGGTTTCTTGCAGACATCCGTACCTCCAATAAGCCTGCCTTGCCAGAATGTCTTGCCATTCAACCATCCACTCCACTACCCTTCCTTCACTCCACTTCACGCACATACACACTACACACTTCCGCACAATAGAAGTCCAGCCGAGTCAGCTGTGTTCAGTGTTTCTGTCGCTATTCTGTGGTTCTCTCCTACCCTATTTATATTTGTTTCAGTACATTTACCACATTGTATCATGTATTTTTGTTTGTGTCTTTGCTTTTTTGTCTACATTGAGTCAATTAAGGAAAGGGATTATACTGTTTTCATCTTTGAATCCTTAAATTAAAAAAAAAAAATAGGTCATGCTGTTTAAAAGGTATTTATTGTTAAGGGCTAAAAACACACATATGGCTGGGTGCTGTGATTGACATCCGTAAACTCATGCTTTGGAAGGATCACTTGAGGCCCGAAGTTCAAGACCAGCCTTGGCAACGTAATGAGATCTCATCCCTATAAAAAAATTTTAAAATTAGGGAGGTACAGTGGCCTAATTTTAAGTGGAATAAATAAGTGGCAGGTACAGTGGACCTATAGTCCCAGCTACTTGGGAGGCTGAGGCGGGAGGATCACTTAAGCCCAGAAGTTCAAGGCTGCCATGAGCTATGATCACACCACTGCACTCCAGCCTGGACAACAGAGTTAGACCCTGTCTCTAAAACAAAAACAAGCAACTAGGATGAAAAAGTACAGACAAATCAGTAAATGAGCAAGGAAAGGAATGAATAATAGAATGGGTTTACTATAATGAGAAATCCTGTGATTCTTTCTGTGGCTGTGGGAAACAGGGAGAGAATAAATACCTTTGCTATTATTGGCAAAAGTTGCCACATTCCCAGAATTCTTGAGTCATTTGAACAACATTAATTACCAAATTTTATGATGGGTTCATCAATATGTTGCTTGCTGTCAGTATTCAATACATATACCAGCAAGTCCTTGAATCATCCATGTGTTTATGTTTTTTAAGTAGCATATACTAGCAATAGCTGTCTTGCAGGAAATATTTCTTTAGGATAAATGGCCAGCTGATGTTAAGAGGAATCTGCTACTTGAAACCATCAATACCACCCAGGAGGTTATTTGTCTCCCCACAAGTCCTGCAGAACAACTGTCATTGTTTAAATGAAGTGCATTTTAAATAATTGAGTTTTAATTTCCATAGAATTCAGTTTAAAAAAAAAAAAAGATCATTATAATTACACAGTGCCAAGGCAATAGGAATTGGTTGCAAGCACTTCATAATTCCGTGTTTTCACTTGGCGTACTCTCAGCAAAGGGAGCTACTTTCTAGTGAATAGACTGGTTATGCATATACTCGAAGTTGAAAACACTTCCGTTTTGTTTTGTTTGGTTAAAGATGATGCTTAGCTCCAGTTGACCAGCTATGACTTAAGATTGCTTGACAGTATCTATGTTTAGAAGGCTATTGAAGGTTAAAGGATGAGTGTTTAGATTATGGACAGCTGCTCTCCTCACTGCTAGCCTAAGGACTTTGAGGCAGTAATTTAATGACTCACTCCTCTTCCTCCCTTACTCTCTTCCTTTCTTCTTTTTTTCCTACCTTCTGTCAACAAAAAGAGCCAAACTCTATAAAATATTTTAAGAGATTTATTCTGAGCCAAATATGAGAGACCATGGCCCATGACACAGCCCTCAAGAGGTCCTGAGAACATGTGTCCAAGGTAGTCAGAGTGCAGCTTGGTTTTATATATTTTAGGGAGTCTTGAGACAGCAATCAAATACGCTTAAGAAATACATTAGTTTGGTTCAGAAAGGCAGGACAACTCAAAGCTGGGGAGCTTCCAGACTATAGGTAAATATAAACATTTTCTGATTGACAATTGATTGACTTTGTCTAAAGACCTGGGATCAATAGAAAGGAAATGTTCAGGTTAAGATAAAAGATCGTAGAGACCCAGGAGGTTCTTTTAAAGTCATACTGGCTGCTCTTAGAGACAGTAGATGACAAATGTTTCCTATTCAAATCTTTAAAAGGTGCTAGATTCTCACTTAAATCTCTTCAGGCTTGGGAGGGCCTAGAAGAAAAAGATCTAGCTATGTCAATAGAGATTCTTTACAGATGCATATGTCCCCCCATAAAGAACAGTTTTGCAGGACCATTTCAAAATATAGCAAAGAAACATGCTTTGGAGGTAAAATACTTTTACTTTCTTCTTTGTCGTACCCAAGAATGTATGTATGACATACATGTTATACTAGAGTCATATTGGAAAACAAGTCACTACATATAGGGTTAAATAAAACCCATCTGATGAGAATTTATGGTTTGTAGGGCATGACTCTCCACACCCCTTAGGTAGGAATTTGGGCAATATAAAAAAATCAGAGTTTAGTCCTCACTTCCTTGCTTCTTTCCTTTATTGAAAATACATTTTTGAGCTTCAGTATGTACTGGCACTGGAGCACTGGAATTCTAAAGTCAAATAACATATGGTTTCTGCTTTTTAATAGCTTATTAGCAAATGGGATAATCCTATTACTTTGAAGAATTTATTGATAATATGGTAAAACTTCTGGCCAATAGGAAGTGCTCACAAGTGGTAGCTATTTGTCCTGGCGCTCTCTCTGTCCACCTTTCTGGAGGGGAGAATTTGGCTATTTGTTACTCCAGTAGTTTTTCAATATCTTTCATGCCTGGAAAGAGAAAAAAAAATCATTCATACTGTCAATGTGTTATGGGCAGTTATCTTTGTTCTTAGAGTCCCCAAGATGTGGTGGCCACTCACAAGATGGCAGCAAGCCTTCTGTTGTCTGACCTGGGGTTCTTGGACTAACAGATTCCAAGGAACAGAACCTTGGGCCATGTGGTGAGTGTTATAGCTCTATTAGAAGCTGTGGGTCACAGAAGAGAACCATGGAACCCAGCAACTAGTGTTCAGCTTGATTAGGATGAACCCGGGCACATAGCCATGCAGGAACAATGGCGAGCCTTTAGCCCAATCTGAAGCAGCAATGGGCACCTCACTGGATCAGGAGCATAGCGGACACCCTACCAGATCTGGAAGGGTGGAAGTCAGTGGCAGGTCTGCGACAGCAGCAAACAGCTGTGGTGGACCGCAAGTGAAAGCTCTGCTGGAGCCGTAACAAACATGGACCAGAAGAGTGTGCAGTTGCAAGATTTAATAGAGTGAAAACAGAGCTCCCAAACAATGGCAGTGGACCCAAAGGGGGTTGCCGCTCCCTACTTGAATGCCTGAGTTTATATCCTGATGATTGTCCCTCCCTCTGTGCTCTCAGGCAGTAGATGATTTGACTATTTCTTTACCTCCTGCTGTAGCCTAATTTGTATTTTAGTGAGCCCTCTTTACTACCTGATTAGTCGGGTGTGAGCTGAGTTACAAGCCCTGTGTTTAAAGGTAGGTGCAGTCACCTTCCCCAGTTAGGCTTAGGAAGTCTTAGTTGTCCTAGGAAATCTAGCTAGTCCTGTCCCTCAAATGTCTCTGCTAATTAGCAGAAAATTAGGGAAAAAATGATTTATTGGTTAAAGAGAAAGTGGAACCTGAGTTTAACATAATACTTTGGTATCAAAGCCCAGCTCCGTTATTAGGTCAAGACATTTTAACTAAATTATCTGCTTCCCTGACTATTCCTGGGCTACAGTCACACCTCATTACTGCCCCTTTCCCCAGTTCAAAGCCTTCTTTGCATCCTCCCCTTGTAACTCCCTACCTTAATCCACAAGTATGGGATACCTCTACTCCCTCCCTGGTGACCGATCAAGAATCCCTTATCATCCCACTAAAACCTAATCATGCCTACTCTGCTCAACGCCAGTATCCCAACCCATAACAGGCTTCAAACGGACTAAAGCCTGTTATCACTTGCTACTACAGCATGGGCTTCTAAAGCCTATAGGCTCTCCTTACAATTTCCTCATTTTACCTGTCCAAAACCCGGACAAGTCTTACAGGTGGGTTCAGGATCTGCACCTTATCAAATTGTTTTGCCTATCTACCCTGTGGTACCCAACCCGTACACTCTTTTGTCCTCGATACCTCCCTCCACAATTCACTATTCCATTCTTGATCTTAAAGACACTTTTTTCACTATTCCCCTGCACCACTTGTCCCAGTCTCTCTTTGCTTTTACCTGGATTGACCCTGACACCCATCAGCCTCTGCAACTTTCCTGGGCTGTACTGCTACAAGGCTTCAGGGACAGCCCCCATTACCTTCAGTCAAGCCCTTTCTCATGATTTACTTTCTTTCTGTCCATCTGCTTCTCACCTTATTCAATATTTTGATGACCTTTTACTTTGTAGCCCCTCCTACAAATCTCAACAAGACACCCTCCTGCTCCTTCAACATCTATTCTCAAAAGGACATCACGCATCCCCCTCCAAAACCCAAATTTCTTCCTCATCCGTTACCTATCTCGATATAATTCTTCATAAATACAAACATGCTCTCCCTGCTGATCATGTCTGCCTAATCTCCCAAATCCCAACCCCTTCTACAAAACAACAACTCCTTTCCTTTCTAGGCATGGTTAAGTACTTTTGCCTTTGGATACCTGGTTTTGCCATCCTGACTAAACCATTGTATAAACTCACAAAAGGAAACCTAGCTGACCCTATAGATCCTAGATGCTTTCCCCATTCCTCTTTCCATTCCTTAAAAACAGCCCTAGAAGCTCTTCCCACACTACCTCTCCCTAACTCATCCCAATCCTCTTCATTACACACAGCCAAAGTGCAGGGCTTTGCGGTCGGAATTCTTACACAAGAGCTGGGACCGCACCCTGTAGTCTTTCTGTCCAAATAACTTGATCTTACTGTTTTAGCCTGGCCTCCCCATTATTCCTGATACCACACCTGACCCCCATGACTGTATCTCTCTGATCCACCAGACATTCACTCCATTTCTCCATATTTCCTTCTTTCCTGTTCCTCACCCTGATCACGCCAGGCCTAATCGCCACTCACCAGCAAAGGCAGGCTATGCTATAGTATCTTCCATATCTATCATTAAAGCTACTGCTCTGCCCCACTCCACTACCTCTCAGCAAGACGAACTCATTGCCTTAACTTGAGCCCTCACTCCTGCAAAAGGACTGCGTGTCAATATTTATACTGATTTTAAATATGCCTTCCATATCCTGCACCACCATGCTGTTATATGGGCTGAAAGAGGTTTCCTCACTATGAAAAGTTCCCCCATCATTAATGCCTCTTTAATAAAAACTCTTCTCAAGGCTGCTTTACTTCCAAACAAAGCTGGAGTCATTCACTGCAAAGGCCATCAAAGGGCCTCAGACCCCATCACTCAAGACAACGCTTATGCTAATAAGACAGGAATGTCAGGCCTCTGAGCCCAAGCCTGCAGGTATACATCCAGATGGCCTGCAGCAACTGAAGAATCACAAAATAAGTGAAAATGGCCAGTTCCTGCCTTAACTGAGGACATTATCTTGTGAAATTCCTTCTCCTGGACAACAGTCTCAAAAACTCCCTACCAATCACTTTGTGACCCCCACCCCCGCCCGCCAGAGAACAACCCCCTTTGACTGTAATTTTCCACTACCTACCCAAATCCTATAAAACTGCCCCACCCCTATCTCCCTTCACTGGCTTTCTTTTCGGACTCAGCCCACGTGCACACAAAGCTTTACTGCTTAAAAGTGATTCAAAAGCTTTATTGCTCACACAGAGGTGTTTGGTGGTCTCTTCACATGGATGTGCGTGACAGTTTTGTTATCTTCAGACATTTAGCTTTCATTCAGTAGATTGGGACATAAAGTGTAGTTCATAGAATCTCAAAACTGCCTGGATTTTACACAATTTTAGAAGGGAGAAACCCAAGGTCCACTGAGTACTTGTGAGGTAATGGAAACAGGAGAGATGCACAGCTAGTCAGGGGCAAACTGCAGACTGCTTACTCCCTGCTCAGTGATCCTAAATTATGCTGTGTCATCTGAACATATATGCAGTGAGTCAAGATTGTAGGAGCAGATTTGTAAGAAGGACTCATTAAGAGAAACTGTGAAGCCCACTAGATCAGAATTTGTAAGAACAACACCAGGTGGCAGGTGGCACTTCAGTTAGTGCTGACTTCAGTAGAGAGACTCTCTTTCTCTTTAATCATTACACTGGCCATGAGAGTAAGTCCCTGAGCCTAAAGGGAATTTATTAGGCTAATGGAGGTCAAGATCTATTAAAAGATTTCAAGAGGACCTCAATATTTACATTTCCACGAAAGTAATGTTAAGTTTAATAAAATTTTAGTTGGGATTTTTCTTTAATAGCAACATTTAGAAGACAGATGACAACTTAGCTGCATAATGCTAACATACAGAAAACAGGTAGTCTTTTCATGGGTGGAAGAAGGTCAGATTTTAGACTGTGGTAGTCAAGGTGCAGAATTTGTGTCATGTGGATATTAGGTAATTGGACAGATACTCAAATTCTATAAAATGTGAGATTACATCTGCGGATGAGAAAAAAATTGCTGTGAGTTAAATTTTCTAATTTTGAAGATGCTTGAAAGCAGAATGAAAGACACTAATGTCAATTCTAAAGTGATTTAAGATGTATGAAATTCCAACACCCTCTTTCTGCCCAGTAATCGTTGCAGGCACGAAGAATGCACAGTTTCAAGCTATAAAGAAGAGCAGTGTTCAAGGATTTATTCTGACTTGGCAAAAAAAAAAAAAATATATATATATATATATTTTCTTGTCATTACCATTTTCCTTCAAACAGAATAGATCAGAAATACACACATTTTTTTTCTCCTTTTTCATAAGAAGCCTGCTCCTTCCTATACGTGTGTTTGTGTGGGCTGATTCCTCAATCTGGAATCCTTTGGTATTTTCCTTTCCAAATTTATCTTTCTAAGCCCTGTATCATCACTACTTGAGGCTGCCTCTTCTCTTTTATTTCTTGTCTTTCTGTGATTTCTTCTTCTTTTGACTTCAACATTATATGTGAAGTCTATTCTACTGCTTTATGAACTTATTCATTAACCACTTTGAATTGTCAACTGCATAGAAATAATGAAGAGGGAATACAGTTTAAAATCAGGAGATATTTGGTACATTATGGTTCTACCTCACATTAGCTATTTGAGCTTAAGATTTTTACTGCAGTCTGAATGCCCCTCAAAATTTACATGTTGAAATGTGATAGCTATAATGATAGTATTAAGAAGTAGAGTTGGCTGGTCACAGTGGCTCTCACCTGTAATCCTGGTACTTTTGGAGGCTGAGGTGGGCAGATCACAAGGTCAGGAGTTCAAGACCAACCTGGCCAATATTGTGAAACCCCCGTCTCTACTGAAAATACAAAAATTAGCCAGGCATGGTAGTGGGCGCCTGTAGTCCCAGCTACTCGGGAAGCTGAGGCAGAAGAATCACTTGAATCCAGGAGGCAGAGGTTGCAGTGAGCTGAGATAGCACCACTGCACTCCAGTCTGGGTGACAGAGTAAGACTCTGTCTCAGAAAAAAAAAAATGTGGAACAGCGCTCACCAGACCCCAAACCTGCTGGTGACTTCGGTTGGACTTCCCAGCCTCCAGAACTCTAAGGAAATGAATTTTGTCCATTTGTGCTACTGTAACAATACCATGCTCTGGTATTTTGTTACAGCAGCACAAATGGAGTAAAACAACAGATTAAATATACATTATCCATAGGAAGTGAAACAGTGTTTATGGGTTTCACGGGTTTTTCATTTTACATATGTGTAATTTTTGAGGAAAAGAAGTTTCTTTTAGTCATTTACAATGTAACTATAGTTCTGAGTTAGAATTGAACACTCAATAAATATTTGCATAATTTACTTAACTATGCCAACCTCTACGTAAAATTACAAGCATTCCCTTGTACAACTTCATACCACCTCATCTATGAATCTTAAGGCCAGAAAATGAGATCCATGTCTATCTGAAATGTACCAGACTCAAAATCTTTCTCTCTTTTACAGGTAATAGTGGCTGGAAGATGCAGGGTCCCGCCCTTAGCCTCCCCTCTAACATTAGAATGCAAAGGAAATGGGTCTCAGTTGTACATATTGCTTTGAATAACAAATTGCATTCATATGCATATACCCAGTAAGGGCTTTTAGATGATAATGGCCTTGATGATCACACACACACACACACACACACACACACACACACACGCCTGCCCACATGCACACACACACAAATGATTGACTCGAAGCTAGGAGGATCCAGTTTATGAAGTAAAACTAGAAGAATTAACGTGCTTACCATGACCTAGCAATAGCTGGGAGGAACTGTCCTTAAGCATTCTTATTCCATTTATTTTCTGCATGTACCTTATACTTGTCATAACAGCCTCAGGCAAGTCACAATAAAGACAGCAACATATGGCATTTGAAGTGTGTCGACAACAAGAAGAGAGAATGATTTACAGGGGCACTATCAGGGGAAGTGAGGGAGCAAATGTTCTTGCTAAGGTGAGGAAACTGGTTTCAGTAGATAGTTAAGTCCTATTTCTGTGTTTTGTGAAGTTTATCCTTCCCTCGTTATTTTGCCATCTTCTCATTTTTCTACTTTTTTTCTTTATTGTTGAACAGACTGACCATTGAAACAAGTCATGAGTATTGCCCAAGAATATAGCTGACATTTTGTAACTTCCAGCAAAACGGATTTTGATGGCCTATAAAAAAAAGCACAGGCTCAGTTTAAGGTGTATTGAGGTATTTCTATATCATGACCAAAAGGAGGGAAACAAGTTATAAATGATCCACTCTAGTTAAGTAAATGATTTGATGTTAGGTAGAAAAACAAAGTATAAAGTTTGGCTCACTTTTTTTTTTTTTTTTTTTTTTTTTTTTGAGACGGAGTCTCGCTCTGTCACCCAGGCTGGAGTGCAGTGGCCGGATCTCAGCTCAGTGCAAGCTGCGACTCCCGGGTTTACGCCATTCTCCTGCTTCAGCCACCCGAGTAGCTGGGACTACAGGTGCCCGCCACCTCACCCGGCTAGGTTTTTTTTGTATTTTGTAGTAGAGACGGGGTTTCACCGTGTTAGCCAGGATGGTCTCGATCTTCTGACCTCGTGATCCGCCCGTCTCGGCCTCCCAAAGTGCTGGGATTACAGGCTTGAGCCACCGCGCCCGGCCTTGGCTCACTTTTTAAAACATTTAGATCCATATTTTTTCAACATCTACTCATGATAATTGGGAAATATTGATAGCGATTGTGTAATCATAGTAGAACCCTAAAACCAATTTAGACAACTATTGCTTTGCTATATATTGAGGCAATGTCTTCATTTGACATATTTCAAGAGCACACTTTTTGTTTTAGGAAAATTAAAAGTTTTAAAATAAACCCAAATTTTTGGAATTCTTTAACAAATTACTAGTAATTTCTCAGAGCTCCAGAGGAAACAAGACTGTACCTAAATAAATTAATAGGAATTGTGCTAGAAAAAGGAGTTTCAAGCTAAGAGTGTCGGTGAAAATCAACTTGCTCTATGTCTCTTTTTATGAGACAGAGTCTTACTCTGTTGGCCAGACTGGAATGCAGTGGCATGATCTTGGCTCACTGTAACCTCTGCCTCCTGGGTTCAAGTGAGCACATTCAGCTAACTTTTTTTGTATTTTTAGTAGAGACAGGGTTTCACCATGTTGGTCAGGCTGGTCTCAACTCCTGACCTCAAATGGTCTGCCCTCTTGACCTCCCACAGTGCTGGGATTACAGGTGTGAGCCACCATGCCCGGCCTGCTCTGTCTATTTGGAGATGTTTGCTTAAGAGTGAGCAGTCTCCAATACCTGAATAGGTTTATTATAGGAAGGAGAAATGGCTGTGATCGTGCAATCCTGTTTGAGAACCGTGTTACTGGAACATACAGACCTGTGAGCTTTCCTTTTATAAAATGTAGATAAATTATTCAACTTTGGAGGTTTTAAAGATATTTAGAATAAAAGTGGCTATGTGATCTTACACTAAGTCAGTAAAGTCTGTGAGCCTTACATGCCTCATTTGTAAAATGGGCATGAAAACATTTAATCCATTAAAGTGTTTGGGGGAATGATTATGACAATATATTTAAGTTCCTTGCAACTTTTTCTAGAATGTGAATGATAATTAATTATTTGCCATTATTATATTGTTATTATTTTCATCCTCATTGTCATCTATGGATCTAATGATGCATATATAAAGTGCCTGGAACATCTGGAGTGTTTAAGTAAAATACTTGTTCTTGTTTCCAAGAGTAGCAACTGTCCTTTAGCATATTCTTGGTGTCAATCTGACCCCTTGCACGTGATCTTCAATGTGGCCTCTAACTGCATTTGTAACCCCATTTGCTAAACCTGTACTATTTACCAGAGCCCCTTGGGTGTGCCAACATAAGCCTTATTAGTAGCTCAACTCCACATCCAGAGGTTGCTTATAGAATTCCAGAACATAAACATAGCATGACTACATGACTGCAACTCTTGATCATGATCTTTTGTCTAATGTTACAAAGATTTACCCCACTTTTGTCCAGATCTGCTTTCATAAACAATCCAAGAACACCTATTCATGCCAGGCACTGAGCCAGCTGCTGCACTTGTAAAGGTAAATAAAATTTGATTGCTCCTCTTCAGGAGACAGACAAATACAACAAGCTACACGCTAAGTGCATGGTTAGG
This sequence comes from Macaca mulatta, assembly GCF_049350105.2. NCBI lineage: Eukaryota > Metazoa > Chordata > Mammalia > Primates > Cercopithecidae > Macaca > Macaca mulatta. The sequence continues at coordinate 13,780,008 of NC_133417.1, forward strand.
AATTAGACAGAATCATGAAAGTACAATGAGCGAATTAACTGCCTCTGCGGGTGGGAGCCGTGCGGATTAAAAAAGGAGCTGATATTTGATCTAGGTTTAGAAACAAGCATAATATATCAACTGTGAAAAAAAGGGAGAAAAGGAAATTTGAACAGAAGGAGCAACATGAGCCAAAGCTAGGAGATAACAGTGTGGATAGTATATTTGGGGAAGAGTAAGTGATTCAGAGTGGCCTAATATAGGGTGTCTGGGGGTGGGGCTGGAAAGAGTGGCACAGACGATGCCAGAAAAATAATTTGGGGCCAATTTTGAGCAGTTTTAAATGACATACTCAGGAGTATTACTTTATTGTAGGCAGTGGTCAGTCATTGCACTTTTTTTTAGGAGCAGGGTGATGCAATTCAAACATGTCTGAGAAAGAAAATATTGTAGTGCTGGGGACGAAGCAGTCATATTAGGGCAACTAAACCACCTGCAAAGCTTCAACATCAGATAGAAGATGACAGTGTTAACTGAGAAAGTGGCAGAGGAAACAATATTCTGATTCTAAGGGTGTTTTGAAGATAGAGCCTCTATTTCTGGGTGACTGGTAGTACCTGAAAGGTTAAATAAAAGGAGAACTTTAAGATGATTCGAAGTTTTCACTGCTGAAGACGTTTGTGGCTCTAAGTTTTGAAATTAAACCACATCCTGAATATATACTTTCTTTTTGTTTTAATGAAAAAAACAAAAAACAAAAAACAATGTTATTTCTGACACATTTCTTGGCCAAAACAGCAATGAGTCAGTGTATATAATACAATTCAGATAAAGGGCTTGTCTATTTAAAACCTCTTGCAAACTAAAAGACTTCAACAAGATTAACATTTAAACTGACAGTACAGAGTCTAGTAAGTCAAAATTTAGGGCTGATTTGTTGGCTGAAAACTACTGAAACCAATAATAAATGTTCCTACAAAAAAACAGCCATGAATATACAAGATCTAAATATGCATGAGGTCATTTTGTTTCAAGAGTCATAACTCAGGCTGGCATCTAAATTCTTCACAGAGATTATCTTCCATTTGTAAAAGCTTGTGGGACACAGCTGAAATTGTCCAGTTCTATTCAGAACCAATGAATATTTTATATTGGTTCATCTCCAAGTTGTAAAAGATTTACATCTTGAGAACATTAAAATTAACTTAAGAGATTAATGCACAACAAGAAAAAAGTAGCTTCACTTTGAAGTTAAAATCATGGGGAAGGCCATGTTCTAGATTCACAATTTTCCACTAAAGGGAAAGAGTCAACTGTCTATGGTGACTCTGCTGTTCTATCATCTTCAGGTCATACATCAACAGAATTTTATTGTATTTATTTAAATAGTTAGTCTGTCAATTGTTTATTTGATGAAATAGCTATTTCCAAAAAGTACTCTGGGGCAGAAATGATGAGATCCTAGACAAAAAGAACTCATTCTCCATAATTAAAAATGACCTGGAGAGGAGGAAATCTCTAGACATTGAATTCAAATGTTGGTGTGTATTCCAAAGAGTGTTTGCTTTCTTTCTTTGAAATATCAGATTCAATAATACAGTGAAAAGCTCAATGACAGTTGTCTTAAAAGCAAAATTGTTTGACTTTTCATGGTGAATTCGAATCTGTGGTGGCTCAAAGGGAGATTTTATTTTAGAATTTCAAATAACTGGACCAGGTTGAGAATCACTTGGAAAAGTGCAGTCTATCTAAATGCTTTTAGTGAAGTGGAAATAGCACATGAGAGCAACATTTATCTCAATAGCAATTTCAAAGTTCCATCTAGAGTCAGGAGACTTTTAATCATGATAATGAGTGAATGACACACAGAAGCTCTCAAAAGATTTGAAGTCAACTCTGGGTATGACTTTGAGCAAGTTGTTTTCTTTTTTTTTTTTTTTTTTTTTTTTTCTTTTTTTTGAGACGGATTCTCGCTCTGTCACCCGGGCTGGAGTGCAGTGGCCGGATCTCAGCTCACTGCAAGCTCCGCCTCCCGGGTTCACGCCATTCTCCTGCCTCAGCCTCCCGAGTAGCTGGGACTACAGGCGCCCGCCACCTCGCCCGGCTAGCTTTTTGTATTTTTTAGTAGAGACGGGGTTTCACCGTGTTAGCCAGGATGGTCTCGATCTCCTGACCTTGTGATCCGCCCGTCTCAGCCTCCCAAAGTGCTGGGATTACAGGCTTGAGCCACCGCGCCCGGCTGAGCAAGTTGTTTTCAATTTATGAACTCAATTTCCTCATCTGAAAAAAATGGTTATAATATTTACTGGGCCAGGAGACAGAGTAAGTGTGATTATTTACATACAAAGCACCAAGTAGTGTCTTCACTGAAAATACATATAGAGTTCAAAGCAGTTCAACAACAGTGAAACACTTGGATTGATTTCAGGAATGAGTACATTCTCTTTGTAGATCTCAATGTCAGTGTGCATGCAAGTGTTCAGCTCTGAGTGTGTGTGTCACAGAAGTGAAAAAAAGTAGAGAGTGAGAGAGAAGGAGAAACAGAGTATAGGCACATGAAAGTCTTCTTGGTAGAGAAAATGTTGAGCTGTCCATGGTCAAGATGGAAAGAAGGATGAGCTGCCTTTACTTCCTGAGCCAGCACATTAGCTCCTGTCAGGTTCAAGCTTCCTGATGTTCATGGTGAAAATCAGTGACAAAAGCACTATTTCTATATCCATTCTACTCTGCAGCCTGCTAAACCTAGCCAGGGAATAGGGTTATATGTCTTCTTCCTACCCCATGAGATGACTGTGAGTCTTTTGGTTCTTGTGACTGCAGAGTAAATTCTACCATGAATTTTTATCCTGGTACACTTCCAACTACTACATTCTAGGACAAAAAGGCATGTCAGGATCACCTTCAAATTTCAAATTAATAATGATTTGACTACTAATAATTTAAATACTAATACAAGACAGACCAGCCCCCTCATATCCACTAACGTAGAAGTCCCCACTGAATAGGAGGATGATCTCTGTCCCCCACCTTCCCTGGAATTCAGGGAGGCACCAGAGTGACAGCTGGCTTGTCCCCGCCTGCTGCACCTCACCATGTTGACTCTGCCCAGGTCTGCAGTTCTGCCTTGGATCGTGCTTGTCCCCATAGACTGCTATAGAGAGAGGAAGCCCACCAAGTCTGCACCAAGGATATGTTGTTAGATCCTCTCAAGCTTCAGGCCTTGATGGGAGGTGGAAGTAGAGAAGGGAGGTCAGGAAAAAAGTTCTACTGTGTTCTCTGTTGGGGGTTGTGGGATGGGGCAGTTTTCACAAATTTTTTCTCTTGTTCCCAGAAGAATTTATTTTTTCCAGTCTTTTACACTTCGGAGTATCTTCTCAAATTCTCTCTTTCGCCAAGGAGCTCAAAACCAATCTACATCTTAAAAGCAAAAACCTTTAAGAGGTAGACGCTAATATCTACCTCACCAGCTTTCTGTAAAGATGAACTGTGATACTTTATGGGATAATTCTGAAACAGTGCATGGCACAGAATGCATATTCAGTAAGTGAGAGCTACATCACCATCACTGCTACTAGGGTTGTCGTTGCAACTAGAAAACATATTTGTGTTTTGTTATTATTTTTTTTTTATGAGAAACTGAACATAGTCAAGAATCCTAAGGAGGGACTTATTTGTCACTGCCTGGGGATGTTCCTAAGGCATCTGGAGAGGCTCTTTAGTGTTATGGTCTTATCTTCCAAGATTTTCTCTTGTGAGCCATTTTCAGGATTACATTTCTGAAAAGAAGGTAGGATGACGTGTTAGAAATGTGCTTTAAAGAAGTGAGAATCTTCACAGTGAATGATTAAGATTTCTTGAGAATGTGAGACAAGAGAATAGTTGCAGAGGAGCTGTTAGGTTAATGATATCCTGTCTTTTGCACATGGAATAAGCATAGTTCGCCTCCCTTAAATTGGCTTTTTATGTCAAATGTCAGAAAAATGTTAAATTTCACTCAGTGTTTGATCTCTATCAGGAGCCTCATGTCAATGCTAAATTCAAGGCCATGGTTACACTAAAATCTGAGCACAGGCACTTCATAAGTTTGTGTTCCACCAAACAGAATATGATTTCCTTTTATTTTTCTTATTTTTTTGTGTCTGTTTGTGGGAAAACTACTTTACTCTGTCAACATCAAGGAGTGACAAAAACAATGGGCTTGACTATTTGGTTGTAAATGGATTTTATCCACATTCATGTTTATGACTACTTTTCTCTTTGTCCTAAACGTTCCTTAGCACAGTGATTCTCAAGAAGTAGTCTCCATGCACTGTAAATGTGTGTAAGAATCCTCCAGAAGGCTTGCTAAAATAGAGATTACTGGACCTGGATCCTGGAATGTTCGATTTGATAGGTCGAGGGTGGGGGCCCAGAATTTTCATTTTGAGTAACTTCCCAATTCACGCTTATGCTGTTGTTTCATGGTGACACATTGAAAACCACTATTCTGGAGGATGTCTTTCTTACTGTGGACTTCTGCAAACAAGACAATGAGTCTGGATTTCCTTTACTGAGAGATAATACATTCCAGACTGGATTTTGGATGCATTTTCACTTCCTATGTCTCACTAAATTGCTTCGGCAAACCATGTGCTTTGAACTCGCTTTTCAAACTGGGGAATAAAAGGTCAGTAAACCTCTCTTGTAAATGGGTGGATATTAAATGTTTTAGGCTTTGTAATTCACATACAATCTCTGTAGCAAATATTTAACTCAATTATCATAGCATGAAAATGGCCGTTGATAGTGTATAAACAAATGGGTATAATTGTATTCCAGTAACACTTTTTTACAGATACTGACATTTGAATTTCACATAAATCTTGCATGTTATGGAACAGTGTTATTCTTTCGATTTTGTTCAAACATGTAAATACACACATATGTATGTAAAAATCTCAACTCTCAAGGCATAGTAAAACAAGGGGACAGGGTCAGGTTTGGCCCACAAATCTTACCTTGCTTACCCCTGGGACAGATTCTTATATGCAATGCATTAAATGATCAATCAGAAGCATTTGTGTTACCAGCATAACAGATGTTAGCCAAGAAGGGTGATTTTTTTCCATACAGCACAAACTTCCAAGGACCAAACTATTGGCTTCAGAATCACTTGAGAAGATTACTATACTTATAAATTTTCTCTTTGCTACCAGCCCCAAACTAGCATCTGACTTGTTAGGGCTGGGAGGAGTTGAAACATCTATTTTACAAATAAACAAACAAAAACCTAAAAGCGTGCATGATTATAATGGTCAGTGGATTTTGGGAGTCACTAGCCTTGTAGCACAGTCTTAGACAGACTAGATAATTGATGAATATTAGACACCAGCAAAGTGAATTCTCATAAATATTCTAAATTATCAATCAATTAGTGTCAGCATTCCAGTTTTTACATAAAATTTTGATTAAATTCGTTACTTTATTCTCAAGAACCCTTTATTTTCATCTATTTAACTTAACATTTTTAAAAGATGTTGCATATTTTCTCTATCACTTCCCCAAATTAATGCATCATCTCTGTATGTACATCTCAGTGTAAACCTAAAGCTCCCCCAAAATTTGTCTTCTCAGTCATTTTGTTGGACAATGATGAAACATTTTACATTTTTAGTCAATTTTTTTCCAAGACTCTGTGTTACAATGTCTTAGAACATACAGACAGAAAGAAAAAATGAAGTGGATTTTGTTAATGTGTACCTAGCCTGGGACACAGGAATTCTGCAGGTGGAGCTGATGGAGCAAGCAACTGCTCACATCTTAGTTGAATTAAACTTAATCTACCTATTGACTTTTAATCTCCAATTAAGCTGCTGAAAATAGATTTAGAAATAATGCCAAGCTAAATTATGTATTCAACAATGTCTGTGACATTTGTGGCAAATACTAATAGACACGAGTTAACCTGACCCCATGCGTTGAGTCATGCTGTTTGTACCAAGAAAAATAGCTCTGCTGAGTTGTTTCCTCTAAGCTGCAAAAGAAAGGTAGACCGAAGAAACGTGAGACATTAAGATGCATGTCCTTGAGGGAATGCATTAATTAATGATGGCAAAGCAATTTCACCCCAAAGCACTGCATTATTTTTAAAAGTGTTATTATAATTGAATTACTTGTTGTGTGGGGGAGGAAAAAGCTCACTCTGAATGTACAATGATCATTTTCTGATGCTCCAACAGTGTCACCAATCCTGGAATTTTTAATAAATAAATTCCTTATTCCACAGAAGTTCCAAAATCCACCAAGAAGATGAGTTAGCAGTGGCAATTCTAATTTCATTTGGCAGAGTTGAATCATGAAAATGGTTGTGATCTGGGTATTTGGAATACAGTCTCAGCCACTTGATAGCCGTAAGCATTGGTGCTTTTTTATACCATTATTTTTTCATACAAAAGATTGAGCTAATCCATTTGCTCTTCCTACCTATAGGCATTAGTTGAGAATGAAATAAAATCTAAGAGTTTTAAAATTACTATTACAGTCACTTTTCCTCAGCAAAGTTTAGGTGAACTGGATCTCTTTTGGACCTTGAGTCCTGGGTGCCAGATTTGAAATGAAGCATCCTTGCTGAGGAGAGGGAAAAGATAGAGGCTAAGAGCCAAACCCCTCACATAAAGCTCAAATGTGGCCAAGCCAGGCAAACCACAGTTAGTTGTTTATATCCACAGGAAGGCAGAGTCCCAAAGCTGGGGGACAAAACTTGTCCATGGCCATGTCAGTTAGCATAAGGGCACAGAGTGTCAGAAAAACAAAATTCTGAAAAAAAAAAAAAAAAAAGACAGAGAAAGTGCAGTGCTCGTTTTCTTGCCTGTATATTACAGGGCATCTACTGCACTGCCCTCACATACTTCCGCTTTGCTAACCGTGTGTGGCAGCCCACTTATGCTTCTGTCTCACTTCCTTTTGTAATGTGCATCATTAACCACTTGCTCAGATGTACAAACACGAAGCCTCACGTATCTTGCCCTATTGTTTCCCTTGTTGTTTCTTGGTAGTTTGCTTTTATTTCACTTTTTTTCACAGTGACTTTTGGTCAGTTGAACCGCCAGGGTTGGCAGCAAAGGGAATGAAATGTTATCAGACCAAAATCTATTTATTCCCCTTCCCTGATTTATGGTTCATCACATCTCTCCATTTATATGTTTATGTACATTTCCATCTTTTGACATAATTGCATTTTGCTGAATTTATCCACGATATTCTTCCAATGCTAAGAGGATCATATGCTCTCAAAACTTCATTTGCATGTTAAAGAAGTGATTTTGTTGTTGTTCTTCACTTAAAAGGAATTCTTGGCTTTCCTTTGACTTTAGAATCAATTACATCAGGGTTTAAATCTTCACATAGCTTGTTATTTGCATTATAGTATTGGACAAATTCCATATTTTTCTGGGTTCCAGTTTTCTTTCTTGTAGGATGAAAATAAGACTACAACTTCATGGATCTAAGATAAAAATAAAATTACCTATATTTTAAAGCACCAAACATAGTACCTTGGCATAAATAAAATATTCAAATTAGAAAAAAATTGGAATATGAACAAAGGCTGCTGGTTGTTGACTGCATTTGCTTGTCAAGCATCCTGGTCTTCTTAATCTCAATCAAAATAACTCTAGATTATTGCCTCCTCCATTTACACTGCCTCATATCATCACCACAGAGAAGGAGCTCCTATAGGAGTAAAGGATACAATCAGATTCTCAAATTAGGTCTTTCTCCCTTTCCTTGTTGCATTAACACAGAGCAAGTGTGTTTAACTCTCTCAACCAACAAGGGCTCAGAGAAGCCATTGTAACAACTCCAAAAGTAGATACTGAATTAGCAGAATTTTCTGGGCATGAGCTGGCTCCAAGAAAGTGGGGAGGGCAGAGGGAGTTATTGAAGATTCCTAGCTGCTTAGTGAAATTTGCCACGCTAGAAAATAACATTTAAATATTGCATCTGGCACCCACACATTAATAAAGACAGTGCAGATGCCTAGCGTCTTTTGTCTTTATCGTGACAGAGAACAATGAAAAGATGTCCCATTTACCACTCTTATCTAATATTTTTATACTAAATAGAGGTTCTTGTTAGTACAAAATTGCAAGGAAAAGATATAAATGACATACATATTGGTACAACCACAAAACTGCCACTATTAGCAGACAGTAAGATTGGGTATGTAGGATATTCCATGAAATCTTACAAAGACATTCTTAGAACTCAGATGTGAGGTTAGCAATATATCACAGGATTCAAAGTCAATAGACAAGAAATCTATTATATTTTTCATATACTTGCAATAAGCAATTAGAAATTTAAAAACAAATAGTGCTACTTTTAATAGATTCAGAAATACTACTTTCTTTCTTTCTTTTCTTTTTTTTTTTTTGAGCCAGAGTCTCACTCAGTTGCCCAGACTGGAGTGCAGTGGGCATGATCTCAGCTTACTGCAACCTCCACCTCCTGGGTTCAAGCAATTGTCCTGTCTCAGCCTCCTGAGTCACTGGGATTACAGGCGAGTGCCGCCACGCCTGGTTAAATTTTGTATTTTAGAGAATACCCAGAGACTGGGTTTCACCATGTTGGCCAGGCTGGTCTCAAGTGCCTGACCTCGTGATCTGGCCACCTCGGCCTCCCAAAGTGCTGGGATTACAGGCTTGAACCACTGTGCCGGCAGAAATACTACTTTCCTAACTTAAGCTGAAATTTATACTTAGCTACAGATCTGAAAAGAGTTCAGATACTTTATGCTAAAAGCCACAAAAAATTCAAACAAGACCTAAATAATTGGAGGACATACTATGTTCATGTGTTGATAGACTTAAAATTGTTGAAGAATTTGTTGTAAGTATAGACAAACTGTTTCTAAAATTTACGTGGAAAGATAAAGCAAATAGAATAGCTAAGACAATTTTGAAAAAGAAGTATAATGTTGGAACAATTGTAATACATAATTTTAAAGCTTACTATAGAAGTACAACAGTCAAAACATTATGGTATTTGCAAAAATATAGGCATATAGATTGAGAAACTAACAAAGAACTTTAGAAAAAGTCTGAGCAAATATGGCCAACTGACTTTGACAGAGGTGCAAAAACAAGTCAAGGGACCTACAGAATCTTTTAACAAAAGTGATTGCAATAATCAAACATCCATATGGAAAAATGTTAAAAAAAACAAACAAACAACCTGATGCAGTTGTTGAACTTCATGTAAGTACCAACTCAAAATTTACCACTGATATAAAAAGTAAAAAACATAAAATAAAACTGGAGAAATCTTTTGAGATATGGGTTTAGGTAAGGAGGCATAACACCAAAGTAAGACATACAAAATATAATTAGTACTTCATTACATAAACATGTTTTCTCTATAAAACACACTCTTCAGAAAAGGAAATAATAATCTATGAACTAAAAAAATACTTGCAATTCACACACCTGATAAAGCGCTTGTATTCATAATATATAAAGAACTCTCAAAATTCAATTAAGAAAACAAAACACAACTTTAAAAAAATGAACAAAATATTTGAATAGCAATTTCACCAACTATATTAGTTTATTCTCACACTGCTATAAAAGATGCTACCTGAGAGTGGGTAATTTATAAAAAAAGGATGTTTAATTAACTCAAAGTTCTGCATGGTGGGGAGGCCTCAGGAAACTTACAATCATGGCAAATGGTGAAGGAGAAACAAGGCATATCTTACATGGTGGTATGAGAGAGAGAGAGAAAACGGGAAAGCTCTATGCAGTTATCAAGCAACCAGAACTCATGAGAACGCACTCACTGTCATGAGGACAGCAAGGGGGAAATTCACCCCCATGATCCAATCACCTCCCTCCAGGCCCCTCTATTGACATATGGAGATCACAATGCCAGATGAGATTTGGGTGGGGACATGGAGCCAACCTATGTCACCAAGAGAGTATATGGATAAACAAATAAGAACATGAAAATATGTTTAGCATCATTAGACATAAGGTAATTCAAATTATATAATTCAAATTAGATATCTCTATCCACCTATTAGTGCCTTAAAACATGCACAACATCAACTAATGACTAGAAAAGTTCATAGATTACTAGTGGGAACACAAAATGGTAAATACATCTTGGAAAATAGTTTTATTGGCTTTTGTAATATCTGTATTAAATTTAGAACATGGGTTAGCTATCTCTTAATGCATAGCAAATCACTACAAATTCATTTGCTTGAAATAATACACATTATCTCATAGTGTCTATGGGTCAAGTGCACAGGGATAGTTTAGTTGTAGCTTTTGCTTACGGTCACAAGGATACAATCAAGGTGTCCCCCAGGCTTTATTCCTACCTGGTGGGTTAATGGGGATAAATCCATCCCAAGCTTACTCAGGTTTCCTTATAGCTCTAGGTCTGAGAGGTCTGGCTTCTTACCTGTCGTCAGTAGAGCATTCCCAGAGCTGCTGGAGCCTGCTGGTCAGTTCCTTGCCAGGTGGGTTTTCATGATAGGGCTCCCTACATTGTCAAGTCATCAAGGAGAGTCTTATAATTACAGGAATGACACAGCATCTTTGTCATATTCTGTTGGTTACAAGCAACTCGGAGGTCCTTCCCACACTCTAGGGGATTACAAAGTAGTGAACACCAAAAGACAGAGATTGTTGAGGCCCACCTTACAGTTCACTCCCTTCACGATAGTATCTAGTAATTCCACTCCTGGGCATGTATATAACAGCAGAAGTCAGAAAACTTTATAGCCTCGAGTAAATAATGCAAGCTTCAGGTTTTGAGGCTCATAGGGCTTTATTGCAACTACTCAGCTGTAGCTCGAAGACAGCCATAGATAATATGTAAACAAATGAGTATGGCTGCATTCCAGTAAAGTATATTTACAAATCAAGCAGTGGAGTGTGTTTGGTCTGTAAGCCTTAGTTTACTTATTCCTGCACCAGAGAAAGGAACATTTATGTTCACAGAAGTATCTGTGGATGAAGTATACAGCAATTTTATTCATAATCACCAAAAGTGGAAACAACTCATTATCCTTCAAAAGATGAGCGAACAAACAAACCAAGGTACATCCATAGAATGGAATATTACTCCCTATTAAAAAGGAACAAACTCTTAATATGCAGAACAACTTGGATGAATCTCAAAGACATTTTCAATGGCATTCTACTGAGTGAAAGAAGCTTGTCTCAAAGCTTATATACTGTATGATATCATTTATGATTCTCCAGAAGTCAAGTTGCAGTGAAAGAGAGCAGATCAGTATTGCCAGTGTTGGTGTGGTGGAAAAAAGGAATAACATGCAAGGTTTTATGGTGATGGAACTGCTCTGTATCCTGATTATAGCTGTGCTCCATGAACTTATTAAAATTTCTAGAACAGTGCATCAAGAAGAGATCAACTTTACATTTTCTCTTTTAATTTAAAAATCTCAGCATTTTTTACCCTGTTCTAAATAAAATTTTTCAAAACTGTATGCGGAGTCTGGGGTCAGGGATTTATTTGCATAAAGATCTTTGGGGCTTAGTAGAATGTCTTAATTTTTATTCTGAAGAAAGGTGGGAGGCAAGTGGCAGGTATTTAAGGTGTCATATTAAAGTCCATATTATTCAAGAAGCTAAGACGTTTTCATTCATCTTGGAAATGTCATTTATAATACTTATTCTAGTAGTTTGGCTTCTTTCTATAAGACTTTAGCCGAACATTTTTCTTCTATTTTAAAACATAATTATTATTATTATTATTTTTTGAGACGGAGTCTTGCTCAGTCACCCTGGCTGGAGTGCAGTGGCGCGATCTCGGCTCACTGCAAGCTTCACCTCCCGGGTTCACGCTATTCTCCTGCCTCAGCCTCCCAAGTAGCTGGGACTACAGGCTCCCGCCGCCACGCCCGGCTAATTTTTTGTATTTTTAGTAGAGATGGGGTTTCATCGTGTTAGCCAGGATGGTCTCAATCTCCTGACCTCGTGATCCGCCCGCCTCGGCCTCCCGAAGTGCTGGGATTACAGGCCTGAGCCACCACGCCTGGCCTTAAAACATAATTATTTTAAATACCTAAAGTCATCAACTCATAGAAGCAAATAATAGAATGGTGACTACCAAGGACCAACAGTAGAACAAAATGGAAACTTATTGTTTGACTGGTTTAAAGTATTAGTTAAACAAGATGACTTCATTCTAGAGATTTGCTGTAAAGCATAGTTCCTGTAGTCAAAAATACCGTATTATGCACTAAAATTTGTTGAAAGGGCAATATCATATTAAGTGTTCTTACTACAAAACTAAACTAAACTAAACGAAATTAAACAAACAAATAAACCAAACTCAAAGGGACATAAGGAAGCTTTGAAGGTGATGGATATGCATATTATCTTGATTATGGTAATGGTTTTGTAGGTATATGCATATGTCCAAAGTTATGAAAATATATACATTAAACATATGCATTTTATTGCCTATCAATTATACCTCAGTGGAGCTCTTTAAAAAATGAATTGACTAATACTCTCAGAGAATTGCCTTTAAGATTGTTAACTTCCTAAGACATCATGGCCCAGTTCAATCACTTCTTTGTGATGACAAGTCTTTCCATATGTAAGACTTCTGGTATCCAGTCTCTGAAAGAAAGAGTTGAATTACATAACTTCTAAAGATCTGTTTATTAAGAAAAGTCTAATATTCCAATATGGCAAGGACATTAGTGTAGGAAAATCTAAATGTAAGTAAGTTCTGGTTTCAACATTTCTTGGTGGTTTCAGCTCAAGGAGTTTCCAGAACATAATAAACACTACTGCAATGAGCACGAAATGTACGAAATGATTATTTTATATTTCTTCCTTCCTTCATTCATTCATTCCTTTTTTTGTGTAACTCACTGTCTAGAACCGTTGAACACATTCATAATCATGCTTCCTTCCATTTTTTGTACTCAGAAAATGTTAAGGTACTTTCTCCCTTCACTTAAGAAGCCAAGTATTGAGCTATGGCTGTTGAGTAAAACTCTAATGGTTCTTCAGATATTCAACAAATATTTACTGAGCTATCACGTGTGCCAGGCACTGAGCTAGGTACTGAGGCTGCAACACAAGCAACACAAATGTTTGTCTACTGCTGTGAAGCTCATAGCAAAAACATGGGCAACTTTTATAAAATAATCACAATATACCAGCCTGGATGAAGTAGTAAAATTCCATCTCTAGAAAAAAAAAAAGAAGAAGAAGCTGAACATGGTGGGGCTCACATGTGGTTTCAGCTACTCAGGATGCTGAGTTGCGAGGGCCGGCTTAAGCCCAGGTGCAGGCTGCAGCGAGCTATGATCATACCATTGCACTCCAGCCTGGGTGACAGAGTGCGACCATGTCTCTAAAAATAAATAAATAAATAAATAAATAAATAACACAAAATAATAAAGTAAAATAAAACAAATACAGAATAAAGATAATTTGAGACTACTGCAAGTTCTCAGAAGGGAAAACAGAGTATTTCATGAAATGTATTATATTTCCTGAAGTTTATAATTATCCACGAGAAACAATGGAAAACATTTTAATTTCTTTTTGGCTATGGAGAAAGTTCAGCCATGTGGAGATTCAGAGCTTGCTAATGGTATCACACAGGTGAAGCCAAGGTTTCTCTGATTCTGTGCCCTTCTACCTTGCCATATCACCGTGACCAATTTTGAAGGAGGAGGCATTGAACTTTTACCCATCTAATTATTTGAATGTTTTGGAATTACTGCAGTATATCAATGAGTCAATGTCAAATATGTCAAGCTGTCAGGAACATTAAACAAAAATTGTCAGGCAAAAAGGTGATTCAGGCAATTAAATCCCAGATGTGTGGAATGTGTATTTTCAAAGAATCTAGAGAGACGGAGTAGAAAAAAAAAAAGTGCCCCTTTACAAAACATAGAAATTCTAGTCATGCTTTCAGGAAAACAAACGAACAATAACAGCAACAACAACAAAAACCTTCTTCAAATCAATTCAGTTTACTTTTGTTATTAGAGAGCATTTAGCAAGTTCCAACATTTCAAGCCAGATGGTATTCCTCAAGGATATAACAGAGATTTCTAACTGTAATGTGAACAAATACTAGTAATTTTCACCATCATTATATATGTCTTTTTCTTCCTAACCAAGGAGTTAAGTACAATAATGACATATATAATTAATGTCAGTCTTAATTTTCTAATCTTAAGAGGTTTATTCACTGCAAAATCACATTTGTCTACAGATGATTATCTTTTCTCCTAAGCTAGCCTCAAGAATAAGCTGTTCTAATTGAATATGCACATATTCAGGTTTCTTTTTTTATACTTTGGAAGTCATCAATTTGCATGTGTCACAAAGCTTCCCATATCATTACAATAACTGGATCTTAAGAAGAGCAAGCATGTGATTTCTCCTCAAAAATTGGTGTCTGAGTTTTACCAAGACATTTAGTACCCACAGTTCACCTGGTGTGCTGTGAAGACAGGCTGTAGAAAGGTGGACCAATAGACTAAGCATACATACATACTAGGATATGCATCCTCCTCAGTAGGACACATAGATCATTAAATAGCAAAACTTCTCCCAGTGACGGCTGCTACTTCCCTGTCATGGACTGAGGATGTGGTGGAGGAAGAAGCTCTCCCTACTAAGCTGCCACTGTGTGCCATTTACTGTACTGGGTACTGAGGAATAAAATAAAATTAAGATATGAATAATCACAGCCACAATCAAACCATTCACAGTTTCCACACAATCAGTGGGAGCAACAAATAGAGCAAAAGACAATCGTGATGCAATGAGGAATGTGATGTTACAGGGTCTGGCAGACAGCAGAGGCCTAATTCAGACTTGTTGGAGACAGTAGCCAAACAAACATCCAGAAGGACACACTTGAAGTCACTTCAGAAAAAATCATGCGGAAGGGCATAACCAGTTCTATAGAGCATAGGATGTGAAGTGAGTAGGATCAGAAGGTAAAAGGCTGTTAATGACTCTGTTGTAAAGGAACTTGCTTGCAGTCAGTAAGCAACATAAAATTATCCAGGAATTTTCAGCAAAGAAATGACATGGTCACATGTCTCTGTCATCCTAATTCTGACTATTTTTGAGAGTAGCTACCACAGTCTTACAGCCTTAGAGGGTAGATAGGCGATGGCCCTCACCTTATACACAGTCAAAGAGGATAAAAACATGCGAATGTAATCAAATCATATTAGGGAGGTAGAACCATGTGCCCTCAAAGGGATCTCAAAAATGTTTTCCAGATTCGAGGCTTGAGCAAGAGGCCAAAACAAGAACATATAGGGATATATATGAGAATAGGTTTGTTGGGGAAATGATGATTTCAGCTGTAGATATATTGTTTGTCATTTCTTTGGAACAGGTAATCAGAGTTGTTTAGAAGATCAAAATTTATTGCCTCCCTAAAGGTCCAAATGCAGTCATTTCTTGGGTTGCAATTTCAATGTACAAATTTTGTGGGGACACAATTCAGTCCATAACAACCCTGAATGCAAAATTTGGGTTCAAGGACTCAATTTGATTTGGTAAGATACAATGAGAATTTCAATGGACTTCTGGAAAAGAAATTTTCTCCCTTTACTTCTTTTCTTTAACCTGGATTTCGCATCAAAAAAGTATTGGCAACTATTTAGG
This sequence comes from Macaca mulatta, assembly GCF_049350105.2. Taxonomy (NCBI): domain Eukaryota; kingdom Metazoa; phylum Chordata; class Mammalia; order Primates; family Cercopithecidae; genus Macaca; species Macaca mulatta. The sequence goes on from NC_133417.1 coordinate 13,795,658, forward strand.
CACACATGGGATGAGGTTGTCTCCCAGTGAAGCAGATTTTAGGGAAGTGAAATCAAAGACTGGAGAAAGGGAAAAATGCGTTGGAAAAGCGTCTGGATTCTAGCGCGAATCGCATGGGAAACATATCCTAAGATTTTAACTCCACGAATATGTAATTTCTATTTTGACCTTCAGAAGTCTGGGTTACATTTTCTGTCACTTATAAATAAAAAATTCAGAGACAACCAGCATTGGAGTAGAGAGTTACAGGAATTTTCTCTGTTTCTCCTAGGATGCACAATCACTCCTTTGCTTTCTGCACAACTACTTCATTATTCTCTCTTTACAGACCAGCTAATTGTCTCTTTGATGCACATGTTCGCAAATGGACTTCATATTTCCAGAGATACAGTAACTCACTGCTCCAAAACCCTTAACCAGCTGACCAAAACTTAAGAGTCCTAATTCCAAGTGTTCTAGATATAAAAGCTTGGTAGGCGTCATTAACTCAAAGTCCCTGGTCTTGGAAGCTGTGATGTTATAAGAGGTCGCCCTCTGGAGGATGAGTACAGTTTCTACAGCATCTTGAATATAGGTGAGAAAAAAATCCCTGAACACGTGAAAGGCAATTGTGTTGATTATCAGCTCCTCATCTATCAAATGAGAGTGGATTTATATTGGACTCCTCTTCAGCTCTAACTTTGCATGTTGCTCTAGTTGCTTACAGGTGATTGAAATCATTTGCCTTTTTTTTTTTTTTAAATTCATTTTAGATGGAGTCTTACTCTATTACCCAGGCTGGAGTGCAGTGGTGTGATCTCAGCTCACTGCAATGTTCACCTCCCAGGTTCCTGCCTCAGCCTCCTGAGTAGCTAGGATTACAAGCACGCACCACCACGCCTGGCTAATTTTTATATTTTTAGGAAAGATGGGGTTTCACTATATTGGCCAGGCTGGTCTTGAACTCCTGACCTCAAGTGATCAACCCGCCTTGGCCTCCCAAAGTGCTGCGATTACAGGTCTGAGGCATCTTGCCTGGCCCACTTATATGTCTTTTACTATCGAAATTCCAATGTACAGAGATACAGGAACCCTATCACAATTATACTTTCTAAATGTTGAATTTTTATAAATATCAAGAGGTATAGCACACAACTGTATTTTGTTTTTTAATAAGAACTACAGAAATGGTTTTTTTCTTCAAGTTTTTAAGTACAGGTTTGCTTTCCTAATTATTATAGGTTCCCTTAAGATTAGAAAAAAAGAGAAAACCGAATCACAGAATTGGGAGAAAAAGAAAATTCATAACACATTTAAAAAAAAAGGCTTATTTGAATTCGTACCCAGAAAATATTGTGTAAGAATAGTCAGTAGGTACCAATGTGTTTACATTTAGGGATATCAGCATGTGATGAGTGCCACATCACCTGCAGTGAGAGAAAACAAGTGTGAAATGAGATCTCCAAGTTGAAGATCTCATTAAGGAAAACGAGGCAAAGTGAAGGCCTGCAGCCCACAGTCGCCAGACATGAATTTCTCAGATATTACAAAATTATACAAATAGGTAGTTCCGGTTCTTGGTCATGAGATCCCAGGAGCAAAGAAGGAAATTGAAGCTTTCAGCGGTGTCCATACAATGTCTCCAAGGGAAGTAGATGATTAATTTCCTTTATACTAATGTTCATGATGGCAGCCACTCTTGTCATGGGTGAGTGTGTCCGTGGGCGAACATATGAATAAGCATAGGCAGCCATTTGGTTCTGATATATTCCACACTAATCTACCCATAGAAATCTAGCCCAGTACCACTACCATTTAAGTGAGATATCTACTTTGTTAAAAAGCTAAATATTTTGTTATAAAAAATCAACATCATTTTTAAAATGAAAAAAAAAACTCTTCCCAACCCTAATTCCTGTGTTTAACTCTAAAATATGAACTCATCTAATATTTTTTATATAATCTATGAGAAAATTTCCTTGCCTACACTTACATTTGAGTGGTTTTTCATTTTGTTTTTCTGTTTGCGTCTACTTTTCACTTAATATTTCTTGGAAACTTATAAATTCTCCTTATTGTTTTTAATAGCTTCATCATACCTATCTCAAAATTAATTCACTATTCTTTTCTTTATTAAACTTTTAGGTTGTTTCCAATTTTATTTGTGATATTTCTTGAATTTTTGTTTGTTTGTAATTGCTATTATGGGCAATGGCTCAAAAAAGCACCCTGATATACAAATTTTTCCATCACTCGAAAATATGCGTTCAGGACAAATTCTTAGAAATAGAATTGTAGCTATTGATGAGTAGTGCTAGATTGCCCTTCCTTGAATCTGTATCTAATATACACTAACAGTATATAATGTGCCTGTATCCACACCCTGGTATAGACTGAACTGCTAAATTTACTTAGTTATTTAGATCTGCTTCATGCTTCCTTACATTTTATATTTGATACATCAAACAAGGAGCTAGTTAAGCTTATTAATCATTATAGAGTTGTATTTTGACTATATTTTCTTTAAATTGAGTATTTATATATTTTAATGCAATAATATATGAGGAATGATTTCTAGCATTTAGATATTTAATATTCATGATGTCTTTATATAACAAAGCAGTGGTCAACAAAATTTTTTTTGTAGAGGGTCAGATAGTAAATATGTTTGGCTCTTTGGTCCATATGGTATCTGTATCAACTGCCTGATTCTGTCCTTATATCAAAAGGCATTATCGTGTAATTGTACTCTCTTTGTATAATTATCTTGCCTTAGTTTCTATTATATTCAAAGAATTTTTGTTTATATTATGGCTTATTTTCAATTTTTAAATTTTGTAATATTTTGATACTTTTGGAGGATTTATAATCTTCCTCTTTATTAGCTGATTATTGTATAACTTTTAAGAATGTGCTTAAACACACACACATACACACACACACATATATATTTTTTTAATTTTTATTTTTTGAGACACAGTCTCACTCTGTTGCCCAGGTTGGAGTGCAATGGCGCAATCACATGCTCACTGCATTCCCTGACCTCCTGGGCTCAAGTGATCCTTCCACCTCATCCCCCCAAGGAATTGAGACTATAAGCATGTGCCGTCATGACCAGCTAATTTTTATATTTTCTCTAGAGTTGGGGCATCTCACTATATTGCCAAGGCTAGTGATCCTCCCTCCTTGGCCTCACAGAGTACTAAGATTACAGCATGAGCTACTGTTGCTGCCTTTAAACATAATTTGATTTGTTTTATTTTTTTTTAAGCAGTATTACTAACTGTGGAATAAAAATGCATAGATAAACAAATTTATATTAGGTCTATCTTTTAAAATATAAATTATATTTTATAATCCTGGTTACCACAGGTTTTTATTTTGCTTCAATTACATATTTAAATCTATTTAATTTTAAAACCCTTCTCCATAATTTTCTAGATTTCAAAAAAGCTATTTTTAGGAAAGAATAATGGGTCCTTTCTTTCCTGGACCCTTCTATTTTTGCATCATTCTTGCACGTGTGGACAATGCTTATCGTGTCTTTGTATTTGAACAACGTTCTAGTTATCAAATTTTTTCTCACACTTTTTTCCCATGAATTGTTTATAGAGTTTCTTCCTCTGTTTTCTACAGCTAGTTATTGCTGGACAGGCTACGACTAACCTGAATTGTTTCTTCCTCTACATTATTTGACATACACATTTTTTTGCCTGGATTAACAAAAAGTGTTTTTATTTTTATTTTTTTAAATAAAGTTCTGTAGCCTCAAATGGATACGTTGTAGGTTAACTGCTCTTAACCTACTCAACTTAACCTGCTCAAATTTTCCTAGATATAGTACATGTTTCAATATACAGATTCAGGTATTCTTTTTTTCAAGAAGTTTTCTTCTGCTATGTTTTTTGTAGTTCTATGTTCTATCTGTTGCATTCTTCTAGTTCAGGGATAAAAAATAAGTTGGATTAGAATCTTTTTAAATTTCTATCTTTCTTTCATTATTTGGAAAGCTACCTTTTTTCAATTTATTTTTCTAGATGTTATCAATTTTGTTTAATGTCTACAATTCTGTTTTCAGCAATGACTTTCTCTTTTTGTTTGTATGGTGGATATTCACACCAGTGCTAAGATTTTTTTAAATTTAATTATTTGCTGAATTGCATCAACTGCTATTTACATCTGCCTTTATATGGCTGCATTATTGAACTTTATTTTCAAATGTTAAAGTTTCCTTAATGTATTTGATATCATCTAGAAATGTGTCTTTGACATCTACTTTATGATGTGATTTTTCTGTTTTCTATATTCATTTTATATTTTTAACTCATTTCTTTCTCTTTTTCTGCAATTTGTAGCCATAGACTTCATTAAGATTCTCCTATGATTCTTAGTCATCTTTGAATGACACATGTGTTTTCTAGGACAGCTATTTTCTGAAGAATATTTTAGGGAAGAACTAGGGGTATAAGCTGGAGGCAAGCAGCTTGAACTGTTCTATCTATGTTGTTTCACTTTCTCATGGATTCTGATATGCAGTCTATTGCAGAGGCCATGTGCCCAGTTTTCATCACCTCTTTGAGATAATATGTCTCAATAGCTAATTGTGCAAGCCTGTATGACACAGTGTGTTTGTGTATGCTGGTGTTTTGTTTATGTTTACTCATGTCAGTGAGATCAGTAGTCATTTAATTCTGTTTCACTCATTATCTATGCAGCTCAGACACAGGACACTTCCACTTGATGCCTCATTTAGACTGGTCCAGTGTCTCTCTGAGATATATGATGTGGTTAGAGGCATTTTTGTCTCTCTCACACTCTCCAGACTTAGGCATCTGAAGTAAGGAACTTTGTGGGGCCTTTCAGAGTAATCTTTCCCATGTTCAAGACTGCCAACAGGCTGCGCAGTATTTTTTAAAGTAAGATGCTGTTCATAATATGTTTGTCATTTCACTATTATTGTACAGAAGTGCAAAAGCATTCCTCATATTTCATCTTATGAAAATTTTCAGTGTCAGTTAAGACTATTCCATGTCCATCTGCAGGGGTTGGTTGAGTGGGGTTGAAGGTCATTTGGTTTCAGGAGAAAAACAAGTTAAGACGTGTTCCCAGACTCTACCATATTAACTAGATACTCCTTATAAGTCAAATGCTTGCATATGAAATATGGGAGTTACTGGGCCATCAGAGCTTTAGAGAGGGCTTTTAAATTAAGGGAAAAAAAAAGAGCACCAAGGGCGATTTTAAGCTCCCATTTTTACATTTGCAAACATAACCTCCCTCCTTGCACCTGCCACCGGCAAAAGTTGGAGTAGTACTTTTGGTGGAAGTCCTGGAGTACAGCACTTGGTATATATCACTCTTATAATACTCTGACAACTTTAATTGCAATTTTTCTTATGTTATGCAATTTTTCTTCTTTGGACTGAATTATTTGAAGGTAGGGATTTTTAAAATTGGTCTTGATTTTGTCAGTACATAGGACACCTGGCATTGAGATGTTTAATAATTGTTGCCTGAAGTAATGAGTAGTTGCGTGTAGAGGTATTATCTCACTGACAAAATAAAGTTTATTTAGAGTGCATGTTTGTCAAAAGTGGATCCAATCAATATAAAATCTCTTAAGTGAAACTTTATTGGATTTAGTTTTCTGTACAGTATATCCCACAGCTGTCTCCTTTGATGCTTCCCCCTTTTCCCCATGATACCCCAATATTGATGTGCCTAAAATTTTAGTCATTGATTCTCTTCTAATTTTTAACTACACTCATACCTTAAATGATCTCATTTGGCCCTGTGGCTTTAAATACTATTGTATATATGGACTTCCAATTTATATATTCACCTTAGACCACTTTCATGAGCTTCAGGCTGTATACCTACCTTCTTATGCAATGTTTCCATTTGCATGTGCAAATCATATCTCAAACTGAACATTCTCAAAACCTAATCCCTAATTCACGCTGGCCCTCATGCACTCACCAACTTGCTCCTTCTGGAGCTTTCCCCATCTCAGTTCATAGCAACCTTTCACTTACTCAGGCTGAATGTTGAACTTTTTTATTACTACTCTCTTTCTCTCATTCCAAAAGTCCAATTATTTAGGAAATTCTACTTACTTTCAAAATATATCTCAATTCTTATTACTTCTCACTGTTTCTATTGCTTTATGTAAGACACTGAATCTTAATACATCTTCCTCTTTCTATGCTTGTCTCCCTCAAGTCTCTTCTCAAGCCAGCAGCCAAAAAGATCCTGTGAAAGGTAAGATAATATCTTTCAACTTCAAAACCCTTCAATGACTGCCAGTCTCTCACTGCTGTGAGTCTGTAACCTCTGATGAGAAAACATGTATGTTTTTGTAGGGAGAGAGGGAGGAGTCATATGTAAATATCCCTAATCTACAGGTGACTGCAGATTTTGTTTCAAGGCGGGGAGAAGTAGCAGTATGTGTTCCCTAAACTGTGGACTTACCAGAGTTGGAGAACATGGGCTTTGAGATCAGAAAAACTGGGCATGTAGTCTAGCACTCTCACATTCCAGCTGCAAGATCTTTGGAAAATTATTTAATATGGCAATAATATCTCACAAGGATTAAAGGAGACAAGATGATGTCATCTGATTAAATATTCTAAATCTTCAATAAATGTTTAGTCCTCATCAAGCACTTTTGAATAGTCATCAAATACAGAAAACCCTACATTTATAAAACAGATGTGGTATTTTCATTGAGAGATCATCTTGAAGCTAACCTGAATCAATGAGTTAAAGAGAAAGATAAGTGATTCTCAGGAATTGATTCTTTCTGGGTTTATTATTCTCTGTCGTGTGTAAGCAGATTAAGTAGAGACTTAGGTGGACATATATTAACTACATCACATGGTATTGTCTTGAAAAAGGCACAGACAGAGAAAAATAAAGTCCCTCTAATCCAGATGGCTTTGATTTAGAGAATAACTTAAAAAAAAACAAGAGGGAAAGTTACCTAATCTTTCCACAAAAATTACATTTTTATCTATGACCCTTGTGTTCTTCATTTTCTCTTCCTATTTTTACCCAATGCTTTAAGCTCTCCTATTTTTGAATATGATTAATCATCAGTGGGAAAACAGAATTTTATTTCAGACAATTGGCAGGATGAAGCTATCTGAAATTATGAATCATTTCCAAACTTCTAGTGTGAAGCTCCCATATACATGCTTTATTTGATGGGATTTATGTAACAGTTTTCCTCTTAAGAGCTTAAAGTAGCTGAGCAGTTCTATTCTATGTTCCTGTCACTGTCCTTTGTGCTTCCAAATGCCCTCTCTGGATTTATTTTGTAGACAAATTCCATTCAGGGCTGGATATCTCTTTGGATGTATAAGTGCATATGGCAGAAAGAAGCTTCTTCAAGTAACTTCTTCTGAATGTGTGCTTACAAAATTATTTTTATGTTAAACTCTTCCATTCACTGAAAAAAGAAACTGTTAATGATGAACCCTTCTGAATGCAAGCTTCTATTTGCTTTACAGTACTGGATTTCTCTGTGGGCCTATAGGCCTGTATGGCAAAATAAATAAGGAAACAGATAAGTGAAACAGGTCATAAGGATCAGTAATCCATTTCTCAATTTCTTCATTGTACCTCTAATCGATTTATCAATTTCTTCTTTGCACATGCTTTCTGGACGTATTTCAGAATTATGAAAAAAGGCAAAATACTTGAGTTAATATAATGTTCTAGCTAATAATTAGCATGTTCCAGTCTCATTTATATGACAGTGTCTGCTATTTGAGCCTTATTGCTTCAGGCATAATAGGCTCCACACTATTCTCTCAATATACTAAGCTCATTTCCTGTTTGTCTTTTGCTCAGCATGGCTCCCTTTTGCCAACCTTTCTATATATACTTCCCTAATTCCTCAAAAACTCATTGACTACAAACTACTCTCTAATTACATTGCACTTACAACTGGTCCAGATATTACATGAATTGGACAGAGGTTCATCACCTCAAGAACTTGAAATTATGCCAGTATGGTTATTAGTTAGGAAATTTATTTGGCTATTTGTAGCAAAGGGCAAAACATCAATAACTTAAAAGGAGAGAAGCTTATTTCTCTCTTTATCAAATCAGCCCAGACAAAAACCACACAGGGTTAATACTGAAGTTCCTTGTGGTAGGATTACAGAATTCTTCAAAGTACTTTTTTTGACAGTCTCGGTATGTGACTTAAATCCCTTAGAAGAATGTGAATGTTCTCCCTCCTATCACTCCAGGTTTAGCCCACCTAATATTGCATTGTATAACTCTTTCCTCAGATGTTACTTATAAAGTTCTTCCATAGAAATATTGGTAAGATTTATAATATATGGCCAACTGCACAATATATGTTTATTTAATATATGGTCAAGCTACACAAAAGTTGTTACCTGGATGGTCATGTGTATAGCTGGAATTTAGGGTTTTGAATATATAAAGAAATGGGGTAAACAGATATTGAAGTATCAAATACCATTCATCTTCCTGGAAATGTAATCTTCCACTAGAAGTCGAATGCTTTGGTGTCTTTTATGCAGTATGCCAGCATGTTTTACAGTTCTGTTTCTGTTTATTGTGAATTGTTTGGTTGGCGGGTTAGTCTTCAACATTGGTCTCACGGGATTCATTAGCATGAACTGACATCTAAAAATCTCATCATCAGGGGTGTTGACAAATCTAAGTTCCAGAGCCTGGAGGTCTGCAGTCCAGCAGATGGTGGATATCACCATGGGAACTGCCATCTCACAAGGTGTCTTGGTACCCAACCAGCATTTATCCTTTTTTTTGCCAATACATATCTGCAAAGCCATGTGCCAAGAGATCTTATTTCAATTTATAAATTCCCTCTCTCCCAGACATTTGGACACTCAGTCGTAGTCTACTGAAACCAAGGGCATATCCCCTGTTGGGAAACAGATTCCTGGTTTGTCATTTAATCTGTAGAGTTGGCTCAATTCTCTAGAGTTTCTTGAACTCCACACTAGGTCATTTTAATAGCAAATAAGTTTTCGCCTTTATTCCTAAAGTTCGGAAACCTATTTTATTACATTTTTTCCTCAATATACCTGTGCCGTACCACAGGAGCAATTGTTATGTACATGTAATGAATTGACCTTTATTGCTTATATAAATTTTAAAACTGAAAGAGGTGAAGTATATGTCTCCTCATTTCAAATATGAACTTCTTTTTGAAAGACTGTGGCTTGTGCTATAAACTGCGATGCTGTCATTTATCAATTAGCGTTTATAATTTGAATATTTGTATTTTATACTTTATGCTCAGGTCATAATATAATATTTATAATGTAGTAAATGTCAAAAATAGTAACTATGTTATCTGTTTCAATCTTGAGAAACGTCCTGCAATCTGTCCATCAGCACCTTAAATATACAGATATGAAGATGCCGCTGAAGCAAGGACATAATGAAGTGCTGAAGTTCATTTTCAGAGTTCTTGGAGGAGCCTTCTGATTAAGGTCTGTGTAACTGTAAAGGCTGTGCTTGAAACTACTGCACTCTTCTGCCTCTTTGATTCAACAAATAAAAACGTGGTTCACTCTACACTTTTTCTAACTTTAATTTGATATGTATTTATTGGTTGCAAAAATACTGAGTTCATCAGTGTATCTAGGGTCAATATTAAGAAAATTTATTTTCCATTATATGTGACCACCCATTAAAGTTGTACTATAATGGGCAAAATTCTCTTTGTTTATGTTTCCAGATTATTTGAAATAGTTTTGAACATAAATTGCAGAGAAATGTATGATGTTTGCAAAATACAGAAAATTGGAGTTGAAAAGAAGAAAACTGATTTTTTGCAAAATACATGAATTATCAAGGGATGCCTAGTAATATATTCTCTTCTGTGAGCATTGAGATTCCAAAATTTCAGAAACCAGTTTTACAGTTAACTTATTTGTTGTGGTTTTGTATCTTGGTACACTAGGTGGGCTGGGGCTGGCTTGGATGTGTCTGAGGTTACAGAAGTATCAATTGAAACTTTTTAACTTTTACATTTATTTTTTGACATGTATGGGCAATTCCTAGATTAAAATGAGAAATTTTTACATGTATCCCTTCTCTAATACCTAGATGATTTTTTATTTTAATTGTTTAATCTTGTGTCTCTTACAGAACTTCTACATAAGTACTAACATGTCTTTCTCTATACAGAGCATTGACAGTGAGCTCTTTGGATGCACAGTCTTAGGTCTGTGTTCAAATTCTGCCACTTATTGGCTAGCTGGCATTGGGGAAGTTGCACAAACTTTATCGCAGGGAAAGCGGTTAGTAACTACCTATATACATTACTACGATGATGAAATATATTTGCAAATATAAAAAACCATAGCATAAACTCTAATATATTTTACATTAAAATAAATGTTGATAGAATTATTATTATTCTCATATGTTGGACTAAATTAAAATCCTTTTTCCTTAAGTTTATTTTCTAAAAATCTGTTCTCATGGCTGAATTAACTGCCAGTGTTTTTAAAAAAAGCTTTTAAATAAGTAGGTGTATGTATTTATGAGGTATGTGAGATATTTTGATACAGGCATGCAATGCTTAATAATCACATCATGGAAAATTGGGTATTCTTCCCCTTAAGCATTTATTATTTGTATTACAAGCAATTCAATTACATTCTTTTTGTTATTTTTAAATATACAATTAAGCTACTATTGACTGTAGCCCTCCTGTTGTACTATTAAGTACTAGTTCTTATTAGTTCTAAAATTTATGATTATTATTGTTATTATTTGTAGCCATTAATCTTTCCCACCTCCCCTCTGAACCTGCACTACCGTTTCCAGCCTCTGGTAACCAGGCTTCTCTTCTCTATGTCAATGAGTTCAATTGTTTTCACGTTTATATCTCTCAAATAAGTGAGGACATACAATGTTTGTCTTTCTGTACCTGGCACATTTCACTTAACATAAAGTCCTCTGATTCTATCCATGTTGTGGCAAATGACAGAATCTCATTCTTTTTTTGTGACTGAATAATATTCCATTGTGTATAAGTACCACATTTTCTCTATTCATTCATCTGCCGATGGACACTTAGCTGCTTCCAAGTCCTGGCTAAGGTGAACAGTGATGCAACACACATGGGAGTGCAGATACTTCTTCAATATATTTATTTCCTTTCTTTTGGATATATAACCAGCAGTGGGATTGCTAGATCATACAGTAGCTGTATCTTTAGTTTTTTCAGGAACCTCCAAACTGTTCTCCGTAGGGGCTGTGCTAATTTACAGTCCTACCGATAATGAGCAAGGGCTCCCTTTTCTTCACATCCACACCAGGATTTGTTGTTGCAATGCTTTTTAGATATAAGCCATTTTGACATCTCATTGCGGTTTTGGTTTGCATTTCTCTAGTGATCTGCGATATTGAGTACTTTTTCATATGCCTGTTTTCCATTTGTATGTCTTTTGAGAAATGTCTATTCAAATCCCTTGACCATTTTTAATAGGATTACTAGGTTTTTACCCACACAGTTGTTTGAGCTCCTTATGTATTCTGATAATTACCCCTTATCAGATGGGTAGTTTGCAAATAATTTCTCTCATTCTATGGGTTGTCTCTTCAATTTGTTAATTGTTTCTTTTGCTGTACAGAAGCTTTAAAGTTGATGGGATTCTATGTGTCCATTTTTGCTTTAGTTGCCTGTGCTTGTAGGGCATTACTCAATAAATTGTATCCAGACCAATGTCCTGGAGAGTTTCTCCAATTATTTTTTTGTGGTCGTTTCATAGTTTGAGGCCGTAGATTTAAATCTTTAATGTATTTTGATTTGATTTTTGTATAAGGCAAGATAGGGATCAAGTTTCATACTTCTGCACATGGATATCCAGTTTTCCCAGGGCCATTTATTGAAGAGATTGTGTTTTTTCCCAGTGCATATTTTTGGCACTTTGTTGAAAACGAGTTCACCTTAGGTGTATGGATTTATTTCTGAGTTTTCTGTTCTATTTCATTGGCCCAATGTGTCTGTTTTTCTGCCAGTACCATGATGTTTTGGTTACTATAACTGTATAGTATTATTTGAAGTCAGGTAATGTGGATCCAACAGTTTCGTTCTTTTTTTTTTCAGAATATCCTTAAATAGTCTTGATCTTCTGTGATTCCATATATATTTCAGGATTGCTTTTTTCTATTTTTTAAAAAAAAATGTCGTTGGTATTTTGATAGCAGTTTCACTGAATGTATAGATTGCTTTGGATAGTATAAACATTATAATAATACTGATTCTTTCAATCCATGAACAAGGAATGTTGTTTCATTTCTATGTCCTCTTCAATTTCTTTCATCAGTGTTTTATAGTTTTCTTTGTGGAGATCTTTCACTTCTTTGATTAATTCCTAGGTATTTTATTTGTGACTATTGTAAATGGGATTACTTTATTTCTGTTTCAGATTGTTCTCTATTGGCATATAGAAATGTTACTGATTTATGTTTTTTTATTTTTTTTTAATTTTCATAGATTTTTCGGGAACAGGTGGCATTTGGTTACATGGGTAAGTTCTTTGGTGGTGATTTGTGAGATTTTGGTGCACCCAACAACCGGGAAGTATGCATTGAATCCAATTTGAATGTTTTTCTATGTTAATTTTGAACCTTGCAACTTTACTGAATTTATCAGTCTAGTAGTTTTTTGATAGTTTCTTTAGGTTTTTACAAATACAAGATATCATTTTCAAACAAGGATAATTTGACTTCTTCATTTCCGATTTGGATGTCTTTTATTTCTTTCTCTTGTCCGATCGCTCTAGATAAGATTTTCAGTATTATGTTGAAATATAACAATATAACAATAGTAGTGAAAGTGAGCGTCCTTATTCTGTTTCAGATCTGAGAGGAAAAACTTTCATTTTCTTCCCCATTCAGTAAAATACTCGCTGTGGATTTGTCACATATGGCTTTTTTATGTTGAGGTATGCTTTTTGTATAACCAGTTTTTTGAGGGGGTTCACGATGAAGGGATGTTGAGCTTTATCAAATGCTTTTTCAGCATTAATTGAAATTATCATATGGTTTTAGTCCATTTTGTTGATATGATATATCACATTGATTGATTTGGTAATGTTCAACCATTTTTGCATGCCTGGAATAAATCCCACTTGGTCGTGATGAATTATCTCTTTCTCATTGAATTTGGTTTGTTAATATTTTGATGAGAATTTTTGCATCAATATTCATCAGAGATTTTGACCTGTATTTTTCTTTTGTTGATATCTCCTTGTCTGTTTTTGGTATCAGCATAATACTGGCCTCATAGAATGGGTTTGGTAGTATTCCCTCTTCTATTTTTGGGAAGAGTTTGAGTAAGATTCATATTTATTCTTTAAACGTTTGGTAGAATTCAGCAGTAAAGTCATCAGATTCCAGCCTTTTTCCTACTGGAAGACTTTTTATTGTGGTTTCTATATTGTTACCTTTTATTCATCTCTTCAGGTTTTGAATTTCTTCGTGGTTTAATCTTGGTAGATTGTATGTACCTAGGAATTTATCCATTTCTTTGAGATTTTTCCAACTTATTGGAATATAGTTGCTCATATGATACACTAATTATCCTTTGAGTTTCTGCAGTATGATTTCTGCAGTATTAATGTCTCATTTTTTAATCTTTGATTCTATTTGTTTTGGTATTCTCTCTTTTTTTTCTTAGAATGGATAAAGGTTTGCCAATTTTGTTTGTGTTTTTAAAAAACTGAATTTTTCCTTCATTGATCTTTTGTATTTTTTCTCCTTTTCAAATTTATTCATTTCTGCTCTAATCTTTAATTTGTTAGTAATAGGTTTTAGTTCAATTTACTCTTTATTTTCTAGTCTTTGAAGATGCGTCATTAGATTGTTTATTTGAAGTTTTTCATTTATGACATAGGCACTTGTAGCTATAACTTTCTCATTTAGTACTTCATTCACTGGATCTCATAGGTTTTGGGATGTTGTGTTTCCATTATTCATTTATTACAGGAAATTTTTCAATTTCTTATTAATATTTTTATTGACTCACTGGTCATTCAAGAGCATATTATTTAATTTCCACATGTTTATATCCTTTCCAAAACTCCTCATCATTGATTTTTAGTTTAATTCTATAAGGTCAGAGAAAATGCTTGATATTTCAACTTTTCAAAATGTTATAAGACTTGTTTTGTGACCTAATAAATGGCTTCTTCTTGAAAGTGATCCATGTGCTGTGGAGAAAAATGTGTATTCTGCAGCTTTTCAAGGAAATGTTCTGTAAATATATATTAGGTCAATTGTTTGTTGCGGGAAGTCAGGGACCCCGAACGGATGGACTGGCTGGAGCTAAGACAGAAGAACATAAATTGTGAAGATTTCATGGACAATTATCAGTTCCCAAAATTAATAGTTTTATAATTCTTACACCTCTCTTTACTGCAATCTCTGAACATAAATTGTGAAGATTTCATGGGCATTTATCAGTTCCCCAATAAATACTCTTATGATTTCTTATGCCTGTCTTTAATCCCTTAATCATGCTATCTTCGTAAGCTGAAAATGTACGTCACCTCAGGACCACTATTATACAAATGGATTGTAAAACATGTGTGTTTGAACAATATGAAATCAGTGCACCCTGAAAAAGAACATAATCACAGCGATTTTTCAGGGAAACAGGGAAGATAACCATAAGGTCTGACTGATTGCGGTATCAGGCAGAATAAAGCCATATTTTTCTTCTTGCACAAAACCTATAGACAGATGTGTGAGTAGGAGAAATATCACTGAATTCTTTTCCCAGCAAGGAGTAACCCTGGGGAAGGAATGCATTCTTGGGGGTAAGTCTATAGATGGCCACTCTGACAGTGACTGTCTTATGCAGTTGAGATAAGGTCTGAAATATGCCCTGGTCTCCTGTAGTACCCTCAGGCTTACTAGGATTGGGAAATTCCAGCCTGGTAATTCTAGTCGGACTGGCTGTCTGCTCTCCAATGCTATTTCCTGTTAAGATGTTTATCAAGACAATGCGTGCACAGCAGGACATAGACCCTCATCAGTAATTCTAATTTTGCCTTGCCTTGTGATCTTTATTGCCCTTTGAAGCATGTGATCCTTGTGATCTACTCCCTATTTGTACACCCCCTCCCCTTTTAAAATCCCTAATAAAAAGTTGCTGATTTTGTGGCTCAGGGTCATCGTGATGGTCCTACCAATATGTGATGACACCCCCAGAGGCCCAGCTGTAAAATTTCTCTCTTTGTACTCTTTCTGTTTATTTCTCAGGCCAACACTTAGGGAAAATAGAAAGAACATACATTGAAATATTGGGGGCTGGTTTCCCTAATAATTGTTCTATAGTGTAGATTAAGTCTGATGTTTCTTTGTTGATTTTCTGTCTGGGAAATATGTTCAATGCTGAATGTAATAAAGAGTCTTTAACTATTATTGTATTTGGTCTATCTCTTTCTTTAAGTCTAATAATATTTGCTCTATATATCTCAGTGCTCCAAGTTTGGGTGCATATATATTTATAATGATTATATCATCTGGCTAAAATGACCCTTTTATCATTATATAATAAACTTTTTGTCTCTTCTTATAGTTTTTGTGTTGAAATCTATTTTCTCTGATATAAGTATAGCTACTATTGCTTTATTTAAATCTCTATTGGCGTGAAATATCTTTTTCTATCTTTTCATTTTCAGTTTATGTGTGTCTTTATAGGTGAAGTATGTTTCTTCCAGGCAATGAATCATTGGGTCTTGTTTTTTCATTCATTCAGCCACTCTATGACTTTTCATTGAAGAGTTTAGTCCATTTACATTTAATGTTATTACTGATAAGTAATATCATTAGGACTGACTCCTGTCCTTTTGTTATTTGCCTTCTTGTTGTCTTATGATTTTCTCTTCCTTCTTTCTTTCCTATCTAACTTCTGTTTAGTGAAGATGATTTTCTCTGGTGGTATGATTTAATTTCTTGTGTTTTACTTTTTGTTTATCTGTTCAATGTTTTTTTATTTGAGGTTACCATGAGGTGGGCAAACACTACCTTATAGCCCATTACTTTAAACTGATGAAAACTTAACACTGATTGCATAACAAACATTAAAAAAAAAAAACCCTATGTATTCATTTAATCCTCCCACTTGTTAACTTTTTGTTGTTTCTCTTTATGTTTTATTGTACTGCCTATGTCTAGAAGAGTTGTTGTGGTTATTATTTTTTATTGGTTTATTATTTAGTCTTTTTTACCTATGTCAAGAGACACTTACACACCACAATCACAGTGTTATAGTATTCTGTGTTATTCAATGTGTTTACTATTATCAATAAGTTTTGTACCTCCAGTTGATTTCTTCTTGCTCATTAATGTCTTTTTCTTTCAGACTGAATAATTCCCTTTAGCATTTCTTGTAGGACAGCTCCGGTGTTGATTAAATGCCTCATCTTTTCCTTGTCTGAAAGAGTCTTTATTTTTTCATCATGTTTGAAGGATATTTTCACCAGATATACCATGCTGAGAGGTTTTTTTAATCTTTTATTTAAGGACTTTAAATATGTCACGCCACTCGCTTCTTGCCTGTAAAGTTTCCACTGAAAAGTCTTTTGCCAGATATATTGGAGTGCCATTGTGTGTTGTTTGTTTCTTTTCTCTTTCTACTTCTAGGATTCTTTCTTTATCCTTCATCTTTTGATTCTGATTATTAAATATTATTAAGGTAGTCTTCCTTGGATTAAATCTTGGTGTCCTACCTCCTTTTACTTGAATGTTGATATCATTCTTTAGGTTTAGGAATTTCTCTGATATTATCTTTTTGAATAAATTTTCTACTCCTATCTCCCTACCTCCTCTTTAAGACCAATAACTCTTAGACTTGTGCTTTTAAGGCTGTTTTCTAGATCGTCTAGGGAGTGCTTCTTTTGTTTGTTTGTTTGTTTTGAGATGGAATCTCACCCTGTCTCCCAGGCTGGAGTGCAATGGCGCCATCTTGGCTCACTGCAAATTCCGCCTCCTAGGTGGAAGCAAATTCTGATTCCTCAGCCTCCTGAGTAGCTGGGATTATAGGCACCAGCCACCATACCCAGCTAATATTTGTATTTTTAGTAAAGATTTTGGCCAGGCTGGTCTGGAACTCCTGACCTCAGGATCCACCCACCTTGGCCTCTCACATTATTTTTATTTTATTCTTTTTTTCTTTTGTCTCTTCCAACTGTGTTTTTTCAAATAGCCTAACTTCACAATCACTAATTTTCTTCTGTGTGATCAATTATGCTATCAAGAGACTGTGACGCATTCTTTAGCATGTCAGTTGCATTTTTAAGATTTAGAATTTCTGCTTGATTCTTTTTAATTAGTTCAATCTTTTTGTTAATTTTGTCTAATAGAATTCTAAATTCCTTCTCTGTGTTATCTTCAATTTCTCTGCATTTCATTGAAACATCTGTTTTGAATTCTCTCTCTGAAAAGCCATATATCTCTGTTTCTCCAGGATTAGTTTCTGGTGCCTTATTTAGTTTATTTGGTAAGGCCATGTTTCCCTGGATGATGTTGATGCTAATAGATGTTCCTCGGAGTCTGCTCATTGAAGAGTTGGTTATTTATTGTAGACTTCACAGTTTTGCTTTGTTTATGCCTTTCCTTCTTGGAAAGACTTTCCAAGTGTTTGAGGGAACTTGGACCCCAAAATCAATAATGCTGCAATCTCTGCAGACTCATAGATTTGCCAGCTTGGTGGTCTTAGATAAGATCTGGAAGATTTCGCTGCATTACCAGGCGGAAATTTGTGTTCTTTTCCCTCACTTTCTCCTAATCATATGGAGGCTCTCTCTTTACTGAGCCATCTGGCACTGGAAATGTGATGATGTAAGCACCACTGTGGCAATCACAACTGGGACTGTGCTGTGTGAGACCTGAAACCATCACAACACTGGGTCTTGCCCAATATCCTTTCCTTTAAGATAGCAAGTTCCCCCAGGATCCAAGCACATCCAGAGATACTGTTTGAGTTGCAGGGATTGGAGTCAAAAATCTTAGCAATATACCTGGCATTCTATTCTACTGTGACTAAACTGGCACTCCAATCCGAACACAAAGGCCTTCCCACTTTCCCTCCCCTTTGCACAGGCAGAGGAGCCTCTCTGCTAGTGGCCACCATCACCACCAATCCACAGAGGCTTCTGCCAGGCAGCTGCTGTTGTTCATTTAAAGACCAAAAGCTCTTCTGTCAGTTTGTGGTGAACGTTGCCAGGCCTGGGACTCACCCTTCAGGGCAATGTGCTCTGCTCCGGCCAAGGGCAGGTCCAGAAATGCTGTCCAAGAACCTAGGTCTGTACTTGGGGACCTCAAGGGCCTACTTGTTGCTCCGTGATCGAACTGGTACCTAGAGTACAAAACAAAGTCCACTTTACTTTTCCCTCTTTCTTTTTTGCCATGCCAGCTAGAATCTCCTAAGATCATATGCCACCCTAGTTCACTGGCTCTAAGCCTAGCCTAGCACTAGGAGTTGGCTAGGAATTCCAGTTTTTGTGTCCTAGACTGCCTTTCAAGTTTACCTAATAGGACCCCAGAAGCACTTCGGCCTGCAATGGCAAGTTTTACCAAAAAATTCAAGCTCTGACTTCTGGGAGGTGCAATTCCTCTCATTATAGGGCTGGTCCAAATACTTCCTCCAAGTTCAAGGTCTCTGACTGATCCCAGCACAGCATTTTTTCTCTGCTCTGACAAGGCAGCACTGAGTTCAACGTAAAGTCTCCCAATTGCTGTGCTCTCCCTCCCCAAAGTGCACAGGTTCTCCTGCTGCATGGCTGCTACAGGGGAATGGGCAAGGGCGACATCAGTAGTTCAAGACTGTCTTTTTCCTGCCGTCCTCAATGCCTCTTTTCATAACATTAAGTTAATAATCAGGTACTTTGATTACTCACCTGATTTCTTCTTTTTTGTGATGGTGCTTTTCTGTGTGCAGATAGTTGTTAAAATTTGATGTTCTAGTGGGGGAACGAACAGTGTAGGCTTCTAATCTGTCATCTTGCACCACCCTCTGAATAATTTCAAGCTTTTCTGATGATTTAGTATAATAGTTAGTCAGTCTCATTCAGACCTAGACTTTTTCTTTCTTAAAAAGTGAAAAGGAGAAAACTCAAGGATCTCATGATTGTATGACTCAGCGCATCACAAAACTCCATGCTTTGGTTAAAGAAAGCGTGTCCAATCTATGTGCTATACAGTATCTACATTGGCAATTTCTAATTGAAATTAGCAACCTCTTTTTGTTTCATCTAACTTGAACTTTGTGCTGCTTCTGAAAGGCTATTTTAGCAGAGACTTTAAGACACCATTGTTTTGCTGACCAAAAGGAGGGTGAAAGCACTTGTTAATAGTCTTCTGTGAAGCAAAATCACTTTAATATATGTAATATATGCCATGGTTTGGGGGTGTCACAATAGCCTTCTGAAGTGCATATCATAGTCCCTTTTTTTTTTTTTTTTTTTTTTTGAGGCAGAATTTCACTCTTGTTGCCCAGGCTGGAGTGCAATGGCATGGTCTCGGCTCACTGTAAACTCAGTCTCCCAGGTTCAAGCGATTCTCCTGCCTCAGCCTCATGAGTAGCTGGGATTACAGACATCCACCACTATGCCCAGCTAATTTTTTTTTTTTTTTGTATTTTTAGTAGAGATGGGGTTTCACCATGTTGGCCAGGCTGGTCTTAAACTCCTGAATTCAGGTGATCCGCCTGCCTCAGCCTCTCAAAGTGCTGAGATTACAGGTGTGAGCCACTGTGCCTGGCCAATCCCATTTTACATAGGCTCCAAACAATTCATTAGTTGGCCCATAAGAGCTCATCTAAAAAGTAGTAAAGCTAGATTTCTATTGAACAGAATAACTGTGAACAAGTGTTGGTCTCATCATTTTCAAGTAAATTGAACTGGTTCAGTTATTTACTATCCACGACTTTGTTTCTGTGTATATTAAATTGGAAAGAAAATAAAAATATGTCATGGAATTGTAAGAATTGAACAATATCATGAGTATAAACACACTTTATAAATTGGACAGCAAAAATTTATAAGCCCTTGAAATACAAGGACATCAAATAAGAAAGGTAGATAGATACTGTACTGAGTTTTATGGCAGAGGTATAATCAAAATGCTTGGTACTGTAGAGAAAAGGATGCGAGATTTTTATAGAGAAAGATACATAAGTAAGACTACAGAAACTGCACGTGATGCTGCCATGTCACAGAGGAGCAGAAATGAGCACCACAGGTGGAAATCAGAGTGGGTATTTGAAAGGAATGATTAATACACTTGACCTTGAATTGTGACATTGGAGTAGTATTCTGGAGCCAGAAGATCACTACAAACCAATGTGGAATCTTTACAGAAAAATCATTGTAAAGTTTAAATGTCTATATTGTTAGGGTTACTGTAAATTTGCTGAAAATTTTTAAAATTAATTTTTAAATTAAATTTTAAAATTAATGTGTCATATGTGTTTATTCAATAAATGTGCTGTATTTATTCAATAAACACATATGGCACATTACAAATATTTATCTATTTAATTTTCATGACAAACCTGAGGGAAAGTATTGTAAGTACCCCCATTTTAGAGACAAAAAACTGAGGCGTAAAAGAAAACTGTCCAAGAAAAAAAGCAATGAACACTTGGTAAAGGTGACAAGATAGATTTTATTCAGACTACTGCAGTAAGGGAGAGAGACTCCAGTATAAACTAAGCTTAACTCCAACTAAGACAAAGATGATTTAAATTTTTAAAGACATAACAAGCAGGGAACATAAAGAGGCTATGCGGGAGTGAAAAAAAGCAACCAAATTTGGGTTGGAGAACTAAAGAGAACAAAAAGAAGACTAAGGGAAATGGAAACTTATAGGAGAGGGCATCAGTCAAAAGGCAGTGGAAGACATTTGGCAAATGGGTTGGACAAAATATATTTTTCAGTTGCCAGCATTGCATTTTATTGAAGAAAGGTTCAGTCTGGGGGCTGTTGATACCTTTAGGAGCATGACATATTGTAGGGGGATGCCAGGATAAAGTTTGGTCAGTCCTCTTGGCACAGCGTTTAGGCAAGACCTTTGTGCCACCAGAGAGTTCACAGTTCACTCACTTTGTCCCCATTCATACAGCTGGTAAGAGTTGGAGAGTTGGGAATCCAGCACCAGTCTTCTGGGTTCTAAGTGTATGCCTCATCTCAATGTCAAACTTATTACTTGCTAATTCTCAGACTTTACACTTATTCTTTTGTAACATTTATGACTCAGTGGATGCATATTCAGATGCTTGGAGCCTCTCTAGTGGCCCAAGATGTTTCAGAAAAATCTCAGGTGTATCTGTAGATTTTGTTTCAGACTTTTGAATATGATTCCTGTAGATTTTTGACATTCATTGTTTATGTAGCACCAAGGGCTGAGTTCCTCTTTTTCCTCTGAAGCTTCGCTGAAAAAGTAACATGCAAAATGAAGATTAATTGGAAACAAGGCATAAAAATTTATTTACTGCGTGTACACGGGGGCCTTTAGAATGAAAACACAAAGATACAGAGGAAATTGTCTTTGTTGTGCTTAGGTTCAACAAAATATGTACAGCTATGTAGAAACATGATTCAACAAAATGGGTATGATTTAATGCTAGTGGACTGAGTGGGGAAACCCAGCAAGGCCCGTCTTTCTAGGTTCTTCTGAGCCTGTCTGAGCATGCATTCCTTTCTCTTGGTGTGGGTCAGGGCCCTCTCTGGAATAGGGGGAATAGGGATCTTATGATCTACAGTCAAACAAGGTATGTCAAATAATTTCTTTTCAGTGAGTTTTTATCCAGAAAGGTTGAGAGAAAATTAGAGGAATATTTCCAGGTCTTATAGCTGGCTTTCGGGAAAGGGGTTATGGTTTCTATGACTCGTCTTGGGAAAGAAAGATTCTAATTTTTATGGCTAGTCTAGTGGGAGAAAGGGACTGAGAGACTGGACAGGAGAAGGTCAGGGAAAAACTTTTGTTTCTGAGGCTGCTTCTAAGGCCTTCGTTTTGGGGTATTGTTTTCTGAACCCTAACATCTAAATCACTGAAAGTGTCTCTTCCTGGTCCTTATGAAGCTGGCTAGATTTTGTTTTTGCCCATTTTGTTCTACAAATAATAAAAGTGAAATAATAGAATTTTTTGACCTTCTTTAGCTTAAAAACAAAACAGAATAAAAACCCACCATGACAACAACCATCAAGAAGCCAGTAAAATTCTGTTTCTAGCCTCCTCTTTACTGTGTTTGTTAACTTTTCTCTTGACCTTTGGTTTAAACGGCCTTTGATTTCACCAGTCTTCTTTCTGTTTTACTAGATTGGGCTTTTCCTGGCTTCTTGTTACCCAGGTTCACAACACATAAATTTTACCTAATAGTCAAAATCACTCATACATATATCAATTTATTCTTTCTAAAAGTTTGTATGAAAAAGAGAGAGAAAGAGAGCACAAGCATGAGAAAGACAGAAAAAGAAAGTTCTAGAATGTGGAACACTCCCATGCTGCCCTAGCCGAGGCAGGACTGCATCAGCACAGTTTCCCTCTGTCGGAAGTGCTCAAAGGTCTTGAAATTATACCTGACTTTTGAGCTTTCCTGGGAGTTAGTGCAAATGGATCAAAGAGGGCAGTTATTGCTTCTCATAAGCAAAAATAACTTTCAAGTATAACGCGATAAAGTCACATTTATTTATTTATTTATTTTGACAGAGTCTCACTCTGTCATCAGGCTGGTGACATGCAGTAGCATGATCTCGGCTCACTGCAACTTCCGCCTCCCAGGTTCAAGCGATTCTCCTGCCT
The DNA here is from genome assembly GCF_049350105.2 of Macaca mulatta. Lineage (NCBI taxonomy): Eukaryota > Metazoa > Chordata > Mammalia > Primates > Cercopithecidae > Macaca > Macaca mulatta. The sequence goes on from NC_133417.1 coordinate 13,818,470, forward strand.
CAGCCTCCCGAGTAGCTGGGACTACAGGTCCGTGTGACCACACCCAGATAATTTTTTTTTTTGTACTTTTGGTAGAGGCAGGGTTTCGCCATGTTGGACAGGATGGTCTTGATCTCTTGACATCATAATCCGCCCTCCTCGGCCTCCCAAAGTGCTGGGATTACAGGTATGAGCCACTGCTTCTGGCCAAAGTCACTTTTTAAAAGGAAGAAGGCATGAACTTACATGAGTTCTCAAAAACTGAAAAAAATAGAGAAATATAAGATCTCTAAAAAATCCAGGCAGGCAGTGAGAATGAAAATAAAAATCTAATTCCAAACCATCTTGGGAATACTCTTAGGTTGAATAATTGTGCAAAATAGAACAAATAGCATAAATGTTTCGAAATAGCCTTGAGCCATGGATATCCAGCTATGATTGATTTTGTCATTAGCAACTTGAGCAGCTTCAACTTTCCATACGTTTGTCCTCCTTACCATTTATCATCTACAGGCTGATGAAGGGGAGGAGCTGATTTCTGTGCACAAATTAAACCAAAAGGAAGAAAAAATCTCTATTAAACATTTAAAACACACACACAATCAAAACACTCAAGTTCTGCACTTCACGATACCTTAATTTCCATCCACCAGTGCAGCTGTGTGCTTCCCACAGAGCAAAATCTCGTGAAGGGTATATTAATTAAGTCATTATGCCCTGAGAGATAGGTATAATTACAAATCTTCTCACCATACTATTTTGAGTTTCCAAAATTCAATAAGTTAGAGGTTGAATGTTGTTTTGTGTGTGTGTGTGTATGTTTTTTTTTTCTTTTCAAGATGCCACTGGGGGGGAAAAGAAGCCAACGATAACAACTACAACAAAAACCCACAGAGGGGAAGAACAACAATCACATTCCCTATTACGAGAGGGCTGTCAGTGAGTAGTCCTGCACAGAGGAGCCGTTTGCAGCTCAATTTGAGAACTAGTCACAAACTTCCAGCAAGAATAAGTCATGCATGATCAGGTGCATGCAGATGTGAGAGGAGATTGCCCTAAAAGAAAATGACCAAAAGGGAACAAAGGTTGAAGAATCTCCCTTTCTTGTATCTCCACAGGGATGCAATGTACGCTTTTAGAATAGAGAGAAAAGCTATAGGAAGATGGTTCACCATCCCCTCTGATCTCCTTATGAGAAATGCAATAAAAGGTTATCTTTAGTAGACTGTATGGAATGCTATTAATGCCGAGAATCAGATTCTGTTCAGTTAACCACAGAGTTTACTTGTATTTAAGGTCAGAAATTTTGAACAACCAGGAAACAGGATAGAATATTTACTATAGCGTGTAATTATCTTTTTCTTCAGCTAGATATAAAACTCAGTTCTTCCAATAAATAGACTGAAACATTTAAGATTAGAAATGGGATAATCTGGTTAGGTAGGGGTGAAACCCCAGTTTAATACATCCTAGCCAAACCAGCCTGATATCAGTGGATAGTGAGACAATAATATCTAAATGCTGCTACAGTGAAGGTTGTATATCTTCTTTAAACAGAGAAATTTAAAGAACCTTCCCCACACCTTTGTAATCAATTTAGTGTATAGAATAATGTATTCAAAATTTCAAAATTTAAGATCTTCTAAGGCTTGGGTAAGATATCACTTTATTTTTAATTCAAGCACAAGTTAAATGACCTGCACTTGTATTGTCTGTGCTAGTTGTTTACCTGTGCTTGTGTGCAATACATCTCTTGCTACACACTGTCATTTTAGTCTTTGCTAATGTTTACCTCACTCAACAAAAATATAAGAATCCTGAAAGCAGATTTAATATCTTTCGATTTTGCCCAAACTCCTTAGTCTGGCATGTGTGGCTCCCCTAGCAGCTGGCCTCACTCTAGCTTTCCATTCTTACTTCTACAGTGTCCCTTATAATGACCTTCCATTCAGTTCACTTTGTCAAAGGAAATAGAGCGGAGTAGGTAAGTGGGAATACTTTGGACAAGCTTCTTAACCTCATTTTGTCTCAGTTTTCACAGCTACAAAATGAAGATAAAGAACCTCCGTCACCAGGTTGAGAAACTTAAGTGGTTTTATCCATGTAAAACTGTCATTTTATTGTTTACAAGCAGTAAGCACTCAATCAATGCTACCTATCATCATTTTATCGCTACTTTTTTTTGTGCTTTCCAACTTCTACAGTTTTACTTATTCTATAACATGATTGCCTGAATCAGTCTTTCTATCCTTCAAGGAGCAAGTAGATGTCCTTCATCTCTGAAGATATTCTTGATCTCTCCAGTCTAATTAGCTATAGCTTATCTCAGAGTTAGAAAACCCAGTAAACATCTTGTCAGCTGTTTTTTCTTTTTCTCTTTTTTTTTGAGACAGGGTCTCACTCTGTTGTCCAGGCTGGACTGCAGTGGCGTGATCTCGGCTCATTGCAGCCTCTGCCTTGTAGGTTCAAACAATCCTCTCATCTCAGCCTCCGAGTAGCTGGGATTACAGGGGCGCGTCACCATGCCCAGCTAATTTTGGGATTTTTGGTAGAGACAGGATTTCACCATGTTGGCCTGGCTGCTCTCGTACTCCTGACATCAGGTGATCTCCCTGTCTCAACCTCCCAAAGAGCTGGGATTACAGGTGTGATCCACTGTGTCCTGCCAGCTCTTCCTTATATAAATAAAATAAAATAAAATACAAAACAACATGGTTACCATGTTAGAGGCATGCTAAAAGACACTTCGCAATTCTTTACAATGACAGTCACATTCAACAACTCACAGACTATTTGTTCACGTGCCATTTCGGTGAGCACTTAAATCCCCCTCACTTCCTGATTTCTTACAATATTGTCTGTTTGTGCCATTTATGGTCTACTATCTATAATTATTTCATGATCATCTGTTTGCATATAATCACACACTAATTCACAGGGCACCATTTTTAGGGAATGTGCACCATTTGAAACTTTGGCTTGGGCCAAGCGCAGTGGCTCATACTTGTACTCCCAGCACTTTGGGAGGCCGAGGCAGGTGGATCACTTGAGGTCAGGAGTTCAAGACTAGTCTGGCCAACATGGTGAAACCCCATCTCCACCAAAATTACAAACATTAGCTGAGCATGATGGCGCGCGTTTGTAATCCCAGCTACTTGGGAGGCTGAAGCAGGAGAATTGCTTGAACCTGGGAGGTGGAGGTTGCAGTGAGCTGAGATTGCACCACTGCACTGCAGCCTGGGTGACAGAGAGAGACTCTGTCTCAAAAACAAAAACAAACAAACAGAAAACTTTGGCTTAGGTGAACACCTTTCACTTTTATCAACAGAACTTGTTTGAAATCCAACTGAACTGTTCTTTGAGTCACTGAGTATGTAATACCCCAGAGATGAGGGGAGGAGCATGGGTTGGCATAGGGAATAAATAAGGAAATCATTCAGGCTGGCGCAGGCCTCTACCAGGGATTTATGAGAAAAGGGTTCAGTTTCCCCTTTGTTTATGGAAACTGAATGCGGAAGGAATAAAGCCTTCTGGGGAGCATGGACAGTGGTTCTCTTAAACTGTGGGTACCAGAACAGTCTATGCTTTGGCTTCTCCTGTCTGATCACTCAAAGCAAGTCAAGTTTGGCTTATTAACTTCAAAAGGAGTGCAATTCTACCATGTGGCTAAAAGGAGAAAATAATTGAAATACTTGGTGTGACAGCATTAAAGATAATCTTGTCTGTCTGTGCATATCTTATAGATAGACATTATTGGCCAAAATAAATAACAATATGTCTTATTAACGGAAACTTTTTTGCTGTCTTTAGTTTGTTCCAACTAAATTTCTGTAGTTATGTTATTAACCCAACTCTAAACCCAAAGCACCCTTCACAAGCAAATCAAGTAAAGAAGGACCAATGGTGTGATGCCTATAGTGACCTGCCTGTTTCTCTGCCCTGACTATATCTTTCCTCCCACATGATATTTCCCTACTTCTACCTTGAGTTTCCTCTGGATCAGTCAGCAACCAGAAAGCACTTGGACAGGTGAGACTCCTTGGGGGATAAATGATAGTGCTCCTCTTCCTTATCTTTTTCAAAGCTATCATTTCCCTGGCATTGCTGACTGACTCATCAGCTGGGTGAGAGAGTGGGCCCATGGAAGAAGAAGCCAAATTAGGGATGTTTATGGAGAGAGGATTTATAGGCTTGACTTGGATGCAAGGCTGTAAGACAGAGCTGGCTTAGGTATCTGACACAAGTATTTTATCATTTTTTTTGGTTGTGGTCACTATAAGAAAAAGACTGGCAAGCAATCAAGAGACTTTTCTGACAGCTGACAAGACATATGTGAGCATGGAGGGACTGGTGGAGGTATTTTTCATACAATACTTAATCAACTGTATGTCCTTGTGCAGATTTTGATAGAGGCTCACTAATACTGCTTTGACTTTTCAAGTAACCTCTGCAGAAAATCTCTCTGTTCTTTGGGGAAACCTTTACCTTGGGTAAAGAACAGTTACTGCATAGGTAATACTCATATACGACATATGCACACAATCTGCTTTTGGGCTCATTAATCATTTTTACTATAGCCAAATTATTCAAGGCTATAAGATATAATGAAAGAAAGATCTTGTTAATACCAAAATGTCCAAGAGAGTACTTAGGAAAATTAAATAGACTGGAAAACATATGCTTGATGTCTTACAAATTAGAATTTGTAAATAAATGATTCTGGTTTAATCACATGGCAATTTACGGAGATATTTTTGGTAAAAATGATCACATCAAAGTGCCTGACAAGAATTTCCCACTGATTGAGCTATTCGACTTGCTGCATGAGTAGTTTTAGAGTTTTTATTTGTCGTTAATCTTTTTAAACACTTAGTTTATTATTTTACTCAAGAGTTCTGATTTTAAGTCAATTACATTGTGAATTTTGAAATACAGCTCAGTGTCTAAAGTCTGGAAATCTGTAATCAACTTTCAAACCTACATCCTCCTTGGTCCTGATATTATTACGTGTCCCTTGTTGGATAGCAAGGCAAACTCTTACTTTATGAGGAATGTGGTCAGTTTGTGGCTACAAGTTTATGCAGTTATTTTGTAGATTTATTGGATTTGATAAGAAAAGATAAATCAAAGCACTTACTGATTCCAGGTAGTGGACACACATAGGCAGCTAGGAACTATTTGACCCCTAGTTAGTTGTGAGTTAATCCATTAAAGCAAGGCCATTAGCACTGAATGCATATCTCATGAAGGGATAGGCATTTAGAAAAGATGGAAGAGGTTGGATTAGGGAAGTCATGTCCTGTGGCAGCAGGCTAGTATCCTTAAAAACTGTGTTCTCAGTTTTCTAATACACGTAACTATCTTTTCCTGCTTACCTTGCATCTACTTAGGACAATGCAACTAGATTTGGAACAATAAAGGTGCATACGTCAGGACATGAGCTTCCTTTCAGCCATTTCCAACTTAAAGAAAGGCCTTTCTTCTTGGCCCTTGACATTTTTGCCCCTTCCTGTGATCTAAAATGCAGATGCAGCCATCAGTCAATTTTTCCCACACTGTGGAATACAACAATCTAGAGATTGTTGCAGCAGCAACAATCTGGAAACTTTATGAAGAAAAAGTGAACAGTCATCTTTAATGAACTAGACTGCCATGTTAGAGGAATAAACTTATTTAAATTACTCTATTTTAGGGTCTCATTTCTTTTTTTTCTTCTTTAATGGTGGATCGTTTACCGTAACTAATAAAGGTCACTTGATTAAAGATGTTTACAATCTTGCTAAGTCTGATAAGGAAAATTTATTTAACTTGGGTATCATATAAAACTTTAGGATCACTCTTTGACACCTAAACAACGATCCTAGGAACTGTGTGTTATTTATGGGTATTATTTGTTGTTGTTTTTGTTGTTTTAGGAAGCAGGTGTAGCCTCTTCTGTGTATAGAGAAAGAACAGTTAAGGGTTTGCTCATACAAAGCTTAGACTCAATTCAACTTTTCTCCAGCTTGTTTCTCCTTTTGGCTCTGCTACTGCCAACCTAGACAAATGGACTGGGTACTGCTTCCTTTTTTATGACCCTAATCTTCCTCTTTGATTTGATGGAATTAATGGATATGACACAAAAGCTATCAGGATCAATAAAAATGGGACCTTAGAAAAAGGCTACCTTTCAAACACAGGATCATGTGTTCAGGTGCTGTGATATCCAGCTGATTAATATTCTCTCTTAACATCATTCAGTCTGACTTCCTGAAATTTAGCCTGTGCCAAATGTCCCTTTCTAATGTATTTGTTCAAATGTATCACATAGATATAATAGTAAATGTACTCTTACCATGAAGTGAACTTTTTATCAAATTCCTTTTGACGTTTTGTAATTCAGGTCATATAAAGGTACAGGATAAAACTGCATGCACTTTTGTAATTACATCAAAACTATAATTCATTCTTGTAGTCTTTAGTGAGGAGAAATTAGAGATGGTTCAGGCTACCAAATAATTAAGATATAGCTTGACAACAGAGGATGATTAGGTGGAAAAAAATAGCTAAATGAAATGCTTCTTTCTCAACTTTTTGCTTCCCCCTTTCTCTGCAAAATATGAAAGCAATGAGTACCCAAATGAGAAGCGTGGGTCTCTTTAGTTTTATACATTTTTAGATTCACTGTTGGAGGGTTTAGCTTTTATGTAAATTTCTTCTTGCTTTTCTGCATTTAAACTAAGTTCTGATCCCTATCAGCCATTTCCCTCAATCTAATCTTAATAAGGTAGCCAGAGATATCAGTTTCTGCCACTTACATGATACATCACTCATTCTATGTCCAAATTATTTTTGCCTCCTCTCACAATCCTACCACTATCCATCATCTGTGGCCATAAAATATTAGCATCCCTAATTAAATATAAAGGTGAAAACACATAAGAATTAAAATACTTATTAATCTCTTCATCTTCAATTTACATCATATTTCTTGAATACATTTCCCTGGATGCATATGTAAATATGTATATACATACACAATCCATGCATGGATTAAGTCACATGGATGTGCTCTTGAGCTAAAGAATTATGAACAGGATTTAACATAAATGTTCCCACTGAGGGACCTAGACAGAAACTCACTAATAGGAAATTACAACACAGACGCACCCCAAAGACAAAGCAGTGAGGAACTAAATTGACATTCCCAGGTTGAATAAGCAGAACAAACACTACATGAGGGGGAAGAAAAGAGAATGAATGCGTACCAGATAAGATATCAAGTTAATCTCACAATTATGCTCTATAATTATAAAGGTGGTATAACATTAAAATCACATGGAAAGTGGGCTTTGGTATTTCAGAGTTGATGCACCACAGGAAGCATGAAGGTCACACTCTCCATTTAGAGGCTGGAAGCTCTGTGTTCTGAAACCAATTTGGTCTCTGCAGTTGCATTGATAGCAAATTGGTGTCTGATAATTTGGTTTAAATAATTAACTATTTGCTCAAAAATGTATGTTAATCGTGCCCATTTTTTTCAACTCTTACTAATCATGTGATAGAATGAAATGATTCTATTCTCATTTATAAATCCGTGAACATATTCATCAAATAAATAGACTTTTTAAGAGTTTTCTGCTTTAAGTTTCTGACAATGATTCATACTAGGGCTGTAATATTAAAAAAATAGAAATTAAGTATTTAATTATAAGGAATGCATTAGATATAATTAAATGTTTTGCATTAATATACATGATACGTAAAAATAGTTTAATAATCTATGAATAACTGTAAATTTAGATGCTTCCTAAAATTATCAACTGTTTTACTGGCTTTCGGTAAAATTGCATGATAACTAGAATAGAAAGGTGAGTGAAAAGGTAAAATTGTAAAGTTAGAAAATATTTTTAAGCCATCTATTTGTTTAAATGAACTTCACCATACAAAGTGAATGTTCTTTTCGGGCTTGGTGGTCATCGACTATTTTAGTGCACAACCTGTGGTAGAGAATGTTTGTCCTCATTTCCCAGGCCTCGTGCATCTAGTTAAATTTCTGTCACTAATTCTGGCCAGTAGTTTATAGAGGGAAGTAGCATAAGTCACTTTCAGGGCTAGTTTTTTAAATGACTCATAAGATCCTCAAGATTTCACTTTTCCCGCCAGGATATGGTAGACTCTCGGTTCCAGATGATGTGACAAAGGATGGAAGTGGCCTTGATCCCTGCGTCACTGCATGGAGAGCAGCCCTGAGGAGCTTCCCGGTCGCATGTGAATGTAATGTGAGCAAGAATTTAGCCTTTATAATATTAATCCACTGAAAATTCAGGATCTGTCTGCTGTAGTTTCTTCTGTAACGTTCCATGAATACTACAGAAATTGGCAATGGAAGTAGAGTGTTATTGAAAAAATAATCCTGAGATATGTTGCATTTGCTTTGTGATCAGGTGAATAAATTGTGAAAAACTGATCTTAGAGGCTTGAAAATGTGTTAAATATTTGGATTAAATAACTGGACAACTGAGGAGAACAAGGGTGTGCCTTTCCCATTCAACCTTCCACTTGGCATCATTTAGCCGAGAGACTGAGAACTGAGTGAGCAGGTGAGGAGGAAGCAAAGGATAAAGCCCACATGAGAAGTGGGACTGAAATTTGCAGATGACTTATTAGCCCCAAACAGGGACTTCAGCCCATAGATTAGAAGCTTATTAGATAACAGCAGAAAATATATTGCTAACAAATAAGCCTAGATTTAGTCTTTGACAATCAGAAAAATGAAGAACGTGTATATTTTTTTAAATCTCTGATTTTAGGTATTGAAAAGCTATCAAAGTTACCAGGGATTTCAAAACAAACATGCTGGCAAAAAAAAAAAAAAAAAAAAAATCCAATAATATGTTTTCCAATCTGCTCCACTATTTTTCCCCCTCAAGGCATTTGCAGATGCATAAGTTATGCAGGTTCCAGAGGATGAAAATCTGAAAGAAAGCAGCTTCGAAGAAACTGAGAAGCCAAGCAAAGCTGGTAGAAATTACAGTGCTTTGGGGACAAGAATTAGAGTTCGAAGCAATTGAGAAAGCCACAAAAGGGTCAGAATACCCGAGAGAATGGAAGTGTAAAGAAGTGAGTTCAAAATTTGGCAAAAGATCTCTTTAAGAACAAGCTCATTTGTAGTAACTGGCATAGTGGCTTAAAGTCAGACAGAAACTGGTGGCTGATAAGCTGGTCAGAGATTTGGGTGATCCTGGGGGTAGGGGACAGGAGGGGATGCAAATTGTAATTCAAGTTCTTCTAAGGGACTGGCCTTTGTGAACAACATAAGCTTCAGTTGAGAGTCCCACAGGGTGCATATTTTCAAACAGCAGCTAAACTGGCTATACTAAATGTACTTGCAAATCTTACCTTGAGTGCATGTTATTCTTGATGAAATTTTATTTGAGACTATCTGTGTTATTTCAGATTTGGGATATAAACAATATGTTAATTTTTATATGCTACTATTTAACATCTTCCTAACTGAAAGTGTTATAATACATGACCTATTTACTTAATTATTTGTGTCATATTTTCCTAGTCCTTATATTTTCCAGATAATAGACACAAAAGTGACTAGGACACCATTCATTTTTTCTAGGAGTTCACAGTCTAGTGGGGAGACATCTGTGAAGACAGATGCTATACTGAAAGGTGTAGTGTGATAGGAGCAATCACAGGGAGCTGTGAAGACACAGGAGGCTCTCAGTCTAAAATTGTGCCTGTGGGGTCACTGCTGCCTTACCCTCCTCACTAAGGAAAGCACTAACCTTGATCATCAGGTTCTATAAAGGACTAAATAAATCACTGACCTTCATGTTTGAATGTTATTAATCCATTCAAGCTGCTATAACAAAACATCTTAGCCTGGGTAGCTTATAAAGAACAGAATCATCAGGAGCCTGGGAAGTGCAAGATCAAGGCACCAGCAGATTCTGTGTCTTGTGAGGGCCTCTTTTCCTGGTATGTAGACAAATCTTTTTGCTGTAACCTTACATAGCGGAAGATGCAAGGTATCTTCTTGGGGTCTCTTTTGTAAGGGCACTAATGCCAATCATGAGGGCCCTGCCCACATTGCCTAATCTCCTCCCAAAGGCTCCACCTCCTACTGCCATTTCCCACTAGCATAGGATTTCAACCTATGAATTTTAAGGGGACAAACTCAGTCCATATCAATACACATGTCATAAAATGTTATCCCCACTTCACAGATTAGAGAAGTGAAATTTACAAGGTTTGGTGGGTTTGACTAGGCCAGAGAGCTAAAAAGCGAGTAAGGCAGAATTTAAAAGTAGGTTCAGTTACCCACAAACACTTCATGATTCAACAACCTAAAAATTAGAACATAAAGAACAATGAAGTGACAACTTTGGGCTTCATTTTTATTCCTCATCAATGATGAGCCCAAGGATGACCACTTAGTAACTCCTCAATTATTTGGATAGACCACACTTCTTCTACTCACATCAACCAGTAGTGTAAAATCAAACTGAAAGGGTAGAAAACAACTATAATTGCACCAGTTTGGCTCTCAGTTATGAAATGGTAGAGTGCAAAGCCAGCCTCATATTCCAGTACTGTGAGTGCCGTAGTTGCGTCTCAAGCATTTCTGAGCACCAACAAATATTCTTCTCACTATTTCCAGGAATAACTTTGGGTCTCTGTCCTGAAGTTCCTTGCTTCAACAGGTATTTATGTATATTGTTCAGCACTAACTTTCTGTGGCTGTTTTGGCTCCTTGCATGGATTCTTATCTCTTCTTAGCTCCTTTTTTGTACTCAGATGAGTTCTGTTGCTTTTCTTGAGAGAGGAATATCTCCTCCCTCCCTTTTGGATTATGAAGTAGCAAAGGCTCTCGCTTTTTCACACAGGCATGTTAGCTACCTGTGGTATTATTTACTATGCAGTCCTATCTTATAGGTACTTGGATACTGGTCACAGAAAACGATTCCAAAGATGTGCTGAATGACTTACAGCAAGCTCTAGTTAAAATTACTCTACAACTTCCTTTTCTAAGATAGGTAGCATTTGAATTGGTATCACATACATATTCCTCGACCTCTTTTACTTAGAATTTCTTTCTTCACATTTTTTATAAAACATACCATGGGAGTCCTTCAAATGTGTTTCACTTAAGAGCTAATACTAGACTTCAGTGCTGTCCCTAGAATCACCTATTGCATTTACTTTTTAGAATATACGTACTTTAATTTTTTAACTTTTATGGGTACATAGTAGGTGTATGTATTTATGAGGTAGATAAGATGTTGTGATACAGGCATGCACTGCATAGTACGCCATGAAGACTCAGTTATCTATCCCCCCAAACAATTATCCTTTGTATTACAAACAAGCCAGCTGTATAACTAAAAGATATACTCATTTAGTTATTTATTGTTTCATTCATTTCTGTTGATCAGTTGATAGTACAATGGGAGAAAAACCACCGGAAGATGCTCTGGAGCCTATCTTTCCCCAGAGTGGTCCTAGTTAACCAGTTTCCCTAGCGGCACCTTTTCCCCTTCCTCCAATTCCACCCATGATGAGTCTTAGACACCATGTCATGCTTGTACAGTTTATTCTGGCAGTGTTCTTACAAGATAGATAGCAGGAGCATATGCTAGATGCCTATGGCTAATGTTCTTACAAGATGGATAACAGGAGCGTATGCATTATGCCTATGGCTAGTGGCATAGGCTAGATATAGAAAGGGGTCAGATGACTCCCCTGCTTTCAAGATTCTCCGTCCAGAGACTGTTCTCAGAGCTCAAGGGATTCTTACCCCTTTTCTTTATCTGTGTACAGTTCAGGTCAGTTACCAGATATTTCTTTCATGAAGGAAGTTTAGGCAATTCTTGTAAGGATGAGCTTTGTTTAAGGTTCATTTTGCGTCTCTGCTAAAGTGGCCTTGTCCCTGGGGAAACCAGTGTTTTTGGTCTCATTATTATGAAGATCAGGTAATCTCTCGGCAAGGGTGGGAATTCCCCAGACCACACTACATCACATTGTTAAGTGACACACAGTGTAGGCCTCATGAGAAGTTTGAGTGAGAAGTGAGCCTTATGGCTATCACTAATCTTATAGCCATGATAGGTCACTTTAAGTATACAAACTCATCGTGTAATGTGGCTTCTTTTATATGGGTTGGATGATTATGTTAGGATGATGCAGCTTTGAGATTGCAGTTAAGTACCTTGACTGAGGTGGATGGTGAAATAACGTCTGCAGCCACCTGAGCTCTTCTGGTAAAGATCACAAACACACCCGCTCAGCTCTCTACAAGCACATGTTATTCCAGTTCCCCTCTATGCCAATGGTACAGTAGGGCCAAGCTCTGCAGTCTTGCCACTTTGGCAGTACTTATGACCCACAGACACAAATATAGCCTCTGACTGAACAGATAAGAATGGCCATTGCCTTACACCCATAGGCTGTGGCAGCATGTCCATTTTATACGCTCCCCCTCTCCTCCGTTAGCAGGTGTCAGCCACAACAGATTGGATGAGGCTGTGGGAAAACCCTTCAGCTGGAAGCAATGTTTTTTCTATTTGAGCCTGGATGTGTCGGGAGGCAGCTGTAAAAGCCCGTGCTTATTAAATTTTGCCAATTCTCGATTTTTAGGCATAACCAAAATGTAATACCCTGAACTGCTCTGAAACTTGAGTGCATCCTCTGGCCCTTACATTCCTGAGTTGAAATTTAGATGAGCAGTCAAATCTTTTTAGAAACGAAGACAAAATCTAGTTAAGGATAAACAGCAACTAGACTTTACTATGATCATTTTTACTCCCTGAATCATTTTTTCCTCACACTTGTTCACCTACGTTAGCAAACTATACTTTGTTATTTGCTAAATAGTTCTACCTACTGGGTTTTAAATTGGAAAAAGAGAAAGGAGAAATTTGTTAATGATCTATGAAATTGGCAAAGAGAATTGATTTATTTCTGATTCCCATTGGTAATAGGGTAGCAAAATATGGAAATATAAAAGAATAGATTTTCCAGTTATTCCAAAAGGGATGCTATGAGAGACACTATGACTAATCCCTAAAAATGGGTAAGAGTTGACAAGAATATTTGTTACATATGTGCAAGCCTCCATATTTGTAGTAGATTTAGTTCAGTGCTGCCTGAAGAAAGCATAGCTGGGAATCAGCGACCTCACAGTTTATTTCTATTCCTATGCTTCAGAGGAATTATTTAGAATATTATGAAGGAGTTATAATTTTAAATGCAGCTAATGTGTCTCTGTAAGCACCGTTATTGCAGATGGTGGGGAGTTGCATCTCCTATTTGTAGTAATAGCAGTGAGAGCGGTGCAATTCATCAGAGACATTTCATGAGACAGGAAAAAGTGCTGACTGCAACCAAACGGAACGAGAAGATAAAGGACACCAGTGTAGCATGGGAAAGGATTCCTAAAAAAATTAATGTGTCCCCAGAGGGCTACCTACTACTTAATAATAAACATGCTTTGAGAAAAAGAGAGTAAATGAACGTGAACAAAGGGCAAAAGTTAATCAAAACTCTACTAAATGGGAAGACATATCAACTAAAGAGGCAAGGAAATATGCAGAATAAAAGTGTGGGATTACAAAGGTAGGAACGAAGTTCCTTGCAATGAAGTGTTCTATCCTCTCTCTGTTTACAAATACTTCCCATCTTCAGTGCATTCCTCAATCACCACTTCTTCCAAGAAGGCATCCCAAGAAACCCAAACTTTCTTAAATCTGACCTTTGTAGCCTTGGGTACTCACGTGGCAGTAAGTCCTCTGTCTCTGTGTCTTGAGGATGGAGTAGAGGAATGTCAGGGAGGAAGGCAGAAGCAAGTCATATCACTTTGCAGAACACCAGATCTCTTCCCCCAACTCTTTCCATTTTACTAAATGACAACTGCACTTGTCTTGTTGCTCAGGACATAAAAGTTAAATCATACCGTACTCTACGTTTTTTCTTATACATAGGCTTTCCTTTATAGATTTACAAAAAAGTGAAGATGTAACTATTAGCCAGTTTCCACTATTATTAACATTTTACATTAGTATGGAAAATTTGTGACTATTAATACATTTTGACACACTTAATTAATTAGGTCCACACTTCATTCAATTTGCCTTAGTATTTACTAATGAACTTTTAAAAAAATTATAGTATCCCATCCAGGATATGACATTACATTTATGCTATGGACTGAATGTTTGTGTTTCCCTCAAATTAAAATTTTGAGGCCACATTGTGATGGGGTTTGAAGGTGGGATCTTTTGAAGGTAATTGGACTTGGATGAGGTCATGACAGGGGAGCTCCACAACGGGATTGGTGACCTGATAAGGAGATCAAGAGATGTCTTCTGATCTGAGATCAGAAGATACTATCTATGAACCAAGATGAGGGCCCTCACCAGACACCAAATCTGCTGATGCCTTGATTTTGGACTAACTAGCCTCCAGAATCATGAGGAAAGATGCTTTTTGTTTAAGCCAGCCAGTCTACTGTATTTTTATTACTGCATCTTGAACCGACGAAGGCAATTTAACAATCATATCTGATTGGACTGTTCTTGGCTGTGCCTGTTTCTCAGACTTGCCTTGTTTTTGATGATCTTGCCAGTTTTGAGGGGTTCTGGTCAGAAATTTTGTAGGATGTCCCTCTGTTAGAATTTGATTTTCCCTTTATTAGACTGGGGTGATGGGTTTTGGGGAGGCAGACCCAGACGTAAAGTACAATTTTAATGCATTATATTCTTGTGTCTTCTTTTTGTCTCACAGAGCACAGTCAATCCAGTAGCAAACTTATTTTGCTTTCCACTGGTATATATCCAAAATCTAATCAATTAACAGCACTTCATAACTGGCACCCTGGTCCATGTTACTATTGTCTTTGTTCTTGGTGATTTTAGCAGCTTCTTAACTGATCTGCATTCTTTCTCTCCTCCAACCACACAGAAGCCAGAGTAAGCTTTTAAAGCCAGGTGATTTCACTCCTCTACTGAAAGCCTCAAATGGATTTTCATGTCATTCAAAGTAAAAGCCTTATATCCTTTACCATGGCCTACAGGACTCTGCCTGATTTAGCCCCTGTCCTGTTGCCGACCGCAACTCCTAACATTTTACACTCAGAACCCATCCTCTTCTTTTCTATGTACATAAAGATACTTCTGATTCTCTATTAGTAGGGTTGTATATTAATGCAGTATTAATTTTGGTCCCATGTACCATGACATAGCTTATAATCTATCCTAACTTATCAAGATCCTGTGGAAATAATTTATTAAAAAGATGCTTATGCCAACTTTACCATCTAAGATAAATAAGAATAATAGTCATCATTTTGACACTAACCATGAGGCAGAAACAGTACTAATTTATTTATATACAGTATGTTTAGTCTAAGACATTCTAATAGATTTCCATGTCTTGTATTCTTTTTTTTTGAGATAGAGTCTCGCCCTGTTGTCCAGGCTGGAGTGTAATGGCGTGATCTCTGCTCATTGCAACCTCCGCCTCCTGAGTTCAAGAAATTCTCCTGCCTCACCCTCCCAAGTAGCTGGGATTACAGATGCACACCACCATGCCTGGCTAATTTTTTGTTTCTTTAGTAGAGGCAGGCTCCCAAAGTGCTGGGATTACAGGCGTGAGCCACCGCGCCGGCTGCATGTCCTGTATTCTTAAATATGCACCCCTTACCCTGGTGGACACAATCTGCACGACTTGTGTCTCTTCTCCTCCCTAGTCTCACTTCATCTCACTCTGCTTCCTGCTCCCTATGCTCCAGTGATACCTACCTTTTTATTCCATGTCATCACATTTGCAGTGTGGGCTGCTATAACAAAATGCCACAGATGGAGTGGCTTAAATAACAGACATTTATTTCTTACAGTTCTGGAGGCTGGGGCATCCAGTGGGAAGATGCTGGCTTATCTGATCCCTGGAAAGGGCTCACTGTCTGGCTTGCAGATGGTACTCTTCTCACTGTGCTTTCCCATGGTACAGGCAGAATGAGGCTCTGGTCTTCCTGTCTCATCTTATAGTGGTGCTAATCCCATCATGATGGTCCTCCCCTCATTACTTCATCTAAACGTAATCACCTCCCAAAGGCTCCACCTCCAAACACCATCGCATTGGGAGTTAGGGTTTCAACATACGAATTTTGTGGGGATGCAAGCATTCAGTCCATAGCACATGAGACTTGGCATAACTTACATCATCACACTCCCTTTAATTCACTACTTAGGCATCTTTCCAGAAAGGCTTTCAAACATTATTTCAAACATAAACTCCTTCCTCTTCTAGGTTACCCATTAATAAGGCTACAGGTGGGAGAGTCAGAATTTGACACTGGGTCTCTTTTCACTTCATTTCCCTTCACAGGGCAATCATGAAGGAGCCAATACCTTCAAACGCCTTCACATGCCAATCTTTATTACCTTACGTGGCCATTTTTATGTTTGCTTCTTTTTTCCCCATAATGCTACACTTTCTTGCCATGAGGTTGTTCCTGCCCTTGCCATCTCCCTGGAATATTTTTTCCTGTTTTCTTAGCCACCATAAATTACTTCTTTCAATTGTGAACACACATAAAAACTTCCTATTTGAAAGTGACCTTCCCCTCCCAATATTTTCTATACTGTTTAGTGCCTACATTACTCTTGTGGGCTTTATTGGAACTGTTTTATATGATAGCTCTTTCCTACTTTTGCTACCCATTTGCTAGGTGAAATAGTTATTGGTGAAAGGGACCATGTTTATATACATTTGTAATTTGCCCTGTGCCCAGAATTTGTTCTTAATGTAGTCATTACGCAATCATGTTGCTTGAATTAGGAGCTTTATGTAATAATATGAAATTTTTCAAAATATGTTTTTAAGTTATAAAAAAGCAAAGTACGGAATGAGGTGCACAGCATGTTAAAAAAAAGTAGAAATTATAAAGATAAATATATATTAGTATTTGCAGATACATTAAAATCTTTAGATGAATACACAAATACAAAAATGTGATTGCCTATTTTGGGTTGGGAAGACCTGGTTACATAGGGCAGACATGGAAAATATTTTCTCATATATTTATCTGAATACTTAACTATGATGATGTGTTATCTACTAAAGATGAATAAATAAAAATAATCTAGGAAGATAAATACACAGAAGCATATCTGGGAAAAATTATCACTACTTACTCTGTGTATTAGAAGTACAGATGATGAAACAACTGTGACTTTACATTTGCAAACTTCTGTATTGAATCTTTTTCAAGGCACATAATACTTTTGTTATTAATATTAACTGTATTTTTTAAAAAAGTATTTGACCAACATTTATAAATGATAGAACAGAAAATTGCAGAGGAACAACTTTGAGCAATACCTCATTTTAAGGGAAATAACCAATGGTTCTACATTCTTTTTAGCCTCTATAGGCTTCTAGCCTATAACTAAATGAACAAATGTCATTTGTATATTCAAGTTTTGATATGGTTTGGCTGTGTCCCCACCAAAACCTCATCCTAAATTCCCATCTGTTGTAGGAAGAACTTGGTGGGAGGTAATTGAATCATGGGGGCAGGTCTTTCACGTGCTGTTCTCATGACAGTTTTATAAGGGGGAGTTTTCCTGCACAAGCTCTTTTTATTTTTTGCCTGCTGCCATCCATGTAAGATGTGACTTGCTCCTCTTGCCTTCCGCCATGATTGTGAGACCTCCTGAGTCATGTGGAACTGTAAGTCCATTAAGCCTTTTTTCCTGTATAAATTACCCAGTCTCTGGTATGTCTTTATTAGCATTGTGAAAACAGACTAATACAGTAAATTGATACCAGGGCTGCTGCTGAAAATATATCCGAAAATGTGGAAGCAACTTTGGAACTGGATAACAGGCAGAAGTTGGAACAGTTTGGAGGGCTCAGAAGAAGACAGGAAAATGTGGGCAAGTTTGGAACTCCATAGAGACTTGTTGAATGGCTTTGCCCAAAATGCTGACAGCAATATGGATAATAAAGTCCAGGCCGAGATGGTCTCAGATGGAAATAAGAAACTTGCTGGGAATTGGATCAAAGGTGACTCTAGTTATGATTTAGCAAAGAGACTGGCAGAATTTTGCTCTTTCCCTAGAGATATGCAAAATTTGAACTTGAGAGAGGTGATTTAGGGTATCTGGTGGAAGAAATTTCGAAGCAGCAAAGCATTCAAGATGTGACTTGGGTGCTGTTAAAGGCATTCAGTTTTACAAGGGAAGCAGAGCATAAAAGTTTGGAAAATTTACAGCCTGACAAAGCAATAGAAAAGAAAATCCCATTTTCTGGGGAGAAATTCAAGCTGGCTGTAGCAATTTGCATAAGTAACAAGGAGCTAAATCTTAATTCCCAAGACAATGGGGAAAATGTCTCCAGGGCATGTCAGAGGTCTTCATTGGCAGCCCCTCACATCACAGGCCCAGATATCTATGAGGAAAAAGTGGATTTGTGGGCTAGGTCCAGAGTTCCTGTGCTGTGTGCAGCCTAGGGACTCGGTGCCCTGTGTCCCAGCTGCTCCAGCCATGGCTGAAAGGGGCCAAAGTAGAGCCTGGGTCATGGCTTCAGAGGATACAAGCCTCAAACCTTGGCAGCTTCCACATGTTGTTGAGCCTGCTAGTTCACAGAAGTCAAGAACTGGAGTTTGGGAACCTTAGCCTAGATTTCAGAGGATGTATGGAAATGCCTGGATGTCCAGGCAGAAGTTTGCTGTAAGGGCGGGGCTCTCTTGGATAACCTCTGCTAGGACAATGTGAAAGGGAAATGTGGGGCCAGAGCTCCCACACAGAGTCCCTACTGGGGCACCACCTAGCGGAGCTGTGAGAAGAGAGGCATTGTCCTCCAGACCCCAGAATGTTAGATCCACTGACAGCTTGCAATGTGCAACCGGAAAAGCTGCAGACACTCACCATCAGCCCGTGAAAGCAGCCAGGAGGCAGGCTGTACCCTGCAAAGCCACAGGGGTGGAGCTGTCCAAGAACCCATCTCTTGCATCAGTGTGACCTGGATGTGAGAAGTGGAGTCAAAGGAGATCATTTTGGAGCTTTAAGATTTTACTGCCCTGTTAGATTTTGGACTTGCCTGGGGTCTGTAGCCCCTTTGTTTTGGCCAATTTCTCTCCAATTTGAAATGGCTGTATTTACCCAATGTCTCTACCCCTATTGTATCTAGGAAGTAACTAACTTGCTTTTGATTTTACAGGCTCATAAGCAGAAGTGACTTGCCTTGTCTCAGATGAGACTATGGAGTTGGACTTCTGAATTACTGCTGGAATGAGTTAAGACTTTGTAGGACTATCAGGAGGGTGTGATTGGTTTTGAAATCTGGGGACATGAGATTTGGGAGGGGTCAGGGTGGAATGATATGGTTTGGCTCTGTCCCCACCCAAATCTTATTTTAAATTTCTACCTGTTGTAGGAGGAACACAGTGGGAGGTAATTGAATCATAGGGTAAAGTCTTTTCCATCCTGTTCCTATGACAGTGAATAAATCTCACGAGATCTGAAGGTTTGATAATGGGGAGTTTCCCTGCACAAGCTCTTTTTTTCCTGCTGCCATTCATATAAGATGAGACTTGCTCTTCTTTGCCTTCTGCCATGATTGTGAGGCCTCCTCAGCCATGTGGAACTGTAAGTCCATTAAGCCTTTTTCCTGTATAAATTACCCAGTCTCTGATATGTCTTTATTAGCAGACTAATACAAATTTCCAGTAATTGGCATCTTTAGTGGGTTCAATGTATTAGTTGCCTATCATTGTTATAACAAATTGCTACAACTCAGTGATTAAATGTAGCACCTATTTGTTATCTCACATTTCTGTGGATCGGCAGTGCACAAACAGCTTAACCCAGCTTCCTCCACCCCAGGCTGAAATCAAGGCATACACAGAGCTGCCTTCCTTGCTGCAGACTGGAGGAGAATCTGCTTTCAGGTTTTTTCAGGTTGTTGGCAGAAATTAACTTCCGTTTAGAGCTGGCTGTCACCTGGCGGTTGTACTGTTTCTGGAGGCCACCCACATTTTTTTGGTTTGTGGCCCCCAGGAATGGTGAGCTAAATCCTCACACTCCCCTTCTGCTGTGTCTGCAACCTGACGACTATGTCTTCTTTCATGGGCCCATGTGATTTTAATGGGCCCACTTTGAGCATCCAGGATAATCTTACTGTTTCAAGGTCTGTAACCTTACTCAAATCTGCAATGTCCCTTTTTCTATGTGACTTAACATGTTCACAGGTTCTGAGGATTAAGACATGGTCATCTTTGGTGAGGGGAAAACATTTTTCTGCCTGTTACATTCCTGTATTTCTCTCCTGATAATCAGAAAATTCATTTTACCTGAGAAGTCCAGGAAAATGGGCTTTATGTCTGAAACACAAAACATACAGTATGAAGTACTGTGCTCTACATAAAAGGCAATACAAACATGAGGAAAATGATTATAAATATTGTGCTTTTGGTTTTTCTGCATTGGCTTCTCCAGATTAGTTATTATTTGAGATAATACTAGAGCACTAATTAAGCTATCAAAACATAGTACCATTTTTATCATAAAGTAAATATGACTTTAATTCAACATTTTGAGCCACCATTATTTTCATCAATTATTCTGAAAAAATAAATACATAAATAGTGTGATAATTAGTGGGAAAAATTAGGCAAATTAAATAATTCATTTATTCTTTTAAATGTCTTGCCTCAGAGATTTGCATTACATCCTGTTACTGTCTAGCCTGCCTCTCAGAAATGTATTCCATTGCAAATTGGAGAGTTAAATCACTTTCTAAAATTTTGCCTAATCATGTAAATCTTTTATAAATATTAGACTCATAATAGCATGTCCAAAACTTCTTCATTTATTTATTGTCATCAGCGAACTGTTATACTCATTGTTTTCTTCCATTTTGAGATCATTAATTATGATGTTATGGTTATCGAACATTTCCTCATCCCAAAACACTTCATTAAGAATCTCTTGGCACCAGGTTCCTAAGGGCATTTTTCAGCTCCAATTGGCCTCTGTCCTTCAGCCCACTTTGCTTATATGAGAGCCTCATCAAATCTGATTGCAATTTGAGTAGTATGGCCAGACTCTGAGATACTGTCAGAGACCACCACAGACTTCCAGAGGACCACAGTTAATTTAGCACTGTCTGAATAAAAATGAGATCTACTGATAGCCCTGAGTCACAGCTCTACAGACCACAGAATAATAAGTCTGAGGTAGGAATAGGGGTGGAGAGAGTGGGTGTGTATGAAAAATATTTAGATCATAATATTAGCATGACTTGGAATGGAATAGCTGCTCCATTTCAAGGGATTAAATAAAAGTCATGCCCAAGTTATAATTTTTTTGCCTTCAATATACACAGTAGAAAGAATAGTAGTGTGGTTGCATGTGTGTGTTGATGATAGTAGTGAAGGGTTATAAGGTTTTTTTGGCATATTTTTGATATATCTTAGGAAGTTCTAAAAAGTGATGTGCAGTAAGCATTTCCAGACACTTATCTGAAGTTCAGTAGTACAATGTGAGTTTAGATTTAAATTCTTTCATTGTACAGTAGTCCCACCATATCCAAGGTTTCACTTTGTAAGGTTTCAGTTACCTAGAGTCAACCTCAGTCCAAAAATATTAAATGGAAAATTTCAGAAATAATGAGTTCGAGAAGTGTGATGACATCTTGTGCCCAAGATGTAAATTGTCCCTTTGTCCAGTGTATCCATGCTATAGACACTATCTACCCATTAGTGACTTAGTAGCTCTCTTGGTTATCAGATCTGCTGTTGTAGCATTTCAGTCCTTGTGGCCAAGTCACCCTTATTTTACTTAACAAACGCCACAAAGTGCAATGGTTGTGGTGCTGGCAACGCGGATATGCCAAAGAAAAGCCATAAAGTGCTTCCTGTAAGTGAAAAAGTGAAAGTTCTCCACCTAGTGAGGAAGAAAGAACACATACCAAGGTTGCTAAGATCCAAGGTAAGAACAAATCTTCTACCTGTGAAGTTGTGAAAAAGGAAAAAGAAATTCTTGCTTGTGTTGCCATTTCCCCTCAAACCGCAGAACCTATAGCCTCACTGTGTGATGAGCGCTTAAATAAGATGAAAAAAGCACTACATTTGTGAGTGGAAAAGTAAATAGAAACATTTTCCAATTTAGGTCAATTAAGTTTCATATTATTTGTGGTTTCAGGCATCTACTGGGGTCTTGGAATGTATTCCTCAAAGAAAAGGTGAGGCTACTTACACATAACAATGAATAGTATACAGATCAATGAAATTCCTCAAAAATAAGTTGTGTAGACTGAAATAGAAGAAGGTGGTATGGAAAACCCTGAGGTAACATCAGAATCTCCATACCACCTTACCACCTTGTTCTCCTTCTATAACAAAGTACCCTAAACTGAGTGATTCATAATAACAGAAACTTATTTCTTACCTTGTGAAGGCTGGGAGTCCGAGAACAGGTAACAGCTTGGTTGGTTTCCAAATTCCACATGAATAGCAGGCTTGCCATTCAGAAATTGCCTCAGTGTTTTATTCTTTTTACTTTACATTATGAAGTATTTGAGTCTTCTCAAAATTCATATGTTAAAATCCTAACTCCACTGTGATGTGTTAGGTGAGCTGGAGTCTTTGGGATGTAATTAAGTCATAAGGGTACAGTGCTGATGATGGGAACACCTGAGAGCTTGCTGCCTTTTCTCTGTCCATGTGCCTGCTCGTGGGCAAGGCCGTGTGAGCACCCAGGCAACAACGGCTGTGTGGGAATCCAGAAGAGAGCCCTCATCAGGTACCAGATCTTCTGCATCCTTGATCTTGGTTTTTTCAGTCTCCAGACTTTGAGAAATAAATGACTTTTCTTTAAGTCATGTAGTATATGGTGTTTGCTTTAGCAACCTGAGCTACAATACTCTATCAACCTTGCTTTCCTTTCAATCATCTTTGAACCTCTGTTGAAATGAATGTGATGGCTGAGGGATTCCTTTATACCACAAAGTCATAAACAAACAGTTTTTTGCAAATTTTGACTAAAACTTTGTATTATTTTTGTCAGAACTCGGTCACATAACTTCAGCCAACTGGAAGGGAGACGGAGAATGTCATCTAGTTATAACCACAAAGAAGAGACAACAAATTTGATCAGAAGTAGACAGCTCTGCCATGTAAATTTAAGAGGCAGTGATGGAAAATAATGCTTATTTATTATAGCAACATAATAGTGAAACCTGCACATAAACCTAATGCCAAGTACAACAACGTTCTAACTCTTCTAAACCCCTCAGTGGCACTTGAATCTGTCAACACTTTCTTTCTCCTTGAATCACTCCCTTCTCTTGACAAGGCACTGTTCTAATAACCCATTCTCCCTGGGGAACTGAATCAACTTCTTTAATTTCAATTCATCTTGAAATACTGATGCTTTTCAAATATTCTTCCACTCAGACCTACCTCCTGAGTTTTAGATGCAGGCTTTAATTCTTTAGTAGCTAAATTTGAGAAGTTCCACAAGCAATCAAATTCCAAAATAAATTAAGAAATACAGGTCATCTCACTACCTCCCTTCCTGAGGTGTTTTGTCTTTTTTCAAGACAGAAATCTAAGTAACACCTTGATTTGTTTTTCTCTCTATTATCCTCTTTTGCTAATCAATCACAAATCCTGTCATTTTGATCTCTCTAGTGGCTTTTGATTTATATGCTTTTCTCCACCTCCAATGCTATTGTTTTAATTCAGTTTATTCCACCATCATCTTCATTAAGGCCTTTTTAAAATTATCTTTTTTTTTTTTTTTTTTTTTTGAGACGGAGTCTCGCTCTGTAGCCCGGACTGGAGTGCAGTGGCCGGATCTCAGCTCACTGCAAGCTCCGCCTCCCAGGTTTACGCCATTCTCCTGCCTCAGCCTCCCGAGTAGCTGGGACTACAGGCGCCCGCCACCTCGCCCGGCTAGTTTTTTGTATTTTTTAGTAGAGACGGGGTTTCACGGTGTTCGCCAGGATGGTCTCGATCTCCTGACCTCGTGATCCACCTGTCTCGGCCTCCCAAAGTGCTGGGATTACAGGCTTGAGCCACCGCGCCCGGCCTAAAATTATCTTAACTGATCTCCCTTTAGGCTTTTCCACTGCTCATTGTTAATCTTTACATTGCAATCAGAATAATATCTCTAAAATTTAAATAGGAATATGTTGCTTTACTGTAGGTGTGGTTTCCACTAGTAAATCAGAGATTTTGCACTGTCAGTATTTATCTCCTTACGGCATAATCATGTTAAGAGAGTAACATCCTCTTTTTCTGATGTAAGTCTTACTACCAAATGCCCTTGTTAGCAGTTGGTGCTTCAGTATGCACCAGAATCCAGGAAAAGAGGGAAATCAAAGACGAGGGGAGAATATTTAATCTCAACATTAAGATAATAGTAATTTAGTTAGTAATTATACAAACTTTCTGAGTTTGAACCCCGTTCAAGATAATTTAATTGAAAATGAGAGCTCATGATATTTTATTCTCAAGTTTACTGTTCTTGGAATTAGGGTCCTTCTCCCCAGGTGTTTTGAGCATATTATTCATTTTAATTGATTCTAGTTTGACTTCCATAATGAGCTCTTTTAAGTTATTAATAGAAAGAGTTCCCTTCCCCAAAGGGACGTACTGCATCTCTGGCCTAGTTGTAAAGCCTCATGATGGGGCCTTCCAGCCTAGTATTAACCATTTACTCTAATGTATTTGTGGAGATTTGTTTTAAGGTGGGGCATATAAACAGAAGCAGCAAAGCAAGGTATCAATGGGCAGCTCTGAGGAGGAGAAAAGGTATATCCTTGTGAGTTTTAGGATATTGCAAGAAAATGCTTTTTACAGTTCCATCTTTCCCCAGTATTCAATATTTAAAGCTTCTCTTATCAGATATATCATGTTGCAAGCAGATAGCTGGAAAAAGAAACAAAAACAAATTAAGCCCAAGTCTTTCATTTTTGTAGGTAAGAAAAATTAAGCTCACAGGGTAGAAAAGACATGCTCAAAATGCTATAGTTAAAATAAATATATCAGAAGGTAGATTTCATGTGGTGTTCTTACCACAATAAAATAAAATGAAAGAAAGAAGAAGGAAAGAAAGAAAGAAAGAAAGAAAAGAAAGAAAGAAAGAAAGAAAGAAAGAGAAGGAAAAAAAAAAAGAACTTCGCGTCTGTGTAATTTTCCCAATGATTGCATTATTATCTCTACTTAATATTTATTCATTGTTTATTGCTGCATAACAAATTATCACAGATTAGTAGTTTAAAACTACGAATGTTCATTATTTCACAGTTTCTCTGGCTCAGCAGTCTGGACACAGTCTATCCAAATCCTCTACTCAGGGTCTCACATCAAGCTATCAGCTTGGGCTGTGGTCTCATCTGAAGTGCAGGGCCCACTTCTAAGATCACATCATTTTTGGCAGATTCGAAACCTCACGACTGTAGAAAGCATAGGGACTAGCTTCTTTCAAGACAGCTGGAAATTTTCTCAGGCTTCTAGGACCTTATTTCAGTGTTCCTCTGATTAGGTCCAGGTCAGGTCCACCCAGGATATCTTTCTTTGATTACTTCAAAGTCAAATAATTAAGAATTTTAATTGCGTTTGTAAAATCCCTTCACCTTTGTCACATAACATAACTAACCAAGAGAAGGGTAGCTTATCATATTCATAAAGTTTTCAATTTCCTCTGGATAGTTCTACAGCATAATTAGACCAAGATGATTAAGTATAGATGTCTTGAATCAAACATCCTGACTTTAGAAATTGTCTCTGGCACTTGATGACTAATGATTTCTGCAACTTGCTTAGTCTTTATCTAGCTTTTAAGTCTTAGTTTTTTCTTCTGCAAAATTAGGATGAAATCCATTCATGTACCAGGCACTGTTTTGAATTCTCTCTCAAACTCACAGTAGCTTCTTTGTAAGATTCTCCACCTCTCAGCATTGGAAATGCTCAGCAGCTTCTGTCGCATCTTACACAGCATTTCTGAACACATGGGATTTGATCAGATGTGGAATATCAAGCTGGGTCTATCAAAATTTCTCTTTCAGAAATTTGTAATAGAGACCTATGGAGCCCAATTTAGTCCACATTCTTTCTGGAGAAGTTATCAACGAGGATTCTATGGAGAAAGCTGTTTTCTACCACTATATGGAGAAAGTAGAGAAAACTCACTTGCAAAGAGCAATAAATACTGTTGACATATTAAAATAATAATAATAATAACAATAAAACAGACAAGAGATCATGTGAATGAGGTCAAGGGGAAAAGAAGAAGGCTGAAGATTAGCTGCCAAAGTGAAAGTGAGAAAACATTAAGAGAGTAAGGAAGATAAAAGAGTACAAGAAAGAACAACTTTGAAGGTAAACTAAGAGATAGTTGCTAACATTCGATTTTTTTTCAATTTTGGTTTCAGTTATTAAGTTAATAACTCAACAGATATTTACTGAGTGTACATTATGCCCAAGACACATTTTGGCTGCTACAGAAACAGTTTTGAGCAAGGAAGAGCCCTTTTACTTGTAAGATTTTTGTTATCTTAGGAGCCACTGAGACAGATGATGGTAAGCAAGCATGCACTGATATTAATAATCACCATGTAAAAAAAACATAGATGGCGTGATAGACAACTGGATGGGGATATGTGCAGGGGAGGACGTCTTTTGTTTGTTTGTTTTTTGAGACGGAGTTTCACTCTTGCTACCCAGGCTGGAGTGTAATAGTGCAATCTCAGCTCACTGCAATCTTGGCCCCCCAGGTTCAAGCGATTCTCCTGCCTCAGCCTCCTGAGTAGCTGGGATTACAGGCATGCACCACCACGCCCAGCAAATTTTGTATTTTTAGTAGAGGCAGGGTTTCTCCATGTTGGTCAGGCTGGTCTTCAACTCCGACCTCAGGTGATCCGCCCGCCTCGGCCTCTCAAAGTGTTGAGATTACAGGCGTGAGCCACAGCACCTGGCTGAGGACCTCTTTATGTGTTAATTCCACTACAATTTTCAGGGAAGGTCCTCTGATGAAAATTGTACAGTGTCTGGACCACAAGAAACAAAGAGCTGTGAAGAATTCTGGAGCAACCCTGGCATCATATTGTACCTTCAGGTTCCATAAGATAACCTACGATCCTTTTACAAATGCCGCTATTAAACCTTTGTAAAATATCATTGATTTTATGTCTTGAAAACAGAAATTTTAACCAGACCATAGCTGTTATTATGATATATAAACTAAAATAACACCTAACAACATTGTAGGAAGAGGTTAGGAGAACCCTTCTCTTTTACCTACCAAAAGGTTCCCTTTCCCCAATAAACTGTAATGTAATGATGCTTCCTTTCATGCTGTGAACGGATGTGTCTGTTTTTAGCATTTGTTAGCATTAAATTTTAGAAAGCTCTTGTAGATGAAAGTGCCACCATCTAAAGGGCATGAGTTATATTTAATCCCCAGCTTATCTAAGTCTTTCAGCAGGAAAGAAAACTAGACATGAAAACTGCCCTGAATGACATTGTCTTCTCTGGTCTTTGTTGATCTCCTGACCTCCAAACCAAAAGGTTAGACAAACAGGCCCAGGATCTAACATTTTTCTATCTGCGAATAACCAGAAGGAGAGGTGACCAGGGAGCAGGTGGAGATGGGGTCTGTGTTAGTAATCGAACCCTTTAACTTACTTATTTGTATAGTACTAGACTTGCGCACTGAAGACTAGCCTCACTTTCAGTGCCTGTGATAAGGGATGCTATCTTTGAGGCAGCCGGAATAGTCATCCCTATGGGCAGCTATTAGTTATTCCCATCCTTCTCATTTTAGCAATGTCCTTGGTTTGTCTGCCACATCTTCTCATTTACATAAATAAAATTAATCAATCCAAACTGAATAGGCTGAGTTGCTTGTCTTTTTCTAGTCCCACCACAGGTGAGAAACCAAGTAGTAAAGGCCGCAACATTCCATACCCCCCAGAGCGTGGGAAGATCTGTGTGGTGCGTGGCACCAAAAAACACTCAGAAAAGTAGTTACATTATACATTATATTGCACAAATCTGCTTCTGTGCACACACACACACACACACACACACACACACGCACAAAAGAACAAACATAGATACATTGTATAATTGATTGGAGATAGAAATAATTGAGGTAGTGATATAGAAAAGGTAAGTGTTACCCATTCCAAGACACATTTGATATAATAACAACAAGTCTTTTAGTTAAATATATTTATGATTGTTGAAGGAACTCTAAAACCTTGGTTTATCTGCTCTTTTCCCACAGACAGCAGTTATTTAAAAAATATTTAAAGATCTGAGTCTAGAATAGGAAAGAAAAACTATATATTTCTTGCCATTTAAGGAAGTTCACCATCTCTTAGATGGTTTATTTAAAGTCAATGCTGTGTTTTTCTATATTGGGTTGATATATAGTGTGTTTGTTAACCTTTTTATACTTGGATGAGAAACTTCAATTTCTTCTGACCTATAACTTCAAAAAATGTTAATTTTACTTCTTTTTATTTGTTTATTTTACATAAAGAATATTATAAAACCAACATGAATTTAAAGATTGGTATCTGCTAAGGAATTAATATTAATAAAATGGGTGCTATGACCCTTGCCCAAATTGGTTTCTCATACGTGTGTGTGTGTGTGTCTGTGTGTGCGTGTGCATTAAAGTAATGAAGTGGAAACTTTTAAAGTCTGATCTCAGATCAAAATTGAGATTAGTTTTCATTTCTGGGTTTAAATTAAAAGTCTGCTAACATTAGAGGGAGTAAGGTAGGAATCAAGCCTTACAAAACAGCCCTTGATTGGCAATTAGCAATTAGAAAATTTCAGAATGTTCAGGAGGTAATTTTGGATAAGTATCTAAGCCCATGGCTGCATGTCTGATCCTTTGCCAAGGTTTTCAAGCACCAGAGTTGCAAAGCTGAGAGAAAAATTTCCCAGTCACAAGTTGCCTCCAGGGATGGTACTGATGTTTGCTCCATTAAGGCACAAAAGATTTCATGGTTCTTTGGATACGTGATCCATTTGGAAGCAAGAGCATACACGTAAGTAGAAGGCAATTAAAAACATAATTGGAATGACTTATTTGGTACCTACATTGTACTTGGTGGCTTTCTCAGGCTGAGAAATAAAGAATTAATACTTACACTTTTCAAATGGTTAAAGATGCTGCATGTCTTACCCTAAGTCATAAATGTCTAAGCAGCATAAGAATCCTTTTATATCTGGTCGCATAGTTCACAAGAAGCCAAGCCTGTAGAAGGAAGGGGCATGGTTCTTTCTTATGGAGACTTTGATTGCAGGGAAAATAAACTAATCAGTTTGCAAAAGGGCTAGATATGCTGAAGAGAACTTGCCAAAGTTGTGCTGCTATACAGCACGACAGCTAATCTATGCCCAGAACTGTATTAGACTTTTAAGATACATAGATGAATAAAGCACACATTTTTGACCCTTTAGAGCTTAGTTTTACATGGGTTGATAGGCTGTTCATATCATCTATTATGAAGAAGCAAATTATATGATATGTTAACAGATGATGGAAAAAATGAACAGGGTATTGAGATCAGGAGTGCAATGTGAGACAGAATGATCAGGCTGGGTGCAGGGGTTCACCCCTGTAATCCCAGCATTTTGGGAGGCCGAGGCAGGTGGATCACCTGAGCTCAGGAGTTCAAGACCAGCTTGGCCAAAATAGTGAAACCGTGTCTCAACCAAAATACAAAAATTAGCTGGGCGTGGTGGTGTGTGCTGTAGTCCCACCTACTCGGGAGACTGAGGCATGAGAATCGCTTGAACCCAGGAGAAGGAGGCTGCAGTGAGCTGAGACTGCACCACTGCACTCCAGCCTGGGTGACAGAGTGAGACTCTGTTTCAAAAAAAAAAAAAAAATCAGCATAGGGCTCATTGGGATACAAACTATTAAGCCACTGTTCAAAGATTGAAAGAGGGGAGTTAGATATAGGGTTGTTGGGTGAAAGATACACTTCAAAGAGGTAGACCAAGAATTATGTTGGTAGTAATCCCAACTTTTTTCCGAGTAAAACATTCACCCCAAATCTATTTCTTTTTAGTTCTTGTAGAGACCATGACCATGATCTTTCTTTTTCTCTTTCTTCTTTTGCCCATTCACTGACCATTTCTAACTCTCTATTCTCCCCACCCTCTTTTTTTCTTTATTCTCATCACTATTATTATCCATCTTTAATTTTTCAAATAACATATGTTTTCATTTGATTTAATGTTTAACTTATAATCTTTTGCTCGTTTGACTCAAGGGCTTCCATAGATAATACCGCACAGAGAAGGACATGTGAGCAGCTTTTTTTTCTCCTTTCAAATTCTAATATATGGTATCTTATTTTTGCTTAAGTGTTATTAAGTCTTGACTCCTAAAACTCATTTCTCTTGTTCAGTGTCCAAGAAGTTGTCTCCTATGGACATATAGAACCTAGCTGTCTTGCCATGTTACATCCAACTGGGTTCATTCAGATCACAGAACAAATGCAGAAAGTCATCATCCTTGCTTTCGTCCATATTAGACCAATTTTTCAATGATCCACCAGGGCCACAGCTTGTGTTGGAGAAGCTGTCTCTTCGAGCTGCAGTTATTATCCCGCCAGACCTTAGGACAATAGTGACTGTGTGCAATCAAGAGATACCTCACCATCCATTATGGGTTTTTCTTACCGCTGTGCACACTTTTGTAAATAGTCCCTTTTTGAAACTCTCTTTGAATGCCAATATTAAGTGAACCATTTGTTTCCAGGTGGGACCCTAACCTATAGAATCATCATCTTTCTCATCATATTCCATAGCAGAGACAGTGTCTATGATACATAATTAGTGCAGGTATAATTGATGCAGATAGAAATATTACTATTAGGCTTATACAGTTTAATTCAATTTTTAGACTCATATTTGTTTCGTACACACTGTGTGACAAATACTAGATTAGGTGCTTCCTTTTCATTGTCATTAGTTCCATACAACAGCCGTGAGAAGTGGGAATTGCCCCATTTCATAGATGAGGAAACTGAGGTTTGAAAAGAACATGTAATTTGTCCACAGAAATAGAGCTAATAATTGTTTGAAATAGAATATTAGCCCAGTTATCCATGACTTCAAAGTCTGTATTCCACCTAAATAAATTTTTGGAGAGAACCTCTTCATCAGTATATTCAAAATAAGTAGATCTCATAAATGACTCAACATATCACAAATGTCACCCAGAAGTTTAGTAGCAATACATTTCTTGTTAACTGATCTTAACAAATTCCAATGAATAAAGATAAAATAAATTTCTAACAGAAGGAATAAATATCAGAAGGCAGGCTAAAAGAAGCACTTTTCTTGAGTATAGCACTACATCAAGTCATTTAAAATTTTAAGTCAGCTTAGATTGCAAAGATGAACTAACGCTACATACATTGTAATCCTGTTAGGAACTGGAAGTTTAGCTGAAACCATGCAGTGTGAGCAACTTTAGAATTCTTAAATCTTTCTCACTGACAATGCAGCTGATGCATCTTGATAGATGACGAGTAGAACTATAGTTAAAATTTTTAAAAAACTGAGGTCAGAACCAAGTTCTGCTTATTTTACTAGCTATTTGATCTTGGGCAAGTCACTTGACCTGCCTTAGTCTGTCTTTGTTAGCATGAAAAATAGATATAATAATGCCTACCTTCTGGAATGTTTAATATGTTAAAAAAAACTAAGTTAAAACATTTTAAATAAAAAGTGTATAGGATGATTAGGTTGAAGAAAATAGGCATTATCAAAAAGGGGTAAGAGGAATACTTGGAGAGAGAATATCACTGTTTTGAAATTTTAAGAATTTACCTTCCCTCACAGAATATTTTATTATTGATTTCTTCATATGTGATCACTTTTTGGGAACTTAATCTCTGAAGCACCAGTGCAATGCTAGTAAATACTTAAACTTGTCTGTGATCAGACAAAAAAGCTTTCTCTCTTAGCTTCCCAGCTAACACAACCCTACTTCCTTTTTTGGGGTGTAGCAGGGAGTAGAAAGAAGGTGAAACTCAATCATAAAACAATAGACATGAAATAGCACATCATTTTTTATTACATTGCTTATCTATGTCCTGATATTCTGACTCCTTTCAAGTAGAATTTGAGCTGACTTATAATAAAAATATTAAAAATAAATTGGAATAATGATGAAAATTGTAAATTTTGAAGTGCGAAAAGATATTAAATTAGAAAAGAGAAGAAATCAAAATATGAGGACTAAGATAATCTTTTTACTAGAAAATGACAATAGCTTCTGAGCTTCTAGCCAGCCTGAACAAAAACGGAAAAATAGAACTCATTATATAAATGTAAAAAAAATATGAAAAAATATTCAAAATAGGCACATTACGTATTTGTGGAACCTTAGGGAAATAGCTTTATTGTTTCTTCTCATTAGAAAAACAATTAGAATTATCGATAATTTATTATTTAATAATTATAAAAGTAATGTGTTTTCATTTCAAAGACTTAAAATATGGAATATTATTAAGAAGAAAATAAAAATACTCATAATCTCGAAGTCCAGAGATACTAAACGTTAATGTGAGCATGTGCTGTACTTTCAAAATTGTTTCTGTGCATACATTTTTATAAAAATTGGATGCAATTATATTCATAATACAGCTTTTGCTTATAACAATATGTCATGAAGAGATTGCATAATGTCAGGAAATAACGTATTCAGTTACTTTAATGATGGTATAACATTTTTGTATGACTATTAAGTGATTAAACAATTCTATGTGTATGTGTGTTTTCATGGACAGAGACAGAGAGACAGAATTTTGTTCCCCATATTTTTTTTCTTTTTAAGACAGTGCTGCAATAAGCGTCCTCGTTTATATCCTATTTCTCTTAGTGTTTCCTTAGAATCCCCTAACAGAGATCACATTTCTGGACAAAGGCTTACAATAGAACTCTTCATTAATCCAAAAAAAAAAAAAAAAAATGAGCGAATGAAAGTTTGTTTTTATTACTTTCATCAATGCCAATTAGTACAAGTATGTACTTGTGTATGCCTGTATATACTTATTTATATTTCCCACTCTCATAGGCAGAGCATGGCTTTTTGGCATTTACTTGCATTTCTTTGCTGGTGAGGATGAATGTCTTTCCACGTGTCTTTTTTATACATTAAACTTTTGTCCATTAATATGCTTAGCCCATTTTTCTAATAATGTCATTTTATTTCCTTAATGATCTTTTAAAAGGTTCTAAATATTAGCAATATTAATCCTTTGCTGTCATATCGGAATCATTCATTACTTTTGTTAGTTCACTTTTTGGTCTTTAATTTGTTGTCTGTACTTACCATTAAGAAACATTACATTTTTAAGTAGCTAGGTCTAGCAGTCTTTCCCTTTGCACATTTTACTTTACTATGAATCTTAAAAATTTCTGCAATATTATGAACATATATGTGCACACATGCATGCGTGTCTGTGTGTATTTCCTTTCTAAATTTTACTCCAGTAGATTTAGAACATTATTTATACTTTCAAATATAAGCATCCCACAAGTTATTTTGGTGAAAATTATAAAGTACCTATAGATGAAAACAAAAGAAATTAATTTTAAAATATTGACCTAAATCTATCTTTACTTTAATTTTTTATTTTTAATTTCTGTGGGTACATAATAGGTATATATATTTATGAGCTACATGAGATATTTTGATACAACCATACAATGCTTAATAATCACATCATGGTAAATGGGGTATCCATCAACTCAAGCATTTTATTCTTTCTTTGTGTTATTACATTTCAATTATGCCTTCCTAACTATTTTAAAATGTGCAGTAAACTATTCATGATCATAGTGCCCCTGTTGTGCTATTAAATACCAGATCATATTCATCCTATCTGATTATATTTTTGTACCCATTAACCATTCCTATTTCTTTCTCTTTTTTTTTTTTTTTTTTTTTTTTTAAGTCATCCTCTGCTTTATTTTAAACTTGTGGATACTATTTTTAAACAAAAAATATTAACACTCTATGCAACATGAGGTTGTGTTGAATAAGGTTATTATTAAACCTATGCTTACCCCCAATTTTTTAATTTATTGAAATCAAAAACATATAGCAAAATCTTCTTTGACATCTTATTAAAAATAAAGAAATTCCTTCCTGTGGCTTAGAATTTCTTTTTTTTTTTTTTTTTTTTTTAATTTATTTATTATTATTATACTTTAAGTTGTAGGGTACATGTGCATAACGTGCAGGTTTGTTACATATGTATACTTGTGCCATGTTGCTGTGCTGCACCCATCAACTCGTCATTTACATCAGGTATAACTCCCAATGCACTCCCTCCCCCCTCCCCCCTCCCCATGATAGGCCCCGGTGTGTGATGTTCCCCTTCCTGAGTCCGAGTGATCTCATTGTTCAGTTCCCACCTATGAGTGAGAACATGCGGTGTTTGGTTTTCTGTTCTTGTGATAGTTTGCTAAGAATGATGGATTCCAGCTGCATCCAAGTCCCTACAAAGGACTCAAACTCATCCTTTTTTATGGCTGCATAGTATTCCATGGTGTATATGTGCCACATTTTCTTAATCCAATCTGTCACTGATGGACATTTGGGTTGATTCCAAGTCTTTGCTATTGTGAATAGTGCTGCAATAAACATACGTGTGCATGTGTCTTTATAGCAGCATAATTTGTAATCCTTTGGGTATATACCCAGTAATGGGATGGCTGGGTCATATGGTACATCTAGTTCTAGATCCTTGAGGAATCGCCATACTGTTTTCCATAATGGTTGAACTAGTTTACATTCCCACCAACAGTGTAAAAGTGTTCCTATTTCTCCACATCCTCTCCAGCACCTGTTGTTTCCTGACTTTTTAATGATTGCCATTCTAACTGGTGTGAGATGGTATCTCATGGTGGTTTTGATTTGCATTTCTCTGATGGCCAGTGATGATGAGCATTTTTTCATGTGTCTGTTGGCTGTATGAATGTCTTCTTTTGAGAAATGTCTGTTCATGTCCTTTGCCCACTTTTTGATGGGGTTGTTTGTTTTTTGCTTGTAAATTTGTTTGAGTTCTTTGTAGGTTCTGGATATTAGCCCTTTGTCAGATGAGTAGATTGCAAAAATTTTCTCCCATTCTGTAGGTTGCCTGTTCACTCTGATGGTAGTTTCTTTTGCTGTGCAGAAGCTCTTTAGTTTAATGAGATCCCATTTGTCAATTTTGGCTTTTGCTGCTGTTGCTTTTGGTGTTTTAGACATGAAATCTTTGCCCATGCCTATGTCCTGAATGGTACTACCTAGGTGTTCCTCTAGGATTTTTATGGTATTAGGTCTAACATTTAAGTCTCTAATCCATCTTGAATTAATTTTCGTATAAGGAGTAAGGAAAGGATCCAGTTTCAGCTTTCTACTTATGGCTAGCCAATTTTCCCAGCACCATTTATTAAATAGGGAATCCTTTCCCCATTTCTTGTTTCTCTCAGGTTTGTCAAAGATCAAATGGCTGTAGATGTGTGGTATTATTTCTGAGGACTCTGTTCTGTTCCATTGGTCTATATCTCTGTTTTGGTACCAGTACCATGCTGTTTTGGTTACTGTAGCCTTGTAGTATAGTTTGAAGTCAGGTAGCGTGATGCCTCCAGCTTTGTTCTTTTGGCTTAGGATTGTTTTGGAGATGCGGGCTCTTTTTTGGTTCCATATGAACTTTAAAGCAGTTTTTTCCAATTCTGTGAAGAAACTCATTGGTAGCTTGATGGGGATGGCATTGAATCTATAAATTACCTTGGGCAGTATGGCCATTTTCACAATATTGATTCTTCCTATCCATGAGCATGGTATGTTCTTCCATTTGTTTGTGTCCTCTTTGATTTCACTGAGCAGTGGTTTGTAGTTCTCCTTGAAGAGGTCCTTTACATCCCTTGTAAGTTGGATTCCTAGGTATTTGATTCTCTTTGAAGCAATTGTGAATGGAAGTTCATTCCTGATTTGGCTCTCTGTTTGTCTGTTACTGGTGTATAAGAATGCTTGTGATTTTTGCACATTAATTTTGTATCCTGAGACTTTGCTGAAGTTGCTTATCAGCTTAAGGAGATTTTGGGCTGAGACAATGGGGTTTTCTAAATATACAATCATGTCATCTGCAAACAGGGACAATTTGACTTCTTCTTTTCCTAACTGAATACCCTTGATTTCTTTCTCTTGCCTGATTGCCCTAGCCAGAACTTCCAACACTATGTTGAATAGGAGTGGTGAGAGAGGGCATCCCTGTCTTGTGCCAGTTTTCAAAGGGAATTTTTCCAGTTTTTGCCCGTTCAGTATGATATTGGCTGTGGGTTTGTCATAAATAGCTCTTATTATTTTGAGGTACGTTCCATCAATACCGAATTTATTGAGCGTTTTTAGCATGAAGGGCTGTTGAATTTTGTCAAAAGCCTTTTCTGCATCAATTGAGATAATCATGTGGTTCTTGTCTTTGGTTCTGTTTATATGCTGGATTATGTTTATTGATTTGCGAATGTTGAACCAGCCTTGCATCCCAGGGATGAAGCCCACTTGATCATGGTGGATAAGCTTTTTGATGTGTTGCTGAATCCGGTTTGCCAGTATTTTATTGAGGATTTTTGCATCGATGTTCATCAGGGATATTGGTCTAAAATTCTCTTTTTTTGTTGTGTCTCTGCCAGGCTTTGGTATCAGGATGATGTTGGCCTCATAAAATGAGTTAGGGAGGATTCCCTCTTTTTCTATTGATTGGAATAGTTTCAGAAGGAATGGTACCAACTCCTCTTTGTACCTCTGGTAGAATTCAGCTGTGAATCCATCTGGTCCTGGACTTTTTTTCGTTGGTAGGTTATTAATTGTTGCCTCAATTTCAGAGCCTGCTATTGGTCTATTCAGGGATTCAACTTCTTCCTGGTTTAGTCTTGGAAGAGTGTAAGTGTCCAGGAAATTATCCATTTCTTCTAGATTTTCCAGTTTATTTGCGTAGAGGTGTTTATAGTATTCTCTGATGGTAGTTTGTATTTCTGTGGGGTCGGTGGTGATATCCCCTTGATCATTTTTAATTGCGTCGATTTGATTCTTCTCTCTTTTCTTCTTTATTAGTCTGGCTAGTGGTCTGTCAATTTTGTTGATCTTTTCAAAAAACCAACTCCTGGATTCATTGATTTTTTGGAGGGTTTTTTGTGTTTCTATCTCCTTCAGTTCTGCTCTGATCTTAGTTATTTCTTGCCTTCTGCTAGCTTTCGAATGTGTTTGCTCTTGCTTCTCTAGTTCTTTTAATTGCGATGTTAGAGTGTCAATTTTACATCTTTCCTGCTTTCTCTTGTGGGCATTTAGTGCTATAAATTTCCCTCTACACACTGCTTTAAATGTGTCCCAGAGATTCTGGTATGTTGTATCTTTGTTCTCATTGGTTTCAAAGAACATCTTTATTTCTGCCTTCATTTCGTTATGTACCCAGTAGTCATTCAGGAGCAGGTTGTTCAGTTTCCATGTAGTTGAGCGGTTTTGATTGAGTTTCTTAGTCCTGAGTTCTAGTTTGATTGCACTGTGGTCTGAGAGACAGTTTGTTATAATTTCTGTTCTTGTACATTTGCTGAGGAGTGCTTTACTTCCAATTACGTGGTCAATTTTGGAGTAAGTATGATGTGGTGCTGAGAAGAATGTATATTCTGTTGATTTGGGGTGGAGAGTTCTATAGATGTCTATTAGGTCTGCTTGCTGCAGAGATGAGTTCAATTCCTGGATATCCTTGTTAACTTTCTGTCTCGTTGATCTGTCTAATGTTGACAGTGGAGTGTTGAAGTCTCCCATTCTATTTCTTTCTCTTTCCTGTCTTCCCCTTCCCAGCCTCTGGTAACCATCATTCTCCTCTCTATCTCCATGAGTTCAATTGTTTTAATTTTTAGTTTCCACAAATAAGTGAGAACATGGGAAGTTTGTCTTTCTGTTTATGGCTTATTTTACAACATAATAAACTCCATTTACATCCTTGTTGTTGCAAAACACAGAATCTCATTTTGTATGGCTAAATAGTACTCCATTGTGTACAGGGACCACATTTTCTTCATCCCTTTGTCTACTGGAGGATACTTAGGTTGCTTCCAAATCTTGGCTATTCTAAATAATGCTTCACTAAATATGGGAGTGCAGATATCTCTTTGATATACTGATTTCCTTTCTTATTTTTAAACAACATATTCTTTCCCCAGTAATTTGAAATGATATATTTATCATATATATTTTTTTTCTTTTGAGACAGAGTTTCGCTCTTGTCTCCCAGGCTGGAGTGCAGTGGCATGACTTTGGCTCACTGCAACATCTGCCTCTCAGGTTCAACCGATTCTCCTGCCTCAGCGTCCCGAGTAGCTGGGATTACAGACGCGCACCACCACGGCTAATTTTTTGTATGTTTAGTAGAGACGGGGTTTCGCTGTACTGGGCAGGCTGGTCTCCAATGTCTCAGACCTCAGGTGATCCGCCCACCTCCGCCTCCCAAACTGCTGGGATTACAGGCATGAGCCCCCACGCCTGGCCTTATTTATCATATTCTAAGTGCTTCTTTTTAGTTTAATGTTTCTGAATTTTACAATCTGTTCTTTCCTATATATTAATACCACACTGCTATGATTAATGTACCTTTGTAATATAACTTAGCATTTTCTAAGGTAAATACTGATTACTTGTTTTCTTTTAAAAATAGTATCTGTTCTCCAGAGATTGTACTTCCTGGTAAAATTTAGAATTATTTTGTCAAACTGTAAATAAATAGCAAAAATCCACTAAGAATTTGACTTAAAATTTTTCATTTAATTATGTATCCTATCACCAATGAATTGAAATGCCAGTTTTACCACACACAAAGTTCCTATCTCTGATAGTTCTGCTTAAAATTGTTGATTAATTTGGGAGAGAATCCGAGAACACAGAATATTTCTCAAGTTAATCCAATTTTCTTTATGTCCATGAGTAAAGTTTAATATTTCCTTCATACAGGTCTTCCAAATTATTATTTGCTTTTCCATATTAAATGTATTCATATCTTGCTACTGCATTTCGAGCTTTCCTTTTTATTCCATTTTAAATTATTCACTGCTGATGTATAGACAGCCTTATGGATTTATCTATATATTCTATTGGCTTCCTTCATGGCTTAGATCCCACACACACACTTGCACACAAACACATAATTATTTATTTTTCATTCATATATGTCTCTTTGATGTGCTAGGGAGACAATCACATCCACTATCATTCATGCTTGTTTTACTTTTTTCCCAATACTTAATACTCACGTAGACATGAATTTCCAACAATGTTGAGTATTAGTTGTCAAATCAGCCTTCTTTTTCTTCTTTCTGTCTTCAGTGCAGCACATTTTCACCATTTCACCTTGTAAAAGGATACTTGCTATTGTTCTCCTATGGACAAACTTAACTGTCCTTGGTTTATCAATACTTGAAAAAAGGTATAGATATTAGATCTTACAAAAGCTTTTCAGCTTCTATCTGGCTGGACTTACAACGTTCAACCAGAGGTAGTATTCGTCTCCCATAGAAAGCATTTGAATGTGGTGTGAAAGAGGGAAGTGGTGTTTTTGGTTGTTCCAGTAACTGGTGACTATCACAGGAATTTACTGGAAAGTGGCAGAAATACCAATGGTTCTTCGCATGCATAGCAATATCATGTTCAACTGCAATCAGTGTCCCTGATGAGAAATACTGATCCAGTTTATGTTTCTTTTTCTACTATAATACATTAACATTATGAGCTACATTAATAAATTTCATGCTTTCAGAAGAAATTGCATTCCCTTATGACACTGTAATTGATCATGACTTGCTGGATTAGATTTGGTAATATTTTATTTCACGTTTTTACGTCTATATTTATAAAAGTGATTGAGCTAGATTTTTACGAGATCCTTTCATACACACACACAAACACACACACACACACACAAACACACATTAGCTTCCTCATAGTATTATGAAAAACTCATATGTAAAGTTTTTTTTGTCTTTTTCTATATTCTCTGTTGATTATTTTTTTCTTGCATTTTTTTCTTTACTTCTAGTTTTATCAATCATGTCTTACCCTCACTTCCTTATTCAACTGAAAGATATAAATCCTAGATTTAGTCTGCTAATGGTTTAATTATATATTTGAATTTAAATTTCTGTATCAAGATAAAAAATTTTTAAAAAGTTTCATGGAGTTAAATTTTAGAATTTCTTCCTTCTGGTATTTTGCTTATCTTTCTTTGGAGAGTCGAATCTCATTTGGAAAATGTTAATGAAAAGGGAAGTAAGGAGACTGTGTGAATGGAGGCAGAGCTGAGAAAAACCCTTGGGAAGTCTCGCCTGAGTTTCGTGAATGGTGGTTGTTAGGGAAGTGAGCTTCTAATTCCCTTTTCTCTACTCTCATCCCATGCCTCTACACATGTCTTTATCAAGTCCCTCTTTGTTTCCAATAGTGGTAGAATGGTTTCTTTCTCACATGGATTGGATACTTTTAAGAGATTTAAAAAGGAAGACAGGTTTGCATAGATTTCTTCCCATATTTTATTTCATATCAAATTCTATAAGGAATTGATCACACAGCTCCTAAGGAGAGCATAAGGTAAAATTGCACACAGTGTTTTAGTTAGAAAATATTAATCATCGAGACCATCCTGGCGAACACGGTGAAACCCCGTCTCTACTAAAAAATACAAAAAACTAGCCGGGCGAGGCGACGGGCGCCTGTAGTCCCAGCTACTCGGGAGGCTGAGGCAGGAGAATGGTGTGAACCCAGGAGGCGGAGCTTGCAGTGAGCCGAGATCCGGCCACTGCACTCCAGCCCGGGCGACAGAGCGAGACTCCGTCTCAAAAAAAAAAAAAAAAAAAAGAAAAAAAGAAAATATTAATCTTTATATTTTCATCTCTTAGTCTTTTAAGTAATAAAAATGCATCAAAATGTTTAAAACTTTAAATATAGTAAAAGTTATAGTAAGTAAGACATATTGCCAACTTAGACTCATGCATTGAATTTCCTGAATTATAGTTAATAGTTTCATATTATAAACTCTTGGTAAAAGTAATAAATACGTGGCAGATACACACAAGCATATTTGTGTTACATAACAGTAGTGCACACTTCTATTTTTTGGTTTTTCAATAAAATCCACCTCATTCTTATTGCCGTCTATAGAATATGCTGTCATTGTAGTTTTAGCATAAGGTAGTTAAACATTCTCTACTGTGGGTAAATATTAAGCTAATTTTATTTTATTTTTTCTATTAAAAATATTAGTGGGCTGGGCGCGGTGGCTCAAGCCTGTAATCCCAGCACTTTGGGAGGCCGAGACGGGTGGATCAGGAGGTCAGGAGATCGAGACCATCCTGGCTAACAGGGTGAAACCCCATCTCTGCTAAAATATACAAAAAAAAAAAAAAACAAAAAAAAAACTAGCCGGGCAAGGTGGTGGGCGCCTGTAGTCCCAGCTACTCGGGAGGCTGAGGCAGGAGAATGGTGTGAACCTGGGAGGCGGAGCTTGCAGTGAGCTGAGATCCTGCCACTGCACTCCAGCCTGGGCGACAGAGCGAGACTCCGTCTCAAAGAAAAAAAAAAAATTACTGTGTCAGGCAACTTTCTATAATTAACTTGAGATGCTTTGGTTAAATTCTTCTGTTCAAATTGTTGTTGAAGGTTATACCTATTTATGATAGTGAATATTGCTTAACTGCTCTCAAAAAACTGTCAAATATTTTATGTATTGACTATTGTATCCCTGGTACCTACTATAATTGTTGGGACACAGGGATACTTACAGTAATCACATTCATAGGAA
The DNA here is from genome assembly GCF_049350105.2 of Macaca mulatta. Taxonomy (NCBI): domain Eukaryota; kingdom Metazoa; phylum Chordata; class Mammalia; order Primates; family Cercopithecidae; genus Macaca; species Macaca mulatta. Next base: position 13,860,323 of record NC_133417.1, read on the forward strand.
GTAGAAGGGTAGTTGCTAGGGGATAGGAGTCAGGGAATGGGGAGCTCTTGTTTAATGATAAAGAGTTTCAGTTTTACAAGGTGAAAAGGGTTATGGAGATACATGGCAATGATGATTTCACAACATCATGAATCTATTTAATACTTCTGAACTGCACATTTAAAATGATCAAGATGACACAGCTTACCTTATTTGTAACTTACCACAATTTTAAAAATTAATAAAAAAATATATGCAAGACAGAAAATTATGTGGGAATTCTAATAAAGAGAAAACTAATTCTGATTGGTTATGAGAGAAGGGTTCATATTTCAACATATATGATGGTAACCTCTGAATCTTACTGCCCTGGTGTTCTGCTTCATACAAATGCTTGGAAATATAGTTGTCATTTCAAATGTTATTGAATGAATGGGTGACTGAATGAGTAAATTATTTTCTGTATGTATATGTTCATTGGTCAGACTGGAATTCAAAAGAAAGAGACTGTATCTGCCACCTCAAAAAGGATAGTTGCATACATTGGTAGACAGCAGTGGGCCAGATGTATTCCAAAGGGAATCTGGTTTGGCCAGTAACTGTTTTTTAAAAAGTGAAGAATATTTGAAAGGAAAATCTAAGACTTCCATTAGTTAGCTGCTTCCTACACTTGACACACATGAAGGTAGATATGTCTAGATTAATCTATGTTATCTATCTACCTAGCTACTGTCTTCTGTCTGTCTAGCTATCTAAGTTTATAATTTCTGATGTACATAATAGCTACTTAACAAATAAATAAATTGGATGAATAATTTTTTTAAAAAAAAGCTAGGGGGTAAAAATTTAAAAAGAATATTTGCCTAGTCTGATAGTGTCATCTTACAAATTACTTACTAACTGCAAAGGGAGAAAGAGAAACTTTACAGAAGTTAAACCTGACAGAAGCCATCTGACCAAGGTAATCAAAGTTAAGATCAACAATATTCTTTAAGTCAGCATTGCAATGTGCCTCCTCATGAAATGCAATGAGAAAAACCAACAGCAAGTCTGTGATATTCCTGCCAAAATTTATACCCATAGTCTAATGTCAAGAAAATATCAGAAAAACTCCAAGTGGGAATTTTTAAAAAATAAAAGTGTCTTGTATCTATCAAAAATGTCAATATCCTGGATATATAAAATATGTTACACATATACCATGGAATACTATGCAGCCATAAAAAGGAACAAGATCATGTCCTTTGCAAGGACATGGATGGAGCTGGATGCTATTATCCCCAGCAAACTAACATAGGAACAGAAAACCAAACACCGCATTTTCTCACTTGTAAGTGGGAGCTGAACTATGAGAACACATGGACACAGGGAGGAGAACAACACACACTGGGTCCTGTTGGGGGGTCAGAGAAAGGGAGAACATCAGGATAAATAGCTCATGCATGTGGGGCTTAATAACTAGGTGATGGGTTGATAGGTGCAGCAAACCACCATGGCACACGTTTACCTGTGTAACAAACCTGCACATCCTGCACGAGTATCCCAGAACTTAAAATAAAATAAAATAAAATTTAAAAAGTCAATGTCAAAATAGTCAAAAACAGACTGAGAAATTCTCTAGATTGAAAGATCCTGAAGAGACATGACAATTAAGTGTAACACAGTAATTGGGATTGCCTTGGCTTATAACACACAATATTCGGACAGTTGATGAATTTCAAATAAAATCTGCAGGTTAGATAATGCTCTTCTGTCAGTGCTTACTTCTGGATTTTAATAGTGTTCTATTTTAATGTAAGAGGATGAATGCCCTAATTTTAGGAAATATACTCCTAAGTATTTAGGAGTAAAATAGAATTATATTTGCAACTTAGTCTCATAAGTAAAAAAGAGAGATAGATAGATGATTAGATAGATATATAGATGGATAGATAGACAAATAGATGATAGAAGGTAGTAGATAGATTATATAGATTAATGTAGACATAGCTACCTATATATTCACATATCGATCTAACTATCTGAAAGAGGGGACCATGATACAGCAAATATAGAAATACATTAACTTTAACATTTGGGGAATTTGGGTGAAGGATATATGATAATTCTTTCTAATAGTCTTGGAACTTTTATTTAAATCTGAACATTTGTCAAAGGCAATCTAAAAACAGATAGAAGCAAAACGGCATTTGTTTCATGATGCATCTTTCATAATTTTGTCTCCCTGTTATCTGAAGATTCTCTAACTCCTACTATATACTGCATGTGAAACACCACAAGAACCAGTGGGGAAAATGACCGTTCCACACCCCTCCAAGGACTTTAATCCCAGGAAGTAAATTATTTTCTGTATATATATGTTCATTGGTCAGATTGGAATTCAAAAGAAATTCCAGCCAGTCAGCAACTTTGCATATTAGGGCAAATCCTGTAGTATAAAAGTATTGTGGCATGTTTTTAGCAATCTGACTGCTGATGCTTTGTACATGTTGATACCCAGTTTTGAGGGAACTACCCTATTTGGAGAGAACTAACTGAAATCTAATGATTTTCATTTGCATAGACTGTTATAGGTTCTAGCGCACTTGAGTTATATCTGGACACATCTGAGGAATCACATTTGCAATGACTGAATTGCCTTTAGGTGACTTCTTGATACTCTGCTTTAGGATGTTCATGGCTTTGGCTGACCTTCCAGGGAAGCAGCCCCTGGCAGAGGTATGAGAGGCTACATGGAAGAGTGAAAAAAGGAATTGTCAAGGAATGGGAAAATGTGTCTTTGGTTTTGCCAGGAGTTTTAGCTCCAGGGCTAGATATAGGCAGGAAAACAAACAAACAAACAAACTTTGAAGGTAATCATAGAGGAGAATGAACATATGTGAGAGTCTACAAGTAAAGGGAAGAAACTTTCACATTAAGGATGGATTCCCGGAAACAGCTAGTCAAAAACACAAAACCAAAAAAAAAAAAAAAAAAAAGATTCTGTGGTTCCAGAGCTACAATGTAGTAACATAACCTGGACTGGAAAAAATCATTTCAGCAAAATGTTCAATGCACCTACCAACCTACCAAACTTTCATGAGGACATTTTGTGAGTTCATTCAAGAGACCTCAAAAGGCAGACTTATCAACCTTGCTGGTGGTTTGGATTTCCCCACTCTCTGGGCATAGTTGCCTAGACTGGCAAGGGGCAGTGGACCATTGAGAGTTCATATGAGTTTATGAACTCACGAGCTCATGAGTTCATACGAGAATTTGGAGTTGAAACTAAGAGAATTTGGACTTGGCTTTTTGGATGGAGATGTAAACATTGAAGCTGTGAGCAAACTTATTCCAGTATGTCTATGAGTCTTCCAGTGACACCCTCTTCATAAACAATAACAAACAACTAACAACAAAAGGCACTGAAAAGATAGTGGCAAGTTCATCTCTTCTCTTTGGTCTGTTCTTTTCCTTCAGTAGAAGGGTTATAATGGATTTTGGAGTGACCGAAAGGCTATAGGAACAAAGAGGGAATCATGATTTATACTTGGAAGTTATCTATTATAGGAAGATTAAATATTCAGCCATATGTTTTCCAGTATCATCCCAAAACTGGAGAAACAATGGGGCACTTTCTGATTTTTTTAATCTATAAATTATACTATAATTTGGCTGTTTTTAATTAATATTTATAGGTCCATCATCCTCAGGGAGAAAGCTATATAAGACAGATAAACCAAACTATTGTCAGTTCCAATAATTGATTACAGTATGGAGAACAACAACAATAAAACACATCTAAAGTTCAGAAGAAGATGGGACATAGGACATTAGGGGAAAATGTACAAATGAAAGTGAAAGCATTCAAGACAATTGCCTCGCATAACAGGGATTGTTTAATCTTCATTTTTGTTGGGTGTTAGTGATAAAGTAGGGAGATATTTCAATCTTCTTTGAATGTACAAATCTTAAGTAAATTATTGCTAATTTGAGGACAACATATTTAATTTTTCTAGTACATTAGCAAAGGCCCACATACCACTCTTCAGGTTTGTGCTAATTTTCTTTCTTTTTTAACTTTTCAAATTTCTTCCACACGGAACGCAATGACCTGAGTGGAGATACTACATAGGGAAGATCTGCCTCAAAAATACTTGCTACAATGCTTTAAATGGAAAGAAAGAAAATATTGAAAAGACGGATTTGCTGGAGTCACTCTCAAGAAAGCAATCACAGGCAAAGCTGAAGATGACAGAATCAAAATGTAATCTAAACTATCCAAAGCATAGTTATTCATTTTTGTGCAATTGGTTTACATTATTGTTTAAGACAGTGATACAGAAGAAACAAAGGTTTGCTACTTTGGATAGAAAATACTAAGATGCTTTTAATACCCACTGGCTTCAATTAGTAATTGATACATATTTCACAGGGTTTATTTGAGGCAAAGTTTTAAGAAGATCCAAATTTGTTTGAGCTCCTTCTACCTCAGTATTTGGCATTTCTCCTCCCATGGATTAATATATTTTCCAACATTAAATAATTAGTGAATGAATTACCTTCACCATCCTCTCATGAGATGCTTCACATTTTGGAAAGAAACATGTATTTCAGGTTTCCCTGTCCACACTTCTCATCAAAGTAAACTCACTACAAGCCCTAACTCATGAATACATGTGTGTGTGTGTTTATGTATATAATGTGTATTGTGTGTGTGTAATGTATATCGTGTATATGATAATGATCATATAGATTAATTTAGCTGGTTTGCTACCCAACCTTGGTAGGAAATTAACCTTCTAATGAGAGATTTGCAAGAGAAAAGATTTCATATCAAGGGAGCAAATCTGATAAAACTTATTTTAGGAACTCTCAGCAGAATTTTTTTGTGACTTGCAGCCCAATTCCTTTTTAGGGGATCAAGGCAATCCTGTTAAAAAGTTGTCTGAATCTGCCGGCTTTGGACATGCCCCTGAAGAGTAAGAATGAATATGACATGTTGATTCTTGAAGTGGCCAAATAAATCACCCGACGGTGAAGTTCTACCATGGATGAGGATGGTAGTGAGAGGAAAGCAGCAGGGAATGCAGAGACAGGATCCTAGGGAAGAAGACAAAGGCCTGGACATGGAGAAGGAGATCAAAGTGTGGCTCTGGGTACAAAGTGAGAGTGAGTGTGCAGGAAGTGAGCAAGGTCAGCAGAACTAGGAAAAGCAAAAGGTCAAGAAAACCAGCATTTGGAGACAGATAATGATGTCACCTTTGGACCAAGGGAGATTGAAGGTTCTGTAAGGCACAAAGTAAATATTCCTGGTTAGTAATCCAGGTTCTTGGTAATTGATATTAAGCTTGTCATGTGCTGTGGCTCATGCCAAGTCCATCCATATAAAGGCAATCATGTTAGAATAAGAAAGACAGAGAACTTTCAGAGTCAGTTTCTGAGATATAGCAGGCCCTGAGAGGCTTATCTAAACTTCAGAAACGGAGGCAAAATTTTGGCCATGATATTCGTAAAATTGAAGAGAAACAGTATTTCATAATATAGTCAAGCAAAAAAACAAAACCAAGACAACGTAAAACCCCACGGTCATTTGTACTGAAGGTGAGTGGGGAGCTCACTGGTGGTCTCCAGAATTTGGCAAATGCTGTTTCCTCTTCCTGGAATGCCCCTACCCCAGCTTGGCTTAGGTAGTGTGAACCTCCTGACTTTAACAAACGCTTGATAAGAATGACTTGTGTGTGTGTGTGTGTGTGTGTTTTTTGTTTTTTGTTTTTGTTTTTGAGACAGTCTAGCTCTGTCACCCAGGCTGGCTGGCATGATCTTGGCTGACTGCAACCTCCGTCTCCCAGGCTCAAGCGATTCTCCTGCCTCAGTCTCCTGAGTAGCTGGGACTACAGGTACGCACCACCGCATCCTGCTAACTTTTTTGTATTTTTAGTAGAGCCAGGGTTTCACCATGTTGGTAAGACTGATCTCGAACTCCTGACCTCAAATGATCCTGCCCGTCTTGGTCTCCCAAAATGCTGGGATTACATGTGAGCCACCGTGCCTGGCCTGATTTCTTTCTTCCCTGAAATATTGCTAATTATTTCCCATAGTTTTTTACAACTGTACTTAGTGGTATACATAGCAGAATGTGAACATATTTAATTAAATGAAACTTCTGTTGGTTTTTAGTGCTGCTGTAACAAATTACCACAAATGTAGTGCCTTAAAGCAACACAAGATATATTATCTTACAGTACTGGAGACCAAATGTCTAAAATGGATCATACTGGGCTGAAATCAACTTTGTCAGCAGGGTGTCATTTCTTGCTGGAATCTCTAGGAGAGAATCGAAACTGGCTTCTTCTAGCTCCTGGAGGTTGCCCACTTTCCTTGCCTGTGCCCCTCCCATCTCAAGGCCAGCAAGGGGTAGAAGAGGGTTTTTTTTTTTTTTTCCCCCCCCACACGGCATTGCTTGAACACAGATTGTTCCTTCCCCTTTTTCTGTCTTTTTTTAAAGAAAACTTTTATTTTCCATTCAGGGGTACATGTGCAGGTTTGTTACATAGGTAAATGTGTGTCATGGTGCTTTGTTATGCTGATTATTTCATGACTCATGTATGAAACATAGTACCCATTAGCTGATTTTCCTGATCCTCTCCCTCCTGTCATCCTCCACCCTCTGATAGGCCCCAGGGTGTATTGTTCCAAGCTATGTGTCCCTGTATTCTCATCATTTAGCTCCCACTTACAAGTCAAAATATACAGTATTTGGTTGTCTGCTCCTGTGTTAGTTTGCTAAGGATAATTGCCTCTAGCTCTATCCATGTCCCTGCAAAGGGTATATGATCCCATTCTTTTTATGGCTGCGTGGTATTCCATGGTGTATATGTGCCACATTTTATTTATTCAGTCTATCCCTGATAAGCATGTAGATTGAGTTCATGTCTTTGTTATTGTGAATAGCACTGCAGCGAACATATGTGTGCAAGTGTCTTTAAAATAGACCAGTTTATATACCTTTAAAATACCTTTGTCATTACATTGGGCACACCTAGATAATCTAGGCTATTCTCTTTATTTTGAGATCAGCAGATTAGCAATCATAACTTTGTCTGCAACTTTCATCCCTCCAACCCCAAATAACATAATATATTCACCATTTCCAGGGATAAGGATATAGGCATCTTTGAGGTGACATCATTCTTCCTACAACAAACCTCAAATTTCTAATACGCCAAAATCTGCCAAACAAACAAACAAAAAACAAATACAATATATAGTGTATATTTTCATATATATGTATATTCACATACACAGAAAGAAATACAGAAATATATCCCTTTGCAAAAAGACAACTAACTGAACATATTCTGCCTAAGTACAGAAGTATTTAGAGGTGTTGAACATTTAATTTCATCAGAGTATACTTAAAATCAGCCACTATAAATAAACCTCTGCCTAAGTGAAAATTGATTCAGTCATCAGTTTAAGAGCTCTAAGCTGAAATTTTCACTGAAGCGTAGAAGAGCTTCATTGCCTGAGATGCTGTGTTTATGAGAGCATCCTGCATCTAATGGATCACGTTTCCCAGTCCTAAGCAGGAGTTAAGATTAAGTACACAGACACCCCCAGCTAGACTTGTTAGAATTACATATCTAAAATACATAATGTGTAATATAGCTCTAATTATAGATATGTAATGTGTAATATATCTCTACAACGTTGTCTCTTTGGAAAAATAAAGACCAGGATGTGGCTGAGTGAAAGACTAGCCTCTGGGCAGCCATGATTCTCTCGAATGTGCTCAGCTGCCAGCGACCGGCTGCAGTTAAACTCACCTCATCCATTTAACTTCTCGTGTCAAAATTTACCTGATGCCTGTGATGTGACACACTGGGGCCCTAGTGCTGGTGCTATAGGTTCCATTTAGAATGACTTAAGGGCAACAGTCTTGTTGACAGAAGCGCTACAAGATTTGTCTTGAAACTTTGTTTTATTAAAAGCATGTTATTTGAATTTCGACTGTATGGATTAGAATGACTTTGGAAGGGGCTGTGGGGGATGATGGGGGACTATGGCCCTCTCATTCCTGGGCCCCTGTTTCAAGAGGAGCCGACGTAATCACCAGCGGAGTAACAGGTTCCATGAAACATGAATGCATCTTATACTAAAATGCTGTGATTTCTTTCCTTAATGCATTTGTTCCAATTTAGGAACTGAGGAAAAAATAATCTCAAAGTAAAAAGCAAGTAATAAAGGAAGAAAGAAAAAAGAAGAAAAAGGTAGGACTAGGACTACTTTTTTTTGCATCTGAGTCACGGAGGAGTTTTGGAGTCTGAAGGCTCAGGCCTTCAACACTTGTGACTGGCTCATGGAAACACTCAGTAGACAGTGAATATTGTTCATCTTCCCAGCATTACATTCAATGTTTTCAAATTTATATAGATCTTGCTCTGTTCCAAACTTCTTACCTGAAGGAATCTCCTCACTTTCCTAGTTCAAATTTTCTTTTTGTGCTTATAATAAAATGTTTTTAAAGAATACAATATTTTCTGTTTTGCATCCCGGAAAAATGAGTATACATTTAAAATGGGTCGGATTTTACATTTGATTCAATGAAAAGGAACCATTGCAAATGTATTTTAAGAATTGAGTGTCTGAGGGTAATTATCTTTTATTAACATATGTCCTCCCCTTTTCTGTAAATATAAAATATACATTTTTTTCTTTAAAGCTTTCAAACATATCAGAAGAACTCAAAATGGCTTAAAGTGCTTAGAAAAATGTCATCTGATAATATTATATAAATGAACTCAAACTACTTAGCTAATTTTTTTCTTTAAATTACCTATAATGTTAAAAAGTTAAGTGAAAATACGTTTGCAAAGGCGCTTGAAGGTTCAATGGATTGTAGATGTTTTGAAATTCAGCAGCAGTTGGTTAATATGTTCAGATCTGTCCACTTGCACCCAACTGGTGAGCTGTACCTGGAATCTCAACCAGATCTTTCATCTTCAGAGTCCAAAGTAACTTTCATGTGTAAATTCATTAAGCATCACTCCAATGTCCTTCAGTACTTTTTCTGAAATGTCAGGAGAGAGGAGAAATAGCATAGTAAGGCTGTGTTACTTGATACAGAATATCCTGAGTTTGGAACAACCACCACCACCTACAAAAAATCTCAGAAGCTTGCCAAAGGACTTGTTTCCAAGAACAACTGTAGGGGAAAGGCAGAAAAGCTAACATCTATTGAACATAACCAATGTAACCAAAGCTTTAACACATTACCTATTTAATCCTAGCAAAAAATAATGATCATTATCCCTAGGTTACAGATAAAGAATTTGAGTCTACAGAGATGATATAACTTGCTCAAAGTCAAAGTTAGGAGATGATGAAGGCAAGGTTAAGTATGAGTTATTTCCGCACACCCAATGAGCACTCTGAATTATATGGCATCACACTACCTACAGGGAAGGTATAAAAGCTAGACTTCTGAGCCATCTGTTTCTTTCTTCTTCGAAATATTCTTGTCTCGATGATATCCTAAATTTACTCTCAATGTTCTTTTCTTACAATCATAGGCCAGGATTCTGTCCTATATGTCTGATTGAAACTGGAGCCCAGGATATAATTTAACGTCATCATGTTTTAATGTGTATTTGAGAAGAAGTGAAGAAATTCATTGCTAATTAAGCACTTTTCTGCATTAGACAATCAGTGAAGGAGGAATTTTAAGGGAAAAGTTTTCTTGCTTCTTTTAAATAACTTTATTTCTAACTTGTATTGAGTGAATCCTTAGCATGGATATTTCTTAACAACAACCCAACAAAAATTACATTTTAATCTCTAAAGATTTGGATAATTGATACCACAATTAAACTGAATATTAAAAAACTCATGTATCCTAATGTGTCACTTCAAGAATGTTTAAAGAATATGGAATTGCTATATCCATATTATTTCAGAAATCTCTGGTCACCTATAACCTGGCATTGAATCAGACTAAGTAAAATGTTTTAGAATTCATATTATCATAGTTTAGAGCAATCATTCTTATGTCTAATGCCAACCCTAGATAATTAAGGAATATTTGAACATACGGGATCATGTTAAACATATTTAATGTAGTTAATGAGAAAATTTATATTATTATGTTTTAGTTGGTTTATATAAATAATTAACTTTTAGAAGTACATATGTTTTAGGCCTCTATAAAATGTTTTGGTTATTCTACATGGATGAATACATCTATACTGCTTAACATCTTTAAATAACTCCCTTGTGAATTTCAGTTTGAACAGGAGAATCTGGACCAAATGATGTTTTATATACTTTTCAATTCTTAAATATATGTTGGAATTATCACTATACTTTGAAAATTACTTATTAAAGGACAAGTCCACTTATTTATTCAACAATTATACCACATACTCAGCACCTGCTCTATACCAGGCACTGTTCCAGATAATTGATTGCTCAGTGGTGAATCAACTGTAACGGATGGAATGGAAGTATGGAGGCAATTAATATGCAAGCAAGAGATAAAGGCAGCCTACACAAAGAGACTCTATTTATAATATAAACATAATTTATACATATATATTTAAATATTCATATAAACATCAATATGGTAATATACCATGTAAATATTTATATATATACATATTATTTTTTAAAAGAAGTCTTAAGAACTTTCTGATGGATTGCAAATATAGTAGCCAAGAAAATGCGGAGTTAAAGGTGTTGTTAAGATTCTTTTTAGGTATGATCAAAACAGGAAGATAATTTGCCACTTACTTAAATGGCAGATGACTTAATAAGAAACTAGTTTGTGGGAGACAAAAGAAGTGTGGTTAGGGATATATTACATTTGAGATTTACTCTCATAAATTTATGATGAGAGTATAAATTGTTACCACATTGAAAAACTGTCTAGCTGAATCTACTATAATAAAATAACATATACACATATCCAAGAATTCTACTCTGAGATCTTCGCCAAAGATGGGGTATATAAATTTCTCTAAAGCACATGTACAAGAAATTTCACAGCAGCACTGTTTATAACACCAAAAACCTAGAAGCAGACTATATAATAATCAGTAATAAATTATAATATATTTGTGCAATAAAATATTATACAGCAATGTGACCATTTACAACATTATGAATGCACTGCACAAATAATATTATGATAAAACCGATACAAAAGAATACATACTGTATGATTTCATTTATATATGGTTTACTGGATTGATAACTTGTGGGGTGGTACTTATTAGCAAATAACAAATGGTGGGCCCCTGTGATGCTAATAAACAATTGTGCTTTTAGAAATTTTTTGAATTATACAATCATATTTCATGCACACTTAGCTATTTACCTTTTAATCAAATAAAAATTTAATGTTATATTTGAGGTAACTAATAAACTTTCAAGTGGAGGTGATAAATAGCCAGTTGTGTCTATGGTCCTAGAGTTTTAGAGAAGATCTGCAATGGATTTAAAACAAGGAGCTGTATGTGAGATATGAAGACTGTATGAAATCCCCAAAAGGCTATATAGATAGTTAAGAAGTAGGGTGTAAAGACGAATCTTGTCCACCACAATGTTAAAATTTAGGAATATCAGTTATTGCTTATAAATTAGTATGAGAAAATGTCATCAGAGTGATAAGAGGATGGCTGAGTTGGTGGAGTCCAAGCTAAACATCATAATGAGTGGGTGAAAGCCGGAGGCATTCCCCTTGAAAACAGGCACAAGACAAGGATGCCCTCTCTCACCACTCCTATTCAACATAGTATTGGAAGTCCTGGTCAGGACAATCAGGCAAGAGAAAGAAATAAAGGGCATCCAAACAGGAAGAGAGGAAGTCAAACTGTCCCTGTTTGAAGATGATGTAATCCTATATCTAGAAAACCCCATTGTCTCAGCCCCAAAGCTTCTTAAGTTGACATAAACTTCAGCAAAGTCTCAAAATACAAAGTCACTGTGCAAAAATTATTCCCATTAAACTACCACTGAGATTTTTCACAAAGTTAGAAAAAAAGCTATTTTAAAATTCATATGTAACCAAAAAAGAGCTCATATAGCCAAGACAATCCTCAGCAAAAAGAATAAAAATGGAGGCATCATGCTACCAGACTTCAAGCTATGCTATAAGGCTACAATAACCAAAACAGTATTGTACTGGTGCAAAAAGAGACATATACACCAATGAAAGAGAATAGAGAATTCAGAAACAAGACTGCACATTGACAACCATCTGATTTCTGACAAACCTGACAAAAACAAGTAATTGGGAAAGTATTCCCTATTTCATCAATGGTGCTGGGAGAACTGGCTATCCATATGCAGAAAGTTGAAACTGGAACCCTTCCTCATACCATATGCAAAAATTAACTCAACATGGATTAAAGATTTAAATGTAAAACCCAAAACTATAAAAATCCTTGAAGAAAATTTAGGCAATAGCATTTACATCATAGTTACAAGCAAAGAGGACTTCATGATGAAACCACCAAAAGCAATTGTATCAAAAGCAAAAATTGACATATGGGATTTAATTAAACTAAAGAGCTTCTTCATACCAAAAGAAACTACCATCAGAGCAAACAGGCAACCTATAGAGTGGAAGAAAAGTTTTGCAATCTGCAATTCCAATTGAACTATCATTGAGATTATTCACAGAACTAGAGAAAACTATTTAAAAATTCATACAGATTTAAAAGAAAGAGCCTGAATAGCCAAGGTAATCCTAAGCAGAAAACAAAACAAACCATAAAAGCTGATTAAATTACCTAATTTTTAAAAAATTGCTTAAATTGGAGGCATCACTCTACCTGACTTCAAACTATGCAACAGGACTACAGTAATCAAAACAGTATGGTATTGGTACAAAAACAGACACATAGACCAATAAAACAGAATAGAGAACCCAGAAATAAGAGTACACACCTACAACTATCTGCTCTTCGACAAACCTGACAAAAACAAGCAATGGGAAAGGATTTCCTATTCAATAATTGGTGCCGGGATAACTGGCTAGCCATATGCAGAACACTAAAACTGGACCCTTTCCTTACACCGTATAAAAAATTAACTCAAGATGGATTAAAGACTTAAATATAAAGTCCAATGCCATAAAACCTCTACAAGACAACCTAGACAATGTCATTCAGGATACAGGCATGAAGATGTCAAAAGCAATTGCAACAAAAGCAAAAATTGAAAAACGGAATCTAATTAAACTAAAGAGCTTCTGCACAGCAAAAGAAACTATCAACAGAGTAACAGACAACCTACAGAATGGGAGATAATTTTTTGCACACTATGCATCTGACAAAGGCCTAATGTCCAGCATCTATTTACAGGAAAAAACTAAACAACTCCATAAAACAGTGGGCAAAGGTCATGAACAGACACTTTTCAAAAGAAGACATACATGTGACCAACAATCATAACCACAATGAGATACCATCTCACACAGAATGGCTATTATTAAAAAGTCAAAAAACAACAGATGCTAGTGAGGTTGTGGAAAGAAAGGAATGCTTATACACTGTTTGTGAGAGTGTAAATTACTTCAGACATTGTGGAAGATAGTGTGGCATTTCCCCAAAAACCTAAAGAAAGAAATAGCCTTTGAAGACTTGCTCGGTGGCTCATGCCTGTAATCCTAGCACTTTGTGGGGGGCGGTTAGAGTGAGCAGATCACTTGAGACCAGGAGTTTGAGACCAGACTGGGGAACATGGTGAAACCATGTCGCTACAAAAAATACAACAATTAGTTAGGCATGGTGGTGGAAACCTGTAGTTCTGGCTACTCAGGAGGCTGAGGCCTGAGATTTGCTTAAACCTGCTAGGCAGAAGTTACAAAGAGTGAAGATAATGCCACTGCACTCCAAGATGGGTGACAGGGTTTGTCTCAAAAAAAGAAAAAAAAGACACACCCATTCAACCCAGCAATCTCATTGCTGAGTACATACCCAAAGGAATATAGATCATTCTATTATAAAGACCCATTCATGTGTATGTTTACTGCAGCGCAATTAACAATAGCACAGATGTGGAGTTGACCTAAATCAATAATAGACTAGGTAAAAACAATGCAGTACATTTCCACCATGTAGTACATATTCACCATGGAACACTATGCAGCCATAAAAAATGAGATCATGTCCTTTGCAGGGACATGGAGAGAGCTGAGGGACATTATCCTTAGCAAACTAACGCAAGAGCAGAAAACCAAATTCCACAAGTTCTCGCTTGTAAGTGGGAGCTAAATGATGAGAACAAATGAACGTGTAAAGGGGAACAACACACACTGGGCCTATTAGAGGGAGGGAGAAGGGGAAGGATTGGGTAAAGTAACCAATGGAGACTAGGCTTAATACATGGATGATAAAATAATCTGTACAACATACTGCCATGACACAAGATTGCCTATATAACAAACCTGCACTTGTACCCCTGAACTTAAAATAAAGGTTAAAAAACAGAAAAGCAATTGGCTTGTCAAATAACGCAGATACGTGAAGCAATATGACTTAGTAGAGAAAATTAAAATAAAAATAACTTTCATTTAAAAGAAAGTACAGTCTGGGTATGGTTGCTCACACCTGTAATCCCAGCATTTTGGGAGGCTGAAGTGGGAGGGTCACTTGAGACCAGGAGTTTGAGACCAGCCTGAGCAGCATAGTGAGACCCCACCTCTGCAAAATAAAAATTAAAAAATATACTAACGATAGTGAAACCCAGTCTCTACTAAAAACACAAAAATTGATCTGGGCGTGGTGGCAGGCGCCTGTAGTCCCAGCTACTCAGGAGGTTGAGGCAGGAGAATGGCGTGAACCAAGGAGGCAGAGTTTGCAGTGAGCCGAGATCGCGCCACTGCACTCCAGCCTAGGTGACAGAGCGAGATTCCATCTCAAAAAAAAAAAAAAATTACTAATGATATTAAATAAAATGAAGTAGAGCATAGTGACCACAGTTAAAAATACTGTATTATATAATAAAATTTTGCTAAGAAGGTAGACATAATAATAAAGCCAATGAGAGGAAACTTTTGGAGGTGATGGATATGTTTATAAAAGGCATAGAATGTGATGATAGTTTCAGGGGTGTACACTTATATACAAACTCATCAAAATTTAGATATTAACATGATTAGCTTTTTGTATGTTAAACATACCTCAGTAAACTAATTTTAAACAAAGGAACTCATTATAATCATATCTAACCAGGTTTCAGTAAAAACTCAAGCATATGAAAGTTTCAGAGTTTTAGAAGTATTATAGACATTTCCCTTCATTCTCTGAATCTTTCTCAAAGTAGAAAGTTTTGTGATTTTTTGAATGAAAAAAGGAGAGAGAAAAAATACATAGGGGAGATTCACTAGAGGGATAATATTAGAAGACCTTATGAAAAGGAACCTAGTGCACAAATGAAGAGGCCACCCTTGGTTAGGTTGAGAGAGGGTTCCTATATAGAAACAAGAACAAATCGAATAAATATCAGTTAGCAAGTGAAGGGTGAGCAAGGTAGACATTCTTTTATGATGGCTTATAGTGTCTTAGTGGAAGAGGAAGGTCTTCATCTAAAAATGAACAGAAGTAAATAAAGGTTTGACAAGGGAGGAGGAGGTACTAAAGACTCTTCTAAAAGAATATGATATTGATGAATAGAGAGAGAGTAGTAGAATTTCTGCAGAGCACCCAAAGGCTCACTTCTTATTTTAGTTCATATACTGAAGGTAAAATAAGGCCAGGCACGATGGCTTATGCCTGTAATCCCAGTGCTTTGAAAGGTTGGGGTGAGAGGATTGCTTGAGGCCTGGAGTTTGAGACCAGCCTGCAGAACGCAGTGAGACCCATTCTTTACAAAACATTTTAGAAGTTACCGGAACATGGTGCTTAGCACCTTTAGTCCTCCGTACTCGGGAGGCTGAGGCAGGAGGAGGCAGGAGGAACCCTTGAGCACACGAGTTCAAGGATACAGTGAGCTATGATTGCACCACTGCACTCTAGTCTGGATGACAGAACAAAATTCTGTTCCTCAATAAAGACAAAATAAAACAAAAAAGTAAAATAAATTATTTGGAGAACGGTATGGTAAACATGCGTATCCTCCATTTGCAAAAGAAAAAAAATGGATAAAGCTAATGAAAAATCAATACCCTGTATGGAGGAGTTATGTTAATAAAAATTGTCTTATTATCACCAAAGAGGTGATAACAAAGCAGAGATTAATCTCACAAAGATTTACCTAGTCATGAAGGAAGTTAATCTTTTTCCTCATGGCTTATGTTCCTTCATTATTGTTTCTTCCCCTTTTAATATAAAACATTAAAATTAAGAATTAAAACAAATATCAAAAAGTTAAGAGATACCAAAAAAATAACATGTTTTTGATAAAATTGTCATCTACAGGAGAGTATCGAATAAGGGAGCAGACATTTTTCAGTTTCAGAAAATTTAAAATAGTGTGATGTGTGTTTATGTGTATGTGATTTTATTTGTATGTGTTTTCACACCACCAATTTTAATTGTTCATTTCCTTGACTCTAAAGATATAAGAGGTAATGAGTTATTCATTGTTCACTAATTGTGTACTTAAGAGAAGTCTCAGGCAGTGATTGTCAATTGCTGCTTTACTCCAATGTTTGGATATTGTGGTGCAAATAATCACAGATACATCTGTTCCCACATAAAGCAAACTGCTTCTGCTATGAAAATAAACAGATGCAGTGAGCGTTAAAAATCATCATGGTGAATTTGATTGATTCAAATTTGGTGGCTTCTGCTTTTGACATAAAATATCTTAAAAATCGTATATGTGTATATATATGTATATATACACACACCTATATAAACATATTCATAAAACAATGAAGGCAGAGATAATGAAAATTTTTACTGTCTGCATGAGCATATCAAGCCACTTGCTCCAAATGATTTAAAAAACAAAACAAAACAGAATGCTTTAAAAAATAGCTTAGAGAGAGTAGCATCAGCAGAATGATGTTGTAGGCAGCTCCCAATGCCCATCCTTCCACAGAAAAAAGGAAAAACAATAAATAAATAAATAAAATACACAAAGTGAACAGAATCAAGTTTTTCAGAACTCTGAAAAATGGGCAAAATTTCCCAGCAACCAAACACTGAATCAAGAAAAGGCAGTTTTAAAACATTGGAAAAGCTTTGTGGCATTTACATTTCCCCTTGCCTTGTCTATCTCTGCTTTTAATAACGAGTAGTATAGCTTGAATGAGGATCATTTTTTTAAGATAGAACTTAAGTAATACTATAAAACTAAAAATACTACTATATAAAAACAATAAACCTACAAAAATACTGTAAACTAGACCCCTCAACGAAACAATTCACCTAATAAGAGAATAATCCACATCATAATTAAGTGAACAAGGAAAATTCTCATGATGGACCAGTTATTAGGCCCCAAACCAGGTTTAACAAATTTTTAAAAATCATACAGAACATCTTTTCCAACTGCAATGAAATAAACCTAGATGTAAATGACAAAAGAAAAACTAGAAAACGAACAAATATGTGGAATTTAAACAACACACTTTCAATCACCCAAGAGATCAAAGAAGAAATCAAAAGATAATGTAGAAAATATTATACTTAGAGACAAATGAAAATGGAAAGACACAGTGAAGGCAGTGCTCAGAGGAAAATTTATAGCAGCAACGATGTACTTTTTTTTAAAGTAAAGATTTCAAATTAATAATGTAACTTTAAACCTCAAGGAAGTATACAAAGAAAAGCAAATTAATTGCAAAGCTAGCAAAAGAAAGAGAAAAGTAGGGATTAGAATGGAAATAAATGAAGTAGAGACTAGAAAATCAATAGAGATGAATTAATAAAATCAAAAGTTGATTCTTTGAAAAGATCAACAAAATTGACAAATCTTTAGTTAGAACTCATAGAAAAAATTAGAAATGATAACAATAACTAAAAGTAGAAACAAAAGTAGGGACATTATTACTGACTTTACATAAAGAAAGACAGATTATTAAAAAATGCTATGAAAAATTAAATGCCAACAAATTAGATAAGCTTTCAGGAATAGAACAATTTTCAGAAACATAAAAGTTATAAAAACTAAAGTCATAGAAAAGTGAAACATACTGACAAAGTCATTTATAGATTCAATGCTATTCCCATCAAGCTACCATTGACTTTCTTTGCAGAATTAGAAAAAACTACTTTAAATTTCACGTGGAACCAAAAAAGAACCCATATAGCCAAGAGAATTCTAAGCAAAAAGAACAAAGCTGGAGGCATCATACTAACTGACATCAAACTATAGTACAAGGCTATGGTAACCAAAACAGATTGGTACTGGTACCGAAACAGATGTATAGACCAATGGAACAGAAAAAAGGAAATAACACCACATATCTACAACCATTTGATCTTCAACAAACCTGACAAAAACAAGCAATTGGGAAAGGATTCCCTCTTTAATAAATGGTGCTGGGAAAACTGGCTAGTCATATGCAGAAAACTGGACCCTTTCCTTACACCTTATACAAAAATCAACTCAAGATGGATTAAAGACTTAAATGTAAAACCCAAAACCATAAAAACCTTAGAAGAAAACCTAGGCAATACCACTCTGGACATAGGCATGTGCAAATAATTTATGACTAAAACACCAAAAGCCATTGATTTGTTAAACTAAGATACTTCTGCACAGCAAAAGAAACTAGCATCAGAGTGAACAGGCAACCTAAAGAATGGGAGAAAATTTTGCAATCTACACATCTGACAAAGGTCTAATATCCAGAATCTACAAGAAACTTAAACAAATTTACGAGAAAAAACATACAACCGGCCAGCGTGTTGGCTCACGCCTTTAGTCCCTGCATTTTGGGTGGCCAAGGCAGGCGGATCATGAGGCCAAGAGTTCAAGATGAGCCTGACCAACATGGTGAAACCTGGTCTCTACTAAAAATACAAAAACTAGCTGGGCGTGGTGGCACGTGCCTGTAGTCCCAGCTACTCACGAGGCTGAGGCTGGGGAATTGCTTGAACCTGGGAGGCGGAGGTTGCAGTGAGCTGAGATTAC
Organism: Macaca mulatta; assembly: GCF_049350105.2. Classification (NCBI taxonomy): domain Eukaryota; kingdom Metazoa; phylum Chordata; class Mammalia; order Primates; family Cercopithecidae; genus Macaca; species Macaca mulatta. Next base: position 13,879,373 of record NC_133417.1, read on the forward strand.
ACCACTGTACTCCAGCCTGGGCAACAGAGACAGAATCTATCTAAAAAATAAATAAATTAATTAATTAAAAAGCAACCCCATCAAAAATTGAGCAAAGGGTATGAACAGACAATTCTGAAAAGAACACATTTATGCAGCCAACCAACATATGAAGAAAAGCTCATCATCACTGGTTATTAGAGAAATACAAATCAAAACTACAATGAGATACCATCTCTCACGAGTTAAAATGCCTATTATTAAAAAGTCAGGAAACAACAGATGCTGGCGAGACTGTGGAAAAATAGGACTGCTTTTACACTGTTGGTGGGAGTGTAAATTAGTTCAACCATTGTGGAAGACAGCGTGGTGATTCCTCAAGGATCTAGAACTAGAAATACCGTTTAACCCAGCAATCTCATTACTGGATATATACCCAAGGGATTATAAATTATTCTACTCTAAAGACACATGCACACATATGTTTATCACAGCACTATTTACAATAGCAAAGACTTGGAACCAACCCAAATGCCCATCAATGATAGACTGGATAAAGAAAATGTGGCACATATACACCATGGAATACTATGCAGCCATAAAAAAAATGAGTTCGTGTCCTTTGCAGGGATATGGATGAAGCTGGAAGCTATCATTCTCAGCAAACTAACACAGGAACAGAAAACCAAACAACGAGTGTTCTCACTTATAAGTGAGAGTTGAACCATGAGAACACATGGACACAGGTAGGGGAACATCACACACCAGGGCCTGTTGGGCATCAGGGGAAAGGGTAGGGATAGCATTAGGACGAATACCTAATGCATGCAGGGCTTAAAGCCTAGATGACGGGTCAATGGGTGCAGCAAACCACCATGGCACATGTATACCTATGTAACAAACCTGCATATTCTGCACATGTATCCCAGAACTTAAAGTAAAATTTAAAAAGTAAGTAAATAGGATTTTTTTAAAAAGATAAAGGCAATAAAGCAAAATAAAATGAAACATACTTATAAAAAGTAAAATGACTGAATCAAAAATGAAATAAGATAATAATAGCACTACAAAATTTCCTCTCAGAAAAGAAACGCCCAGGGCAAATATCTTCACTGATGAATTCCATTAAATATTAAATGAATAATTGACACAAAACCTTATCAAAATTCTCCAAAAAGTAGAATAGAAAACACTTTTTAACTTATTCTATCAAGTTAGCATTACCCTGATAGAAAAGACACATAAAGACATCACAAGAAAATATAATGCAGATACAAACATACAATAAAATGCAGATACAAATCCTCAATAGTAGCAAATAGAATACAATAACATATTAAAATAATTGTATACTTAGAACAAGTGAAATATTAATATATACAGGGTATATAAAGGTGATCCAGTACAAGAAAATCAATTAATGCAATATGCTACATGATTAAACAAAGGAAAAATAAAACACGATGATCTCAATATATACAGAAATAACCTTTGATGAAACCCAACACTCTTTCCTAATGAAACCCTACTAAACAAACTAAGGATACAAAGAAACATTACCAACATAATCAAGTGTGTTTGTGAAAAACTCACAGCTGACATCGTACTCATTGGTGAAAGACTGAAATATTTCCCTCAGAGAACTGGATCAAGACAAGGATGCTTGCTTTTACAACCAATATTTATCACTGTACTGGAATTTCTGCCTAGAGAAATTGGGCATGAAGAATTAATTGAAGGCATTCACATTGGAAAAGAAGATGTACAAGTATTTCTACTAATAAATGGCATGATACTACAACTAGAAAATCCAAAGTCCTTTGCAAAAGCCTGCTACTAATGCAAATAATAATGTCTGCACATTTGCAGGATACGAAATCATCATGCAAAAATCAGTTGTATTTTTCATTGCAGTTCATCATTTCTTCATGAATTGGAAGACTTAATATTTTCAAGATGTCAATATTATGCAAAGCAATGTAGACATTGAATGCAATCACTCAAAATCTAAATGGACCTCTTTGGAAAAATTAAAAGGCTCATCTGCAAATTTATATAAAATTTCAAGAAGCCCCAAACTTCTAAAACAATCTTGTGAAGGAATAACGATATCAGAGGATTTATACTTTACATTTTTAAAACTTAATACTAAGCTATAGTAATCAAAACAGTGTGTTACTATTAATATACACCCTATGCTAGGCTATACATATTAGGTTATGTTTAGGCTACATGTACACACTAATGAAACAAATCTGAGAGTCCAGAAATAAGCCCATACATGTGGGCTCTCTGCTTTTCAGCAAGGGTACCAAGATAATTTGATCAGCAAAAACCAAAGTAAACAAAAGGAACAATGGTGCTTGAACAACTGGATACCTACATGCAGAATAATAAATTTGGGCCTCATACCATATACAAAAAATAACTCAAGTGGGTCAACAACTAAAATATAAGAGCTTAAGCAAAAATCTCTTAAAATCAATAGTCACTAGGAAATACAAATCAAAATCACTAGATACACGTCACACTCATAGGATAGCTAATTTTTTTTAAAAAAGAAAAACAATCAGTGATATAGAATATGTGTTTAAATTATTACATTAGAACCAACCTATATTGCTGGTGGAAACGTGAAATGGTTCACCTGCTGTTGAAAAGAGTTTGGCAATCCTTCAAAATCTTAAGCATAAAATTATCCTACAATGCCTCAATTACATTACTAGTATACTCCTGCCCAAATCTTAAGCACAAAATTATCCTACAATGCCTCAATTGCATTCCTATAGTCCTGCCCAAATCGAAAACAGACATTCAAACAAGTACATGTACATGATTGCTCAGAGCAGCACTTTTCACAATAGCCAAGATGTAAAAAAAGTCCAAATGTCCCATCAACAGATGAATGGATAAATAAATTAATGTATATAGATAAAATGGAATATTATTCAGCAATAAAAATTAAGGACTGATACGTACTACAATGTGAACGTACCTCTAAAACATTGTATCATATAAAAGAACCCGATGCAAAAAATCACACAGAATTCCACTTGGAAAAAATATAAGGAAAAGACATATATAAAATAATTTATAAAATATCAGGAAAAGACAGAATGCAGGTTGGTATTGCCAGAGACTGAGCAGAAGAGCAATGGGCAGAAGTTGCTTAATAGGCTAGGAGTTTTACTTTGAATTCATGGTGATGGAAATACTTTGGAACTAGATAGAGCTGGTAGTTGTACAACATGAATATCATAAATGCCACTAAAATGTTTACTTTAAAATTTTTATAATTTTATGTCATGTTAATTTCACCCCATAATTATTTTAATTTAAAAAAATAATAATTTAGACATATGACAATACATTTATAAATTTGAGGGTATTAAAATATGTGTGAAAATTGGGACTTGTTTCAAATACTTGGTTTTTTTTTTTTTTTTGAGACAAAGTCTGGCTCTGTCGCCCAGGCTAGAGTGCAGTGGTGCGATCTCGGCTCACTGCAACCTCCGCCTCCCAGGTTCACACCATTCTCCTGCCTCAGCCTCTCCAGTTGCTGGGACTACAGGCGCCTGCCACCACGCCAGGCAATTTTTTGTATTTTTAGTAGAAACGGGGTTTCACCGTATTCGCCAGGATGGTCTCGATCTCCTGACCTTGTGATCCGCCGCCTCGGCCTCCCAAAGTGCTGGGATTATAGGCATGAGCCACTGCGCCCGGCCCAAATACTTGTTATTAATAAAGGCAGAAATAGAGAAGAGCTGACATTTACAGCCAAGTTTAATTTCTTTACTTGTAAATGTGAATTGCACTTTATTGTACCCCCTTATTTAAGGACACATTACTTTTAGGTGTCCTATTTATGTTCGCTCGATAGACATTTATTGGGTACCTACTAGGTGCCAGCTCTATTCTTGATAGGGATATAGAAGTGAGTGAAACAGAAATAACCCTTAATTTCCTGAAGAATACATTCCAAATGAAGGAGAAAGATGATAAACAATATGACTAAATCAAATCTGTAGTATGCTAGGTATCCATGAGTTCTAAGATAAAACCTGAAGCTGAGACATTTGTTAATAAGCGTGATATTGAGAGTTTATACAAGGGGAGATAGTAAAACTATTGAATAGAGTGGTCTGGGAAGTTCTCACTAAGTAGATAACATGTTCAAATAAATACCTGAAGGAGGTGAGGGAAAGAATCAAATAGATTAACTTGGGAAGAACACCCCGGGCCTAAGGAATGGCAATGGCAAAGGCAAAGGCAAACCGCTTACTGACATCTTCTGAAATGAGCACAGAAGTTCACCTGCAACAGAGTGAGAGCAGAGCTGCGAATGGAAGGCCCTGAAGTTGGGGAGGAAGCTGGAGTCCACAATACATAGGAACGTTTAGCTCATACGAATGCCATTTCACTACAAGTGGTATCAGATGAATTTGAGCAAGAAAGCACCAAGACTGTTGTATCCTTACATCTGAATGGTATTGCCCTGGACCTTGTGTGGAGGACAGTTGAAGGTGGGCAAATATGACACAGGGAGATCAGTTAGGTTATAATTCAGGAGAAAGATGATGGGCCATAAAGGGAGCTCACAAAGTGCCACCACTGTTTGGACAGGAAATGGATCTGCAGTATTTATTGGAGAATTCAATAAGGATTGGTAAAGGAAGAGAGAAGCTGAAGATAAGTCCAAACATTTTTGACCTGGAAAACTGGAAGATTGAAGTAAGCATCTGGCAAAATAAAATAAAATAAAATAAAGTAAAATGAAATAAAATAAAATAAAATAAAATAAAAACCACATATGGGACAAGCAGGTTACAAAAGCAACTCACACATTTACCTCACCTATTTTAGGAAGACTTCTGAGCTTTAAGTGGTGAGAATACATGTCAAACTTACTTGGAATAACTCTCTATCTGTCTGTCTATCTATCTATCTATCTATCTATCTATCTATCTATCTATCCATCTATCTATCTATCTACATATACGTATATATGCATGTATATCTATATCCACATGTATGTGTGTGCACATATATATGTCATACACATAATAATATGCCATGTATAAGGAGATAAATATGCTATTTTTTGCATTTGCATAAGAGAAGCTGTACATTTAGATTATATACAGATTTATAGCAGAGATCTGGAACTGAACTTCCAGGTATTAGATCTTCCATTGTCAATTCATTTAATATCTCAGGGCATCAGTTTCCTAACTGTTGTGAGGATTACATAAATTAATGTAGAGTTCTGAAAGTGGTGCTTTGCACCTAATGGCAGGTGTATATGTGTTGCTGTCATTAATGTTGAAACACCATACCCACGTAAGAGCCTTGCAATAGTAGCGATGTGATTAAATATATATAAGCCAAAAGTGACACAGAACTAGAAAGTCTCCTAAAAACACACTTTCATAAAAAATAATTCCTGATATAATACAGAAATTCTTTCTTACAAGGCTGATAATCTATTTCTTTCAATAAAGTATTCCTTTTAGAATTTTAAATATTAAGTCAAAGAAAATTATATTGATATTTTGGATAAGCAATTAAAATATTATATAGCATTTTATAGATTGATAACTGATATATCACCAACTTTCAGGTGCAAATTTTTATTAAAATATGAGATTAATTGAAGATATTACAGCTCTTATTGTCACTCAATAGATTTACAGAGACGAAAAAAAATCCTGTGCCTCTTTACATATTTTGGACACCAATATAAATTTGTATCCAAGTAATTGGAGGTGCCATTTCAGACATAGTCTGTGAACTCTGATCCTTATGGATCCTTAGTATATCATAGTTACATTTCAAACAAGAAAACTAATAATTTTGTTGTCTGAAATGTAACTATGATATACTAACAGAAACAAGACATACTAAAAGACATCAGCTATTAGTTATGAATATTTTGTGCTCTCTTTCTGTAGTTTTAAACTTTCCATAGTGAACTTCTATTTATTTTATGTTCAGGAACAAATAAATGTGTTTTGAAATAAAACAATGGAAAAGAAAGTTTTGAAGTAAGAATAAAAGCAACTTGCAACATAATAGAATGGAACGATGAAGTTAGTAAAAAATATATGTATCTGTATTCTACTTTACTAAATTAAAATGTCATTTTAGTTAAATGAACTATTATTGTACTTTATTTTCTAAGGTACTGTGTAGGAAACTCTATTTGAGAAAAATAATGACCATCTGCAATCAGAGCATGTATTTTTGTACCAACCTATCGTAGACAACACATAATAATTTATTGTGGACTGTACATTTACCTTTGATGCACTGAGTGAAAATTGTAGAATGTGTGATAGAAGCACTAAGATACATAAAATTTTTTGTCACATAATATGTGGCCTTGAGCAAGTAACTTCTCTGTGTGTCTCCATTTTATCGTCTATAAAATGAAATAAATATTCTGGAATATCTCTCTTATTATCTAACCAGTTTAGGTTAACAGAAGTGATAACAGAGTTTATCAAGTATAATTTCAAACAAAGGTCAACTAACATTTTTCCCTGGTTGTGTAGACATATGTTAGAAACCCAGTAAATAAAATGTGTAAAGAATAATTTAGAGCTGTCAAGAAAACACACACACATGCACATGTACACATCATCCTCTGTGCAAACTAACCTACATTTATTTAGGTTTACAGATTTAAGATGATTATACAATGACTCAGAATAGAAAGGAGGTACAGCTACAAATGAATTACTAAGTGATACATCAACCTACAGCAGGAAAATCAAATGCAATTTTTCTTTTCTATTCATTGTATTTGCATACAGTACAATTTATAGGGAGGGAAAGAGGCATTATTTCACTCCAAACAAGTCCCTGCTGCTTCCTGGACAGATAGGTTATGCTAGCTAACGATTCTTACGCATGACAGTGTGCTTATACTTGTGATGTTTTCATCTTTTGAAAATGTACACACAAAATTAAAGGATTCTTTAGCTAGTACTATTCAGCTTCCATGTCTCAGTTTAGAGGTACTTCAGGATTATTTTTATGAAAGAAGTAGCGTCTTCCTGTTGAAACAGAAGAATAGACAGAAAGGTTCAGAGTTCATGTTCACGTTGTTTTTTTTTTTTTTTTTTAGGTACCGCCTCTCATGCCTGGAGGGCTAGCAAGGCACGCTGGGTACCTTCTGTAGGTCTGTTCTCAAAGGCAGCCTGTCCTGCCACTGACTTGAAAATCTAACTGTAAGAGTGGCTTCCATAGATAAGACAACAAAGGTAAATTCGTTTTCTTCCTTTTTTTTTTTTTTTTTTGTAAGACTTAGAGATTATGAGTGTCATTTTTGTGAAGAATAAATGGTAGTAAGAAGAAAAGGAGGGCAAGATAGTAAAAACAGAAAGAATAAAAACCATAGGGATCAGAAGAGAAAATAAAGGGGATAATAAGGAAGAAAAATCGCTGAGAGAAGAAGAAATGTTGAATAAAGTGAGTAAAGAAGAAATTAAGAGGAATTGAAAAAATGAAAGTGACAACATATTATATAGCTCTCCTACCTTCCCCTATATTCAATTTATTTTTTCCTACTAGATTTTGTTCTCAGATTTTTTTTTAATTTTTCTTTCTTTTCTTTTTAAATTTTTTAATAAATATCTCCTAGAATAAAAATACAATTACTTGTTTTGATAGAGAGTGACTACATTTTTACCTGAACCATTATTTTTGTTTCTTACCAAAAAATTAGACTATATTTTTGGCTTCCCTTACAGTTAGTGGTGACATGTAACTGGATTCCATCCAATGCGAGTGTGGAGGAAATGATGGAGGCCACATCGCCACATCAGAGCTGAAATGGTTAAGAAATTAATGTGATTTCTAATACAGAAGGCAGAACTGAGTCTAAGACCATAAGGCATACGAGCCACAAAATGGAGGGAAAATGGATTCCTGAAACACTACGAGACTGCAAATAAATACTAAGGTGGATTGTTATGTGAGCAAGAAATAAAATTTCATCTTTATTAACATGTCGGTATTTATACAAAACAATGCAGAAGCAAACTCCTTCCTGGACACTAGTAACAGTCCTATTGCTCTGCTCAATTTCTCACTTGAGAGAGTTATCTACACATGTGTCTTCCATTAATTAATCATTATTTTATTCTCCAACTTCCAAAGTCAGTTTTATTCCCTCTGTCATCTAATTGTGTTTTCTTAGTGACAAATATTTTAACTTTTGTCTAGTTGAAAGAATTTCAGCATTTATGTAACTTAGAACCAATTTATTTATGATATTCTTGACCAATAATCACTTTTTGAAACTCTCAACACTGTAATTTGTTCAAATTTTTAAATCTTATTTTCCTCCTAACTGGATACTCTACAATCTCCCTGATAACTGTTTATTTTTGACCACCATCCCTATCAACGTCTCTGCTATTGTTGGACATAACTTTAAATTGCCTCTTCTCCCTGCCTAGATTCCAATCCACTTTCATAGCTTCAAATAAAAGTTATATAAATGATTTTATATATCAACATGTCTATATCTATATCGGCATTTCTATATGTAGATGTCTATATCTATAGCTCTGTATCTATGTATTTATATTAATATCTACATGGCATATAGACATATAAATATAGATACATAAAATATAAATTTTGATAATTGCCAGACCTGTACACCTATCTAATCGGATTTCCCTAATTGCATGTCACACAAACATGTTAATTTTATGGTAACCAAACTTAATTTTTGGTCTTCTACACCAAGCCTGCTAATCTCCCTTGTCTTGGTCAATGGAAAGCTCCCTAACTCTATTCAGCAGCAAACAAGAAAAATGAAACTGGAATCTATTCTCGACATTTTATTTTTTGTACTCAATTCATTCAACAGTAGGCTCAATTAACTCTCATTTAATAATTATGACCATCATCTCAACCATTACATTCTTAGCTTGGGCACTCATTTTCTTATATGTATAAGTGAAACAGTTTTCAGAAATGTAAAAAAAATAAGTTCATATTAGTTTTTTTTTTTTTTTTTTTTTTTAAATCACAGCTATAACAAATACCACAAATTCAGTGGCTAAAAACAACAAAACTTTGTAATCTTACAACTCTTGCCATGGGACCACACAGCACTAAAATCCAGGTTTCAATATGTTGAATTTCTTTCCAGAGGCAGCAAAAAGAATCTGTTTTCTGCTCATGTGTATGGTTAGGATAAATCAGCTGCTTCTAACTGTAGAACCAATGATCCATTTTATTATTGGCTGTAAGCTGAAGGCCATTCTCAGCACTTAACAGGCCTCCATGGGCCTTGATCATGGCCTTCTTTCTCCATCACTAAAGCAAGCTCAATTAGTGAAACATTTCTCATGCTGCCATCTTACTGAACTACTCATCCTCTTCTTCTTTTATGGACGCATATTTTATTTATTTATTTATTTTTATTTATTTATTTTTTATTATACTTTAAGTTCTGGGATACATGTACAGAACATGCAAGTTTGTTACATAGGTACACATGTGCCATGGTGGTTTGCTGCACCCATCGACCCGTCATCTAGGCTTTAAGCCCTGCATTCATCAGGTATTTGTCCTAATGCTCTCCCTCCCCTTGGCCCCCACACCCCGACAGGCCCCAGTGTGTGATGTTCCCCTCCCTGTGTCCATGTGTTCTCATTGTTTAACTCCCACTTATGAGTGAGAATGCTCGTTGTTTGGTTTTCTGTTCCTGTGTTAGTTTGCCAAGAATGATGGTTTCCAGCTTCATACATGTCCCTGAAAAAGACATGAACTCATTCGTTTTATGGCTGCATAGTATTCCATGGTGTATATGTGCCACATTTTCTTTACCCAATCTATCATTAATGGGCATTTGGGTTGGTTCCAAGTCTTCGCTATTGTAAATAGTACTACAATAAACATACGTGTACATGTGTCTTTAGAATAGAATGATTTATAATCCTTTGGGTATATACCCAGTAATGGGATTGCTGGGTCAAATGGTATTTCTGGTTCTAGATCCTTGAGGAATCGCCACACTGTCTTCCACAATGGTTGAACTAATTTACACTCCTAACAACAGTGAAAAAGCTTTCCTATTTCACCACCTCCTCTCCAGCATCTATTGTTTCCCAACTTTTTTTTTTTTTTTTTTTTGAGACAGAGTCTCACTGTTTCACAGGCTGGAGTGCAGTGGTGTGATCTTGGCTTACTGCAAGCTCCGCCTCCCAGGTTCACGCTGTACTCCTGCCTCGGTCTCCCAAGTAGTTGGGACTACAGGTGCCTACCACCAGGCCTGGCTAATTTTTTGTATTTTTAGTAGAGACGGGGTTTCACTGTGTTAGCCAGGATAGTCTCGATTCCTTGACCTCATGATCCACTTGCCTCAGCCTCCCAAAGTGCTGGGATTACAGGCATGAGCCACCGTGCCCCGCCTGTTTCCTGACTTTTTAATGATCGCCATTCTAACCAGCATAAGATGGTATCTCATTGTGGTTTTGATTTTCATTTCTCTAATGACCAGTGGTGATGAGTTTTTTTTCATATGTTTTTGGCCACATAAACATCTGCTTTTGAGAAGTGTCTGTTCATACCCTTTGCCCACTTTTCAATGGGATCATTTTATTCTTGTAAATTTGTTTTAGTTCCTTGTAGACTCTGGATATTAGACCTTTTTCAGATGGATAGAATGCAAAAATTTTCTCCTGTTCTGTAGGTTGCTGTTCACACTGATGCTAGTTTCTTTTGCAGTGCAGATGCTCTTTAGTTTAATTAGATAGCATTTGTCAATTTTGGCTTTTGTTGCCATTGCTTTTGGTGTGTAATCATGAAGTCTTTTGCCATGCCTAGGTCCTGAAAGGTATTGCCTAGGTTTTCTTCTAGGGTTTTTATGGTTTTAGTTCATATGTGTAAGTTTCTAATCCATCTTGACTTAATTTTTGTATAAGGTGTAAGGAAGGGGTCCAGTTTTGTTTTTTTTTGCACATGGTTAGCCAGGTTTCCCAATGCCATTTATTAAATAGGGAATCCTTTCCCAATTGATTGTTTTTGTCAGGTTTATCGAAGATCAGGCAGTTATAGATGTGTGGTGTTACTTCCGAGGCTTCTGTTCTGTTCCATTGGTCTATATATTTCTGTTTTGGTAGGAGTTCCTTGCTGTTTTGGTTACTGTATCCTTGTAGTATAGTTTGAAGTCAAGTAGCATGATGCCTGCAGCTTTGTTCTTTTTGCTTAGGATTGTCGTGGCTATATGGGCTCTTTTTTGATTCCACATGAAATTTAAAGTCTTTTTGTAAAATTCTGTGAAGAAATTCAATGTTACCTTGATGGGAATAGCATTGAATCTATAAATTACTTTGGGCAGTAAGGCCATTTTCATGATACTGATTCTTCCTATTCACTAGCATGGAATGTTTTTCCATTTGTTTGTGTCCTCTCATTTCCTTGAGAATGGTTTGTAGTTTTCCTTGAAGAGGTCCTTCACATCTCACATCCCTTGTAAGTTGGATTCCTAGGTATTTTATTCTCTTTGTAGCAGTTGTGAATGGGAGTTCACTCATGATTTGGTTCTCTGTTTGTCTGTTATTGGTGTTTAGGAATACTTGTAATTTTGCATATTGATTTTGTATCCTGAGACTTTGCTGAAGTTGCTCATCAGCTTAAGGAGTTTTTGGGCTGAGACGATGAGGTTTTCTAAATATACAATCATGTCATCTGCGAACAGAGACAATTTGACTTCCTCTCTTCCTGTTTGAATACACTTTATTTCTTTCTGTTGCCTGATCGCCCTGACTAGAACTTCCAATAGTAGATTGAATAAAAGTGGTGAGAGAGGGCATCCTTATCTTGTGCCAGTTTTCAAATGGAATGCTTCCATCTTTGGCCCATTTAGTATAATATTGAAAAACAGAAAGTCAGTCAAAGTATCTCTGTTCACTGATGGTATAATTCCATAATGAGAAAACCCTAAAAATTTCTCCAAAAGACTCCTAGACCTGATAAAACACTTCAGTAAAGTTTCAGGATACAAAAATCAATGTACAAAAATCAGTTGCATTTCTGTATATCGATAACATTCAAGCTGAGCACCAAATCAAGAACAAATTCCATTTAAAATAGCCACACACACACACACAATAAAAAACCTAGCAATACATCTAACAACGGAAGTGAAAGATCTCTGCAAAGAGAACTACAAAACACTACTGAAAGAAATCACAGATGACACAAACAAATGGAAAAAATTCTATGCTCATCAATTGGGAAAATCAGTATAATTAATCTTTTAATGTTACACAAAGCAATCTATACAGTCAGCAAAATTCAAATTACCAATGTCATTTTTCATAGAACTAAAAAAAAATTCTAAAATTTATAGAGGGCCAAAAATGATCCCAGAGAGCCAAAGCATCCTAAGCAAAAATAACAAATCTGGAGTTATCAGATTATCTGACTTCAAACTATACTGTTATACCAGGCTACAGTAACTAAAACAGCACGGTACTGGCACAAAAAATAGATATAAACTAATAAGGCAAAATAGAGAGCCAGAATTAAAGTTAGACACTATAACTAACAGATCTTTCAGAAAGTTGAAAAAACAATGAGGAAAAGACGCCTATTCGAAAAATGGTGCTGGACAAACTGGCTAATCATATGCAGAAGAGTGAAAGTAGACCCATACCTCTCACCATATGCAAAACTTAACTCATGATGGATTAAACACTTAAATGTAAGACCTAATGCTATATAAATTCTAGAAGAAAACTTGCTAAATATTTTTCTGGACATCGGCCTAAGGAAATAATTTATGACTAAGGCCTTAAAAGCAAATGAAACAAAAACAAAAATTGTCAAGCAGGAGCTAATTAAACTAAAGAGCTTGGGCACAGCAAAAGAAACTATTAGCAGAGTACACAGACAACCTATAGAATGGGAGAAAATATTTGCAAACTATGCATCTGACAAAAGACTAACCATCAGAATCTATAAAGAACTTGGATAAATCAACAAGAAAAAAATAAGCAACCTCATTTTAAAAACTGAGCAAAACATATGAACAGATACTTCTCAAAAGAAGGCGTACAAACAGCTAACAAAAATATTTTAAAAATTGCTCAACATCACTAGTAATTAGAGAAGTGCACATCAAAACCACAATAAGATACCATCTTACACTAATCAGAATAGCTGTATTAAAAAGTTTTAAAAAAAGATATTGGAGAGGTTGCAAAGAAAAAAGAATGCTTTTACACTGTTAGTGAGAATGAAAATTATTTCAGCCCCTGTGGAAAGCTGTTTGATCCTGTAATTCCATTACTGGGTATGTATCACTCCCTGCCCCACACAAAAAATGTTCTACCAAAAGGACACCTGCACTCATATCTTTATTGCTGCACTATTCACAATAGAAAAGAGATAAAATCAGCCTGGGTGCTCATCAATAGTGAATTGGATAAAGAAAATGTGGTACATATAAACTATGAAATACTATGCAGCCCTATAAAATTATGTTCTTTGCAGCAATATAGATGTAGCTGGAGGCCATTATCTTTAGGTGCGTTAATGTAGAAACAGAAAATCAAATATCACATGTTTACTCTTATAAGGGAAAGATGGATATTGAGTCCACATGGACATAAATATGGAAATCATAGACATTGGGGACTTCAAAAGGTGGAAGAGAAGAAGGGGGCAAATGTTGAAAAACTGCCTATAAGCTACTATGTTCACTATTTGGGTGAGAGGTTCAAATAGAAGTCGAAACCTCAGCATCGTCACACAATATACCCGAGTAGCAAACCTACACATGTACCCCCTGAATCTAAAATAATTTAAAAATAAAATAAAAAAGTAATTGTGATAAAAGAGATGACGTTTACCAAAGACATAGTATTTAGACATGCTATTCCTGCAATGCAAAACCTCCTCAACCTTCCTCCCAATTTAATATTTGTTTGATAAAATATCTTAATTTTGCAAAATCTTAATTATCATCACTTCTCCCATATAAACTTAGTTACTGGAACATTCCACTTGGGCTGGATGCTCCCAAAATATTCCTTGAAATTTACTATGCTTTCTGTGTCCCATATGTTATATATTATAGCCTGATTAACCTTTTTGATTGAGTAATGGGGAGACAAAGTACATTATTTTTATTTTTAATCATTTCTGTTCTTTGCTGGCATATCTATTAGGTTTTAAAATTAAAGGAAGAATAGCAGAAGTCAATAGCATGCCAACCTGCTGTGAAAGTAATGCATGAGAAAGGGATGGAGTGAGTCTGGAGATTAGAAACTATTGCAGGAAAGAGTGGTGAATAGAAGTAAGAGCAAAAGAGAAAAAGTGAGCGTATGGTGATTTTCCATGAGCATGGGTACTTCGTGAAGAAGTGATGTGTAAAGAGGAATTTTTAGAAAGACTGTTATGTACTGTGGATTCCATTTCATTATTCCTACAGCTGGATGATAACCTATAATAAATATGTGAGCATTGTGCTTAAATTACTCTGGTAGTAGATATTCTACCTAAAGTGTAAGAATAAACGCGTACTTCATGTCATTTGGGCTCATCTGTTCTTTTCACTAAGACAAGAACTCTAGGAAAGCAGAGAGGGATTATTATTTATCTTCGTATGCACAGATTTTAGTTCCACTTAGGTAATTAGAGCATGTTTGAAAGCACAAATGAAGCTGTAGCTGTATAACTTTTCTTCATCTTTCCTTTCTGATTTATCCTATCTCTATTGACATAATCTCTAGTACGTTTTCTTACTTAGCTGCATTTTGCCTTATAGAAATCATAGAAAACAGAACTTGTAAGTGAGGCACTTGGATATTTAGCTGAGAAGAATTCCAAGCAAATTGTTGATGAAGCATCCTTGTTATTTCTTATTTTTTTATAGTAATGTGACAGAGCAAAGGGAAAAATTGAGGGAAAAAGTATTAAACACAAAGGAATATGGACTAAATGATTTAGGAATTTCTCAGCCTGTCCAGATTGCAGAAAATGCTAAAATTAAGAGATTTACTCATAGGAAATTAGGATCACAAGAGGAAGTAAAAAGGATGGCTGGAAAAGTTTAGGTTATTACTTTGAAAATATAAAAAAGTCAGAGTGTTCTATCATACAGAGGGCACTTTGAAGACATTAGGTGTATGATTCACGGATGCCTCAGTCAATTAAGCAGAAGTAAAAAACTAGAGATAAAATAATTTAGGAAAGATCTGTGGAGAATCTTCTTGTCTAATGGAGTACAGTTCTGTGAAATGCATGAGAAAACCATAATATTTTTGAGAAATGTATACCAGCAGAAACACTGCCATCTGAGACTGAAAGAGTAAGAGAAGAAACATAATGAAAGAAGCCTATAGGAATCCCACAGTTCTATAGTCCGAAAATAGGCTGACAAAACTACTCAGCTGCACACATTTGCTACCTTTCAATAAAAGGGAATATGTCTCCAAGACCAGCTCCATGAGCCCAGAGGGCAGAGAAATGAGTTACAGCAGATTATTCCCAGGCTTTGAAATCTATTGGAGTTTTGCCCTGTTAGATTTCAACATTTCTCATTGTGACTTCTTTCATGTTTTATCTATCCCCTTTTGACTGGGAATTTCTATGACTGTTCTCTTATGCCTCTTTTACCATTGTATTTTGGGACTAGATAACTTGTTTTCTACTTCCACAGGTCAATAAAGACAGAGTAATTTTACTAAGCATATTTCACATCTGTGAAAAATGTAAATCTTTAAAGGCTAGAATGTATTCTATGATAGACTGAATAATTGCCCATGAAAATGTTTACACCCCTGTAACTGGTGAATGTGTTACCTTACATGGCAAAGGATGGCTGCAGATGTGATTAACAGTTTTGAGAAGCAGGAAATAGCCTGGATTATCTGGATTGGCCCAATATAATCACAGACATTCTTATAAGAGGGAGGTAAGAGTGTCAAAGTAGAAGAGAACATGGTGTAACAATGGAGAGAGGTTTTAGTGATTTGGTCATGGGTCAAGGAATGCTGATATCCTCTAGAAGCTGAAAGAGGTGAGAGATGTATTTTACTTTAGAGGATCCAGAAAGAATGAGTCCTGCTGACATCTTGATTTTAGTCCTGCAACACTAAATTTGGACTTGTGACATTCAGATCTGTAAGAAAATGTATTTTGTTATTTTAAGACAAACTTTGTGGTCATTTGTTACAGAACTCATGGGAATTTTTTTAAAAACAAAGCAGTCTTTTTTTCCCTTTTGGAAATAATGTTTTATCTCTCTCAATCATCAATGTTCAGATTAATGCCTACCTTATACCCTAAACTTCTCCGGATACCTATATTTCTTCTCTAATCATTTTTTTCTGCTCAGCTTGCATTCTTGTGTATGTGCATGTGTGCGTGTGTGTGTGTGTGTGTGAGAGAGAGAGAGAGAGAGACAGAGAGAGACAGAGAGAGAGGCAGAGAGAAGGTGCTTTTTAGGTATATGTATCTTGTATGTCAATGATATGGTTTGACTGTGTCCAAACCCAAAGCTCACCCTGAATTATAGTTCCCATAATCCCCATGTGTCCTGGGAGGGACCCGGTGGGAGGTAATTTAATCATGGGGGTAGTTTCCCCCACACTATTCTCATGTTAGTGAGTCAGTTCTCAGGAGAGCTGATGGTTTTATACGGGGTTTCCCCCTTCGCTTAGCTCTCAATCTTCTCTCTCCTGCCCCCTTGTGAAGAAGGACGTGTTCACTTCCCCCTCTGCCATGACTGTAAGTTTTTTGAGGCCTCCCCAGCCCTGCAGAACTGTGAGTTAATTAAACTTCTTTCCTTTATAAATTACCCAGTCTTGGGTATGTCCTTAAAACAGTGTGAGAATGGATGAATACCTCCAGATTAGGATAGGGTAAAATCAAGGGTCTTAAGGTTAGTGACTTTGGATGGAGAAATCATATAATTTGTAACCACAGAATGGGAGATGTGTAAGAGAACACAAAGTGCTAATAATCGTAAGACAGGACAACAGGTAAAAAACAGGATTGTCCCAAGCAAACTGGGTTGTATGATCACCCTAAGAATAGTAAAGTTTCCATTCCAAAAGGAGTGAAGGAAAACATGTGAAATAAATAAAATCCTTATGAAAACCCTAAATCACTGTGATAAGCAACTTTGAGAAGACTAATAAGAAGAGGAAATGGGCAAACATCATTTAGAAAGATGAGGAATAAGAGCAATGAGAAGGTCTGTTTTCTTTTTTCTTTTTCTTTCTTTCTTTCTTTCTTTTTTTTTTTTTTGAGACAGAGTTTCGCTCTTTTTGCCCAGGCTGGAGTGCAATGGCGTGATCTCAGCTCAACGCAACCTCTGCCTCCCGGGTTCAAGCGATTCTCCTGCCTCAGCCTCTTGAGTAGCTGGGATTACAGGCATGCGCCACCATGCCTGGCTAATTTTTGTATTTTTAGTAAAGACGGGGTTTCTCCATGTTGGTCAGGCAGGTCTTGAACTCCCGACCTCAGGTGATCCACCCGCCTCGGCCTCCCAAAGTGCTGGGATTACAGGCGTGAGCCACTGCGCCTGGCCGGTCTGTTTTCTTAATGGATTCTAACGTCTGTGTTTGCTTACAACCTGAATGTATGAGGTCTCAGGCTGAGAGAAATTAGCTTAAGGGGTTACAAGCAGGCTAGATCTATGATGTTTTCCCAACTGCCTCTTGAGTTTCATACTAGTTGACTTCTGTTTGAGTCTCCCTTTAAAAAAAAAATCTATCAATAGTGATTTCATTGCTTTAATTGACTAAATTAGATTTGCTTAACTTGTCCAAATTACCATTTGCCATGGTGCCAGAGAAATCTAAACATTTGTTGTTATTGTTGTTTTACTTTGCTTTATGTTTATTTGATGGGACTTTAGCACGTTTATAAGCAGAAATTCAACAAGAAAATTCTATTATGTAAATGTATACCCATTCCACAAAAATCTGATTATGAGATTAATATATCAGAAGTTCAGTAGGAAATATCCATTTTTATGAACTATAACTGTAAAAGAAATATAATAATGTTTCTTGGTAAAAACATGAAAAACACTTAGTTCTAGATTTTTACCACAAAAATTGTAAAATAGCACAAATATTTCATTTGTGGTATTTGTAGATATGTAGTAATGTTTGTTATAAAAGAAATGATAATTATTTACAATTATCACTTAGCAAAATAACCTTAAACCAATTATTATTTTGGAATATTAAATAGAGATGTGTTTAGTAAGAATAAATAAAAGACTAACTGTATAAAATCATGTTTATTTCAACAGTCAAAATGAGTGACCTACTATAGGCCAATATTTGGTATTGGAATTTCAGTTTACATAAAAGAACATTTCTATATTAAAAGTTTATAAACACATGGGAAAGAAGGACAGGTTAGCAGTTAAACTATATATAATATGGATTCTATAAAGAATAAGTAGAACTTTAAAGAATTACCTTAAGAGTAATACTAAAAAATAACTATCAGAGTTCACCACAAATTTGGTCACATAAATAAATTAAAAACATAATATTTTTTCTTTCACTATTTGTTCCAGTCTTCAGACTAATATGAGCTTTTGGTTTGATTTTTAGTGAAAGATGCTTGACTGGTAGTCTAATTGATGTTAAAAATAATGACTGACGTCACATACAGTTAATTTATACAGTGATATTTCCTAAGGGCTATATCACAAGGCTGGATCATATGCTTTGCCTCCGATTGCTTTGTTACACATGGCATGGAAAATTACTACAAAAATGAGATCTTTATTTCTTTAGGGTTTATTTCCTCCTCCTGCTTTATTCAGTCCTCATGTTATCTTCTATTTGTGATAACACTACAGACACTGAGGAAAGGATTTTGATGTTGCAAATGCAAGGTAGAAACATCAGATTAGTTAAAAAACAGCAGATCTTCAGGATGAATGATATAAGCAAATATCCTCTTGGGATAAAAATTTCTCCATTTAAAAAGAGGCTGTTTTAGAGATCCTCTCCTCAAAATCGTTTTGTAGTAGGGTTGTTTATAGAACCTTTTAGTCAAGCCTTTTTATGGAGGGTAATGAGATAGTAGTAGAGTGGCAGTGTGAATACTGAATCACAATAAAAAACATTTGAGTTCTGATCCAGCAGCAAGCACTTTTACTTGAATTACCTAAATTCTATGAGCCTTAAATTCATCACTTTAATAATGAAATGATGAAATTTCTTTCTGTCTTTGAGATTATTTGTATAAGTAAAGTATCTTAACAAATGGTGGGTATTAAGATAATTCTCTTCTGCCGTGATCATATGAGTAAAATGTAATTGTAAATTTTCCTCTTTTTTTTCCAAGCTTTAGCCTAGTTTCGGGTAAAGAAAAAATGAGCAAAAGTCATGACCTAAAACTATGCTATTTAGAAAATGTTTGTGTTGACAGGTCCAACAACTATTTACTGCTAAGCATTATAAAAACCATTATAGTCATATATTCTTTGATAAAATAAAAATAAAGCATCATCCTTATAATCATGCTAAAAAGCTATAACCTCAGATTTTAAGTCCATTGAAAAAATCAGCTGAGAATAGCGAAAATCAAGCAAAATGTAATCTGATTCTTCCTGCATTTTAATTTCCCATCTAAATGTGTTAAAGTGAATATGTTGAAGTAAAAAATCTCGGAGGTGTCGAGTGGGAGTCTTGCTTAATTTATACTGGGCAATCAATCAGTAACTATTTGTTCAGCTCTGGCTGGGGATGAGGCCTAGTACTAGTTGCAAGAAGGCCAAAAAAAAATTTATTTTAAGAAAATTACCCTGTATTATAAGCAAAGATGTTTTAAAGAATGAAGACAGATATCATCATCTCTATATGACTGATATGGTTTGGCTCTGTGTCCCCACCCAAATCTCGTCTTGCATTGTAATCCTCACCTGTTGAGGGAGGGACATGGTGGGAGGTGACTGGATCATGGGGGCAGTTTACCCCATGCTGTTTTCATGATAGTCAGTGAATTCTCACTAGAGCTGATGGTATTAAAGTGTGGCACTTCCTCATTCTCTTGCTCTGTCTCTCCTGCTGCCATGTAAGATGTGCCTGGCTTTTCCATGGCCTTCTGCCATGACTGTAAGTTTCCTGATGCCTCCCAGCCATGTGGAACTGTGAGTCAATTTAACCTCTTTCCTTTATAAATTACCCAGTCTTGGGTAGTACCTTCATGGCAATGTGAAAACAGACTAATACAGAAAATTGGTATCAAGGTGATGGGGCACTGCTATAAATATAACCTGAAAATGTGGCAGCAACTTTGGAACTGGGTAACAGGCAGAGGTCTGAACAGTTTGCAGGACTCAGAAGAAAACATGAAGATGTGGGAAAATTCAGAACGTCCCAGAGACTTGCTGAATGGTTTTGACCAAAATGCTGATAGTGATTTGGACAATGAAGGCCAGGCTAAGGTGGTCTCAGATGGAGAGAAGGAGCTTATTGGGAACTGGAGCAAAGGTCACCCTTGCTATTCTTTAGCAAAGAGACCGGCAGCATTTTGCTCCTGCCCTAGAGATCTGCAGAACTTTGAGCTTGAGAGAGATGATTTAGGGTATCTGGCAGAAGAAATTTCTAACTAGCAAAGCATTCAAGATGTGACCTGGCTGATTCTGAAAGCATTTTAGTTATATGTGTTCACAAAGAGATGGTTTGAAATTGGAACTTGTGTTTAAAAGGAAAGCAGAGCAGAAAGATTTGGAAAATTTACAGTCTGACAAAGTGTTAGAAAAGAAAAACCCATTTTCTGGGGTGAAATTGAAGCCAGCTGCAGAAATTTGCATAAGTAGCCAGGAACTGAATGTTAATATCCAAGACAATGGAGAAAATGTCTTCAGGGCATTTCAGAAATCTTCATGACAGCCCCTTCCATCAAAGGCTAGAAGGTCTAGGAGAGAAAAAAATGGTGTTTTTGGGTTGGGCCCAGGGCTCTGCTGCTCTGTGCACTATCAGGACTTGGTGTTCTGCTCCAGCTATGGCTAAAAGGGGCCAAGGTACTGCTAGTGCTGTTGCTTCAGAGGGTGGAAGCCTCAAGACTTGGTGTCTTTCATGTGGTATTGGGCCTGGGATGTGCAGAAGATAAGAGTTGAGGTTTGGAAACCTCCACCTAGATTTCAGAGGAAATGTCTGGATGTCCAGCCAGGAGTCTGCTTCAGGGACAGAGCTCTCATGGAGAACCTCTACTCGGGCAGAATGGAAAGGAAATGTGGGTTGCAGCCTCCACAGAGTCCTTGCTAGAGCACTAGGAAATGTGGGGTTGGATCCCCCACAGAGTCCCCACTAGGGCACTGCCTAGTCGAGCTGTGAGAAGACAGCCACCATCCTCCACACTTCAGAAAGGTAGATCCACCAACAGCTTGGACCATGTGCCTGGAAAAACAGCAGGCACTCAATGAAATAAAAAAGCAGCTGAAAGCAGCTGCAGGGGCCGTAACCTGCAGAACCACAGAGGTGGAGGTGCCCAAGGCCATGAGATCCCACCACTTGCATCAACGTGCCCTGGATGTGAGACATGGAGTCAAAGGAGATTTGGGAGCTTTAAGATTTAACAACTGCCTGGCCAGGTTTTTGTATTTGCGTAAGGCTTGTGGCCCCTTAGCTTTGGCCAATTTCTCCCATTTGGAATAGGTGCATTTATCCAATGCCTGTACCCCTATTGCATCTTGAAAGTAACTAACCTGCTTTTTATTTTACAGGTTTGGAAGCAGAAGGGACTTGCCTTGTCTCAGATGAGACTTTGGACTTGGACTTTTGAGTCAATACTGGAATGAGTTAAGACATTGTGGGACTGTTGGGAAGGCATGATTGGTTTTGAAATGTGAAAAGAACGTGAGATATGGGAGGGGTCAGGGGCAGAATGATATGGTTGGGCTCTGTGTTCCCACCCAAATCTCATCTGGATTTGTAATACACATGTGTCAAGTATTGAGGGAGGATGCTGGCGGGAGGTGACTGGATCATGGGGGAGGTTTCCCCCATGCTGTTCTTGTGATAGTGAGTGTGTTCTCACTAGAGCTGGTGGTTTTAAAGTGTGACACGTCTCTTACTCTCTCTTTCCTGCTGCCATGTCAGATGTGCCTTGCTTCCATTTCACCTTCCACCATGATTGTAAGTTTCCTGAGGCCTCTCCAGCCACACAGAACTGTGAGTTAATTAAACCCCCATTATAAATTACCCAATCTCAGGTAATATCTTTTAAGCAGTGTGAAAACAAACTAATACAATGACAAACATAGATACTCTGTATGAACTATTAAGGAACACACTCAAAAATATCTTACAGAGAATGAGCGGTTATGCTTAAACTCAAACCCAGTTTTCTGACTCTGAAATTTGTCCTCTTAATTTTACTATCCACATGTTAGATATAGAGCAAAAATGTCTAACCTAAAAAAGTTCATAACCTAGTAGGTAAGGTAAGTGAGCTACATTTAGAAAAAGGGTAACTAGCAGCACTAAGTGCCAAAGGAATGCCTTTGACACTTGAGAAATTTCAGAGGAAGAGAAACAGATTATTTTAAGCCCAGGTGAATCAGTAAGGCTTTGTAGATTGAGTATTGAAGACTGTGTAGAATTTTTCATTGGCTGAGAATGTGGGGAATTTGGAAGCATTTTAGGCAGGAAGAGCAGTTTGAGAAATGAGGCTGAGGAAAGCATGGGACATGTTTCAGTAGACAGTGAATAGAGCAATTTGATTGTCTAACAACTCTTTAACTTGGAGACTTGGTAAGAAATAAGCCTGGAAACAAAAGCTGTGACCATAATGTTTCTATTTTAATTTTAGACCTTCTTGGGATATTTTTCACTGACTTGTAAAACATGATCTGAGTCTTTAATGAGTGTATACATTTTTCAGAAATCAAGTATGACTGAAACATGTGTCATGAATACAAAGCAGTGGATGATTTGTATCTGGTTACACAAACACACAAATCCTGGCACCACAAGGACTGATGGAACATTTGTTCCTTTGTGTAACTACCTACAAATCCATTACACATGATGGTCATGTGACTCAGGACAGGCTAATTATAATATCCCTTCCTGGGGCACTTACAGAAAGGAAGCAAGTTCAATAAGAGGACTTCCCTGAAACTGCCCCTTGGAAAAGAGAGATGCTGTATCCACTAGGACTTCTATTGGTCATTAATAGACTCCCATTGGTAATTGTAGGAGCAGAATATGAGGCCAAACAGAGGAAAAAGGGACTGCACAGTCAAGTAGTAACAAAAATGAGGGGGGTAGGGGCAGGGGAGCTGGCAGAGATAAAAATGCTTTTAGGATCCCTGGACCCAGCAGTGCTTAAAACAAAAAATTCAGACTACTAACATAAACATATTAATTTTATCTTTTCCCCTTTATATGGGTTGAATTAGGTTTCTGTAGTTTTAAATTAATAGCTAAGAAAGTCCTATTTCATTAGAACATATGAGTTCCAATTGTGTGGCTCAAGTATGTATTTTAAAACACTTGGAGAAAAAAAATTAGAGTAGCCTAGGAATTCTGACAAAAATGGGAAGGTGAGCATCATGTAGTTCTCCAACTCTAAACTTAGAACAAAAGGTAAAATATTTTTAAATATACTTGACAAAGTGCATGACCATAATTTAAAAGGAGAGAGAAACAATTGGGATCACTTCTGCTTTTTAGCCATGAGGAATAATATGTTCTGAAATAATCCTCTTTCCCCAAAAACTAGACAACTGAAGAAAATAGAGGAAATCACTATTTTCAGATGTTGTACTACAGGCAGCACAGAGCTGTAATTCACAAGAAAGGGAAACAAATAGATGAACTAAACCACTGCCTAGTGTGTCTGTCTAGAGGTAATTTCTGTGCTGTAACCCAGTCAGGAGAATTTAAACCATGCTGGGGAATCTCAGTAAGTTGAGAAAACAGAGCTTAGAATTTTCAGAGTCTGAGAAAGCTAGAAGTTGTTATTCAGGGAATTAGAGAGAACTAGAGAACTAAATCTACAAAACTATAAAGCTCAGAAAATCTGTGTAAGGGCCCGTGAGTCTTCCTCTGAATTCAATATGCATAGTGTGAAATCCCTTAAGAGTAAACAAAAATCAATTATATGAAGGAAAAAATCATTATACAAAGCTATAATATGAAGAATCCTCAAAGGTCACAGAAAGCCAGGAATTGTTTGAGTTTCAGTGAGTACAGAGACTTCCCTGAATACAACAGGCTTTCAGTCCATGAAACTAGCTCTATAATAAAGACTACTATAGTTGTACTCAAAACAAACTCAAAAACAAACTTCAAAAGGATCAGTGTTATTCAAAAGTACTTAGCTGACTGTTGGAAACCAAATTCACCATTCTTTCACTCTTTAGAGGCAGGGAAAAATATAAATAAATCAATATACAGAATTCAAAAAGATAAAATTCCAAATGTCCAACACCCAATTCAAAAGTACTAGAGTAATGAACAATTAAAATTACCACTAATACCTAGAAGAAAAACCAGTCGAAAGAAACTGACTCAGAAATGACAAAGATGTCATTAGAGTTAGCAGAAAAGAATGGTAAAACAGCTATTGTGAAAATGATCCATCTGTTTAATCATGTACAAAATATGAACATGAAGTGAATACAAAACAAATGATGTGAAAAGAAATGTACAAGACTTCTAAAGAATAAAACTCAATATCAGAAATTTTTAAAAAGACCACTGGAAGGGATTAATAGCATATTAAACATGGCAGAGGGAAAGAACAATGAACCATGAGTATACAACTCGACAAACTAAATGAAGCCTCGAGGAAAACGGACTGAAGGGAATAAAAACAAAAACACAGCATTATTGATCTGTGGGACATTATATATAGGTGGCATAACATAGCTAGCATATGTATAATTGGAGTCCCAGAAAGAGGGGCAATATAGGGGATTACATATACATATGTAAGGTAATGAATGCAAGTTTTCCAAATATGATATAAATATAGAACCATAAATATGAGAAAATGCAACAAACCACAAGCAGGAAAGAACAATGTAATCAACACCAAGGTGAACATCACAATCAAATCTCTGGAAACTTGTGGAAAATAGAATGTCTCTAAATATAAAGACAAATTACTTTCACAAAACATGAACAACAAATGGAAAAATCAGATAGTAATAATATGAGTCAAGGAGAGAAACTTGTTGGATACAATGCAATGAAATTATAAATAGTAAAAGAGAAACTAAATTTGCCATAATATTTGAAAAATCATAACAGCCTAAACTTTATGAATTACTGAAGAACTCACAATAAAAATTAACAGATTTAGAGTTATCCAACTGTGAGATTTATGCATTAAGACAGTCTCACATAGATAAATTACATTTTGAAGTAAATTTATAGCTTTAAATATACACAGGGTAGAATAAGAAAGACTGAAATTAGATGACTTAAAAATATCATCCCAAAAAATAGCTTTGAGAGACAATTTTAACAGTTGATTAAAGAAAATACACTATTTTTGCTATAACCAATATTTATTACTAGACAGATGGGAATTATCTTCAAATAAATCTATAAAATCCATATAATGCCATTTATTAAAACTTCCAACAAAGTACTCAAGAATAGCAAAAGAATTCTGAATGGTAAGAAAGTGCGAAGGGACCAACCCTACTAATAACCAGACTTGTTATAAAGATATAGTAATTTAAATCAACACAACAAGGGCAGATACCTCATCAACAGATTAATGCTCTCTGTTTTTGTGGTGGGGCGGGTGGGAAATGAGTGAGTTCTGACTCTATTAGTTCTCTTGAGAGCTGGTCATGGCACCTTCCGTCTCTCTCTGGCTCTTTCTCTTACCCTGTGATGTCTGCACATGCCAGCTTCCCTTCCCCTTCCACCACAAGTGGAAGCAGTGTGAGGCTCTCACCAGATGGAGATGCTGGTGCCATGCTTTTTGTGCAGCCTGCAGAGCCATGAGCCAAAGAAATCTCTTTTCTTTGTAAACAAATAAATAAACAAACACATCATTGACATAGGGATAGGTCAAGAAAATAAATCGCTCTCCATAAAGAAATTAAAAAATCTGTGGGCCTACAGGTGTTTTAGGGACCTCATTTAAGACAAAAACAATGTCCAAAATCATCTCCCATTGTTGATTTGAATACAGTTGACAAGTACCACAAGGAACTTAGAGAGATATACTTCAAAATGCCAGTATAGCTGCTTCAGAGCTAATTAAAAAAAATAATTTAGCATGATTATATAGGAGAGCAATGTGTCAGCTCTAGCAAAATAGAAAATATGGAAACCATACCAGCAATCCTATTTCTACCCCAGAAAACTCTCACATATAGGCCCAAACATAGAAGAAGAAGAGGCTCCTGGCACTATAAAATGACAATCTAGACACGCTTTATAGCTGAGCCCAAATATTCCATATACACATCTGCATCTTCCAGAAACCCGTGCACCTGTGTTCGGTCGATGTGATTAGTTTTTACCATCTAATCTGAGCAAAAGTGATTAAAAGAACCAGTGTGAGTTCCCTATCCCTTTCTTGTCCTACGACAGTACAGCAGACAGATCTTCCAGACTGAGCACCCACAAGACAGAGGAACACTCCTTGTTCTAGAGTTTAGGTGGACCCCGAATAAATCTCTGTTATATTAAGAAATGGTATTTCAATATTTACAATACTGTTGCAGAACAAAGATTACCTTTACTATATGCACCTAAATGTCTGATTTTAAAAATACATAAATTAAACATAGTATGTTCATATACCAGAGACAAAATACAAAAAATGATTTTTATCCACTTATGGATAAATTATGATAAATTATGTAAAAAAATTAAATGAATGGTAATATGATGCTGACCAAATACATGCATACAATCAGTTCTAAATATGAAATTTCTCTATTTTCTGGAGTTTTATTTTATTTTTCAAAAAAGAAGAGTATATTGAAGGGAAAATGGAATGTTGAAAAGCCTTAAAAAAAAAAAAAAAAAACCGCTGTGGATGGTGGCTTCTGTCTGTAATCCCAATACTTTGGAAGGCTGAGGTGGAACTCCTTGAGGTCAGGAGTTCAAGACCAGCCTGTGCAACATATTGCCTTTAAAAAATAAAACTAAAAAAAAAAAATTTGAAAGCATCTAGCAAATCAATTTTTATTGATTGATTGATTGATTTTTCAGCCAACTAAAAATTTTTGAGCACCTTTTATAGGCTAAGGAGTAGCCAAATTCTTGGATCTTTATCCTCAAGCACTATGCTGTCTAGTGGGGATCCAGGTTAGGTATAATAAACCTTACAAATGTGTCATTTGTGCTGTAATTGAGTTATTTACAGAATGTAGTGATGCACAGAAAACCAACATTGAATTAGAATTGGTGTGGTTCTCAGATAATATGTCCTAGAGGAGGTAGTCTGTAATCTGGTTGCTGGAGGTAACTAGTTTCAGGATAGAAAGATATTTAAGCTTGAAGGTACAATTTTTTTAAAAAAATTTACTTTATGTTCTGGGATACATGTGCAGAGCATGCAGGGTTGTTACATAGGTATACACATACCATGTGGTCTACTGCACCCATTAACCCATCATCTAGGTTTTAAGGCACATATGCATTAGGTTTTTGTGCTAATGCTCTGCCTCCCCTTGCCCTCAACCCCCTGGCAAGCCCATGTGTTTGATGTTCCCCTCCCTGCGTCCATGCGTTCTCATTTTGCAACTCTTATGTGTTTTTAAAGTCGTGAACCTATGTGGTAAATTACAGTAGTTCCCCCTTATCTGTGGTTTCACCTCCCTCTGTTTCAGTTACCTGCAGTCAATGTGATCTGAGAATGTTAAATGGAAATATCCAGAAATACACAATTCATAAGTTTTAAATTGCACACTCTTCTGAGTAATGAGATGAATTCTCATTCCCTCCCAAATCTGTCCCACCTTTTGCACAAGGTATCCACACTGTAGGAGCTCTTTACCTGTTAGTCTTTTATTGGCTGTCTTGGTTATCAGATCAACTGCGGAGTGTTTATGTTCAAGTAACCCTTATTATATTTAATGATAGTCCTAAAGCACAAGAGTAGCTGCTGGCAATTTGGATATGCCAAAGTGAAGCTGTAAAGTGCTTCCTTTAAGTGAAAATTCTCTAAATAAGGAAAGAAAAAATTCACAGTTTGCTAAAATTTTACAGTCAGAACAAATCTTTGATATGTGAAATTTTGAAAAGGAAAAAGGAATTTGTGCTAGTTTTGTTGCCGCACCTCAAATTGCAAAAGGTGTGGCCACAATACTTGATAAATACCTGGTTAGGACAGAAAAAGAATGAAATTTGTGGGTAGAAGACATATACAGAAATATATTATTATTGGTAGCAACATGATGTGTCAGATTAATTAAACTTTATCATAGGTTTGTATGTACAGTGAAAAACATAGTATATATAGGGATTAGTACTACCTGGGGATTCAGGCATCCAATGGGAGTCTTGAATGTATCTCCCACAGATAACAAGGGACTACTGTGTTCAAGGAATTCCAAGGCATTCAGCATGGCCAATGATGAGAGTACAAATGGGGATTGGAAAGTTATTTGCCCCTAAAAGATAACATTTGACTGGGCATTCCCCCACCCAAATATTTACTTATAGATTTGGTAAATCTAGTTATGAAACCACTTTTGCAAAATTATGACAGTGAGAGAAATCTGACATAGTTGACTTTATCTTGCTTATAACCTCCAAGCTGTCCTTGGTCATTCCTGGCCATAGGCCAAGCTAACTTTGGGAGGGATAATAGTCTAGTCTTCAAGCAAGGATAATAGAAGTCCTTCCCCAAGTGAAACCACTGTTGTAAAACTTGTGAAGGGTGGCAAGATTAGGATTATAAGAGGGGCCTGAACTTTGCTGAAATGTAGGCCCAGTTTCTATAATCACTTACTGCTCAAGAATCATGTGGGCAGAGGTCACAAGATTTGTGATTTTCCCAGTTGCATCCAACATCACCACTGTAGAACTTAAGATTGCTGTTTGGAGAAGTTTTTTTTCAGACTGACCCCACGCAGACTGTGACTCATGACTCAGCTGGTTCTGTGGTCGCACCCAGAGGCAAAATCAGTGCACCAGGCCCTGAATTGTTTTCCATATCCCTATTATTTCAGCCCCAACCAATCAGCACCACCCATTCCCTAGCCCCGGCCCACCAAATTGTCCATAAAAATCCTAACAACTGAGCCTTTGAGGAGACTGATTTGAGTGATAACTGCAGTTCTCTCATGTTGCTGGCCTTAGGTCAATTAAACTGTTTATCGACTGCAACGTGGTGGTCTCAAATTGATTTTGTCAGTGCAGCATGCAGGAAAGACCCATGGGGTGACTATATTTAGTACTAAATCAGCATAGGTTAAAATCAAAATTTCCAATCTAAGACTTATCCCATTTAATTGCAGTAATTCATTCCCATGCCTGTATTTCCAGCTGGATGGCAAGCTTCTTTTGGAGGGAACACAGACATTATTTAACAGATGCGTGTCCTCCATGTCTAGCACAAACTGTGGTGAATCCAAGGTGCTCTATAAACATTGTCTGGATATCCAACATAGAATTTATTTCAAAACGTCCTTCTCAGTAAAATTATTCAGTTATACATAAATGGAAATTATTTTAATGATATTCATATGAGATATTCAACAATATGACTTCACTAAGGTGAGCATGCAAGGGTTAAGTTAAAAAAGATGAATTTAGATATAAATATTGCTTTGAACCACTTATTCTGTAGTATTGGGCAGTTTATTTAATTTTGGAATCTCAAATATGTGATTGATAAAATCTAGATTAATCATATCCACCTTTGCGTGTTAATATAGTAATGGGATCCTTTGAAATCAGCTTTTACATTGGGTGTCTGGTAAATGAAGGAAATAAAAAATGTAAGCTAACTCATGGTCTACTATCTCCAACATTTAGTGGAAGACTGAATGATTCTTTTCAATGAGGGTAGAAAAATCTTAACAATTGAAATGCACAATGTGTTTTGTTTGTTTGCTTCTTTTTATTTCAGATGGAGTCTCGCGCTGTTGCCCTGATCATGCCCATGTTGTGGCATGATCTCGGGATCTCGGCTCACTGCAATCTCCGCCTCCCATGTTCAAGTGATTCTCCTGTCTCAGCCTTCCAAGTAGCTGGGATTACTGGCGCCCACCACTGGGCCTGGGTAATTTTTCTATTTTTAGTAGAGATGGGGTTTCACCATGTTGGCCAGGCTAGTCTCAAACTCCTGACCTCAGGAGATCCGCCCGCCTCGGGCTCCCAAAGTGCTGGGATTACAAGGGTGAGCCACTGCGTCCAGCCGAAATCCACAATGTTATTATCAAGAGGCTGGTTAGAAAGTGTATCTGATCAAGTAGAAAGTTTATGAAGGAGAATGTAGGAAATAAAATGAAAAGTATGAAATCACCCGTTTGTTATGGCCTTGTGACCCAGAGAAACTATACAACCTTTGAGTTTGCCTCTTCACAAGTAAAGTGATGTGAAGATTGTTTCCTTAAGTTATTTAAAAATATGAGATAATACCAAAGAACATCCCAGATTTTGTGTGTAATAATTGTTACTAGACCCAATTTAACCCTGAAAAAAGAATCATTATTTTTGATTGATGTGCTTACTTACATGCCTGTTTTGTGATTTTATTTATGTAATTAGTTATTGGTTTTTGTTTTAAAGCTAAGGGACAGCTCTGTTTAAGGCTATGTTTAAATGTTGTCTCTTGGGAAAATTTCACACAGCTTGTCATTCTACAATCTGATGCTATAAGAAGGTTATGTCTGTTTTTGATAGTTACTGATGCCAATGGAATAAATGACATCCTGTTTTCTCATTAATTAAACAAGCTCTGTGCACTTCCTCTCGTTTCTGGTTTCCATGAAAGCATGCTTTTTTTGGTTACTATGCTGATTAAACAAACAGACACTGATGGTTGGCTGCTCAAGTTCTGAGGCCCTAGGGAGAAAAGGAATTGTTGTGCCAACAGAATTGAACTTTTGGCCTTGTTTATTCCTCGCAAAGTGTTACCTCCCTTGTGGAGGAAATGAGTTAAAACTTATTAGGAAAACTCAAAGAGATTTTTCAACATCCGATAACCTGCAAGCAGTTCCTTCAGGAAGAAAGTAGATTAATCCAATTTCTCTGGTATCAAATATAAATAAATGGCTTAGAAAACCTAGGGCACATGCAGTCTACTTGCCTACAAAAGAAAAATCTGCAAACTGGGAAAAATGAAGAAGAAATATTGAGAAAAGTAAACTTATTTTAGGTGATGAGATGAAGGGGAAAGTTAAAAAGTGGCTATATAATTATTAGAACGTTGGGAAAACTTGCTATTATGGCAATTGAATCACAATTCATTGCATTTCAGGAACTGAGAAGATGGAAAGAGATTCTAGAATGAGCTATCAAGTCACACAAAAGCATGAAGGAAACTTAAGTGCTTATTGATCTGTAAAAGAAGCCAGTCTGAAAGGGATATATATTGTATCAGTCCAATTGTATGACATTCCAGGAGAGACAAAACTATGGAGACAGTAAAAAGATCAGTGCTTGCCACGGGTTTGTAATGAAGACAGAAGTGAGGGATAAAAAGCTGGAGCGTGGTGTATTCTCAGGGCAGTGAGATTATTCCATAGGATAATGTAATGACTGAAACATGTTTGTATACTTATGTCAAATTCCACAGAATATACAATATAAAGAGTGAACCCTATTACTGACTATGGACTTCTGTTAATAATGTATCAGTATTGGTTCATTGGTAGTAATAAATATATTACAGTAATGCAAGATGTTAATAACAGGAGAAAGAGAGGAGGAAGAGGGAGTATAGAAGGGTACTGTACTTTGTGTTAAACTATTTTGTAAACTAACACTATTACAAAAAGTTTGTTTGTTTGTTTGTTTGTTTGTTTTGAGATGGAGTTTTGCTCTTTCGCCCAGGCTGGAGTGAAGTGGTACTATCTTGGCTCACTGAAACCTCCGCCCCACGGCTTAGAGCCAGTCTCATGCCTCAGCCTCCCGCGTAGCTGGGATTATAGGTGCCCACCACGATGCCTGGCAATTTTTTTTAATTTTTAGTAGAGACGAGGTTTTGCGTTGTTGGCCAGGCTGGTCTCTAACTCCTGACCTCAGGTGATCCACCTGCCTTGGTCTCCCAAAGTGCAAGGATTACAAGCATGAGCCACCTTGCCAGGACAAAGTTTATTTTTTTAAGCACAAAAGATGCTGAAAGATTGCAGATTTACAAATGTTATGATGATGGTGATGATGGTGGTGGTGATGATGATTTACAAAATAATTTCAGATACAGATCTGTACATCTGATTTAAGGAAGGACAAAAACAACAAAGCAACATCAGTAATTCAAATGGCAGGAGTTTAAAAAGTATAAAAATTCAGAAGACAATTAATGTAAGAAACAAATTATAAAAGAGAAAATATGAGCACCTGGAAGTTGAAAATTATCAGGATACACAGTGACCAATGAAAAACATCAAACAAAAAATAACAAATAAATTTCAATTAATTCTTCTTTGGGTACCTAACATTATTAACTTGAGAGAAGCTGGCCCGTGAGATATTTTTGAATTTTATAAAATTGTATATGTTGATAATAGATGCTCATTGTATTTATAAAATGTTGTATGATTATTTATTTTCAGGATCCAGAATTGGGTGGATTTATTATTCAACAGTGTCAACAATTGATGAATTTATAGTGAAGATACATGACAAATCTCTGCCTTTAACTTTTTCATTCATAAAGTAAATGAAGAATGGCATAAATATATGAGAGACGTCAGATATACTAGATGATACACATTGATCTAAAAAGATTCTGAAAGGTTAGTGTGATGAGATAAATCTAATAAAATAATACTCATCAAGGATAAAACAGAAGTGTCATACTTGAATCCAAAATCCATCTTTATTGGCAGAAAATGGGAGAAGTAGGCTCCACGAACACTCCCATTTTTTAAAAAAAAGGTGCATATGCATGTAATATACCTCAATAATAAACATTTCAATAATATATAAAATATACCAGAATAATGTCATTTGCTCACTCCCCAAGAAAACCAAAGGAATTTTTAGTTGATGTTTATACATAGGTTTCTAGAAACAAAGATTAGAAGAGAGAAGTTCCACAGAAACTAAAATTTCATTAAAATATTTAAGGGTATTTGATAATAATAATATGTTCAACACACTAAAACTGTCATATGTCCGCCTATAGCTAATGTGATTATAGCTGTTATTAATGGCCATATTTCTAGAAAATGAGAGAAGAGGCTATCATGTGACCTGTTTGCTCATGCTCTTGAAATTCTAACTTCTGTCTTGGTACTTACATTTTAAAAGAAATAGAGTGAAATTACAATGTATTCAAGGCAGGTTAAACATGATGTTGAAAATGTTCATGATGTGTCAGAACAAGAATGTTTACAGGAACTTGAGATGTTTACTCTTGTAGGAAATATTTCTGAGATGACATGTCTTCCAATATCTGTAGTTTTCACTTGGAATAAGGATCAACTAATCTTTGTGATCCCAAATGTGCCAACAAAATGAAAAATTTTAACTTTTGCCTCAATTAGGGTAATAGCATCTCACATTCAACAGTGTAGCCTTAGTCACAAATATACAAAGGTGGCTTGCAGAGAATTTACCTGCTATATCATCAAACACTCCACTTTCCTCAGTCTCCACCATACTATATCAAAGTCTTTCATTTTCCTCCTGGATCAAAATGAACTACTAGTGTTAAAAATTACATATATGGTTCATATTGTTAAAGAAAATAATTATGATTCATTGATAGTCAGAAAATATCGTAGGCCCAAGAATGGAAAATAGAGTAGGCTCTAGAAGGTATTATTACAAAGCTCCAATGGGTGGTCAGGACAGGAAAATAATTCTGTGACCAACAAGAGCAGTTAAAGTTTTGGTAACCATGATAAATTATCAGATTTGTTGATAGGAGGCAGAAAAGGCAGGAGAATGGATATTGTAAAAGCTATCTAGCCTTCAATGGCTTATTAGATTTGAGTATCCATATATCCTTATGGTTCATGTTAGGCCTCTGGAAGTTTAACACTCATTAATATATCCACACCACTCACAATTAAAGCCTTCACTTTAATTGTGAAGGGCATAGGCATATTTAAGAACGTGGAGTCCTATTGAGTCCTCTGCTTTTAAATCTGATTTCTAATGATGCCTTTTGTTGGTTCTAGCATGGACCTATTTTAACTCTGTGGATCATCCCAGAATGATAATGAAAAATAACATTTCTCAAGGTCACTAACCTTACTGATAAAGTAAGCTTATTGCTGTGTTCTTCAGTCACCTGACTCACCTAGGCTTCCAGTCATTAGACCTATAAAAAATCTACTGGGAGTTTAACATCTGTGAATAATTTTCAGACGACTGATATGAAATTACTTCCCTCTTCCACATGTTCCTTAAAACAACTTTAACACTGAGACACTGCAGCATTACATTTCAGTTTTATTTTATGAAGGGAACTCATAGACCAAAGTGTATGCCAGTGAATGTGTGTGTGCATGTGTGTGTGTGTGTGTGTGTGTGTGTGAACTTTTTCATGAATCTAAATCTAGAGGAAAAGAGCACAATACTAATAATGATTATGTCTAAGAGATGTAAGTAAATGTAATCTTCCTAAATAGTTCACAATGAGCATCTATTATGAACTGATCTATCACAATGAGCATCTCATCACAATGAGCGCAATGAAAAACATGGCATAGCTATTTTAAAAGTAAAAACATAGATATATTTATGTGTATTTGTGTGTGTGTGTGATATTAATAACTTTAAATTGCTAACAACAATATTTTTCAGGAGTTAGAATTATGGTTAATTTTTAACCCATTTCTAATTTTGCTAAAATGTGAGTATATTGCTATCATAATCTAAAATATACATTCAGCAACTGTAAATGAGCTGCAATTGTAGAGCAATTTAACAAATGCAGGTTATTATCAAGCTCTGGTTGTTTCTTCAAAATGACTACCCAAACAAAACACAAGCTTTCTAAATTACAGGACAGATTTTTGACTTTTTGCAAGTATCAGTGGTGATCATCGAAGGAGAGACAAATGACTCATCTTTGGCATACTAAAGGAGAGACTAAAGTTAGAGGTTTAAAAGAGAGATTCAGCTATACACATTCCTATTGAACATACTTTCAGTTAGCACGTGCTAAAAACTATGCCAGATACACAAAGAAAGAAAGCACCCCTTCCCTCCTGAGATTCTGATGGTAAGGAAGTCAGATAAGCCAATAGTAACACAGTGTCATTGATGAGGTAATATCTATACACAAAGAGGTCTCCGCACAGAGAGAAATGCACCGTTTTATCAGTGATGGATAAACCAACAGAGTGACATGTGGGCTGGACCTTGATGGGTCTTTATGAATCTACCAAGTACACACAAGAATTGTGCCTCTATCAGATGGGAAAACAACACATGCAAAATGCATGAACACCGAACAAATAATATAGAAAGAATATTCTCTCTTTTCAAGATGGTTCAAGATAGTTCTATTGGTCTTTTTAAGACACACGCGAACACACACTCTTCAGAAGTGAAACTAGAGCAGCTACTTTTCTCTCAGGGTGAATACATATTTCTATGGAAACCCTTAGCATGAAAAAAAGTAAAACAAAAAGCATACAAATATATACAAAGGCTGTCTTTTGTTTCACACTGGAGGGCAGAGGAGAAGACAGGGAGACAGGGAACAACATTGAGACTTTCAGATTCTCACATATTCCAGGCAGGTTCTGAAAGTGCTAAAGTTAGAGAAAGGGCTTCTTCAGAAGGCAGGCCCCTTTCTGCTTGTGCCCAAAGCTGAGCCAACACTTCCACCAGTGTATCCCGGCAGGGCAAACCAGCATTGACTCCCTGCATTTTCATTTGCCTAAGGCTTAACCAAATAATCGGCCTCAGGGGTCTGTCTTTATAGGGGGCCGGCTGGATTTATTGATATTTCCTAGGTAAGCAGGACTGGACAGCCCAAAACCATTGAGTATATTAGATGTTCAGATAGTCTTGCTAGACCATCACTGCCTTCATTTAATCACTACAAAGAATTTGCTTCGACCAACAATACGTCCAAAGTCTTTAGTCTCTATGTTATGACGTATTCTAGTTA
Source organism: Macaca mulatta (assembly GCF_049350105.2). Classification (NCBI taxonomy): domain Eukaryota; kingdom Metazoa; phylum Chordata; class Mammalia; order Primates; family Cercopithecidae; genus Macaca; species Macaca mulatta. The sequence continues at coordinate 13,915,589 of NC_133417.1, forward strand.
AAGGATGGGAATCTTAGTATGAACTACCTCTTATTAACAGGGCCTTAACCCTAAGAAAGGGACATCACAGCAATTCTCACCAAAATAGAACAGGGTACACAAAGGGCTGGGCACTCGAGTACAATGGAGGGATAGATATATAGAGAAATTGGATGCAGAGAGGGAAGGAGGAATGGGGGAGGGAGAGAAAGAGAGATTATAGATAGTTTTACTAATCTCAAAGGTATAAGCTATGACTCATTTCCTTATCTTGTCCATCAAAGTATATGATAGGGTATTAGAGGTTACAGAATTATATTCAGGATGGTTTGGATGTAGTCTTGGGTTCAAATGGTATTCTTCTATCAGACCATAGCCCAATTCACGTTCAGAAAATAAGATGATTATTCAATTTGTATGTGTGCATTCTGACAAAAGAGCGTTCATCAGAGAAGCAACATAGAGAAGTTTGGTTATAGCAATAAATAGCACATGTAAAGCACTTACTAAATGTCTTGCAATAGGAACGTCTCACAAAGCGCTAACTTCTCATATTCAACAAGAGGAGGGTTAGATTTGCTATATTAAATGCAGAGGAAGAACCAATTTACGTGAAACAAAGCGCATTATTTTACTACTTAATATTCTTCGGGAGTGTATGATTCTGGTGCAATAAGATAAGATTTTAAAAAATCCAACATAAAAATCCCTCCATTCATTTATACACTCATTAACTAAGGGATTAATTAATTAATCCCCCAAATTTTAGTATTTAGCAAATATGCTCCAAAAATATGGGAGAAGATAAACATTAAACAGACAAAAAATATCAACAAATAAATAATAGGAGAACAAAATTAAATATCTTCTGCTACATGCTGCAGACAGAAAAAAGAACATTTTAGAAACTTATCTCGTATATTAAAATTAAAAAGTAGACTTTTTTCTATTTTTTATATTGCACTATGACTAAGAGAAAAAAGTTTTTGTTTTTGTTTTCATTTTTACCAGAGACAATTACTTTCAACAGTTAAACTGGGATAAAAAGAGTTCTTTTCAAACACTTTATTTTCTCAAATAAAAGTGTTGCCAGGGGCTCATCGAGAGATCTCATAGTAGCAATCCTGTATTCACAAAAAACTTTTGTTTCCAAAGAGAAATGGAACATGAAGTTTCAACACATCCTTGTGATATGATTACCTCAAAGGTTTTCAAAAAGTTTGAGGATCTGCAAAATTAAAGGTTCCTGGAAAAAAAGTATAATGCTATTATGAAAGAAAAATCAGGACAAATGAGAGTAAGTGAAGATAATGATGTTCTGATTCTGTTGACGTCATATCACTCTATGGTGACTGCATGAGTTTCCTGTTGCTATTGTGACAAATCAACGCTAATTTAGTGACTTGAATCAACACCAATTTGCAATCGTAGAATTTTACATGTCAGAATGACAACATCAGCTTTACTAGGCGAAGACGAAAGTGTCTGCCCAGACTGTGCTGCTTCTTGAGATTATAGAGAGAATCTTGTTCCATCACCTACATTTGGTTCTAGAGGCTGCTTGCAGACCATGGCTTAGGGTCCTGTTCCACCACCTTCAAAACCTGTCTTTATTATGCTGTTGTAGAATCCAAGGAAAATCTTCCTCCTTGCCCTCTCAAAGTTCACTGAAAAATCAACTGACAACGGCAGACTAATAAGGGAAATGGCATACCTAATTGTTAAATGTGCACATCGGGGAGATCCACAGTTATTAGCCCAATGCCCCAGTGGAGTTCAGAAGCTTATCTGCCATCTTGTGGTGACAGAAAGAAAGGGAATTTGGATCCTGGTAAGACTGGTTATGGGATGGGGAGAAGAAGAGGACTGGCTAGCAAAGGTGGTCTTGATATGTAAATGAACCCTGACAGGGAGCAGCTCTCAGAGAGAAGGGATGGAACATGTTTCTTTCAGACCTTTAGAGGTGTTAGACTCTCAGTTAATCTTCCCTAGTTCTGGACAAGGGAAGGCCTCAGAGAAAGCATGTCTGCATCAATGCAGATTCCCTACAGATGCAAATCTCCCCCACAAAAGACAGCTTAGCAGGGCTACTTCTGTCTGCAGGCCTTCTGAATAGTCATCATGAAATATGTCAACGAAGTATATTTGGGGTACAATATTTTGATTTCATTCAATGCTATCTCCATGAACCTGCTCTGTTGTCACATCTGTCTCTGATCAACTCAAGGTTCTCAACTCTTAAGGATTCTTGTGATCAGATTGGACCTACCCAGAAAGCCCAGGATAACCTCCTCATCTCCAGGCCCTTCTCCTTACTCACATCTCTAAAGTCGCTTTTGCCATGTAAGGTAACATGTTCACAAATGCCAGGGATTAGAACCTGGACATCTTTTGGGGTCACTATTCTCCCTACCACGCTTCCATCACCACCATATTTTTTAATTTAACCCCATATTGGTTTTATAACCTCCAATTATTATTATTATTTTTATTGTCCATCAGGAGCTAAAGGGTAATCTTTTTTACATAATTCAGACATACATTCACTTATGACACATATTTACTTATTAAACATTCAATAACTAATGTGTTCCAAAATTCCCTTTATACACTGCCACTGCACTAAGCAATTCTCATTCATTTATGTATTTATTTAATGGTAGCTGTCTCCCCAACTAGGATCTAGAGAGTACAGTCTTTATTTCTATCACTTAGTGTTTTATCTTCAGTGGCTAAAACAATATTTAGCATAAAATGGTTACAAATAAATATTTGTTAAAAAAGGAATGGAGAAGCAAATGTTTATTGTGTCGTAACTATTTGCCAGGGCTCAATGCTTGTGCACATAAAGGCATGCAGGTGGAAAGACCATCAGAGGAAGAGGCAGTATGGATATGCAGATGTTGCTGCTATAGAAGTTATGTTCACTCCGGGCGCGGTGGCTCAAGCCTGTAATCCCAGCACTTTGGGAGGCCGAGACAGGTGGATCACGAGGTCAGGAGATCCAGACCATCCTGGCTAACACGGTGAAACCCCATCTCTATTAAAAAATACAAAAAAACTAGCCTGGCAAGGTGGCGGGCGCCTGTAGTCCCAGCTACTCGGGAGGCTGAGGCAGGAGAATGACGTAAATCTGGGAGGCAGAGCTTGCAGTGAGCTGAGATCCGGCCACTGCACTCCAGCCTGGGCGACAGAGCAAGACTCTGTCTCAGAAAAAAAAAAAAAAAAGAAGTTATGTTCAGAAAGTCAGCATGATCTATTCTTTCTACGCACAGTTGCTTCATCACCACTGGGCAACAATCACCACATTCAATATAAGAGGGCAAAATTAACTCCTGAAACCCAAAAGTAAATGCAAAGAATTTTCAAGATTAGCAAATACAGGGTTCTAGTTCTAAGTTTGCCATTTAGCAATCATGTCACCTTGCATATGAGTTAGAGGCTAAGCATTCTGGAAATGGATGCAATCTGTAACCATAGAACCAGAACGATCTAAGAGACTGCTGACCTTTACCCCTTTTGAAGGATGGATCCTGTCACCTGGGGCACAGTGAATCAGCTCTATGATCAGCCCTGACATTGTCTCCTAGCCGAACACTGCACTGAGGTCATTCCACTTCGAGATCAGAAAGGCATAAATAGCCATGCCACGACCCAAGCCTGAGAGGAAAGAAGGTAAAGAATATGAGCTCAGGCTGATGATACAACAATCGTCATTCCCCCAGGGGTGTAATCGTTCTCTGGATTGTGCATCTGTCTCTGCACATCATTTATGTGTGTACCTGTATCCTGTGGATAATAAAACTTTATTTTGTATGACATCTCTCATACTGCACTCCTAAATATTTAATAGAGTTAAATAATGCAGTTACTGAGATGAGTAATAGGAGGCAGCAGGGGAAAATTAAAAGGCAGCAACAAACATTAAGAGTTATGCTTTGGAAAGAGTCTAAGAATGATTTCTTCTTCCTTCCACTGACTTCCCTGAAAGCAATCCTGAAGCCAGGGTGAATCAAAATTAGTAATAATCTAAGAATATAAAGAGTATGTCTGTAGTGTCACTCTGTCTCTAACAACCCATATGACCTTGGCTAGGACACTTAAGCCATCTGAGACCTAATTCCCTCATCTGGAAAGTGGAACAATGCATATCTCAGTAGCAGGTGTCAGGTTAAAAAGCTGGCTAAGATATGTAAAATGACTGTGAAGTGTGTATTACACTAAGCAAATTTCTTTACTGGCAAAAGGAAATTAGATGAGGAGAACAGAATGAGATATACACAAAAGATATGAAGAGACTAGCGTGACAGGTTTAGAGATTAGCAAGGAGCAGATCAAGATCAATTTACGTGGCCACAAAGCAGAAACCCAGTTCCAAAGGACTTGAGAGTCACTTGGTGAAGCAAGTAGCTGGAAGGCAGGCCCTTGGCCACCAGCATGTGCTGTGGTCAATCAGTGGGTAAGCCCCCATTGTTCTCTGTGGCCATTCTTTTCTTTTCTTTTCTTTACTTTTTTTTTTTTTTCATATGGAGTTTTGCTCTTGTTGCCCAGGCTGGAGTGCAATGGCGCAATCTTGGCTCACTGCAACCTCGGTCTCCTGGGATCAAGCGATTCTCCTGTTTCAGCCTCCCGAGTAGCTGGGATTACAGGCATGCACCACCATGCCCGGCTAATTTATTGTTTTTAGTAGAGATGGGGTTTCTCCATGTTGGTCAGGCTGCTCTTGAACGCCCGACCTCAGGTGATCCGCCCACCTCGGCCTCCCAAAGTGCTGGGATTATAGGCGTGAGCCACTCTGCCCATCCATGCAGCTTTTATTTTCTACTATTGCCCACTGGCATTTTAATGATGGAATAATATATCTCTTTACTATTCTTATTGATTTTCCTACCAACCTAATTGATTCACATCATCTCAACTCTCAGCATGTAGCTTTTGACTGGCTGGCAGTACTCTCATTCCAGTTGACCCACTAAAGGCACAGGTTTGAATTGCAGGGATCCACCTATAGGTGGATTTTCTTCCATCTCTGCCACCCTGGAGACAGTGAGACCAAACCCTTCTCTTCCTCCTCCTCCTCCAACTACTCACCATGGAGATGGTGAGGATGAGGACCTTTGCGATGGTCCACTTCCACTTAATGAATAGTAAATATATTTTCTCTTCCTCATAATTTTCTTAATAACCTCTCTTCTCTCTAGCTTATGCTAGTGTAAGAATGTAATACGTGTAACATACAAAATATGAATGAATTGACTGTCTACGTTGTCAATAGACTTTTCTGATCAACAGTAGGCTATTAGCAGTTCAGTTTTTGAAAAGTCAAAAGTTATAGGTAGATTTTTGACTGCAGTGGTGGGGTAGTGGTTCCCAAACTTCTGCATTATTTAAAAGTCAACTGTTCATACTATTTCTTAAAATAGAAATTACTTCTTACATTTGTGGCTAAAACCTATCCCTTTTATGCTCACATTGGTATCACCTCCTCTAGAAAGCTTCCCTTTCCTTATATAAAGACACTTTTTGTCCTTAATTATATAATCCTCAGTTTTCTGTGGTGTCTAGTCCAGGTGCAGCAGCATCCCATGGGATTTATTATAGTGTAAATACCTCAGGGCTACCTCAGACCTACATAAAATAATTAGATCTTAATCTTCTAGGATAGGACAAAGATGAAGAGCCAAGAAGGAAGGTGCTGACTCTTGCAGCCATGAAAACGTTTTTTTCTGATCATTCCCTTTGCCACTGAAGACCAATTTTCAAACTCAGTTTACATCAGAATCAACTTGAATGCTTAGGTTTAAAACACAAATTACTAGGCAATCTGAGTGTCTGATTCAGATGATCTAAATCGGGCCTCAGGAATTTCTAATTCTAATCAGCTCCCGGGTGATACACGTGCTGTGGTTCCTAGGACCACACTTTGAAGAACCAGGGCCTTGAGCATCTTCCTCACATACTTCATCTCCAACACCCACGGTGGTCTCAGGGGTACGCTGGAGTCTGACCCAATCAAGGACAAAATTCTTTTCCCTATTATCTGTTGGCATAATTGAGAACAGACCGGAACAATTTAAAATGTCAAAGCAAAATAAAGAAATTGAGGATCACATCTAGCTTGAATTTCCACTCTAGTTTCTCTACACTGTGACACTCAACTTGGCTCCTGGTCCATGCTTTTGATTCAAGGCCTTGTCTTGTCTGTTGGCTGGGAGAAGTTTCAGGTACACTCAGGGCCTCCATGCCTGGGCTGAGTGCTTCTTTTATGCCTGCTCCAACTTTCTGCCCTTAACCTTCATAGGACTCATCACACTGTATTTTTTTGAGATATAAATAATATGCAATAAATGACACAGGTCTTAAATTTTATATTCAATAAATTTGGGCAATTGTATACACCTTTGTAGCCACTACCAAAAATAGTGAATATGATTATTTCCCATCTCCCTGAAAGTTTTATTATAGGACTTTCTAGTCAGCAGTAAGCTTCCTCCCCCTGCAACTGTGTGATATTTCCTGCCATAGATTGGTTTTGCTATCAGTTACACAGCAGTTCCTTGAATATCATTGTTCTTGAACAACCTTGTTTCATCATAATGTTGATGAGAAAAAAAAAAAAAATTAATTCCTGGCCAGAGTCACTGTGTGGAGTTTGCACACTCTTAGCATGTCTCCTTGGGTTTTCTATGGGTACTCAGGTTTCCTCACACACTTCACAGCTGTGCACGTGAGGTGAATTTGCATGTCTCCATGGTCCTGGTGTGAATGAGTGTGAGTGTGGGAGTGTGCCCTGCAATGGAATGGTGTTCTATCCAGGGTTGGTTCCCACCTTGTTCCCTGACCTGCTAAGATAGAATCTGACCACCTGAAATCCTGAAATAGAATAGTTAGGTAAATCATTGCTTTGCTGCTTCTTCTTAATCTTTCTGAAATGCATGTATATTTCACATGTATTTAAATGATTAATATTATAAACATTTTGGTCTTTATTTAGGAATTTGGTGACGATTTTGAGACCAGAAATAGGTCGCAGAATCTTAGCTCTTATGTATACTAATTAGTTTATGGAAAAATTGGTTTCATTATACACAATGTTGCTTAAAGTCTCATTTTTCAGAACTTATCAATAACATTAAGTGAGGACTTACTGTATGCAATATGAATGATATTATATCCTATGTATTCTATTGCGTTGAGCAGGCTCCTTTAACTTAATACAATACTTTTGATATTAATGTTTTTGATTAACATGGTAGACATTTTCAAATTGCTATCAAGTATTCAATTGTATGGCTATAACACAATTTGTTTATCCATTCAGAAGTTGAGGGACTTTTTTTTCCAGCTGGATGCTGTTATGATTAAACTTACTAGAAAATTGGTTCATATTTTTTAAATGTTTGAATCTTATGCTCCTACTAGTAAAGTATCAAGGCTCCAGTTTTTGCATATCCTTAGATATGTTTTTATTAGTTGCTTTTATGTGTAACAATTCTAGTGAGCATGAAGTGGAATATCACTGTAACTGTAATTTCCATTTCACTGATTAATAGTGATGTCAAATATCTTTTCCTGCCTTACACACCATTTGTATATCTTATTTTGTAAAGAGTCTATTCAATTATGTTACCTAGTAATTATTAGATTGTTAAATATTGATTTATAAATATTCTTTATGTATTCTGGATACAGTTCCTTTTTCATATATTGCTGCAACTATTTTTCCTAGAGAGTAGTTTGCCTATTTGTATCCTTAATGTTGTCATTTGATAAGTAAAATTTTTAATTTTGATAAAAGGTCCAATTTTAGACCTTTTTAACGGTTTGTGTTTATTGTACCCTGTCCATGAAATCTGTTCTTACCACAATGTTATAAATTTTCTATTACAGTCTCCAGAAGCCTTATGATTCTGAATTTCATGTGTAGGCCTATGATCCATTTCAGAATACTCCTTGTGTCTGAGGAGGAAAAGAGTCAATGTTTATATGAAAACACAAAACAAAGTTTTTGTGAAAATATCTCATTAATTACTCTGGTATATTTGTTGAAAATAAATTGCCTACACACACGCTCGCGTGCATGTGCACACACACACAGTCCTTATATATCACATATGACTCTCTATTATCTTTCACAGAAATTTTTATGTAGCCTTTGACCAATGATTGATTAGAATAGCTTTTGAGTAAATCTTAAAATCAAGTAATACATCTTCCAACTTTGTTCTTTGTTTTCAAGACTTTTTTTCTGCGGATTAATAAACTTACCCTTTCCAAATAAATTTTATAATTTATTTTAAACGAAAAGCCTGTTGGAAATTTGGTAGAAATTCCTTTAAGTCTTTAGATAAATTTAGAGAATGGCAATGAACAATACAATCCCTGAACATAATGTATTTCACCATTTATTTAATTTATCTCAATAGTTTTATAGTTGTTTGGTCTTACATGTCTGTTTTTCCATTTATTCCTAAGTGTTTCACAATTTTTATGCCATTTATATTTTTTTTAAAGTAAAATGCTGAATCCTCTCTTTGGTGTTACTTCTAAGAGTTTTAACAAGATACACAGTCCTTTAGCAACCACCATAATGAAAGTGCAGATCAAATATCAAATGTCCTGTGCTCCTTTGCACAAGTGTAGAACAGACCAAAAATGTCTTGTGTTTCCTTTGCAGTCCCTCATTCTTCCAACTCCTACCCCTAAATAGCCACTGATAGGTTTACCTCTATCAGAATCCTGTATAAATAGAATGATAGAGTTTATAGCCCTTCGAGTCTGATGTTTTTAAAACAGAATGTTTCGTTTGAGATCCTTCCGTGTTTTTATGTATATCATTAGTCTGCTCCTTTTTATTTTTGAGACATAATCTATTGTATGAATGCATCACAGTTTATGTAACCATGTAGCAAATGAAAGATATTTGTGCTTTTACCAGGTTTAGGTGATTTTTAACAACCTAATTATTATTACTATAAAACTTAATGAGAAATTGCCCAACTGCTTTAAAAAACGGCTATACCGTTTTGGATTTATGCCAGCAATGCATACAATTCCAGTGGTTCTGCATCCTCACCAGGACTTGGTATTGTCAGTTATTTGGATGTTTGTACTGTTGATTTTGAAGAGGTCTTTATATAATGTAGAAACTACTCCTGTGTCAGATATGTCAGTTGCAAATATTTTATCACATTTTTAAAGTTTGTTTTTGTATCCTTTTCACATAGGCTTCCACACAGCAAAAGTTTTTATTTTGATGAAGTCCAATTTGTTAGTTTTTCCTTTTCTAGATAATTCTTTTTTGACAAGTTTAAGAACTCCTTGCCTTGCCTTTATACTGAAAACTGTCTTCTATTTCTGTTGTGCATTTTGTGGGGGAGGGGGAGTTACGGGATTACTTACTTTTCTCTAAATGTTTTATAGTTTTTTGTTTACATTTAAGTCTTTAAATTTTTGTATGAGATTTAGTTCAAGGTTTCTTTCATTTTTTTCACCTGTGAATTTCCAATTGTTCTAGCACCTTTTGTTGAAATTGAATTGTTTTTGCTCCTTTGTCAAAAATCAGTTGAGCATAGTGTGTGATTTTTGAATCTAATGAAAGCATTTAGTGCTATAAATTGTCCTCTAAATTTTGTTCTAGCTTCTCCCTACAAATCATTACAAGTTGACTTTTGTATTTGACCCATGGATTATTTAAAAGTTCCTTATTTAATTTTAAGGCTTAGATTTTTTTTTTTTTTATCATTGTACTACTGATTTCTCATTTGATTTCATTATGGTAAGAAATATACCTTTTAAAATGTTTAAATTAATTTAAAATGCTTTCTGTTTGTTTTATAGCACAGGATATGGTACATCTTGGTGAATATTTCATGGGTTCATGAAGTGAAAAACAATATGTATTCTACTGTAGTTGCACCTAGTGTTTTGTATATGTCAATAGATTCTGCTAGTTTGTTTAGTTATATTTCTGCCCAACTTGAAAAAAGACAGGCTCTTTTTAGTTATGTCTGTGACTAAATGGTGAGGAAAATGCTGGGTCTGGATCTCTCCCTCTGTTGGTACTTTTGGAACAAGACACCCTGCCTTTGTTTTGTTCCTCCTGTCCTAGGATCCTTGATTTATTTTTCTCAATTACTTTTCAGAGTTTTGGGTTTTTTTTTTTTGTCTCTTTTGTCACTTCCAGAATGTATAATTGCATATAAGGGTTTGGAACAGGGAAAATAGGGGTATGCCATTTCATCCAAATGAGGTTTTTCCACATGTTTTTAGATGTTGTACCTTCATGTTTATTCATCTCTATGTATTTCTTATTTTTATAAGATTTCTTGACCAATACATTTTTTAGAAATTTGTTGTTTAATTTCCATGTGTTGTGATTTTTCTATTGTCATTCTCCTATTGGTTTCTAATTTGATTCTATTATTGTAGATGACATTATATTCATACATTAAGAACCGAGATGAAGTGGACAAATTAAGAGGCAAATTATCAATTCTTACTTAAAAATAAATAATCAGAATGATATTGTATTTATGAAATAAATTGGACTTGTAGTTTACATCCTCTCACTAGGAAATTTCCAGGGCTTAAATGACTTTACTGGGCAATTCTATCGAACAGTTAAGAAAGAAGTAATACCAATGTACAAAAACGCTTCCAGAAGATAGATGCAAGCGGCATGACTTTAATACCAAAAGTGGAGGAAAATATGAAACTGTCATGAGAAAAGGTGTAAAGTCTTAACAAAATATTAGCAAACTGTATTCAGTAATATGTAAAAATAGACAATGCGTCATAACTGAATGAGATTTACCTCAAGAAGGAAAAGCTTATTTAACATTCAAAAATCAGTAAGTAATAAACATTCACCAAGATCGACCATCCTTAGCCATGAAACAAATCTCTGCTTTTTAAAAATAATTGAAATTACACATCCAGGCGCCGTGGCTCACGCCTGTACTCCCAGCACTTTGGGAGGCCGAGGCGGGCGAATCAGGAGGTCAGGAGATCCAGACCATCCTGGCTAACACGGTGAAACCCCGTCTCTATTAAAAATACAAAAAATCAGCCGGGCGTGGTGGCGGGTGCCTGTAATCCCAGCTACTCGGGAGGCTGAGGCAGGAGAATGGCTTGAACCCGGATGCAGAGGCGAAGCTTGCAGCGAGCCGAGATCCTGCCACTGCACTCCAGCCTGGGTGACAAAGCAAGACTCCATCTGAAAAAAAAAAAAAAGAAATTACACAATGTGTGTTTCATGACAATAATGGAATTTTAACAATCTATTTTGTCACTTTTCTGAGTTTCACTGTTGGGATGAGCAAGTTTGTCTTTGCAAATGTCTATATCCAAAAAAGAAATGGGGCCATTACATTATGTGAAATTATTTGTTTACCAACTAATTACCTCTACAGTAGACTCTTAAATCCTTCAGATCAGAGACTGTGTGTTTTCCTTTTTGTGTCTTCAGCAACTAGTAGATGCAAGGAATTGAGAAGATAAATACTTGACAAATAAATGAAGGAATATGCGGATGAGCTCCACACTTAGATGAGCTCCCACAGAAGACAAATACTGTGGTCTGAAAGGACATTTGTTCAAAGTCCATTAAGAGTGCTTTGTAAAATTTCTACTTTTTTTAGAGCATGCAGAATTACATAATGTAAATTTAAAGGACAAGATCAGGACTAGTTTCATTGATAATCTTCAGAAGTTTTCATCTACATCATCCATGTTTTAGAACAAATAATTCCCACTATGCAAACTTTATTTAGAATAAGTAATTCCCCTGTGCAGCCATAAAAAAGAACAAGATCACGTCCTTTGCTGAGACTTGGATGGAGCTGGAGGACATTATCCTTAGCAAAGTAACTCAGGAACAGAAAACCAAATACCGATTGTTCTCACTTACAAGTGGAAGCTAAATGATGAGAACAAATGGACACACAGAGGGGAACAACACACACTGGGGCCTACTACCAGAGGGTGGAGGTGGGAAGAGAGAGAGGATCAGGAAAAATAACAAATGGATACTGGGCTTAATACCTGAAATAATCTGTGTAGCAAACCCCCACAACACACGCTTACCTATGTAACAAATCTGCACATTCTGTTCATGTGCCCCAGAACTTAAAAGTTACAAAAAACAGAATAAATAATTCTCTAAAAATCATTGGTTTTAAAAAAAAGTCTACGTTCTAATGTCTATTAAGCTCTATAAGCTTTTCCCCCCATGTAAGGTAACTTAATTCCTTTCTGTGGTGTCCTCAGAAAAGGAGAATATTAACACCTCATAGGCATCTCCCCATTTTGTATGAAATAGAAGTGAAAATCTTGAACTTGGATTAATTTACTAAATGAAAAAAAGAAATTAGGAAAGTTGAAACTACCTTGATAATTATGTATGTTTTCTGGAATTGAATCAGAGAAAACACTGCCAGAAAATGACTTGAGTAGTTCTAATTAGGTATATAAAGAGTAGAACGATACTAGGATGTTTTTTCTTGTTGTTCATTTTCCAAATCAAGAGAAATAAGATTAAAATGAATCAGAGTCAGACTAAATATTATAAATCATTTATCTTCTTTCTTGCATGATATATATGTAATACATAATTTCTTACTTGAAACATCCAGGCTGAGATATAGCAAGCAACAAAGCAAAAAATTTTATGTATAATCTTTCCTATTGCCATTTGGTTACAAACAAATGCCAAAATCACTCTCTTCACTGACAATGACGCCCACGTGTGGTAACTATAGAATATCTTGATGAGGAAGTAAATCAGAGATTTTTTTCTTTTTTTTTTTTTAGACACAAATGTGCTCAGCTTTAGTTTTGATTCCAGTGATAGAAAAACTCTTCTTTATGGAAACTCACATGGATCTGCGAGTGTCAGATTGATAGACTTTTGGACATATAGTCTTTTTCAGGGATAAGCTCTAAAAGAAGCCTGCTAAAAAATTAATGTGTTACTATATAGAAATGCTGAAGATAAGAACTTTATATTGGACACCAATTCAAAGTGCACAAGTCTTCTGAGAACCTTACCCTGCCTTGCAGTGTATTGCCAGCAAACTGATGCTGTAACTGTGTCTTCAAAGGCCATTCTATTCTGTCAAGCCAGCTGCTTAAGGATGGTGAGAAACATGTTAAGACCAGTGAATTCCATGAGCAAGGAACATTGCCACACTTCTTTTGCTGTGAAGTGAATTCTTTGATCAGAAGCAATGCAGTGTGAAATACCAGGACAGCAGATAGGCATTCTGTAAGTACACAAACGGTAGTCTTGGTGGAAGCATGTTGTTCAGAGAGGGCAAATCCTTATCCAGAGTATGTGTCTATTTCAGTTAAGAACAGAACACTGTCCCTTCCATGATGGAAGCAGTGCAGTGTAAGCAACCTGCCACCAGGTGTCCTGTTGGTCCACCTGGAGAATGAGGCCGTATCAAGGGGTCAGTGCTGGTCTCTCCTGCTGACTGATTAGACACTCAGCCATAGCTTCAGCCTGGTTTGTTTGGGAGAGTGGAAGTCCACGTTTCTGAATCCATGTATCACCTTTATCCAACCACCATGGCCACATTGCTCAGGAGCCCATAGGGCAACGCAAAGGATGGCTAGAGAAAGAGGCTGACTGGTATCTACACAAGGAGTTATCCTATCCACTTGATTATTTAAATTCTCCACAACTGAGTCACCCTTTGATGAGAATTACCATAAACACAGATATCTTCATGGTTTTTATCCATTAAGAGAGGTCTATTCACATGCCTCCCCATAAGTTTCCTTGTCATCTATTTTCTAACTATGTTCCATTTAAGTACTTGACCATTCAGCCAAATCACTAAAGTCCTGGCCACAGCCATGAATCAGTATATAATGACCTATTTGACTCATTCTCCTTCCAAGCAAAATGAACAACCTGGTGCATTCCTCAAACTTCTGTCCACTATGAGGGTTTCCTTTCACCGCTGTCTTTCATGGGTATGATGGTTAATACAGTGTCAACTTGATTGGATTGAAGGATTCAAAGTATTGATCCTGGGTGTGTCTGTGAGGGTGTTGCCAAAGGAGATTCACCACTGAGTCAGTGGGCTGGGAAAGGCAGACCCTTAATCTGAGTGGGCACAATCTAATCAGCTGCCAGCACGGTTAGAATATAAGCTGGCAGAAAAATGTGAAAAGAGAGACTGGCTTAACCTCCCAGCCTCCATTTCTCCCATGTTGGATGCTTCCTGCCCTCAAACATCAGACTCCAGGTTCTTCAGTTCTGGAACTCAGACTGGCTATTGTTGCTCTTCAGCCTGCAGAAGACCTATTGTGGGACCTTGTGATCATGTGAGTTAATACTTAATAAACTCCTCTTTATATATGGATCCATATATATGGAGATATATATATATATATATGTGTGTGTGTGTGTATATATGGACATATCTATTAGTTCCGTTCCTCTAGAGAACCCTAATACAGATTTTCATACCAGGAGTGGTTCTAGAAGAACAGAATATTAAGGATGGAGTTCTTTCATTGGTTTTGGGGTTTCTGGAGTTGGCTGCTTAATATTATTCAATCCCAAAACGCAAGGACTCTACTTCTAATAGTACGGAGAACACTGATAGTTCTTAGGGTGAACTGTTTAGAGAGTTATGCAAAATAAATGCATTTGACACTCCTCATTCACCTCTCGTGAGAGGCAAGGAGTTTAGAGACTCTATACATAATACCTTTGACCATATGTGGAGAATCAAGGAACATAATGAATCTGGTTGGTGGCTTCTAAGTTCAGTGGACAAAGTGATGAAAGACAATGATGAACGCAGGGATTCTATCTCCCAGTTTCAGAAGCAGATACTAAATATCAAATCTATTAAGATTGTTCTGAGTGAGAGTCTTACTTCATTTGGGTGTGTTACTCTGGCCCATTTATTGAGTGACTTGAAGGGCTGTCTGTTTTGAGTGGGGTCCAGAAGTAGAGACAGTTCTGCAACAGGTCCAGGCTGCTGTGCAAGCTTCTCTGACGCTTGGGCCTCGTAACCCAGCAGATCCAATGGTGCTTGGTGTTAGTGGCAGACAGGGAGGCTGTTTTGAGCCTTTGGTCATCCCCCATAGGTGAATCACACTGGAAGCCTCTAGGATTTTGGAGCAAGGCCCTGTCTTCTTCTGTAGAAAACTACTCTCCTTTTGAAAGACAGCTCTCGGCCAGTTACTAGGCTTTGGTGGAAACTGAACGTTTGACTATGGGTCATTAAGTCGCCATGTGATCTGAACTGAATTGGGTGCTTTCTGACCCATCTAGCCATAGGTGGGGTGTGCGCAGCAGCATTTCATCACGAAATGGAAGTGATATATACGTGATCAGGCTCAAGCAGGTTCTGAAGGTACAAGTGAGTTACATGGAGAAGTGGCTCAAATGTCCAGGGTCTCTACTTCTGCCACCCTGCCCTCTCTCCCCCAGCCTGCACCGATGCCTCATGGGGAGTTCCCTAAGATTAGTGGGCATATATGGAGAACCAAGAAGCATAATGAAGACAAGGGCCTGGTTCACAGATGTTCCTGCACAATATGCAGGCACCACCCAAAAGTGGACAGCTGTAGCACTACAGCCCCTTTTTAGGATATCCCTGAAGGACAGCAGTGAAAGGAAATCTTCCCAGTGGGCAGAATTTCAAGCAGCACACATGGTTGTACACTTTGCATGGAAGGAGAAACGGCCAGATGTGTGATTATATACTGACTCCTGGGCTGTAGCCAATGGTTTGGCTGGATGGTCAGGGACTTGGAAGAAGCATGATTGGAAAATTGATGACAAAGAAATTTGTGGAAGAGGTATGTGGATGTACCTCTCTGAATGATTCAAAACTGTGAAGATATTTGTATCCCATGTGAGGTGAGTGCTCACCAATGATTGGCCTCAGCAGAGGAGAAGTTTAATAATCAAGTGGATAGGATGACCCATTTTGTGGACAGCACTCAGCCTCTTTCACCCATCACCCCTTTTATTGCTCAATGAGCCCATAAGCAAAGTGGCCATGGTGGCAGGGATGGAGATTATGAATGGGCTCAGCAACATGGACTTTCACTCACCACGGCTGACCTGGATACGGCTACCGCTGAGTGCCCAATTTGCCAGCAGCGGTGAAGTGACCAGCATGGAGCCCTCGATATGGCACCATTCCTTGGGGTGATCAGCCAGCTACCTGGCGGCAGGTTGATTATATTGAACCTCTTCCATCGTGGAAAGGGCACAGATTTGTCCTCACTGGAATAGACACTTACTCTGGATGTGGGTTTGCCTATCTTGCACACCTTGTTTCTGCCAACACTACCATCAGCGGACTCATGGAATGCCTTATCCACTGTCATCGTATTCCACATAGCATTGTCTCTGACCAATGCACTCACTTTATGGCTAAAGAATTGCAGCAGTGGGCTCATGCTCATGGAATTCACTGGTCTTACCATGTTCTCCATCATCCTGAAGCAGCTAGATTGATAGAACAGTGGAATGGCCTTTTGAAGTCACAATTACGGTGCCACTAGTATGTCACTAGGTGACAATACTTTGCAGGACTGGGGCAGAGTTCTCCAGAAGGCCGTGTATGCTTTGAATCAGTGTCCAATATATGGTACTGTTTATCCCGTAGGCAGCATTCATGGGTCCAGAAATCAAGGGGTGGAAGTAGAAGTGGCACCACTCACCATCACCCCTAGTGATTCATGAGCAAAATTTTCTCTTCCTCTTCCTGCGACATTACATTCTCCTGGCCTAGATGTCTTAGTTCCAGAGGGAGAAATGCTGCCACTGGGAGACACAACAACGATTCCATTAAACTGAAAGTTAGGATGGCCCCTTAGACACATTGGGCTCCTCCTACCTTATGTCAACAGGCTAAGAAGAGAGGTACAGTGTTGGCTGGGGTGATTGGCTCAGACTATCAATACGAAATCAGTCTACTACTGCATATCGGATTAAGGAAGAGTATGCTTCGAATACAGGAGATCCATTAGGGCGTCTTTTATTGTTACCATATTCTGTGATTAAGGTCAATGGGAAACTATAACAGCCCAATTCAGGCAGGACTACAAATTACCCGGACTCTTCAGGAATGAAGGTCTGAGTCACACCAGCAGGAAAAACAAAAAAACAAAAAAAAAATCCCAAACAACAAAAAAAAAACCTGTAACGTGCTTAAGTGCTTGCTGAAGGCAAGGGGAACACAGAATGGGTATCAGAAGAAGGTATTCATCAGTACCAACTATGACTACATGACCAGCTGTAGGAATGGGGACTGTAATTGTCATTAGTATTTCCTCCATTTGTTAAAAACACATTTGTTCATGTAATGTATACACTTGTACTAAGAAAATACCATCATTTTATTTCCTTTCTCCTTTATCATGTCACATAAGATTTATTGACTTCTTATCAGCATCTAAGTGTTGTTAACTTTATGTAATAGTGTTTGGGCTGGGGACTGGTGCATTTCTGGTTGTACAAAGGATATTTGGACTATGTTAGGCATAATTATGACCCTATTACTGTCTTTATTTGAAGATTATGTATGACCTCAGGATATGTGTATTGTTTCAAGCTGACAAGTGATGGACTTGTGATGGTTAATACTGAGTGTCAACTTGATTGGATTGAGGGATACAAAGTATTCATCCTGGGTGTGTCTGCGAGGGTGTTGCCGAAGGAGATTAACCCTTGAGTCAGTGGGCTGGGAAAGGCAGACCCACCCTTAATCTGGGTGGGCACAATCTAATCAGCTGCCAGCACAGCTAGAATATAAACAGGCAGAAAAATGTGAAAAGGGAGACTGACCTTGCTTCCCAGACTGCCTCTTTCTCCCATGCTGGATGTTTCCTGCCCTCCAACGCTGGACTCCAAGTTCGTCAGTTTTGGAACTCAGACTGGCTCTTGTTCCTCAGCCTGCAGACAGTCTGTTGTGGGACCTTGTGATTGTGTGAGTTAATACTTAATAAACTCCCTTTTATAAACACACACACACACACACATATATATATACACACACACACATATATATATGATGTATATATATATTCCATTAGTTCTGTCTCCCTAAAGTTAATACTTAATAAACTCCCCTATACATGCATATATATGTGTGTGTATGTATATATATTCCATTAGTTCTGTCCCCCTAGAGAACCCTAATACAACAGATATTCCATAAAGAATCTCTAGTCTTGCAGCTGTTCACTTTCAGGTGGTGCTGGAATATCATATAGAATCATTTGTATACCAGGTCTAGGTTTTCTCGTCCTCTCTCTGTAGGGCACTCCACATGAGGCCACAGATGCAGGCTGGGCGAGAGAAGGTATAGCAGAAGTGGGAATTTTTTTTTTTTTTAAGTCAGGGTCTCACTCTGTTGCCCAGGCGGGAGTGCAGTGGCACAATCTCAGCTCACTGCAATCTCCACCTCCCAGGTTCAAGCGATTCTCCTGCCTCAGCCTCCTGAGTAGCTGGGATTACAGGTACCCACCACCACGCCCGGCTAATTTTTATATTTTTAGAGATGGGGTTTCATCATGTTGGCCAGGCTGCTCTCAAACTCCTGACATTGTGATCTGCCAGCCTCGGCCTCCCAAAGTGCTGGGATTACAGGTGTGAGCTACTGCACCAGGCCACATTTGAGCCTCTTATTTTTGCAATTTGCTTGTGCTCTCAGGGCCTACTAAGGCCAAATTTGATATATGTTACTTATATTTGATGATGAAGGACTGATGTGCACACCCAACTTTACAGTCAGACCAATTAGATAACACCCAGGCCGTAATGGGCATCTCAGATCACACTGGAATTTGGTGTCCTATGGTTCGGTGTCCACCCTCTCCTGTGGCTTAGCAGCAGACCAGAAGGTCCTTTTCAAAAGAAAAGTAGAAAAGTAGCTAGTCACAGAGGATTGCAAGGATTTGTTCCAAGATCCTACAAGCCTGCAGTATGATTCATCTGTAAGGGCATACCAGAGGCTCTGAACAGTATCATTATTTGGCACTTACACTTCACACACCATTGAATTTATTGGATCACATGGCCCATGGGGCAGAGCAGCTTGCATAGCAGCTTGGGCCTGTTTCAGAGGCTTCTCTTATTCCAGCCCTCTGAAAACTAGCAGCTTTTTGTGTCACTTGGTGAGACAACACACTCAAGTGAGCCATACGTTCCCTCCAATATCCAAAGACTCTCACTAGGCATTGTGTCTCTTTTATTGGTTTTAATAGGGGCCAGATTCAATCATGTATCTTTCACCTTAGACAGGATCTCTCACATGCCCCACACCACTGGATCCCTAGAAATTTCACTAAGAAATAAGTCCCCTGAATTTTAGTCAGATTTATTTCTTACCCTCTTACACACAAATGTGTTATCAGTAAGTCTAGAGGAGTTGCTGTTTCTTGTTCAGAGGCCAATAGCTCAACGTCATTAAAGTAGTATCATCAATGTATTCATCTCATAGAAGGGAAAGTTGATCAAGACCCCTGATAATTAAATTATGATGTAAAGCTAGAGAGTCAATATATTTCTGACATAAAACAGTAAAGGTGTATTGCCAACCTTGCCAGATAAAAGCAAACTGCTTCTGTTGGTCTTTATTAACAGAGGTGTCAAAAAAAAACATTAGCCAGATCAATAGCTATATAGTAAGTACTAGAGTGTGAAAATTTGCTTAAGCCATAAAAAACACATCTGGTAGAGCAACTGCAGTTGGAGTCACCATTTGGTTAAGCTTATAATAAGTTGATGTCAGTCTCCGAAATTCATCTGTCTTTTGTATATGCCAGATAGCAAGGTTGAATGAGGATGCGGTGGAAATCACCACCCCTGCATCTTTCAAGTCCTTGATGGTGACACAGATCTCTGCAATCTCTCCAGTAATGTGAAATTGCTTTTTGTTTACTATTTTCTTAGGTAGAGACAGTTCTAGTGGCTTCTACTTGACCTTTTCCTTTATATTAGCCCTCACTCCACAGGTCAGGGAAACTATTTGAGGATTCTGGTGATTCCTATTTATCATTCAATAATTAGGGGGCAAAAAAAGCAAACAAACAAACAAGATGCTTTCAGGGATCCATTGGGCCCATAGCGAGATGAACTTGTGTTAAAAACACCATTTATCAACTAACCTCCTTGATATGATGTGGCTCTGTGTCCCCACCCAAATCTCATCTTGAATTGTATGCCCTACATGTCAGGGGAGGGACCTGATGGGAAGTGACTGAATCATGGGGGCAGACTTCCTTCTCGCTGTTCTGGTGAGTGAGTTCTCAGGAGATCTAGCTGTCTGAAAGTGAGTGGCACTTCCCCTTTAGTTCTCTCTCCTGCTCTGCCATGGTAAGACGTGTTTGCTTCCCCTTTGCCTTCCGCCATGATTGTAAGTTTTCTCAGCCCTCTCCAGCCATACAGAACTGTGAGTCAATTAAACCTCTTTTCTTTATAAATTACCCAGTCTCAGGCAGTTCTTTACAGCAGTGTGAAAACAGACGAATACACTCCTTAAGCTTACTAGTAGGGTAACAGCCATGGGTAAAGGCTGTATTCCCTATAGCTGCAATTCATGGTTCCAGGTATGCAGGAGTGAAAATGGAAATGAAACTACTCACTATTATCCACAGTGACTCAGTAGTGAAGTTTTTGCTTTCTGTATCTGCCGCCTCAAACTCTGTTAGCCTAGAGGTCTTAATTCCAAAAGAAGGAATGATTCTGCCTGGAGAAACGGCAATATTTTCATTGAAGTAGAAGTTATAACTGTCACCTGGTCAATCTATGCTTTCATTTCTCTAAATCAACTGGGAAAGAAGGGGATACAGTACTGGCTTGGGTAATTGATCTTGACTACCAAGGATAAATTGAAATTCTGCTCCACAATGGACGTAAGGAAGATCATGACTAGAATGCAAGAGATTTCTTAGGGCATCTGTTAGTATTACCATGCCCTGCAATTAAAGTTAGTGAAAAGCTACACTGACTCAATCCAGACAGAACTATTGATGTCCCATATCCTTCAGGAACAAAGATTTGGGTCACTCCACCTAATAAAGAACCATGACCAGCTAAGGTGCTTGTTAGATAAAAGAATACAGTCATGGCCACGTGTGGTGGCTCATGCCTCTAATCCCAGCACCTTGGGAGGCTGAGGCAGGTGGATCACTTGAGTTCAGGAGTTTGAGACCATCATGGCCAACATGGTGAAACCCCATCTCTACCCAAAATACAAAATTAGCTGGGAGTGATGGTGAGCACCTGTAATCCCAGTTACTTGGGAGGCTGAGTCAGGAGAATCTCTTGAACCCAGGAGGCGGAGGTTGCAGTGAGCTGAGACTGTGCCATTGTCCTCAAGCCTAGGCGACAAGAGTGAAACTCTGTCTCAAAAAAAAAAAAAAAAAAAAAGAATACAGACAGAATGGATAGTGAAAGTCAGTAGTTATAAATACCAACTTTGACTGTATAAACAATTATATAAATAAGGACTAAAATTACCATGAGTATTTCTTCTTTATTTTGTTATCAACATGTTTGTGGGGAATGTGTATAAAGCAAATACCCACTCTCATGTAACATAACGTATATTGACTTAATATGAGAGTATTTAAGTATTGTTAATTTTACATTATAGTATTTAAGCTATATTATATCAGGGAGAAGAGTAACTATGTCCCAAGTACATCGTACTTTCTTTTTCTGAGAAAGGGATCATACATTTTTGGCTGTACTCTAGATAGTTGTATCATGTGGGGCAGAAGTATGACGTTGTTACTTTCTTTATGTGGAGATTAAGTATGCTTTAAGTAAATGTGTAGAAGTGCCATGTCGAAAGGGGGTGCACTTGTGATGGTGAATTTTATGTGGCCTTACAGCCTTCAGAATTCAGCTATAGCATGAGCTCTTCTGTGAACCACCACCCTACCAGAACACATGCAGATTCTGGCCTAGCCCTCTTCTGCAATTGCATGAGCCAATTCCTTAAAATGAATCTCTTGCTCTCTCTCTCTCTCTCACTCTCTCTCTCTTTCTTCTTCCCTGCACCCCCCGACACACACCCAATTGATTATGTCTCTTTGGAGAACGCTGACTGCATCTGAAAAAAATGTATTTGAGGGAGAAGCAGATACAATAATTTTCAAAGTTGACAGAAGACTATAGGGCTCGGTTCAGAGGAGATTTTAAATACACTATTGTTGATAGATTCATAATTTTTTAATTATAGCATTTGCTTTTTTAGTTTAGTAAAAGAATGGATAAATCATTTTGAGTCATTATAGCATACAGATATGTACCCAACTTCAGTTCCTTATTGGGTAAATGATATGTGCTCATTTTATCAATGTAGCTGCAACAGTTGACTCTTGATGGGATTTTTATGGCCCATAACCAGGAATATTGGAAAAAGAAGTCAACCTTTTGTTATTACCTAATCTGGACAATGCTAATCATATTTTGTGATAGGAGTGCTTTGTTGTGGTTCATGCAGATGATGCTACAGCCTATAGCCTCACTAATGGATTGATTAATGTTAATGAACGTGACGTCACACTCACGAAAATATAAGAATAATCTGTCTTTAGGAAATTTCAAAATATTTTGTCATAATTTATATGCACAGCCAAACCAATACTACCTATGCCTGGCCAAAATTAAATATGAATTTCTTTTTGCATACTTTTCTTCAGTTGAACAATTATATAACTAACGGAAAAAAAAATCATGAGTCAAGAGAACCACAATACTTGGGCTCTGGGAACCAACTAAAGTTGATATTATTATTTTTACTTTAACATAGCAAATGGCAACGAACAGAATGTTTGTCTTCCTATCCCTAAATTCATATGTTTAAGTCTTAACCCCCAAAATGATAGTAGTAGGAAGTAGAGTCTTTGGGAGGTAATCACGCTTAGATAAAGTCATGAGGGTGGAGTTCCTCTGAAGGGATTAGTGATCTTATAAAAGGAACCCCAGAGAGCTCTCTTAGCTGATTTCCACTGTGTCGGGACACAAAGAGAAGTTGGCAATTCACAACCTGGAAGAAAGCCCTTACTAGAACTCAACCATGCTACCATTTTGATCTCAGGACTTTAGCCACTAAAACTGAAAAAAGTAAATCTCTACTCTTTATAAGCCACTAAATGTATGACAATTTGTTTTTATAACAGTCCAAACTGACTAAGACACATATGCCTGAAGTTTCATAAATACTTGCATAGAAAAATAGTCTCCAACAGCATTATGCTTCTAAAATTCCTTTTAGAAAGAGTGTAGAAATCAAAGTCCATCAAAAGCAGATGTAAATTTCAACTCTAATCATTGTTGGCAGTGTGAATTTAGGTGATTTAGTTTTTCGTTTTTAACTGTCAAATATTGATTACACCAATATTTCAGGAATTTGGAATTGTTGGATGAGTTGACATTTGTGAAACAGCCAGTGACAGTGTTTCCATGACTGCCAAGAAGCAGATACTGAGAATGAATTAGATGTGTAAGAGACTGACTGGAAACCTAACAGGGGTAGCAGGAGGGGAGAGACTTTGCACCTATATGAAACCTGTGTCAAGAGGAAAGGAAGGAAGATATGTTAGGTAGAATGTAGAACTGCAGGACAGTTCTAAGAAACATGCAATCAGGTCAAGACTTCAGATGAAGTTTCCTGTTGGAGGAGCTCTGTATCTCCTCTGGGTTTCCATTAGTAACTACTCCTCCACTAATTCCCTCCTTAGAAACTGTGGAAAGGGTGGGATCCATTTGAACATGGTGGTAGATCCTGAGGGATAGACGGTAGAGCCCTTGTTAATTGTGCTCTTCACAACAGGGGATCTGAGTTGCCCATATTCATGCCAAAAAAACAATTCAGATTTTGGCACAAGACTCATGCCAAACGTTTGTTTCTAGACTTTTCCACATTGTTCCATAGTTTAGAATGAAAATCAATTAATTCCTTTCTGTCTCTTTCTCATCTCTATCTCTCCATCTCCTTTTATCTTTCCCTTTCTACCTCTCTTCATTTTAATTATTATCTCTGATAGTTTTCAATTTCATGCCTTCTAGAAAACATACGTTTTCTGAGCGATTTATTTTAGAATTATTTGAATATTACCTATATTATCTAATACTTGGGGAAAATGTCAAAGAACTGTGGAGGAATTCTCAGGAATTTTAAGTAAAATTATTGCTATTTTGCAACAGCAATATCCCACACAGGTTCCACTGGATTAACAGTTGGGTGGGACACTTTAAATCTTTTGCTGAAATCATTAACACTGTGTGTCTGTAAATAGAGAATAAAGACAAAAACCAGATATCTAAGATATAACAGGAAAGCTGTGTGGTGCAGTATTGAAGAACACACATTTTCATATAGTTAGGCCAAAGTTTAAATACTCTGTCACTGACTTGATATGTAAACTTGAGGAAAGTCTTGGTATTACCTATTTAAACATTTTAGCAGGATGATAATAACTAACTCAGAGGTTTGCTATGAGAATGAATTAGGTATATATACTGTAGGTGTGTATATGCATTTATAGACAGATCATAAGGACTTACTATAGCTATTATTATTATTGAGACGTATTTTCAACATCTGCTTGCTTTTACATTTATAACTTGAAATATATAAGATACAGCAATAGTTGACAGATGATCTGGTTATAACTTTTTTTAGTCTTTATATACCGCTACATTCTTTTTGTATAGAAAGATCTGTGGTTTTCAGTAGTGTCTTTGGAAACTGGGTATATTAGAAAAAATTATTAGCTATGGATAAGGTCTATGTTAGATTGAGTATAAAATATAAAATATAAATATGTGCAAATGTGATTCCTTATGCCCAAAACATATGATATAATTAAAGAGACACAATAAAAAGTAGCAGCACAAAGAAGTAATGATTGTGCCCTGACTAGTTTGACAAATACATGTAATGAAATCAAGGCTAGTGAATTTACTGTACAAGAGGCAGTGAAAGAAGGCATCAATAACCTATGTTGTGTTGGAGCTAGCTTATGCAATATTCAAGAATTTTGAAGGCTGGATCTTAAAAACAGCCGTTAGGAAAAACTAAATTGTATACTAATAATTAAATTGCAAACAAAGATAATACTCCAAACCACTTCCTGATTATTTTAGTGCATGTGAATATTCCTCATATTTTCAGATTTTTTACAACATTTATATCTGTATCATGGCTATACGATATAATGCTATGTTAGTGCATATCTTTTCCCAGTTTAGCATTCAGTGATATCACGTTGGCAGCTATAAAGCAGCCACAGTAGGAATATTTACACCGTAGAAATTGGCAAATGCTATAGATAGGGACTAATTTGTTGTCTTGTTGGTTGTCTAGATTTAAATTGATAGAGAAAATGTTAATAATGTAAATTAACTTAAAAGAATTATTGAGTCTAGTGCTGAAACTGAAAATGACTGCAGTTTAACAATAGCATTCAATAAAAATCAACAAAAATAGAGAATAGAAAAACAATGGAAAAAATCAATTAGACCAAAATGTGATTTGTGAAAAGATCAAAACTAACAAATTTTTAGTTAGATTGAACAGAAAAAAAGAGAGAGGGCTCAAATTACAAACAATGGGAATTAAAGAGAAAACATGATTACCTGTCTTAAATAAATAGAATTTTAATAGAATATTATGTACAATTGAAAATTTAGATATTAGATATATTAGATGAAATGACAATTCCTAGAACTATAAAAACTACCAAAACTGACTCAAGAAATCACTGAAAATCTGAATAAACTAGTAAGCAATTAAATTAGCAATTTAAAAAACATGAAACAAACAAACAAAATCAAAATAATGCCTAGGCTCAGATAGTCTCACTGCTGTATACTTGTCAACATTTAAAGAAGATTATCAACCCTTGGCAAACTCTTCCAAAAAAGTAAAAGAGGAAGGTAGTTTCCAACTCAATATACAAGGACAGTATTACCCTAACACCAAAGCCAGACAAAGACAAAGATAACACAGGAAATAAACGCTACAGACTGATATCTCTTATGACTATTGATGTAAAACCCACAATAAATACCAACAAACCAAATTTAGTGACATATGAAAGGATTATGCACTCTGACCAAATGAGATTTTCCCAGTAATGCAATATTGGTTCAATATCTGAAAATCAATTGATATAATACACCATACAAATAGGATAAAGGCAAGAACAATATAATCATCTCAATGACTGCAGAAAAAGCATTTGACAAACGTCCACAACCTTAATGACAAATAATTTTTAAAAACTAGCAATAGAAGGGCATTTCCAAATCCTGATAAAGGGCAAAACAAAAACAAAACAAAACCCATAATTAACACAATGAATCATGGCAAAAGACTGAGTAACTGCTCACTATGATTAAGAAGAGAAGTATACTCACAACAAATACTCAACAGTATGTGAGAAATTATAGCCAAAGGGTGAAGTAAAAAAGCATTCATATAGTAAAAGAATATGTAAAGCTATGTCTATTATCAGGTATATGGTTTTGTATGTTGAAAATCCTAAGGAATCGCTAAAAAAAAACTGTTCGAACTAATAAATGAGTTTAGTCATGTTAGAGGATACAAGGTCGGCATGCAAAAATCAATGTGTTTCTATATACTTGCAATGACTGATCTGAAAATGACATTAATATTCTATTGTATGAATATGACACGTTTATGTATCTCTCTCCAGAGAGATAGATGATAGATGGGAAGGTAGATAGTTAGTTAGATTGACTGATAGATGATACGTAGGTAGGTAGGTAGGTAGGTAGATAGATAGATAGATAGATAGATAGATAGATAGATAGATAGCTGAACTGTTGTCATTTGGGGGCTATAATGAATAATGCTGCTTTGAAAATACGTGCACAAGTTTTTGTGGCTACATGTTTTTATTCTCCTGTACATATAATTAGTAGAGGCATTACTAAATCATATAGTAAGATGTTTAGCCTTTTGAGGAAAGGCTTATTTCCAAAATACCTACGCTGTTTACACTTGTCCCAGCACCATTTGTTGAAAAGACTGTTTATTACACTTAGCACTTTATTTTACTGGATTATTTCTTTGCCACTTACTCTGATACTGAGGAAAATAACAGAGTTATTGATTATTCAGAGTTATTGTATTGTTAGGGTTTGTGTGTTCATCTTTGTGTGTGTAGGGACTGACAAGGTAAATACTCAACAATTGTTGAATGCATAAACAAATGATTACCTTTGTATACTTAATGGTTTCACTTTGGCAACTTGAATTGCTGTGAATCAAATTATTTTAAAGTTGCTCTTCTTTATTCATACATTATCTAACATAAATTGCCATCGTCAGGTAGCTGGTCATTACAATTCACTTCAACATATTTGATTCTAATGATAGGTCACTAAAGGATGCAAGATTATGTAAAGATTTGAACCTTTAAACACTTTATGTATTGTTTTTCAAAACTCCCAAATTACTTGAATGACTTTAACATCCTGAGCCCTCATAAAGCCTCTATATTTAAATGGTGCCCTGAACTGACATTTTTTTCTCAAAGGATGGTCTGAAAGCACACAAAGTTTTGGTTAATTATGCATTATAAACGTGAATCTAAGCTGTTGTAAATACATAAAAATTTTGCAAAACAAATCTTATTTTAATTTTTAAGCAAATATATAAAATGATCCAATCATGAATCTATGCTACATGGTAATGAATACGTATTTTTTTCAAATCAGTGGTTTCCTAAACACGCAATTCTGGTATTTTGAAACATTCAGTGTTCTCTGATACCCACTATCAGGAAAGGAAGGGAAAATCAAAAGAAATCGATTTTACCTTAATGAGTGTATACGTCAATAATGAATCTTGAGTCATTTCTAGCTGTATCTTCTATGTCTTATGTCTTGCGATATATAAAGTAAGTGATGTTTTGACCAATGATCTGAAGATCCTCCAATATTTCAGTTGTCAAAGATACTGCATTCTAACTAGTATCTCTACTAATTCCAAGACAGAAATAAAATTAGTTATGTTAAAAATATACCAAGTGAATGAGACAAACGAGAATTCTCAAGATGATTAGACTTTAAGTACTCAGAATATTTTTTGACCTAGAGCTATATTTCTGTTGAGCTTTCTAGATATTTTAGGATTAATGACATTGAATTAATCTGATATTGTACACATAACCTCCAAATAATTGAAAGTAATATGATATGAAAGGATAGTGTCGTAGGGATGTTGAATGATGCATTAGAAATGGTGGTTATTTTTATTACACTTATAAACTACTTAGTGCCTGGGTAAGCGGGCCCACTGAGATTGTTGTACGAAGGTGCCTTCTGAACTCTGATGGGTGATTCAGAGGTTTTATTCTGAATAAAAAGTTACCCAGAGTAAATATAGCATTAGGGGTATGTGATACTATTTTACTGTACAAACAGAAAAAAAGGACAGACTGGGATCTTGAGAACAAGGCAGTATTGTATGCACATGCCCAGCAAAAGTGACATAATGAAAATAATCATACATATTCAATAACACAAAACTTCCTAGAAGCGAATAGTAAACAATTAAGAATTTACAGTTTTCTCTTTAACTCTTTCAACTTTTTTATATTCTAGAGTCTCCAAACTGATTTTCTACTTCATATATTGGCATCAGATTTTCAAGATCCTGACAGAATAGCAGTACTGCTGTTGCTTGCACTGTCACTATGTCATCTATAATCAGAGCAAGCTTTAAAAAATAGATAAATAAAGTGATGTAAGAGAATACCAAGTTGACAGGTTGCTCAAGAATATCTCCCACCCACTCTGCCATCTGGCATTATTTTGACTCTTAGAACCTATTTAGTTTTCAAAATTTACAGATATTTCCTTAGGATTAAAACATGATAGTTAATGTTAAGTCTCTAATGCAATGTATAGATGCCCAATACATTTAATAGTTGTTAATACCCACTTCTTATCTACTCTCTATTATAATGAATTATATATAAGTGAAAATAATTCTTAATATTACTAATTTAATTTAGACAAACGTTTCCTTCTTAGTGGAAAATCATTTGTTTATAATTTCATTAATTAAATTAAGGTAGTTTTTCATAGATAGATACATATAGATGATAGGTAGGTAGGTAGATATAGATAGGTAATAGATAGATATTTGGCAAAATAACATGTCAAAGTATTAATCTCACTCCTAAAATCCCTTCCCATGTACTTGATGGTTCTCCTTTTTACCATCCCAGAAAGCTGGATATGAGCAAGTCACTGATTTGGGAAGAAGGGGCCATGGTAAAAGCAGGAAGTAAATGAACCATTCTTCTACAAAATCTCTAAAAGTTTTTGGTCTAAATAATTGACCAGAATTTTGATGCACGATTAGAGGGAATGTTTTATATCATGCTCTCTCTCCATACAAGGGGACGAGAAGGGGATGAGGG
The DNA here is from genome assembly GCF_049350105.2 of Macaca mulatta. Taxonomy (NCBI): domain Eukaryota; kingdom Metazoa; phylum Chordata; class Mammalia; order Primates; family Cercopithecidae; genus Macaca; species Macaca mulatta. The sequence continues at coordinate 13,945,025 of NC_133417.1, forward strand.
AGAACAGGAAGGCCACCCCAATCAGTACTGCAAGCGGTGCTTGTGAAGGTTCTGTCCACTGGCAGTGCCAGTGAGCAAAATGAAACTTAGAATCCAGTCTTCCTTCTGGATACTATTTGTTGAGGGCACTGGGTGACAGTGGCCAGACCATCTATTGGATCTTGCAGAGGAGAACCAGGCTCTTCTGCTATCCAAGGCTCATCCCCAGTGGACCAGCACCCTATTTAATAGCTCAAGATACCTTAAGCTCGTTCATAAAAGCAGACTACCCCTGAGCAGGTAGAAGGTCAAGTAGCAAAAGAAAAGAAAGATCCTTTGCTCCCCCTAACTAGAGTGGGACTAAGCTGCCTGCTGGAGATCTCAGATGGACATAGGAGAGTCGTAGACTGACCAGTCCTACCATGTGTCCAAATTAGTGCCACACAGACCTGCAGAGCTAGACGTCTGCTCCTTTCAGATTTCCTCAGTCGCCTAATCATGGGGAACCATATTTTTTTTTTCACTTCTCAAACTGTGGAAGAGTAATGGACAAAGATCATAACCCCAAGCCTCAAAGTCCTGTATGCCATGTTTGAACTACTGCTTTTATGTAAGAGGATTGCTATCACAAAACCTGTTTCTTAGGTTGTTTATTGTAAAGCATATAACTTCCTCCCAAGATTGCTAAAATATAAAGACAGTTTTAAAGAATGTTTATAGGATGTCTGTTCTGGGTGTTCCCCAGAGATGCCTCAGGGGGTGCGTGCTGTGGCAAGGAGAAGGCCACAAGGATGGAGCTTGGAAGGACCTTCCCAGCGTCACCCTTTACAGAACACCTTTGCTTTCCACTTACTTGCAGTGAGACTCCAAATACAATTATATATGAAGAAGCTTCTATTTGAACCAAGTTCAAAAATAATGGAATAATATACATGAAAGTGTTATACTTTATTAGTCAGAGAGTTCTGCACAACATTTAAGAAAATGGTTTTCTTTGAATTTCTCTGTAAAATGGGAATAACAGTCCCACAAATCATCGTAAGGGAATTTAATGGATAAAATAAAATAATGTGTTCAAAAGGGTTTTGAAAAGGTAAAAGCTTCATCTAAATTTAAGGGCTTATTGACAGTGTTTTCTGGGTCCACTTATTGGTCAGTAAGTGCTGCAATCAGCTGGCTTGGGATTACTCATAGTAATGCTTTCAAAGTGCCTAGAATTTTTGTTTTATTTTATTATACTTACTAGCAGATGCTAGATGCATATCTTTGAGTTTCTAATATTCATGCTACTTCATTTAATTGAAATACCTTAACTAAGTCCCTACACACAAATGTGCAATTAAAGCTCTGTGTGTGTGCCTTTAAATAAAAATATGTATGTATTTATGTGCGTATATATGTACTTTCCAAATCCCTAAAATGCATTGACATGCTATGCTAACTGTAGCTTTGAAGAATGATGCAAAGTATTATTATTAATCCACTTCAAACAGGTATTTCAGTGGATCTGATTAAGTGTCTAATGAGACCAAGATCAAGTGTTTTCGCCTCTAGAGATTTGTTAGCTTTGCACACCTCATGTTTACAGACTTGATGGTATCTAAAACGGTGTTCAGCTGTTACTCAATACTAATCAATGTACCAGAACCCACAGACAGAAGACAGGGATTATAGCTTCCCAGTTTTGGTGTCAGCTCATTCCATTTGGCAAACATCTCACTCTCTCTCTCTCTCTCTGAGACACACACACACACACAGACACACACACTGCTGTAAGTGCTTCTATAGCATAACCTCTTCTTATAAATAAACACATTAAAACATATAACTCTCACAATACTCTAATTCTGTTTCCAACATAGAGGGGACTACTTAGCGAACAGTCGTCATACTATTTAAATGATATGATTCCTACAAAATCTTGATACATTATCCACTCTACAAAGGCAATGAATTCATACAACTATTTCTTCTTCTGTAGGTTTTGCTTGTGATGCTAACACTGCCACAATGTAACTACTCTTTGAATTATAAAGCCAGGATTAAAATAATTGATTATATACATTTATGACTTTCTTTAAATAAAATTATTTAAATGTGGTAACATTATTTAAATAATTCACTTTGTGGCTGCTATTAGATATTGAGATGAATACCCAAGATTGCATGTGTATAATGCCAACTGCGGTAATCTTTCAAAGAGTTGGCTGTGCTACCCCAGTGTCTGAGTTCACCCTCCAACTACAAATGCTGAAGCAGTGTGTATGAGCTATCTTTCGTGCTTTCGTGTCATTCATTACTCAATTTGGGGTACCTGTGAAATATTTTTGGTGATATATTAGTAAATAACTCCAGAATATCAGACACAGATCACCTGAGCAAGCCAAGCCAGGTGGTTTACCTGGTTATAGCAGAAGGTTCTGGAGTCTACCACTGGATTCCCCTAAGGCTTGAGCGTGTTCCTAATTTAATGATCTACCTAAGCAAGATACGCTCTTGTGACAGCCTTGGGGATGGAGATGAGAAGCTAATCTTGGAAACACCAGATTGAAATGATGAAGCCAAAGGGACAGACCAGCAACTGTTAATCTTCTTGGGAGGGGTTGCTGAGTAGCCAGTGTTATTCTCAGAGGTATGGCAACAAACCCAAGCAATGTGCTTCCTTTGAGTTCAGGCTCTCATTGTTCTCAGATGCTTCATATGTCTGAGGTGCTAGAGAACAACTCGTTGAGCTCCAGAAACCTCAGACTTCATGATTCTGCTTAAGGTATTTTAGCAAGAAAGTGACCAATATGTCTCCTTGGTGTAAGACAAGAAGTGATTTGGACAAGGTACAGAAAGAGAGTTTCTCGGGCAAAATATCTGGGCTACATCAACGGGACTAAATGTCCGTACAAGTGAAGCTGGTCCTGGGTCTGGGCCAAGCTCAGCAGTGCATTCAGCGTCCTATGCTCTATCTTCTATAATCTTTGGTGAACACTAGCCTGTTCAGTTTTAATTTGGAGGACTGGCAGGCATTTCAGCAATTTGGGAGAGGAGTCAGGATATTCTGATGTTAAATTTGATTAGATGTTGAGAAGAGGGGGCAAATGTTGGAATCACAAAAAATCACAGCATCCTGGCTTGGGCAATTGTATGGATGAAGAAGTCATTTAATAAGATGAGGATGACTGTGGAAGGTACATACTTGGTAATGGGGTAAAGGGAATAAAAATTTACCTTTGGAAATGTTGTAACTGAGATACCTGAGGCACATTCAGAGAGAAGTCTCATGTAGCAGGTGCCATATATGAGTAAGAAGTACAACGCAGGAATCAGTGACAGGCTACTTCACCTATATCAACTCTTTGGGGTGTATCAGTGAGTCCAAGATGCTTTTCTGAGATAATTTTTTTCTAGCACATGTTTAATCTCTGGTGGGGCAGCCCTTTGCTGGGACTTTTCATGTATATAATTATTATATCCTAAATGCAACATGAGCTTTCTTTTCAGCCAATTGTGAAAAAGTTAACCATAGTTAGAATAAGAGACAACAAAAAAAGAGTAAGAGACAAAAATCAAAATCCCAAGTGAGTCCTAGGGTAGCAGAGGCACATAAACAGAATTGAGAGATAGTCTTGAAAGATGAAAGGCAATTCTGTTTATCTGTGTGTCTATCTGTTTATGCTGTTTCTTAGAGCAATAAGTGGTAGGTGAAGTGTCTTCAAATGTTCATTTTGTTCTCCTAATAGCTATCTTCTACTTTTTGGCTTTCTTTCCTACTTAAGAATTTTATGATGGAGACGTGTAAAAAGTTGGATCTCAATGGAGACACACTTTGATGTTTGATATATAAAATATGACAGGATGTCAATATTCTTCAAAAAGAATGCTTAGGTTTTAAAGAAATCCATGTGGTGATCATGGATTGTGCCACTCAGATGTCCCTTAAAGATTCCAATCAAGAGGACCTGCTTTGGGGAACACAGTTGACGGACAGCCTTATGATGCTACACCTTCAGATCCTTCATGGGGTTCACATGTCACCTGAGCCACTCCCATGATGATAGACCATGATGGAAGTGTCCCAGGAGACGTGTGAACCCCATGAGGGATCTGAAGATGTGGCATCGTAAGCCTGTCTGTCATCTCTGCCTGACCTGTGATAGTCTGCAGGACAAACTTTGCACAGAGATTTGGTCCTCAGCCTGGCCAAAACTTTCAGAGCTGTGATGCATCTGAAGCTCTCCAGTGCAATCCTCCTTATGTCTCCTTCCTTTCGCCAATGTCAGACATGCATCTGGTCTGCAGTCTACCCTCACCTGCTCCCTTCAACTTTATCCTTCACAAACCTTCCCCCGATAAACTTCTTATGCACCTAATTTAATCTGCTGCTTGTAGGCTTTGAAGTGGCAAATCCCTAAAATGGTGAATATCCCAAATTTGCAACCAAGAAGTGATTTTATTCCTTTATAGATTCCCAGAATGTGACACAATGTCTGAAGATTAATGACAAATGCTTAGGCCAAGGTGGACGGATCACCAGTTCAAGAGATCAAGACCATCCTGGCCAACATGGTGAAGCCCCGTCAAAAAATTAACAATTACAAATACAAAAATTAACTGGGCGTGGTGGCGCTCGCCTGTAGTCCCAGCTACTCGGGAAGCAGGAGAATCTCTTGGAGCCTGGAGGCGGAGGTTGCAGTGAGCAGAGGTCGCACAATTGCACTTCTCTGTACGCTTCAAGGCTTCTTTTTTCTTTCTTTCCTTGGTTTTTAGTATTTAGATTATGATGTGTCTGACCATGATTTTCTTTGATTTTATTCTATTATTTTCTATTATTATTTTTCTATTATATTCTATGTATTTTATTAATGAGTATCTTGCATTTATATATTTGTATCTTTTACCGCATTTGAGAAGTGTTCAGCCATTATTTATTTTGATATTTTTCTGCACCTATCTATTCCTCTTCTATTTTAGACTCCAATGACACAAATGTAAGATTTTTAAGCACTTTCCATCTAATCCTGTGGCTTTGTCAAACTTTTGTCTCTGTTCACATTGAGTACTTTGTGTTGATCTATACCCACATTCGTTGACTCATTATTCTGTCATCTGTGTTCTGCTATCAAACACACTCAGTGGTTTCTTTTCCAATGATTAGGTTTTTCAGTTCTAGAATTTCTATTTTATTTGGTTGTATATTTATCTGCTGAGAACTTTAAATGTTTTTCTTAATTTTCAAGTTTACATTTATCTCACAGGTGTAATAATCTTAGCAACGTGACATATTACTTATATAAATATTATATGTCATATGTTATACTACAGTATATTTTGCATATCACATTATATTGTACATTATGTGTTAGATATATAAAAATAGAGAGAAAGAAAGGAAAACAAGATAGTGAGAGAGACAAAGAAACACCGACATTGCTTTGAAATGCAAGAGTGAATGTTATCGTAATTGGAGCGTCATAAATTACAAGGAACGCAGTGTTATATTTGGTGAGACCAGTGGTGGTCTTCTGAAAATAATGACCTTGCAGAGGTATGGTCCATAACTTTGGGGACATTATTTCTTTGGGACTATAAATGTATCTTTATATTGGCCATTGGTCATATTTTCTTTGGTCAGACTAACCATGTAATGTGACACCTTCCTTACTAGCCAGCAGGCGAGGATATTAACAGTGCAGTCATATATTGGCAATAGAGATGCAGTTGACTTACAACGGATTTAGCTGCTGGCCTTGTGGCTCTGACTAGTTGTAAACAGACATGGGAAGTAAAAGACAGTCGATATGAAAATAATATCCAACGAATACTGAAATATAGTAGAGAAGATTCCTAGTATTTGTTGAATTGACTAAACCAAATTGCTTTTAGTCTTAATTGATCAGTGCCTAGCTGTAATTAGAAAGTAAATCAATATCTTATTTCATCTAGATTTCATTTCTTAAACTGCAAATGAAATGGTATACATAAACATACTATATATTTAACATCATTATATGCTGCCGCATTTGTTATTCTTTTTCTACCTCAAAGTTTTCAAACTGAAATTCCTTCATGAGATGGATGGTTAAAGTAAATGACCTAAAGTAGGTAGGGTAAATGAAAGAGGTAAGTGTATCTGAGACAAGAAAAAGAGCTAGGTACCTTAGAGAACTGAAAGATAAATCCTTTGTAAAGACACACAAATAAAACTAACAGTAAAAAAAAAAAAAGTAAAAATAAAGTTATAACAAAAATTGTGCAGCCAAACAAAATACACCTGTGGACTCTATATGGCTTTTGTGCCTCTCATGTTTGATCCCTGTTAGGTTAGTAATGCCACGTCAGGGATTGGAATTTTTTTTTTTTTTTTCTGTGCAAGCCCAGATACTCAATATGTGGGTTACTGAGCTATGTGGGACAATATTAAGCTATGTGAGACATACAGTCTCTGTTGCAATGACTCAACTCTGCTCTTTCAGTAATAAAGAGCCATAGGTAACATATAAATGAATGGACATGGAGATGTTCCACTGAAATTTTCTTTATGGAGACAGTGATAACTGAATTGATAGCCTGTGAGCTATAGTTGGCTAAGCCTTGTCATAAAGAGAGCAGTAAATGAGTCATTAGTGACTAGAGTTCAAATTATTATTCTTGTTCAGAATCTAATCACTTATTACTTCAATCCTGCAACAATATTTTATTGGTAAGTCATTTCTTCTCAGTTAGCTTGTATGCCTTTTTACAGATTCCCTCATTTGTCCACAGGGAGAGTTACTGTTTTATTTTTAAATATTAATATTTCAAATGCATTATTTCCAGGAAATTTGTTTTTCACTTTGTGGTTGCGTTATACAAAACCTTCTACAAAGTAAGACACTGGACTCAGCTCTACAATTAGAGCATTTTCAGTACTCTGTACTTGCCTTCTGGGGCTTTCCATGCTGAAATGTGAAGGGTCAATGTTAGACACACTAATACAACAAGCAACAATACATCATGAGAGCTGGTAAATAAATCTACTTCCAGCAATATGAAAAAGTTGGAGAGTAGCAGGGGACTGGGAGGTGGGGATTAAAGCCTGCATACCTATGAGAATGGGACTAAAAGAAAAATTAAAAATTAAAATACAAACAGAGATCTACCCCTTGTCATGAGGAGCTAGTCCATGATGTTGCTTCTTGTTTGTTTGTTTTGTTTTGTTTGTTTGCAATTTTGGTTTTAGGTATTGCTGTAACATGGTCTCAGATAAGGCTTGACTGTGAAATTGTTGAGTTGTGCATGAAGACTCTTATTTGAACCAAATGTGTATTATAAAATGCACACCTCTAACCACCCCAAACCACATTTTGCATGTATGGAAATTTGTGGCTTTTGGTTTGATTTGTGTTTCTGTTTTTCAAACAGAAGAAAGAGGACATTATCTGAGTCTATACTACTTACTCACTTGGAGAATATCTATCACTATTTGTCTAAAAATATACAAAGGTCTATTTTCTAACCTAGCAGATTAATTGTTTAGTTGCTTCCTTTTTATAATTTTTTGGGGGGAGTTGTCAGAGAAAGAATTGGACTTTTTATTGTATATGCCTTTTCTCATCACAAAACGAATGTATTCTTCTTAAGCAGAAATAATATTCTCTGTTTCAGCAATGTTTGAAAAAGGATTCTGATACATTTTAAGTGATTAGTTAATACAAGAAAAGTTGGACTATTGAAAGAAAGCTCTTATTTTCACTGCCTTTAGCTACTGCACTATGGAAAATGCCAAAAAGGAGGCTGAGAGTGTTTAGCAAGGGCAACTATTTCAAAAATGGCTCACTTAGTTATGTGGAAAAGATGTTTAAGCATTGTAGACATACATACTTAAATAATTGTGAGACTTAAATATGAAATATACACTACTCTTGTCTCTTCTCCCCAGTGTGTTTGAAACAGCAGGACTGCCATCTGTGTGCCACATTCTTTCTCATGGCAACCCCCTTTTACTCCCAGCCAATGGTATTCATGACCCATTAATTTCCTTTCTGGGATATTACATTGTTCCTAGCAGTGCTTATTATAGCTAATGTTGCAATACTGTTGTTCTTATATCTGTTTGGGTTTTATTCTTCCTATATGTATTTTCTACAAAAAGATATTGTACATATATGTTAAAACAATTTCACAAATACTCCAAATCATAAAATCAAAGAGTAAATTTTTATCACTACATCTAAGTGTAACTCTTCTGTTTATAGAAATTTTAAAATGGACTGAATTAAATCTTCAACTAAGCATTGTAGTGGTCCTGAGTGTGCATCTATTTTACTGATATGTACTCTATGTCATTGTTATAAAGTAATTTTCATATTAATGTAATGAGAAGATTTACTGCAGAGCTATTAATATGATCTTCTAGAGTGTACGTTAGAATGCTAGAATTTCTCAAATATATAACAATTCTTTTATGACAAATTAAAAAAATTCTGTAAGGAATAAACACTACTATTTTAACTCTTTATGGATGACAAAAATGTGACAATTTTTCTTTTATTAATTTTATGATTTATTATTTATAATTTGAAACAGTATAGTTTTGCATACTTAGTATTGAAAGAATAATCTCAAAAGTTGTAGGCTCTATTACTTTACTTCCCTGCTTAATATCTTATAAAAATCCTTTATGAGCTAGTAAAGTCCAAATTGTTAGCATCATTTGAAAGTGTATCTAATCTGAGGTATCCAAGCTTTTTGCCACATTATACTTGGCTCAATGCTAATTGGATCTTCCTTTTCTTTCATTTCTCAATAACAACTTCTTTGGGATTAAGTAGTTACTTTCCAGCCTCCAAATGACCTTGACAAAACCATCTCCTCTGCCAATAAATCATAATTCAAATAATTAACTTTCTTTTTCCTTTTTGAATTGAGGGTATCATTTACCTAAAAGATTATTTCATTTTGCTTCATCTGTAATTTTTTTCCTCAAGAAATTTAACTCCCACTGACATAACGACTTCTATGGATTCTTTGAAATATTTAGCGATGATACCATGTAATTTAGCAAGTCATTCATTTAGTCACCCCATGTTAATGTAATGTTAAATGTTTTAGGCAATATATATATTTTTAAAGAGTTTACCTTAAAACTGCCATGAAAACAGGACAGAGGAAGAAGCAAAAAAGGAGAGAAAGAAGAAAAGAAAGGAAGGAAGGAAAAGAAGGAAGAAGGAAAGGGGTTTGTTCCATAATTACTCAAATCTCTGTTTGGGCATAATTTCTCATTGCCTTGAGGAACTGGAGTTCCTGCAGCTTATGATAGTGTTGAAGAGCTGAAGATGTAGAGATTAGATTATGTAGAAGCAGAAATAGGTGATGCAGAGTAGTACCTCTGAGACTATGGAGCAGAGCAAAGAGGAAGCTCCAGAAGTTTGTGTGAAGGCTATGGTAAATTCATAGCTGAGGGGAGTGTTTACGTTAAACAGAGGAAGACCAAAGCATTCCTACTAGCAGCCACTATGAATATGAGAACAGTAGCGAGAAACCAGAAATAAAGCGTTGTTGGAGGGAAAAAGGTGTTTGGGGACGTTGCAGTTCTGACTCAGAAAGGATCGGTCATTTTAAAACCTTATTAACATCCTTACATGCAGTTAACACAAGGCAAAAATCTGGACCTCAAAAGCAATAACTATGCCTCACAGAAAGATCTACAAGCCAAGCTGTAGCAAGAGAAACAAAATTTGGAGTTTTAATACTACCAAGTACTACCACAGAAGCTGTGACACATTTGAACGTCCACAGGCTATACTTCAAAGCATAAAATCAAGTATTACAAAAGTTTGAGGTAGTAAACCAGTTCTTTAATTGCCTATCAAACCAAGAATAAAACGTTTCCCAAGGAACATGACAAATTGAGAGTCTTTATAGCATATTAAAACAATATTGACTAGTCCAAAAATCATTGGATGTGCAAAGAAATGGGAATGAACGATGTATAGTCAGGAAAAATATGTAAGCAATCAATAGAAATTGAGCAAAAAGTGGCCCAAATGTTGATCTCAGTAAGAAAAGCTTTCATGCACTTAAAAAAAAAAAAAGATGTTTGAAGAATTAGTAAACACTCTAAAATCATTTAAGGCAATCTGAATAAACAGATTGGAAACCTCAACTAAGAAAGAAAAACTGAGGAATAGAATCAAATGAAAATTCTAGAACTTTAAATATAATAAAATGAAAGATTCAATGCATGAGCTTAACAGAAGAATTAAAGAAGCATTTAAATGAACACTGATCAAAATTAATTATCCGATATGAAAAGCATAGAGATAGTAGATTTCAGTAAAATCTGCAGAGATTCAGGTATTTGTGGAACAATCCTCAATAGCTTAATGTGAATGTAAAGGACGAAAATGGGAATTAGGTTGGAATACAAAAACATTTGAAGAAAAAATAGCTAAATAATTCTAAATGATAGCTAAATATTTTTGAAGTTTGGTGAAAATTTGAGAACTTAGAGATGCAACAAGTTCACTTATCCCCAAGTAGAATTAATATAAAAAGAAACCCATCCAAGCTTATCATAGTCAAATTGTTGGAAAACATAAAATCTTGAAAGCAGTCATGCTGTATTTTTTTTCTTCTGGCTTCTTTAGAGATTTTCTCTGTCTTTAAATTTCTAAACTGTTTTATCATAAAACTAGGTGTTTTATTATTTTTTTTCTGATTAGTATTCTCTGAGCTTTCTGGACATGTGGTTTAATGTATGTCATTTTTGGAAAATTCTTGGGCCTTATTACCTCAAATATTTTCTCAGTTTTGTTCTCCATTTTTTCTTTCTGGAATTTCAATTATATATGAGATACACATATCCTACATATTATATGATATACAATTATATGATATTCATATATTAATATACAATTGATAATGTACATAATTGAAATTCCATATATATCTATATACATACATATATACATATATACATATCTATCCACAATTCTTGGATGTTTTATTTTTTTCAAGTTTTCAAATTCTTCTTGTCTTTCAGTTTTGGAAGTTTCTATTTACCTATCTCCAAGTTCACTGAGGGTTTTTAAATTCCTCCTAGCATTTGTTTTGATTCCTTCCAAGAATTTCTATCTCTCTGCCTATATCACTTATCTGTTCTTGTACGTTGCCTGTTTTGTCCATTAGAACTCTTAATTTATTAATCCTAATAATGTTACATTCTCTATCTGATAATTCCAGCATCTGTGTCATCTCTGAATCTGGTTCTGATGCTTGCTTTATCCCTTTTTACTGTGTTTTGTCTTGGCTTTTAGCATGCTTTGGAATATTTTTCTGACAACCAGATACAGTGAATCCACTAATAGAATGTGAGGTTTTATGTTAATCTGGCTAGGAGTTGGGTTTTTTCTAGAGTTTTTTGCTACATGCTCCAGAAGCTTAAAATTCTTCCAGTGTATTTGTTCTTGTTTCTCCTCTTGATTTGGATTTTCCTTTGTATGATATACCTTGCAACTTTTTAAGCTATAATCCACTATTATTACACTGGAGCCCTGTTGGGATGAAGACAAATAATGGGAAATGAAGTATTCTATAATCTTCCAATTAAATCTTTGTCTTCTTATGGAGCTGTGTCTTTAGCTTCTGAACTTCTTGAGTATTTCTTCTTGTATAGCTTTTCTCACTACAGCCATGCATGCTTAATGATAGGAATACCCACTGAGAAACTTGTTAGGTGACTTTATGATTGTGTGAACATCACAGAGTGAACTTATACAAACATAGACGGCTAGATGGTAAGGTTTATTTCTCCTAGGTTACAAACCTGTACAGCACATAACTATACTGAAGATGGTAGCAACTGGAACACAGTGGTAAGTATTTGTGTATCGAACATATCTAAACACAGAAAAAGTACAGTAAAAATATGTTATAAAAGACAAAAATAAAATGGTGGACCTGTATAAGGCACTTACCATAAATGGAGCTTGCAAGGCTGAAAGTTTCTCTGTGTAAGTTAGTGAGTGAGAGATAAGTGAATGTGAAGGCCTAGGACATCAATATATGCTTCTACAGACCTTATGAATACTGTGCTATAGGCTACATTAAATGTGTAAAAGAAATTATTTCTACAATAATTAACCTTAATTGACTGTAAGTTTTTTATTTTGTAAAGTTTTAAATTTTAAAAACTTATTGAATTTTGTAATAACACTTAAAACACTTAGCTTAAAACATAAAAGCATAAAAACACATTTTATAACTGTACAAAAATATTTTCTTTATTATTTAAGGTTTTTCTATTTTAAGAATATTTTATTTCATTTTATTTTTACACTTTAAACATTTTTTTGAAAGGTAAGACAGAAACACATTCATTAGCCTAGACCTACACAGGATTAAGATCATCAACATCACTGTCATTCACCTCCACATCTTGTCCCACTGATAAGTCTTCAGGGACACTAACATGTGTGGAGCTGTCATCTCCTGGGATAACAATGTTTCTTCTGGAATTCCTTCTGAAGGACCTGTCTGAGGCTGTTCTACAGTCAACATTTTTTTAAAAATAAAAATGATGACACCACTGTACTCCAGCCTGGGAGGCAGAGCGAGACCTTGTCTCAAAACAAACAAACAAACTAATATATATATACAGGTACATATATATACACATATATACATATACATATATATACACACACACACATATATACACACACACATATATACACACACACACATATATATATAGGCCGGGCACGGTGGCTCATGCCTGTAATCCCAGCGCTTTGGGAGGCTGAGGCAGGCAGATCACAAGGTCAGGAGTTCAAGACCAGCCTGGCTAACACGGTGAAACCCCGTCTCTACTAAAAATACAAAAAATTAGCCAGGCGTGGTGGTGAGTGCCTGTAGTCCCAGCTACTCAGGACGCTGAGGCAGGAGAATGGTGTGAACCCAGGAGGTGGAGGTTGCAGTGAGCCGAGATCACGCGACTGCACTCCAGCCTGGGCGACAGAGTGAGACTCAGTCTCAAAAAAAAAAAATATATATATATATTTATAGTGTATATATATGTATATATGTATGTATATGTATATATGTACATATGTGTATATATACACATATATGTATACATATATACACATAGTATAATAAATAAATAAACCAGTAATGTATTATTTATTATCATTATCAAGTATTATATCCTGTACATAATTATATGTGCTATACTTATATACAACTGGAAACACAATAGGTTTGTTTACACCAGTATTCCCACATGAGTAATGCCTTGTGCTGTGATTTTACAATGGCTAGAACATCACTAGACAATAATAAATTTTAGCTTCATTATAATCTTATGGGACCACCATATATGTACTTTGTCCTTGACTAAACCATTGTTACATGGTGTGTGACTGTACTTAGGTGAGATAGGGGCTAACGTGAAAGCAATGCCCCTCATTGCTCTGAGTCTTGACTTTGGTAGAGCCTTTTCACCTGAAGTGTCTATCTTTGTTATGGAAAAAGCTCTGGTTTTACTTCATTTGAATTATTTTTCCTTTCCTCCTGCCAGAGCCACATAAAGTGTTCTTACTTGGCTCCTTCTCAACCTGGTAGGTTTCCTGGAAGTAAGGTTTACTCGCAAAAATGTGGAGTCTACCTGAGACCACTGCCCCATGAATGTCACAGTCACACTGAGTGTAACACTCAGCCTCACAACTTGCCCAAGTTACCATTTGAAATGTTTCTACTGGTTTATGGCTCTAGGAGCTTTTTGTTTCAGGTGCCCAGATCTCAACTGTGACCTCTGGATTTATAGGTCTCTTCAGATTTTAAAGTGGCAATTTGCCCTAAAAACTCATTATAGAACTGTGATTGATATTTTTTAAAAGATTATTTCCATCTTCCATAACCTTGTTAAATTAGTTCTAACACTTTTTATTTGTTGAATCTACAGGCTTTTCTCTGTACACAAACATTTCTTCTGAAAACAGTTACACTTCTTTTCTAGATGTGCTGCCTACTGTTTCTAAACCTGATACTTAGGGAATAACAAGTCAAGAAGAAATCTAAGGTGGAGATGCTGAAGTTAAGCAGAACTTTTGAGAGTCTTATGGGGGACAAAAATTGAAGAACAGGTCCTCAGGCTTTGAATGTCTACACCAGCTTTCCTAAAGATAGCTTTCTATTCTCAATTTCAGACAACAGTGTGATTATCTGTCCCCACTTTACCTGCCTGCTGGAAACTGAACCATGAATATCTGAAACAGTTCTCAGTTAATTTAGTAAGTTTGTTTTGCCAAGTTTGAGGATGCAAACCCATGACAGACTCAGGAGGTCCTGACTACATATGCCCAAGGTGGCCCGAACACAGTTTGGTTTTATACATTTTAGGGAGACATGAGACATCAATCAACATATGCAGCATGAACATTGGTTCAGTCCAGGAAAGCTGGGACAACTCAAAGCAAAGGCGGGACACCTCAAAGTGGGGAAGGGGTTTCCAAGTCATAGGTAGATAAAAGACAAATATTTGCATGCTTTTGAGTTTCTGATTAGCGTCTCCAAAGGAGGCAATCAGATATCCCTTAATCTCAGAGAGCAGAGGAGTGACTTTGAATAGAATGGGAGGCAGGTTTGCTTTAAGCAGTTCCCAGCTTGACTTTTCCCTTTAGCTTAGCAATTTGGGGGTCCCAAGATTAAGTTTTCTTTCATAATTTCCCCCTTTTCTTTTTAAAAATCTTTTGGAGTATTTAGACAAAAATGAGTCTCCGGTTTCAAGTTTTATCTGATCTCTCATGGCTAGGATGGTTTATTCCTAGATGGGTAGGTCCCACGTTGTTAGGAAAGCTCGTTTTTAGCAGGTTGTGAAGTCTTATGTCCTATGAAGAAAAAATAGGGCGAGGTAGGGAGAAAAACAACAACAAACAAAAGAACAATCCTGGGAAGTCTATACAGGTCACATTACTCTGAAGTCCGTACATCAGTAGGGAGATATGAAAGTGGTTTGTGTATGTAAATAGGTTGCTATTATTTTCTTTTGAAGTTTAAGTTGTCTAGCTTCAGTAAGCAAGGCTTTAGGAAAGCACAACTTACTTTTCAGTGACTTCCAAATTAGGAAAACTGGGGGAAAAATAAGGCAAAAAGTTGACAACATCATTTTGAGGATTTGCAGCCAAGAAAAATTAGAATTCAGTCCAAACTGTAGAAAATAAGGAAAAATGAAAAATATTAGGCAAGACTAGAATCTAACAGGTGTACTACAGTTTTTGAAACATAATTTTAATCTCTCTATTTTTCCATTTTTACTGAAGACAAATCATGGTAAGATTGATTTTCTTTATTATACTTGGTCTAGTTATTTGTATACAGTGCAGCAAGAAGAATTATTTTTTACATAGGCTTTTAAATTGGCTTTGATGGAACTTTGTTTCATAGAAGGAATCTCAGATAACACTTTTTAAAAGCCAAGTGCAGCCATGGATTTCTATCATTAAATACCTATGAGTTAGGTGAATTCCTCTCCTCTTGAGGTCCCAAGATAAACTTGGGGATCTTGGGCCTGTCAGAAAGTGACATTCTTTATTTATCACAGGTCAGGAACCCTGTTCAGGGGCTGCATAGACAAGGTATGGGACCAGTTTTCCTAAGGGGCTTTTATTGGCTCCATAAGTCAAGTTTGATTCCTTAAAGGAAAGCAGAGCATTCCAGTCAAAGCCTTGGTAAAAATAACCAGTTTCTCCAATTGTGTCCTGTTATAAATGGAAACATATTCTTATTGCACTTATGCAAATAATTGTTTGGCCATAAGAATACTCACAAATAGTTTCCAAATTCTGAAGAAATTAGGTAGAGAGAAACAAATATATTCCAATTTTTGTTTATAGAAGTATACTAAATTGTTAAAAGCTGTCAATAGCTCAAAAGAAAAGTTTCCTTCACTCTGAAAAAACAAAACTAAGAATCAGCAACGTTTTAAGCAAAAAGCCAAATAGTTCAGTCCATGCAGTTAATTACTGTTCTGCTTGATATTCATGAACATTTTAGCTGTCTGTGAGTCCCAAAAGTTTCTCCTCTGTTCTGATGTCACCATCTCTAAAGTTAACAGAAACCTGTATTCAAGAACAACTGAGTTTTGTAGCTGATTATAAAATTGCCTTCTAACGAGGACCAAAACAAGACAACAATTGTCTGTGGATGACAAAAAGTTTTAGGGCAGCTATAATCAAAGACACAATTGACAGGAAAATTTGTTACCTCTGTGGCACACAATAATTTAAAATAACAGTTATAATTATTGCTGATAATGTATACTAAGTCATATCAGAAATATAGGCATTTCCCATAACTTTGGAACACATACCATTAACATATTTATACAAAGACAGGCCACAAAAAGCAAACACAATTTCATATTTGACAATGTTTCCTATATAATTTTACACAAAATAAGCCAAATTCTGTCATTTTTGGACTTTAGGGAACATGACATCTTAAAGGATTAGTTGGGTTAGAAAAAGACACAACTTATAACTTGATTTTGGGAAGTTTGTCAGATATCAAAGGTTTAAAACACTTGATATCACAGATCATTGTAAAATAAGTCATTTATTTGACTAAAATGATAACTCAAAGATTTCAAAAAAGGTAAAAACCTTCATTCTTTGAGAAAAGAGACTTGATTTTCTAAACGATAAGCCCTAATAAAAACAGCATGAAGCCAATTAAATTTGTTTTTCAAAATCTCACAATCTCTAAAATTTTACTCTTGATCATAAGATACAATTTCCCTCAGCCTTTTATAATCCTTTTAACCTTTTTTAAGGAGTCGATTATTGCTTCAAGAAAACCTTGTTAATCTGACACAAGGGCCCATATGCTCGTCTTGCGTTAGTGTGCCTTTGGCATTATGATTAATATATAGAGAAATTGGACTTATTTTATCTCTCAAAACCAGCCCTTACAATTTCACACACCCACCTCTTCTGTGATAGTCCCAGGGCCTTCAGCAGTTGAATAGCTTTAATTTCTGGCCCTGTGTCTCAGGAATGCAGTTTATTTTGATTGGCATTTTCTACCATGCCTGAAGATGAGGCTTTAAATGCTGTCAGTGTTTAAGATTTAGCAGGACTTGGTATCATTTTTAGACACAGGAATCCAGCCCTGTAACTCAGTGTCATGAGAACTTTAAAAGCCCATACAGAAAGACACATGGATGTAATAACCTTAATTTTAAAAAAGTCTCAGATTTTTTTCTAAGAAAAACTAAAACGTATTAATAATTGCATAGGAATTGTTTTGATATACCATTAAACCTGTTAGACCAGTTACCAAAGGGCAAAAGAAAAGACCTCCTACAATGCACAGAATATTATGTTGGAAAAAAGTATTTCCTTTAGACCTTTAAGAAAATGTTGTTCGCATCAGTCCACAACAAACAGAACTTGAGGAATAAAGCTTATTTGAGTTGAAAAGAGTTGATGGAGAGTGTTACTATTTTTCACCCTTTAAAGGGGGAGAGAAAACCGAAAATAGCAAGATGCAATAAAAGTTGAACTTTGGGTTTAAAAAAAAATAAAAATTCTTACAATTTATTAAGAGTAAGTCAATCCCTTAAGAAAATTTCACTGTTGTAACCAATTATTTTGTGTATAAGTGATTTTATACATCAAGTCCAACCTCTAGAAACTCCATTATAGTTTCCCTTTAATTATAGACAACTTGATTATATAAAAAGTTTTTGTGTGTTTTTTTAAATGTATCCTCTTACTGTGACTTACACAGACCATTAGTGACGTGCATGGACTTTCTGGTTTGTCCTGAGTATCCCTCTTTCTCAACCAGTCATTTTATTCTAGGACAAAATTTACCATACAAGATTCTTTCTCACATAAAATTATTTATCTTCAAGCTTTCTTATCCCCACAAAAAACCTAATTATTGTTATAACTTTCTCTACTTCTCTCTTATTTCCTGGTTCCTTTTACTCTGTTTACACATAACCTTTAAATAAGGTTTGAATTAGACAAAAATTGTTCTCCTTTAAAAAACACACATTTTTTAGAAAGACTGTTTTTCTACAATATATTTTTATGGGAAAATACTCAAATAATGAAATAACTGTTTTTTAATTTTATATAACTTTAGATTCTAAATTATGATGAGCTTGTTTACAAGTATTTATCCTATTATATTTACCTAATTATTTTGTTTTAATCATTTGCCTGGATTATTTATAAAAACTGTGATAGTCACCATTTATTCTATTGTAAAATTCTAACTGAGACAGTGAAAAAGATCTGACCTAACTAACTCCATCTTACTTCTAACTTCAAGGCTGTTCTTGTTCATTCCTGGGCATAGGCTGAACTAATTTGGGGAAGAATTCAATTTATAGTTTAGGTTTGAAACAAAGATGGTAACAGTTCATTCCCAAAACAAACCTTACTGCCTGTGGACTAGCCTGCCTAAAGCCATAAGATTAGAAGTTATGGTCATCTTACTAAATTCAAGATGTAGCTATTTCCATTAAGCTAGTATTAATTTCTTATTTGTTAAAAATTACATAAGCAAAGATCATTCTGTTTGGAGCTGGGTTTACAGATTTGTAACCCTTATGCCAAATTTTGACACTTTATAGAATTTGACAGAGATAAGTATGCTTGATTAATAAGTGCAAACAAAAATGCATGCTGGCAATTCTTAAGATATTTCTAGTATTAATTTACCAATAATTTCAAGGTTAGCTTATTTATTAAAGATTTTACTTAACTTACATAAAGTTGAAAAAACATTTGACTAGCCTTTCGTTTTTTCCTGATAAATTGTTTGATTCAAGTGCCTTTTTTTTTTTTTGAAATGCAGTTTTTCTCTGTTGTCTAGGCTGGAGTGCGGTGGCATGATTTCAGCTCATTGCAACCTCCGCCTCCCTTGTTCACACTATTCTCCTGCCTCAGCCTCCTGAGTAGCTGGGATTACAGAACTGCACCACCATGCCCAGCTAATTTTTGTATTTTTAGCAGAGATGGGGTTTCACTATGTTGGCCAAATTGGTCTTGAACTCCTGACCTCATGATCTGCCCACCTCAGCCTCCCAAAGTGCTGGCATTACAGGTATGAGCCACTGTGCCTGGCCTCAAGTGTTTTTATTAAGCCAATTAATTAGAAATTTTTTGTATATTTTCAATAGTAAAACATTGTGTACACAACACATAAATAGATAGACACATTAGGCATGCCAGTAGAGGTACATCTTATAGACTCATAGTAACCTTTTTACTCCTATCTTAGACTTTCATAGCCTTAAATTTGCATATTGAATGAAACAAGTCAGGTGAAAATCAAACAGCAAAATTTACATCATATAGTATGGACAGAAAAAGTCTGGTGTGCTAGAGGGTAATTAAAATGGAGTTAATTGCTAATTAAAGATAAAGTTATAGAAATTATAAAGGCCTTCTAAATACACACACACATATACACAAACATACAAAGATTCTATAGCTTTTACTTCAGAACTTTAGCCATGAGATAAATACAAATTCACCAGCTTGTAAACAAGACATTCATACAGCCAACAGACACATGAAAAAATGCTCATCATCACTGGCCATCAGAGAAATGCAAATCAAAACCACAATGAGATACCATCTCACACCAGTTAGAATGGCAATCATTAAAAAGTCAGGAAACAACAGGTGCTGGAGAGGATGTGGAGAAATAGGAACACTTTTACACTGTTGGTGGGATTGTAAACTAGTTCAACCATTATGGAAAACAGTATGGCGATTCCTCAAGGATCTAGAACTAGATGTACCATATGACCCAGCCATCCCATTACTGGGTATATACCCAAAGGATTATAAATTATGCTGCTATAAAGACACATGCACACGTATGTTTATTGTGGCACTATTCACAATAGCAAAGACTTGGAATCAACCCAAATGTCCATCAGTGACAGATTGGATTAAGAAAATGTGGCACATATACACCATGGAATACTATGCAGCCATAAAAAAGGATGAGTTTGAGTCCTTTGTAGGGACTTGGATGCAGCTGGAATCCATCATTCTTAGCAAACTATCACAAGAACAGAAAACCAAACACCGCATGTTCTCACTCATAGGTGGGAACTGAACAATGAGATCACTTGGACTCAGGAAGGGGAACATCACACACCGGGGCCTATCATGGGGAGGGGGGAGGGGGGAGGGATTGCATTGGGAGTTATACCTGATGTAAATGACGAGTTGATGGGTGCAGCACAGCAACATGGCACAAGTATACATATGTAACAAACCTGCACGTTATGCACATGTACCCTACAACTTAAAGTATAATAATAATAAATAAATTAAAAAAAAAAAAAAAAAGAGAACAAAACCTCCCAAAAACCTGTTGAATCCGAACAATGGTTTTTATCCTCATAGAAAAATAACAGCAGGTTTAAAGCAGACAGAAAAGAAAATAAAGAAGAAAAGAACTTAGGATCTTTGCAGTTTGCAAGTTGACCTTTTTAAGGGCTCTTTTTCCTTAATGTAAATATGCACAAAGACTTTATTATGTCCATTTTATATAAACTCTGTCAGGTAGAGGTGCCATGAAACCTATGGAGTGCTCAAAAGTGGGTCATTCTCCTTGATTTCTCCTCATTCTTTGAATATTTGTTTCCCACTTTTTTCATAAAAGGAGGACCTGTGCTATGGCCTCAGGTTTTTGTATGGTGGATTAATGTGTGCTGCTTGTGGGCAGGACTCCACAGTGTGTCACTATTGAGTAATTTTTACCCTCCTACATGTCTCAATTTCTCTCTCCAGAGGTCTGTTTCCTCTGAGAGGGCTCAAAACTCCAGGTGATCAGCCCTTATATGAGCCTCCTAGAGGAACCTTTTAACACATTCAATTTGTTGCAGATTTCCCTATAGGTACACTGCATATCACAGGGAGTCAACCTGTGATAAGACACTCCCATGAGGCCCTTGGTCACTCTTGGGTGCCTTTCAACAGGAAGACCAAATGCCTCTTCTCTTCAGAGCTGAGAAAACTCAGTTTGTCATTTATCTATGAAAACAACAGTTCAGTTCCTCATGCAACTGTGCACAGACAAGCCAAAACAATATAATTTTGAGAGAAAAAGCTATAGAGAAGACATTTTAGAATTGTTAAAGCAAACTGATTATGGCCTGAGAAGGACTCTGTACTGCTATATTTGAGTCCTGTGGATGAACTCTAACCTAGCTTAATAGGCAGACAAAATTGAAAACCTAACTTACTAGTATGCACCTCTAACAATAGCTAAGTCTTGGTCAATCGCAGCAGCCATACTTCAACCATTCGTACACTGCTGAGTGTTCAAACTGTGTTCAAATAAGGTATATGCTGAGCTGTCCCGTTGTTATGTACCCCACTTCCAATTTCTTTATGTCATTTCCCCACTTTTTTTGTCTATATATCTTCTTCCATCACGTGGCTGTGCTGGAGTCTCTGAAAATCTTCTGTGATTCTGGGGGCTGACTGATTTGCAAATTGTTCGTTGCTCAATTAAATTCCTTTAAATTTAATTTGGCTGAGGTTTTCTTTTATCAGAATGCATCTCAGAACTATAATTAGAATCCTTAAACAACAACCTCCTAGGAGAAGAAAAAAAAACAGCTAAGACCACTTCCAGTAAACTGTGCTTAGCCACCCCCAACTTTGTAGCTCTCATCTGCGCTTACACATGCCAAAGTCAAATCCTCTCACAGTACAAGGTCATCTCTTGTACCCCCAAAGCCAAATAGGTCATGTCATGCAATAGAGGAAACAGAGCTTCATACCTCAGAAGAATCTGCCCATGACCCTTTCAACTTCACAAAGAAAACGGTATACCCCAAAAGAGGTGAGTGCCGCCTTTGTTCTGAATTCTTCAAAGGAGTTCAAGTCATTAGAAGTCTTCTCTAGATTTTTTGGTACTGCAAATGGCAAAGAAGGAAGGAGGTATAGGGTGGAATAAAACAAAAAAAAGTCTCAATTGATAAGTTTGGACAACACGCTATAAAGTGGTAAAGCAAAGAGTAGTTAGCTAAAAGATAAAATAAATTGCAGTATTCAGATTGAAACAATATAGAAAATGAAAGCATTAAAATAGAAAAAAAGAGCATAAATTCAAAACATGGTAAATTGATCTAAGATGTGTAACCCAGACATCTATCATATCCAATATTGTTTCCTAGCCCAAGTTTATAATAGAGTCCTATGATATTTTCTAGAATCCTGAAGCAATACAAATAGAAATTTTCCAAAATTGATCAAGATAAAGAAAAAAGAAATCTATATCTATCATGGAAAACTTATTAAAACTTAAAGGAAAAAAAAATTAAAAGATTACTGGAACAAACCAAACAAAACTAAAACATTATTCTCAAAAAGCACCAATAATGCTGGCAGTTGACTTAGCAGAAACAATGGAGGATAGAGACAATGAACATTAATTAATCTTCTCTTAAGTAACCCATGAGATAAAGTTAAAACCTCAATAAAAATCAGAAACTGTTTATAACTGAGTGATAATAAATGTACAATAAAATATATTCAATGCAGCTTAGGTCAGCTTTAAGATTTAAAAATGTGTTGAATTAAAAGTATATACATAAAATGAAAATATTATGAGATTAAAAATCCAGTTATCTATCACAGCAACATAGAAATTAATAGTAAATTTATTTATAAAGTAATAAACTGGTGCTAATAAAAAAGATAAGGGAAGAAATCAGTAAAACAAAAACCAAACATGTAAGATACCACACAACAAATAGTTGGTTAATTCCAAAAAGGTAAATAAAATTAGTAAACCTTTAGCATACCTGAATAACAAAAATAGTAATTAGACACAATTATGTAATGTAGCAGGTGAAAATAGAACTATCTATACTTTTTACAGCTATTTAAGAGAGAAGCGGATATCATTAACAGTGTTACTTTACAGCAATGAAAATTTAAATAAAATTATGAATCTCTACAAATCCCAAATGTACTAATAATGATGCAAGAAAATACAGAAAACATGAATAGTCATCGTTATTAATGAAATCAAATTCCTAATTAACAAGCTTCACAAAATAATTCTAGGCCCAGCTAGTATCACTGATAAACTGACACAAAATTTTAAGTAGAAAATAAAGTGGACATAACCAATTTTTCCCAGAGAATGTAGAAAAAAGTAACATTCCCACTCAAATTGCACTTTCTCCTCTACTTTTAAAATCTACACAAAAAAGGCAGACAACAGCATCGAAAAAGAGCAAAGTCTTGTATCCAGGCCTCAGAAAAGACCCGAACAGTCAAACACATGGGGAGGGAAGGACATCTTGCCATCAGACAAGTGTGAATGCAGTCATAATGAGAAACCACTTTTATGCAACAGAATAGCTAAAACAACAAATTTTCACAAATATCTGAAGAAATATCACTTTTATGAAATGTCGAGAATGTGAATTTGTTCAAGTGTAATTACCCAGTGGGGTTTTCCTGCTCACTTCACAGGCTAAACCAATTCACCGAGCTGATGGCATTACGATGAAGAGTTCCGTTGAGAAGAGGCCAGCCATGCCACTTGGGAGACACAGTTATTCCTCAAATCAAAATTTCCCCGAAAACTTGAATGGTAGAGTTTTTCAAGACTAGTTTGGCGGGCCGGGGAGTCAGCTTCCAGGTGAGGCCACAGAACCAGTCGTTAGGCGTTGATAGGTCCAGGTGGGAGCCATAGGTTTTCAGAAATGCAAACATCTGAAAAGACATCACAAGAGGCCAATCGTAGATCCTACAATAGTAATGTTATCTGCAGGGGTAACTGAGGCAGTTGCATATCTTATGACATCTGGAATAGTAGCTGGTAGTCCATTTGCACCTTAGCATGTACACTTTATACCTTACACTTTAGCACCTATATTTACACCTTAGCATCTATACCAGGAGTGTCCAATCTTTTGGCTTCCCTGGGCCACATTGGAAGAGGAAGAATTGTCTTGGGCCACATATAAAATACACTAACACTAACGATAGCTGATAAGCTAAAAAAACAAACTGGGAAAAAAATTTCATAATGTTTTAAGAAAGTTTATGAATCTGTGTTGGGCCATATTTAAAGCCACCCTGGGCCATGTGCAGCTCATGGGCCATGGGTTGGACAAGTTTGATCTACACCTTAGCAGAATTCATGCTCCTCATCCTCCTAGCCTGGTGCTTTTTCATTAGCTTTACAAAGTTGGTTTACTTCTTTGGAGAAGGACTATTATCATTTAAACTATAAAGTAAATGTCTCCAGAAGTTAACTTGGAGCAAGCCCAGGAATGATTAAGGGCAGTTTGGAGGTTAAAGGCAAGATGGGGGTTGATTTGATCAGGTCTCTTCCACTGTCATAATTTTCTCACTGTTACAATTTTTGCAAAGGTGGTTTTACAAGTACGTTGAAAAATTTTTGCTGGTATTTATTAAAGCAAATATATTTAAAGAACTTCTGCAGTTTCTCTTGTAAGTATATTTATAAGTATATACAAAACAGGAATACACCCATATGTTGCCCCCTGCAATGTACACAGTAGGATCATTCATGGAAGACAAAACTTGAATGATCACCAATGAATAGATTGTGTTACATTCTTACAATAAAATACAGCAATAAGCCTTTTATTAAAGAAATTAGTTTTGAGTAGGAAGTGTGATTGAATGAAACATAGAAAGATTGTCCAGGTTTGTTTCTTACTTATGTCTTCTGAAATTAAAATCAAGAAGGAAAACAAACCATGTTTTAAGAAGCAGAGTGTAGTTGCCTGTGCTGTTACAGAGATTCTGGAATGTAAAGACCAAAAAGAAGCTTTTGCATTTGGCAGTGTTTATTTTTTACTTTCCTAGATGAGTTTAAATGGAGTGTTAGTGATAAAAACAAGCAGAATCTGTCAGAGATTTTAGGCTTAAATAATCTTGGTATTTCAAACATTAGTTTGAGCCTTCCCATTCATTTTGAGCTGTCAGTGAGGCCAGTGGAAAAACCTCTGCACACAGACTTACTGAAATTAGTTGACACCACAATCCATTCTGGAGGGACCATCAACTTTCATGCTAGCAGACTGAGTATGTAAAACAAACATCAACTTTTACTTGAAAGCAAATTGAGTTGTGCCCAGAATATACAAGGACAGAAGAATCTAATAAAAAAATCATGAACGTTATTTCAGTCTCGCGATTTAGAACACAGTGTTTGGTCTGTGTAAAGAAACTCAATTGGAATGTTAACATATTTTATGAATGACAATGACTGAAACTCTAATCTCTAGCTGCTAGATAAGATTTCTAATACCTACATTTGTTTGTTTGTTTTCAGTTTTAAACCTGAGAATTTGCAGAATTAAACCTTACTTTATTGGAATTGTCAATAGGATGTTAAAAATATTAAAATTTTATAAAAACTGTGGATATTTATTTACTTATTTGAATATATATCAGTGTAAAAAGTAAATGGAAAAGCTGGCAGAAAGTTTGCAAATAGTGAATTCTGCATAAACAGTTTATTATACAACAGACAAAAGATGATATAATTTGCATTTTCAGAGTCACATAACTTTATTCTTCTTTTAAGATAAAGTCTACTATCTTAAATCAACTTGTCACACACATGTATTTCCATGAGAGACACTACTGGGATCCCTAACTTGGTCATCATACCTGTGTCCTTGATTAGATGCCAATTTTTTTAGTTTGTTTTTTACCCAAAATAATTTTTAGTTTTCATCTCATCCTTCTGAACTTGACTGTGATTTCCTTGATAAAGCATCAGAAAATCCGGATAAACACCAATGTGTTTGGACATACCTGGTCTGAGACTCAAACCGAGCATCAAACTCAGTTGCTTTATCATCATGATTCTGCTTTGAAAATGTGCATTTAATTTTGTGCACTTGCCCTAGTCTTCTGACACTAATTATCTCATTTAGCTTCCCTGGATGATCCTGTGATTTACCACAAATATCTGATGGGATCAGGGAACCAATAATGACACATAGCATTTTTTAAATTAATAAGTGTCTGGTAACCAACATGAACATAGACTTGTTGAACCGATGAGTATAAACCAGCCTGTCATAATATATGTACCTTGAGGGTAAGTTCACAAATGAAACTTGCAGACATTAATCTAAGTGAAAGAAACGAGACACAGAGACCCCATTTTCTATAATTCCATTTATACAAAATGTTTGGATATGCAAATTCATAGATACAGAATATATACTAATAATTACTAGAAACTGGGAGAAGGAGGGCATGGAGCAATTATTAATGGGTAAGGGGTTTCTTCGGGGATAAGGAAAATGTTTTGGCATTAGTAATATCTAGCACACTTCCGTAAATACACTTAAAAAAAAACAAAACATGGCCGGGCGCGGTGGCTCAAGCCTGTAATCCCAGCACTTTGGGAGGCCGAGACGGGCAGATCATGAGGTCAGGAGATCGAGACCATCTTGGCTAACACGGTGAAACCCCGTCTCTACTAAAAAATACAAAAAACTAGCCGGGCGAGGTGGCGGCGCCTGTAGTCCCAGCTACTCGGGAGGCTGAGGCAGGAGAATGGCGTGAACCCTGGAGGCGGAGCTTGCAGTGAGCTGAGATCCGGCCACTGCACTCCAGTCTGGGCGACAGAGCAAAACTCGGTCTCAAAAACAAACAAACAAACAAACAAACAAACACACACCAAAACACTGAATTGTACATTTAAGTAAGTAAATTTTTTCATTTATGGATTATATCTGCATACAAAAATTATAGAAATAAAAACCATATGATTATATTAATAGATATATGAAAGCACTTAACAAAATTTGCCACCTATGAATGATAAAAGAAACTCTAAGAAAACCGGAATAAAAGGGGACTATGTTAACGTGGTAAAGGTACATATGAGAAAACTTTAACTGATATCACACTTTATGGTGAGAGAACACTTTCCCACTGAGTTGGGGAACAGGCAGAGACTTTCCTTCCCTCTCAACACTCATGTTCTTTTTTTTTTTTTTTTTCTTTTGGAGTCCTTGCTAGTGCAAACGAGAAAAATTAAAGATCAGGAGATTGAGACAGGATTGCATGAGGCCAGGAGTTCAAGACGAGGCAAGGAACATGGTGAGACCCTGTCCTAAAAGAATACAAATTTCAAAATTATCCTGGCATGATTGAGCACACCTGTAGCCCTAGGTACTTGCAAAGGTGAGGCAGAAGGATTGCTTTAGCCCAGGAGGTTAAAGCTACGGTGAGCTCTGATTATGCCACTATATCCCAGCCAGGGTGACAGAGCAACACTGTGTCTCTAAAACAAGAAGAAAGGAGAGAGAGAGAGAGAGAGAGAGAGAGAGAGAGAGAGAGAGAGAGAGAGAAGAAGAAGAAGAAGAAGAAGAAGAAGAAGAAGAAGAAGAAGAAGAAGAAGGAGGAGGAGGAGGAGGAGGAGGAGGAGGAGGAGGAGGAGGAGGAGGAGGAGGAGGAGGAGGAGGAAGAAAGAAGGAAGAAGGAAGGAAAAAGGGAGGAGGAGGAGGAGAGGAGGGAGGGAGGGAGGAAGGAAGGAAGGAAGGAAGGAAGAAAGGAAATTAAAGGCATATTGGGAAAGAAGTTAAAATCTTTTTATTTGCAAATGGCATGAAATATATATAGGAGACCCCAAAATAATCTGTTTTAAAAAATGAACATACAGTGGCTCATGCAATCCCAGCACTTTGGGAGGCTGAGGCAAGCAGATCACTTGAGGTCAGGAACTCAAGACCATCCTGGCCAATGGGGTGAAACTCCATCTCTGCTAAAAATACAAAAATTATCTGGGCATGGTGACACACATCTGTAGTCCCAGTTACTTGGGAGACTGAGGAAGGATACTCACTTTGAGCTGAGATTGCCACTGCACTCCAGCCTGGGCAACAGAGCCAGATCTTGTCCCCCAAAAATAAATACATAAAATTTAAAAAGCATAAAAATCCTGGCATTAATAAGTGAGTATAGCAAAGTCTTCAGACTCAGATCAATATGCAAATGTCAGCTGCTTTTCTATGTACCAGCCATAAAGAATTGGAGTTAAAAATATATATACTATTTAGAATTTCACAACATAAAAAATTAAAGACTTACATATAAATCTAATAAAATATGTATTTGATATGTATGGAACAAAGGACAAAAGACCAGTGAAATGAGTCAAATATGATTTAATTAAATGGACAGACATTCTATGTTTATTTATTGGAAGATAATTTTGTTAAAATGCCAGTTCTTCATAACTTTATCTAAGGATCCAGCACATCCTTATCATACCCTCAGCAAGCTTATTTGTAGATACTGACAAAGTGGGCCTACGGTTGATATGGAAAGGCAAAGGACCTAGAATAACCAACACCAATTCTGCAATGGATGTCAATATTAGAGTACTCATATGACCTGATTTTAGGATTTACTATAAAGCCAGCTTCATGAAGATTTCATGGTGTTGTCATAGTATAAACTTGGTGGTTACTGGAATGGAATAGAAAACCCAGAAACCGACTTCTGCTAATATAATATACCGATTTTTGACAAAGGCACAAAGGCAAATCAATGAAAAAACAACAGTCTACCTATGATGCTGGAAAAATTGGCCATCCACATGCAAAAAAAAAAATAACTAGAGAGAAACTTTATGATTTACACAAAGAAAACTAAAATGAATCACAGACCTAAATGTATATAATATTTCTTTTTTTTTTTTTTTGAGACGAAGTCTCGCTTTGTCGCCCAGGCTGGAGTGCAGTGGCACAATCTCGGCTCACTGCAAGCTCTGCCTCCCGGGTTCACGCCATTCTCCTGCCTCAGCCTCCTGAGTAGCTGGGACTTACAGGCGCCCGCCACCGCGCCTGGCTAGTTTTTTTGATATTTTTAGTAGAGACGGGGTTTCACCGTGTTAGCCAGGATGGTCTCGATCTCCTGACCTCGTGATCCGCCCATCTCAGCCTCCCAAAGTGCTGGTATTACAGGCATAAGCCACTGCGCCTGGCCTATGTATTATTTCTATAGGGAAACATACAAGAAAATTTGTGTGACTTTGGGTTTGCTAATAAATTTTGACTTATAATATTGAAAACAAATCAATGAAAGAAAAATTCGAAAAATTGGCCTTTATTAAAACTAAATATTTTGTTCTACAAAAGGTTCTATTAAGAGAATTTAAAAACCCTATACACTTGGAAAAACTATTTGCCAGTTACATACCTGATAAAGGATTTGCAGCTAGAAAGTACAATGCATTCTTTAAATTCAACTATAAGAAAACAACACAATTAAAAATGGGCAAAAAGTCTGGGAAAACATCTCACAAAAAAGTACAGATGGCAAGTAAGTATATAAAAAAGATGCTCGGCCGGATGCGGTGGCTCATGCTTGTAATCCCGGCACTTTGGGAGGCCGAGGTGGGGGGATCACCAGGTCAGGAGATCGAGACCATCCTGGCTAACACGGTGAAACCCCGTTTCTACTAAAAAATACAAAAAATTAGCTGGGTGTGGTGGCGGCGCCTGTAGTCCCAGCTACTCAGGAGGCTGAGGCAGGAGAATGGCCTGAACCCGGGAGGCGGAGCTTACAGTGAGCCGAGATCCGGCCACTGCACTCCAGCCTGGGGGACAGAGCGAGACTCTGTCTCAAAAAAAAAAAAAAAAAAAAAAAAAAAAAAAAAAAAAAAAAAAAAAGATGCTCAAATCATATTTCATTATTGAAATGCAAATATATCAATAATGAGATACTGTTTCATGCCCACTAAGATGTGCAAAAACCAAAACCAAAAGAAAACTAATTGAAACTGACAATATCAATTGCCAGTAAGGATGCAGAACAACAATAACTTACATTTACGCTGGTGGAAGTGGAAAATGATACAGCCATGTTCAAAGATAGGTTTGCAGTGTTTTTATAAAGCTAAACATGTCTTACCAAACAATCCAGGAATCATGCATCTAGGTACTTATCAAAAACATTTGAACATTTATGTCCACATAAATCCTGCACATGAATGTTTATGGAAACATTATTCATAATTACAAAGTCTGAGGGCAACAGAGAAATGCTTCAGTAGGGGAATGGATAAACAATCTGCTGAATGGATAAACTGAGGTGCATGCCTGGGTTAATGTAAAATACTATTCAGATATAAAAAGGAATAAACTATAAATCATGCGACTGCATGGATGACTTGTAAATGCATGTTGCTAAGAGAAGGAAGCCAAGTTGGGAAGGCTACATACTGTATGATTCCATTACATGGTGTTATAAAAGGGGAAGAATTACAGAGATGAAACGGAGATCAGTGGATTCCTGGGGGTTGGGGATGCTTGAATAGGTGAAACAGAATATTTTAGGGCTGTCAGATAATTTTCTACAGTATTGTAGCAGATACATGCTATTATGCTTTTGTCAAGCCCGGACAACCTCATAGAACAAAGAGTAGACCATAACGTATACAAATTTAAAAACATAATTTAGGAAATTGGAGTATCCTAGGACGGAATGCAGACTTTGCCAAAAAAAAAGTCTAACTCTATTACAAATGAATGTCATACCTCACTAAAGAGGTTGGGAAAAAAGGAGGTAACTAACAGAACTTTGGAAATAATTGGGAGACCGTAACAGTAAAGGCAAGAGGAAGTATTCATAAGCAACGTGATGATAAAGTTGTCTCCTATGGGGGACTTCTGAAATCAGTGTACATGTATGTTGTGATTGAACAGGTAAATGGATGGCAGATAGCGGCAGCCTGATTTCTCCCTGTTAGAATCGGAGGTTAGACATAAGCAAATGGAAAAGGCTACAATGAACCATATATACTGGACAAAAATTAAGAAGAGTAACATGAACTCATGTTTAGCTTAATTTATGCATATGTGTTAGTTTATGTAATGTGAATAGAATGGCAATTCCTTTGTCTCCTTCCCAGTAACCTATAGCCTCAGTACTCAGAAGAAAAATATAAGATAAATCCCAACTGAAAAATATTCTACAAAATATCTGACCAGTACTGCTGAAATATGGAAAGGCCACCAAAAACAAGGACAACCTGAGAAATTGACACAAGTCTAGATCAACCTAAGGACTAGAATTCTAGGAGCCTAAGGGCTGGATTCTGGAACAGAAGAAGAACATGAAGTAAAAACTAAGGAAATACAGGGAAGATGCTTATCTTCTTAGTTTTTTAATCTGCAAAATTGAGATAAAAATATATGAGATTGCAGGAGGAGCAAGTGGGAAATACTTCTGTGTGTGGTTTTTTGTTTGTTTGTTTGTTTTGTTTTGTTTTTTTGAGACAGTCTCGTTCTGTCACCCAGGCTGGAGTGCAGTGGCACGATCTCGATCTCAGTTCGCTGCAAGCTCCACCTCCCGGGTTCACGCCATTCTCCTGCCTCAGCCTCCTGAGAAGCTGGAACTACAGGTGCATACTACCATACCCGGCTAATTTTTTTGTATTTTTAGTAGAGATGGGGTTTCACCGTGTTAGCCAGGATGGTCTCCATCTCCTGACCTCGTGAGCCACCTGCCTTGACCTCCGAAAGTACTGGTACTAGAGGCATGAGCCACCATGCCCAGCCTGAAAAAAATATTTTTAAATTAAATAATGAAGGCGAGAGTTGCTGGTCTTCAAAAAACAAAAACAAAAACAAAAAGGTTAAAAAAAGGCATGCTCTTCTAGGACATTTGACGTCAATAGATATTTTTCTTATGTGTTCATGTAAAACCTTCTTCAAATAGTATGTGTAGATCTCTGAGTGTGTGCATGGTTATGTGTGATTAACATATTTACAAAGGGAAATTATATACCCCAAAATACATGGAAAATACAAAATATCTTTCAGTATTGTTACGGGCAGATTTATTCAGAACAATAATGAGTGACATACAACTAACTGCAGATATTATAAAAATAACAAAACTCTTAAGTTGTTCGACAAACATAAAGCTATCCTGACACAAAATATATACAGCAATTTGTTGTTTAAAATACGGTAACCATCGGATATGGTCAAATCTATCCTAAGTTTTACAGAAACCACAGCAAATGACTTAGCAATCCATAAATCCACACTTGACAGTACTTAAGCAGGTTTCATAAATGATTTGCAATGGAAGAAGGATTTTACTATAATTGTTCTCCATGGCCATAAAAAGCATTATAGATTCGAAAAAAAATGACAAGGCAATATTAAAGAAAAATGTTTTCTTAGCAACATTTTTTAAAAAGTGTGGAAAGAAAAAAAAACCTTTAATGAGCTAAAAGAAGTATGTTATATCTATATAAGGGAAGAAGGGGTCTTCTCTATCAGTTAAGGTGTATTCATTAGTTTTTTGAACAAAATCCAAAATAAGTCCAGTGGAAACCCAAAATAAGTCCAGCATGCTCACAAAAATCAAGACTTCTAAAGCTTTGGGGTAAAAAGCATCTCTTTGGTGTGATTATTAAAAATATTCCTTCACCCCTACTTTCAGAGTTTTGACTCCACTCTAAGCTCTCCAGGAAATGATATAACTGGGACCTGTTCTTGGTTACAACTAGGGAGTGAACACAGGACCAAAACCAGAGCATGCTAAGTCTATTCCATTCTCTTGTTTGGAAACTTATTTGGAAGCATTCTCTCACTCTCTTCCTGTGTGTGACTGGGGAAACCTGTTACCCAGTTTTCGGAAGTTCCTGATATTCTGAGCAACATGGCAACTAGTTTTAGGCTGAAACCAACAGAGCAGAGACATACAGAAGAAAAAAATAACAAAAGTACATCCTTGAGGAGATTGACGAACCACTAATCTTTAATTCTAAAGGTTATCTTACCCCACGACTTCACATCTATACTGGATGATACATCTACTTTACTTCTGTTCAAGTCACTTTGATTTAGATTTTTCTAACAGGTGAAGTGAGTGAGCTTGTTTTAAGAAAGAGATGATCCCCCCTTAATAGTCTAGTTGGTCATGAGACTAAAGAGGGATAAAGTTGTAGTGTAACCATGCATTAGTGACTCAGATTTGTACCTTTCCATATATCTACCTGCTTTGCAATGTGACTTTGGAGCTCTTCCTATCGAAATAGAATCTGTTTACTTGCTGACTAATTCTGAAATTAGTCTTTTGACTTTGGTTAATGAAATGTTGAGAGTTTTGACACTGCCAAGGCTTGAAAACACTTCCTTGATTCTTTCTACTCTTGTTCTTCTGTCTCCGCCACACGACTATTCCTAGGCTAGCCTGCTGGACAGTAAGGTATATGGATCACAGCCAAGTCACTTCATTTGTCCCAGCAGAAGCCATCCTAGGTCATTCAACAATCAACTGATCTCCACATATATGGGAAAGCGCAATCAAGATTAGCAAATCTGCCTAGCTGAACTTAGATGCATAAAATAACCCAATCAAGACCAAAAAGAAACAACCACTAAAAACCAAAACAATGAAACACGGGACATGCGAGGAAAAGGAACTTTCAGACTTATGACTCAAAAATTGACTTACATTTTATATCTTTGAGTTTGGGATTGTTGGTATGCAGTAACATTGCGGCAATAGGTAAGTAATATATACACTGATAAGAAAAGTGAGATGTTACCACAGTGAAATCCCAAAATAAGTGGCATTGGTTTTGGGACCAGATGGTGAGGAAGTTCTTATAATAGTTTAAGAGTGTTGAGGATACATATAACAGAATGGAAATACAGTGACCCATGTTGTGTGGTGGAGCTATATTTGGCAGCACCTGTGCTGATGATAATAGAAGATAAAAACATAACCACAGCATTTTTAGATAAGATGAAGGATTTTCCCAAGGCAGTGCTGAAAGTACATCTAAGGCTGGGCGCAGTGGCTTATGCCTATAATCACAGCACTTTGGGAGGCTGAGGCAGGTGGATCACCTGAGGTCAGGAGTTCGAGACCAGCCTGGTCAACCTGGTGAAACCCCCATCTCTACTAAAAATACAAAATTTAGCCTAGCATGTGATGCATGCCTGTAATCCCAGCTACTTCAGAGGCTGAGGCAGGAGAATCACTTGAACCTGGGAGGCGGAAGTTGCGTTAAGCTGAGATCACACCATTGCATTCTAGCCTGGGCAATAAGAGAGAAATTCCTTCCAAAAAAAAAAAAAAGAGAGAGAGAGAGAGAAAGTACGTCTAGCTTTTACTAGCTACGTATGTGATAAGGTCCCATAATAAAGAGATGAACTCGGCCAGGCACGGTGACTCACGCCTGTAATCCCAGCAATTTGGGACACTAAGGCAGGTGGTTCACCTAACATAACAACTAACTGGGTGTGGTGGCGGACACTTGTTGTCCCAGCTACTCGGGAGGTTGAGACGGGAAAATCGCTTGAACTCAGGAAGCGGAGGTTGCAGTGAGCTGAGATCGTGCTAACGCCTAACTGTACTCCAGCCTGGGAGACAGGGTGAGACTTTGTATCAAAATTAAAAAAAAAATTAAAATGAAAATTAAAAAAGAAAAGAAAGAGATGAACTCATAAAAGAATGGAAATTTGTTAATAGAAATTAGATAAAATATATAAGGGCCAATATTTCCTGTAATGAAAAAAAAAATACTATTTTCTCCTTTTAGATTAGTGGAAAACTAAAAAGTGGCAAAAGAGTCTCAAAGAATGATGCCTCCGGGACCACAAACAAAATTAGGAGTGTGATTGTGACATCCTTGCTACGACCCTGGATGAAATTAAAGTGATGTCTATTGGTTCTCTCTATTGGAAGTAAGTGATTCTAGGAATCTAAGGGCATTGTCCCACAGAAACGTGGCATGCCTAAAAGAGCAATGAAGAAAATGAGTGAGAAAGACCTATACGGAAAACAAAACAAGTATGGAAGAGGCTTTTCTTTTTTTTTTTTTTGCGCATTCATGTAAAATAGACTCAATTTCATAAGAAACATACAATGTTCCTGAGTCAGTAAGAGTACCTCCAGCTTGGGTCTAACAGGCAAAAAAATATTCTAAATGTGAAAAGAGCTCTCGGATCTCAATAATATTCTGGTAGAAAGTGGGCTGAGAGTTCTTTTCAAAGAGCATATTTTCCCATTTCCTCCTTAGATGTCATAGAAGCTAACAAATTGTGCTATCCTGCCAAGACTGCATTAACAAAATACCACAGACTAGATGGCTTAAACACCAGGCATTTATTTCTCACAGTTCCAAAGACCAGGCAGTCCAAGATCAAGACAAAGACAGATTCAGTTCCTGGTAAGGGCTTCCTTGAAACTTGCAGATGGCTACTTTCTATCTATATCCTCACACAGTGTGTGTGAGAAATCTCTGTTCTTTGTCTTTCTGTAAGAACACCAACTCTGCTACGGTGACCCTGCCCTCATGATGTCTTCTACACATGATTACCTCCCAAACACCTCACTTGCAAATGTCATCACATTGAGGGTTATAACTATTATAACATACGGATTCCGCAGGGGCAATAATTTATTACATAATATGGACAAAGAAGGATGTCCCAAAGGTAAAGCCAGTGAACATGGCAAATGATAAACTGGGAGCCACAAGCAGGGAACGGAAGTGGTACCTGATCAAGAAAACCCTATCCAGAATGGAACAACTTGGCTGCATTTGCTCAGCAGGATTTCAAAATTATAAGCAGCAACCTCCCTTTGACTGCCTTTCTTTCTCTTTTGGGAAATGTGAGTGGTTATTGCAATCATCCTGTCCCTGTCTGACCATTGTTTTAGGGCATGTTCAAGTAAGTGTGTGTGTGGATGGAGTCAGGGGTGATGCATACAGCTTGTCTCTTTGTTCGTGGTCTCTAAATCGAGGGAATTATCGTCTACCAAGGGTGTCCAATCTTTTGAGTTCCCTGGGCCACATTGGAAGACGAATTATTTTATTGGATCCCACATAAAATAAACTAAAGCTAACAATAGCTGATGAGCTAAAATAAAAAGGTCTGTGCATACATCTCACAGTGTTTTAAGAAAGTTTATGAATTTGTTTTGGGCCACATTCAATGCCATCCTGTGCCCCATGCAGCCTGTGGGCGGTGGGTTGGAAAAGCTTGACTGAGGCTTTTGTGGTTGAGGAGATCTTGGACATAAAGTGATGTGATTAGATGAGATGTGGGGATTCTGGGTTAAGAGTGAGCATATGGTGCATATGAGAGAGCGTGAATAATCACAGGCATAAGGCAAACCACAGTATATTGATGACACAGCTCTGAGTCTTCATGCTTCCCTGTAGCCACATTTTTGCAGTATGACTTTGTAGTCACAATATTGCCCCGTGTTTCTGATATCAGCCATGTGCCTTGCTTTGGGCACAATAAGATTTTAGCAGTTATGATTAAGGAGAGAACCGTAAAAGTGTTGACATACTTCTGCTTCTTTTTGCTCCTGCGTCTTTGCCATGAGAACATGCCTGAGCTAGCTGACTGTGGGATGAGATACATAAGGCAGAATCTATCTTTCTCTTTTTTTCCTAGCACAGGCTTCCTAGAACACCTATGAGCCAACTAGCCTCCAAACATGAGAAAGAACCCGGCAAAATCAGTAGAGATGTTTCACCTGCAGCTGATTCAAGAGAGATGAATGAACCCTGTCCAGTCCAGACAGCTCCTACTTAAATGAACTAAATAAGTGCTTATATTTTTACAACTAGGTTATCTGGGATGGTCTGTTAAACAGCATTATTGTGTCAATGGGTAACAGGTTTAAAGACCTACAGAGCTAAGTTGAAAGTATGTATTGGGAAGGTTTATGTGGAATTAATTTTGGTGTTAAAATAGCTTCCAGTTGAATGTGTTGACTACTCGAATTTTCCTGGCTCCGACTCTTGAATAATGCTCTTTCAACAGATTTTAGCTTAAACAACTGCCAAATAAAATTCTGTTTAATGATTTTACCATAACAATTGCTGCTGCATTTTTCTGTAAATATACCTTTTCTCTTACTAAAGTGTCTAATTATTTTTTTTGCCTATAAATTAGTGCAGAGAGGTATATCAGAGAATAAGAAATTAGATAACAACTCATGATCATGAGTCTATTCCAAAGAAGTCAGGATCCTAAGGAAATTCTCCCATTTTTACTCAAGATCTATTCTGATTATAAAGGAATGTCAATTTTACGTTGAGTACATCAAAAGAAAAACAATGTATGGATTATAATTAATTTATATATCTGTCAATGTAATTTTTGATGCAGCAAATATGCTCAAGAAACTGGAGATAGATATGTGAATAACAGATTTACTATCTCATGGAACGTATAGTCTAGCAGGAGAAACAAAAGTAAATAGACAAATTAGCCTGTTTACAATATTACAAATATTATTGTGAATATAATTACAAGAAGCCATGATGACAAAAAAGAGAGGTAGTGTATTCTGATTAGGAGCCAGGAGTAGGAATCAAATGTATTTTCCCAAATGATGTAAAACTCACATTGGTTTTGAAGGAAGACTGACGTGTACAGGTGCTGGATGGCAGACTCTGTAGAAGGATACTCGAAGCAGAGCCACATATGCAAAAAAGCTTAAAAGATTAGAGAAGTGTGCAACATTCAGAACATGCAACTACCACATGGAGTAAAAAGGAAATGAGATTCATGACATAAGAGAAGGAGAGCTTTTTATACTGCACTGGTGTTCCCACACCAATTCTCTTCTTTGTCTTTTGCTGTTTCTGTTTTAGGAAATTAGAGAAGCTCAAGGAAATGGTTCGATTACATGGAATACCCTTTTGGGATAAACTTGTTCCTGGAGACTATGTTTGAAATATCATTATTTAACAAGATCATTTTGTCTTCCTCTTATCTCTTAAAGTGAAAATATGCCACTAAACAATGATGTGAATAAAAATGTTTCTGAGTTCTGCATTACATAACTCAGTTGAAGCAGTGCATGTCCTAGTAACTACTATTTACTAGCAGCTATCTCACAGGAATTCCTGGAAGAGATTAAGAAAACTAATGGGTGGAGCTGATCCACTCTAGGGCCTAAATGGCCGTTATTTCTTGGAAAGAAAACATCAAAATACGTAATCGTTTCTGAAAATCTTCGTTCATATAACAACACAAAATAAAATGGTATGTCAGAAAAGACCATACAAGTACACTAATGTTAATAACTAAGTATTATTAACTGAGCTTTCATCAAGAATTGGGTTAAAAAATACCATGTTAGAAAGTTGTTTTAAAAAAGACAATATAACTTAACTTCACATTTCCATTTATAAGTTTATAATGATTCCTTTAGGGGATGGAAATAAAGGGAGAAATAAAAGTATTTTACCTTGACAACAGAGATTTAAAAAGTTCAATGAGCATGAATTACTTTTCTTTAACAAATCAAATCAAACAAACACATATCAGATATTAGAAATAAAATGAGCCACATGATGTCACACTATTAGCTTCTGGGACTAGCTTTTTACCCTTGGTGGGATAGACAGCCAACCTGTAAGATGAGCATAAAGGATTACAAAGACTTCGTAGCGCTACTCAGTCGTTTTCCAAAGGGTTCCAGAAAACCATATGATTGAAAATGCATTATTTTCTATTGGATTGCACTATTCTTCTAGCTCCTCCTTTTAATTATGCCTTCTGAAAGCCACGACATATTTAAAACTTTGGATCCTCGTTCTGTTAAGCAATGTGTCACGTATCCTCCAACACAAGAGGCAGAGGAACGGGGAGCACAAGTGACCCTGGGTTATTGTGGGCAGGGGAAGAATCAACAAAATGTGAAAGAGGAAGATCCAGTAATGGCACAAAGGAGACGCTACTAATATTGGAAAAATATTGGAAACGTCTCAATTTATAAAGACCTGTTGTCTAAGAAATATATAGAACAGTGTCTCTGTTCTAACCAAATATGTAAAGTATTATAAGCTTTTATGTAAAATAATTGCACAGCTGCTGTATATCTTGTAATATTTATCAGTCAACCATACAGAGAAATTCAACAGTTTAAATAAATAATGGGAATAGTCTTTACTGCTGAATTGAGCTAGAATGGCCTCAAAAGACACACATTCTCAAATTAAAAAAAAAACCAAAATCCAGACCGTTGCGTTGTGAAGCAAGGTGCTTTATAGAAAACTAGAGATACTGCAAAATTCAATTTATGCTTTTAGAGACTTTCAGAGTCCTAGTAAATATTTTACTGACCATTTTATGTTTTTTAGTAAATGAAGTGCATAAAGCACCAGAGAAACCAGAAAAAATTGTTATTCTATTTCAATTTTATAACTCCTCTCACATTAGTGGTATATGAGTTTATCTAGAATATGTAATGATACATCGATTCTAATAGGGTATATTACAATATACAGAATTCTCAAAGCACAGAGTAATAAAAAATGTCTTCCACTACACCTATAATTTGAAACTTCCAAATATAAGCACGATCATATACATAATGGAAAGAAACCTTTTAAAATACTCATATTTGGTGCTTTGACAAGAAAATTTTTATATTGCCTGTGGTTTTGGAGTTTATAATCAAGTTTAAATATTGAAACTGAAACATGTTGATGTAATACCTGAATCGACGTGACTACAAAATAATTCAGATAAAATACTGTCATAGAACATTAATATAATTTCTTTGCTCATATCAAATAGCTGGGACAAAACTCAAACAACAGTAGATAATCATTTGTGAAATCGTTTTCTATTTTATCATATTTCTTGAACAACCCATTGTATATGTATCAATATTAACATCTGAACAACAGCAAGGCTGCTGACTATTGATGCTATCATTTTATATACACATATTCCAAGTAATGCTGCTTAGTAATTATATTGCTTCTAAAGGAAAATATAATGAAAATGTTAGGAAGAAATAAGAGAAGAGAAAATAGAGTATTTTATTTTATAGCAAACAACAACAACAAAAACCCTGACAAAGAGGAAAAGAAATGTAACATTTTTAGTAGCAAAGTTTCCAGTCATAGGCAGCCTTTGTTGGTTGAATATAAAAACACAATCCAAGAGAAACAAAGTTGAAGGGTAGTGACTTTTGATATTTTGTTTCAAAATTCACTTTTTCTAAGAGTTCTGTTTTCTTGTTTGTTATATCTCAACCAGATCTGACCATCTTGTCTTAGATCAGTGGCTGGCCATAACTTAACCAACAACTCTTACCAAATAAATCTAGTCAGGGCTCGATAATCCATTCTAAGAAAAATACTGTACTCTAGTACTCAAATGATCTCATCTACCAAGTCCTCTGCTTACTTGCCAACTTTGGCAAGAGTCAGCTTTAAGATATGCATCTCTCCTTCATGGTGTCATTCATCTTATCATCGGGCAATGCAAAGCGTATTGATTTCAACCCTTGGTTGTGCATCTTACATAGTTAGTGTGGTCCTCTTAAAATGCAGGAAATGATACCCAGGAGGCTTTGTGATAATTAAATGAAGAAATGTATATAAAACGCATTCCCCAGAACCTTATACATAGTAAGCAGAGAATCGATATCTTCTCTTAGCGGAAGTATTAAATTAAGTGATTATGTGGTAAGAAATTGGCCTCATCTTTTCATAATAATGTAGTAGGTATAGAAGAATGTTGTGGAAAATAGCTAGGCAGCCTTGGAACACGGTGAAGGTCAAGTATATGACCAATTTAGCTGTGAGCAATGGTAACCGGCTTGTTGTATGAGGCTGAAGAAATATTTTGAAAACACGCAAGGGAGTCAGGGAAGCGCTGTCGCTTTTGCAGCATGTAATCAGATGCTCATACAAACTCTGCCATGAATACTGCAACACAGACTTACAGCAATACCGCGGGGGTTCTTTTTAGACAATCCTGGCTCCCTGGTTCAATGCGGACTGTCAACATGTCCCAGGATGGCTACATAAGACATTGAAAGTGACTGAAGCAAGAATTTCTGAGAGTTTGCAGTGCTATGACCCCAAAACTAAACAATGGGAAGGCACGCAAATCTTCCTCCTTCTCTATAAAGTAAAGCAACCGTTGAATCTGTATTAGACTTTGAATTTTCTCCTCCCAGCATAGGAAAGCGTGGATACTTGATTTTTAATGTTTTTTTTTTTTTTTTTTTTTTTTTTTTTTTTTTTTTTGTCCACAGGATGAAGACCCTTTCTTATCAACATTTCTAACCTTAGCTGTCTCTAGGGTGTTCTTCTAAATATGCCCTCAATGATGCCAGAGATCTGTGTCGTTCTCATTGTTCAGGATGTGGTAAGGAGCTCAATGAGCATATAAATAATTGTCTTTAGACAACTGGGAAAATTGGTAAAATAGAATGAGAACCAGCTGGGAGGTAGGAGATCAGCGCCCTGGGCCTGGTTCTAATACTAACATGATATGTAACCCTAAGCGGATCCTTGGTGTGTTCTTGAATTTATTTTTCTCAGCTGTGAAATGGACTGCTGGCCTCTGGCAACCCATCTCTTACTTTCATTCTGCAATGAGAAAGAGATCTACGCTATTTTTCATTTATGAACATATTTTCCTGTAGCACAGGACTGGCCATTTCTGGAAGTACAGTGTGTATAAAAGTTGGAGTGGTTGATAGGACAGGCATTCTCGAAAGATCCAAATTTACTGAACCAGGCACTCTCATGATTCTAATACACACTGAGTTTTAGAAGCACTGCTTTGTCAAATCAGATAATAGGGAATCTAAATTATTGGCCCTTGCCCTTTCAGTGTTGCCAGCTCAAATAAATAGCTTGGCAGGGAAAAGAAATGAGTGGTAAGAACTTGTGCCATCCTTTCCCCAACAACAATTTTAACAAAAAGTTACCAGGAGGCTTAAAAGTCTAAAATGAACACACAAATTCCTTTCGGCCAATCACAAATATCTTAATTGATTTTTCCTCCTCTGGTCTTATCCCTGACCCCTAGACCTCATCCAACCCTCACGTGTTTTTAAAAAATAATAATAATAAATAACAACAGGCTATTGGATAGAGATTCTGAAAGGGCTTTCAAGACAGTTTCTGAATTTCCTGCAGCATACTAATAGTAGACAGCGCAGGCTGGATTTAAACCTGGTTCCATCTCTCCTCAAACTTGTGAGCTGTTGGCCACTACAGGAGCTGCCCAGACATTCAGTCATAGGAACTTTCCTACAGGGATGCAAATGCCTGAGAGTAA
This sequence comes from Macaca mulatta, assembly GCF_049350105.2. Taxonomy (NCBI): domain Eukaryota; kingdom Metazoa; phylum Chordata; class Mammalia; order Primates; family Cercopithecidae; genus Macaca; species Macaca mulatta. The sequence goes on from NC_133417.1 coordinate 13,987,122, forward strand.
AATCTAAGCCCCTTAGCTTAATTCATCAGGACACTGCTTGCCTTTCCAGACTGTTGAAGGCTGCCTTGAGAAATTAGTTTGATTTGAGATGTGGAAGATGGATAGGTGCAAATGAGAGCGTGATGTGTACAGGGATAATTTTCAGGCAGATTGAACAGCATATGTGCAGGCCCTGTAGGGTGACAGCTTGTTGAACTGAAGGAATTGAAGAAAATATAATACGGCTGGAACATAAAAAATCATGACGCTAGAACATAAGATATTAGAGTGATGATGAGTACAGAGAAGAATAGAGAGCTTTGTATGTTGTAGTAAACATTTTGGGTTTTAACTGAAGAACAGTGGAAAACACAAGTTTGGCAGCAAATTCACATTTTAAAGCAAAAAAAATAAAAGATTATTTGCATAAAATTCAGGATAACATGTTAATATTTTTAAAATAACATTAAAGAATTGTACTCAGTAAGATATTTTAAATATATCATAATATGTTTCTTCTTTCCCAGATATAAATGACCTATATAATTAAGAACACACTGTTTTCCATTGTAAGTTTTGTGTGCAAATTCTATATCTCCATTTGGAGAACAGGCAGAAGTTGCCAATTCTTCCTTAGGAGGTAGCAAGATGAGAACATAGTGGTAAAAACGGCAGCAGGTATAAGTTGGAAAACATGAGGCTTGGTTATTTTGTTAAATCCACATCGGAGATCATAGCAGCCTTCGCCTTTGTTCTGGCTATGGCCAGTGCACGTAACTGAACCTAGGTGTCTTTTGAGTGTAATGCTAAGTCATGAATCCAACAAGCTGAGCACAGGTTTGAATGTTGGTCAAGCAGACTTACTGTAGGACACTTGTGTTGTAAAAATATGAATTATTTTTGCTTGTATCAGGCAAAGGCTGTATTAATAGGGGCATTAATAAGTTTGATATTGTATAACTGATTCATAGAGCAGGTAATTCATTTGTAAACAGTTCCAAGAATCTTTCCTGAATAATTTAAACCTTCATGCTCTGGTCTTCAGTGCTTAATTATGGAGGTGTGAAAGCAATTTATTCATATATTAACCTTTATTTAAAATAACTGAAGAGGTCTTCACTCTTCATATGACTCAAACTTTTGTTTTAAAAATTTATCCATTGAGCAAATTGCTACTTATTTGGTAGCATTATTTCATGAAGTTGGCCAAGTGAAGAATGTGAAAACAAGATGTATTTCCATCTTTTTAAAAGTCCCACGGTATTTTTCTTGACATTTTAAAAACTAGAGATTCTACACTTTTTTTTTTTTTACTGTAAAACAACCAAACCAGCCAATGTAGCCAGCAGAGTAGTTAGACTTTTACTCAGTTATCAGTAAAGATAATAGACCACTGTCATAAAAAATGAGGTCCACATGATATAAAACATTGCTTAATTTTTTAGTTAACAAAAAAATTGTTCTCCTAAGAATCCACTCTAGATCTCCATGCCCAAACAAGACAGATTTGACAACGTCTTCCTGCAAGCTTCTATTAGATGTTGACATTTCAATCACTGTGCCCCTCACACAGCATTGCCCATCTATTTCCTGACTGTCTTGTCAATGTGACCATGTTCTCTTCTTTGAAATCCCAAGGCCAAGAGCAGGTGTTGGTCTGTGTGGTTGATACATGGGACATTTCTTCTTGGACTTTACGCTTTCTTGGTGGTTGTCTTTAGCATACTACCCAGTGCTCTAAGAAAAATAAAGAAAAGAGAACAGATAATTTAACTAATAAGTCTGTCCATCTCGGTACTTATAATCTATCAATAGCTCACCAAACTCATTAGGATCAAATTCAAACTTTTTCACATGGCCTGCAGAGACTGCCATGAATAGGTTTCTAGCACCTCTGTTTCTCTCTCTCTCTGTCTCTCTGACACACACACACACACACACACACGCACGCACACATTCCTCATACCCTAAGCATTTTTTATCGATTTGTGCTTGTAAAGCATGCTGTAGTCTTTCATGCCTCAGTGTTCTGCACTTACCCCTTCATCCTCATAGAATAACCTCCCCCTCCTATCCTGCCTATTTGGTGCAGTTCTACTTCTCCAACGCAAGCAGAGGTGCTCTGATGCCTCCCTTCATGCTACACTACCTCTCAGTAAGAGCTGATTACTTCCTTCTTTCCCCACTCTGAACAGCTATCTTACAAAAAGCACTACGATAACATTTGTTAATCATGTTTCTGTTCTGTCATTATTAAAATCTTTGTTTCTGTGCTTACAGAGGTTACAGCCATTGTCTCTACACTCCTAAAGCCTGGATGCTTGACACAAAAGGGTTTTCCCAATGTATATTTGTGGGAGGAAGGAAATAAGTGAGGCAATAAGATAAATTAGTAGTTGCACTTATTCTCCTTAAGATATGCTTACATTTTAAATGGCATATGCAACTGATAAAGGCATGCTTACTTGAATTTTTAGAGATTCAACCAACAGATAAAGAAAATCATTTCAATAAGAGGCTTCCAAGTGTGGGGGCCAGAGGCTCTTGGCCCCCTAAAGGGTTGCTAAAAAATCACTGACCTGAGACCGATTGATTAATAGGAGAAAAGGTGCACAAATTTATTTAATGTGCAGAAACTGGAGCCTTTGGAATGAAGATTCAACTTTTCAAAGAGTAACAGAAGCTTATACACTATATTGGGGCAGAAAGAATGATGGCTTGAATTCTGGTTAAACAAATTCAGTGGCAAGACAGGTGATGAGAAAGAGAAAGGAAGAAGCTTGATTAGCAAAGGTGGCCTTGCTATATAGATGAAGCCTCCCTCGGAGATAACGGAGGGTAAATGTTTCTTTTTAGACTTTTAAAGTGTCAAATTATCAATCTCTCCCAGATCCAGAAAGGTACAGAAAACGGAGGCATGGTCACATTAATGGAGATTCTCTACAGATGCAAATTTCCCCCATCTCATTCTGCTGGCCTCAAAGCAGCCATTTCAAAATATGTGAAAGAAATATATTTGGAGATAAAATTTTTTTATTTCCTTCACAGGAACCACCAAATCCACAGCCTGTATGAAAGCTGCTTCTTCCAACTTCAGGTAAAGGCTGGCCCAACTTTCACTGACAGTGAATGAAGATGATTGTGGTTAAGATATATTCTAGAGAGAAGACAATGTGTTTCCAGGAAAATGGTACCTGAATTGTAGAGAAGGCAGTGCAAGGTGATTATCATCTTAGATAGTGGTCTAACATCAAAAGGATGGACTCTTCCTCTATAGAAGCAGACAGGGAGGCGAGCAGAAGACTGAATCCCTGACAAGACTTGCAGCTGTGTAAGCTCAGTCCAGGACTGGCAAAGGGGTTTATGTGATAAATTCTAAGGAATGATTTACTCCAGAACTTTCCAGCTCCTTCTTCATGAGGAAGAGCTTATAATTATGGTGATGTTAATAAAAATAACGATAGGTAACCAAAACTAAGCTATTTATATTTAAAAGGAAATTGACATGTATTGATATTTTAAATCCCTACAGCAATCTGTGAGGTGACACTGAAACAGGAATAATACAGGGTGGTCAGAGGAGAATTAAAATTCCAGACAGTAGTTTCACATGACTAGAGGCTATGGGCTGATAAGACCCTGAAAAACAATGTGGACCAAGCTGGTTAAAAGCAACTAGACTCAACATGTTGCTGGATTTGACTTAGGTTTCCCCTAGGACCTCACTATATGCTCATTAACATAATAAATCACACACTACAAGCACCATAATGCTCCAAGAACACTTATATTTGGTGTATTAATAGGTAGAATCATAGTTCTGAGAAATCTCCACCTTTCTCCAGGAATTTTCATGAATATTTCACTTCTTGGTTGAAGAAATCCATAAAGGTAGCAGTCCTAAACATTGTACTCGTTTGCATACATTTTGCTTGTCAATAAATCTTTGTACATTCATTATTTTCTGATTCTTCCTTGTATTCCTTCTTGCAGTGGTGTCAAAAGACTGGACACTAGCTGGATTTGAGGTCCCACCAGCGTTTGGGGACCTCCTCCAGCCCACTGGCATCAACACTATTATTGTTTTCATTTTACCATAATGGAAATGGAAGTGTAGAAAAACCAAGAAAATGGCTTAACTAATTCTCCATGGTAACCTCTGTCATTTTTTATTATTCAATTATTCAGTAAATATTGATTGAGCATTTATATATGTGGCAAGTACAATTCTGGACACTAGATACATTACTTTATGTATGCTTGTTGGTTTCACACAATAGTACATATCAACCATCTGGTTTTCTGTTATTCATTCACAAAAGCAAACTTTTTCTCACATTCCATAAATGTGAGAAATTTGATAGGAATGTCCATTTTCTCACATTCCATAAATGTGAGAAATTTGATAGGAATGTCCTTTGTATGGAAGACCTATTGAAGTGGGGATAAATGTAATATCTCATGGGGTTCTGATATGAAAAATAAGCCTGTGAAAGTACTGGACCATTGCACTGTTCAGAAAGCTTCTGATTTTAGCTGCACCTAGCTCCTGATTAGCAGTCATTCTGGTATCTTCTACAGCCTCCTTGGGCTACAAGCAGCAAGCTGCAGAGAAAAGTACCAGGAGAGCACTCTTATTCAGTTCAGTTCTCCAGATGTTCTTTAAAACACTTTGTGGAGATGTGAACGATGTAACAAAAGCTGGTATATACTTAAAATACAATTTGATGACTTTGGAGAAAAATATATATCTGTGACACTATCACAGATACATATCTGTGACACATCACCACAATTAATGCCATAAACATATCCATTGCCTCCAAAAGTCTCCTCTATATTATTATTATTTTATTTTATTTTTGTGATAAGAACACAAGATAAGCTCTACTCCTTAAGCAAATTTTTAAGTATACAGTACAGTATTGTAAACCATAGCAATTGTTGATGTAAAGAGTCAAACTCCGTAAAATATTTGAAAAGGTTTATTCTGAGGCAAAATCGAGTGACCAATGGCCCAGGACACATCCCCTGGGAGATCCTGAGCCCATATGTTCAAAGCTGTTGGGCAACAGCTTGGTTTTACGCATTTTAGGGAGATATAAGACTTCAACTGATACATGTAAGATGTATGCTGAGTTTGTCCAGAAAGGTGAGACAACTGGAAGCGGGGGCTTTCAGGTCATAGACAGATTCAAAGATTTTCTGATTGGCAATCGGTTAAAAGAGTTATTATTTAAAGACCTGGAATCCAGTAATGGGATGGCTGGGTCATATGGTACATCTAGTTCTAGATCCTTGAGGAATCGCCATACTGTTTTCCATAATGGTTGAACTAGTTTACAATCCCACCAACAGTGTAAAAGTGTTCCTATTTCTCCACATCCTCTCCAGCACCTGTTGTTTCCTGACTTTTTAATGATTGCCATTCTAACTGGTGTGAGATGGTATCTCATTGTGGTTTTGATTTGCATTTCTCTGATGGCCAGTGATGATGAGCATTTTTTCATGTGTCTGTTGGCTGTATGAATGTCTTCTTTTGAGAAATGTCTGTTCATGTCCTTTGCCCACTTTTTGATGGGGTTGTTTGTTTTTTTCTTGTAAATTTGTCTGAGTTCTTTGTAGGTTCTGGATATTAGCCCTTTGTCAGATGAGTAGATTGCAAAAATTTTCTCCCATTCTGTAGGTTGCCTGTTCACTCTGATGGTAGTTTCTTTTGCTGTGCAGAAGCTCTTTAGTTTAATGAGATCCCATTTGTCAATTTTGGCTTTTGCTGCCGTTGCTTTTGGTGTTTTAGACATGAAATCTTTGCCCATGCCTATGTCCTGAATGGTACTACCTAGGTTTTCCTCTAGGATTTTTATGGTATTAGGTCTAACATTTAAGTCTCTAATCCATCTTGAATTAATTTTCGTATAAGGAGTAAGGAAAGGATCCAGTTTCAGCTTTCTACTTATGGCTAGCCAATTTTCCCAGCACCATTTATTAAATAGGGAATCCTTTCCCCATTTCTATAAATTATGCTGCTATAAAGACACATGCACACGTATGTTTATTGCAGCACTATTCACAATAGCAAAGACTTGGAATCAACCCAAATGTCCATCAGTGACAGATTGGATTAAGAAAATGTGGCACATATACACCATGGAATACTATGCAGCCATAAAAAAGGATGAGTTTGAGTCCTTTGTAGGGACTTGGATGCAGCTGGAATCCATCATTCTTAGCAAACTATCACAAGAACAGAAAACCAAACACCGCATGTTCTCACTCATAGGTGGGAACTGAACAATGAGATCACTCGGACTCAGGAAGGGGAACATCACACACCGGGGCCTATCATGGGGAGGGGGGAGGGGGGAGGGATTGCATTGGGAGTTATACCTGATGTAAATGACGAGTTGATGGGTGCAGCACAGCAACATGGCACAAGTATACATATGTAACAAACCTGCACGTTATGCACATGTACCCTACAACTTAAAGTATAATAATAATAAAAAAAAAAAAAAAAAAAAAAGACCTGGAATCAATAGCAGGGAATGTCTGGGTTACCATAAGGGGATGTGTAGACCAAGATTTTGTCATGCACAAGAAACCTCTAGGTGGTAGACTTCAGCAAGAATAGATTTTAAATGTTTCTTATCAGATTTATAGAGTCTATTCTCTCAGCCTTATGGTCTCTATGTTGATGTCAATGTTGTTCATCTGTGAGGAATGTGCAACCTTCACTTCCCATCATGGCCTGAACCAGTTTTTCAGGTTAACTTTGGAAAGCCCTTGGCCAAGAGGAGTGATCCATTCAGATAGTTGGGCAGGGTGGGGGTGAGGTGCTTAGAATTTTATTTTTGGTTTACAAAGCTATGCTGTACAGAGCATCTCTAGAAATTATCCTTATTTCATAACTGGCACTTTGCACCTGTTGACCAATAGCACCTCATGCCTTCTTTCTCCAGCCTCCAGAAACCACCGTTTTACTCTCTGGCAGGTTTTGTCCCCCTTCTTTTCAGCATCTTGTTTTACCAGCCAGGTCTTTGTGACCTATATCTTGTGAAAACAGTCCTGCTGGAACTCCTGTCTCATTTGGAGAGTAGCTTGAAGTCTTCAGATGGGCATGAATTATCTTGTGATTGGCAAAATTCAAGGACAATTTCAAGAATGTCAGAAAGCACTAAAAAGACAAAGGAGTTTCTAATGGCCAGGTGATAAACTGTGCATCGGTAATAATTGATAATAATTTTATAGTTATTTATGAACTATCATTGATTTTTATTAATATGCAAAATGTTAAATCTAATATGAAGTATAGTAGAAAATAATTTTTATCAATACATAGTAATTGTACATATTTTTGGGATACATGTGATATTTTGATACATGCTTATAATATGTAATGATTAAATCAGGGTATTTAGGATATCCATCACCTAAAATATTTACTATTTCTTTGATTGGGAACATTTCAAATTTCCTCTTCTAGCTATTTTTAAATATACAACAAATTGTTTTTCACTATAGTTACCCTACTGATTCATAAATCAGTAGAACTGATTCAGTTCATCTAACTCTATGTTTGTACCCATTAACTAACCTTTCTTCATACAATCCTTCCCCCACTGCCCTTCCCATCCTCTGGTAACCATTGTTCTACTACCTACTTCCATGAAACAAACCATTTTAGCTTCCACATGTGAGTGAGAATATGTGATATTTGTCTTTCTACCTGGTCTATTCACTTGACATAATGATCTCCAGTATCATACATGTTACAGCACATGAAAGGATTTATTTTTTTATGGTTGAATAGTGCTCCTCTGTGTATATGTGCCATATTTTATTTATTCCTTCATTTTTTGATAGATACTTAAGTTGTTTCCCTATCTTTGTTATTGTGAACAGTGCTGAAATAAACATGGGAGTACAGATACTCATTTGTAAAAATGTAATTATAATATAAAAGGTGGTGAAAATGATTTATAATAAAACGTGAATGTAATAAAGGTATCATAGAATATGAGTTAGTCAATTCATCACAATAAAGATTAAGATCTACACAACTGACTGCCCAGCAACAATGATAACACAAAATAAGCAGGCTGAAAAAAGAGATGGAAGACAATTGCTATTGATGGTGATGTACTTATACGATCTGGGTTTCCAAATAAATTTGCCAATGGTTTCTTAAGTAAGAGCTGCACAAGAGAATTTCAATTCTCATCTACCAGTGGATGACATATCTCTGGAACCCTACTCCTGATATTGATAAAACATTCTTGAATTTCCAATTACATGAACAAATAGAGCTAATATACAAAATGTCTGGCAACGGGTTAGTAATTAAATTATTATACAAGTTATAGGCTTCAAAAACTTAAATCTCTATATGGAATATGTAATCCACATTTACTTGCTATAACAAGCAATGCGTAAGTATAAATGATCAATGACTCAACTCTGAGAAATATTCAGCTTTGTACGAAGATCCATGTTAAGACAAGAATCAATCCATTCATGTCCCAAAAATCAACATCTCAGGCTAATCTGAGGTTTCACTCTTTTTAACCACTAACAGATTACTGAAATTCTAAAGAGGTAGAACAATGAGTACCTTTTGTTATTACTGTAGCCTTGAAAATAAGCAGAATAAGAATAATAATAAAATTAGGAATTATGAATAAATAATTTAAATCTTAGAAGTTGGTAAATTTTATAATTGGTTTACTTGTAAGTACATTAATAAGTTTTAATTATGCCAATATTCTTGTTTCTTTTGTCTGTTTAAAGTTAGTAAAGCTTTTATTTTAATTAATTTTCTTAGAAACATTTGATTAAATTAGTCTATAATTATCTTCTTGACTTCAAGGAAATTCATTGTGCTTAATTAATTAGTTTGGATGAGTTGGGTAGTGTTGGAATAATATTTGGATTTTGGTTATTTAATATATCACTGAATGTTGTATTATGATTAGCTTAATAGATAAATGCATGTTAGCTACTAAATAGATTTCTAAGGAAATTAAACCAAGTGCATGTAGTGTGACTATTTCTTCACCCACAAAAACTCCACAGACATTAAGGAATCTCTGAACAACTAAAATAAAAATTAATATTGGGATGAAGAGGACAAAGAAAAGCTTCCAAGTGGAGTTAAATTATGATTTTGATGCTAAGGCTGATTAAGGGTCAAACAGAGAAGAGAAAGGAAGAAGGTATTACAGGCTATGGTTTGAGAATATAATTGTAAAAGGCCTTTCTGCTGAGAATATAACCCTGAAAAATGTAGGTAGCAAAAAACTTGGCGATGGATAAAGATCAAATGATGGAGATGGGGGCAGCCTTGGATGACAATCTACTTATTTTCCTTTTTTAAAACCAAAATTAGTATTTAATTAAATGAAATTTGATTTGCCTTTACATTGATTTCATTGAATATGTTGAAGACAAAATAATTAAATGAAATCTGATTTGACTTTGAATTGATTTCATTGAATATGTTGAAGACAAAATTAAAGCTACAACATTTGAAAAGATGGTTTTACCTAAGGTGTGGAATTAATTTGAATTGGGAGACATTGGAGACAGAGACCAATTTGAAAGCGAATGCTGTGATTGCTAAATGCGGCGATGAGCCTGAGCTTGGGTGGTCAGTGAGACTGCAGGAGGAAAGAGAGGAACAGCACTACAGCAGAGGCACTGGCACATCTGTATGCCAGAGAAGGAATGGGTGGACAAAAGCTGCCCGTATGTTTGGAGCCTGGGAAATAGCCATCCAGAGGCCCATTCATTTCCAGAGCGGAAAGTCTCCTATTATTTCTCAGAAAGATTTATCTTTGCAGCTTGACACTCACAATGGTACATATTTAAAGAGACACAAACATATCACTGTCACTTCCTTTGTGAGTCACCCTGGGAATTTCAGGTACCCCACAGTAAAGTCAATAGCCCAGTAAAATAAATGTCTCCCTTTAATCTTCAGCTCCACAAGGAGATGTTTATTATGACAGAGAAAAACATTTTTACTTTGGATCTCAGAGTTCATGTTGTGGACAGTCGTTTCCATGGGTGCTTGAGTGTGATGAATTATAGCTATGGAAACTGTGACATTTTAACAAGAACTGGCCCAGAAATTCTGTGCCTGAGGACAAATCTCCTACTCAAGTGTGAAAAACATGGTAGCTCTGAGAAGGTCCAGGGGCTCATAATACGGAATCTATTAAGAAATAAAATAAATAAAAAAGAAATTGGCCTATTTTCACGCTGCAAATAGCTCAATCCGAAGGATGGACTTTTTTTTTTTTTCTTTCTCACTCTATGGTCTCTTCATAATTCTGTATTCCGGCCAAGTTTTAATCTCCTTTCAAGCAGAAGTTGCAAACTGGTGGCTCTCAGGCTGAATCAGGATAACAAAAACACATGTTATGAGTTCAAAGTGTTAGAAAATCAGAACCATCATTCTCAGTAAACTATCGCAAGAACAGAAAACCAAACACCGCATGTTCTCACTCGCAGGTGGGAACTGAACAATGAGATCACTTGGACTCCGGAAGGGGAACATCACACACCGGGGCCTATCATGGGGAGGGGGGAGGGGGGAGGGATGGCATTGGGAGTTATACCTGATGTAAAGGACGAGTTGATGGGTGCTGACGAGTTGATGGGTGCAGCACACCAACATGGCACAAGTATACACATATAACAAACCTGCATGTTATGCACATGTACCCTAGAACTTAAAGTATAATAATAAAAAATAAAAAAAAAAATAAATAAATAAAAGAACAATCATCTTAAGAAATAATTGTCAAGATTTGAAAATCAAATAATTTCACAGATAAATATAACTTCATGTATTTATCACAGATAAGTATAACTTCAATATAACGTCATCTCTTGAAAAAAAAAAAAGGAAGGTCTAATTCTTTCCTGGCAACAACTGGTGAAATTGAATAGTGCTGCTCCTTGGAGGTGTGACATAGATGAGGAGTCCTGCCCCAGGAAAAAAACCCATGTGTGATTTTTCAGACTCAACCATAGGCAATTACAAGGCTTCATCAGGAGGGTTTCATGGGGATAATCTGCCCTTCTCACACCAAACTTAGCAGACGATGCTTTGCAGCTTTCTCCTGGAAAGTACAGTCCAGAACTCAGGCTCAGCAGCTCCCAGGCTGGCCATCCGTACATGCATGTCTGCATTCCTAGCCCAGGCACCTTCATGTGAAGGCCTCCTTATGATGAGGACCTCAGCTGCAACACTTTTCCTATTGTTACTTACTTAGTACCTTTCCATTCTTAGTCCTTCCCCTTCTTTCCACCCCCTGCTCACATGTCCATAAAAAGGTAGGAGCCTCTTGTTCTTTGGCAACGAAATTATTCCTCTTGTCTGTGCTGATCCTCCTGACCCTTGCCCAGTGTCCTTCCATGGAGAATAATAGAACACTGAAGGATCTGTATTTCTCTCTCTCTCTCTCTTTTTTTTTTCCTTTTGCTTACACTGTTGAATGAGTGAGTAAAGTCTTATTGTTGCTTTCAGTTTTTGGTTCCTTCTTCTAACTGATTACTCGAACATCTAACGGATCAACAGCAGATACCAGATTCAGCTCAGTGTCAGATCACTTCCTATGATCACATCTATCCTCATATACCCATTTATACTACAATTTTGTTGTAAGGCATTTGAATATGAATCCCTGTTTCCTGGCATAGCTCCATACTCACTTAGTCCAGAAATTCTTGACCACACAGCCCTTGCTGATGCCTTCTAAAATTGCATAGAGTCTTGAAACTCATGTGTGGTCCATGCACCAAGAGAATCATCATCACATGAAAGCTTGATAAAGATGAAGTATTTCAGGCCCCACCCCTGACCTATCAATTCATAATCGGCATTGGAACAAGAGTCCCAGATAACTTGTATGTGCTTTACAATTTGAGAATCACTGGTATACAGCATCTTTCTGGATCATCCAAGATAGCATGATATGTGTTTGACGCGTTCATATTTTTAGAGATATCTTACAAAGTAGACTTTAAGCATCCTGATGGTAAAGAGTGTGTCCTGGGAAATTTCTTTGGTATATGCTGCAAGGTGAACTAGCAAAGACTGAAGGAAACAGAAAGTACAAATGAATGCATCATCTAATAAACTTGTTCTTTTTTTTTTTTTTCAATTGTCTTCCCAAAACCTGTACCGTATTTGTGACCACAGATAAATACGGAAGATGCACAGTTGAGAGCTGAGCATGGCGGCAGCTCTACACCCATCTTTCACCCTGAGCAGCTTTCTCTTGGTATTTGTCTGACTATATACCTGTCTCAAGATATTTGGTGGTTCATGACTCTGACTTTAATGACTGGATATGATGTTTTAAATGCTTTTTCCTTAGGAAGACTGAAAACATTTGCAAACACTTGGACTTCTCCACCTCCTATCTATCTGAGGTTGGATTTCTTATCATTCTCCCACCAGTATTTAAACCCTAGCATGGACTCTCTTGGACTGGCATTTAATGCAGCCTATATAGTATTTTAAAATAAGCTTTTATAGCTAAAACGTGTGTCTTACTTTTTATATATCACAAAAAGCACCAATTAAACATTATATGGGTTGATTTTGTAACAACTGAACTAGTTGAGAGGTCACCTATGGCCAGTGTGACAGTAGCCTGTTTTGTAAACCAAAATTTTATTGAAACACAGCCATAGTCATTCATTTGCGTATTGTCTATGTGTGTTTTCACACTACAATGGGAGCACTGGGTAGCTGTGACAGAGACAATATGGCCCTTAAAGCCTAAAATAATACCACCTGGCCTTTTAAGAAAAAGTTGCCAACTCAAACTACTCAATTTTATGAAACAAGTCAACCAAATAATACTTTTGGCACTTGGCAGACAAATGGCTGCTTGATTTAATTTTCAAGGTTTTAATAGGTACTGTGCACTTACCATCAATAAGTAACACAGAAAAAAACATAGGAACTGATTTTTTTTTTAAATGAGGCAAAAGGTCACCTCATTTTTCTTTAAATGTGATGGACAACCTATCATTCTTATGAATACTAAATGGGCTTTGAGTTCTCAACTCTCCATGTGGAAAATTTAAAAATTCTGCTTCATGTATCAGTCCATTTCTTTAGGTTAGTTATTTAGCAAAGGTGTATTTATTTTATATATTCATAGACCAGTATGTGACACGGCTATAACATGGCTATAACTGTGCTAGGTACTGTAGGGAGCTAAATCTAAACAATAAACGTGACAGATGCTTCTCAGTCTACAATCCATGTGGAATTATGTGAGCAACTGAGCTGCAAAATCTGTATTTCCATGATTAACAAAATGTACCAGATTTTGTTAAGCGAATGTGGCTGGTGAATGTTCACTTGGTAGAATACAGTGGTCCCAGATAGTCCAGGCTTCAGTCACTATATACAAAGAGTTGAACTCCACTGATAGAACTTCAACATGGTCTCAGTGGAACAGAACGGGACATGCATGAGTGAAAAGGTAGCCAGAAAAAAGAGGCTGTAAATGGATGTTCCCTCCAAGATAAAGAAGGCAACTGTGGTGCCTAATCTCCAAAGATTCTTCCCCTGTCCTGTCTCCAACACATGTGTTCTCAGTTTTCACATTCTGCAACTCTCTTTCCCTTGACTACATTCACTTATGCTGTCTATTCAGTAAGGCAGGGGTCTGCATCCTGTGGGCCATGGACCAGTACTGGTTCACGGGCTGTTACGAAATGAGCCCACAGCAGGAGGTGAGTGGTGGGAGAGCAAACAAAGCTTCATCTGTATTTATAGCTGCTCCTCATTACTTAAATTACCACCTGAGCTCTGTCTACTGTCATATCAGTGATGGAATTACATTCTTATAGGAGTGTGAACCCTATTGTGAACTGTGCATACGAGGGATCTAGGTTGCGTGCTCCTTATGAGAATCTAATGACGGTCATCTGTCACTATCTCCCACTACCTCCATATGGGACCATTTAGTTGCAGGAAAACAAGCTCAGGACTCCCACTGAGTCTACATTCTGATGAGTTGTATAATTTATTTTATGATATCTTACAATGTAATAATAATAAAAGTAAAGTGCGTAATAAATACAATGCACTTGAATCACCCCCAAATCATCCCCCACCACGGTCTGTGGAAAAATTGTCTTCCGTGAAACCAGTTCCTGGTGCCAAAAAGCATGGAAACTGCTGCACTAAAGGAAAACATCTGGAATATCTTAAAATTTGAAATGAACGTATTCTCTCAAATCTTCCTTAAGTGCCAAAATATGTTTACATAAAGGCACAGACATTTTTTCAGTCATTATTTAGTAGACAACAGAGGCAGGTTGATGTAAAAGGAAGAAAAGCCGAGAAGCAGAATTGGGGATTGGAGTGAACTCTATTGCCTGCCTTGCAATGTCCTTCCCAGAGATCCTAGGATTAGACACATGGGGGACAACTGAACTTTGTATCTACTTCTGTTATTCACAAGAGCAAAGGTGGAAAACATTAGAAATACATTTTCTGAAATCAAAACCTTGAAATCCTTTTATAGCTACTCTAGAACAAAATAGTGATGGAAAAACATTACTCAATTTTTCTGAAGAGGCATTTAAAAATATCGTGAGTAAAGTGAAGTCAAACAAGCTTATTCTACAGATATTGAATCCATAGCTAAGAATGCAGCAGTCCTTCTATTATATTTGAAGCACTACTGTAATAACAGTGTGTTTTGGATGAAGTAGAGCTTCCAATTAGAAAGTTGACCAATCTAACTGATGGCCAATCTCTATTTAATTTTGTTCCTCCTGAACTCCAATTTATTTTCTGTGCTGGAGCCAGACAGATGTTTTAAAATGAAAATATTATAGCTTTACCACTCATAAAACAATGTTATGAAAATTTCCAAATATTTCCAATGGCAGACAAAGCTCTACATGATCTGGCTTCTACCTACCATTCCATCTTCCTCTTGCCCTGAAACACATCTCTTTCTCTCTTTCTCTCTCTCTCTCTCTCTCTCACACACACACACACACATATACACCCCTACTTACCACTCCATCTTCCTCTTGCCCTAAAACACATGCACACCCCCACACACACACCCCTACTTACCACTCCATCTTCCTCTTGTCCTAAAACACATGTACACTCCCCCCACACACACATCCCTATATACCACTCCGTCTTCCTCTTGCCCTAAAACACATGCACACCACACACACACATACACACACACACACACAGACATACACACACAGACAAACATACACAGACACACACACCTACTTACCACTCCATCTTCCTCTTGCCCTAAAACACATGCACACCACACACACACACACGCACACACACACAGACATACACAGACAAACATACACAGACATACACACCTACTTACCACTCCATCTTCCTCTTGCCCTAAAACACATGCACACCACACATGTGCCCTAAAACACATATACCACACACAGACACACACACACATTCATATACACTTGAGCACTCCTGGTCTTCTAATAGAATTCTTAGAATTACCATGTTTCATTTTACCACTGGGCAGACTTCCACAGAGAACTACTCCCATCTCTCCTCATCTAGGGAATTAATTCTGAGCATGTTAGCTCCATCTCCACCTTCTCCAAAAGGCTTTACTCATGCCCCTCAGACTATTATATACTCTCAAGCTATCTCACCTCTTTATTAGAGAACTTATTTCTACTTTTATTTTTTTCATGTAGATATATAGTTACTTAAATAATGTATTGGAGAGTACTAGGTTATAACTTGCGTGAGGGCAGGATCCTGTATGATTTTGTCTGGCACTAAGAACAAAATTGTTGCTTGAAAGAAGTGAATGACTGAATGACATCAATGGCTTCATAATCCAACAAAACTAGACAGCACTGTGTCTGGTGTCCTTGGTTCATGATTTAACCTTGCTGGTGATTTCACATTTGCTGAGTTTGATGCATAGACTCTGATTTTATTTATTTGATCTGAAATCCTGTGGGAAATGTAGGACAGAGATTGTTAAATCTTTATTCTGCATGATAAATGAACTGAGACAGGGAAGGAGAAAATTTTTGCAAGTTTTCTCAACAAGGAGATTCAGGTATATGGAGAAATACAACTTACGTACGAACCTTTCTTTCTTAAGTTCCTTTCTTCTATGCCTTGTTTTGGAACTTAGCTACCATTTTTTTACATTTTCTTCATTGTCTTCAATAAACATACACACACACACACACACACACATACACACAGTACTTCTCTTATAACTCCTAAAATGTGGTCACTGGGCATTAGAAAAAAATAGTGAAAAGACCACAGTGAATATGGAGGGTTGGCATGAAGAATATAGATGGACTTGGGAATCATATAGGCCTGGGGGTAACTCTTACCTCTTTTCTTAACTGCCTATTTGATGTTCCATAAATTAACTTCTAAAACTAGACTTTTCTTCAAATACAAAAAAGCATCAATACATTGTATACATTATGAAAATTAAATGTTTATAATTAATTTTTAAACAATTATTTACAATTCTTTGCGCATAGTCAGTTCTAAACATATGTTAGAGTTCCACTACTGCTATTTAATGCTATGCCCACAAGTTAGATTTCCTGAGTTTTCTGGTCTGAAATTCATATAGCTATGGGGCCAAGCATGTTACCAGGATGAGCTGCACCAGTGGAATTTTATACTTGACACTGATAGAAAGACACGCTTCATGTGCTTTTTTTGAGCAACATTGAGTCAACCAGTTTGTATTTGTAAATCAAAGAGACAATATTACGTATATTCTATCGACCTTTGAATAACAATTTGTCTGGCCTACTTTTTTCTAAGTACTTGGACAATTATGCATCGTATTGCTGGTTAATTTACTCCATTACCTAAGAATTCAGGGAAGGAATAGAAACTCCTCCTGTGGTCTACAGCTGAAAAAAAATCTGCACTTGGTCTAACTCTAAATTCTTCTGAAAACATATGGAGGAAGGTCTGGAAAACTATTACAGGAAGGATATAACCCATTATTTATCAATCAGTAGATAATGTGTTTATAACACAAGGATTACTGAAGATAATAGCAGAATATTTCTTAGGTCACCTGCTTGTCCTTATTTATTGCCAGTTTAAGTTTGTGCTTATTTATCGCTAGTTTAAAACCAAGCTAAAGAATCTGGATTCGAATGAGTGTAAGATTACTTCATATTGGTAGAAACAAATGGAGTTGTTTTTATCTCTAGCATTTGGTGTTGAAAATAAATTTAAAATATTTTAAAAATATAATTTTACTTTTGTAAGGCAAACTGATATTGAGAGATTAAATAAAATTTATTTTCCTGTTTCATGCCCAATTTTTAAGAGCTGTTAAGTAACTAAATTTGGTAGTTTAGATTTACTTTAATAGTCAGGAACACCTCCATTTTAATCTGCTAAAAGAATAGGTTATAATTGAATCTCCTAAACTGAACAAGTTTGTTCTGTCTCTGAACCCTCCTTTATTCCTTGCCGTTCCTAGGAACTCAGCTCTCAGTATGCCATTGAATTACTTTTCCAGTCTCTTGTTGCCACTGTAGAGTGTAAAAGTTTCAGAGAATCAGTGAGAATATAAAATCAAAGAGGTAAGCAAAGGAGTCCGAGGATTGATTGAAATAAAAGCAAACATTTATTAATATCCTACTTTTGCATTTATTACATAAACAGCAGTGCATTTAGAAGGTCAGGATACTGTACACAGCTGAATAAATGCTAAAATTATTTATAATTGCTCCACAAAAACTAAGATTGGAAGACTTTGCTATTAGTAAAGAGACGGGAAATGGTAAAACTGAAAACAACATTTAGGCTATAGATTGCCTACTGACATGGGTCTTCAGGTTTATTGTGAAGGAACGTTTAATATTCTAGTGACCACTGGGATATATGAGTCATAAATGAAGGAATCTCATAGTCCATGCACTTAGAATAGGGTCTGGCACAATGAGGCACTCACTAAATATTGAATGTATGCATCTTAATACCAATATATTTGAAGTCTTATGGGAAAGAGATAAATTCATAGAGAAAACGCAAATCTGATTCAAGAAGAAATAGAAAATCTAAAAAATGATATGATCATAAAGACATATAATCAGTTGTACATAGTAACTAGTAGAAAATTTTTGCTAAATATTTAAAGAACACTCTTCCAATCTTTTTTATTATTAAAAAAAAAAACGCTCCCAATTTATTTTATAATCCTGATACCAAAACCAGGAAAGGACACTGAGAAAATGAAAAAACACATATGATACAAGCATACTTGTGGACATAAATGTAAAAGCCCTAAACAGCCAGCATCTGATTATGGTGGATTTGTGACTAGAGACTCTGAGAAAAATATCCTGCCTCACAGCAGCCAAATCCAGTTATCACATACTAATAAAAAACAACTGGACTCGTGTAAATTAACAGAGTTCTACAATGACCACGCAAAGCAAAAACCAACAAGCAAACAGGCAAATGAAAGTTGACCCTGCAGGCATATGACATCTGGGGGGATAGCTGTCAGTACCAAAGGTGCCAGATCTTAGGCGCCTGGAGTCAAGATGGGGATGCCTAGCATCTAGATGAGAATGTCAGAAGACCAGATCACATATGCGGAGAGCATGTGATAAGAAGCTGATCTGAATTAGCAAGCAAGCAGCAGGGAATGATTTTTGCTTGGGGTTAAACTCTGAGAGACACAATTGTGGCTATATTTATCCCTGGACCAGTAATCAGTAAAGGTAACAGTTTGAAATTCCTGGACTTAGGCCTGGGGACTGCAGAAGTGGCCAGAAGGACTCCCATAGAATAAAATATGTGATCATACAAATAGTTTAGTATTACCTTGTTAAGTAAATATGAAGCATTTCACTACTTTTGCATATCTTAGAGAAAGTCTTGTATTTATATAACGGGAGACATATGTAGATGTGTTCATGGTAGCCTTGTTCATAAGTTTTTGAAAAGGTTATCCAAAGTGTCATCAGCATTAGAATGCATAAATAAAACTAACACAAGTACAGAAAACCAAACACTACATGTTCTCACTCATAAGTGGGTGGTGAACAATGAGAACGCATGGACACAGGGAGGGGAACATCACACACTGAGGCCTGTTGGGGGTGAGGGGCTAGGGGAGGGATAGTAGTAAGAGAAACACCTAATGTAGATGACCGGTTAATGGGTGCAGCAAACCATCATGGCATATGTATGCCTATGTAACAAACCTGCACATTCTGCACATGTACCCCAGACCTTAAAGTATAATAAAAGAATAAAGTAAAATAATAAAACAAAATAAGGAAGAATTTACTAAACTACATGTGCCAACATAGATAAATTCAGGTCCATAATGTTGAGTGAGAAAAAAGCAAATTATACAATTTTATATATAAATATATATATGTATGTATGTATGTATGGTGTTATCTATTAAAAAGAGGAAAATTTAAATGGTAGCATGGGGAGCGAATTAGTAAAAAACCTAAGACAATTTGAGGGAGCAAACAAGGGGGTCTGAAAGTTACAGATACACAACAGATTTCAGGAGCTTGGGTAACATTCTTGTTCTTGATGGTGGTAAGCACAGGACAGTTTACTTCTCATTTTCTTTTTCCTTACAAGAGGCACAAATGCCATGTGTGTATGTGTGTGGGTGTGTGCATTCTTGAGAATGTATGCTCTATTTTAGTCTTGAGAGTATTTCATGGAGAGTACATTGTGGCCAGATTGTGACCGCAGCACTTCATGATCAAACAACACATTCGGACAGACGGTCTTAAGAGATGGAGTGGCAGCAGGGTTGGACAGAAGATGTCACATTAGGATGCCCACCCAGTGAAGAGTGGGGGCTCAGGAGCAAGGACTGCTTGTTCAGAGTTGTCTTGCATTGGTCTTAAGTAGTAGGCCTTGATATCCTCCCTCTGTCAGTTTTTGGATGCTGGCTGTCCTCATAAGGGTGTGACTGTGGTTGAGGCAGCATTCTGCAACTGAAGCAGACTCTAAAGGAGCTGATAGCAGGAGGCTGTCTGGGCTTATATGGATGCTGCTGGGCAATAAGTCCTTCTTGCATGAGGATCGGGGCAGTGCATGACTATGGCACTGTGTAAAACCTGACTTTTCCTGCTTGACAGTAAACTCATTGAGAGATGTCACTGAGTCTTAATTAAATTTACAATAATAGTAGCAATGGGTGACTTTGCTAGTGTCAACTGTGCATCCAGGATCTGTACTGAAACTTTATATATATTATCTCAGTTGGAGAACTGAATGGGTCACAGAGCTAAAAAGTGGCAGAGCTGTATGTCAAAGCAAGATAATTGGGTTCCAGAGACATTTCTTGCCTGCAGGACTCAGTTACTTTTCCTCTGTGTGGTTGTCACAGTACATATACCTCATATGCCACCCTCATCAACTTCTGCCTAATTTAAGTGATGGCGCACACAGCACACATTCTTGGGTATTTATGCATGGCTATTGAGAAACTCATTGATACATAGCAAGTGATGTTTGTACAGCTGAAGTTCTTTAGCTCCCCATATCAAAAGTCTTGCAAAGATAAATTCAGGATGAAATCACTACAAAAACCCTGGATTGATTCGTCTTTCAAAATGGAACTCATCAAAGACTGGCTCATTTGATTGTCCTGAGGGCAGAAAGATATAACTCTACACAGATACACTCAGGAAATGATAAAATATCCACTTTGAAGAAGGAAAGAAAAATTTGTAGCTGTAGGACCTTAGGCAAATATCTAAACTCTCTAGATCAACTACCTAAAGTTAACTGGAGACACTAATATTACTTACATGCCTCATGGTGTTGTGCAAATTAAACACAAGTCCATGCCTACAAAGCACTTAGAGCACTTCCAGCACATGTGTTTAGTAAGGGCTGGGTATTTTTGTAGGTATTATTATTTATATATATATATATATATATATATATGTACTGCCTTTTTTCAGGATTCCTAAATGTCAACTATGAAGCTGGTTCCAGGAGAGAGAAAATAGATTATGCCTCTTGGTGGGGAGTGATAAGTTTCTGGAAGTACATATAGGCCAAGAAATAGTGTTTTAGACATTTTTCATTGAACTTGCATCGAGATAATTGTAAACTTTCTGCAGTTGTGAAAAATAACATAGAGGAGTATGTCCTTTACCCAGTTTCCCCCAATGGTATCATCTTTAAAACAATGTCACAGCTATGATATCAACATGAATGCAATACATTCATCTAATCAGATTTCTCCAATTTTTTGCTATAGGGATTTGTTTGGCAAATACCCTCTACCACACAAGTAGAAGAGAGAGCTGGGCCAAATCTATGTCTGTCTGGCACAAAAGCTGTGTTCTTAACCATTGTGGTAGGAGGTATCTGACCACGGTACTTTTGCAAAGTCTGAAAAAAGGAAAAGCGTGCTGACAAGCTCAGCATGCATCACTGTCTAAATTGAATAGTTTATTTTTGTAGTTCCAATAATAACAGGTTCAAAAATCTCTACCCATCTTTCACTTCCTCAATCATTGCTGTCCATAAATATGGCTAATTGATAAATGTTTAATAAAGGCAATAAAAATAGAGGAATGAAAACTACAACAGCAGTATCCACTTACCATAGTCTTACCATATGCCAATTTCTATAATACTCAGTATTGACAATCCTGATTCTCGCAAAAGTCCCTAATGTTAGATGCTATTAGCCTTTTACGTGGCATAGGTGAGTCAATATATAGAGACTATAAATAACGGACATAGAGATTTAATGCCATGGGTCATAACCTGTATTAGAGCCTAGGTTAATCTAAAATCAAATTCCATAATCTGAAAATTTTCGATCTTTCTCTTTTTTAAGAAAAAATTTAAATATTTTTATGAATTATGTAAAAACAAATAATAAATTTATTAAGTACATTCAAATAATAGAATGAAGAAAAATTTACTTGAAAAGAGACTATTTTCCTACTTTTTTGCTCAATATCTATTTGACCCATCTTGAGTTAACAGAGGTCAGAGTTACAAGTTGATTTTCACAGTTCATGTTAGAAGCTAGTGACGTTTATATATTAAACAACTTTTCAAGCACTGTCTTCTCAGCCATGAAAACTGAATTCATTCTTGAATGAAATGTGAAATTATATTTGTATCACTAGATACATGTGTTGAACAGGGGCAGATTTATTTTTCTCAAAGGGTTAAAATTATCAACGAATCTTCACTAGTTAATTGCTGATTGAGCCTTGCCTCTGTCCATCTTCAGAGATTTATAATTGGGTAAATTGTAAAGATTATGTATATTCTGTTGTCGATATGTCAATTGCGGAGACTTGAAGTAAATTAACTTTTCTAAAAGTCATTAAGATATTCCAACAGGCAGCAATTCTTCTAAGATTTCAAAGTTTAACTATGATAATGAACTTGACCTTTCTTTTCTTTTCTTTTCTTTTTTCTTTTCTTTTTTTTTTTTTTTTTGAGATGGACTCTTGCTCTATCACCCAGGCTGGAATGCAGTGGCAAGATCTCGGCTCACTGCAGCTTCTGCCTCCGAGGTTCAAGTGATTCTCCTGCCTCATCCTCTCACGTAGCTGGGAGTAAAGGCGTGCACCACCACGCCTGGCTAATTTTTGTATTTTTAGTAGGCATGGGGTTTCACTATGTTGGCCAGGCTGGTCTTGAACACCTGACCTCAGGTGATTCAACCACCTTGGCCTCCCAAAGTGCTGGGATTGTAGGCATAAGCCACTGTGCCTGGCCTAACTTGACCTTTTTAATAAAACTTTTTTAAAAAGTATTCATGTTAAGAAGAAAATGTTAAAATCAACCAAATATCAAGCATTTACTGAAGACCTGAAGAATTGTGCTATATGGTGCAGGGCATATCAAATATGTGGTTCTGGTTAATTTACATAAACAAAACTAGAGTATGCAACATAAATGTATAAACTAGTGTATAATTACAGATTACAATTCCTCACATAACTTCAGCTAACATGATATAGTAGCGACAGAAAAGGACTGATAATCAGAAAACTTATATTTCCTTGAGGCTCTTTGCTTTTCAACCCTTAGATGCTGACGTATGTTTAGGCATCGTCTTTGATCCTACTCTCATTTTGCCCCATGAATGAAATCACATTAAATGAGGCCAGCACATCTATGACTCTGATGGGAGACTGGGAAACCGAGGCTTGCAAACTCTTAGCCAAAGTGGAAGTGGCAGAGCTGATGCAGCGCCATCAGGAAGCAGCCAGCCAATGAGCCACACAGTCAGCCACCTCCCCCATCACAGTGCTCATCCACCCACCCAGGACGTGGGAACTGAGCTCTGTCCTCAGGTGTTTCTAAGCAACCTCTGTATTCCTGTTGCTATAGCTTCCTGGACTTTACTGTCCTAGATACCTTGTATATATTTATGAACATAATAAGTTTTATTTTAAAAAGGGATCATATAATTTTCATTTTTGTTAAAATTCTATTTATGGCTTTAATTCATATATGGACTCAAGTTCGTAAGTAGAATTTTTCAGCAGCAAACGCCACCACCAACAGCAGCAATATAATAATATTATTACTTTAAAGTCATTGATATGCCTATGACTCAGAAATTTGTGTCTCCACATCAGAGCTCTATTGTGATTTCCATTTAAAAAAATTCATCTAACTCCTCTCTGTATCCCAACTTTATGGCAGAGTAGAGGACTGATCAAACCATGAACAAATTGCTGGTCTCAGTCAATCAGCTCTTTAACCTGGTTGGCTTAATATGAAATACAATAGAATTAGACTGACTCCTTCCTATAAGTTCTTCTGCTTTTGACATTTAGTAAGTCTAGTTACAAATAACTACATATTTTGTGACTTTTATATCAAATATTCATATAATATAATGCACTTTTCAGTACCATCAGTATTATTCTGTATCTTAGCTCTTGATACAATAGTTAAATCCTAAAATGATATGAAGTAATCAATTCTACACATTCTAAAAATTCTCAGTTAAGTAATAACAAGAGACAGAAACTATTGTCAGAAGCATTTGCCAAAATGCTTCCACTCAGCCATGAACCTCATGTTTCTTTGGAGCTTTCGGTAATATTTTCTACCACACTGAGAATAAAAATTGCTAGCATCACATGTTGAGTTATTAGACCATTGTTGAGAAAACATGCCCCATATTAGAAATGAAAATAGATGTGCCTCAGCTTCACCCTCTTAGGAGTTTTATAAATGGATTTGAAATGACTTTGTCATATTTAATAGGCTCTGTTCATTTATGAGAAAGAAAGAGTTCAGCTTCCCATAGACCTTTCTAGTTTACTACCACTCAGTGGCCTATAGTCAGTTTCCTTCTGCCTGATTCATTCATTCTCTCATCATAGAAACAGAGAAGGGAATATTGAAAAAGGCACCACTTTAATGCATAGTATAAGGCATGTTTTAATCGCTTTTTCTCATTTATTATTTATATCTACTCTTGCAAACAATTAGGAAGCTACTGTTTTAATTCTTAAAGAGATCTCAAAGGAACTACAATCTAGCACAAGCAACAGCATACATAAAAATAAATCTGAGGCAGTATATGTTTAAATGTCACATGAGCACAACTGTCAATGAGTCTATTGTCCCAAGGATTATCAAAAGGGAAGCAAATATGAAGAGGAGTTCTTAGAACAGGGTTTCAGAATAACAAAGGAGAGGATGTTTCCATGTTATGCCTTCTCCCTCTTCTTAAACTGAATTACGAAGAATAGTCACCGCATATGGAGAATCTGTAATACTATTGTAAATTTGCAATTTTATTAATTTTTTTACTCTGTACAAAGTATAAAATCAACCAAGTAAAATATATTATTTCAAGTAATCATTACAAAAGTTTCTGAGTTTGAGAAGCACTGTTAAATTAGCATCCCTCACTTTGCCAGTTTTGAAGCCCCGACCAAGTCCTAGCATCCTGTTGAATGATGATGAGCATCCTGCTTGCAGGCTGAACCTGGAGAAGCAAGGCCAGAGTCACTGGGACCTGGACTCAAAGCTGGGGCAGTAACATAGCAAATTATAAACCAGATCTAAGGCCATCCAAGGCAAGGTTAATTCACGCCTGCAGAACATCAGTTTTGCTACATAGCATCCTTAATTTAAAACGTTTTCTGCAGACTCGAAGTTTTAGACCCTCTCTAGCAGGTCACAAATGTAACTCGCAAGGCTGGGCTCGGCATTACGCCTCTCACGGGCAGGGACTGGCCATCTTGCTCGCTCCTCTGAGTCGCAAAATTGGCCTTCATGTATTGCTCAATCAAGCACCACTACCAATATAAACGCCCTCCCACACGACCTCGCTGAAACAATGTTTACCTCTGCCCCTGCTTCCCCAGGGCGCCCACAGATTCAGGTAGCCCGAGATCTTCGAACAAGAACTGCAAGTGGGTGTTACATTCCCAGGTGCTTACTGACTCGTTTAACCAATTGCAAAGCAAAGAACCTCTGAATTCACCTATCACTTGAAAGCCCTGCTTCAAGACCTTTTCAGGCCAAACCAATGTGTACCCTTCATGTATTGATTTATGACTTTGTCCATATTCCCTGGCTCCCTGAAATGCATATAAAACCAAACTCTAATCTGATGGTCTTTGGTTCACTTTCTCAGGACTCCTTAAGACTAAGCTTCCCAAGTCATGGTCACTCACGTTAGCTTAGATTGAACTTCTTTAAGAAACGTTAGAGTTTGGTTTTAATGTTAACATATCTATCTGTACCTATATCTGTATCTGTCCAACTATCCTTCTATGCACACGAAAGCATATACACATGCACACACATGCTTAGGCATGTGTCTAACATCAGTCTCATTACATTGCAGTAGCCGTAGCTCTCTTGCTTGACAGAAGCCTGGCACAAAGCCCAGCTGAAAATCATGTTCCCCATTATTAGCTCTGCCTTTCCTTCCCTAAGTGGAATAGTTTTGAAAAGGAACACAATACTTAAACCATACAACTAAGCCGAAATAAAATTTATCCAGGAACAATGTGGAATAAGTCTAGTGAGGCTTTGGTCTCTGATTGTACTTTCCTTGGCATCTCTTCTCCTGTGCCTTATTGCTCTCCAGGCTAAGTGATGCCTCTCACATGCTCCCACAGGGCTGTCAGTGCAGGTCTTCCCCTCCTCACAGCACTCCCCAGTTCTTTTCTCTAATTTACCCAGAGTGTGTTTATTCTTGGTCTGATTCCCTTAGGCTCCTGTTAAATGCCTGGATAATGCAACGAGCTTAAATCATACTTAGACGATAATAGTTGATGGTGATAAGCAATTATTCCTCTTACTTAACGTTCACATCCTAGCAACATATCAATGTTTTACCATTAAAGAAAGAAAACCCAGGGGTGACATCCAAGCCATTGAACAATCAGTATGGTAAAATAATGAACATATAACTCAACACACAGTTTTAAAATCTATTAAATAGTTTTCCTGAATTTTCCTATAAACAAATCAGATAATAAAAATTATAAGTGTTTACCAAGTTGTATAAGTTGCAGTGCCATTTGTTCATTACATCATTTCAATGCTCTTAAAATCACCTATTGATTTTTATCAACTTACATTTGATCTGGACTTCTTCGTGAACCACAGTTTGACAAAGAAATGCACAGCAAGCAGTGATAGCAACCTGCCCTTGATATTGATAGTAGGAAAATGATCCAACAGGTTGCCTTGGGTTGGGGGAGAACCTAGTGACTGCTCCCCTCTTCTCAGGCTTCTGCTTTTCCTTCCTCCTTCTAAGTTTCCATATCCCTCTCTTCACTTCTGCCCTCCCTCAGCTGTCCTTCAGGATGGTATTTTCTGAGCGCCAGTCTCATACTGGTCGCCACTTCAGGTGTACAGAAATTAGAGGAAAAGTAAAAGAGAAAGCGAAGAGGATGAAAAGGCAGTGAGAGGTAGCCATGCCCCTGTGGCCCAATTAGATTTTCCTCATAACTTGAGAGGTAGTAACTGGACGTGGCAGATGAGAGAAAGAGAAGAAAAATTCATATGTGATTTCAAGCTGTCCAGCTTTCTGCATAAAGAGGAAGTAATAAAACATTGAAAGTATTTTACTTGCCTAATATTTACATTCTATGGATTGGATACCTTAGCATTGTCTTATTTATAATAGTTCCTATAAAAACAGGATCATCACACATTGACATTGATATTGAAAGTTGAGGCTATACCATATCATTTCTAAAGAAAGATTAAAACTAATGTTTAACAGAACTACCTTTCGATCTGGCAATCCCATTATTTGGTGTATATCCAAAGACACATAAATTATTCTATTATAAAGACACATGCACATGTATGTTCATTGCAGGACTATTCACAATAACGTAGACATGGATTCAAATCAAATATTCATCAATGATAGAATGGATAAAATACATATGCTTGAAATACTACGTGTACCCCGTGAAATACTACGCAGCCATAAAAAAAGGATGAGATTATGTCTTTTGCAGGGACATGGATGAAGTTGGAGGCCATTATCCTTAGCAAACTAACATAAGAACAGAAAACCAGACACAACATGTTCTCACTTATAAGGGAGAGCTAAGTGATGAGAACACAAGGACGCATAGAGAGAAATAACACACTAGGGCCTATTGGAGGATGAAGTGTGAGAAGAGGGGGAGGATCAGGAGAAACAACCAATGGGTGCCAGGTTTAATACCTGAGTGATGAAATAGTCTGTAATACAAACCCCTATGACATGAGTTTACCTATATAACAAACCTACACATGTACCCCTGCTCTTAAAATAAAAGTTAAACAACCCACCACCACCAACAAAAAAACTAATGTTTAAATCCTCCCCTGAGAAGTTGAATTGCAAAATTAGGCACAATGTTAAATCAAGATTATTTCTTAACTCATGATTACGTATTGAAAAGGCACTGTTTCAAATGATAGCTATGAGACCGGTTCAGTTCTATAGAATTATTATATTTTTACTTATCCCACTTGTAAATGCATAAAGTTAATGGGTTTTTTTCGGGATCTTTGCTTGTTTGTTTGTTTTTATCATGGGGAAGCTGCTTAATCTAGCTGTATTTCTTTTTTCTTATTTGTGAAATGATGATAATCATAGAGCTGCCTATACCAATTTACTGTTGTAAAGAAACACAACAAGACAATGCCTTACTTATTGTAAGCAATCATCATTATTATTATTCATTTGGGCAATGCAGTATATACATTTCTGTAGGATTTTTCTAATCATCTGATTTTTAATAGTGACTACACTTAAAAAAAATTTCCTTTTATTACACAATGTAAGGTGTTAATATTACCTTTAAATGCATCAGACCTGCAAGCAGAAACAATTTACTTTGTTTTATCTGGAATATATACATTTATAAACGAAATTTTAAGTGAGTTAATTATAGATTTTCATGTACTTGTTAGAAATAATACTGAAAGATCTTGTGTGCCCTTTAAGCAGCTTCCTCCACTGCAAAACTATAGGAACATCATTGAAAACTACAGTACACCATCACAGTCAGAATACTAATGCAAATGCAATCCATCCATCTCTTTCAGATTTCCCGGTTTTCCTTGTACTCATTGCATGCATATATGTTTGTGCTTGTGTGCATTTAGTTTTCTTGATTTTTATCTTGTTTGTGGGTCAATGTATCCACTGTAAGTGTACAAAAAATTCTATTTTCACAAGGATCCTCACATTGCTGTTTTATAACTACATACCTCCAACCCCCACAAGCTACCTGTGATGTAGCCTTTTAAAATTGGCTTTAAAAAAAAAAAACAAACCTCAGTGTAATTTCCTGGAGATTCACATAGGTTGACAATTTGTGTATCAATAGTCTGTCATTTGTATCACTAAGTCTTATTTCATTCCATGGTTGTACCACACTTCATTCATCTCTTGAAGGATCAAGTGAGTCATTTCACCTTTGGACTATTATGGAAAAAACTGTCATGTAAATTCAAATACAGGTTTTTGTATGAGCGTGAGTTTACATTTCTCTTAGATAAATGCCCTTAAGCACAGTTTCTGGATCATATAGTAATAGCATGTTTAGGAGAATTTTTCATGCAGTTTTCCAGAGTGGCTATACTGTTTACATGTTTACTGACATTATATGAATGATCTACTTTATAAGCATCCTTGCCAGCGTCTGTTGTCACTTTTTTTTCAATTTTATGTCAACTATTCTGATTAGTCTGCTGTGATATCTCATTGTGATTTGATGTCTAATTGAACAACTTCTTCTATTTGACATTTGTAAGATATTTTCAGTGAAAGGTTTGTTTATATATTTTGCTCACTATCTAACTGGATGGTTTTATTACTGTCATGTTAAGAGCTCTTAATACAAGTAATAGCACTTTGTTAGAAATTTGATTTGCA
This sequence comes from Macaca mulatta, assembly GCF_049350105.2. Classification (NCBI taxonomy): domain Eukaryota; kingdom Metazoa; phylum Chordata; class Mammalia; order Primates; family Cercopithecidae; genus Macaca; species Macaca mulatta. The sequence goes on from NC_133417.1 coordinate 14,016,548, forward strand.
AATACTTTCTTCCAGTCTATAGAGTCTAGAATTATCTTTTTAGCCTCTTCACACAGGCTTTCCCATGCCCTAGATTTTTTTGCTTTTATCCCTTTTAATTTGGATTAGTTCCAATTTACCCATATTCCCTTTAAAGGATTATGCTTTAGTATCAAGTCCAAGAACTCTTTCCCTAGCCCTAGATTCTAAAAATTTATTTTATTTTTTTCTAAAAGATTATACTTTTATATTTTACTTTTAAGCACGTGAGCTCTCTGGGGTTTTGGTTCAGTGTCTTTTTTTGTGATCTATGAATTTCTAACTGTTCTATTTGTTGAAAGTCCATTTTGCCTCCATCGAATTGCTTTTTCTTTTTCGTCAAATATCAACTGAGAATATGTATATCCCTATATGTAGATGTATATATATAAATCTTGATACAGTTTTATTTCCAGGTCCTCTATTCTGTTTAATTGATCTGTGTCTCTCCTCCTTCCACTTCAACAATATGCTGATGACTGTAGCTAGATAGTAAACTTTAATAGTGGGTAAAATGAGATTTCTTACTTGATTCTTTCTAAGATTGTTTGAACTATTCCAGGAATTGTGATTTTTTCATGGTAGTTTTAGAATAAACTCGCCTATGTCTACAAAAATTATTGTTGGAATTTTGGTAAAAGTGGTTTAAAATGTATTTGTGCCAAGTTAACATATTTTCTATATTGAATCTTCAGTCTGTAAACATGGTATACTTTTTTGAATGTAAGTTTTCTTTGGCTTCTTTCATTATCATTCTGCTATGCATGCTTAATTGTATACCTAAGTAGCGCATTTTTTACTAATTATACATGTTATAGTGTTTTAAAATTTTTGTTTCTGAGTGCTCAATTTTAGCATATAGAAATTAGATTTTTAAAATTAATCTTCTATCCTGTATCCTGACATCCTGCTGAAGTCTTGTATTGGGTCTAGGAATATTTTGTAGATTTCTTGGGATTGTCTATATAAATAATCATATCATCTGTAAATATGAACAGTTTCTTATCTTAAGGCAGTGGATAAAACTTCCAGTACTAAGTTAGTAAAAGTGGTGGGAGTGGCCTCCCATTCCTTGCTCCTGATTATAAGGTGAGTATTCTTTTCTTAAAATCATTAATGGGACTCAAATATTGTTAAATACTTTTTTGTGTGAATGAGTATATTCATATAAGTTTTCTATTTTAGCCTCTTGCTATGGTATACTATGTTGATTAATTTTAATATATTTAAGAAGTCTTGCATAACTTCAGTGTATCCAAGTCAGTCATTATGTATAACTGTTATTATACATTGCTGAATTTTATTTGTTAATATCTTATTAAGGAGTTTTTTCATCTGAGTTTCTAACAGTTATTGGTCTATTATTTCCTTCCTTCCTTCCTTCCTTCCTTCCTTTCCTTCTTTCCTTCCTTTTTTCTTTCCTTCCTTCCTTCTTTCCTTCCTTCCTTCTTTCCTTCCTTCCTTCCTTCTTTCCTTCCTTTCTTCTTTCCTTCCTTCCTTCTTTCCTTCCTTCCTTCCTTCCTTCCTTCCTTCCTTCCTTCTTTCCTTCCCTTCTTCTTTCCTTCCTTCCTTCCTTCCTCCCTCCCTCACTCCCTCCCACTCTTTCCTTCCTTCCTTCCTTCCTTCCTTCCTTCCTTCCTTCCTTCCTTCCTTCCTTCCTTCCTTCTTTCCTCTTTCTTTTTTTGTACTATTTTGTTCTGCTTTTCGTATCTGGATGTGGGGATCAGAACACAATACTCCAAAGAATGGCACCTTGGTATACTGAGTACTTTAAACTGAAGAATATTCAAAGGGCTTCAGAAGCAAGTTCTTTCTGACTTTCCACTAACTTCCTCCCATTTCGCATTCTTCCCCAAGACAATCCATAAAAAGCAGAACTTCTTCGCCCAAGTTGTGTAATAAAAGCCAGAATTCTTCTGACCCAAGGATAGTCATACAAACTAGAATTCCTCTCCCCCAAAACAAGTCAGAAAATCTAAAAAGATCATTCATTGTCTGACCTCCTCCCTTCTTTGCAGATCCTTGTGCGATAGGTGTCCTGCCCCATAACCAGGAGAAAGGAATGTCTTACAGAGACATAGAAAAGGATGGGAACAAACAGGACTTGCTATGTTCTCCCCAGTTTATTACCTTTGGATCAGACACACGTTTGTGCAGTTACATTTCTTCACAACTACCCATTTCTTTCACCAGACTCAGCATATAAATGCAATGTTTCTTGGGTCTCTCAATCTCCATTTCCTTGTGAAAGCTCTTCTGTCATGTAATTTTCATGAGATAAATGTATATGCTTTTGTTCTGTTAACCTGTCTTTGGCAGTTTATTTTCAGGTTTAGCAGAAAACCTTAGGTGGTTGAGGAAACTTTCTCCCTAACATGCGTAATACTAGTCTCATAAGAGTTAGGAAGTGTTCCCTCACTTCTATTTCCTGGAAAAGATTGTGTAAAATTAGCATTAATTCTTTCGTAAATATTTGGTAGAATTTTCTAATGAAGCCATCTGGACTTGAAAATTATGGGGGAAATATTTTTTAATTATGAATTTAATTTTTGTAATTGTTATTCTGTTGGTCTCATTCTACTTTAATTTGGCAGGTTTTTTTTTTAATACTGGTTCTTTTTTCTAAGTTGTCAAATACGAGCATGAGGTTATATGTAATATTCCCATTCTACTTTTAATGACTACCAGATCTCTTACGAGTTCACCTCTTTTATTTCTGATATTCATAATTTGTGTTTTCTTTGTTTGTTATTACCCTTCTTGCTACAGCTTCATTGATTTAATTTCTTTTTTTTTTTTTTTTTGGCAAAGTCAGCTTTTTGTCTCATTGATTTTTACTATTTTTCCCCAATGTTAAATTTTATTGGTTTCTGACTTTATCTATATTATTTTCTTTCTTCTTTCAGGCTTCTTTATTTTCCAATTTCTTGTGGTGAAATATCAGATTACAGATTTGAGACCTGTCTTCACTTCTAATTTTAGCATTTAATGCTGTATATTTTCCTCTCAACATTGTTCTATCTGATGGCTCATGTTTCGATATGTTGTATTCTCATTTTCAAGTAGTTCCAAGTACATGTATTTGTGCCTTATTTGGAGCATATTGTTTAATTTCCAGGTGTTTAGCAATTTTGCTATTGACTTTCTGTTATTTATTTCTAGTTTGATTCTGCTATCATTAAAATATATATTTGAAATATGTTTGAAATTTTTAAAAATGTGTTAGGGGTTGTTTTATGATGCAGGATATGGAACAACTTAATGTATGTCCCAAAGGTACTTGAAATTTTTATGTATTCTGGTTTTGGGTGGAATATGCTGTGTATATCAGTTGGAACCTGTTCATTGATTGTGTTGTCCAGTGCTGTCAGTTCTTGCATCATTCATTTGAAGTTCCAACTTTTGGTGTGTACATCGTTAAGATTGTAATGTATTGGTGGTGGTTTGATTCTTTATCATGATATAATGGTAATCTTTGTCTAGTAATTTTGCTTGCTGTGAAGTCCACTTTGCCATATGTTAACAAAGCCACTCTTATTTTTAACATAGTTTTTATTAGTGTATGCCTGGTAAATTATTTTCCATCTTTTAACTTTGAATGTAGCTACATCATTGAATTTTAAATTGTTTCTTGTGCATTGCAAATTGTTGAGTCATGTTGCTTTATGCCCTCTGCTAATCTATATCTTGTGGTTGGTGTATTTAGAATTTTTACATTTAAGGTAATTATTATGATAACACTTGTCTGCCGCTTTAATATTTGACTTCTATTAGTTTTGTTTGCTTATTTGGTAGGTAAGTTGGTGGTTTTTGAAAAAAACTATGTTGATTTTGAATAGTGTTTTTAGTGTATCCGTTTAGTTTTCATAGTTGTTGCTCTGAGTTGTACAACATACATATGTCACATCCAAGTAGAGTAAGTCCTTACTTAATGTGGTCGATAGGTTCTTGGAAATTGCAAATTTAAGAGAAATGATGTACAGCAATTTTTCACCAGACAGAGTCAAGTTCTCAAGACAGAGGAACTGCAATAGAGAAAGAGTTCACTGCACATACAGCCAGCTCAACTGGATACCAGGGTTTTATTATTGCTGAAATTAATCTTCCCCCAAATTTAGAGGCTAGGGATTTTTAAAGATAGTTGGAGGGCAAGGGTCTGCGAAAGGGGAATGCTAATTTACTGGGGACGAAATCATAGGGCTGTCACTGGGGGACACTGGCTCGTACCTGTAATCCCAGCACTTTGGGAGGCTGAGATGGGAGAATCACTTGAGCTCAGGAGTTCAAGACCAGAGAAACTCCATCTCTACACAAAAATTAGCCAGGAGTGGCGCTGCACACCTGTGATTACAGCTACTCAGGAGGGTGAGGTAGGAGGATCATTCGAGCCCGGGGTTGTCAAGGCTGCAGTGAGCCAAGATTGTGTCGCTGCACTCTAGCCAGGGCAATAAGTGAGACCCTGTCTCAAAAAAAAAAAAAAAAAAAAAGAAAAAGAAAAAGAAAAAATTGAGGGTGTGGAAAATAGACACTGTATGCTGCGTTCGCTACTGAGTGGGGCCACAGAACTGGTTGAATCATGAGTTGCAGGTCCACATAAAGTCATCTAGTGGTTAGAAATGCGAAAGTCTGAAAAGACATCTCAGAAAGCCACTCTTAGGTTTTACAATAGTGATGTTACTTGCTGGAGTAATTGAGGAAGTTATAAAACTTGTGACTTCTGCGGCAATAGATGATTATCCTTTAACTATGCCTACATTTTAGCAGAATTTCGGCCCCTCTCATAATCCTAACCTTGTGGACTCTCATTAGTTTTACAGAAGCAGTTTAGTTTTGGGAAGGGCTATTATCATTTAAATGAAATGATATTTAACTATAAACTAAATTTCTCCCAAAGTTAGCTTGATCAAGAGCAATTTGGAGGTGAAAGGCAAGGTAGAGTTGATTAGATCAGGTCTCTTCACGGTCAACATTTTCTCACTGTTAATAATTTTTACAAAGGTGACGTCAAAAACATTGTTAAAAATTATTTTCGTTATAAGTTTTGCTTAAATTTTGCTTCAAGTTGCAGTTTCCAAAACCCGCAAGTTATGAGTTGCTGTATTTGTGTGAATGTTTTACCACGTCCTGGGAACTATGAAGACTGGAAACCTCGTTTTAATTTAGAATCCTTATCTTGCCCACTTAAAATATTATTGTATTAAGTATCAGATGGGGTCATGATTTTTGTTTCAGTCATCGAATATGATGCAAAACTCACACAAAACAGTATACTGTATTGTGTTTTCACGTATTTCTGCTAGCATTTTATTTTATTTTTTCTTCCTTCTTTATGCTCCAATTATTTTTTTTCTTTTTCTTTCTTTTCTTTTCTTTTCTTTTTTTTTTTAAGTGCTATTGGGTCAATGCCAGATTTTCTTTCTGGCCTAGAGCCTTAGCTCTTATATTTAGGTCATTGGTTCATTTTGAGGTTTTTTTTTTCAAGTTTTTTTTTTTTTAAGTTTATCGATACATGTGCAGGATGTGCAGGTCTGTTATATAGGTGAATGTGTGCCATGGTGGTTTGCTGCACAGATCATCCCATTACCTAGGTATTAAGCTCAGCATCCATTAACTATTCTTCCTGATGCTCTCCCTCCTCCCAACCCCATCCTCCAACAGGCCCCAGTGTGTGTTGTTCCCCGTCATGTGTTCATGTTTTCTCATCCTTCAGCTCCCACTTATAAGTGAGAGCATGTGGTATTTGTTTCTCCATTCCTGTGCATGGCATCCATTGTGGGAGATAGTGTGATGATTCCTCAAAGACCTGGAGGCAGAAGTGCCATGTGAGCCAGCAATACTGGGTATATACACAAAGGAATATAAATAATTCTGTTATAAATGTATATGCATGTTCATGCTCATGGCAGCACCATTCACAATAGCAAATACATGAAATCAACCTAAATGCCCATCAACGATAGAACAGATAAAGAAAATATGGCACATATACACCATGGAATACTGTGCAACCATAAAAAGGAATGGAATCATGTCCTTTGCAGAGACATGGATGGAGCCAAACATCTTTTTAAGAGACAGGGTCTTGCTTTGTCACCCAGGCTGGAGTGCAGTGGTGTAATCATAGGTCAGTGCAGCCTCGAACTCCTGGGCTCAGGCCATCCTCCCTCCTCAGCTTCCAAGGTAGCCAGGACTACAGGCATACATCCCCATGCCTGGCTGAATTTTTTAAAAAATATTTTTATTTTGTGTAGAGATTGGGTTTTTCTATGGCGCCCAAGCTGGTCTCATACTCCTGGCCTCAAGTGATCCTCCCACCTTGGCTTCCAAAAAGTTGGGATTACAGGCAAGGCATGAGCCACTACCACACCCCACCTCTTTTAGCCAATTTAGAAGGATAGATAGGTCTGTTAGAGGCTTCTTTTATTATTTTATTTTATTTTCCTGAGACAGAGTCTTGCTCTGTCAACCAGGCTGAAGGGCAGTGCAGGAAACATCTCGGTTCGCTGCCACCTCTGCCTCCCAGGTTCAAGCAATTCTTGTGTCTCAGACTCCCGAGTAGCTGGGATTAGAGATGTGCACCACCACATCCACCTAACTTTTTGTGTTTTTAGCAGAGACAGGGTTTTGCTATGTTGGCCAGGCGGGTTTCGAACTCCTGGCCTCAAGTGATCCACCCACCTTGGCCTCCCAAACTGCTGGGATTACAGGCATGAGCCACTGTGCCCGGCCTGTTAGAGACTTTTTAAAAAAAGTCTTCCTTTGTCTTTGAATGCTTCAGTTTTTCCTTTGTTCCAGAAACATATTTTTGGTGGATAAAAAATTCATGGACAATGTAACTTTTTTTTTAGCACTTGAAGATATTGTGCCAATTCCTTGTTGCCTTCTGGATTAAGGCAAGAAATCTGTCATTTGAATTGGCATTCTTTATCCTTAAACGGTATAATTATGATGTGTTCTGATATTACTTTTTTGGGTTTTATTCTGTTTGGGAATTGTTTAGCATCTTGTATGTATGAGTAGGTGTCTTGAATATCATGGGAATTTTTCAGTTAATATTTTTTCAAATGTCCTGGCACCTCTATGCTCTTTCTCTTCTTTCTCTGTACCTGGATAATATAAAGTTGTTTCTATATATTTTTTTGGTATGTATCTTCTTTCTTTTTATGGACTGTGTAAATTCTATTGTTCTTTCCTCAAGTGTACCATTTCTACTCTCTATTATATTCAATCTATTGTTAAGAACATCCAGCGAGTTTTTAAATTAAGATTGTTTTATTTTTCAGTTCTATAATTTCCATTTGAATCTTTTTTGTAGTTTTTTTCTTTATAGATATTTTATGCTTTTTCATTTGTTTCTACATAATTTGTAATAATTGTTGAAACTCTTTTATGATATCCTTGTCAGCTAATTCCAACATCTGATTCTTATCAATCTTGACATAAGTAGATTCTTTTAAATTAAAGTCATAATTTTCTTAGTTCTTAGTATTGTGGGTGTTTTTTTTTAATTGTATCAGGACATTTTTCCTATTATGACTTAATTATTTAGAAGAAAATAGTTACCATAATTTTTAAAGGGGATTCATGCTTTTCCTATTTTCCTCAGAAGAATGATTCCATCCACAAATTGCTTTTAATTGTACTGAAGTAAAAGGCGAATAGATGTTAAGAGTCCTCTTTGGTTTAATAAGAGTTAATATTTCCTTTAGATTTTATTTGAAATGTTTACTATCAAAATGTATAAATTTTAAATAATAATGTCTTGATAAGTTCCACTGCAAGGAAAATGTTTCCAAAGTGCTTTTGCAGTGTTTGATACTCTTTTCACAATTTTTTATGTGAATATCTATTATATTGCTGTATTGTATATCTTTAAATATTTACTGTCTATCTTCATAATTAACTAAAATATTTTAAAACATCATTCTTCTAAACTGAGTCTAGAGATTAGACTTTGAAGACTGTTTTGCGATCTTCATTGTGGGCCAAATTAACTATGAAATATTTTGAAAGATTGAATACTATTGTTGTAGGACTTTCTCCTTAGCCTGATTTGTATTACACAATCATGAAAGGTTAAGCTTGCAGACACTTTGAAGGGTGAGAAGAACAGGGTTTACTGGGTGAAAAGGTTAAAAAAAAAAAAAAAGGGAAACAGGGACTCTCAGCAAAGTGGGAGTCCTGCAAGTAGGTTTCCTGCCTCACAGATTGAATCCCCGTTATCCCCCGAACAGGAGAGGCAGGCTCCTCGCCCTGCAAAGGATGCTAGGTTCCCAAGGATCCACCCCAGTGCGCACTCCTCCCCACCTGCAGGCTGATCAGAGTTTCTCCAGGACCCCTTTATACTTGGCTGTCTCACTATAGCGTAGGCTGGATTCTTCCTAAATCTGTCCATAAAGTTTACCCATGAGATAAACTAAGGCTTGTTCTACTTTCCAAGATGAAAAACACCAACATTGATTCACTTAGATTTAAATGAGGAAATTTGCAATTTACAAAGGGCATTAGTTATTTTCTCTCATGAGCCATATGGTCTTAGTTCTCTGTTTGGTCATTGGAAGGCTTAAAGATAAACCTGAAGAATTTACCAGACTGGAAATTTTTTCCTCTACTCAGAAACTATCCAGGCATTACAAAGCAAACACATCAACATAACATCATTATTTTACTTTTCTATAGCATATTGTTGCTTATCATGAGGAAGAATCCTATCTTCCATAATAAAGGTTTAAGGTCTTCAGTTGTACCTTAAATGCCAAAAGAATAACAACTTTTATCAGACTCCATGTGAATTAATCTCTGTCCCAGTCCTGCTTTAAATAGCCCAAGTTTTTTTCGTTTGTTTGTTTTCATTTTTTCTTAACAGTGAAAAAGAAAATAAAACTTTTTTTTTATATAGGCTGATTTATTCAGCTTTCGTGTGTGTGTGCATGTGTGTGTATTTACAATAGAACTGAGAAGCTGAGAGAGGTTCATCAGTACTAAAATTAAGACAGCATACATGAAAGAACATTTTAATAACAAAATTGGGAAAGGAAAGAAGAGGGAAGGACAATTCACTCAGTTTTTTGTCACTCCTTGTATAAGTCTAATTATTTTTGCAACATTGGAAAAATAACATTATTTGTCTTCAGTTTAGTTTGGTTCTGTAATATGTTGATCTAAACACCCACAATTCCACATGTCTATAATTCATGTTTTCCTACGTTCTGGTGTTAGAAATTAGCTACCAGTCAAAACTGCCTTACTGAAATTGGAGACAGGCTCTAGACTTCTGAAATAGTTCAAGAACTCTGGGCATTCTCAGGCGGACACTGTTTTCTTATGTGTTTTTATGCCTGCTCAATGGTGGCTGCCATTTTTTTCTTGACTCTCCTAACAAGATATCGTGAGATTTCATGGTGCTGATAACACTTGGGGTGAAGACCAGAATGTCCAAACTTGTCAAGATGCTCCTGATGCCCCCTGGAACGCAGTGTCTACAAATGATTACTCTGATTTGGCTTGCTTTTAAGGTCATCTTGCCTTCCTCATGTTTTCACTTACTGGAAACAAGGAAACAAGAAACATTTGGCAAATAGGCTATGAAAGAGTCCCAACCTATGTTCTCTTTAATCTTATAGAGATGCAAGAGAAATGTTGTTTTGTTTCTGTGAGTTTTCCATGAGTCTCGCATGGAAAAACATGCACACAAGATAAGCCAGAGAACAGTCTGAGTCATAGATCCACTGTACTCACAGTGGTCCACAGTCTTCTTCCCCACCATCTCCACCTGCTCTGCCACACCCTACGCCTGGATCATACTCTTGTAAAAAATACGCATTTCTATACTTTTTCTTCAGTTAGGAAGAAAGCCTTTTACAGATGATTCTGAAAACCCCTCACAGGGATAAATTTGCCAGACCATCTAGATGGCCGGACCATCTAGTGTGTAGTATAATAATTTTGTGGAACGGTTTCCAAGTTGAGACTGCTTCCTCAGGGTTCCCTACGTATTTTATATTTAAAAAAACATATTTTTTATTATTAGTCATAGTAAAGCTCAAAAGAGAAAAGAAGATAATTATGAATAAAATATTAGTAACTATTAATCATATTTCTGCTGGTATTAAGTGTTTATCATTAGGTGTTTATATGCCAGGCTTGCTCAGCCTCTCCCTCCCCATTAATCTCTCTGTCTCTCTCTCTCTCTCTCTCAATCTCTCTTTAATTATGTATCTGTTTATTTATCTATCTATACACAATTTTGATTCTTACTTTCATGAGTCTGTTATCACATGTGTGTCATACAGGAAATAGGAGCCTCAAAGAATGTAAAGACATTGTATCTTCTTTTCTTGACTACAGGATGTCTTATGGACATTCATAGTCATGTAATCATAAGGACCACTAAATATCATGGGGGTACTTATGCCTTTTGTGTTCTGAGTTTTTGTGAGAACACTGCCTATAAACATAAAAAGAACACTAGTTGATTAATGAGACCATCATCCTACCTACCAAAAAAAATCTTATCATTGTTATCATTGCTCTTAATATTATCAAATCTAGCCTATTTTTGAATAAAGAGTTTTTTTATGGTTGAAAAAATAAAAAGAATAATATATTAGGAAACATGGAAATTATATAAAATGTAAACTTCCATTTTCATAAATAAAATTTCATTGGAACACAGCCACTTCCATGCATTTATGTATTGTTTATTGCTTCTTTATGACACAGTGGCAGAATTTAGTAATTGAAACACAGACAATATGGCCAACAAAGACAAAACTATGTATATTCTCCTCCTTTAAACAAACTTGCAACTCTTTGAAGTATAACATGCTGACTTTCAAGAACACCACCTAAAAGACCACGAAGTACTTAGTGAGGATTGCTATTCTGAAAGTATAAAAGTACTTAGTGAGGATTGCTATTCTGAAAGTAGGTCAAATATACGTCAATGAATAAGGAGTTAATGATCTTTGTTTTTCAAAAAGACTTTTTTGATAATGTAGCCATTATCATAAGGTAGAGAATGCCTCAGCAGTCTTTAATACTAGACACAATGGTTTAGTTCACAGAGAATTAATGCCTGTGTTTAGAAATCATAAAGCATACTGTAATTAACTAATGAAGCAATAAAATATTTATAAGAAATAGAAAACAATAAACAAATAAGTACATTACAAAGTGAATATAAAATACTAAACATTATTTAAATCTTATCAAGATACATATTTAATATTACTCTTTGCATGCTATTTGGTTAATTTTATTTAATTATGTTATTTGCTATTTAGAGAGGAAGAGACTGTTTTCATTTACTAACTTAAAATTTTGTGCAGAACTAGCAAATTGGGGAGCAATTTACATTTAGTATTTTATTGAGAGGATTAGATTTAGTATATATTAAAAATGAAAGCAAACAGTTATACTTTTAAATCTTGGGAGATTAATAGAACTTGATTTGTATTTACTATTCTTTGCACAGCATTCCCCATGTGACAAATATCTGACATTTAAATACATACAAAGTATACCTACAAATTTTAAACAAAAATACAAGGATATAAATATTCAATTAATATTTCTCTCTGTAAAAGGATAGAATTATACTTGCTCATAGCTCGAACTCTGGAGGAGTTTTTGGTTTACTTTTTTAATATCTGGATTATATTCTTTAAATAAATTATCAGGTTGAATTATTGAAGGACAGACAATCTATGTCAAAGTGAATAAAAGAATGAATAATAAAGGTAGTACTATTTTTCTTCAAAAATAGCATGTCGGAGTCAGGAAGTAACATTTTTATTTGATGTTTAAACCTGGTCTGCAAGTATTTTAACTATCTGCTCAAACGAGATTAAAGCCACCAAGAAGTCATCATGACATACTGTAGAATTCATTAAGGTGGAGATATGGAAAGGCAGAGAGAAAGTAATGCCACTGGAGAGGTACCAGCTATGCACAGCTTTGCTAATGCAGACGAAGAAGTCCACATGGAGCTAGGATGGGGATCCTACGTGTTCACATAATTTGCATTAAGTCGCCTTCCATTAAAAACAGTGTCTTTGGCCCGGTGCGGTGGCTCACGCCTATAACGCTGGCACTTTGGGAGGCCGAGGCGGGCGGATCACCTGAGGTCAGGTGTTCGAGACCAGCCTGGCCAACATGGCAAAACTCATCTCTACTAAAAGTACAAAAAATTAGCCGGGCGTGGTGGCTAGCACCTGTAATCCCAGCTCCTCAAGAGGCTGAGGCAGGAGAAACACTTGAAGGAGGTGGAGGGTGCAGTGAACCCAGATCACCACCCTGCACTCCAACCCGGGGTGACAAGAGCAAGACTCTGAAAAAAAAAAAAAAAAGAAAACACAAACAAACAAACAAAAAACAGTGCCTCTGATACCTTTGTAAAATTGTAGCAACATATAGATGACACGGTACAATCACATTGTGGTGCAACTGTCGCCACAATCCATCTCCAGAACTCTTTTCATCCTGAAAACTGAAACTCTGCACCCGCTAATAAAGTCTCCGTTTTCCCCTCTTCCCTCGCCTCTGACAACTACCATACTACTTTCTGTTTCTATGAATTTCACTATGTTAAGTATGTCATATGAATGGAATTGTATGGTATTTTTTTTTTTTTTTTTGCAACTAGCTTATTTCACTCGGCATACTGTCTACAATGTTCACCCATGTTGTAACATATGTCTTTATTTCCTTTCTTTTTAAGGCTGAATAATATTCCATTGTGTGAATAGGTCACATTTTGTCTGTCCATTTGCCCATTCATAGACACTTCATTGGCTTTTAATTTCCAGTGAATAATAATGTTCCTATGAACATGGGTGTATACATACCTCTTTAAGCCCCTGCCTTCAATTCGTTGAGATATGTACCCAGAAGGGGGATTATTGGATCATATGGTAATTCAAATTTTTAGTGAGAGTCAGACTTGTGACTTTAGGAAATGAGATGTTGCAAAATTCAGGGAAAAGACAAGAATAAATTAATTTCAGTTTCTCTTTTAGATATTCAGGTCATATAATATTGAACTCTCTAATGTCATTACAGAAACACGTAAAAGAAGTTTGTGGAAGAGGCAGCCATCTGACTTGGTATTCATGCTTGCTCATAGTAGAAGCGTTGAGTAATAGATATCAACTTTGGGTATTTCCATTGCCTTGACAATTAATATTAACAATTTTAAGATATCATAGAGTGTATCTTTCTCACTACCTTCAGTACTGCCCAATCCAAACTCTAATATGGTGTCCCACTATTCAGAAACATGTTAACGTATGACTGCTCTGCTCCGGAGGTCAGAGCGAAGTCTGAGGAGTCTCACAATGCAGGTTTTGATTTGATCATTGGGAGGGCTGAGAGTGCTTATCACACAGAAGAGCTGGAGGAAATCAGTTGTTGCCTGCCCCCATGAACTGCCGGCTGGCTATGAGAAAGAAGCTATGTTGTTCTGGAGGCCAACATGTAGGCAATGGATTGAAGAACAACAGAGGGAGATCTTGGTTGAACAATAGCAAGGATTCTCTGACACCTAAACTGTTTTGTTTTGAGAGAAGAATAGTGAGTTCCAGAGGGCGGGTCACATACAAAGTTTCACTTTGAGGTGAATAAATTCTGGCATTTACTGTACAGCATGGTCACTATAGTTACAAAGTACTATTTTGTTTATGTGAAATGTTCTAGGAGAATAAATTGCAAGGATCCACACCACACACACACACAAACACACATACACACACACAATAAATGTGATGGATCAGTTGATTAATTTATTTTTGTAATCATTACACAGTACATGCACACGTATATATACACACACACACATATAATCACATTGTACACATTGAACATTGCCAATTATACCTCAAAAGAGCTGGAATAAAAAAAAAATACTTTGTTTCCTGAAGTAGCGAGCTTCCTGTCATTGAGGTATTCAAACTGAGCCACAAATCTTCTGCTCAGAAAATCTATTTAAATGCTCTGTATTATTCTAAATATTTGGCAAAGTGATATCAAATTACTATTCAAGCCTTAATAATTTATTTACAAAGTGAAAATGTTTCCTCCACTTCTGTACAGGGTTAGCGAATGGAATGTGAAAATTAGTGAACATTATTTTAATGTACATCAATATTGGTTCAAAGTTTCCATAAGATTTTGATTTTTATGAAAGCATGCTCTTATCCAGTCTAGTTAACTTAAATCCACAAAATTTTGCTATGATTCCAAGAGCTTCCCAGATGTATTTATCCAAGTAGATAGCCTTGTTAGCTTAATAAACTATCTGACATTTATGACAAAAAGTTATTTTTCCTGAGAATTCCTTCCATGACAGCCAAATGCCATTAGCAACATTATAACAGTTTTGTCACAAAAAAAGGCCCCCATTGGCCTCCATGAAAAATCTCCTCTCCTAAAGTTACATGAACCTTTATCTTTGAAAATGTCCTCAAACTCTTTACTTGTGCCTTTCCAGCCAAGCAAGGACTACCAAATGTATCTGAAAAACAGTTAGAAGGTCTCTCTCATTTCCTAAAATTCTACCTTAATAGAACGCTTGTCAACCAGAGATTTTCTCAATACATTTCCCCTTTTACTGAACAAACCTCTCTCCTTTCCCACACCCTCAAGCTTCTGCTCAAATAAGGTGTATGAATTAATAATATGTGCTCCAAGTTGATGAATAGGCAGCCTTTGTTAACTTTGTCTCCAACTTTGTTGTGTCATCATCCATCCCCTTCTTCAAAGTATTGAGCTTTATGATTAAATGGAGCCCCAAAGTACAACAATAATTCCATAATGCCAATAAAGACCTCATTTCCTGAACATATCTCCCCTGTAATTTCTGGTTAAAGCCTGAAATGTCAGGCACAAAACTATTTTTTCCACATTGAGGAGGACAGTGTGTAGGGAATCACCTGGGATAGGAGTTTGAAAGGGTACAGTGGTGTGCTAGTAAGCATTTAAGAGCCAGTTCTCCATCAACCAACCAACCAACCAACCAACCAACCAACCAACCAACCAACCAACCAATCAATCAGTTTTTTAAATCCCTAACTGAAAAAAAGCCCTGTTTGTATGTTAAGTACCCCCACTGGGCTGATTGCAAGCTACCAATATGCCCTCACAGAGCTTGGAGTTGGGACGTGTGCTTTCTGGGAGCCCTGGGAGCTGGTTCCAGCAACAAAGGCTGACTGCACCTCTTCTCAAGCACGTATCATTTCATATCACTCCTCTGAGCCTTAGTCTTACTACTTTTGAAAATAAGGAAAATGCCAGATCATTAAGTTACTTGTTTAAGGTGATGCAGCAAATATGTATTGTCTGCTCTTAGCACAGTATACCATTTACAAAACTTCCCTTGGCAAACTAGTAATTGAAATGGATGTCAAGCTGCAAAATGAATAAATAGCACATTTCCCCCCCCCCAATAACTTATTTTTGTTTCCTCTGGCTGCAACAGAGGTTGCTTAAAACAGGTGGCATACACACTGCATAGATGACAATTTGAAAGACATACTTCACTTTATTCAGTTTTGCCAAGGGCTAGACTTGCCTTAATTAGCAACTCACCAGGATATTTTCTTTGCCAAATAAGTAGCCAATCAAACAATACACAGATATTGGGCACTTCTGTGTGCCCAGCTGCTCCACCGGGTGCCAATTCTTTACCTTCAGCACAGGTGGCCCGCTCACACCTACCCAACTCTATTTGCAGGTGTGAAAATTATCCACAGTTATACATTTCAAAATGCAAACATGTTTTCTTGGTGGTGGTGTGGTTTGAAGGAAGGGAAAATGGCTTTACTCCTTCTGTTTTCTAATTGGAACTATCTGTTACTGTCTTGGTCATCAGTGAAGAAGCTATAGTCCGAGTCCTGGGTCTGACATGGATATCCAGACCTGCAAACTTTGGATTAGACCACAGCCTGCTGAGGGAAGGCGGAGTGCTGCCTCTGCAAGGAAATTGCTTCTGAGATCGCTTGTTAGAGAGAATGTATTTCAAGAGTCACTACTGTTCTGGGCAAATGTCGTGCCATAAGAACACACTTTATTTTTGTAGCAGTTTACTTGCAAAATGAAAGATTATGAAAACACTGTAGAGGACTCACACATACGGAGCACCTACTTTGTGAGAGGTTTTTTTTTTTTTTTTTAAACATATATTGCCTCAAAAACTCCTATGAGAAAATATTATTAACTCCATTTTTTTTTTTTTTTTTTTTTTTTTTTTTTAAAGATAGAGTCTTGCTTTATCGCCCAGGCTGGAGTGCAGTGGGCCTGATCTCGGCTCGCTGCAAGCTCCGCCTCCCGGGTTCACGCCATTCTCCTGCCTCAGCCTCTCGAGTAGCTGGGACTTCAGGTGCCCGCCACCACGCCCGGCTAATTTTTTGTATTTTTAGTAGAGACGCGGTTTCACTGTGTTAACTAGGATGGTCTCAATCTCCTGACCTCGTGATCCACCCGTCTCGGCCTCCCAAAGTGCTGGGATTACAGGCGTGAGTCACCACACCCGGCCATTAACTCCATTTTATAGGTGATGTAACTGACGCTTGATGTGAGACAAGTTTCCATTGTTCACAGCTAATATGTGCATGGCAGAGCTGAGGCATGCCATAAAAACTCTGCTGGAATAAAAGGCCATGCCATGCAACAGAGTTGGGAAATGATGAAGCCATATCCAGTTGCCGCTTGTTTTGGTACAACCCAAAAGCCAGATATGCTTCTTATACTGATTAATAGTTGAAATAAATCAAAAGAAGAAGAGAGTACATTGTGATACATGAAAATTATTTGAAATTTAAATCTCAGTGTCCCTGAAGAAAGTTTGATGTAAATGGCCATGAACACTCAGGTATGTTCTTGCCATGGCTGCTCTCACACTACTACAGCAGAGTTGAGTAGTTGGGACAAGACCACACGGCTCCCAAAGGCTAAACTATTTCATCTCTAGGTTTTTACAGAAAAAGTTCACAGACCCCTGAATTCAACCAGTGGTTCTCAAACTTGACCATGCATCAGAATGACATGGGGAGATGATTTTTAGCAAGGGAAAAGCATATAGATTTGATATAGTAATTTTTTTTCTTTTTTTTTTTTGAGACAGAGTCTTGCTCTGTTGCCCAGGCTGGAGTGCAGTGGCACAATCTCTGCTCACTGTGAGTTCTGCCTCCCGGGTTCACACCATTCTCCTGCCTCAGCCTCCCGAGTAGCTGGAACTACAGGCGCCCGCCACCACGCCTGGCTAATTTTTTGTATTTTTAGTAGAGACGGGGTTTCACCATGTTAGCCATGATGGTCTCGATCTGACCTTGTGATCCGCCCGCCTCGGCCTCCGATATAGTAATTTGTACATAGGCATGGGAGCCCTCACAAGAAAAACAAAGACTCACAGAAGCAATTAGGGCTGAAAGCTTACATACTGGGTTGGACAAAGAATAGTTAATAAGAAAACGTGACAAGGTCTGAGCCTCACTCTAGAGGTCCTGACTCAACAGGTCTGCAAGGAAATTGCTTCTGAGATCCCTTGTTAGGGATCTGAGCATTTCCATTTATAAAGTGTTCCTGGGTGCCACCCTTGGAGAACCCTTGTGCTGGCTGAATTAAAGGAGGTGAACATACTTTCTAATGCACTAAAATGGTTTTGCTGATAAGACTCTTCAGTTACTAAAAAGAAGCAATAGATTTTGCAGCTAGAGGAGAACCCTCCTTAACAACTCTACAATCCTCCCCATTCTGT
Source organism: Macaca mulatta (assembly GCF_049350105.2). Classification (NCBI taxonomy): domain Eukaryota; kingdom Metazoa; phylum Chordata; class Mammalia; order Primates; family Cercopithecidae; genus Macaca; species Macaca mulatta. The sequence continues at coordinate 14,034,318 of NC_133417.1, forward strand.
ATCTTCTCTTTGTATGATGTGTTTAGCATTCATACTGCCAGATCACTCATACCGTTTACATTTTCATGGGTGTAGGTTTTCTTGTATCTTTATGGTTAGTGACAGCAGGAATCACACAGTTTGTCGCTGTATGTCCACCTTGATACCCAGGGAAGAGCTGCTCTCACATTGTGGTGGGCAGGGTAGCAGAATAGAATGACCAGAGGCATACATGCTTTAAATCTTGACTCTTTTGTTTGCTTTCAACCAAAATGTGGGCGTGTTACCCTACTGAATTTTATTTCAGATCAAATACATGAAGCATACTCGATGTCTGACAAACTGTAAACAACCTGGAAGCTCTTCAAGTGTTCATTATGTAATAGTTGAATAAAAGCACTCAATCACCTGACACTAGTGAAGAACATGCAATGAATGCAGTCTCTCCTGTGCCAAGTCCATTGATGGAACCCTCCAAATCACCTGATGGGAAGCGCGAACCCATGACAACTTAGCAGTGTGTAGCTGCCCGCTCTACCCTTACATAATGACATCTAGATTGGCAGTGCCAACAAGTCTGCATCCAAAGTAGAATAATAGCTGCCTGGAGAAAACTAACCTGCTGCAACACAAAGAAGAGTTGAGAATGCTAGAAAGGAAAAATCAATGGTCACCACAGCTTTGGTGTCTCTATTATTTGCTGCAGTCTCCCAAAATAGCACAGAGGTTAAGAACACCAAATGTGGAAACTCACTGCATGGCTTAATGTTCTGACTCCATCACAAGTCTGTGGTGTGTTATTAGGGAAGTCAATTTCTCTGCACTTAAGTTTCATCATTTCAAAAATAGGACAATCATAGAGCCCACTTTAAATGATTCTTGTGAGGGTCATATAAGTGATTTTATGTAAACTCAGAGCTCAGCCCAAGATAAATACTAGTCAGAGGAAACACTTGTATTGCACTTACATGTTCTAGGAACTGTGCTAAGTGCTTTACTTACATTATTTCATTCATAAAGCAAGGCACTGAATTAATGCATACCATGAATTCGATAAAAAATTAGATATAGAAGTAAACCTACTAGGATTTGGACCAATCAACTATATGTGGGATTGTTGTTAGTAAGTGTGTATACTTATATATATGTTTACTTTCTTGACTTTGCTACTACATTTTGTGAGAAATGTATTTTATAATCTGAAAAGACTCACTATTTTTGTTTATTCTTGGTTTTCATATGATAGTGAAGACTTCGTCCCTTGATTTTATGGCATTTTCTATACCCATCTACCTTGCCACTCAAGTTTCTGCTTTTTTTGGAACTTACAACTCATTGGCAGTGAAAGGTACCTGGGTGGCAGAATATTCTGAATATGACTTGTCCTGAATGCACTCTGTTTTATTTGAAAGCTTACTACTGTACTGCCAAATCTATTTGGAAGAAAAAGGAGAGTGAGGAGGAGGAGAGGAAGAGTGGGAGGAGTAGGAAGAGGAGAGGCAACAGGAGGAAGAAAAAGAGGAGAGATATGGTTTGCCTGGGTCCTTAACCAAATCGCATCTTTTTTAAAAAAGTATACTTTAAGTTCTGGGGTACATGTGCAGAATGTGCAGGTTTGTTACATAGGTATACACGTGCCATGGTAGTGTGCTGCACCCGTCACCCCATCATCTACATTAAGTATTTCTCCTAATGTTATCCCTCCCCTAACCCCCACCCCCCAAAAGCCTCTGGTGTGTGATGTTCCCCTCCCTGTGTCCATGTGTTTACGCTGGTCACCTCTAACTTATGAGTGAGAACATGCGGTGTTTGGTTTTCTGTTCTTGTGATAGTTTGCTATGAATGACGGTTTCCAGCTTCATTCATGTCCCTGCAAAGGACATGAACTCATCCTTTTTATGGCTACCTAGTATTCCATGGCATATATGTGCCACATTTTCTTTATCCAGTCTACCATTGATGGGCATTTCGGTTGGTTCCAAGTCTTTGCTATTGCGAACAGTGCTGCAATAAACATACGTGTGCATGTGTCTTTATAGTCGAACAATTTATAACCCTTTGGGTATATACCCAGTAGTGAAGTTGCTGGGTCAGATGGTATTTCTAGCTCTAGATCCTTGAGGAATCACCACACTGTCTTCCACAAAGGTTGAAAAAATTTACACTCCCACCAATAGTGTAAAAGCGTTCCTATTTTCCCACATTCTCTCCAGCATGTTGTTTCCTGATATTTAATGATCCCCATTCTAACTGGCATGAGATGGTATCTCATTATGGTACTGATTTGCATTTCTCTAATGACCAGTGCTGATAAGCTTTTTTTCATGTTTGTTGGCTGCATAAATGTCTTCCTTTGAGAAGTGTCTGTTCATATTCTTTGCCCACTTTTTGATGGGAATTTTTTTTCTTCTAAATTTGTTTAAGTTTTTTGTAGAGTCTGGATATTAGCCCTTTGTCAGATGGATAGATTGCAAAAATTTTCTCCCATGCTATAGGTTGCCTGTTCACTCTGATGATAGTTTCTTTTGCTGTGCAGCAGCTCTTTAGTTTAATTAGATCTCATTTGTCAACTTTGGCTTCTGTTGCCATTGCTTTTGATGTTTTAGTCATGAAGTCTATGCCCATGCCTATCTCCTGAATGGTATTGCTTAGGTTTTCTTACAGGGTTTTAATAGTTTTAAGTCTTATGTTTAAGTCTTTAACCCATCTTGAATTAATTTTTGTATAAGGTATAAGGAAGGGATCCAGTTTCAATATTCTGCATATGGCTAGTAAGTTTTCCCAACACTATTTATTAAATAGGGAAACCTTTCCTCATTGCTTGTTTTTGTCAGGTTTGTCAAAGATCAGATGGTTGTAGATGTATGGTGTTATTTCTGAGGCTTCTGTTCTGTTCCATTGGTCTATAGATCTGTTTTGGTACCAGTATCATGCTGTTTTGGTTACTGTATCCTTGTAGTATAGTTTGAAGTCAGGTAGCGTGATGCCTCCACCTTTGTTCTTTTTGCTTAGGATTGTCTTGGCTATGTGGGCTCTTTTTTGGTTCCATATGAAATTTAAAGTAGTTTTTTCCAATTCTGTGAAGAAAGTGAATGGCAGCTTGATGGGTGTAGCATTGAATCTATAAGTTACTTTGGGTTCATGACCATTTTCACTATATTGTTTCTTCCTATCCATGAGCATGGAATATTTTTCCATTTGTTTATGTCCTCTCTTATTTCCTTGAGCAGTGGTTTGTAGTTCTCCTTGAAGAGGTCCTTCACCTCCCTTGTAAGTTGTATTCCTAGGTATTTTATTCTCTTTGTAGCAATTGCGAATGGGAGTTCACTCACGATTTGGCTCTCTGTTTGTCTGTTATTGATGTATAGGAACGCTTGTGATTTTTGCAGATTGATGTTGTATTCTGATACTTTGCTGAAGAGACTTATCAGCTTAAGGATATTTTGGGCTAAGACAATGGGGTTTTCTAAACATAAAATCCTGTCCTCTGCAAACAGAGACAATTTTACTTCATATTTTCTTACTTTAATACCCTTTATTTCTTTCTCTTGCCTGATTGTCCTAGCCAGAACTTCCAATACTATGTTGAGTAGGAGTGGTGAGATAGGGTATCCTTGTCTTGTGCTGGTTTTCAAACAGAATGCTTCCGGGTTTTGTCCATTCAGTATGATACTGACTGTGTGTTTGTCATAAATAGCTCTTATTATTTTGACATGCTTTCCATCAATACCTAGTTTATTGAAAGTTTTTAGCAAGAAGGGCTTTTGTTTTTTTGCATCTATTGAGATAATCATGTGATTTTTGTCTTTGGTTCTGTTTATGTGATGTTTATTGATTTGCATATGTTGAACCAGTCTTGCATCCCAGGATGAAGCCAACTTGATTGTGGTGGATAAGCTTTTTGAAGTGCTGCTAGATTCGATTTGCCAGTATTTTATTGAGGATTTTGCTATCAATGTTCATCAGGGATATTGGCCTGAAATTTTCTTTTTTTGTTGCATCTCTGCCAGGTTTTGGTATCAGGATGATGCTGGCTTGATAACCTGAATTAGGGAGGATTCCCTCTTTTTCTACTGTTTGGAATAGTTTCAGAAAGAATGGTACCAGCTCCTCTTTGTACCTCTGGTAGAATTCAGGTGTGAATCCGTCTGGTCTTGGACTTTTTTTTGGTTGGTAGCCTATTAATTACTGCCTCAATGTCCGAACTTGTTATTGGTCTATTCAGGGATATGACTTCTTCCCAGTTTAGTCTTGGGAGGGTGTATGTGTCCAGGAATTTATCCATTTCTTCTAGATTTTCTAGCTTATTTGCATAGAGGTGTTTATAGTATTCTCTGATGGTAATTTGTATTTCTGTGGAATCAGTGGTGGTATCCTCTTTATCATTTTTTATTGTGTCTGTTTGATTCTTCTCTCTTTTCTCCTTTATTAGTCTGGCTAGTGGTCTATCTATTTTGTTGATCTTTTCAAAGAACCAGCTCCTGGATTCATTGATTTTTTGAAGAGTTTTTTTTGTGTCTCTATCTTCTTCAGTTCTGCTCTGATCTTAGTTATTTCTTGTTTTCTGCTAGATTTTGAATTTGTTTGCTCTTGCGTCCCTAGTTCTTTTAATTGTGATGTTAGGGTGTTGATTTTAGATCTTTCCTGCTTTCTCTTGTGGGCATCTAGTGCTATAAATTTTCCTCTACACACTGCTTTAAATACGTCACAGAGATTCTGGTATGTTGTATCTTTGTTCTCAATTGTTTCAAAGAACATCTTTATTTCTGCCTTAATTTTGTTATGTACCCAGTAGTCATTCAGGAGCAGGTTGTTCAGTTTCCATGTTGTTGTGCAGATTTGAGTGAGTTTCTTAATCCTGAGTCCTAATTTGATTGCACTATTGTCTGAGATACTGTTTTTTATGATTACCATTCTTTTGCATTTGCTGAGGAGTGTTTTACTTCCAATTATGTGGTCAATTTTGTAATAAGTGTCATGTGATGCTGAGAAGAATGTGTATTCTGTTGATTTGTGGTGGAGAGCTCTGTACATGTCTATTAGGTCTGCTTGGTCCAGAGCTAAGTTCAACTCCTGAATATCTTTGTTAATTTTCTCTCATTGATCTGTCTAATATTGACAGTGGGATGTTAAAGTCTCTCACTGTTATTGTGTATGAGTCTAAGTGTCTTGGTAGGTCTCTATGAACTTGCTTTATGAATCTGGGTGCTCCTGTATTGAGTGCATATGTATTTAGGATAGTTAGCTCTTCTTGTTGCATTGATCCCTTTACCATTATGTAATGTCTTTCTTTGTCTCTTTTGATCTTTGTTTATTGAAAGTCCATTTTATCAGAGACTAGGGTCTCTGATAAAAAAAAAAAAAAAAACCTGCTTCTTTTTTTTTTCTTTCCATTTGCTTGGTAACTATTCCTCCATCCCTTCATTTTGAGCCTATGTGTGTCTTTGCATAGGAGATGGGTCTCCTGAGTACAGCATACTGATGGGTCTTGACTCTTTATCCAATTTGCCAGTCTGAATCCTTTAATTGGGACATTTATCCCATTTATTAACTAGGGTATGAAAACAAAAACTTCTTCAGCTAGCTCAGTGTCTGCCCAAATGCCTACCCAATTTTGTGCTTGAAACCCAGGGCCCTGGTGGTGTAGGCACTGGAGGGAATCTCCTAATGTTCAGGTTGCAAAGACCATGGGGAAAGCGCAGCATCTGGGCTGAAGTGCACTGTTCTCACAGCACAGTCCCTCAAGGCTTCCCTTGGCCAGGGCAGGGAAATCCCCTGACCCCTGGCACTTCCCAGGTGAGGCAACAGCCCACCCTGCTTCGGCTTACCCTCTGTGGGCTGCACCCACTGTCCAACCAGTCCCAATGAGATGAACTGCGTACCTCAGTTGGAAATGCAGAAATTACCCACCTTCTGTGTAGATCTTGCTGGGAATTGTAGTCTGGAGCTGTTGCTATTTGGCCATCTTGCCAGCCAGACCTAAATCTCATCTTGAATTCTTGCTCCCATAATGCCCATTTGTCATGGGAGTGACCTGGGGGAGATAATTGAATCACATGGGCAGTTTCCCCCATACTCTTCTCATGGTAGTGAATAAGTCCCATGAGATCTGATGGTTTTATACGCGGAAACCCCTTTCACTTTGTTCCCATTTTCTCTTGCCTGCTGTGATGTAAGACTTGCCTTTCGCCTTCTGCCATGATTGTGAGGCCTCCCCAGTCACATGGAACTATGAGTCCATTAAACCTCTTTTTCTTTAAAAATTACCCAGTTTCAGGTATGTCTTTATTAGCAGCATGAAAACCGACTAATACAAGCAGGAAAAGGAAGAGGAGGAGAAAAAGAGAGAGAGGAGGAGAATAAAGAAGGGGAATGGGGAGGAGGAAGGAGGAGGAAGAAAAGGAAGAGGAGGATATGAGAAGTATAAAGAGGAAGAGGAAGAAGAAGTGGAGAAAGAGGAGGAAGAGAGAAGGAGAAAGAGAGATGGGAGAGAGAGACAAAGAGAATCACTTTAAGGTCTTTAACAGGGAATACATTTTCATATGTTGTCCTCAATTGGCATCTGAAGTGCAACAGAGCTTGCTAATATTTTGACTAAAAAGAACTTTAAGTGATATTGGAGGGAGAAGGCTTTCAAAATTATGTTATGATAAAACATAGAAAGCAACCTATCTTGGCATGTTTGTTCTGGACCAGGGCACTATACTAGGTACATTAACATCCAGAAATATGTGTCGAATAGCCGCCTCTCTATTACTGTCACCACGAATATAGTCCTTTAAAAACTGTTCAGAATTTAAAGAAGGAGCACTACATTAAAAAAAAGATACAACTTGGCCTGCCAGCATGGGCACAAGTTACAACTTCTTACCAGCCTGCATCTCATTACTCAGTGCAGGCTTTGAGAATCTCACTTGCTTGTTTCTTAACTGATGATCCCATGCCCATGCTCAGCTTTTGGCTTATTCTGTACCCAGGCTCTAGAGAGCAGAGCATCCCTCTGAGGACTTTACACATCCTGCCCTTGGTCAGATGGACTTTCCATCACGCTTCCACGTTTCGTTTTTCATTCTAGTCTCCCTCTTAGATGGTATTTTTGGATCCTTCAGCATGGACTAGTATTTATAATGTAATTTGTAATTTAGAATGACAGTTTCAATTTTAGACTGTAAAATGTTGTCCAAAAGGGGCTCTGTTTGTGGCCAGGTGTGGGCGGGTGCAGCGGATGGGCCAGTGGGATCACTCATGTTCCTCCACATGCAAGAGACTGTTTTATGTCTGTCTCCTCTGTTCACCAGGAGTCTTCCCTACTTCCTGTCTGCCTCACACTTAGCTAAACTTTATTCACATCCAGATATCATTTTCTCCAGGAAACTTTCTTTAATTTTCACTTGAGACACTGTCCTGTCCTCTGCTACACGCTATCTCCAGTGTCCCTTCCCTCATCACACTCCCACTGAGGCACAAGAAATCGATTTCAGTGATTATGAGCTAGTTGAAGGCATGGACTGGTTTTTGTTTGATTTTATTCTCCCTCCACCCTGGCAATCTCTATATCCCAGAACAAAATATCCTTATGCACATAGACGGGTGTGAATGTTGAAAGTATGAGTGAAAAAATGATGCATGTTGAAATGGTGGAATGAAGAAATGAAGGTAATTTTGCCAGTCATTCTGCATGTTTAGTTAAGCCAGGGACTTAAACAAGATGAGTCTAAGACAGGTGTTTCATCTAGAAGCTTAAATGTTTGTAACTACAGAAGAAAAGCTTTTGTAGAGTGAACGAGTTATTTTAAAACGCCAGCGATGTATTATAGTAGCGATCTACATTAAAAATAGATTAAACATTTACCTAAAACTCTAACCAGAAATGTTCAGTCTTCATCTATAGTATCTCTGTGAAAATGTGTGACTCATTAAGACCTTACTGCTTACAGCTGATTACCAGAAAGTAATGTATCTTCCCTCATACCAGAAATACTCCACCAGCAAGGAGTTTTCAGGGAGAACAGAAAGAGTATCAGATACTCATGTAAAAACTATTATTGTACTATTCATTCCATACTAAAATGATTGCTTAATGACTCCTTATGTATGTATTTTCCATGAATACTTTTATGATTTGAGTAATGCTAGGTCAATGTGATTCCAGACATCCAGACATTTGGAACATGAATATTGACCTAAATGTATACTTTTAAAAATATTTATATCAGATGGCATGTAAATGAAATAAAACTCTTTGCAGTTGGTCTGTGAAATTTTTATATTAGTCCCCTTTGATCCTAAGGTACCAAAATTCTACTCTGAATCTCCAAAGGACTTATTTTAGTAGTATTATTATTATTTAGTATTATTTACTGAACCATTATATACTAAAAAGTTATTTTAAAATGCAATTGGGAGAGGAAAAATAATACTTGCATACGTTTTTATTATCAAAGTTTGAATTGTTATTTACTTATTCGTTATCAGCTATTGTATTGTATTGTATTGTATTTATTTTGAGATGGAATCTCACTTTGTTGCCCAGGCTGGAGTGCAGTGGTACGATCTTGGCTCTCTGCAACCTCCATCTCCTGGGTTCAAGTGATTCTCCTGCCTCAGCCTCCAGAGTAGTTGGGATTACAGGCACGCACCACTGCGCCCAGCTAATTTTTGTATTTTTAGTAGAGGTGGGGTTTCACTGTGTTGGCCAGGCTGGTCTTGAACTCCTCACCTCAAGTGATCCTCCCGCCTCGGCCTCCCAACGTGCTGGGATTACAAGCATAAGCCACCATGTCGGGCCTATTATCAGCTTTAGAAATTATCGCTGACAATACATGGTCATGGAAGTTGTAATAATAGAATAATGTAAATAAGTGCTTTCTTTCCCTTTGGGGAAAATTTGCTCTTAAGAATAGCCTTACTTTATTTTTAAACTCCTGAAAACAACAGGGTTCAGTGGAAGTCATTCTCGCCTAGTCCTTAATTGACTCAGTCAAGCCATTTATTAAATCTAAGTTTTGGTTTTTCAACTGTTAAATGAGGGCTGTAGGATTTCTAAGGTGGATTCTAGATGGTTTCTAAGGTTTTCTAGAGCTCTAGCAACCAATACATATATTTTATTGTGACTGACATTGTTACTGGCTACCAAATAGATACACACACACACACACAAATATGCACATGCACATACACACACATGAAAACACACGCATGCGCACACTCACAAACTTCTGAACTGCTTATAGAGTCCATTTGCTGCTAAAAGAGCTAAACATACTACACATATCAGATCCTTATTATCACAGTCACCTCCTTCTCATCTAAGGAAAAGTACTGGGTTCTAGTCCTGGTCAGCAGGGTACAAGAGAAAATTTGCAATTGGAAGTCTGTGGAAGTCTGAAAGTCCTTCATTTCCTGAAAAGGTTATTAAAGTAAAAGTCATGGGAAGCAATGCCTCTATTCTTTGATAGGTCTGGTGTACCTAGATGCTTTATCTGGAGATGCTGCCACCATGCTGGCATCCTAAGGAAGACATACCATCCAACCACAATGACAGAATCTGAAAGATGCAAAGGCCTGTGAAATTTTTATATTAGTCCCCTTTGATCCTAAGGTACCAAAATTCTACTCTGAACTGAAGCACAAACAGATAAAGTAGTCAATAGAAACTTTCCCTGTAGTACAGATGCTGGACCTTCTACAGAGCAGTATTTTAATCACGTTCAAAATACTAAAACTAAAGGAAAGAATAAGATCATTGTTTATAACAACAATTATATAGAATAGATATACAAGTTGACTATTGAACAACATGACTTTGAATTGTGCAGGTCTACTTATACGTGAATGTGAATTTTTTTTCAACCTAATGCAGATTGAAAATACAGTATTCATGGGATGCAAAAACCCATTTCTATGAAAGGCTGTCTTTGTATATACACAGTTTACACAGTATGTATGGATTTTAGTATACTCAGAAGGTCCTGGAACCTCCCCTGTATAACAAGGGACAACCGTATCAGAAAGAAACTCTGGAGTTGAGATGTATAATATCCAAAATAAAAAAAAAATTATCAGAGGAGCTCAATTGCAGATGTAAGCAGGTGGAAGAAGAAATCGTCAAACGTAAGTATAGGTTAATTGACATTATGCAATCAGATGAAGAGAAAGAAAAAAAGAAAAAAAAAGAAAAATCTTTAGAGACTTACGGGACACCATGGAAAGTGTCAACTTAGGCATAACAGTAGTTACAGGACAGGAGAGAGAGGAAAGAGCTGGAAGTATATCTGAATAACTAATGGCTGGAGTCATCTCGTATTTGACAAAAAATATATTATTCTAGAAATCCAAGAAACTCGACAAACTCTAAATATGTTAACTCTAAGAAATCCACACCAGGATACATTATTAATCTTTGAAAAATAAATGCAAAGATAATTTAAAGCAGCGGGGCAGAGACTGCTAATGGATATTAATTTTCTTTCCTTTTGTCTTTTCATTTTTGCACTTTTTAATTTAAAATAAAACTTAAAATTGAGATAAAATAACATAATAATGTAATAAACAATAATTATTTACAAACATTACTGTTAATATTAGTAACTGATAATTTGATTTTTATAAAAATAATTTAATAATTTATTTTTAGTGAGTTTTAGTATGTTCAAAATATTGTGCAGTCATCACAACAATATAATACCAGAATGTTTCCATCACAACAATCAAGTAATTCTATACTTGTCAGAGATCATTGCAAATTCCTTTCAGGCTTATCCCCTGGAAATTACTAATCCATTTTCTGTCCCTATGGATTTGTCTATTCAGACATTTCAAATAAATGAAATTATACATCATGTGGTTTTTCCATGCCTTGGTTTCTTCCACTTACCATATTATTTTCAAGATTCATTCATATTATGTCATGCATTAGCATTTCATTATATGACTGGATAATATTTCATTGTATATTAGAATTTTATTTATTCATTCTTTATTTGATGAACATTGGGTTGTTTCCAATTTTTGACTATAGTACATAATGATGTTATGAATATTCATGTATATATTTGTTTGTAAACCTATGTTTTGAATTCTCTTAAGTATATACTTAGAAGTGAAATTACTTAAGCGTATGACTCTATGTTTAACTTGTTAGAAACTAATGAGATATTTTCCACAGTGGCTGCACTATTTTAAAGTTCCACTGCCAATATAGGAAGGTAGCAATTTCTTTACATACTTAGGGGTACTTATTACTTCTCTTTTTAAAAACAGCTATTCTACTGTATATGAAGTAGCATTTCATGCTTTTGACATTTCCCAATTCAGTATTATGGTGGCTGTGGGTTTGTCATACATGGCTTTTATTACATTGAGATATGTCTTTTGTATGCCAGTTTTGGTGAGGGTTTTAATCATAAAAGGATGTTGGATTTTTTCAAATGCATTTTCTGTGTCTATTGAGATGATTATGTAATTTTTGTTTTGAATTCTGTTTATGTGGTGTATTACATTTATTAGCTTGTGCATGTTAAACCATCCATGTATCCCTGATATGAAGCCCACTTGACCATGGTGAATTATCTTTTTAACATGCTGTTGGGTATGGTTAGTTAACGTTTTGCTAAGGATTTTTGCATCTGTGTTCATCAGGAATATTGGTCTGTAGTTTATTTATTTATTTATTTATTTATTTATGATAGTCTCACTCTGTTATCCAGACCAGAATGCAATGATGAGATCTTGGCTTACTGTAACCTTCACCTCACATTTCAAATGATTCTCTTGCCTCAGCCTCCTGAGCAGCTGGGATTACAGGCACGTGCCACCATGCCTAGCTAATTTTTATATTTTTAGTAGACACAGGGTTTCACCATGTTGGTCAGGCTGGTCTTGAACCCCTGATCTCGTGATTCACCTACCTTGGCCTCCCAAAGTGCTGGGATTATAGGTGTGAGCCACCGTGCCTGGCCTGGAGTATTCTTTTCTTGTTATGTCCTTTCCTGATTTTGGCATTAGGATTTGGTATTACTGGCTTCATAGAATGATTTAGGGAGGATTCCCTTTTGCTTTATCTTATGGAATACTGTCAATAGGATTGGTACCAATTCTTCTTTGAATGTCTGGTAGAATTCAGCTATGAATCCAACTAGTCCTGGACTTTTTTTGTTGACAATTCTTTTATTACCATTTCAGTCTAACTGCTTGTTATTGTTCTGTTCAGGGTTTCTAATTCTTCCTGATGTAACCTAGGAGGGTTGTATCTTTCCAGGAATTTATTCGTCTCCTCTAGTTTTTCTAGTTTATCACATAAAGGTGTTCATAGTAGACTTGATTGATCTTTTATATTTCTGTGGTGTCAGTTGTATTATCTCCTGTTTTGTTGCTAAATGAACTTATTTGGATCTTCTGTCTTCTTTTCTTGGGTAATCTTACTAATGGTCTATCAATTTTATTTATGTTTTCAAATAACCACCTTTTTGTGTCATTTATCTTTTGTATTTTTTGTTTCTTTGTTTCAATTTCATTTAGTTGTGTTTTGATCTCAGTTTTTTCCTTTCTTCTTCTGGGTTTGGGCTTGATTTGTTCTTGTTTTTCTAGTTCCTTAAGGTGTGACCTTAGATTGTCTCTTTGTTGTCTTTCAGACTTTTTGATGTAGGCATTTAGGGTTATGAACTTCCCTCGTAGCACTGCCTTTGCTATATCTCAGAGGTTTTGATAGGTTGTGTCATCATTATCATTCAGTCTGAATACTTTTTATATTTCCATCTTAATTTAATTGTTAACCCAGTGATCATTCAGGAGCAGATTAATTTCCATGTATTTGCATGGTTTTGAAAGTTCCTTTTGGTGTTGATTTCCAATTTTATTTCACCAAAGTCTGAAAGAATATTTGATATCATTTCAATTTTCTTAAATTTAGTGAGACTTATTTTGTGGCCTATTATATGGTCTATCTTGGAAAAAGTTCTATACACTGACAAATAGAATGTATTTTCTGTGGTTGTTGGGTAGAATGTTCTATAAATATCTATTAAGTCCATTTGTTCCAGAGTATATTTTAAATCCATTATTTTTGTTGGTGGTGGTGGTTTTCTGTCTTGATGACCTGTCTAATGCTGTCAGTGGAGTGTTGAAGCCCTCCACTATTATTGTGTTGCTGCCTATCTCATTCCTTAGGTCTAGTAGTGATTGTTTTATAAATTTGGAAGCTCCAGTGTTAGGTGCATATATATTTAGGATTGTGATTTTTTCCTGTTGAACAAGGCTGTCTACATTATATAATGTCACTCTTCATCTTTTTTAACTAATGTTGCTCTAAAGTTTGTTTTATCTAAGAATAGCTACTCCTGTTCATTTCTGTTGTCCATTTGCTTGGAATGCCTTTTTCCACTCTTTTACCTTAAGTTTATGTGAGTCTTTATGTGTTTGGTGAGTTTCTTGAGGGCAGAAGATACTTGGTTGGTGCATTCTCATCCATTCTTCAATTCTGTATTTTTTAAGTGGAGCATTTAGGCCATTTACATTCAAGGTTAGTAATGAGATGTGAGGTACTATTGTATTTCATTCATTATGCTATTTGATGCCTGTATTTTTTTATTGTATTTTTGTTTTATAGGTCCTGGATATTTATACTTTAAAGAGATTCTATTTAATGTGTTTCTAGGATTTATTTCAAGATTTAGAGCTTCTTTTAGCAGTTCTTGCAGTGCGGGTTTGGTAGTGGTGAATTCTCTCAGCATTTTTTTGGGTCTAAACAAGACCGTATCTTTCCTTCATTTATGATGCTTAGTTTCACTGGATACAAAATTCTTGGCTGATAATTTTTTTTGTTTAAGGAAGCTGAAGATAGGGTACCAACCCTTTATAGCTTGTAGGGTTTTGGCTGAGAAGTCAGCCGTTAATTTGATAGGTTTTCCTTTATGGGTTATCTGGTGCTTTTGCTGCATAGCTCTTCAGATCCTTTTCTTCATCTTGACTTTGGATAGCCTGATGACAAAGTGGTTAGGTGATGATCTTTTGGTGATGAATTCCGTAGGTTTTCTTGAGTTTATTGTATTTGGATGTCTAGGTTTCTAGCAAGACTGGGGATGTTTTCCTCAATTGTTCCCCAAAACATGTTTTCCAAACTTTTAGATTACTCTTCTTCCTCAGGAACACCTATTATTCTTAAGTTTGGTTGTTTAACAGAACCCTGTACTTCTTGGAGGCTTTGTTCATATTTTAAAATCCTTTTTTCTTTGTCTTCATTGGATTGTGTTTGTTCAAAAACCTGTTCGAGCTCTGAAGTCCTTTCTTCTGATTGTTCAATTTTGTTGCTAAGACTTTCCAGAACATTTTGCATTTCTCCAAGTGCGTCCTTTGTTTCCTAAAGTTGTGATCACTTTTTATTATGCTATCTATTTCACTGAAGATTTCTCCCCTAATATCTTGTATCTTTTTTTTAGTTTCCTTAAATTGGACTTCACCATTTTTTGGTGTCTCCTTGATTGGCTGAATAATCAACCTTCTGAATTCTTTTTCAGGTAAATCAGAGTTTTCTTCTTGGTTTAGATCCATTGCTGGTAAGCTAGTGTGATTTTCTTTAGGTGTGTTAAAGAATCTTGTTTGTCATATTACCAGAATTGTTATTCTGGTTCTTTCTCATTTTTGTAGGCTGTGTCAGAGGGAAGATCTGGGGCTCAAGGCTGCTGTTCAGATTCCTTTGTCCCATGGGATGTTTTCTTGATGTAGTACTCTCTGCCTTTTCCTGGGAATGTGGCTTCCTGAGAGCTTAACTGTAGTGATTGTTATTTATCTTCTGGATCTAGCCACCCAGCAGGGTTACCAGGCTCTGGGCTCGTACTGAGAGTTGTCTGCACAGAGTCCTGTGATGTGAACCATCTTTAGGACTCTTTGCCATGGAGACCAGCACCTGATCCAGTGGAAGTGGCAGGGGAGTAAAATGGACTCTGTGAGGGTCCTTAGTTTTGATTGTTTAATGCACTATTTTCATGCTGGCTGACCTCCTGCCAGGAGGTGGTGCTGTCAAGAGAGCATCAGCTGAGGTAGTATAGGAAGGATCAGGTAATGGGCAAGGCCCTAGAACTTCCAAGAGAATATTCCCTTTGTCTTCAGCTACCAGGGCGGGTAGGAAAGGATCATCAGGTGTGGACAGGGTTAGGCACGTCTGCGTTCAGACTCTCCTTGGGTGGGGCTTCCTATGGCTGCTGTGAGAGATAAGGGTATGGTTTCCCAGTCACTGGAGTTATGTTCCCAGGATAATCATGGCTGCCTCTGTCGTGCCATAAAGGTTGTCAGGGAAGTAGAGAAAAGTCAGCAGTTACAGGCCTCACTTAACTTCTATACATATCAAAAGGCCGATATGACTCCCACCGTGCCCCCACACCGGCAACAGTACCAAATTTGTTTCCTGGCAGTTGGCGAGCAGGCCTGGAACTTGTCCCAGGCTACCAGTCTCCCAGCTGAGAAAACAAGCAGGACTTTCAGGCCTCCCTGCCTGTTGAGTCTGCACACCAGATTCCTGTCCTCCCCTGAGTTCTGGCCAGGAGGCTTTGCATTCCGTTGGCATTGTTAGAAAGTTCAGCTGGAGGTTTCCTTTTCCCTGTGCTCTTTCCCCAGTTCCTTTGGCAGTCCTCCCCAAGGTCCCCGTGAGACAATTCACAAGTGACTTCCTGGGGACCCAGAGAGCCCACAGAGCTTTTCTTGCTGCTTCCTCTACCTCTGTATTTTGCTCAGCTCTTAAAATTGACTCAGCTCCAGATAAAGTCAAATTCTTTTCCCTTGATCTAGACCTTCAGGTTTCCCAGGGAGAGTGTGTGTTTGGGGGTGGACGATCCCCCTTTCCCACTGTCACAGCTTGGGCACTCACAGTATTTGGACCGTCTCCCAGGTCCTGTAGGGGCAATCTGCTTCCTTCAGAGGGTCTGTGGATTCTCTTGGCTTCCCTGGTAAATTCTTGCGGTAAGTCTGTAACAAAAGTTCACCATGTGAGTCTCCACACACTGCTCTCTTCACCCGAGCTGGAGCTGCAAGCTAGTCTTGCCCCTATCTGCCATCTTCTTTCTGTGTTATGGATGTTGAATCAGCTTTATGAAGAACCTTTTAATTGATAACAGTAGCTCTGATCCATTGTATCACTTCTGCCAAAGTCCACTAGTTGTTAGCAAGTCACAAGCCCACCTAGAGGCAAGGGGAGGACCATAGAGCTAACTTGTGAATGGGGACCGTGTCTAGTTCATGTTGTAGAAGAGCATGAAGGAAAAGAGACATTGTGATCATCTTTGAAAAATCCAATGCATGGCTGGGCTTGGTGGCTCATGCCTTTAATTCTAGCACTTTGGGAGCCCAAGGTGGGTGGATCACTGGAGTTTAGGAGTTTGAGACCAGTTTGGCCAACATGGTGAAACTCTGTCTCTACCAAAAAAAATGAAAAAAATTATCCAAACGTTGTGGCACATGCCTGTAGTCCCAGCTACTCAGGAAGCTGAGGTGGGAGAATCACTTGAACCCAGGAGGCAGAGATTACAGTGAGCTGTGATCGCACCACTGCACTCCAGCCTGGGCAACACAGTGAAACTCTGTCTCAAAAAAAAAAAAAAAAAATCCAATTAATTACCCATTATCTAGCCCCTATTTTCTATAATCCCTAATGTCAGATTTTTATTTGAAAAGCATAATGTTAGGATTAATTCTTTGAGATTTCATTTTTGTTTGAATATTTTCTCTTTTCTTGATATTTTTATTATATTTTCTTAGTTATTTTGTTGACTTTATACTCCATTTCTAATTTAAACATCATGTTTTTGGTTTGGTTATTAAAATACTTTTATTTTTTCATTTTCTTATGCTTTCTAGTGTTGGGGACTGGTATAAATTTTTTGCTTTAATGATCCAATGTCGTAACTTTTGTGAGTCTGATACATTTATATTTAAAAAGTCATCCCTACAAAGGACACAAACTCATCCTTTTTTATGGCTGCATAGTATTCCATGGTGTATATGTGCCACATTTTCTTAATCCAATCTGTCACTGATGGACATTTGGGTTGGTTCCAAGTCTTTGCTATTGTGAATAGTGCTGCAATAAACATACGTGTGCATGTGTCTTTATAGCAGCATAATTTATAATCCTTTGGGTATATACCCAGTAATGGGATGGCTGGGTCATATGGTACATCTAGTTCTAGATCCTTGAGGAATCACCATACTGTTTTCCATAATGGTTGAACTAGTTTACAATCCCACCAACAGTGTAAAAGTGTTCCTATTTCTCCACATCCTCTCCAGCACCTGTTGTTTCCTGACTTTTTAATGATCGCCATGATGCAGCTGGAAACCATCATTCTTAGCAAACTATCACAAGAACAGAAAACCAAACACCGCATGTTCTCACTCATAGGTGGAAACTGAACAATGAGATCACTTGGACTCAGGAAGGGGAACATCACACACCGGGGCCTATCATGGGGAGGGGGGAAAGGGGAGGGGGGAGGGATTGCATTGGGAGTTATACCTGATGTAAATGACGAGTTGATGGGTGCAGCACACCAACAAGGCACAAGTATACATATGTAACAAACCTGCACGTTATGCACATGTACCCTACAACTTAAAGTATAATAATAATAAATAAATTTAAACAAAACAAAACAAAACAAAAAATAAAAAAACAAAAAGTCATCCCAATCCCATCAGTTTTTATTTCTGTATGTCATTTCTGTTTTCTGTTTTTATTCTGAAAATATTTAATTGAAAAATAAAAATTTTGTATTTTATGGTGTACATCATAATGTTTTGAAGTACACATACATTGTGAAATGTTTAACTTGAGCTAATTAACATTTGCATTATCTTACATATTTACTATTTTTTTTTGCGATGAGAATATTTAAAAAATCTTCTCTCTTAGAGGTTTTCAAAATACAATAGATTGACTGGGCACAGTGACTCACGCCTGTAATCCCAGCACTTTGGAAGGCCGAGATGGGCGGATCACGAGGTCAGGAGATCGAGACCATCCTGGCTAATATGGTGAAACCCCGTCTCTACTAAAAAATACAAAAAACTAGCCGGGCGAGGTGGCGGTGCCTGTAGTCCCAGCTACTCTGGAGGCTGAGGCAGGAGAATGGCGGGAACCCGGGAGGCGGAGCTTGCAGTGAGCTGAGATCCGGCCACTGCACTCCAGCGTGGGGGACAGAGCCAAGACTCCCTTTCAAAAACAAAAACAAAGACACAATAGATTGCTATTAACTATAGTCGCCATGATGTACAAGAGATCTCTTTAATTTATTTCTCCTATCTAACTGAAATTTTGTATCCACTGACCAATCTCTCTCCAATCTCCTTTCTTACCCCTATCCTCTGGTAACGATTATTCTACCTTCTGATTCCTTTATTTAAACTTTTTTAGGTTCTACCCACCCTGGCTCATTTTGTTAAGTGTTACGTGTTTCTGGTTCAACCATGTTGTCCCAAATGACATAATTTTCTTCTTTTCTTTTCTTTTTTTTTTTAACGGCTATTACTCCATTGTGTATATACACTCCTCATCCCCTCATGGACAATTAGGTTGACTCTCACTTGTTTCTTTTGTCTGATTGCTGTCCTTTTCACTAGAAAAACTGCTGATATGTAAAGGTCTTTCCCTTCAGAATGTTAGATTTTCCAGAGTAGCATTGTCTGAAACTTTTATTCAAGGAAGAAAGAAGACAACAGCTGAGACAATGTGAAAACCAGGCTATGAACTCTGTTTTGTGTTCATTTTATCTATTTGCCAACTGCAATTCACTTTCATGTTGAAGCCCTACATCTCACTTCTGCCCTTCACTATACCTGGTGTCCTGAATCCACAGCACCTCGGTCACTTTTTCTAGCAAATAACTATTTGGTGTTCTGCCTTGGAGGTAGGTGCTTGTGTTTGAATGTTTTTCTCAATGAGAAGGATAAAAGGAGAGTCAAAAATTCTCATATATCCACTTTCAAACTATATTCATCTAAATGTGTGCTGTGATTTATGCTTTCCTTATGATCTCTTCTTAATTCGTGCCAATATATCTTCTGGCTCCCTTGGGTTTTTACAAGGTAAATCAGTTCACTTCTCATCATCATTTCTTTTACATACTCTTGTGGGGCAACTTCCACTACAGAGGTGCCATATCCCCATGTAGTTTCTGGTTTCCTAACTTTTGCTGGAATCTCTTCTCTGTTGATATCTCTTCTTCGATTGCCTTGGTCTTCTCAGTATTATATGTTTTTATTATCCAAAAGCAAAGTAGATAAAAAGAGAGTTATCCTACATCTTCAATGAAGAAATCAATACCATCATATCTTACTAATAATTATTAAAACGTACTGGAGCAGCCTAGTTTAAATGAGATACGATGATAGTGACTAAACAAAAAGCAGCAGTATTTCTTATTTGAGTTTCTAATATCAAAGCGGAGCTGAAAGTTACTCGCACGAGATAATCGGGGGTTACATTGTGTGATATTGGCAATAGCTACTGTGACACTCAGAGATGAGAAGAAAAAGTGGGATGGAAGCCACAGAAAAGACCTCTTGGTGATTTGAACTTGACTATATCCTAAAAAATTGCATAACCATAGTAAGAGGGATAAAAAAAGCACAAGGGTTTTATTAACTAGACTTTTCTTCTTTCTTTCTTTTTTTTTTTTTTTAAAGAATATCATTCTCGATATTTATTAACTCTGGTGTGGACTGGTTTCATTTTTACTTCAGTTATTCAATTTCTATACCTACAAAATGAAAATATCTATTGCTACCATATTTTAATTTTCATATTGAATATACTGTAAACATGAACTTTGTGAGACAATGTCTAGCACATAATAGGTCACCAAATGATTAATAGTACACAAATTAACAAAGGTTATTGTCCCAGTTATAATAAAGGTGATTATGGTGACGTGACCATGAAGATAAGGCATGAGCCCATCCATGTGCCCAACACACCTAATACACAGGTTCTGCTTGCCTGTGTTCCTGGGAAAGGGCTTATAGTCAGTGAGAAATATAGAAAAGAGACGGATAAAGCCGTTATCATGTTCCTATAATGTGGTGAGCATGTTATTGAGTAATAATTACATGCTAGATGTATATAAAATATATAAATGTGTTTAAAAATGTGTATACAAAATACATGGAGAGTTACAAAGGTATCAACTAATTTGTATAGCTTAAAGCCATATAGGTTTGTTTGTACCTATATATACACACACATATATAGTTATATAATTATGAAGAATCATAAAAATATGAATGCTTCTTCATTTGCCAGCTAACTTAAGGAAAAATTTGCGATTAATAACTTGGTAGCCCCTTAGAGGTTATATGCCCTCACATGTATCTTTTCTCTCAGAAACGAAAATTGTGTGTCTATTTTTCTTTTTCACATTTTTACCATATATGCATATATTTGTTTTATTCCTTTGACTGTTTCAATTTATATAAATGAAACTGACTATAGTTATTTATCTGTCACTTATCATTAATTATTTTATTATTTTACTCAATGTGATGTTACTCAGTCTGCCAGTTATTTATTCCTTGCCTTTAGTTTTATATTCATCCTTTTTTTATGTTCTGTGAAACTAAATCTGGGCTCTTTACTATTTTTCTCTGTCAGCCGACACAGTGCGAAGCTTTGTCAATAGGGGTTACTGGAGAGACATTGCAAGAAGAAAGGGTTTTTGTTTCCTGGTTTCTGCAGCAGGCACAGCTTCTTTAATAACCAGCAAAAGTTCATGGAAGTCAACAGGAACACAAGTGAGTTTCTGCTTCCCCTGACGCCTCCCACTCCCAGGTGGTTTTGTAGCATATAGTCTCTTTTGTAAATACAATTTTAACTTACAAATTAGAAGACAGATTCCTATCAAGTCCTGAATTGTAGATTTCGAGAAAGTTCTGTGCATGGCACCACAGTGACTTCTCTGTGTTCAGAGGCTATGACCTACCACCTCCTTCCCAACAAGGCCTGTTCAGCCCTGGGAGGTGGTTCTAACATGGCTGCATTCTCTCAGCCCTACAGGTAGTGACTGCTTTTTTAAAAAAAGTTCTCTTTACTTCTTATTAGATCATATCGCATCCCTCCAATTCCCTGTTATAATTTTACATTCTTTATTTTAATACTTTATGATTTAAGTTGCTTGTGGTTTCTCTTTTTATTAGGCCCGAGCTGACAGTCTTCCTTCATTTGTATAGTTCCTTTTTTTGTACTACCTTGTGACATTTGCGTTTAATTTGCATTTCGTATGCTTTTCCTCGATCACTAATAAATTTGCATAACTGTTGATATGTTTGTTGGCAAATAGCGTTTCCATCTATCAGACTCTTTATATGTAATCTTGTTTAATCCTCACAACAACCTTGGAAAATACATATTCTTTTTCTCATTTGATACATCAAAAAACAAAACTCTGTTAAATAAAATGATTTGTCAAGTGAAATAATTTGTCTAAGTACAGGAAAGTAGTAGATCTGGAATTTAAAATATTGTCTTTCATTCCCCAAATCACTGTTTTTTCTAATACTTTATGCTCAGTAATGATAGACATGATATAGAGGGTGGTAGTTTACTGTTACAATTTAACAAGGTAGTGCTTCATTTGTTTACAAACCAATTATGAAACTATTCCAAAGATTTATTAAAAGTATAATGAGCTTTTGCTCTGGGCAGTAGGGACAGGAGCAACAACAATAAGATAACAAAAAATCTGTTTTCCTTTAAGTAATCTAGGAAGGAAAAAGAGGGAATAGAAATGAATTAAAAAGTAGCTTTCCTATGAGTTTTTGAATTAACCTCATTCTCAATGTCATCACTAACCTCTAATATAATGGGTTTCACATAATACTGGGTCATTACATTTTTAGGCATCATCAAATAGAATGAAGAATAATATATTTGAAAATCAGTTTGATAAAGAAAAAAATTTGAAATTCAAATTTAGATCAGGCTTCATTAAAAAGGCAAACAAGTCCCAAAGCCGAACTTGTCCATTTCTTGCTTTGCAAATGAAAATTTTAAAAAACCAAATGACAGAGAGATCAATGTGGGGAGATAATTCAAAACTCAGCACCTCAAAGGAGTTGAATATAGTATAATTACATGTCAAATCCATGAGCCACACTCTCAGGACTGGAGATAGGAAATCAGCCAAGGTTATTCAAAAGAACAAGAGTAATATGCTCCTCTGTTTCATATTCTACCACTCCCAGTTTTATACCTAACTAGCTCTGCCTAAGAGTCAGTCCCAACACCAATTTAAACATTTGTGAAAGTTCCCTTTGCAGTCAAGCAGTCCTCTCTTTCATCTAGTCTGAACTCTCTTGCTTGTGCCCTCTGCTATTGGGCTCCTGTTGTTTTCAGTATTAAGCTCTCAAACTTGGTAGTGGGTAACGGTTGGTCCCTTATTAATTTAAAAAATATTCAAGGCATAAATAAATACATTTAAAAAAAATCAGTCACTAAAACAGAAAACGGTTTGAACCGGGGTTGCTTCATGGCATCTTTCAAATCATCCTCATAGTTTGCTGCTTATTTACCTTTATCAGATTTTACAGAACTAAAGATGATTCATTAGCGGGTCTTAATACTTTATGGAATGTAGCTCTCCAAGACTGCTCTTAATAAAGTCAAAATGGTAATATTGTAACTGAATTAGAGTAGAATGGCCTCCACTTTGGTGCATAGAGTGTGCCCTATGCATACTAACAAGCTTGCTGACCCACCTGCAAACCTCAGTTTTCTGTTTTCCAAAAGTCATGTGTTATACATACACACCCAATGGCCATGTTTCTTACCAGGTTTCTTGGTTCAGTTGAAATATTTTTACTTAAAAAAAAACAGAATCATATGTAAATTTTATTACACTTAAGTATAGGTTTATAATACACAAACTTATTTACCTGCAATTCATTTGACTAGTTTATGTTTCAATGTGTATTTCTCATGCAGTCTTTCCATATCTCACCACAGTTGTTTTTCTATTTTTAAATATCTATGGGATTGATGGAATCTCTTGTTATTAGGGATTCTCTCCCTAGACATTTAGAAAAACTCTCCTGAGTTTTTAAGGTAACTCGGTGTTATTGTATAAAAAGATAAAACTAAGCACCTGAGCTCACCTCAAGTAAATTATAAAGTATTCATTTGGGCCACGTGCTAGCATATACTATGTTGTTGTTTGGAAATAGCTGACGTCTCTGTTTTACTCCCTGGTGTGTGCCAGGACCTTTGCTATTCCCTACCTCATAGTCCTGACTGCCCAGCTGTTTTAATGTCAAGATTAGGGTTTATCTTCATGTGATTTCCCATCAGTTTCCCAACTAAGTCTCCAAAATTCCAGCACTATCAACCCCAAGCTTCCACCCACCGAGCCTGACATAGGTGGAAGATGATCAATGGCAAAAACTCAGACATATGCCGCTTTGATATTGCAGAGTCAGAAAGATGTTCCCACTCTATCTAAATGCAGAATTTACTGTCCACAATTTCATTCCCCTTACCCTGGTGATACCATCGCAGCAAGTCATCCGTCCTCATCAAAGTTTTAAGATGCTTGGTTCCCACACTGCTTGATGAGCAAGATTATATGTAGCCTCCCTGCCTCCTGGCCCTGCACATACACACTCATAAGTATTAACATTTTCCTCCTTAGATACTCAGATTAGCAGCATGTGACAAGTTGCACCTTTGGATACAATAGCATAAGAACCTATTTTAAGGAAAAGCTTCTACTAGGGAATATGGTTTAGCCTTTCCTCAAGGGAACATTTTCCTCTAAGGAATTTATAAATATATTGAGATGTAATAGTACAATTGTTTTCTAACCATTAAGAATCTCACCTTACATTACCTATGACTAGATAAATTGAGATGCTGTAGGATGTTGGCCTGATATCTCATGCCATTGGTGTTAGAATTTCATTTTGCCATAGTACTCCTTGAGTCCAGAAAGGAGCTGAGTGCCTCCTAGATGCTGTTATATAACATAATTAGTAATTATGCTATTATAGTTACTAACTATGCTGTTATAATTCCTAATTATGCTATATAATAGCATCTAAAATATATATTTTTACAAGAGTATTAATTTCTTTCTTTAAAAGATGAAAAGAAGACACTAATTTACTAGCAATACAGAGCTATACGTATAAGCTATAGAATTAGTGATACAGATATTTTAAAATAAACCAACTTTCATCAAATGCAAAGAGTGACATGAGCCAGACAACTATGAAAGTCTTCATGGACCTTTGAGGAGAAAATGGAACAGTGACTAATTTTGGGTAATTGCTTTAAGTATTACATTGTGGCAAACATTCATTTTGCCTGTCAAATGCCTCATTACCATTTTATCAAACCAAGACTTGAAAGAAGCAAACTAAGAATAACCTTTAAAGAAATAAGGCTACCTGTGAATATTATTAATAATTTTAACATGCATAATAACTAATGTTTTAACTTGAAATCTACATCAGCTAGTGAATAATTTACTCGCACTAGTTTGACCCTAATAAATTCCTCAATATTAAAATTAGTAATATGGCACTGAATACAGGTATATAATCTCACAGAATTTATAATGGAAATATTTAAAAAGAATAAATATTCAATTATCTTGTGAGGGTAATTTAAGTTCATCCATAAGCTCAACAAAAAACACAGGAAGATGGAATACTCTAGGGAAGAAATAAAAAGTGCTTGGCCACTTTGATAGTCAGAACGTTTTACTTTATACATTTGCTTATTTAATTTTACCATCATTTATTTATTCACTTAATGGTTGACACATTGATTCATATAGAAAGCATGTGCTAAGCAAGCACTATGCTCAGGCTCTGTTCTAAGAGGCAGGGATATTAAGTGGAGGAGGACGGAATCCTTGCCTCTTCTTTCTGCTCCTGTACTCACCTTTTCAGGATTCCTGGGACTGCCAAATGGTATCAGTGATATTCTCCAAGGACGCTGCTTACCTAACATTGCCCTCAGAATCCTACCTTCCCTATTCAAGAGTAGTGCACCCAGTAACCTGTTTATAATGAGATTCTGAAGAGTTATTTTACTCTGTATTTTACAAAGGTGATGTTCTGGTTCCCTTTATGTGTCAACTTGACAGGGCCACAGGGTGCCCCTATTCATGACCATATATTCTGGGTGTGTCTGACAGTGCTCTGCATGAGATTAATACATGAATGTGCAGATTGAGTAAAGTACACTGCTCTCAGTATAGGCGGGCTCATCCAATCAACTGACTTCATGAATAGAACAAAAGACTGAGTTAAGAAGGAACTCCTCCTGCATGATTGCCTGAATCTGGATTATGGACTTTTCAGTCTTAAGACATGGACTGAAACATTGATTTTTCCTGGGGCTCATGCCAGCTGGATTTTATACTGGAACTTATGTTGTCAGTTCTCCTGGATCTCAGGCCTTTGGACTTGGACTGGCCCTCTTGGAACTCCAGCTTTTCTCCCTCTCTCTCTGTTTCTCTGGAGAACCCTAATTACTACAAGTGATAAACCTATGTAAAAATGACTGCACCACTCTCTCTCTCTCTCTCTCTCTCTGTGTGTGTGTGTGTGTGTGTGTATGGAAAATATGTAAATCAGGGCATTTTTATACATGCCAAGTAAAATCTTACAATGAATACACAAACACACATATAGTAATCCGTAACTTCAGGGCATATGTACCAAGTCCCCCAGTGGATGCCTAAAACCATAAACAGTACCAAACATTATAAAGATGGTCCCCATCGAATGATGATTTACCTTTTAATTTTTAACTGTATGATGGGTTTTTTTGAGACATAATCCCATTGTAAATCTAGAAGTATCTGAAGTTATGATGGTTTAACTTAAAATTTCACAACTTTATGATAGGTTTATTGGAGTACAAAATGCATTTTTAAAATTTTTTAACTCTTTTATTTTAGGTTCAGAGTACATGTGCAGGTTTGTTATATAGGTAACTAGGGCTTTGTGGACACATTATTTTATCACTCGAGCAATACGCATAGTACTCCATAGGTAATTTTTTTTTTAATCCTTCCTCTCATCCCATCCACCACTCTCAAGTAGGACTTGGTGTCCAATGAGAACACATGAACATAAAGAGGTAAACAACAGACACCTCTTTTGTTCTTTTTGTCTTTTTTGTTTGCCTCTTTATGTTCATGTGTTCTCATTGTTTAGCTTCCACTTATATGTGAAAACATGTGGTATTTGGTTTTCTCTTCCTGCATTAATTTGTTTAGGATAATGGCCTTCAGTTCCATCCATGTTGCTGCAAAAGACATGATCTTATTATTTTTTAATGGTCATGTAGTATTCCATGTTGTGTATGTACCACATGTTCTCTATCCAGTCTCCCGTTGATAGGCATTTAGGTTGATTTGATGTCTTTGATATTGTGAAAAGTGCTATGATAAACATACATGTGCAAGTGTCCATGTGTTAGAATAATTTAAAATTTGGGGGGGGGGATATACCCAATAATGGCACTGCTGGGTTCAACAGCATTTCTATTTCAAGTTCTTTGAGAAATTGCCACACTGCTTTCCACAATTGCTGAACTAACTTACATTCCCACTAGCAGTGTATAAGCATTTGCTTGTCTCCACAACCTCATCATCATCTGTTATTTTTAACGTTTTAATGAAAGACATGCTGACTAGTATGGAATGGCATCTCACTATTGTTCTGCTTTGTGTTTTTCTAATGATTAGTGATGTTGAGCATCAGAAGCATTTTTGACACAACATTTTACTTAGGATGGGGTTATAAGGATATATGCCACTGAAAATGGAAGATCATTGCTATATACATGTACTGTGTATTTTTTTAAACAATGTCTCCACAATACCTTTATCATAGGTAAGATTTTAACAATATCATGCCTGTGACAAGGTTTAATTTACAAATTACAAACAATACTCTTGCACTTTGGGGCCATTAAAAAGTGAAATAAGGGTGATGTGGAACCAAGTACTATGACACTATGACAGTGGACCTGATCATTGAGGTGGGTGCTAAGTGACAAATGGGCAGGTCCTGTACACAGCATGGATAATGGGGACAAACGGAGGATCACATCCTGGGTGATATGGAGTGGAATGGCATGATATTTCATTATGCTACCTAGAATCGTGGCCAATTTAAAACTTGTGATTAGTCTAAAATATTTCATTTAACATTTTCAGACCACGGTTGACTGTGGATAACGAAAGTCATGGGAAGTGGAACTGTGAATAAGGGAGGACTACTGTATATATACACTGGGTACTGGTAAAAAATGGCTTAATCTGAATTTAAACTTACAAGGAATATATAAAATTGTAAAACCTCTTAGCCAGGAAAAATTTTTGAGATTGTTCCTCAACAGATTTATGTTGTAGTTTCCTTTTTATTTATTTTTTTAATGTTTGCTTTTATTTGTCCAACACGATTTCTTCTAGTAAATAAAACAAGTGGAATTTTTAGTCTCAGACTCTACTCAGTGTTAAACATGTTAGGCAGAGTTAGTTCAAGGAGTTCTGGGGGAAAGTGGGAGAGGTCAGTCACCTTTATATGTAAACTTGAGACAATATTCCCTCTCTGCTTTAATTGGAGTTCATTTATGTCTGCTCTGTTTCACCTTCTCTATTCTCTGCAGCTCTGGGTATATAGATAATATTTTACTCCCCTTGGTGATAAGTGTTACTTTGTAATTGGAATCTTAAGTGAAAATTTAACCATATTGGGTAGAAACATGGCTATCATAACTCCTTCATTTAAGATTACTATCTTTTCATTTTAGAAATAGTTCTTGGTAGTGGTGCTACTTAATCATTCAGACCCACATAACATAGAGTACATTCTTTGGAGACCAATGGGAAATAAGATTATAGATAGGGTAGGGTAAACTGATGAAGGGCCTCAAACTCCAGCAGATATGGACATATCATGAACTGCAGTGAACAGCATTTTAAAGTTTTATTTGGAACAGTGACATTAAACAGAAATAACTGATTTGTTAGAAAGAAATAGTTTAACACCAGAACATTTCGGATGCATTACTTGATGCCAAAGGACACTTCAACCTGAGATATTGCAGTTAAAGTACAATTGATTAAAAAAAAAAGCTACAAGGATAAAATGGAATATAAACATTTGAAAAATGGGGAAGAGATTTCATGCTAAAATATATTATTTTTTCTTTTCTTGAGAGGACTGAACACATCCTGTTCACACACACACATTTATACACACACACACATTTATACACACACACACATACGTGTATGTACTACAGAAAGAACACATTTGAGAAGGACATTTGTATTTAAATAAATGCATAGAATTATACCTCCTAAAATAAAAATCATGAGATGTTAAAGAAATATGAGAAGAAAAAAATAATAATCGGCCAGGCATGGTGGCTCATGCCTGTAATCCCAGCACTTTGGGAGGCTGAGATGGGCAGATCACTTGAGATTGGGAGTTTGAGAGTAGTCTGGCCAATATTTTAAAAAAAGAAAAAAGAAACAATATCAACAGCAACTACAGAAATGTGATCAAATATATTTTAGAAGCTGTAGTTTTAAAAATTTAAGCAATTTTCTTTAAAAGCCTATGAAACACTGTTATTTGTTGTGTATCTCCAAGATAGGGATAATTTTGCAAAGCATATTTGAGTACCAAATCCTTCTTACCTAGAACACCTTTTCTTGCTTATGTTCTATATAATGTTAATTTGGGGAAGGATAATTGAGAACATCATAATTCCAACATAAACTGCTTTTCTTATATCTGATCAATATGGAGTACTGATCAATATGAAGTATGAAAGGAACCACCAGAAGTTGAAACGTACTAAAGTAACTTTCATCATCCTGGTTAGGGAATTCACCAATACTTATTTTTATTTTAATAAGTTCACATACATTATGCTCATACCATGTGCCAGAAGAAAAGACAGAAAGAGCAATCACAAAGCACACATGCTAGTATGTTATTTTCATACATGTAAAGTATATTGACCAATCTAGAGCATCTGTTTGCTTCTTTTCACTTTATCCTTTGTGACTAATATAAAGTTATAAATAAATATCACTCCCCTGTGGGAATTGACATAAAAGGACATCTGAATCAGTTTTGGAAGGTAGGCAAATATCATGGCTGTGTTCAACCATGAGAGCTTCCCTAAAATAAACAAGTTCCTCTTTTTGATTTATATGTGCTATTCTTGTTGTCATGGCTAAGATGAAGACTTTGGGTTCACATTGATCTAGGTTTTCATCGTGACTCGGCCACCTTTTAATTGTGTGATATTGGGGTAGTTAGTCTCCTTCTCTGATCCTTTAATTAATGGTATGGTAAATGGGGTAATAATACCTGTCATTTATCGTTAGTGTAGTGGATTCTCATATGTACAACACCTATATAACAATGAGCAGAGAGTGGATGCTTAATGTAAATGATGACTATGAAGAAGACTATAATGATAATAAATAGTTGAAGATTAATTTGCCGAAAACCAGAATAAATTAGGGAGGAGGGATATTGGATGTAGAAAGAATACTAAGAGACTATAATTCAGTGACAATGAGAAGATGAAAAGACAACAAATTTGAGATATTTCATGAAATTAATTACCAACATCTCTTAGTGATTAACATTTGAAAGGAGAAGGACTTATGTATTTAGCTCACTGCAAGCTATTCACATGATGATGTGTATATTGACAATACTCTTCATGGTAATGGGAAAAGATATGGGGTAAGAATTAACAATATCCACCTGCCTTCTAAAAAGATAAATGCTGAATTACTTACTTCTCAGGGTACTGCTTAGGAATACTCCAAAAAGGGTGTCAATAGTATCTACTGAAAAAAAGTAAAATCAAATTCTTTATAGTCAGTTTCTCTCATTTCTTTCCAAGTGTATATTTTGTTATGTGATGGAAATATATAGTGCAATAGTAAACTTCCTCTTGGCATATTTTGTTTATATTCTAAAGCTATTCAGATAAGGTTGTGTTAGAAAGTGAAATGTGTTAACCACTTCTGTGGGTACATCGTTGTTCAGTGTGAAGAGTAGCGCTTTCAAGCATTAGCCTTGTTGAATAGAGTGTACATGTCTATAATCCAAATGAATATAACTATACAGGAATTTTATGAGTTATTAAGCTCTTCTAATAACAAAATACCTCCACAATAATAGTAGTGATGAACTGTCCAAAACTTCAGTACTTAATATGCTCTTTGTAGCTTCTTGAGTCCACAAAAAGGAGTTGTAAACATTGACTGCTGATCCTTGAAATTTGCAGTTGAGGAAGCAGACTTGTGTACAAAAGGAAACTGTGTAAAGTGAAATAAGAAAGGAAGAAACTAAAGCTTACTTTAACATAATGTCTTGCTTGATTGCTTCAAAACTTTTTTTTTGTTTTTCTTCCCCCATTTTTGCTCTTTTTTTTGATTAAAGGTGAGGTATATTATTTGGAAAGAATCCAAATTATTATTTTTTAATTTTCAGAAATACCCAGATACAAATTGAAGAGCATTAAAAATAATGTGTCCACATATTTATTTTGGTGTTTAAAATTGAACTGATTATGGAATTCAATAAAAACTAATGTTAATATAATAAAAATAATAATACTGTGCAAAGGTATAAAATAGTCTGCATTTCTTCGTTTTTAAATTCAGGTATATAGGAAGAACTTGATAAAAACTGACTGAATTCAGAATAATGGCTCATGTAACTCATAAAATTGTGTAAATGGCTATGGCATAGTTAGAACAATTAAAGGTCTCATTCTCAGACAAGGAAACTGAGGCACAGATAATTAATTATCTTGCTCAAATTTAGAGATGAGGTTATGCTAACTAGATGTATTTTGTAGAGGTAAATACTCTAGTGATTCCTAATCGCATTCTTAATTGATTGCTTAGGAAATCAACCTAGAAAAAGGAAAGTTCTTGCTTAGAGCATTTCTTCTTACTCTTGGTTTTGTCAACCATGCCTGCTGCTTTCAGCTGCTGCTGCTTCTTAAGCCTCCCAGTGCTGATTCCCAAGACATAGGAGATCTGCAGTTTCATGCCTATGATGGTCATGCTGGTTGATTCCCCACATCCTGGCTCCTTGGATCATTAATCTAACACAACCCAATAATCCCATTCCCTTTATTAGTGCTTAGCTTCAGATGGCCAACAGGTCCAACATGACACAACATCAAAGTCACTGAGGAGGTTGTCTTTTCTCCTAAACATAGAGACATAAAAACAAATGGACCCTCCTTTCCTTATATATGTTGCTGTGTCTGCATACTGCACCTAAAAATTTGAAAGCTATCATACAACCATATTAGTAAAACTGTTGTAAGGGCAATGTCCATCACAATGAAAACTTCTTATGGATTTCCTATTACGTGATATTACTGTTCTGTTGTACAAAATGCACTCTATTCACGAGAGAAATGCTCAGTATTGCCAACTAAGACTCACTCGGCTATTGCTGTCATGGGATCTGCCTATATAAACACAGACTTTAAGAGAAAATTGGAAAAATCCAGTAAGTCTGCAGGCTATTGGACATATGTGAGGTTCACTTATTTTCTTCCTGAAAGATGATGCCACCTAGACACAACTTAACTAATGCAGAGTGTGGGGTCAGATACCAAAGAGTTGCATTCCATTTCTTCTTGAATGACACTACATAGTCAATGAATTAAACTGAATTTAACTTTATCCCATATTTTGATGATCCAACTTACTTCTTTCTTGTATATTTGAAGAAACAATTTCCAAGATGAGTTAAAATAAATAGCAAAAACATTGTCCAGTTACACCAAAAAATCCATTGAGAATTTTGTAAAGTTTACCAAAACGAGTTTAACTGCTATTCAGATGTGGCACCCGTTATAGACATTCTTCCTTGTTTAGGAATTTGACACAATTTCTGTTTTGGCAGATGTTTCATTTAGTTTCTGTTACAATCATGTCAGAGCTTGATTTAACTAAAATCTGTTTCAATGTGTGACTGGCAGTCAAATAGCAATTCTCTAGCAATGGGGATATATATCTCAGCGGTTACAAACACCCCTTGCCATGGTTTCTTAGAATCTGTTTCTGATTTTTTTTTTTTTTTTTTTTTTTTTTTTTTTTTTGTTGTTGTTGTTCCCATGGGATCTTGCTTCATGAGCTGAAATACTGGCAGCAAAAGCACAAGTTAAGTTCCAAAACGCAAGCCTGGAGAGGAGTAATCTAGAAATTTACGTAAGTTTGAGATATCTGGCAGAGAGTAACAATCTAGATGGAGGGTCATTTTAAGCAGAGAGACATAAAGAAGGACCCTAAAGCCAAGAGGAAAATCTATATCCACAGGGAAGAATCTGTGTTTGGCGGGGACAAGGGCATGCGTTTTGGAACTTAATAGATTTGGATGGAAAGCCTAGCTCTCACATTTTCTTGCCTTTGACTTTGCAATTTTATTTCACTATTCTGAGTCTCAGTTCTCTCATTTTTGTAACTCAGAAAATAGTACCTATCTCAAGCAAAGGAGATTTCCTCAACAGCCTATGTTTACTTTTAAGTGTAAGTCATTATTGTTGTTATAGTTATTTGAGAAGTCCCTAAAGGTAAGAAGCAGCAAAATCTTATGTCCTGGAATCTTAGACAAAACAAGTAATTGCAATGGAGGAAGGAATGTTTTGACTGCTGACCCTAAGGGAGTTCATTTATGTCTCATTTGTGTCTCAGTTCATTTATGTCTCTTGTCATAAATGCATGCCAACAGCTTATTGGAAGTAAGTGGTGAGGTATACTACTAATTTTTATTCTACCAAGTGAGAAAGGCCACACATGTCTTATTTAAGTATTCTTTACTTGGTGAACGTTTTTAAGAATATAATTCTTAAAATTATAAGGCCAAATGTGTTGCTTTCTAATGTTGTTAATCCTTGTCATAACGCAAAACCATCTGATGTAGCACTTTTCTGTCTCAGAGCAGTGGAAGTAACACACTGTCCCTCTATGCATGGAGGATAGGTTCTAAGACCCCAGTGGATACTTAAAACAGAGAGTACCAATCCCTGTATATACTATGGTTATTCCTATTCATACATACCTATTAAAGAGTTTAATTTATAAAATAGTCACAGTGACAGATCAACGACATCTCATAATAAAATAGGATATATAACAAAATACTGAAATAAAGGTTTTTAAAATTTTTATTTTCTTAAGTCCAAACTTCCATCTTTTCACTTAAAGGAAGCACTTTACAGCTTCTCTTTGGCATATCTGAATATGCTTTACTACCCTAGCATTTTGGGGTCCTTATTCAGTAAAAATAAGGGTTACTTGAACACAAGCATTGCAATACTGACAGAATGTGGTAACTGAGAAGGCTACTAAGGTATTAACGCATGGGTAACCCACACAGCTTGGATATGGCAGACAAAGGAGTGATTTGTGTCCTGAGTGGAAGGATGTGAGGCCATGGGGGATTTTGTCACACTGCTCAGAACAGCTAATAACTTAAAACTTATGAATAGCTTATTTCTGGAATTTTCCATTTTATATTTTCAGACCCCAGTGGACTGTGGGTAACTGAAACCATGAAAAGTGAAAGAAGGACTATTATATAAGGACATTTGAATTACAAAAATTGTACAAAAGTGTATGTCAAGAAACACTAAAAACAGTAACTAGAAAATGTGTATAATCCAGTGACCAATAAATACGTAGGCACTGAAACAGTATTATATAAAGTGGTGATGAAAGAGGAATAAAGTCAACGAGTCATTACAACTGGGAGTAGCTAAATCTAGAGTCAGATGTTAGAAGAAGAAAGAAGAGAAACTAACATTTTTTGAACATTGCTCTCATCCAGGCGTCATGCCAGGAATGTTAAACATGCCCACATGTGATCTATTTAATCTCTTAATAACCCCACAAGGCACCACTGTCATTGTTATTTTACACAAGATCAGTGCTACACTCATAGGCTGGTAAATTGCAGTTAGAATTAGCATTAAGTTGCTCAAAACCCATGAGCTTCACTCTCCCCACAAAACTGTTAGTGCCCCACATGGAGAGGGCAGTTGATAAGATTAGAATGAGGGCATTTTCTGAAATAAAAAAGGGTAAATTTTAACATGTTTTATGGGAAATTTAATTAAGAGACCACCAGCAGTTGATCTGAGTTAGTTTGGCTAGAGTGATAATCTGAGCTCGTAAATGATAAATTAGTTTGGAGTGGCAAAGAGATGAAGATGCTGTATAGAAAGCCACATTAAACATATAAAAATCTGTCCAACATATATTTCTTTGAGCATGTTTTTGTGATAACTTTTCCTAATTTTGCTGGAAAAGTGTCAAAATTAAAGGAAATCAAAGCATGCAATTCTGATGACATTAACAGGACTCTTTTTATTGATCCTTTCTCTAATAATCTGTAATATGAGAGAATTCAGTATGACGGAATTCTATAGTCTATCGTCTTCCTTGTATTTCAGAAAAGATTATATTTTCATTGACTAGCTCAAGGTTTCTCATTTATTACCATAATGTGTGGTTTCTATTCTCTTATTTGATTGGCAAGTTATTTATATGTTAAAAAAAAATCTCAGTGAATTAAAAGTTACTTGCAATAGTTTCCATAATAAAATGCAATCATGTTCAGGTAATGGAAACTTGGGAAGAAAGAATGTAAACTCGGCGATTTACATAACTCCTGCCTTATGCTTTATCTCTGATCTACTTAGAAATGCCCTGAGAAAAGACAGCGTGGATGGGAAATGGGAAATGGGTAGAAAGTACTTTGATAAGGCTTATTTTTCCAACATTGGTAACTTGAAAAGAAAATTGAAATGTTAGAAAATCATGAGGATAATATTATGTACTTATTTTTCATCTCTATAGCTATTGAAATATAAGAATCATAAAACATGGATAAAATTCTCATATAAAAATCACACCAGCTTACAAGAATGCTGCTTCTCCATGTGGTTGTATCAAAGATTTAGAACACGTTCAAGTGTTTTTAAGGTAGAGGTTGTAGTGTGGCCTGTAGCTTAACTTCAACCAGCAAATATGTTTTGTTTGGTCTGCATAATTTTACTTTAATTGTGTCATGTAAATTTAAGATTTATATAAGACTAGATAGATATCAAAGACCTTGGGAGAAAATGGCTTAAATAAAGCTCCTCTCAATTTAAAAAGATAAAATGAGTGTGGGAGCGTGAGATTGTTTAAAATAAAATAAAACCAGCTGATGCAGACTTACTGCCAAAAGAGAGAAACACCGAAGCTAAAACCCATGGCTATGACTTCAGCGGTTCTTGAATTAGCATGCATCAAACTTTAAAGCTTGGTTAAAAATAAACAAACAATAAATAAATAAATAAAATTTCCAGACTAGTTAACCAGAAATCATCCTCTGCAGATGTGTGTGTTCTTAGAGAGAGACAGAGAAAACCGTTGTCAACTTTAATTTTCATATTTTCAGCCCAATTTGTCCTTAAGTGTCCCCAAGGAAGCTTCTGTGGGAAGCGGAACTATAATGAGAGGCTATGTACACATATTTATTATTGTCTTTAGTATTTGTGTACTCATATTAATAGCACTCCAAAGAAGTCATCATCCTAATCCCTGGAACCTGCGAATATGCTGGTCTGCATGGCAAAAAGGCTTGAAAGATGGAAGTGAGATTAGTAATCCTTAGTTACTAAACTGACATAAAGCTTGAGAGATGATCTAGGCTCATCCAGGTGGTTCCAATGACATCAAAATGGTCATTAAATTTGAAGAAGGGAATGAAGAGAGAAAGAAAGAGAGAGAGAACCAGACATTGCAGCATGAGAAAGACAGTCTAAAGTTGCTGATGAAAATGGGAGAAGAAGGGCAAGTGTCAAGAAAGGTGGGTGGCCTCAAAAAACCGAAAAGAGCAAGGAAACAGATTTTCTCAGAGCGTCTTAAAGAAACAGGCTTGCAACACCTTGATTTTAGCCTTGTGAAACCAGAGTCAAACCCCTGACTTAAGGAACTGTGACCTCATACATCTGTTTTGTTTTCAGTCACTAAGCTTATAGTAATTTGCTAACAGGAGCAATAAGAATCAAATACATAGTTTTTAACTGAAGTTGAATGCTGCTGTAAGAAATACATAAAAACGTGGTTGTGGCTTTGGAATTTGGCAGTGGAAAGAGGCTGGGAAAATGTTCAGGAGTGTGATAGAAAAAGTCGAGATTGACTTAACATTTCTGATGTAAGTCAAAATATAGATGTTAAAGGCTCTGTTGGTGACGACTAAAAAAAAAATTAGAGAAAAATAACATTTCAGGAAACAAAGCTTTTAAATCATATTCCCTTCAAGAATACTGAAATTATTATGAACTATTGGTAGAAAGAGGTACATTAATGGCATTGCTGGTGAAGGCTCAGAATAAAATAAAGAAAATGTTATTAGAAATTGAAGAAAATATTACCTTTGTGGTATAATGGCAGAAAGTTTAGCAAAAATGTATAAAGCCAACTTTATAAAAAAGGTGAGATTGGACATTCAGCTGAGATTTTTCTAGCAAAGCCTTGTAGTCTAGTTACTTCTTGCTGCTTATAGTAAAATGTGAGAAGAAAGACAAATTGGGATACAAATTGTTAAGCAAAATGGAACCAAAAATTGGTGATTTGGAAAGTTTTCAGCCTATCCAGTTCCAGAAGGCACTAAAATTAAGAGATTCAATATCAGAAAGCATGCTTTATGAAAAAAGCCTGGGATAAAGCTACAGAACCTTTTGCTAATACCTCAAAAAGATGAAAATGCCAGAGTATGCAGTGATTCAAAAGTGTCTTCGAACAAATTAAGCATGTGACTCATGGATACTCCCAACCATATAATCAGAGGTCAAAAAATTGAGGAGGAAATTTCCATGGAGAAGAGTCTTATCTAATGGAGTGAATCCCAGTGACATACACAGGAGACCCACATAGTTCTTGAGAATTTTGTAATAGCAGAAACAATGCCAGCTTGGAGTGTATTCCACAGTATACAAATGAGCTCAATATAATTAGGAAATTTCTTAAAAGTGGAAGACAAAGGCAACCAGACAAGCGGAATCCTGAAAAAAAAAAAAAAATATAATAAAAAATTGTTGCCTTTAAAGGTAGGGGAAGAATGAATGCACAAAGGATTGTGGTTGGCCTGTAGAAATTGGAAAGGGCATAGAAACGTATTATTTCCTAGATCCTCCAGAAAGAAACACAGTCCTGCAACTCTTTAACTTTAGGTCAATGAGTTCTATCAACTCTAACCGATATTTCTCATTTTAAAAATTTCTTCCAAAAAATAGAAAAGGAGAGGAAACGTCTCAACTTTTCTGTATGAAGCCAGTATTACTCTGATACTAAAACTAGACAAAGATAACATGAAAAAAGAAAATTATAGACAAATAGATTTTATAAAATTAGATACAAAAATTTTCCACAACATATTAACAATTTCAATCCAACTGTGTATAAATCATTATACTACATGACCAAGTGATATTTATTCCACGTAGGCAAAACTGTTTCAGTGTTTAAAAATCAATGTAACCCACCATATCAACAAGTTAAAAAGGAAATATCATGTGCTCATACCAATTGAAGATGAAAGATCTATATTTTTTAGTAAAATCCCATAGCTATTCATGATATAAAGCTCTTACAAATAGAAGGGAAAGCCTTCAAATTGATAAAGGCCATTTATAGAAACAATAAACAAACAAGTAAGCAAAACCTAGAGCCACTATAAGGGTGAAAACTCAAATGCTTTCCTTATAAGACTGATAATAAGACAAGACTATGTACTCTCACCAGTGTTGTTGAAATAAGTACTGGAAGTTCTATCCAGTTCAGTAAGGGGAAAAACAAAGTTATAAAGATGTGAAAGGAAATAATACAACTGCTTTTATTGAAGATAGCATGATTCTGCATAGAAAGTCCCAAGGAGTCTATAAAACAAAAGAAAAAAAGCCTAAATAAGTCTTCTAAATCAAACAAGTGATATTAGCAAATTACAGGATACCTGATCAACATATTAGAATCAAGGCATTTCTGTATACTAACAGTGAACATATAGAAACCAAAAGAAAAGCACAATCAATTAAAGGTAATTTAATTAATTCATTAAAGGTAAATAAAATACTTGAATGTGCTTATAAAACCATGTACAGAATCTATGTGTTGAAAATTACATATATGAATAAAAGAAATCAATGAAGGTATTGATTATGACAGAGATGCATGACTTGTTCATAGATTGGAAGCCTCAAAATACTAAAAATGTCAACCTAAACCTTATACCATATAAAAATTAAGTCAAAATAAGTTATGCACTTACATGTAAACATATAACTATAATACTTTTATTAAAAATATGAGAAAATCTTTGAGACCTCTCATATTGATCAATAGGTTAAAGAATTTCTATCAAAACCTCAGTAAAGTTTTTTTTTTTTTTTGTATGGTAAGGTTAAGGCCTTAGAATTGCTAAAAGAATATTAATAAAGAAAAATAAAGTGTAAAGAATAGTTCAGTTAGGATAAAAACTCATTTTATGGCAACAAAAAATAAGACAGTATGGTATTGGTGGAAGAGTAGACATACAGATCAATAGAGCAGAATAGAGGGCCAAGGAGCACAGGAAGTTCTACACATCTATGCTGAAGTAATTTTTCAGAAAAGAACCATAGAACAAAAGATGACAAGGATAAAAACTAATTTTATGGCAACAAAAATTAAGACAGTATGGTATTGGTGGAAACGTAGACAAATAGATCAATAGAGCGGAATAGAGGGCCAAAGAGCACAGGAAGTTCTACACATGTATGCTGAAGTAATTTTTCCGAAAAGAACAGAAGAAATTCAGGAAAGGAAATAGAAACTGTTTAACTAATGGTACTGTAATAATTGAGATTCCAGAGGCATAAACATCAACCTCAACCTAAGACTTATACTGCATAAAATTATGTCAAAATAAATTATGCACTTAAATGTAAAACATAAAACTATAATACTTTTGTTAAAAAATATGAGAAAACCTTTGAGATCAACGGTTAGATTGAACTTGGCACTAAAAACAAAATCCATTAAAAATATATAAAGTCAACCTCAACATATAAAAATAATTATTCTGTAAAAGCCTGTTTGAAAAGGATTAAAAACAATGACTGGGAAGTGTATTTTCACACTACATTTTCCACAAAGATACAATATCTATAATATAAAAAATTTCCCAAAACTCAATAGTAAAAAAATACAGAAAACAGCAATCCAATTGGAAATTGAGAAAATGACAAGATTACACATTTCCCTGAAGATACACACAGAGCACACAACCACAGAAAAAGATGCTCAACATCATTAGCTATTGTATAAAACAAAATCAAAAGTCCAGGGAGATATTAAGACACATTTAAAATAAATGGTTAAAATTATATATATATATATATATATAGCACATGTATAATATATTATATAATTTATATATATATATAGAGAGAGAGAGAGAGAGAAAGAGTGTGTGTGTGTGTGTGTGTGTGTGTGTGTGTTGACAATGTTCCAGGTTCTGCTTCAATAAGTAAAGAACTTGGAAGTCATCACTCCTATTCTCACAAGAATAACAAAAGCTAAAGAACCAGAAAATAAATGACTTTTCTTAGCTCCATTAGATAATTGAGTTCATAAAAAAAACTGTCTCCTTCCCTAGAAAAATAGAAAGATAGGGAAATACAGAGAATCACAGCTTACTTCCAGCAAAAGCTGCTGGAGTCAGTAAATGGTAGAAACACTTCAATAGCTATTAATAAATTACTGAAGGATGTGTGTGGAACAGCTTAAAAACTCCTAGCAGCCTAATCTTAGAGGGATACTGACAGTTTTACGGCTTTTATTTCCAGGCATTACACTACTTTCTGGTGAAGATAAGAGAATAATCTCCAGTGATTTGAATTTGAGTGGGACTAAAAGAAAGTAACCATTCTGAAACACTTACAGAGGAAAAGTGGTCATTTTGAAAATTGCCAAGAGCATTCTGTTCTACATAATAAAGGCTAGCTATCAAGGGAAACTACTTTAACAAAGCCTTATTTAAATCAGGGGAAGGAAAGTTAGTCAATCACTCCAACCACATGTCTTACCAAAACCCATAAGGGGACAAAAATGTTAAGAAACTCTTCTGGAGGTCACAGCTAGAGACTTTGGCTTATTAAAAGAATATAGATTTAATCAAAATATTATATAATGCTTTCCCTCTCCAATACCTCATCACCATAGCAACACTGATCTAGTATAATAATAGTTGACTGAAACTGAGAAATTTGCAAAGGACATATACTATTTAAGAAGGAGTTTCTAGGGAAACCCAAAGGGAACAACATAAACAAAAGGAAGTTTATGTCTCTGACACCTACAGCTATAACAAACATTAATGCTGCCCAGTTTCTTTCCAGTTTAAATAAAACTTCACATGAAAGATCTATTTGTCTCATCCTATTATTTGATATGTCATGTCTAATTTTTGACAAAATGTTATAAGGCATGCTAAAAGGCAAGGATAAACACAGTCTGAATATGTAAAGCAAACATCACAACCAGATTCAGACATGACTGAGATTTGGAAAACATCAGACTGGATAATTTAAAATAATTATGTTTAATATGATGGAGATCTCCACTTTTGAACGTGGACAACACATAAGAACAGAAAGGTACTATAAGCAGAAAGAGAGAAACTCAAAGAATAAAACAGAAATGTTGGTCAGGTGCAGTGGCTCATGCCTGTAATCTCAGCACTTTGGGAGGCTGAGGTGGGCGGATCACCTGAGGTTGGGAGTTTGAGACCAGCCTGGCCAACATGGAGAAACCCTGTCTCTACTAAAAATACAAAATTAGTCAGGCATGTTGGTGGATGCCTGTAATCCCAGCCACGTGGGAGGCTGAGGCAGGAGAATCACTTGAACATGGGAGGGGAGGTTGCGATGACTGATATCACACCATTGCACTCCAGCACAGGTGACAAGAGTGAAACTCCGTCTCAAAAAAAAAAAAAATGTTAAAAATCAAAAACATTTTCATAGGAATGAGGAAGGCCTTTGAGGGACTCATCAGTATACCTGATGCCACCAAGAACTGAACCAATAAACATGAAGATATGCCAATAGAAAAATTCATAGACTGAAATACAAAGATAAAATAACATAATATAAATTAAAATGTATGTAATGTCCAAGAAGCTTTGGAAAAATTACAATGGTGTAACATATACATAATGAGACTACATAAAAGAGAAAAAAGAGAGGGATGATACAAATAACAACTTTAAGTACTAATAAAAGATAATTTTCTAATATTAAAAACAGATATCAAACTGTAGATCTAGGAAGCTCAGAAAGCAGCAACTGAGAAAAATATTTCAAAAATCTATAACCCAAGTACAATATACTTGAACAGTAGAAAATCAAAGACAAAGAAAAAACATTGAAATAAGTCAGAGTCACCTTACATAGGGAGAAAAAGAGATAAACATTATATTAAACTCATCTTCAGAAATCATGCAAGCAAGAGTAAAGTATTTAAAGTGTAGAAACAAAACAATAAAAAACAAAACACCAACCCAGAATTTTATATCCAGTAAAATTATCCATAAAATGTGAAAGAGAAATAAAAAATATTCTTAGACAAAAACTGAAAAAACTAACTGCAATTTATTTTGTATCAATTTATTTGTATTTTTTCCTGTTTTGAAAAAAAAATGTTATAAGTAGTTCTTTAGAGAAGAGGAAAATAGTTCATACCAAATACATGGATTTCTGGGTTTATGGAAGCGTTGGAGAAGAAAAAAATGAAGGTAACATGTACCTTTTGTTTTATTCATCCTTATCCTTAACTGATCTAATAGATAACGTATTTTCCTTTAAAATAGTAATAGCAAGACTGTGTTGGGTGAGTATACCTTATGGATAAATGAAATTAATAGCATGAGTGTTATAATGGAAAAAGGAGGGAATTTGTAATATCTTTTTATAAGGTCAGTGTACTCCCCGTGAATTATTATAGCATTTTATGAAAGTGGACTTAAATTAGTTGTAAATGTTTACTGAAAAGTATAGGGCAACTACAAAGAGATGAATACTTAAGCAAAATATGTCTAAAATTTATTTAACGAAAACTACAAATGATTAAAAATCAAAGAGTCACCAAACAAATGGAAAGATATTTCATGTACTTGGATAGGCAGAATCAATACTGTTAAAATGTCATTCTTTCTTATCTTTTTCTATAGATTTATTGCAATCTCAGATAAACTTACTGCAATTTATTTTGTATATATGAACAAAGTGTTGCTAAGTTTTATGTGAAAAGGCAAAAGACACAGAATAACCAACATAATACTAAAAAACAAGAAAATGGAGGAAAAGGAGAAAAAGAAGAAAAAAAAGAGCCGTTATTCAACTTCAAGACTTTGAGACTTACTAAAAAGCTACAACTATCAAGGCAAAATAAAAGACAAGTAATCAATGAAGCAAAATGGAGAGCCCAGAAATAATCAACTACAGTTGCATAATGACAATCAACTGGTATTTGACAAAGGAGCCAAGGCAATTCAATACTGAAAGAGTAAACTTTTCTACAAATGATGCTGGAACAACTGGCATCAACATTGAAAAAAAAAATGAATCCAGATATAAACTTTACATCTTTCACAAAATTAATGCATAATGAATTATTGACCTAAATTAAAATTCAAAACGATAAAACATCTATAGTGTAACATAAATGAAAATCTTATTTTTTATTTTGGTGATGAGTTTTTAGGCAATGCTGAAAGTACAATCTATAACAAAATCAACAAGTTGGATTTATTATAATTAAAATAGCTTTGTGAAAGCGACTTAAGAGAATTAAAATAAAAATGGAAGACTAAAGAAAATATTTTAAAACATCTATATAGTAAAGCACTATTACCAAAAATAAACAAATAACTCTTAAATCTTCACAATAAGAAAATGAACAACTACATTTTTTTAAATGAGCAAAAGCTCTGAATAGGTATCACACTAAAAATATACCATTGGCAAATAGGCATGTGAAAAGACACCTGGCATCATGTATCAATAGAAAATTATAATTTAAAACAGTAATGAGATATCACTGCCCACCTAATAAGATGGCTGCACACACACACACACACACACGCACACACACACACACACAATGACAATGCCAAATGTTGGAAGGGATCTGAAACAACAAGATCTCTTTTATTGTTGGTGGCTATGTAAAATCATACAGCCACTCTGAAAGGCAACTTGTCAACTGTTTCAATTACCAAACATGCAGCTACCATATGACCCATCAATTTTACTCTTTGGCATATATTTCAGTGGAAAAAAATAGTTTTGTAAACAAACATTTCTGCATGAATATTCATAAAATTTGGTTCATAATAGCCAAACTCAGAAACAGCTCTGGTGTCTTTCAGTGGATAAATGGTTAAACAAACTGTGGTAAATCCATACCATTGCTTCACAACAAAAGAAATGAAAAATATACCTAATAACTTTTATG
Source organism: Macaca mulatta (assembly GCF_049350105.2). Taxonomy (NCBI): domain Eukaryota; kingdom Metazoa; phylum Chordata; class Mammalia; order Primates; family Cercopithecidae; genus Macaca; species Macaca mulatta. The sequence continues at coordinate 14,077,898 of NC_133417.1, forward strand.
ATGATGTTGAGTAAAAAAAAAAAAAAAAATCAATCCTGAAAGGTCAAGTACTGTATGATTCCATGTATACATAATTCATTAATCAAGAGGAATACCTAAGTGATGAACAGGTTATCATTGCCCTGGATCAATGACAGGGCAGGTAGTGGGTGCAGCTGTACTAGGGATTTGTGGTGAGGAACTATTCAGTATCTAAATTGTATTAATGTTGATACCCAGGTTGTAGTACTGTCCTGTAGTTTTGTAAGATGTTACCATTTGGGGAAAGTCAGTAAAGGGTACAAAGTTTCTCTTTGTATTATTTATTTTAACTTCATGTAAGTCAAAATAAAAACTTTAATTTAGAAAATAGAACACAAGGCAGTCTTCCCATGCTCTTTCTCAATTGAGGTTGACATTAAGTGAATGTTTCCTGGCTAATTGTACACTGCAACAAGAAACCATAATTCATAGTGAATCATGTGGGCCAGGGAATCTAGTCGTGATATGCAACACCCAAGGAAGATAAGAGCAACTGATCTCCCTTAGCCGCGTGGAACAAAACAGTGTATAGGAGTCATGACTGTGATGTCGGCCAGGCAAATCTGCTATGTGTGTCTTTGCTGTTAGATATATTCAGACTGCCTAGAAGATATTCAAACTGGCTCATTCCCAGCACTTAATCCTTGAAATCCAAATTGTTTATATGGCTTTTCCCAAAGTTACATAGAAGTGTATTGCTTGGAATTATAACAATAAAAATAGTAGGAAACATAGTTAATATTTAATGAAGGATTATCATGTGCCAGACGTTTTTTCTCATGGCTTTGTATGAATTATATAATTTAATTACCAACGAAGTTCATGAGTGGCTAAAATTTGAATGACATTTCTTCGCTTGAATTAACTAATTTACAAAAAAATTTAGGTGATTTTCCCCATGATGAAAGAGTTTGCACTAAATGATTACAGGTTATGAACTAAGCTAATATACTCTGGAGACTGTTGTCATAATACTTTGTCTATTGCCTTACAGAGCAAAACTACATAGGTCATTAAATGTTCCCTATAGCAAATTATTCAGAAAAAAATGAACACTAACATGTAACATTGCTAGAAGGTCCATTCTCACATTGCTATAAAGAAATACCCGAGACTGGGTAATTTATAAAGAAAAGAGGTCTAGCTGGCTCTGGTTCCACAGGCTATATGGGAAGCATAGTGGCTTCTGGGGAGGACCCAGGAAACTTTCAATCATGGCTGAAAAAGAAGCAGGTATGTCTTACATGGCCAGAGCAGGAGGAAGGGGGTGAGGAGGAAGGTGCCACACACTTTTAAACAACCAGATCTTGTGAGAACTCTATCATGAGACAGCACTAGGAGGATGATACTAAGCCATTAGAAACCATCCCCATGAATCAATAACCTCCCACCAGGCTCCAACTCCAACATCAAAGATTAAAATTCAACATGAGATTTGGGCAGGCACACACATCAGAACCATTTCATAGTTGCACCTAGGAGCAATCATATGTATTCATAACCTAGAAATTGAATGCAGTTCTGATACTTAGTTATTTAGGCATTCTGGTAAAAGACAACAATGCAGATTATCTGAGGATCTGGAGTCAACTCCTTAACGTGTATTGGGTTCTACATTAGAGGCAGGTCATTAAAGCAGCTAGAGACTAAACTCTCTGGCACCAGTATATCAGGGATCAGAATCTGGCTCTGCCTAAGGTAGCATTACTTGTCCTTACTTTGCTTTTGTTGTCGTATCTGTATGGAGCATAGAATATATGTCTTTGGGTTATTGAGAGAATAAAATATGTGCAAAACATTGAAACAGTATCAGATTAACTATGTTAGCATGTGAAATATGCAGTGTGAATTAAACGTTCAAATGCCGAATGTTTCTGGAAGAAAACAGAAGGGCTCCAAAAACCCTAGGTAATTCAGTAGTCTTTGGTAAGATAATTAGTATGTTATTTTCAGTGAGAGAGGAAAGAATATACAATCACGTATTCCAAGCTAGCTGGGTTTATGTAGTTCCATACTAGCCTTGAGCTAAGATGATTGCAGGAAGTAACAAAAAAATTTGTTTGTGGACATGTGCGTTTGTGTTTAAAATAGGCAACGAGTGTTCTTTGCACACCAAATAACTGAAATAATAAATAGTGGAAACATAAAGACTTTTTAATAATCATATATGATTTATAATAAGCATAATTTCCTGTTATTCTGCCATTAATTTCTCTTCTTGCCAAACCTGTTTCTTCCAGACAAGATTTTCTCTTTGTTTCTCTCCCCATCTGTCTCTCATGCTGCATGCTTTATCAAATGCCTGATAATTCTTAAATTTCTGTTCACATTCAAGACTAGAAAAATTGAAATGCGGACTGAGAGTTCTATGTTCTTGTCAATTAATAAATTCCTTTTTTGAATGAATCTTTAGGGAGCCAGTCAATAAGCTTCCCCTCAGCCGTGCAGGATGGAAGACAGAGCTTTTGGACGCTAACAACCACTAGCTGTCCCAGTTTGCTTCAGCTTTATACATTTTTAAAGAATAAACTTGTGTTGTATTTGTGTAGGGTTTAATGTCTGGGTGTTGGGTTTTGTGGATGGAGGTGGATAAAGGGCATAATGTTTACTGTTCCATAGAGAATGATTAAACTAATATCTACATTTTTGGACATTTCTTTATTGGATATTCCATCCATCTTTCCAGACCTCCTAAAGCCCAGAGCCTTGTGAGGGTTTTGCAGGAAGCAGACACCATCACCATCAAAGATATACCCCCACAGGTATATAAAGGCTGCCATTTCTTTGCTCTGAGTCATGTGCCAATACTCTTCTATCTTTTAACAAATCTTTCACATATGTATTGATTCTCTTTTGTGAAAGAGGTTCCTCTCTGTTTCCATTTGTGATTTTGTGTTCGTACATTTGCTTGCAATCAAATAATGTATTTCTCTGTAAGAAATAAATGGTTTAGGCAGAAAAAGATATATTTGTGTGTCTTTTTTTGCTATTTTGAAAGACCATTAATAATGTTGGTTACAAGTGCATAAATTGTAACTTCAGCATTAAAAAAATGTGTTTGGGGTCAAATTTTAAAGACTCCAAATAATCTATCTATGTGTTGTGTCCAGTAAAAGCCTTCTGGGACATCATCTCCTCTGCAAGTGGTCAAAATGGATTCCACAACCTTACAAGCTGTGGTTTAAGAATTGGGCTTTATTGTGCAAGAGGAAATCTCAGAAAGCCAGATCAGCAAAAATAAATGTCATATTATCCTCAAGCTTTATTGAAATCAAATCCACATGTCACACACACATACCATAAAATTCACCTAGTGTACAATTCATGAGCTTTTAGTACATTCACATATAAGTGCAATCCTCACCACAATTTTAGAACATTTATGTGCCTCAAGAGCAAACCCTCTACCCTTTAGCTACCATCCCCCTAGTTATCCACCCAACACAGCCTTAAGAAACCACTAATCTACTTTCTATCTCCATAGCTTCCCCAATTTGGACATTTAATATAAATGGATTCTTACAATATGTGACCTTTTTTGACCAGCTTTTTCACTAAGCAAATTGCTTCAAGGTTCATCCATGTGGTGACACGTATCAGTACTTATTTCTTTTTATTGCTGGATAATATTCCATTGGATGGTTATACCACATTTTGTTTATTGATTCATCACTTGACGGACATTTGCAATATTTCCTCCTTTTGAATATTATAAACAGCGCTATAAATATTTATGTAAAATGTATGTGAACATAGGTTTTCATTTCTCTTGTTTACATAACTAGGAGTGGGAATCCTGGGTCATATGATAATGCTATATTTAGTAACTTCATGTGCTGCCAGTCTGCTTTTCAAACTGGTCACACTGCTTGATATTCCCACCAACAGTGTTTGAAGGTTCCAATTTTTCTATATACTCATATAAAAATAAATCCATTTTTTTCTTTTCAAGATTATTCAATCTATTCTGAGCTCCTTGTAGTTACATATATATTTTAGAATCACTTTGACCATTTTTAAAAGAAGTCAGGCAGAATTCTGATAGAGATTGCATTGACTCCGTAGATTAATTTGGATTTTATGCCATCTGAACAATATTAAGTTTTCTTCTCCATAATTATGAACTGCTTCCTATTTATTTAGTTCTTCTTAAGTTCTATAGCTTTCAGAGTATAATTTTTGCACTTTTGTGTTGAATTTATTCCTAAGTATTTTATTATTCTTAATAATATGGTAAATATAATTGTTTTATTAATTTCATTTTCTCGTTTTTCATTGTAAATGTATAGGAAAACAATTGATCTTTGTATATTAACCTTGTATCCTACATCTTTGCTGAATTCATTTATAAGTTCAAATAAATTTTTAGTGGATCTGTAGGGTATGTTACAGATAACATACCAAGATTATGTTATCTGTAAAATAGAGATAGTTTCACATCTATCAAATTTGAATTCTTTTTATTTCTTTTCTTGGTGTCTAATTGCTCCAACTGTTCTTCACTCTTGATCCATCCATGGAGACCTTCAGCAGAATTTAGTGACACTTGAACATGGTGTGGATTTCATTCCAGGTGAGCAACTCCTTCTTGAGGGACTCACTACCTTCTTAAAATATAAGCATAAAGATTATGGATGCTGTTTGTTTTGTGCCAGCAGGCTGGGTTTGGGTTTGGGCACCAGCTGCATTCCATTATCTGACTATAATAAATACCTTAGAGTCCAAGCAGTTTTTCAGTTCCCAGAAAGCTGAAGAAAGCTTAGCTTGAAAGCAGTCCTTTACACTGGAAAAGCAGAACTTATTATATGGTAATTCATTGTTCATACAACTTAGAGTGAGGTTCTGAGGTATTTTCACTCATTACTCCAAACTGTAAAATTAATAACATTGGATGTTCATTTATTATTTGAGCTTATTACTTAGTACTGGATGATGCTCGTTTCTTAAAGCAAGAACCTGAGCATGAACTTTATTCTGTAAGTTCACTTTCAATTTTGTATAAACCCCAGGGGATTTCAAACCTAACCTTCAAAAAAAAAGGAAACCTTAATATTTCATCTAAAGAAAATCATTTTATGCTATTTTTGCAACTTTATTAAGTGTTAATGAGATCACTTGGACACAGGAAGGGGAGCATCACACACCGGGTCCTATTGTGGAGAGGGGGGATGGGGGGATAGCATTAGGAGATATACCTAATGTAAATGACAAGTTAATGGGTGTAGCACACCAACATGGCACATGCATACATATGTAACAAACCTGCAAGTTGTGCACATGTACCCTAGAACTTAAAGTATAATAATAAAAAAAGAATAACCTAGTCCCAATAATATTTTAAAGTTATGAAAGTGCAGTAAAACTTTAAAGACACACACACACACTCACTCACTCACACACACACAGATCCGTACTCATTTAGATGGATTCATTTACCTAAGTAAATTCATATTTTCGGTCTCTTTTCTTTGCAAGTGATAATTCCAGCTTATGTTAACTCCTACATTTTATGTTAATCTAATCATGGTTCTAAGTGAAAAGCAACATGAATTCTTCTATAGGAAAAACTCTATGTAATAGATAGGTTTCTACCTACCTTCAATATTATATTTGTTTATTTCATCTGTCAAACATCTACTCCAGAGGAACTGCTCATTTCATTGATTTATGAAAAACACCATGCACATTCTTATCTTCATACCATGTCATTCCTTAACCTACAAGCTCTTCCCTCATCTTAAGATTTAACTAAACCTTAACCTCTCTTTCCAATGCAGTTTATATTGTTGCTAATTCCTATAGCATTCCCTGGGTTTATGGGTATCGAGTATTCTTACTTTTGAATACCCATTCATTCACTCCTATAACATTCATGAAATATTGTATTTCTTCATTCATTCTGTAATGCGACTGTTATACCTTTCTCACATTTGGGTTAAAATATTATTAAAGAAATACAACATTTCATGAATGTTACTTTAATGCTGAATCTGCTAAAAACACCAAAATGTGTTTTTATATATACTTACAGGATTTCCTATTCAAAATGGACAATAAACTAGTACTTGATATTTGCTAAATGCCATTTGTAAAGGTTCCCTTTTCACAGAGCAGAAGGGTCCATATAGAGGTCTTGTCACCAGGGAAAGATGATGAGGAAGGGGTTCTATCCAGGCTTGTCAATGGATCATGACACTTCTACGCAGACTTGGCTGAGAATTCCTAGGATCCTAAGCAAGACTTCGTCTACTTAATGGCGAATTCAGCGGATCACAATGCATTACATGAAGCTCCCTAGAGATAGATAAAATCCAACAGTTAGATAAAAACTGAAATTTCATTGACTTTTCCAATAGGAAACAACTAAAGCTACACATGAACACATTTATCACAGACAAACTTAATGTCGTCTTTTAGAGTCCTTCTTTATTGAATCTTAATCTGATGGTTCTTATGAGGTAATGCAAGGAGCTTGGCAAAATGCAGTTTACAGCCCCTTTTCTCAGGTGTGATATAAGAGCAATCTCCCAAAATGTCAGAGGTGGATAACTTAGCGTTGACTCTAGCTCATAATTCTTCCACAATAAGGAATTCTGATTGACCCCTTTCAACTCAGTGTCTTTCATAAATATGAAATCTAATTCCAGACTCAAATGCAATGCAGGAAGTAGAAGACACCTGGGAATGGGTTATGAAATTCTCAACCAAAAATGTTTAAAGCAGCAGAAAAGAACATACAGGTCAGAATCTGGAATGATTTTAAGGGAGAGAGGTGGCTCGATTTCATCAAGTCATCAGATTTCACATCTGGCAGGTTCTGATTTGCGCATATGGAGCAGAAATATTAATTTTTATCACCAGTTTTTGCTCTTAAATTCTTAGTGACTTGAATGTGAAAGGACTTGCAGCTTTTTAGGAAAAATTGTTTCACCACATTATTTATTATTACAGGATTATTTTATAATGCATTTTTAGTACTTGATTAATTCATTAATGGGACAAGTTGAGTTAGCTTATAACATATTAATATTTCCTAAATGGGCCCCATTAGGCAAGCAATAAAATTTAGAGAGAAATCAAAGCTGCTCACTCTACTCTTTCTCACATAATTTCAGTAAAAGTGGGAAAAGGATCCCAAATATTTTCACATAAAAGAGGCAAAGGCTGAGGCATTAGACATGGTTAAATCATACTTATTTTGTTAATAATTAAAGCTTAATAACATGCTCCAAGAAATTTGCGATTCACCAATTTGAATAAAATCAGAGGGAAAAAAAAAGAGCTATTTCTTCCCCTGGTAGGAAATTTTACATTTTTACTCACCTTTACGGCCGTTATGTCGCTGGTGGGGCAGTAGTCTTCGTTTTGAAAAATAGCAGTTTGGTCCCTAGTTTCCTCACACAAATGGGAAAAGAACAGATCTTACTTGCAAAATATTGTGTATGCCTGCTCTAACCTGTCTGAGTTAGACTCAGTCCTAATGGACTGAATATTACAAAAATAGAAGGTTAAAATAGAGGTTTATTGTATTCTGTGTTCAAAAGCACTGAAATCCAGGTTCAAACAGGTATTTGTACACCCATATTCATATCAGCATTATTCACAATAGCCAAAGGTGCCAAATGTTCATCAAGAGATGATCGGATAAACAAATGTGATATATATTTATAATAAAATATTACTTAGCCCCAAAACAAAATTCCGATAAATTCTACAACATGAATGAAACTTGAAAACACTATGCTAAGTGAAATAAGCCAAACATGAAAGAGCGAATATTGTATGAATCCATTAATACGAGGTACCTAGAATAGATAATCATATAAAGATGTGATTATAACATAATTTACATGGCACATGGGAATGAAAAATGGGAAGTTATTGTTTAATGGATAGAGTTTCTATTTGGGATAATAAAAAAATTCTGGAAATTGGTCGGGCATGGTGGCTCATGCCTGTAATCCCAGCACTTTGGGAGGCCAAGGCAGGCGGGTCACCTGAGGTCAGGAAGTCAAGACCGGCCTGAACAACATGGTGAAACCCTGTCTCTACTAAAAACACAAAACTTAGCCGGGTGTGGTGGTGGGTACCTGTAATCCCAGCTACTCAGGAGGCTGAGGCGGGAGAATCACTTGCACACAGGAGGTGGAGGTTGCAGTGAGCTGAGGTTATGCCATTGCACTCCAGGCTGGGTGACAAGAGCAAAACTCCATTTCCAAAAGAAAAAAAAAAGAAAAAAAATTCCAGAAGTACATAGTGGTAATAATTGCAGAATATTGTGAAGGTACTTAATGGCACTGAATTGGACACTTAAAATGGCTAAAATGGTAATTTTATGTTATGTGTAATTTACTACAATAAAAATGCAAAAGAGCCAATGTGTTAATTTAGAAGTAAACATTTATATTAATATATTTATAATAATATATATTAATATAAGATCCAAATGACTGAGATTCTATTTTATTAAACATTTATATACATGCTTCATGCATGTCAAATAGTCTTTTAAGTGCTTTAGGAATTTTAATTCATTAAATCATTATAACTTCTATATGAAGTAGATATTATTATTATCCCAGTTTTCCAGGTGAAGAAATAGTGGCACAGAGTCTTTAGGTAATTTGTCTAAGGTCATACATCTAGTGAACACTATATCCAGGACTCAAACCCCTACTATGTGGCTCTACAACCTATATTCTTCATCACTGTGCTATGTAGCTAGAACTCCTTGGTCACCTGATTAGGAGATCAGAGAACAAACAGATCCTTTATTTTAGAAAGTCACTTGTAGCATACCATTGAAAAATAATTCTCATTTTTCTGATAATCCAAATGACACATTTGCTATTTATCTTGTTTACAAACTCTGTGCAAAATTCAAATGTTTCGTAGATTAATATTTTTTCTAGTAATGGGTTTATGATTTATCTTCTGGATATTATTTTAGAAACAATTTTATACCCTGTAGTTAACTACTAAATCATTGTTTTGGTTGCTTGATTTGCCTTTTTTTGTAATCTAGCATTTTAAAAATAATTTATTCAATTAGACCATTCATGAATGTGGAATATATGTAAAATAATTATAATACATAGGAAGAGTCACACATGTACCTACCCTCAAGTTTATCTACCAAAAACACAGACATATGAAAATATGCATATAAGAGATTGTAGTGGAAGAGATAGAATATAAGTAAGGGATGTGTTAAAACAACATGCCATACATAGAAAGTTGTAATGTATTTATTTGCTGGAGTAAATTGTAATTGGTAGAGGGTGGCAGAGTTAAAACTAGAGAGATAAGGAAGGCTCTAGATTATGGAAGATCTTGTAAAATATGTTAAGTAGTTATTGTAGGATTTCAGTTTGTTATGTCTGACAATAGATAATAATGAGAGGTAATGCTTATGGTCTTCTTACTTTGTGCCAGACAGTCTTCTAAGCACTTTAATTAAACTTACTTATTAAATATTCATACCAACTCTGTGAGTTAGCCACGAATATTATCTCATTTTGAGATGAGAAAATGCAACAACAGTGAGTTTATTTAATTTACTGTAGGTCACAATAAGATTCAGAAAGTCAAGCTCCAAAGCCCCCACTCTTAACCTCATGTGATATTGCTTAAAGTGATCAGGTTATTATTAATGTTATCCATTACTCTGGTGGTAGAAAATATATTTGCTTAGTATTGAGTCTTAAATTCGTAAGTGCAAGCCAGAATTGTGGCCTTAGCCAAGGCAAGAGGGATGAGAGTTTAGAAGAGGAGTCATAGTCATAGGAATGAAGAGGACATGCTTTAGAGGTAGCAAAAGGAAAACTGACTATGGATCGGATATGAGAAGCAAGGAAGAGAGGAATTAAGAAGGAATCCTAGGATTTTTTAGTTAAAATAAGTGAATTGATGTCACCCAAGTAAGGTAAAGAACATAAAAGGCTAACATATTAAATATTCTTTGGCTCTGAATCACCAAAAATGTTTATTAGCATTCCATCAATGTCCACATTATGAAGAAAAACAAAAAAAAAATACATCTAATTTCAAATTCACAGCCCATTTATAGCAATTGCTTGTGACTTGTAGTAGGTTAAGGTCAGTAATTTAACATCTAGTCTTATGTTCTTTTATGCATTTTATATTATTTTAATCTGAATCCTGTCATTCATACTTTTATCTTGTTTCATGTTTTACTCAAACATCTTTATCTTTAGGAGAAGATTAAACTTTCTTTCTTCTTCCAATTCTATCCCCAAAGAGAAGTTTTGATAGGCACCAAGAGAAAGCATTATAGTAGTAATTGGAGGAGTTTTTAGGAGTAAATGAAATTAACAAAGGGTAATAGTTTTTTTACAGTATGCTTTACATAAAGCAAAATTAACAGGTATGCCTATAATTTGATCTATCTTTTCCTTCCTTCCTTCCTTCCTTCTTTCCTTCTTTCCTTCGTTCCTTCCCTTCCTTCCTTCCTTCCTTCCTTCCTTCCTTCCTTCCTTCCTTCCTTCCTTCCTTCCTTCCTTCCTTCCTTCCTTCCCTCCTTCCTTCCTTCCCTCCCTCCATCCCTCCTTCCTTCCTCCCTCCCTCCCTCCCTCCATACCTTCCTTTTCTCTTTCTCTTCTTTTCTCAAATTCCTGGGTTCAACAGACACTCCTGTCTCAGTCTCCTGAGTCACTGGGACTACAGAAGTGAGCCACTATGCCAAGTTAGAATTTGATCATTTGACATATGTGTAAATGAGTTTACCCACACCTTTTTCAAAATACAGTTGACCCACCCCCATGCAGTAGAAAATTCTTGATATAACTTTTAACCCCCCAAAACCTTAAATACAAATAACCTACTGTTGACCAGAAGCCTTACTGCAAATGTAAACAATTGATTAGCAAATGTTTTTTATGTTATATGAATTATACACTAGATTCCTATAATAAAGAAAGAAAGAAAAAAAATGGGAAAGAAAATGTGATTAAGAAAATCATAAGAAAGATAAAATGTATTTACTATTAAGTAGAAATGGCTCATCATGAAGATCTTCATCCTCACCGTCTTCACATAATGTAGGCTGAGGAGGAGGGGGACGAGGAGGGGTTGGTCTGGCTATCTCAAGGCTGGCAGAGACAGAAAAAAATTTTAAGTGGACCCTTGCAGTTCAAACGCATGTTATTTAATTGTATGGAACATTTTCATAACCACAGAACATTCCCTTTTCCCCCTCTATAGGCAATCAGCCACTCCCGAAACAACTACTATTCTGATTAAAATCACCATGGATGACTTTTGTCTGTTCTAGAAATTCATGCAATTAAACAGTATGTACTTTTTTGGATCTGGCTTCTTTCACTAAATATGTTTTTCAGTTTCTTCCATGTTGTGTCTCATGTAAGTTATTTTCTCTCTTTTATATTTAATAGTATCCCAATGTTTGAACCTGCTACAGTACATTTATCATTTTACCTATTGACTGATAATTTTGGCTTTTTTGAATAAAGTTGCTGTAAACATTCATGTACAGGAAGTTTTGTGGACAGACGTATGCATGTATTTCTCATTCTCAAAATCCTGAGGGGTATTGTTGGGTCATAAGCTAAATAGGTATTTGTTTGAAATTTTTTAAGGTAACAAATTATTTTCTGAATTGATGCTTCCATTTTACACTTCTATAAGCAATGTATGAGAGTTTTAGCTGTTCTCTACCCTCACTAATAATTTCTGCTGTCAGACTTTAAATTTCAGTTATTTTAGTAGGTGTGTTGCAGTATCCCATCATGGTTTTAGTTGGTATTTTCTTGATGAATAATGCCTGTAACTCATTGGCCATACATATATCTTTTTTCAAGAAGTTTCTATTCAAGTATTTTATCAATGTTTGTCTTTCTATTATTGAATGATAATAGTGCTTTATACATTTTTGATACAAATTCTTTATATTTAATATTTTATATTCTATTGTATTGTGAATAATTTCTCCTAGTCTATGGCTCACCTGCATATTTTTCTTAACTATATATTTTGATGAGCAAGAATATTTAAATGAGGATGCAGTGAATTTATCCATTTTAATAACTAATGCTTTCAATGTGTTATTTAATAAATATTTGCCTACCAAAGCTTATAAAAATATATCCTATTCTTTACATCTAGGAACATAATAGTTTAGGGTCTAAAGTTTAGTTATTTGTTCTCTCTTGCATTATATATGTATATCATGTGAGGTAAGGGTCAAGGTTTGCTTATTGTTATTTTTCCATCAAAACAGATACTCAGTAGTTGCAGCACCATTTGTGGAAATGTTTTCCTCCCCCCCACCACTCCTGCCTTAATTTATATTGGTGCTGTCCTTGTGTACCAAAATTTATGTGTGGATTTACTTCTATTCTATTCTACTGTATTCTATTGACTTACTTATTTATCCTATCACCTATATTATACTGTGTTGATTACTATGTTGTAGTTTCATTTTAGACCTTAAAAGTCAAACAGAGTAAATCTCCCAACCTTGCCCTTCTTTTTCAGGATAACTTGATTATTTTGTCATTTGCATATCCATTACAACTTTAGAATCAACTCAACCATATATTCCAAAAAAACCTACAATTTATATTCCTTTTGTTATATACCCAGTAATGGGATTGCTGGGTCAAGTGATATTTCTACCTCTATGTCTTTGAGGAATCATCACACTTTCTTCCACAATAGTTGAGCTAATTTACTCTCCCACCAACAGTGTATAAGCATTCCTTTTTCTCCACAACCTTGCTAGCATTTGTTAGTTTTTTGACTTTTAAGTCATAGCAATTCTGACTGGTATGAGGTGGTATCTCATTGTGGTTTTGATTTTCATTACTCTAATGATCAATGATGTTGAGCTTTTTTTCATAGGACTGTTGGCTTCTTTTGAAAAGTGTCTGTTCATGTCCTTTGCCCACTTTGCTATGGGGCTGTTTATTTTTTTCTTGTAAATTTGTTTAAGTTCCTCATAGAGGTCAGATATTAGATCTTTGTTGGATGCATAGTTTGAAAAATTTTTCTCCCATTCTGTAGGTTGCCTTTTTACTCTGTTGATGGTTTCTATTGCTGTGCAGAAGCTCTTTTGTTTAATTAGATCCAACTTGCCCATTTTTGCTTTTGTTGCAATTGCTTTTGGTGTCTTTGTCATAAAATCTTTGCCAGTGCCTAAGTCCTAAGTGATATTGCCTAGGTTTCTTTTCCAGGGGTTTTACAGTTTGGGGCTTTACATTTAAGTATTTAATCCATCTTGTGTTAATTTTTGTATATGGCATAAGAAAAGAGTCCAGCTTCAATATTTTGCTTGCCAGTTATTCAAGCACCCTATATTGAATAGGAAATCATCTCCCCATTGCTCATTTTTGCCAGGTGTGCTGAAGATCAGATAGTTATAGGTGTGTAGCCTTATTTCTGGGTTTTCTATTCTGTTCCATTAGTCTATGTGTCTCTTTTTGGACCAGTACCATGCTGCCAGGTTTTGGTATCAAGATGATGCTAGCCTTATAGAATGGGTTGGGGAGGAGCTACTGATCCTATTTTTTTTGTAATAGTTTCAGTAGAAATGGTTCCAGCTCTTCTTTGTACATCTGGTAGAATTTTAATCCATCTGGTCTGGGGCATTTTTTGGCTGGTAGCCTATTTATGACTCCCTCAGTTTCAGAGCTCATTATTGATCTGTTCAGGTATTTAATATCTTTCTGGTTCAGTCTTGGGAGGATGAATGTGTCCAGGAATTTATACAATTTTATAGATTTTCTAGTTTACATGCATAGATCTGCTCATAATATCCTCTGATGGTTTCTTGTATTTCTGTGGTTTGGTGGTAATATCCTGCTTGTCTTTTCTGGTTGTGTTTATTTGAACCTCCTGTCTTTTATTCTTTATTAGTCTAGCTAACAGTCTATTTTATTATTATTTTTTTAATAAACCAGTTCCTGGATATATTGATTTTTTGAATGGTTTTTCATGTCTGTATCCTTCAGTTCAGCTTTAATTTTGATTTTTTTCTATTCTTCTGCTAACTTTGGGATTTGTTTCCTCCTGATTCTCTGGTTCTTCTAGTTGTGATGTTAGGTTCTTAACCTGATATCTTCCTAACTTTTTATGTGGGCATTTAATGCTATAAATTTACCTTTTAACAGCTCCTTAGCTCTGTCCTAGAGATTCTGATGTGTTATATCTTTGTTCTCATTAGTTTCAAAGAAAATATTGATTTCTGCTTTAATTTCATTATTTACCCAAAAGTCATTCAGGAGCAGGTTATTCAATTTCCACCTAATTTTATGGTCTTGAGTGAATTTATTAGTCTAAATTTCTAATTTGATTGTGCTGTGTGGTCTGAGAGATTGTTTGTTATAATTTCAGTGCTTTTGCACTTGCTGAAAAGTGTTCTGCTTCTGATGATGTGATCAAATTTTAGAGTATGTGCCAAGTGGCAATGAGAAGAATGTATATTCTGTTGTTTCTAGATGCAGAGTTCTGTGGATATCAGGTCCATTTGAACAGTGCTGAGTTCAGATCCTGAATATCTTTAATTTTCTGCCTCTATGATCTGTTTAATATTGCCAATGTGGTGTTAAGGTCATGCACTATTATTGGGTGGGAATCTAAAGATCTTTGATGGCCTTTAAGAACGTACTTTATGAATCTGGGTGCTCCTTTGTTGGCTGCATACATATTTAGAATAGTTAGAACTTCTTGTTGAATGGAATGTTTTAACATTATGTAATGCCCTTCTTTGCCTCTTTGATCTTTGTTGGTTTAAAGTCTGTTTTACCAGAAACTAGAATTTCAGTCTCTGCTTTGTCATGTTTTCCATTTGCTTGATAGGTTTTTCTTCATCACTTTATTTTGAGCCTATGTGTGTCATTACATGTAAGATATGTCTCTTGAAGACAGCATACCAATCGGTATTGTTTCTTTATCCAGCTTGCCACTGTGTGTCTTTTAATTGGCACATTTAGCTTATTTACATTTATGGTTAGTATTGATATGTGTGGATTTGATCTTGTCATCATGATGTTAGCTGGTTATTATGCAGACTTGTTTATGTGTTGCTTTATAGTGTTACAGGTTTGTGAATCTCAGTGTGTTTTTGTAGTGGGTGGTAATGGTCTTTACTTTTTATATTTAGTGCTCCCTTTGGGAACTGTTGTAACACAAGTCTGGTGGTAAAAATTCCCTCAGCATTTGTCTGAAAAAAATCTTATATCTCTTTTGCTTATGAAGTTTAGTTTGGCAGCATATGAAATTCTGGGTTGAAATTGCTTTTCTTTATAGGCTCAAAATAAAGGGATGGAGGAAGATCTACCAAGCAAATGGAAAACAAAAAAAGGCAGAGGTTGCAATCCCAGTCTCTGATAAAATAGACGTTAAACCAATAAAGATCAAAAGAAACAAAGAAGGCCATTACATAATGGTAAAGGGATCAATTCAACAGGAAGAGCTAACTATCCTAAATATATATGCACCCAATACAGGAGCACCCAGATTCATAAAGCAAGTCCTCAAAGACTTACAAAGAGACGTAGACTCCCACACAACAATAATGGGAGACTTTAACACCCCACTGTCAACATTAGACAGATCAACGAGACAGAAAGTTAACAAGAATATCCAGGAATTGAACTCAACTCTGCACCAAGTGGACCTAATAGACATCTGCAGAACTCTCCACCCCAAATCAACAGAATATACATTCTTTTCAGCACCACATCACACTTATTCCAAAATTGACCAAATAGTTGGAAGTAAAGCACTCCTCAGCAAATGTACAAGAACAGAAATTATAACAAACTGTCTCTCAGATCACAGGGCAATCAAACTAGAACTCAGGATTAAGAAATTCAATCAAAACCTCTCAACTACATGGAAACTGAACAACCTGCTCCTGAATGATTACTGGGTACATAACAAAATGAAGGCAGAAATAAAGATGTTCTTTGAAACCAATGAAAACAAAGATACAACATACCAGAATCTCTGGGACACATTTAAAGCAGTGTCTAGAGGGATATTTATAGCACTAAATGTCCACAAGAGAAAGCAGAAAAGATCTAAAATTGACACCCTAACATCACAATTAAAAGAACTAGAGAAGCAAGAGCAAACACATTCAAAAGCTAGCAGAAGGCAAGAAATAACTAAGATCACAGCAGAACTGAAAGAGATAGAGACACAAAAAACCCTCCAAAAAATCAATGAATCCAGGAGTTGGTTTTTTGAAAAGATCAACAAAATTGATAGACTGCTAGCAAGACTAACAAAGAAGAAAAGAGAGAAGAATCAAATAGACACAATAAAAAATGAAAAAGGGGATATCACCACTGACCCCACAGAAATACAAACCACCATCAGAGAATACTACAAACACTTCTATACAAATAAACTAGAAAACCTAGAAGTAATAGATAAATTCCTGGACACATGCACTCTCCCAAGACTAAAGCAGGAAGCAGTTGAATCCCTGAATAGACCAATAATAGGCTCTGAAATTGAGGCAATAATTAATAGCCTACCAACCAAAACAGTCCAGGACCAGACGGACTCACAGTCGAATTCTACCAGAGGTACAAGGAGGAGCTGGTACCATTCCTTCTGAAATTATTCCAATCAATAGAAAAAGAGGGAATCCTCTCTAACTCATTTTATGAGGCCAACATCAAACTGATACCAAAGCCTGGCAGAGACACAACAACAACAACAAAAAAGAATTTTAGACCAATATGCCTAATGAACATCAATGCAAAAATCCTCAATAAAATACTGGCAAACTGAATCCAGCAGCACATCAAAAAGCTTATCCACCATGATCAAGTGGGCTTCATCCCTGGGATGCAAGGCTGGTTCAACATACGCAAATCAATAAATGTATTCCAGCATATAAACAGAACCAAAGACAAAAACCACATGATTATCTCAGTAGATGCAGAAAAGGACTTTGACAATGAAATAAAAGAGGCCACAAACAAATTGAAGAATATTCCATGCTCATGGATAGGAAGAATCAATGTTGTGAAAATGACCATACTGTCCAAGGTAATTTATAGATTCAATGACATCCCCATTAAGCTATCAATGACTTTCTTCATAGAATTGGAAAAAACTGCTTTAAAGTTCATATGGAACCAAAAAAGAGCCCGCATTACCAAGACAGTCCTAAGCCAAAAGAACAAAGCTGGAGGCATCACGCTACCTGACTTGAAACTCTACTACAAAGCTACAGTAACCAAAACAACATGGTACTGGTACCAAAATAGACATATAGACCAATGGAACAGAATAGAGCCCTCAGAAATAATACCACACATCTACAACCATCTGATCTTTGACAAACCTGACAAAAACAAGAAGTGGGGAAAGGATTCCTTATTTAATAAATGGTGCTGGGAAAATTGGCTAGCCATAAGTAGAAAGCTGAAACTGGATCCCTTCTTTACACCTTATACGAAAATTAATTCAAGATGGATTAGAGACTTAAATGTTAGACCTAATACCATAAAAACCCTAGAAGAAAACCTAGGCAATACCATTCAGGACATAGGCGTGGGCAAGGACTTCATGTCTAAAACACCAAAAGCAATGGCAACAAAAGCCTAAATTGACAAATGGGATCTAATTAAACTAAGGAACTTCTGCACAGCAAAACAAACTACCGTCAGAGTGAATAGGCAACCTATAGAATGGGAGAAAATTTTTGCAATCTACTCATTTGACTAAGGGCTAATATCCAGAATCTACAAAGAACTCAAACAAATTTACAAGAAAGAAACAAACAACCCCATCAAAAAGTGGGTAAAGGATATGAACCGACACTTCTCCAAAGAAGACGTTAATGCAGCCAATAGACACATGAAAAAATGCTCATCATCACTGGCCATCAGAGAAATGCAAATCAAAACCACAATGAGATACCATCTCACACCAGTTAGAATGGCAATCATTAAAAAGTCAGGAAACAACAGGTGCTGGAGAGGGTGGAGAAATAGGAACACTTTTACACTGTTGGTGGGACTGTAAACTAGCTCAATTATTGTGGAAGACAGTGTGGCAATTCCTCAAGGATCTAGAACTAGAAATACCATTTGACCCAGCCATCCCATTAGTGAGTATATACCCAAAGGATTATAAATCATGCTGCTATAAAGACACATGCACACGTATGTTTATTGCAGCACTATTCACAATAGCAAAGACTTGGAACCAACTCAAATGTCCATCAGTAACAGACTGGGTTAAGAAAATGTGGAAAATACACCATGGAATACTATGCAGCCATAACAAAGGATGAGTTTATGTCCTTTGTAGTGACATGGATGAAACTGGAAACCATCATTCTCAGCAAACTATTGCAAGAACAGAAAATCAAACACTGCATGTTCTCACTCATAGGTGAGAATTGAACAATGAGAACACTTGGACACAGGAAGGGGAACATCATACACTGGAGCCTGTTGTGGGTTTGGGGGAGGAGGGAGGGATAGCATTAGGAGATATACCTAATGTAAATGACAAGTTAATGGGTGAAGCACACCAACATGGCACATGTATATATATGTAACAAACCTGCACGTTGTACACATGTACCCTAGAACATAAAGTATATATAAAAAAAAATGTTGAATATTGTCCC
This sequence comes from Macaca mulatta, assembly GCF_049350105.2. Classification (NCBI taxonomy): domain Eukaryota; kingdom Metazoa; phylum Chordata; class Mammalia; order Primates; family Cercopithecidae; genus Macaca; species Macaca mulatta. The sequence continues at coordinate 14,096,559 of NC_133417.1, forward strand.
CCATTCTCTCCTGGCTTGTAATGTTTCGGGTGAGATGTATGCTGTTAGTCTGATGGGCTTCCCTTTGTGGGTCACATGACCTTTCTCTCTATCTCCCTTTAACATTCCTTTTTTTTTTATTAAGGCCTTGGAGAATCTGATGACTGCTTGTCTTGTGAATGATATTCTGAAGAAGTATCATACTGGTGTTCTCTGCATTTCCTAAATTTGAATGTTGGCCTCTGTAGCTAGGTTGGGGAAGTTCTCATGCAAGAGATACTGAAATACGTTTTCCAACTTGATTTCATTCTCCCCATCTCTTTCAGGCACACTAGTCAGTTAGAGATTTGGTCTCTACATAATTCCATATTTCTTGGAAGTTTGGTTCATTCCTTTTTATTCTTTGTCCTCTATTTTTGTCTGTTCATCTTATTTCAGAAAGACAGTCTTCAAGCTCTAAGATTCTTTTCTCCTCTTGGTCTCTTTTGCTATTAATACTTGTGATTGCATTATGAAATTCTTGTAGTGTTTTTCAGCTCTATCAGTTTGGTTACATTCTTTTCTACACCGGCTATTTTGTCTGTCAGCTTCTGCATTGTTTTATCATGTTTTTTAGCTTCCTTGTGTTGTGTTATAACATACTGTTGTAGCTCAATGGGTTTCATTTCTATCCATATTCTGAATTACATTTCTATCATTTCAGCCATCTCAGCCTCAACCAAATTTGAGATCCTTTCCGGGGAGGTGATGTGGTCAGGGTTCTTGCACTGATTCTTTCTCCTTTGTGGAGTTATCTACCTTCAATCTTTGAGGTTGCTCACCTTTGCATAGTTTTTATTTTCTTTTATCCTATTTGATGACATTGAGGGTTTGATTGTGGTGGAGGCGATGAAGCTTGGAGGAGGTGGAGGGCCCCTGCTGGAGACTGTGTGTGTGCTGTTGCACTGGAGGTGGTATTGGATTAGGGTGGGGTTCTGGCCAGCACAGGTCTGGGTGACTGCTCTGTGCCCCACAAGCAGGAGTGATTGCTCAGGGTGTGAGAGAATCTCCTGTTCTCTTCCTAGAGTTAGTGCGAGGACAGGGTGCTGGCAAAGGAGGGGCTTTTAGGCTCTGCCTGCCAAGGATCCATCTTTAAGGTGGTCAGTGGGGATGGTGGGGGCTTACTGCACTCCTGCATACTGGTGGGACAACTAAAGCAAAACCTGACTGGACAGACATATGCCAGCAAAGCGATTTGGTGAGTTGCCATGGACTCTGTGGAAGCTGCAGTGTGGGGAGGGAACATGTGGGCTGATACACAGCTTTATGGGATCCCTTGCTGGAGCTCTGCACCATTCATGCATGGTCCACCAGCACAGAAGCTATGAGGTGTACCCCTAGGGCAACTAAGTCTGTTCTGTAAGCAGGCTAGGCCAGGCTGGGGCCCTGGGAGAGTCAGTAGACAAAGGAGTGCTCAGATCAGACCAGCCCCATCTGATGTGCAAGACCACCCTGCAGAGATTAGGTCTGACAGTTCCCCTACGGCTAAAGACTCTTTTGGGACAAAGTCAACCCTAGAGAGATGGCCATCCATGGCTATGTTCCACTATACATGCTCCCACACCAATCCCTCTGGGCTCCACATCAACTGGCTTACTGCCCCCACCACTTTGTCTGTCTCCTGGGGGCCTCACCCCAGAAAGATGTGAGTCAGCAATTGCTCAAAGCAATCAGCCCAGGATGAAGGATCTGTGCTCTGGACCCAAGTCAGGGGTTCCCTGTCTGGTGATAAGCAGTGTGGGATGTGTGGGACCCGTGGGAGGCAGACTGGCCTCTTCTCCTTGGGTCAACTGCAGCTTGTTGGAGGTATGGATAAGGCTCTTCGGGTCTTTGTTTTGTCATTAGTCTTAAGCTAGTGAGGAGAGCACCACTACAGTGATAGTGGTGGAGAGGTTTTCCATTGTCCCTGGAGGCTCTGTGCAGGGAGTTACTGAGTTGCTACTGGTTCAATAGCTCTGGCAGGGGGTGGTTAGAGGCCCAGGCCTGGAGGACCTGCCCAGTTAGGAGATAGGGAATGGGCATCCATTTATTAGTCTGGCCACTTTTCTGTAGGGCTGCTGCAGTATGCTAGGTCTGCCCCTGTCCCTAGCCTGGATTGTCCAGTGCCTAGAGGTATCACCAGTGAAGGCTGTGAAACACCAAAGGTGGCAGCCTTCCCCTCTCTCTGGGTGCTCTGTCCCAGCGAGGTACAAACCTGTTGCTGATCTGAATGCAGCTGTAGGAGGGGACTGGAGACACCGGTTGTGAGCTCTCACCCACTGAGCAGGAATGGCATATGGGTCTTGCTTAAAAAAGTAGTCTGGCAACGTTTTTGTAGGGCATCTGTGCTGTGCAAGAGGACTGCCTCCTGCCCTGGTTGACTTGGATCCTCCAAGGCCTGAAGGTTGGAATGGCTAAGTCACACGAACAGCAAAAGTGGCAGCCCACTCCTCCCTTTGGGAGCTCTGTTGCAGGGAGGTTTCAAAACTCTGTTGGCTGGAGAACACTGGCAGGGGTGACTGAAGTCCCCATTTGGGAGGTCCCGCCTGATGAAGGAGAAACGGATTGAGGGCCTGCTTTAAAAAGCAATCTGGGCACAGTTTTGTAGAGCAGCTTTGCTATGCTGGGACATTCCTTCTACCCCCGGTCGGCTTGGACTCTCCAAAGCCAGAAGGTTGCAACAGCTAAGCTCCCTGAATAGCAATGATGGTAGCCTAGCTCTCCTGGAAGCTTCCTCTCAGGGAGATGCAATGCTGCTATCAGTGGCTGGTTGAAATTCCAAGTCAGTGGGTCTTATGCTGTGACGTGCTATGGAAGTGGGGCCTGCACACTGTTGCTGCACACCCTGCTGGCTTCAGCCTCTTTCCCAGGGGGTGCATACAGGGGTCTAAACTCCCACTTTGCAGTTGCAACTACTTTTTCTGGGAAGCTCAGAAAATCCCAGTATCTAAGGCTCCTGTGTCTTTGCATGTGCCTGAGTGACTGCTCTGCCAAGACTCCATGTAGCTCTGTGTGTCAGACTGAAGGCTCTGGTAGAGTGAGTTCATGACCCAAGGGTTGCAAGATCTGTGGGAGAAGCATGAGTTCCTAGAGTCACACCTTCACTCACCACTTCCCTGGGTCGGAGAGGTTTACTTGGCTCCATGTCACTCCTGGGTGGGCCATTGTCCTGCCTTGCTTTTCTGCATTCTCAGGGGTAGAGTTGTTTCCTTGATTAGACCCAATGCCAGTACCTACATGTTTCAGTTGAAGGTGCTGTATTTATTCTCCCCTGCTGTTCCTTTCTGGAGAACCACACACACTAGTTGCTGCTCCTAGCTGGCCATCTTGGCCACACCAGCAAAAGTTTCTCTTGCTGGAAGGAAGAGTTTTTAATAATAGAATTCTCTGAGGTTTTTCAAACTGGTTACTTTTCCCCTCTTCTTACTAAAATCGGGAGGATATTTTGTTCTAATCTTCACGATGAGAACCAGATACAGCTCCTAAAAGGAAAAGTCTAAAAAGCATGGGTGCCCCCCTTTGCCTGGCCTCCACTGGAGTTTGTAACCCTCAGACTTGTCTACGCCAAGCCTACAGTCATTTTTCAGTTGCAGTGGTTTAATCTGTGAGCTCACTTCTCTGATGTATCTAAGAGAACACATCTGTTACTGATTTTTAGTTTGTTCAGGTTTTTACTTGTTATTAGGGTGGAGTGATGACTTCCAAACTCCTTTTTATGTCTACTTTCAGTTATTTTTATAGTATTCATAATTAACATCCTAAATTTACAACACCTAGTTTAAGCTGACATGAAGTTCACTTCAATAGCATGTATTAACTATATTTTTGTCTAAATACAGCTCTTCTTTTTAAGTTATTATCACAAATTATAACCATATACATTAAGTGCCTGATAATGTAGATTTATAATTACTTTTTTAAGCTTTGTCTTTCAATTCGTGTATGAAACCAATAGTGTTATGTAGCAAAAATACAATACTAGGTTTTATATTAATCTATATATTTAAAGAGATCTTTATTCTTCATATGACTTTGAGGTACTATCTAGTATCTCTTTGTTTTTGCTTAATGAAATTTCTTTAGTATGTCTCGTAGAAAAAGTCTGCCAGCAATAAATACTTTCAGCTTTTGTTTACCAGGTAATATCTTAATTTCCCTTTCATTTTTTCAAAATAGTTTTGCTTGGTACAAAGTTTTGGTTGACAGTTCCCTTGTTTTCCCCTTCTTTTGGCACTCTAAATATATCCTCTTCCTGCCTTCTGGAATTCATGGTTACTAATGAGAAAATGATGAGTTTGTGTCCTTTGTAGGGACATGGATGAAGCTGGAAACCATCACTCTCAGCAAACTATCGAAAGGACAAAAAACCAAACACCGCATGTTCTCACTCATAGGTGGGAATTGAACAATGAGATCACTTGGACACAGGAAGGGGAACATCACACACTGGGGGCTGTTGTGGAGTGGGGGGAGGGGGGAGGGGTAGCATTAGGAGATATGCCTAATGTAAATGACAAGTTAATGGTTGCAGCACACCAACATGGCACAAGTATACATATGTAACAAACCTGCATGTTGTGCACATGTACCCTAGAACTTAAAGTATAATTTTAAAAAAAAAGGAATCCCTCATATATGCTGTAGGCTAAGACTCTTTTGTCTTGCTGCTTACAAGTTATCTTTGTCCTTGACTTTTGACAACTTGATTATAGAAAGTCTCAATGTTGCTTTCTTACTGTTTGTTCTGCCTGGAGGTCATTGAGAAGCTTGAATTTGGGCATAAATGTCTTTTGTATTTATAAAGTTTTAAGCTACTATTTTTTCATGTATCTCTTTCCACTTTTCTGTTCTCCGGGGATTACGATTATGCATATATTGGTATGTGTGATGGTGTCTCCTAGCTCCCTTAGAATTTGTTCACTTTTCTTTATTGTTTTTTTCTTTTGCTCCTCAGAATGAGTAGTTTGAATTGCCCTTGCTTTAGTTATATTCATTCTTCTGACTGCTCAACTATGCTTTGGGCATCCTTTAGTAAATTGTTCATTTATTATATTTTCTGCTCCTGAATACTTTTTTAATGTCTATCTCTTTACATATTGATATTTTCTATTTATTCACACACAGTTCTCCCATTTCCCTTTAGTTCTTTGTCCAGGTTTCTTTCAGCTTTTGAGCATATTTTAAATAGGTAATTTAAATATTTGTATCAATTAAATTGATGTCTGTGTTTCTTAGAATGGTTTCCTGTCAATTTATTCTTTTACTGGGCCATATTTCATTGTTTCTGTGTATGCTTTGTATTTTTCGTTGAGAACTGGATATTTTGACTGTAATGATATGACTCTCAAAATTCAAATTCTTTTCCTTCCCACGGATTGGCGATGTTACTTGATGTACCTGCAATCATCTTTTTTTTAGTGACTTTTCCAAATTATTTTCACAAAACCTGTTTTTCTTATTGGATATATAGTCAATGATAACTTTCTTCCATTACTTCACGGCGAGCAGTGCTTTAACAGAGATTTCCTATATTATTTGGATGCAAAGTAAATTTTTAAAGAAATGTGTTTATCTTTTCATATCTTCTCAGATTGATATTACTGGTAAAGCTGCTTCAGTCCGAAGTCTTGAAACAGTGGCCAGTCTCTGTGCCAGACGCTTAGCAATCAAAAGCAATTGTCAAAACATACTATCATAATTTTTGAAGTACAACGTACCTATCATCCACCCATGGATGATATCAGCACCAGCAAGCTGCACTGGAATTGTCAGCCCCCATCCACGTGGTTGTTTACTGTGGGACTGAAGGGTAGAGAATGGGGGCCATTATAGAAAACAGTGAAATTCACTGTAATGAACCCTGACTCTTTCTTCATAAAGCTATCATCTGGTGACTACAAATGTCCAAATAGACTCGAGAATTCCAAACTAGTTTCTCTAGATACTTCTTGTCAGTTCAATAACTGTTTTGGTAAAGGGACTAAGTTCTGGAGCTTCCCACTTTGCTATCATCTGTTACGTCATTCAAATTTTCTGCTTTCTACATAAAGATGGTGTAAATCTTTAAAGTGAGTTTTGAAAAGCTGCTTTTTCTCTATTTTTCTGAAAGAGTTGGTATAAGATAGTATTGTTTTATCACTAAATATTTGATGAAACTCAACAGCAAAGACATCTCATTTATGTAAGTTAAATGTTTGTATATGTGCATGTGTTTAATAATCCAATATTTATTTCTTTAAGGAGTGTAAAGTTTTGTATTTTATTATTCATGGTGTGTCCATTTTAAGTAGTACTTTTCAAGGCATCCCTAATTTTTTTTAAATGTCAGTAAAATTTGTAAAAAGTCTTCTTTTTCACATATTGGAGATGTGTGAATTTTAGCTTTTCTCTATTTCTCCACATTTTCAATTTTTTAAAATATGGTAGCGTATGTCATTGACTTTAAACATTTCTTCTTCATTAATAGAGGCATTTTAATAAGTAAAATACATTCTAGTGTTTCCTTTGTCTACATCCGTAACGCTGCTATGAACATGAGTGTACAAATATTTCTTTGAGTCCCAGTTGTCTTTTATACCTTATCTACAAGTGGAATTTCTGGATTGTATGGTAATTCTACTATTTATTTACTTATTTATTGGCATATTGATACTATTCTTCATGCTAGTTGCAGTGTTTTACACTCCCATCAGTAATGCATGAAGGTTTCAATAGTTCTACATCATTACCAAAACTTATTATTTTCTATTTTCAGGGTAGATATTCTAATTCATGTAAATGGTATGTCGTTTTGATTTTGATTTGCATTTTTCTAGTAATTAGAAATGTATTTTTTGGTAAAACATACACACACATACATGTGACATTAGATCTACCCTTAGATCTACCTTTTTAACACATATTTAAATATGCAGTCCATTGTGGTTAACTATGATCATGATGTTGTACAGTAGATCTCTAGAATTATTTTATCTTTTATAATTAATACTTTACACTCATTAAACAATAACTCATTTTTCCTCTTCCCCTACCGTGGCAACTACCCATCATTATAATTTCCATTTCTGTGTATTTGACTATTTTATATACTTCATATAATTGCAGTATTTATCCTGCTTTGTGACTGAGATTTTTTTTTTTTTAACTTAGCATAATATTCTCAAGGCTCATCCATGTTATGGCATATGATAAGATGTCCTTTTAAAGCACGGGTCCCCAACGTTTTTGGCATGAGGGACCTGTTTCCTGGAAGACAATTTTTTTCATGGATGAGGTGGGTGTGGGGTGGTTTCAGGACAAAACTGTTTCACCTCAGATCATCAGGCATCAGATTCTCATAAGGAGCCCACAACCTAAATCCCTTGCAACCTAGATCCCTCACATGTGTACTTCATGATAGGGTTCATGTTCCTATGAGAATCTAATGATGCACCTGAACTGATAGGAAGCCGATCTCAGGAGGTACTGCTCTCTCACCAGCCGCTCACCTTCTCTTCTGGTTCTTAATGAGCCACACACTGATACTGATCTGAGGCCAGGGTTTAGGGATCCATGTTTTAAAGGCTTAATGATAGATAGATAGATAGATAGATAGATAGATAGATAGATAGATAGGAGATATATATATGTATCATATTATATTATATATGATTCAAATAAAAATTTGAATCTTAAAGAGTTCTTCTATATAAGGTCATTTCTTCTACACACATGGATATACATGTACGTACATATATGTATATAAAATGCATACCATATAAATCATATACATCTCATTTATATAATATACATATTATATATATCATATATATCATATTTTCTCTATCCATTCATCTGCCAGTGGGCATTTAGGTTTCTTCTACATCTTGGCTGTTGTAAATAATGCTATAATGAACACAGCTGTGTAAATAAATACCTCTTAGATATCTTGATTTCAATTCTTTTGGCCAAATATCCAGTACTACACTGCTGGATCACATCATAATTCTATTTTTAATTTTTTGAGAAGCCTCCCTATTGTTTTCCATAATGTCTATACTAATTTACTAGGGTTTCCTTTTCTAAATAACCTTGCTGACATATTGCCTACCTATTTATGTTTTATTTTTGCAAAAGCCATTATATATGTGTGAAGTAATATCTCATTGTGGGTTTAATTTGCATTTCCCTAATGATTAATGATGCTAATCATCTTTTCATATACCTACTGGTCATTTATATTCTCTGTTAAATAAATGTCCATCCACATCTCTTAGCTGATTTTGTGCTGAGATAATGGATATCTGAGACTGGGTAAGTTATAATGAACAGAAATTTATTGGCTCACAGTTCTGGAAGCTGGGAAGTCTAATATTGAGGGGCTGGTATCTGCCAAGAGATTTCTTGCCCATCATCTCATGGTGGAAGGGCAAAGAGAGCATGAGAGAGAAAGAGAGACCAAAGGAAGTTGAACTCATCCTTTTATGAGAACCCACTCTCATGATAACAAATACACTGCTTCAATAACAGCATTAATCTCTTCATAAGGACAGATCCCTCATGGCCTAATTAAATCTTAAAGATTCCATATCTCAGTACTGTTGCAGTGTGAATTAAATTTCAACATGTGTTTGGGTAGCGACAAACATTCAAACTATAGCAATGTTCTTTCCCCTTTTTAAAAATCAGGTTATTTGTTTTATATTTGCTTATATTTCTTTGCTCGGTTTTTATTTGTTTTTTTTTATTTTTAGTTTTTTGCTATTGAATTGTAGTTTTTATATATTTGAATACTAACCCCTTATTGGATATATGGTTTGCAAATATTTTCCCTATTCTGTATGTTGTATTTTCAATCTGTTGATTTTTTTCTTTGCTCTGCAGAAGATTTTTAGCAGCTCCACTTGTGTATTCTTGTATTTATTGCCTGACTTTTCACTGTCATATTAAAAAAATGCCAAGATTAATGCCATGAAACTTTTCACCTGAAAAGTTTTTCTTCTGGAGATTTCTTTTCTTCCAGAAATTTCATATTTCAGTTGTTACATTTAAGGTCAGGGTCCACTTTTATTCTTTCATTTGTGAATATTCAGTTTTCCTGACAGCATTTGAAGAGATCATTGCATCCCCATTGTGTATTCTTGGCACCATTGTGAAAAACAAGGCTTGAAGGATATATAAGTGGGTTCACTTTGGGGCTCTTTACTCTGTAGAGGAAGGCCTCTACTTCCATTTTTTATGACACTACCACACGGTTTTGATTATTTTAGCTTTGTAATATATTTTAAATCAAGAAATGTGAGGCTTCTAGCTTTGTTTTTCCACAAAACTCTTTTGGCTTATCAGCATCCTTCATATCAGTAGCCATATGAATTTTAGAACTGCTTTTTTCTATTTCTATAAAATATTCCCTTATGATTTTGATAGGGATTGCATTGAATCTGTAGATCACTCTTGGTATATGGATATTTTAACAATATTAAGGCTTCCAGTTTATGAACATGCAATGTCGTTTATTTTTTTCTTAATTTCTTTTGTCAACATTTTGTAGTTTTAATTGTTCTAGTTTTTCCACCTCTTTGGTTAAGTTTATTTTTAAGTATTTTTTAAATTTTTGTTACTAGTGTATAATTAAATTGGTTTATTAATTTTCATCTCAAATTGTTAATGGTTATAAATGCAAATGCACAACTAAATTCTTGTATGTTGATTTTGAATACTGACACTTTATTGACTTTATTAGTTTTAAGGTTTTTTTAAAAATTTGAATCTTAAAGAATTCTTCTATATAAGGTCATTTCTTCTACACACATGGATAATTTTACTTTTGTCTTTAAATTTGAATTCATTTGTTTTGTTGCCTAATAGCCATCCTGCCTAGGATATGAAATAGAAATGGTAAGAATGAGCCTTATTTTTTTGCTCATGATTTAAGAGGAAAGGCTTTCAGTTTTTTACCACTAACTAAAATGTTAACTCTGGGCTTTTCATATATGGCCCTTTTATATTGAGGTAATTTTCTTCTGCTGCCAGTTGGTTGAGTGTTTTTGTCATGCAATTGTGTTAAATTTAGTCAAATGTATTTTCTGCATCTATTAAGGTGATCATATTTTTATCCTTTGTTATGTTAATGCAGTGTATTACAGTGATTTATTTTTGCACTGATCTAAATAAATCAAGGAAATATTGGCAGAACTAATGAGAGGAATAGACAGCAACACAATAAGAGTAGGAAATTTCAATAATGCATATTCAATAATGGATAGAACATCCAGACATAAGATTAATAAGAAAATGGAAAACTTGAACAACACTGTAGATCAAATGAACCTAAAACACGTGTTTAGAACATTCCACCCAATAGTAGTTTGCAGAATTCACGTTCTTCTCAAGTACACATGGAACATTCTCCAGGATGGATCACAGGTTAAGTTACAAAACAAGTCTTAACAATTTAAATTGACTTGATATCAAATATATTTTCTTACTGCAATGGAATAAAACTAGAAATTAGTAGCAAAAGAAAAACCAAAAACTACAAATAAGTAAAAATAACAGCACGTTCTTGAATAAACAATAGGTCAAGAAGAAATTAAAAGTGAAACTGGAAAGTATCCTGAGCCAATCAAAATTAAAATACAACTTACCAAAATTAATAGGATGCAGCAAAAGCAGCACTAAGAGGGAAATGTATAATAATAAATGCCTACATTAAAATGGAAAAAAATCTCAAATAGAAATCTAACTTTATGCCTCAAATAGCTAGAAAAATAAGAATAAACTAAACTGAAAGTTAACAGATAGAAAAAAGTAGTAAAATTACAGTAGAAATAATCAAAATAGAGGATTAAAAAAACCCTAAAAAAAGCAACTAAAAGTTTGTTTTGAAGAGATCAATAAAATTGGAAAACTGTTACCTACAGTAAGAAAATAAAACAGAAGACTCAAATTTAAAAAATAGAAATGAAAGAGGAGACATTAAGCTGAAACCATAGAAATACAAAGTACCAGACGGGACTATTGTGAATAAATAAATGCCAAAAAATCAGATAATCTAGAAGAAATTCCTAGAAACATACAGCCTATGAAGACTGAGTCATGAAGAAACATAAAACCTGAACAGACCAACAATAAAGAGATTGAATCAAAAACCTCCAAACAAAAGAAAGCCCAAGTTCAGATGGTTTCACTGCTGGATTCACCTAAATATTTAAGAAATAAATGTAAATATTTCTCAAACTCTTGCAAACATCTGAAGACGAGGGAATGCTTCCAAATTCACTTTATGAGATCAGCATTACCCTGATATGTAAACCAGACAAATGTAAAAGAAAACTACAAGCCAGTATCTCTGATGAATATAGATACAGAAATAGTCCAAGGAATGCTAGCTAATGGAATTTAATGGCACACTAACAGAATCTTACAGCATGACCAAGTGAGTTTTATTCCTAGGATGCAAGGATTGTTCAACATACTAAACACTCTTTATGTGATGTTTGTTGTTATCTATTAGAATTACATTGACTACAAATCAACACAACCTACTGTTAGGTTAATCTCAAGACTCCCCTTTCCATACCTCTAATCTCTCTTAGAATGTGGATGAACCAGGATCTAGGATTTGGGACATTTAATTGGAAAAGAAATTGGATTAACAGTCTATTATCGCATGGCATCTATTTGATTTACAGTGGCCATTCTGGAGGCCAGTTCTTTATATTTTTCTTAGCATCCTTTACTGCTCATTTGGCTCATAAATACAAAAAAGAGTTTGGAAACTGGTTATCTTTCCATTCTTCTTCACAAAATAGTTTAGAACAAATATGGGAACTAGAATAAAGAAAAAGACATGACTACAATTGGTAGTGTAAGCTCTATACCTTAAGGAAAACCCATTGCTTAATACCTTTCTGCTTACCATTTGAGTATTACTATCGGCTGCTTTAAGAATAATGGCATATTCAAAAAGAATGAAGTTAAACATAATGGGCATGCATTACCTTTTAAAGCAGTGATCTCACCTCAGGTGGATATACGTCCAAAGAGATGTATGACTGTCATCAATTAATTGTGTACTTCTCTTCCTGCAAGAATGAGAAAAGCAGTTATTAGAGTGAGAATATAAAAGTGTTTACTTTTACACTAAGCTATCATCCCTTGATAATTATCTGGAAGTCCCATCTGGTGTGACAATAAAGAAGAAAACCGACCCATCTTAACAACAAAGACATGTAATGATTTATATTTGTAAAATGAAAACAAAACTAAGTGATCAAATGTAAAATATTATATAATTTTTCAGCCTATACCACAGTGCATAGAACATAGTAGGTACATAAATTTATTTCAACTTGACATGGAATGTAAAATGAAAAAATATACATCAACTGGTGTATTTATGTGATCTTTTTTGGAAGAGGTAGCTTTTCCAATTTAAGTAGTGAAGAATCAAGTATATTTATTGCAATCACTGAGCCAAAGATATGACAAATAGCTTTTATTCTTTAAAGGGGCTATAGATGTTGGCCAGTGTACATCCCAGGTAAGCCTTGACTGGCTCAATGATGTAAACTTTCCAGGAACATGGACTAGGAAGAACGTTAGTACTTCTAATGTTCAGTGGTCTTGGGTCTGATTGTAATGGAGTTGTAATGGGACTAACTGGTGTGAAGGTTGCATAAGGAGAACTCTGAAATACAAACCTGCTTATGTGCTATTCTGCCTCAATTTTACCATAATTATTATAAGAGTTTTCAGCCCTTTCTTCCTATTTTAACCTACAGCCTATGTGTGTTTGAGCCATCAAACCAATTGAGTGGAGTTATGTAGTGAAAAGCTTTCAAAAGAGAGTTTCACTCACATTTAAAAAGTCATATTACTATAGCTTTCTCTGCTTTGCCTTGGGAAACGAAAAAAAGTCATATATCAATATCTAAGTGCTGCAAAAAGCACGCCATGCACTTTCTCCTTTAACTGTTTCATAAAACTGAATTTCTGTCTACAGAACAGAAGCTAAATATGAACTCATTCTGTGAGGGCAGAAAGACTAATTTTCTTTTTAGTGTTCCATATGGCTAAATTTCACATAAAAATCCTCATGTGACTAGGACTAAGGCAATTTCTTATGGTGCACCACCAAATACAAGGAAAATTTCAAGAAAAACTGAGAAAATACACGAGTCAGATCAAGGTGTTCACTTGCTCAATCTTTTCTTAATAATAGTCAATACCTAACATGTGATAAGAAGTTTGAGACACACAAAGCAAAAGTCCAAGCCTAAGACAGTGCACTGAATTATTTAGTAGATAACACCAATATGAGAAAAGAATAGTATAAACAAGGATACAATAATATGCTATAAATATCACTAACTTCGATTTCACCCAGTGAAAATGTATAGTTCAACCTTGGTTATATCTTTTGAAAATCGTATATATCCAAACAAACATAGCTCCCTTTCAGTCATTTAACTGCTATCTCTAGCAGTTCTTTTCCATATCAAGAACTGTTCACTTCTTTTCCATATCAAGAACTGTTACTAGCCATACATGAGGGACAAATAAATGCTAATTATTCAGTATTTTCTATCATTTAAAAATTAATGTTATATGCATTCTCTCTCTAAGATCATGGCTTGCCCTGGGTTCTCTGATCTGTATGTAACAAGCCTGGGTCAAAACCAAAATTATTTCTAGGTTATAAAAACAATGAGGCTAGAGATTGGTACCAGATCTGGGTTTTGGTAAGAATATGACAGTGGCTTGTATCAAGTTTCAACATATTTTTCTCCCTGGAGTAAGGCTCACTTGCATAATTGGAAGACATTTGATGCTTTTTTGCATTATCAGGGTGCTATTGAACCATTCTGGAGAACCGAGTTCTCTCTTCAAGGACCAGTTGGTCTCTCAATAAATGATTCTCCTTGACTTGTACTATAAAACTTTCTTCTGGCTTATGTTGAATGTTAGGGGGTTCACACAAAACATTTCATTCCAATTCATTAGGAAGTCATAAAAATATTATTCATTGCTTCATTTGGTGTCTTCTATAGAAAGAGAAAAAAATAACCATCATATTTAAATGCCAAGAAAATATCTGTTCCCTTGAGAAGCTTTCTTGATTTTCCTTTGGACATTATGAATCATGTAACTCACTGCTTCCATTTTTGCTTTGGTCTTCCAAATATCAGAGTTAAATTTATGATTTGGTTTAACAACTGTGAATTTCTCTATAGCCTGCATATTATTGTGTTAGGAACAAGTTCTAGTCCCAGTTTCAAAATGGATTTGATATTCCTTTGTGTCATTATTTCTCAATCTTCTATTATTTTTTGCTTCATGTTAGGTTATCCAAATCTTCTAATAAGAATATGAAAAATTCAAAATGAGTAATAAGAAGTTCAATTATTTAGAATTTTAATGATTATTTGCTATGACAAAGTAAGCATACTATAAGAATTTGAACTTTTTACAGGGACTTTGCTTTGCCCATCAAAAGGCAATTCAGAATTTATGAACCTAGATTTTTGACAGAGACAGTTTCATGAATTAAAAGGTCAGTTCTGCTCAGTTACTGCTATTTTGGAGGTGAATTTGATTTTAGAATCTGATTCAATGGCCCAATCACATTTTCCTTCTATTTTTATCTCTCCAGCCATTTTCATGCTTGTTGGATTAAATATCTATAAAGGAATGCTTGACAAAATAAAAATATATACATATATAATAATTTGAGCACAGTCAGCTCTCCACTTCATTCCTGCTTTGAAATGAAAGCGATATAGCACCATCACTGTAAAAAGTGACGGGCAGACAGAGGTTTATTAAAAATATATTATCTTTACAGTTTTACATGCATTAAATATGTCAACGCTTTTCCAATTCTTTTACTTTGTCAGCCTGACCCAGAAGGGGATTCAACAGGGGAACATCTTTTGTGCCAGGGCTCGGCTGAGTTATTGCATTTCCTAATCCAAAAAAAAGCAGATTTCATTATTTTATGCAAAGATGAATCTTGTTAAATGTCTGTATTATTTTTTCTTCTGAAAAGAGTCTACTCCTTTCTAATACTACTTTGTAATTAAAACACATAAATGAAAAAAAAATTATCTGTAAATTCTTGCTAAGTTTGTTCAGAAGCAAAGTATCAACCTCACAATGAGAAAGTGAGATTGAGACCACAAACGTAAATTCCAGAGCCATGGTGGGATTTGGGGTTGATGTATAGGAAAATGAAAAAGCCATTCTATAGGCTCTGAGGTGTTCATTCTACTTGGGCTGATTTTCACAAGACTGCCCTCCACTGACTCTACAAAATTCCCTATCAGGGGACACATGCCTCTGGGCTACTATATCCCTGCAAACCACTGTGATATCAAGTCTGTGTCAAGCCCTCTTCCCCCAGCCATATTACTCCTCAGATCTTATTATTTGTGGAAGGAGTTAAGAGCTTGGCACTACTTTCACTAAGAATTTTAGTTTCAACTAGAACAATGAAGTATTAGTAGAGTGATGTTCAAGAATGCATTGTGGAAAAATTTAAAGGAGTGGCAGACCCAAAATCATGCCATATAAACACCTAATATTGATGCTGTCGTCTCAGACCACAAATCCAGGACAATGAGGAGAGGTGTCCTTTGCTAATGAAGTTGTAATAATGTGCTCTTCAAATTGGTATTTTCTCTGCATTGCAGTGAAAATTTTGTAACAATGTAAATGCTTAATTGGTTAAACTAAGTATTCTCTACAACAACTACCAGGTAGTCATTCAAAGGAATAGTGTAGAAAAATGTTTATTGGGAAAAATGTACAAGATAAATTACTGACTAAGAGGGCAAATATACAAAAAAGCTATTTTCCAAATTTTCTAAAAGTAGTATGGTAATAACCTCATGGAGGAGAAAATACTCAAAAACCTTTATTCTATTTTCTTCCTAAAATGAAAAAGACGATTTACTTTTCCATTTTAAATAATGTTTCTCAATGAGAAAGAAAATATCTACTTTTCTTAGTCCTCACTTAAATTTGAAGAATATTCTAATTTAGAGACCTAATTAGATACCTAATTTTTTTGATGAATCTCTTATCTCTGTTCTAATTAAAATGTAAGATGTATGGGTCTCACCTGAATACCTCAGGCCTATAGCAGTGATTTAAACAACAAAAGCAATAATACACTTCAAGTAGCAGTGATCATCAATCTCTATCAAAGAATCTTACATCAGTAAACCACACATTGATTTAAGAATATCAATTAGGTCACTCATAGTTTAGCAAGAAGTTGAAAAGCTGCCGTCTTGTTTCTGAATCTGTGTCAGAGTGATTGAGCCACTGATACAAGAAAGGCCCCTGATATGAGAAGGGAAAGCAATTGCAGTCAGAGAGGAATTTTTTCATAGTGTTAGATCCTAAAGAATAAACGTGACTTGGCAGCTCATCAGCACATGAACTTTTTTCACTAAACGAATCTTGAGCAGACAAATATTGCCCCAAGATGAGAAACTAACGTTGCACATAAGCCCATATTTTAACACTACATTAGGAGATAATGGTGACGCCACCTTTCAGCCATCACCCATATTCTGGTTTTGTTCACATGGTGAGCTTTCTGCCAAAATAAGCTAGTGAGGAAAAAGGGAATTCTCTTTTGTTGGCCCTGGAATATGAGCTCCACCATGAGAATGGAGCAAAAAGTTGCCTTTAGGCCAATAGTCTTGTCTGTTTTGTTGACAATGTAATATGTGCCATGATTTTTCCTTATGGTGTTTTATTTTATCTGCTTAGTAACCCTATAAGATGGGCACTCTTCATTTTACAGAAATGGAAGTTGAGATTTAAAGGGATTCTCTTATTTCCTAAGAAAAGATAGAGCCTAGATGTCAAATTTATATCACAGTGTGGTGAGGTTCAAGGGAACATTTTCTGAGACTATCAGGTACAGGTGACATCTTCAGAGGATTTCTACAATTTTCATATTTGTGGACTAAATAAATTATTTTTAGTTAACATACAATAATAACATATTTTCAATATGAGATTCATCATAAAAAGTCTACTTTCTCTCTTTTCCCACCAGTTTCACCTATTACATTTGTAATATACCCATGGCCCACTTCTAATCTGTTTATTCATAGTACCACTTATTACCTATGTCTGAATTGCTCTCATTCTCTTGTGAAATTTCATAGAATATTTGTTTATACATATATTTATTAGTTAATGCCTTTCAGAGTGTGTTTTCTTACTTTAGTTCACTCTTACATGGTCTCTTTATCTTACTTAATTCTTATCTGCATTTTACTTGACATAACTATGTTAATAACATCAACCATTTTTTTTCAATGCTTACCATTAATATGTGGTGGCAAAGTTATTAAATGTATTAAAATATCACTTCATGTAATAACCATAAAACTTCTGGGGCTGATAGTATTACCCCTTTTTACATTTTTGAAAAGTTCAGTGAGATTTAGTAAAGACATTAAATGCTTGTGATATAGTTTGTACATTTGTTCCCTCCAAATCTCATGCTGAAATTTGATCCCTAATGTTAGATATGGGGCCTGCTGGCAGGTGTTTGAATAGGCAGGGGCAAATACCTTATGAATGGCTTGATGCCTTCCTAAGGGTTTTCAGTGAGATATCACATTATTAGCTCCTTTGTATTGTGATTGTAAAAAGAGCCTGGCCCCTCCTCCCTTCTCTCTTGCTCCCTTTCTCTCATTGCATCATGCCTACTTCACTCCACCTTCCACCCTGACTGCACGCTTCTTGCAAGCTGGTGCTACAGTGCTTGTACAACATGAAGGACCATGAGCAAAATAAACTATTTTTGTTAAAGAAATTACTAACAAAGATAAAGAATCTAAAGAATCTAAATTAAATTTAAATATATTAAATTTCTTTAAATATCTATTTAAAGAAATACCTGAGTATTTCTTTATAGCAAGACCAAACAGACTAATACAGATAGTATATTGTGGTGGCGGGAAAATATTTCCTAAATTGAATCTGAAGAGGAATTGCAAAATTAAAAAATTAGATGTTTGGAAATGATCTGAGAAGTCACTAAGTGGCATATTTTTCTTACTGCACTCTGCAGCAACTACCAGTGATCCATGATGTTATCCATTGGAGAAAATCAATGAGCAGTAAGAATTCAAGGTCCTCCACTTCCTAGTCTATTAAAACACTTTTCCTCTATCTGTTTTATATTTCATATATGTACAATTGCATTTAATAAAAGTAATCTAGGTTACAACATTTTGGAAATGGACAACCAAACCAAATAGTGAACTATACCATAAAGGTCTTTAGTTGATCAATTGATGTTTGCATTTCAGTTCTTCCAATAATTAACTAAGGCCCAGTTCCCTCATCTATTAAATGACAAAAATTATTTTCATCTCAGTAGATTTTTTAAAATAGAGGTAAGAATGCATGGAAATACAGAAATATGTGAACAGTACCTAAAACCCAACAATGAGATGTTTCAGTTATTGCCTGATTACCTTTATCCTCCCAGAACATCCCATCAAGCGACATTGGAGGTGTTTCAATACACATAATGAGAGGGAACTGATTGTCCATAGGGAAGAAATCCACTTCTACCTTTGAATAGTGCTGACTGACAGCAACACTAATTATTTAACAATAAAAATTATAATAGAAATATGAGTATACGTTATTGCTTCTATTGCAGCTAAAATTGAGGCAGTTTCTCAAACTTCTTTTCCAGTTCTTAGCTTGGCATTTTCCCTCATCTTTTGGTCTCTTTGGAAAGCATTATGTGATCCTGCAATGCCTTTGATAAACTGCCACCTGAAGGCAGAAGTTACTTGTAGTTAGTAGGATATTCACTAGATTTCAATTTTGCCTTCTAACATTTTATTTCAAGCATTGCTTGTCCTGTCCTTTGTCAAGGGAATGCAGAAGAATCTTCTTACAGCACCTTTCCAACATTCACATTTTATATGAATGTGACTAGTGGGTCTCCATGGCAGCAAAAGTAAGTAAGCTCATTCAATCTCAGAGGTTCAGTATCATATTGGTAGAAACATGGCATCTCCTCCCACATATTTCTCACTCATATACCCTAGGCCTGTCTTTATTGAAAAAAATAGCAAGTTGAAAAATAACGCATGAAATATGCTGCATTTTTTAAAAAGATATTTTCTGGATCCCAAATAATAGAGGCTAATTTTAAAGACTTTGAAATTTTTAAAGCGGAGATGTAAAAATACAGCATAGATATGTTAAAAAAAATTAAAAATTGTCCATAATCACATAACTCAGGTATAAACATGGTCAACATTAAGATGGGCTTTCTAGGCTTATGGTGTTGTTGTCTATCTCATTTTAATGTTTTTGAGGTCATGCTATAGAAGTTTATATAAGCGTTTATATAATACTATACCAATCATTTTCCTTATGATTGAAGATACTAAAATATAAAAGAATGAATGTAAAACATATACAAAAATCAGCTTTACAAGTTTGAAAATTGTTTAATTTCTTCTAAACTTATATATTTATTTATAAATAAATATTTACTTATATATGTATTTATGAATATTTATTTATATATTTATTTATATTTACTTTTATATATAAATAAATATTTCCTTATATATTTATTTATATTTGTTTATATATTTATTTGCATTGATCAAGTTTTAGGTTCTGAAAAATTCTAGCTAATTAATGAAACACACACACATTCTGTCTACAAATTGACAACATAATAAAAAGAGTTTTTGTTGCACCAGATAAACTAACAATGTTAAGAAAAGTTTAAGTTGCCATTGGTTATAGGAATCTTATTTTAGAGATACTCCTTTTTGTTCAGCACTAGAGAGATAAATGTACACATTGACATCTAGACTGCTAGGAAGGACACTAACATTAGGTCCCAGGACTTCTCATCCTTCAATTATTCTAATTTTCTTAGTAAGTTTTATACTTTGCAAACAAATTTCTCCTTTTTGTATTTTTCAAAACCTTGAGAGAGACATTAAATTGTATTAACTTCATTTATCACTCATCTGAATACCTAATAATTTATACAAATGGCAAGAGCTAATTCTCATTCTCACACATGACAATTTCAAGACCAGAGGCAAACTTCACAAATCTCAAAAGGGTTTTTTCTGCCTATCTCTCTTCTAGTGCATATCTTTGACCCAAATTACTTCTCGCGGGAATTATCCACTTTTATCTTTTGAACTTCCTATTATAAAGAATGAACAGAGAAAAATATGTGTGTGTGTGTGTGTGTATACAACACAACATTTTTGCAAGAAAAAAACAAAACAAAACAAAATTGGTACCTATACTTAGGAAGCTAATTAAATGTAATGCTTTAAAATATTCCAGAGAAGTTCTCACTGCCAGACTTAATACTTAAAATTCTCGTCCTCTTATTTCTTACTGAATATTTAAATGAATCCTTTAAGTCCTAATTTATCTGCAGCTTAGTCTAAACAAATTCATGGGTGCACACCCACAAGAAAGTAGAGTGTTTCACACACAAGGAGTGATGCATTCTTGAAGTGCAGAATCTTCCTGATGGGAGGAAACAAAGATTGG
Source organism: Macaca mulatta (assembly GCF_049350105.2). Taxonomy (NCBI): domain Eukaryota; kingdom Metazoa; phylum Chordata; class Mammalia; order Primates; family Cercopithecidae; genus Macaca; species Macaca mulatta. Next base: position 14,117,124 of record NC_133417.1, read on the forward strand.
TTTTGGAAATGTAGTTCCTCCTCTCATTTGGTAACATAACACTGAGTTGCTAATCTGAGGTCAGTATGAGAATTGGCACACTTAAAAGGCTAATGCCAGAAGCCTTTTATTTTCTAATGAGGCTGTTTTCTCAATCAAAGTTCTAGGTATTACAACGTTGTCTGGGAGTTCACTTTTCCATTTGTATATAAATATGTAATGTTAAGGAGACATGTTACTCTCATAAACTCATTTCATGCCATGCCAAGTTTTTTATTTCTGACCTAAGTACAACTCTGCACGCTGAGAACTCAGGGAATAGTATGTGATCTTCTATGTCTGTGTTTGTAACATTTTCCCAATAATCCTCACTTTATATTTATAACGTATAGCATTGGTAGGGTGTGTGTCCCTGCCTCATAGCAAGACTGTTTATTCTATCAACAAATGTTTAGTGGTCAACTACCAAACATCAGGCAGAATAGCAGGGTCTTGAGATACAGTGATTAAAAAATATGCAGATCTTTAAGGAGAGCATGGCTCAATAGAAAGAAAATAAGCTATTATAATACAACTCTAGTTACCAACTGTGTTATAGAACACTAAAACGTACTCCTCATGTCTAACTGTAATTTTGTACCCATTAATCCCTGTTCCCTTTATTCCCTCTGTTCCCTAGCCTCTGGTAATTACTATTCTACTCTACTTCTATGACATCAACTTTTTAAGTTCCCAATATAAATCTACAAAGAATGTAAACAAACATTTCTGTGCCTGGCTCATTTCACTTAACATAATGAACTCCAAGCTCATCCATGTTGCTACAAATGACATCGTTTAATTCTTTTTGATGGGTGAATAATATTCCCTTATGTATGTATATCTCATTTTCTTTATCCATTCATTTGTTGATGGACCCTTAGTTTAATTTCACACCTTGGCTATTGTGAATAGCGCTGCAATAAACAAAGGAATGCAGATATCTCTTTGGCATACTTATTTCCTGTCTTTATGATATATACTCAGTAACGAGATTGCTGGATAATATGGTATTTCTATTTTCATTTTTTGAGGAATCTTTGTATTGTTTTTCATCATGGCTCTACTAATTTACATTGCCACCAACAGTGTATGAGAGCTCCCTTTTCTCCTTTTCCTCACCAGTATTTGTTACTTTTTGTCTATTTATTTATTCATTCATTCATTTATTTACTTTATTATACTTTAAGTTCTGGAGTACATGTACAGAACATGTAGTTTTATTACATCAGTATACAAATACCATGGTGGTTTGCTGTACCCATCAACCCATCACCTACATTAGGTGTTTCTCCTAATGCTACCTCTGCCCTAGGCCCGCACCCTCCAACAGTCCTGAGTGTGTGATGCTCCCCTCCCTGTGTCCATGTGTTGTCATTGTTCAACTTCCACTTTTGAGTGAGAACATGCAGTGTTTGGTTTTCTGTTCCTGTGTTAGATTGCTGAGAATGATGGTTTCCAGCTTTATCCATGTCCCCACAAAGGACATAAACTCATCCTTTTTTATGGCTGCATGATATTCCATGTTGTATATGTGCCACATTTTCTTTGTCCAGTCCATCATTGATGGACATTTGGGTTGGTTCCAAGTCTTTCCTATTGTGAATAGTGCTGCAGTACACATACGTGTGCATGAGTTTTTAGAGTAGCCTGATTTATAATCTTTTGGGTATATACCTAGTAATGGGATCACTGGGTCAAATAGTATTTCTAGTTCTAGATCCTTGAGGAATTGCCACACTGTCTTCCACAATGGTTGAACTAATTTACACTCCCACCAACAGTATAAAAGCGTTCCTATTTCTCCACATCCTCTCCAGCATCCATTTTTTCCTGACTTTTTAATGATCACCATTCTAACTGTCGTGAGATGGTTATCTCATTGTGGTTTTGATTTGCATTTCTCTAATAACCAGTGATGATGAACATTTTTCATATGTTTGTTGACTGCATAAATGTCTTATTTTGAGAAGTGTCTGTTCATATCCTTTGCTCACTTTTTGTTGGGGTTGTTTTTTTCTTGTAAATTTATTTACATTCTTTGTAGATTCTGGATATTAGCCCTTTGTCAGATGGATAGATTGCAAAAATTTTCTCCCATTCTGTAGGTTGCCTGTTCACTCTGATGATAGTTTCTTTTGCTGTGCAGAAGCTCTTTAGTTTAGTTAGATCCCATTTGTCAATTTTAGCTTTTGTTGCCATTGCTTTTAGTGTGTTAGACATGAAGTCTTTGCCCATGCCTATGTCCTGAATTGTATTGCCCAGATTTTCTTCTAGGACTTGTATGATTTTCGATCTTACGTTTAAATCTTTAATCTATCTTGAGTTTTAATAATAGTCATTTTAATTGGGGTGAGGTGATATCTCAATGTGGTTCTGCTTTAAAGTTTTTTTGATGATTAGTGATGTTGGGCATTTAAAAAATATATCTATTTATTGGCCATGTGTACACCTTCTTTTGAAAAATGTTCTTTCCAATCATTTGCCCATTTTTCAGTTGGATTATTTGGTTTATTAGATATTGAATTGAGTTCCTTATATTTTCTGGATATTATTCCTTTGTCAGATGTATGGTTTGCAAATATTTTATCCCATTCTGTAGCTCGTCTCTTCATTCTGTAGTTGTTTCCTTTACTGTGCAGAAGCTTTTTCGTTTGATGCAATTCCATTTTTCTACATTTGCTTTTTGTGCCTGTGTTATTGAGGTCTTAGTCAGAAGTATCTTTCCCCAGACCAATGTCCTCGAGTGTTTTCCCTATGTTTCCTCTAGTAGCTTCAGAGTATTCACTATTACCTTTCAATCACTAATCCATTTTGAATTGATTTTGGTGTGCGGTGAGCAAGAGAGGTCTAGTTTCATTCTTAGGCATATGGATATCTCGTTTTCCCAGCACATTTATTGAAGAGACACTTGTTTTGCCACTATATGTTTTTGGCACTACTGTCAAAAATCCATTGGCTGTAAATGTGTAGTTTCATGACATATAACATTTTTGAACAAAGGCTACTGGGCCTAAAAGTGAGGATATTTTTAACTCATAGTCTGGGGACGTCCTTTAGCAAAAGTGCTGTCATTGCAGGAGGGGAGTCTTCCAAGCACAAAGAATAGCATGCAAAAGTGATTAATGAAAAAATCCTGGAGAAATCCACTGAAAAATTATGGCTTCCTAGTATGAGGAAGAAGTGGCCCAGGAATGACCAGGTATTATGGACTGAAAGTGTGTGCCCCAGGAATATTCCTATATTGACACCCCACGCCCCAATGTAATGATATTAGGAGGTAGGGCTTTCAAAGGTAATTAGAATTAGATGAGATACTGAGGACATAGCCCTCATGATGGGAATAGAGTTTTCACAAGAAGAGACACAAGAATATCTCGTCTCTCCCTACCCTGATGCCCGCCATCCTCCCATCTCCACTTCCTATCACTGAAGACACAGTGAGACGACCATCTGGAAACTGGGAAGCAGCCTCTCACGAGAATATAATATGCTGCACCTTGATCTTGGGCATTATCTTGGATCTTGGATCTTATGTGATATGCTTCTGAGAGGAGAATCCCATCTTCCAGACAACTAAGATTATGACATTTAAAAAAAATAAAACACCAAAAGTGACAAAGGACTCAGTGGTTCTTTATGTGGCAGATTAACTTAATTTGCAAAGAATACAGAGGAAAGAAAAGTTAAGGCACCATTGCAATGAAATAAACTACAGTTAAACTACACAAAGGTGGTTATAAATGTAAGTTAAAAAAAGGGGGGGGGGGAATATTTGAATTATCCTTACCTTTGGGCAACAAAATAAATCATGATTTGATTCTGAGATACTGAGAGCTGTTCACTCATTGAATGATGGATATATACAATTACCTTGTTATTAACAAAATAGAATGAAAGTGTTAAATGGAAAATTCAGCGAAAAAGAAAAGGTGCTAATATTAATAATCACAATCTTTTTTATTATTACTATACTTTAAGTTCTGGGATACATTTGCAGAAGGTGCAGTTTGTTACATAGGTATACATGTGCCATGGTGGTTTGTTGCACCCATCAACCCACCATCTACATTAGATATTTCTCCTAATGCTATCCCTCCCCTAGCCCCCCACTCCCTGACAGACACTGGTGTGTGATGTTCCCCTCCCTGTGTCCATGTATTCTCATTGTTCAACTTCCACTTATGAGTGAGAACATGCAGTGTTTGGTTTTCTGTTCTTGTGTTAGTTTGCTGAGAATGATTGTTTCCAGCTTCATCCATGTCCCCACAAAGGACATAAACTCATCCTTTTTTATGGCTGCATAGTATTCCATGGTGTATATGTGCCACATTTTCTTTATCCAGTCTATCATTGATGGACATTTGGGTTGGTTCCAAGTCTTTGCTCTTGTGAATAGTGCTGCAATACACATATGTGTGCATGTGTCTTTATGATTTATGATTTATAATCCTTTGGGTATATACCCAGTAATGGGATTGCTGGGTCAAATGGTATTTCTGACTTTAGATCCTTGAGGAATTGCCACACTGTCTTCCGCAATGGTTGAACTAATTCACACTTCCACCAACAGTGGAAAAGTGCTCCTATTTCTCCACATCCTCTCCAGCACCTGTTGTTACCTGACTTTTAAATGATGGCCATTCTAACTTGTGTGAGATAGTATCTCATTATGGTTTTGATTTGCATTTTGCTAATGACTAATGATAATGAGCTTATATATATATATATGTTTGTTGGCTGTCTTCTTTTGTATAATTGTTTTTATTTGTATAACTTTTGTATAAAAGTTCGTATAACTATCTTCTTTTGAGAATTGTGTGTTCATGTCCTTCACCCACTTTGTGATGGGTTGCTTGCTTTTGTCTTGTAAATTTGTATAAGATCTTCATGGATTCTGGATATTAGACCTTTGTCAGATGGATAGATTGCAAAAATTTTCTCTCATTTTGCAGGTTGCCTGTTCACTATGATGATAGTTTATTTTGCTGTGCAGAAGCTCTTTAGTTTAATTAGATTTCATTTGTCTATTTTAGCTTTTGTTGCCATTGCTTTTGGTGGTTTAGTCATGAAGACTTTGCCCATGCCTATGTCCTGAATGGCATTGCCTAGGTTTTCTTCTAGAATTTTTATGGTTTCAGGTCTTATATTTAAGTCTTTAATCCATCTTGAGTTAATTTTTGTAAAAAGTGTAAGGAAGGGTCCAGTTTCAGTTTTCTGCATATGGCTAGCTAGTTTTCCCAACACCATTTATTAAATAAGGAATCCTTTCTCTAGTGCTTGTTTTTGTCAGGTTTGTCAAAGATCAGATGCAGATGTGTGGCATTATTTCTGAGGCCTCTGTTCTGTTCCATTGGTCTACATATCTGTTTTGGTACTAGTACCGTGCTGTTTTGGTTACTGTAGCCTTATAGTATAGTTTGAAGTCAGATAGTGTGATACCTCCAGCTTTGTTCTTTTTGCTTAGGATTGTCTTGGCTGTATGGCCCCTTTTTTAGTTCCATATGAAATTTAAAGTAGTTTTTTCCTAATTTTGTAAAAAAAAAAAATAGTCAGTGGTAGCTTGATGGGATAGCATTGAATGTATAAATTACTTTGGGAAGTATGGCCATTATGGCCATTTTCACACAATTGATTCTTCCCATCCATGAGTATGGAATGTTTTTCCATTTGTTTGTGTCCTCTCTTATTTCCTTGAGGAGTGGTTTGTAGTTCTCTGTGAAGAGGTCCTTCACATGCCTTGTAAGCTGTATTCCAAGCATTTTATTCTCTTTGTAGCAATTATGTATGGGAGTTCACTCATGATTTGGCTCTCTATTATTGGTATATAGGAATGATTGTGATTTTTGCACACTGATTTTGTATCCTGAGACTTTGCTGAAGTTGCTTATCAGCTTAAGGAGATTTTGGGCTGAGAAGATGGAATTTTCTAAATATACAATCATGTCATCTGCAAACATAGACAATTTGACTTCTTCTCTTCCTATTTGAATACCTTTTATTTCTTTCTCTTGCCTGATTTGCCCGGCCAGAACTTCCAACACTATGTTGAATAGGAGTGGTGACAGAGGGCATCCTTGTGTTGTGCCGGTTATCAAAGGGAATGCTTCCAGCTTTTGCCCATTCAGTATGATATTGGCTATGGTTGTGTCATAAAGAACTCTTATTATTTTGAGATATGTTCCCTCAATACCTAGTTTATTGAGAGTTTTTAACATGAAGGGGTGGTGAATTTTATGGAAAGGCTTTTCTGCATCCATTTAGATAATCATGTTGTTTTTTTCATTGGTTCTGTTTATGTGATGGATTACATTTATTGATTTGGGTATGTTGAACCAGCCTTGCATCCCAGGTATGAGACCTACTTGACCATGGTGGATAAGCTTTTTGACGTGCTGCTGGATTTGGTGTGCCAGTATTTTATTGAGGATTTTCACATCAATGTTCACCAGGGATATTGGCCTGAAAATTTCTTCTTTGTTGTTGTTGTGTCTCTGGCAGGTTTTGGTATCAGGACGATGCTGGTCTCCTAAAATGAGTTAGGGAGGAATCCCTCTTTTTCTATTGTTTGGAATAGTTTCGGAAGGAATGGTACCAGCTACTCCTTTATCTCTGGTAGAATTCAACTGTGAATCCATCTGGTCCTGGGCTTTTTTTTTGGTCGGGAGGACACAATCCTAATGTTTAATCTCAATTATAACAAATAGCATGTTTTGGGAGTTTACCATATGTAAAGCATTATACCAAGTACTTATCTGCATAGCTCCTTAAATTCTCAGTATAATCCTAAGAAGCTATTATCATTCTTTTTTCTATTCTGTAGATTATAAAGCTAAAACCTACTAGAAGTTTAAAAAATGACACAAGTACCTTAAATCTGTAAATGTTCGCAGTAATCAGGAATATTTTAAGTCATTGATATAATATTTCTTTTGCTAAATAAATGCCATATTTTACTTCTTACTAGATTATTTTAAAATATATGTTCTTAACAAAGAAAAAAGAAAAAATCCAATGTTTTTCTTCTGAGAGTAAGTGTATACTAAACTGATTTATATCATTTAGGTATTACAAAGTAATGGCAACAGCATTAATATAGTTTACTGACTAAAAATAGAACCTAAAATTGGGCAAGTAGATTTCCTCCAATAGAGCTGAAAGTCATGAATTGTAGAGTGGGTGCTACTAATTAGAAGTTTAGTTCACTACAGTTCATCAGTGTTGGAGACATGCACAATAAGCAACAAGAATCAATGACTCTGCCTCTTGTATTGAAATTAGTTGATTAATGACAGACTACATTACTATTTTTTTTCCACACCTTGTGTGATCCTGTTAATTAGAAAAATTCCTCTTGCTCATTGAAAACATGCCATAAATTCACTTTCCTTCTGAATATGTTGCCCCAGGACAGAAATAATTTTATATTTTGAAAAACATGCACATTTCAGAATTGACTCTTCTTAATCAGATCACAACAAATGGTCTTAAGTGAGTCAGCTTCTTTCTGTGTTGTCAACCACTAACAAAAGAACGAAGAACCACACTCAATTAAATGAGATATAATCCAACCTTGATATTGTTTTGGGTAAAATGGTTAAAATGTACATCCTTTTGCTGCAATTGACATTTTGTGTCTATTCAGACCAAAAAATTTCCATGATTACACCACACAAAAAGGAAAGGAACAGATTCAGTATTTTATTATGAAATTAATTAAGATACTCTACTCTCCAAACCCTACAGATTTATGTTGTACAATTGAAATATGTTTCATACACATAGAACACAATATCCTCGCATGTTTAATATATACAGAGCGTCATAAATAAAATCATTCATTTGAAATATCAATTGTTCCAGAATACAATAAATTTAAACTATGGATTTATAGAATCTTACAACTGAAACTGCCTACAAGTTTTCTCTGAAAATCATGCTTTTGGAGTAGAATTCATTGCTATTACCTATTTTACTCAGAAGCTTAGCGCTCAGATGGCCCTTATTTAAAATAAATTATCTGCTGTTGTCAAATGAACAGTTGCACCATTCAATAAGTATCTATTGAAACCAGATACAAGACTCAGTACATGAGATGAATTTTGAGCAAGATAGGAACAGAATTTTTTCTTAATTTGGAGTCTCAAATTAAGCAGATGATACAAATACTAAATTAGCAATCACAGTGCAAAGTAATAAATTCAGCAGAGGCCGGGCGCGGTGGCTCACGCCTGTAATCCCAGCACTTTGGGAGGCCGAGGCGGGCGGATCACAAGGTCAGGAGATCGAGACCACGGTGAAACCCCGTTTCTACTAAAAATACAAAAAAAATTAGCCGGGCGCAGTGGCGGGCGCCTGTAGTCCCAGCTACTCGGGAGGCTGAGGCAGGAGAATGGCGTGAACCCAGGAGGCGGAGCTTGCAGTGAGCCGAGATTGCGCCACTGCACTCCAGCCTGGGCGACAGAGCGAGACTCTGTCTCAAAAATAAATAAATAAATAAATAAATAAATAAATAAATAAATAAATAAATTCAGCAGAAAGGAAAGTACAGTGTGCTATAAAAATATGTATAAAGGATACATAATCTGGCCTTAGAAATTTAGAAAAAATTATTTGTTCAGGCAATGATTGAACTGGGACTCAATGGTCAATTAAGAGTTAGCTTAGTGAAGAGGAAAGACAATAGTGTTTCATGCAAAAAGAACTGCATATACAACCTTCTAAAAATGGGGAAGGAACATGAAAAGTTCAAGAAGCGGAGAAAATCTGAATGTTGCTGCATCTTAGGGTACTAATGAGGGTGTAACAAAAATGAGACTTTAGAAAGATAGGATACAAATCATATGGCACATTTTAAATGATGTTTTATCTTAACCTGTATCCTGAAACTATGGGACACATACAAAAAGTTGTATTTGGGGCAATAAAATAAATTTATTCATATTTTAATCTACATAGAGGCAGAAAGCAGGAAACATGATAATGTTATAATCAGTTCCAGATATTTAGCTTGTATTTCAACTTTCAAACTCGATTATAAATAGTTTGAACCCCTATGCTTTAGTTAATTTTGTGCTGATGTGACAGAATACCACAGGCTGGATAATTTACAATGAACAGAAATTGATTGGCTTACGGTTCAGCAGTCTGGAAAGTGCAATATCGAGATGCCAGCTTCTGGCTAAGGCCTTCTCACTGTGTCATAACATAGCGGAAGATGTCACAGGGTGGAAGTGCCAAGAGAGCAAAAGAGAATGAGCAAGAGGCAGAGAACACACTCCCACCATAAGGAACCCAATTCCAGGATAATAGCATTTGTACATTCATGAGGGCAGAACCTTTATGACCCAAAGACCTCTTAAAAGTCCCACCTCTTACTGTAGTTACAATGCCAATTAAGTTTGAACATAAGTTTTGGAGAAGACAAACATTCAAATGATATCATCTCAGTTCATCTACATGCAACATACTAGGCTATAAAAATACACTTGGAGTCACAGAGATCTTCATTAAAATGACAGTGTTGAAACCAGCTGGATAACCTGGATAAAGTATAAAATCTCAAATAACTTCCTTACATGTAAAAATAAATATAACAATGCCACCTTATAGTTTATAATTTTTAAAATAAAATTAAATGAGATAACATATATGTACACATACATAAATAGAGTAATCACATGGAGATAAATGGATGATAGAAAGATAGATAGATAGATAGATAGATAGATAGATAGATAGATAGATAGATAGATAGATAAAGAATAATCCCTTAAGGCTATGAACAGATAAGTCATATCTGTTCCACAATCCTCCGGCCCCACTCTTCTTAACAGAAACATTTCTTTCAGTAGTAAAATACTATACAATATTTCCACAAAATTTACTTAAAATTATAAGTAGATTTTTTTACCTCCTAATGTTTTTAAAATTATAAAAACTTCATCTTAATGATATAGACAACTATGTAAAAGTATACTTTCTGAAAGCACGGAAAAGTACAGTTGTCTGTTAACAACTGTAACCTGATGCCTCGAACAGCACCTGACATGCAATAGCCAAATATTCACTAAATTCATTTCTTGCTATTCAGATGTTTTCTTTAATAATTACCTCCAAAAGAAGAGTATATAAAGTAATGATAATTTATAAGCATATATAGATTATGATATTGATAAAAAGCATGGAAATATACAATTTGCAAATATGAACACATATGTATCTATATGCAGCCCCTAGGATAGCTTCATGTATTGGTAAATAAATATTCTTAGCCAAGTAATAGGATAACCACTGTATTTTCCAATACCAATAACAAAAGGATGAAGCTCATATTTTTGTGAATAGATTATTTGAAACAAGTACATTAGTGGCTCCTAAACACACAAATGTATTACAATTAGAGAATTGTAAATCCAAAGCAAAGTTTATAAGTGAATATTTAAGTAAACATATTAACTAAAATATTGCAAATAAAATGTTAAAATGCATTATAATTATTTATTTAATAATTCAGTTAATTTGTTACGTGAAGAAAAGTTAAAAAATCAAAATCCAAGAAAAAAATAGTTTAGGTCAAGTCAGTAACAGAAGTTTTAGGATGACACCTATGCAGCCAATGTAAAATATGATTGGCTTATTAAAAGAGAAACTCTGAGGAGGGACGATGAGAAAAAAGTATCTTCTAAGAGAATGCATATTCATATAGAAAAGAGCATGTCTAAAATAATGAAGGCTTGATATTTGTTGTTGGTAGAAAAAAGGGAAAAAATAATGGTCCAACTATGAGGCAAATTAAATTGTGACATCATTTTGATCACCTTATAGTGATATAAATTTAACACATTTGTTCTATAACACTTGTCATACCTGCTTTGGATAGCAGCGACTGGATGACAAGGAAGTACAGAATATTCTGTCTCACTACTTGGTTCTGCAGTGAGTAGCATCTAAATTATAATAATGTATATTAGGACCCCCAATTCAAATAATATAAGTGTAAATCATATTTATCTTAATTCAAACACTTTAGTTGTACATAAAACAATAAAAACTCAAAGTATAGTCATGATAATAAGGACTTGACTCAATTAACTTGGAGGTCCCAGGGTAGACCTGTATTTGTGAATTGCTGAATCTAAGGACCCTTATTACATGTTCAGTTCTACTTATTTATTCATCTATTAGCTGTAATCTCCTCTGTCACTGGTATCATTCTACAATTAAGCTTCCTGAACATTGCAGAAAAGATAGCTTCTACCAGCCCAAGATTTACTGTCTTCAAACTTGGAATCCCCAGTGGAATCAGGCGTTGTTCTCATCCAGCATTTATCCAGGAAGATCTGTTGCATAGGCCTCCAGTGATTATGGTTGCCATGGCAATGAACTGCAATGAATAACTTAACATGGAAGACACATGCTCAAACAGAGATCAGAAGAGGAAAGAAACTGTAATTTTTATTTCTTTTGAGACTAAAGAGGCATTTCTTCAACATAATTAAATAAACAGTCCAAAAAGAAAATTATTGATAAATTGCATAATAATAATGTAAATATCATGACAACTGACACAATGTGGAGGACGAAGAAAAAAAATGACCAAAGCGTATTCAAAGGTATTAACTTGTTAGTCATTTTGCGTAATTCGGAGTTAAATGATATAAAATGATCAGAGAATTGAGGCTTAATCTGTAAAATTTGGAGATTTTTTTTTTTTTTTTTTTTTTTTTTTTTTTTTGAGACGGAGTCTCGCTCTGTCGCCCAGGCTGGAGTGCAGTGGCGCGATCTCGGCTCACTGCAAGCTCCGCCTCCCAGGTTCACGCCATTCTCCTGTCTCAGCCTCCCGAGTAGCTGGGACTACAGGCGCCCACAACCGCGCCCGGCTAATTTTTTGTATTTTTAGTAGAGACGGGGTTTCACCGTGGTCTCGATCTCCTGACCTTGTGATCCGCCCGCCTCGGCCTCCCAAAGTGCTGGGATTACAGGCGTGAGCCACCGCGCCCGGCCAATTTGGAGATTTTGAATAGGATTTTGGAATCTACATAAAAAGAATGAAATTGACATTCTGGTAACTCAGGCTCAGATACCTGAATGTAAAATTTCACTGGATGGAAATGTAAAATCTCATTTGTTTTTAACAACAGATTTTTCTAAGAACGATACAGAAGTGGTCTACTCTAAAACAGAAAAATAAAATATATGGAAGCAGAGAAGAACAAACAGCATAACTGAAATATAAGAAACAGAAGGTCTAGCTTAAGCGTAACTGAATTCCCATAAGGAGAGAAGAGGCCCATGGAGCAATAGCAATATTGGAGGAATAATGCAGATGTTCAATGCTATAGAAAGACATTAAGTCAGTAGTTTAGAAGTACCTCTACCAAAAAGAGTAAACATAAAGAAAATCTTACTTAGTCTTATTACTGTAGTAATTACAAAGGCTTTACCTGACTGGCTTTCTGGGATTATCGAGCATGTGGGTATCCAGTACTTCAAGCAACATTTTTTGAAAAGGCTATTTGTTTTTCTTCACAGAATGTTTAGTTGCCCTTGTCAGATGTCAATTGACCATAACGGCAAGGATTTATTTTTGGGAAATGAATTCAGTTTCATTGATCTACATGCCTATGCTTGTGCCAGTGCCACACTGTTTTGATTAATGTTGCTTTGTGTTAAGTTTTGAAATTGAAAGAGGTGAACCTAACAAATTTGTTCTTTTCTCACAAGATCGTTTGGCTCTTCTAGATTCTTTGTATTTCCATAGAAATTTTAATATCAGTTTTACATATTCTGCAAAAACAAATGTCAGCTAGGATTTCGATAGGGATTCTGTTGAATCCTTTAATCAATTTGGTGAGTGTAGCCCTATTAACAATATTAAATATGATTCACAAAAATTGGATGTCTTTCCATATGTATAGATATTTTAATTATTTTATGTACATTTTTTAGATCTTAGTGTACAAGCCTGGCATGCTTGATACATTTATTCCTACATATTTTAATCTGTTTAATGCTATTATAAACGGAATTGTTTTCTAATTCTAGTTTTGCATTATACATTGCCAATGTGTAGAAAAATAATTCATTTTTGTAAATTGACCTTGTTTCCTACAAACATTTGCTCAACTTGTTTATTAATTTGAATAGTTTTTGTGGATTCCTCATGATTTTCCATACATGAGACCATGCTATCTGCATATATAGAGAGATTTATTTCTTCTTTCACAATCTGGATGGCTTTTGTATTTCCTTGTTCTTGTCTAATTACCGTGGCTAGAATCTCTATCATAATGTTGACTAGAAGTAGCAAGAGGACACATCCTTATCTTTCTTATTTCTTACATCAGTGGAAAAATACTAAGTATGATGTCAGCTGTGGGTTTTGGTAGACACTCTTTATCAAACTGAGGAAGTTCCCATTTATTTCTACTGTGTTCTGTTTTTATGGTAAATGCTTTAGATTTAATTGAATGTTTTTTCTGCATTTATTGAGGTAATCACAGTGTTTCTACCCTTTATTATTTTAATTTGTGTATTGCATTTCGGATTTTAAATAGAACTTGTATTGATAGGGTAAATTCTACTTAGTTATAGTGTGTATTCTTTTTTTATATATTGCTTAGATTAATATATAAGTATGTTTTGAGAATTTTCAAGTCTATATTAAAGAGATATTAGTGTGTAGCTTTCTGTTTCTGTGATGTCTTTGCAAATTTTGGTATCAGAAAAATACTGGCTTCATATAATTAGTTGAAACAATTTCTTCTACTTTTAAAAGAGTTTGTGGAGGATTGGTATTAATTCATTATTAAATGTTTCACCAGTGTAACATATCTGAGCCTGAGCTCTTTATGAGATGGTTTCAAATAGCTAATACGATAATGAAATTGTTATAGGTCTGAGCACATTTTAAAATCTAGGATATATTATTTCTTGTTTGTCATAATTAATAGTATTTTCTTATAATTATTTATATTTCTATAATGTCAATGATGCTCTCATTTGCACTTATTTTAATATGAGTTACTTTTATTAGCTAATCTGTTTACAAATCAATTATAATTGTTTATGCTAAAGAACCAACATTTGATTTACTGATTTTGTTGTTTTTCTCTCTTTAATCCCCCCGTCTATTTTCTAATCTTTATTTTTACTTCCTTCTGCTTCTTTAGGTTTAGCTTGTTCATCATTTTATAGTTTCAGAAGGTGAAAAATTAGGTTACTGTTTGATATTTTGTTTTGTTATTAAATACAGTCATTTGCATTATTAATCCCCTCTAAGCACTGTTTAGCTACATCTCAGACATTGTATTTCCTGTTTTTATTCACATTCATTTCAATTATTTTCTAATTTCTTATATTAAATATTTTTAGGCCCACTGACTATTTAGCTGTGAGCTATATAATTTACATAATTATTTAATTTCCTATTCTTCCCTCTGTTTTTACTTTCTAATTAATTATGTTGTTGTACAACATACTTTCCATTATTTTAATCAGTTTAACTTTATTGAGTTTTTTTTTTTTTTTTTAATGGCCTAGCTTATGGTCTATCCTGGAAAATATTCCAAGAGTGACTGGGAAAATGTGTATTTGTTTCTGTTGATGCATTCTATAGATTTCAGTGAGTGCTAGTTGATTAACGGTATTGTTTAAATCTATTTCCTTTTTGATCTTCGGGATAGTTATTCTATCCATTATTAAAATAAGGATATTAAAATCTGAAACTACTATAGTTTTTCTGTTTTTTTACTTGAATTCTGATATTTTTAAAATACACATCGGGGCTCTTTTTATTTCATGTATATGTTAATAATTTTTCCCATGGATGATTTTATCATTATAAAATTCCCCACTTGTCTCTAGCAATAATTTTCGGCTTAAAGTTTATTTTGTCTTAAATCAATGAAGTTTCAGTTTCTTTCATTACTATTTGTGTGATCGTTCTCTAACATCTTACTTTTGAACTTTGTGAGTTCTAATCTGAAGTATATAGTTGAATAATATAATTTTTGTTTTTAAATGCATTGTACCATTCTGGTTTTCAATCATGTATGTCATCCATTTATTTCTCTGCAATTATCAATAAAGTAGAATTCATGCCTGCCATTTTGCTATTTGTTTTCTGTCAGTATCTCAGTCTTGATCATTTCAGTTAACCTGTCTTCAATTCTTCTGATGTTTTGTTCTGCCTCTTTATTCTCTTTATTAGTAAAGAGCCTCTTTACTAATTTCTTTCTTTCAACCTCACATTTTTTACTTGTGTCCTTTTATAATTTTATCTCATCTTATTATTTTATATATTTAATGAGGCATTTTTGTCATTTTTTTCTTTAATTTTTTAGACTTGGTTTTCTTTACTATTTTCAATAAATTTATAATCTCTAATTTGAAATATTTGTTTAGTAAACTCAACATCTCTTCTTTCTCAGGAACAATGGCTATTGATGAATTTTTGCTTGGCCATATTTTTCTTTTCATTTGCATTCCTCATAATTTTTGTCAAATCATGGAAATTTTAGAAAATAATATGTCATCTCTGGAAATGACATTCTGCATATTCTTTGGGTTTGTTGTTGCTCATAAGGTGTTGGTTGTTGTTGGTTTTGCTGTCTGTTGTTGTTGTTATTTAATGTCTTTCCTGGACTAATTTTATAATAGCTGTATTCCCTGTGATGTGCATCCATTGAAGTCTCAGCCAATGCTTACATATTGATTTTCTCAAAATTTCTGCATTGTTTTAGGGGACTCTGTATGTGGGTTAGAACACCTCTTCAAGGCTCAAGCGGTTTAAAGCTTGATGGGTTTAAAGCCCATCAATTCTTAGTTGTACATGCCATCAAGGTCAGACTGAAGCTTTATCAGGTATTTCTTGGCCATCCATACAGTTTTGTACAAACATGCATGCCTCTGTAGGCCCAAGAATATAACGTAATACCTGTACACCACAGAAAATAAATTTATGATCCTAGACTTTCAATGAAAAGAAAATAGGACATTAAAATGAGATAGATAATATAATTTATTAAAATTATAAACTTCTATTAAACAACTGATATATTAAGAAAATGGGAATATAAATCAGAAAGTAAAAAACTATCTTTCATTTTACATACTTGATGATAATAGATTCTTGTCTATGACATGCAAAATTTACTACAAACCAATATAAAATTGAGCAAAATATCTGATGAGTCATTGTAGAGAAGAGGATATTCGAATGAGCAATAGACACATGAGACAACGGCTAACATTAGTTATAAGGAAAATACAAATACAAGAACATAAGGTATTATCACACAAACACAAGTTTACATCAAGATAAAGAAAAAATAAAACCCAGACAATATCAGTGTCTGGTGAGGATTTGTAGTCATTGGTACAATCTTTCTGAAACGGTTTGGCTATGTTATTAAAGGTTATCATATTACATTTTATGAATCTTCAATTCCATATCTAGAAATATACCAAGAGAAATGAGTGGTAACAGCTTCCAAAATATTTGTATTATGATAGCTCCAAACTGGAAATGACTCAAACATCTGTTAGTAGTAAAATGCAGATTTTACTTTTACGTATATTTATATAATGGGGTATTACACAGCAATAAAAAGAAGTCACTAGTAATAGGTGCAACCACATACATAAATCTCCAAAAATAATTATAGCTTTGTATTTATTAATTTGTTACATTAAAATTAATAAAGTGTCAAAATACTTAAAAATTATAAAGCTTAAAATTAGAACATAAATGGGATTGAAGTTTTGGCAGGAAAAATATTTTTAATCTTTTTAATTTATGTCATTTTACACTGTCATGACTTTTATTTTTATGTGCATGTGTTATATGTGGTATAATAATAATAATAATGTGTGCAAACGATTTTTAAATATTATGTTTGCATAGAAACTAATCTGAGAATATCTACACCGAACTCGTCTTTTGATAAGAGGTTTAACTGACAAAATATTCATAAAATTGAAACTTTCATTTTATGCAATTCCATGAGATATTTCCAAAATACAAATTGCATTTATAATATAAAAAATAAATTAATAATTGAATCTTATGATATGCATACCATTATAATTAGCAATCCAATAAAATCTATGGCTTAATCAGTTAAATCAAATCTATGAGAAGAAAATGAATATGAAAATACAAATTGACAAATTGACTCACACTTAATTGATTCATTGGCTGTTTTTGAAAGTCATCTTTCTTTAAAGAAAGAGGCATATTTTTTGCTAATATTGTAATGTGTCATTCATCTTGTGCTTAGTTTTCAAAGCAAATCTAATAGTTGGGTATTATTTTCTTCATTTTATAAACAAAAAGTTCTGAATAGGAAACACTAATAATTTCTTTCTTTTTTTTTTTTTTTTGAGACGGAGTCTGGCTCAATCGCCCAGGCTGGTGTGCAGTGGCTCGATCTCGGCTCACTGCAAGCTCCACCTCCTGGGTTCACAATAATAATTTCTAAGGCTCACAAACATGCTGGCTCCAACTGCTGGTTGAAAACACATTGAAAGTATATATAAACCAATAATAACCTTTTCAGTATATCAACCTATCTTTATTTTTTTTTATCTATTTATTTGTTGAAAAGAGATTTTTTCTGTGTTTATGAATACACGTAATCAAAAGCAGATTTAAACAGTATTTGGATAATTAAAAATAATATATTATATAAAACATTTTTCACTAAAAACTTGCCATTGATTAAATTGATAAGACAGCATTTCATTTTCTAAATCCAATATTATTCAAAAACATTTTATGTCCTCTATGTTTATAGAAGGGAGCCTGATTCTCATCCTGATATTCGATGCCCTTAACAGTTGTCTTTATGTATTTAGTTAGTTTTTCTAGAGTAAATGTGATGTCTCCCGTTCTCTACTTTTGCCTGAGAGATTCCTCATTGTTCCAAGTCACATCACACTGATGTCTGCAACCATGCTTTGGCTTGGTTTATTTCCAAATAGTAATTACCCTTATTTCTCTTTTTATTATGTCAAATTACTCTCAAACTGAAAGCCCAAGTAACTAGAACAGCACCTATTACAGCCAAATCACATGCACATACTTTTATTTGTTTAAATGTTTTCTCTTCACCTAAATTACTGGAGACCAGGGGTATTGGTTTTCTTTTTCCATCTCCACCTTGCATTTCCAGTACCCAGCTGGCCAAACATCTAGCTGCCAATCAATAAATATATGCTAAATACAAAACATGTAATTTCCCATCTACTACATAAAGGCTTCTAGTTATATTGATCTGTCTGTTTGTGTCATTATTCTATTTCCTTTAAGGTCTGTACCACAGAATTTAGAGGTTTTTTTTTTTTATTTAAATAAAGCTCAATTTAGCTTTCTGAAATTCTACCTACTTAAATTTTCTTGGCTAGATTATACCTTTTTGGAGAGCATATTAATCTTTATCATAGAACAAATTGAAATGTAAACACTGCTGGAAAAATATGTGAAAAAACGAATCTGAGAAAAAGCCAATTGTTAATGTTTAAAGAGTTCAATGGTTAAGCATTTTTAATGTTTAAACTCATGAACTTTCATTCTTGCTTCATGGTTGTTATACCTTTAAATCTCTTTGACTGCCTTAATGATTCCTTTTTGAGACTTTCTTCTTTTCCTTGCATAGTATCTATTTTTTCCACTTTGATGTATTTCAGTTTGATTTTTGGTCTTTATCTTTCATGTTAGAGGCTTTTCTTAGAAATAAATGTTTATCATGTTAAAAATACTGATAATGTTGGAATGCAACCTCAGCATAACCTATCTTGATTAATAGAGAAATTGGTACCTAGAAGACAGTTGCTGCCATAAATAAATAAAACATGTGGCATTAGCTTAGCAGTCAAATTATTGGCACCAAGGAAACTAGTTAGGGAAAGTGGAGGAAAAGTGATCCATTTTCAGCAGTAGCTAAACATGACATTGCCCTGAGTAACTCGGAAAGCCAACAATGAGCGTGATACCTTCTAAGGTCTAGAAGAGGTTGAAAACCAAACATTAGTGGTATATGTTGGTTTCCGCTGGCTTCATTTGACAACGGACAGAGAAGAACAGAGAAGTTCAAAAAAAGCATTTGACTGTTTGCAAGCATAACAGGGAAAAAAGGAAGTTCAGAAATTGAGGACTTAAGAGGTTGGAAAATCTATTGGTTTTCAATCGGAAAATGTAAAAGCTAAAACTTAAAAAAATAGTTTATATAAATTGACTTCAATACAGCATTTGAAAATACATTTCAAAGAATAGATGTGCTAACTGCCTAATATAAACATAAAGAAAGACCTAAAGACACACTTTATTAGAAATTAGATAAAGGCAAATGATGTAAATTAGAAATTAGATAAAGGCAAATGATGTAAATATTGGATTTATTAACAGTTTGTTTCTTAAACCATATACGCTTTTTATTAATAAGGTAGCACTAACCGAAATTGGTGTAAAGTGTCAAATTATAACAAAGTTTTTAAAGTACAGTATTTGGTCCATTGATCTCCCATTTAAGATCACAATCTGAGTAAAAATTCAGGAATTTGAATGAAATTTTATAGAATAATAATTAGCACAGCATGATTTATAATGTTGGAAATATGAAATGTATAATGATAGACAATAGAGACTTGAAACAATGAGGAGATAGGAGGGGGTGAAAGGTTGAAAAATCACTTAATAGCTACAATGCATGTTATTCAGGTGAAGAGTATCCTAAACAAACTGACCTCACCACTACAAAATCTATGCATGTAACAAAATTGCTCTTGTACCACATACATTTATAAAAATAAAAAAATAAACACAAAACAGGGAAATATGTAAGTAAATGATAACATACTACTAAAACATTAGGAAACTTTGTAAAGTGAAAATGTTGAAGACCATTTTATTGACATAAATAAATGTTTATTCTGACTTCTTATTTTAAAACGAGTGAACAGAAAATGCATATTATGAAAGATAATACTCTGTGTTGTATGATTATTAATAACTTTTCCATTCTTATTTAAGCTATCATACATTGTGTAGTTTTCTCCTGAAAATATAATGTATACCTTTCAGTTATACATACACATATTTGGGAAGGATCATCTATTAAGATATTCCCCTGAGTTCTATGCCTCAGGTAAAATACATACTAAATCATATGCTCATGCATTTTTTTTTCTTTTGTTTTTTTTTTTTTGAGATGAAGTCTCACTCTTGTCGCCCAGGCTGGAGCAAAATGGCACTGTCTCGGCTCAGTGCAACCTCCGCTTCCCAGATTGTCCTGCCTCAGCCTCCCGAGTAGCTGGGATTATAGGCCCCTGTCACCATGTCTGGTTAATTTTTGTATTTTCAGTAGAGACAGGATTTCACCATGTTGGCCAGGCTGATATAGAACTCCTGACCTCAGGCGATCCACCCACCTCAGCCTCCCAAAGTGCTGGGATTACAGGTGTGAGGGACTGTGCCTGACCTCTGGTGTATTCTTTACACATGTATATATAATATGGACATCACACCATGACTCCATCCATCACTCCCATCGTGAACTAATCTCATTCAATCTTATCTGAAATTTACCTGTCTTCTGATTATAATCTGTCTTCCAGTGGAGATCTACCTAAAGAGATAATATTGATGATTTATATTTTAGTTCTTCTGATATGCTGCCTGTATACATGATTGGTATTTGGAGTTTTTTTTTTTTTTGTCATTGCTTATTAACTACACGGATTTGAGATGTCTCTAGAAGCAGATCTATTCCGGTGGACTGACTAAATTTTTTTTTCTGTTTACAAAGCAGCTTTGGCATTTTGTAAATTCACCAATGTAAAAGCCTTTTCAGAAGATTCTGAAAGCCAGGGAATTGTTATTTTTAGAGACCATCCTCCTCCGTTCAAATTCCGAATACAATATAGCCAGATAATCAATTTTATAGACTCTGGCCCTCTTGCTTCTTGGTGTACGTGTCTGGTCCCATCCTTCACCATAGGCACGGGAATTCTCTGTGGCTTAGTTTTCTATAATGTAAAACAGAGGTAATAATGTTGTCTAACTCACATCGTTGTGGAAAAAATAAAAAGTTAATATCTGTAATGTTCCTAGAATAAAAACTAATATACAAATGTAAAACAGATACATACAGATTGCTTTTACTATCGTCTTATTAGATTCCACTTCCCCAAATTACTGCTTTCTTTTAGGCAATATTTGTGTATATTCAGTTTCTTCCACTGGTGCTTGCTTCAGTGTATGGGCAATGATCTTTTTATTTCTTTGTATCAATCTCTTCAGCCATTACCACGGTGATTTGCACATAGTAGGCACTTCTACTACCTATGTACAAGTATTAATTTTCATTGACAACATACATAAGTAATGCATATGACAAACCCTTGACAAATAATTATTTAAAAACTAGATAGCAGCAATGCTCATTGTTTTTACTATAGCTTTAATCCTGAGCAGGGTGTCTTAAAGTCTTCTCATTATATTATTTTCATGAAGATATATTTTTCTTGGTGTTATTAATTTTTTATTTGTATAATCAGTGAATTATATGTCCTCTCATTTTTATTAAGAAATTTTCAAAAGGCACAACTATTTGTATGTCTAATGATTATGCCAACAATTTGTGTTAATTATGAAAGCTCATAAATCAGAAATTGGCCCAATGAGAGCAACTTATAGCTAAGGGGAGTAAAAGAGGAATATGATTTAAGAGATATGGAAGGGGTTAATGGTTGTTTTTCTAACTAGATTGTAGTTTATCAAATGAAATTTTTACTATTAAATTTAAAACATGAGCAATGTAATCATAATGCTTACTTATCAGAATAACCCTAAATCACTGAAAGGTGGTTTAGGATCAATTTTTCAATCCAAAAAGAAATGTTCAATGTTGTTAAATGGATTGCTTTGTTTGGTGTCTTAGATAACTGAGAATCTTCCAAGGTATACTTCTGTACTAAGGAAAGAATTTCATTAGCTAGAAATCATATATATTATATATAATATATATACACTATGTATATATATATGTCATATTGGTAACAGTGAGTTGACTAAGCACAATCTAATGGGTGTGCACAGCAACAGTGATTAGTGGTTTACATTTTCAAATGCAGCAAAAGGGTGATCTACCACTAATGAACAATTCAACTACACAAATAGATATTAACGGGATATACAAATTACCCTGAACAATATGAACCACTGGAAAATAATATAACCATACAAACCATTCTAATTATCTCACTCAAGGCAAATTTATTTTAGAGCATGTGCTAAATATGAAATGTTAGCATTTTTTGTTCTTTAAAAAATTCCAGTTATGGCAGACTGCCCTTTAGCCATTTTATTTTATTATTTCCAATTCTTAGCTTTTCTTTCTTATTTAGATTGAGAATTAGTGTTTTTACTTAGAATCACTTTTCTTATTTGCATTCCAATTACATTTTGTGAACTATTCTGATAATATATAACATATATCCCTCAGTTTGATTCTGTTCTAAATTATTGTGTAGCATTTACTCCTCCCATAAGGACCTAGAAATAACCATAGAAAAGTAAGCTCCTGAGACATTTCCCAAATTTTGCACAATGACACACTAGTTATACAGGCTAATAGTAGCCATTCTAAAGATGTTAAAGTATACAAGTTTCTTTAACTTATGTTGGCTCAGTGTCTTGTATTTGTAATCCCACTGGAAATGTATAAGGTAGGATGGATTAGTATAACATGCAGTATTTTTTAGTCATGTTGACCACAGGGTGATATTTTTAGAGAGATCGTTTACAATGAAAAATATTTTGAGAAATAATAAACTGGAGAGATTTTGATTTTGAAATGAAGCAAACTTTGTTTTAATATTTCCAGAGGTGTAATGTGCTGTAGAAAATAATTCTTGGCTGAGCGTGGTGGCTCATTCCTGTAATCGCAGCACTTTGGGAGGCTGAGTTGGGCAAGTCGCCTGCGGTCAGGAGTTCGAGATCAGCCTGACCAACATGGCAAAACCCCATCTCTACTAATAATACAAAAATTAGCCAGGTGTGGTGGCGGATGCCTGTAATCCCAGCTACTTAGGGAGGCTGAGGCATGAGAATCACTAGAACCCGGAAAGCAGAGGTTGCAGTGAGCCGAGATGGTGCCACTGCATTCCAAACAAACAAACAAACAGACAGACAGATACACAGAATTCTTGGCCCAAATTCTTGGGGTTTGGGGGGTCATGGGTTGATTTTATCCCCGTCTTCATTTGCTGAAACCCTTCACATTCCTTCACTCTGACTTTTCTTCCATCTGGTTTCAGGTTGGAAACTTCAACATCTGCTTTTCCCATTTGTTCTTTTCTGAAAAGAGCGCTACATGTATCTCATATTTCCAAGCTTGCCTTTACCATAACATTATGACATTGCAATTACTTTGATAGCGAAGGAATTGAAGAGTGTAGAAAAGTGGACATTAGAATCAGGCAATTCTGGGTTCAAGTTCCTGGGCTGTCCAGTCCTGGCTGTGCATTCCATGATTCAAATCTCCACTTTTCCCTCTCCGGGCCTCCTTCCACTGAGCTCTGTCTGTGAAGTGTCATGAAATGCTTCTACAAATATCATCAAGGAAGCATGTGTTTATGCTGTCGGTAAAGGAAGACCATACATAAAATAAATATCAATTTGAAATAATTTGATTTTCACATTGTCAATAAATGACTAGTTTAAAATGGCAATCATGGAACTTTTTTTTTTCAAGTTCTTTCTTTATTTTAGGGATTAGTGTTGTTATTCCATTTTGATTTCCACACAAGGAAATGTTCCATCATTTTTAAATTGCCAAGCCACTAGAAATCTACATGTCTTCTCTGGGTCTCTTCTCTCTAAATTGCACCACATGGCCACTTGCTTCAAGTCCTCTGCATTTCTTCCTCTCATGTATCTTGGGTGTGTCTCTATTTCCGACCTTGATGTATCTCCAGCTCTTTCACAAGCCTTTTCTCAAACTTTTATTACAAAGCTGGACTCATCTAAATTTTCTTTAGAGTATCAAAGTGGGAATAAGTGCTGAGACAATAAAAAAGGAGTCTCTAAGACAAAAATAAGCATATACAGGCATTAGTTAATATTTAAAATATATATTCAGCCAGGCGCGGTGGTTTGCATCTATAATCCTAGAACTTTGGGAAGCCCAGGCAGGTGGATGACTTGAAGTCAGGGGTTCGAGACCGGCCTGACCAATATGGTGAAACCCTGTCTCTACTAAAAAGACAAAAACTAGCCAGGTGTGGTGATGTGCACCTGTAGTCCCAGCTACTCAGGAGGCTGAGACAGGAGAATTGCTTGAACCTGAACAGCAGAGGTTCCAGTGAGCCAAGATCGCACCATTGTACCCCAGTCTGGAAGACAGAGTGAGACTCCGTCAAAAAAAAATCTATCTATCTATCTATCTATCTATCTATCTATCTATCTATCTATCCTGCCCCCAAAACCTAGTTTTGTTTGACTATGCATATGAACTATAGGAAATGTCCTGTCTATGTCTATTTCAGAGTCTGTCTTCAGGTGTAAATGCCTTGAAGTAAACTTAGCAAATACAGCATATATAAAACTAATTGTGAGATTTCTAACAGATTGTCACACTCAATGGAAGTTAAGGAAGTCAACAGGTAATGGGAATGATAAATACAAAACTATTGAGTTAAACGCATAGTTAGATTTCTAATGGCTCTGACATTATAGGTAGATATCAGCAGATGAAGTGTCCACTTGAAAAATATCACAAACTTTGCAAGGTTCTTGAGAGACACAGGCAAGTTACTAGGAGTCTTTATTCATCAGTATAATCTCTAATATTGCCCCGAACAGTTCAAAAGTCTTTAGAGTCAGAATATTTGTATGGTTAGTAGAATTTCAGAACTGAGGGGACACTATTAAGTAACATGTTCCAATTCCCTCAGTTTTATAGAAATTTTTTCAACATCATGTAATAATTAAGTTGCATAATTAGAACAAAGCGTATTAGGTAACTTTGTTTTTCATTGTAAATATAGAAATTCAGCTGTAATGACATGCTTGAATAAAGGATTATTATTATTATTATTATTATTATGCAACAAATAATCTAAAAGCAGCCAGTCCAATTACTCCTCAGAGGTCATTCATTGAGGACATCATCAAAGATCTAGGCTATTTCTTTCTTCCTTCAATGCTGTCCTTAGCAAGTGACTTTCATCCTTGTGGATCCAGCATGGCTCCAGTTTCTTCAAGCATTTTGTCACATTCCAGGAGGCAAGAGGCTGAAAAGGTCAAGTTTAAACATCAAGATAACATAAAAATCTCTTCACCGTTATCAAAGATAAACAAAACTGGACACTAAAGTGGTAAGAGCAGATTTTAATTAGTAATAAACTGTTGCAATAGGGAATAAGACGCTTTTGAACTGAATTCAACTTCTATGTGCACAGAGGGAATTGGGTACTTCTAAGGTAAGAGGGCATTGGAAGCAGGATCTGTGGAGGCCTTAGCAGAGCCAGGGAAGTAGACATTTACAAAAATCAAGAACAGGGTATGAGTCCTAGTGAAACCCATCTGAACTGGGCCTATGTGAAATTAGGCTACTACCCTCCACAGAGGGCAGGAGATTGGGGCCCTTTCTCTAGATGTCGATGGAACAAAATAGCAAATTCTTCTAGCAGCCTTGAGATTTCTGAGGCAGGAACTTACAGAAGTTGCAGTCGTCATCCTAGGGATGCAGTACTGAGCTGTTAGAAAATTGTTCATGCTTTTTAATGGGAGAGAGGGAGCTAAATTATTTGTACGAACAGCCTACAGTTGCCACAGGTCAAGGTTGAGGCCTAGTGGAGAAGAAGGCTGAGAGGAACCAGCCTCAGGTCTAGTCAGAGAGTCTCTGTAACTGTATTTTGTCTTTTTATTTCAGAAGAGAAGTCTCATGTGTTAGAAACGCAGCATATGGCTATCCACACGGCTGTGAATTGGCATTTTTCTCATCTATAGAGATATAAACTTTATGAATATTTATTGGACATTGAGTGTTTTTTAACTGTTGTATTGTTTGTTACTGTTTTTACTAAATGTCTTCACATCCTTTGCACTTGTTTTTCTGTTGGGTTTTCTTTTTTTCTTTTTTTTTCTTTTTCCTTTGAGACAGAGTCTTGCTCTGTCACCCAGGCTGGAGTGCATCTCGGCTTGCTGCAACCTCCACCTCTCAGGTTCAAGCGATTCTCCTGCCTCAGCCTCCCGAGTAGCTGGGATTACAGGTGCACGCAACCACATCCAGCTAATTTTTATATTTTTAGTAGAGACGGGGTTTCACCATGTTAGCCAGGCTGGTCTTGAAGTCCCGATCTACAGCAATCCACCCACCTCAGCCTCCCAAAGTGCTGAGATCATAGGCATGAGCCACCGCGCCTGGCCAGGTTTCCTTTTTTACAATACAACATTTTAGATCATATAAGTGTGTTCTCTATGTGTGATCTAGATTACAGTTTTTATGTGTTGAAAATATTTACCCTCATTCTGTAGCTTAAATTTCAGTTTGTTTAACTTTTATACAGTCAAATGTATTCGTGTTTTTCTTTTCATGTGTATAAACAAATATTTCTGACTTTTTTGTTTGATAAATGGCATCTTTTCATCCCTTCACACATTTATTTAACATACCATGTTGCCATTATCTACATGCACTTAACATAGGACTTTGGAGATATGACTACATTTACCATAGCTTTTTAAGTATAAAAAATAATTTAGCAAAATGTCTTTTACAAATAGGGAACTATATCACTTCATATTCCGTAATTCTAATTATTAATAAATTATCAGTAACAGGACAAAGAACGGCTTATGCACTGGGACAAGCATCAGTTGTCAACATTATCTATTATCATTTTGTTCTAATACAGTACTAGTAAAAAATACATTGTATATTTGATATGATGCTCACATTGTAACAACTGAAAATTAAAGCACTTAAAGTTAATTAAGTGATAAATAGAAAAGCGTGTCTCTTCATTAACCTTTTTAATAGGCTACTGAAATCTCAAGATGTCATAAAAGTTTTAGACTAAAAGATATTTCAGTTTTGAAAAAAATTTACATTTGAATTACTAAGTGTTCTGGATTTTGATTAATCAAAGATAGTATGTTTTCTATAATTGCTAAAATGTCTAAAAATTCTATATGAAAGCACATTTTATTATCATAACCTCTTAGCATTCTTTTAAAATCAGATTTACCTCTTCAAGAAAATTGGGAAATGTCAAACCAATTTAATATTTAGATGTCCTTCCAACTGAAAATCCTTTCTTCTCCATTTGTAAGGAAACATTTCCAACATATTAAAAACAGGAAATTATAAAATAGACTGTTAGCTTCCTAGGCCTAAATTTAATATTTTGGAAAATATATATTTTATTTATATATATATGTATATAATTTGTTGACTCTTTTTTCCATATCTCTGATACAGCTAACACAATCTTCATACTTTTCCAGCAAAATTTTGTGCCCATCATTGCCATCCATGATTTTAACTTAATAATGGGGTGTGTCTGTGTATATATATATGTGTGTGTGTATATATGTGTGTGTGTATATATGTGTGTGTGTATATATATATATATAAAAAACACAAATCTCTTGAAATAATGAAAATGGTATGATATTGTACATATTCTTCTGCAAATTGCCATTTTCCCTCAACATTGTTGTAGGATTTGTGTTGATATGTTTATATAAAGTGCATTCATTAGCTGCTTTGTAGGATTTCTATCCAATGGGTAAAAATCAGTATATTTCTGCAGTCCCCTAAATTTAGCAAATTAAGATACTTTTATTTTTTCTGTATTATGGAAAAAAATCACCTGCATTGGGTGTTTGCTAAAGTAAACTCTCAAAAGTAACTTTTTTGTTACTGATGCATGTGGTTGGAAGCATTAATATTCCTGATTGTGAAGCTTTATTTATGTCATTCCCCTACATTCCTGCCAACACATCAGACTTTGGGAAAACAAACAAAAACATCATTTCTAATTTAATTCCACTGTGGTCAGAAGACATTCTTTTAACTATTTCTATCCTCTTAAATTTACCGGTTTGTTTTGTAATCTAACACATGGTCTATCTTGGAGAATGTGCACTTAAAAATAATGTACAGCCTGTTTTGGGGTGAGGAGTTTCATAGGTGTCTGTTAGGTCTAGCTGGTTTATAGTACTGTTCAAGTCTTCTATTTCATTTTTAAACGTTCTAGTTTTTCCATTCATTATTGAAAGGTGGGTATGAAAGTCTCCAACGATTATTGTTGAATTGTCTCTTTTCCCCTTCGTCAGTTTTTGTTTCATGTATTTTGGTAATCTCTCGTTAGGTGCATGCATGTTTGTAATTGTTATGTCTTCCAGATTTGCTGACCATTTTAGCTGTATATAATATCCCTCTTTATCCTTAATAATACTTCTGTTTTAAAGCCTTGCTTTCATTTTCTAGGGATGCTCTAAAAAAATACCACAAAATAAGAGGCTGTAAAAATATACATTTATTTTCTCACAGTTATGGAAGCTACGAGTCCAAAATTAAGGTCTTAGCAATTTTAGTGTCTTCTAAGGGCTCTTTTCTTGGCTTGGAGTTGGTCACTTTCTTGAAATGTACTCACATGGTGTTTCCTGATCACACACATCCCTGGTGTTTCTCTGTGTTTACAATTGCATCTTTTCATAAGGACACCAGTCAGCTTAAATTAGCACCATCCAAAAGGGCTCGTTTTAACTTAACCATCTTTGTAAAAGCTTAGCTCCAAATACAGTAATTGTAAAATGACAGGTTTAGAGCTTCAAAATGTGATTTTTTTGGGTGGGGCATGGTGTGGGACATAACTCAGCCCATACCAAGTCTACTTTTTCTGATTACTATAGCTACTCCAGCTTTCTTATGCTTACATTTTAAATAATATATCTTTCCCATTCGTGTATTTGTTTCTTTGACTCTCATTGTGTCTCCTATAGACAGTATATAGTTGAATTGCTTGGTTTTTAGAAAATCCAGCCTGACAATTTTTATCTTTTTGTGGAATTATTTATTTTGTTCATCAGTAATTTTATTACTGATACAGGTTAAAAATGTACTGTTATTGATATAGCTGTATTTATATCTGATATTCTACTTTTTACTTTCTACATAATTTACCTTCCACTGTTCTTCCTTTACTATTTTTTGTTACATAAAACAAATATTTTCTAATGCAGATTTTAATATCTTTATTTTTCACTATATTAATTATATTTACTATATTTATTAATGATATTAATTAAATTACATCTTATTAATTTATCATATTAACTTATCCTATTAATTTATACCATGTTAATTTATCAAAATAAACTTCATATTATATTAGTTCCATTGATGTATGAAAACATTATAATTATATATCTCTATTCTTTTTATCCTCTTCCATCTATTATTTTATGTTTAACATTTATCAGTGTTTCACTCTCACATTTAAAAATACATTTTTATCTCTTGTCATTTCCTTAGTAAAATACAGCTTTGTTCATTTTAACTACCTCTTTTGTTCTGTCATTTGCAAACATGTTGCACATATGTTATATTTCTACAGACCCAACAAGAAATCATATACATATAATTTTATTTAATTTCTTTTGAAATAAATTGAGAAAAGCAAGGAGAAAAATGAATCGAACTGTCTTTTACAATTATGTGATTACATTTTATTAACCAATGCTTTTATTCAAATGTGGATTTGAGTTATTATCTCTTGCTTTCAGACTGTTTCACATCTGTTAGTATTTTTTGTAAGGCGGGTTTATTAGCAACACATATAATCCGTTTTTTTCATCTTGAAAAGTCCTTATTTTACTTTCACTTTCAAAAAATAACTACATAGGATTCTTGGTTAATAGTTATTTTTAAATGAGCAATAAAAATATGTTATCCCACAGTTTTCTTACCTTCTATGTTTCTACTGAAAAATCAGCTGTTAATCTTATTGAGGTTTACTTGTAAGAAACAAGTTATTGTTTTCTTGTTGCATTTCAGATTTTCTCCTGGTCTTTGACTTTCAATATTTTTAGCATCATGGGTCTATTTGTGAATCTCTTTGGGTCTTGTAGTTTGTTGAATTTTCCGAATGGGTAGATTATTGGTTTTTTTTTTATTAAAATAGGGAAGTGTTCAGCCATTATTTCTTTGAAAAATATTTCTTCTCCTTTCTCTCCTCTCCTTCTGGTCCTTTCCTTATGCATATATTGGTGAACTTAATGGTATCCCAAATTTTCCTGGGGCTCTATTTTTCTTCATTTTTTTCTCTCTGTTCTTCAGTTTGCATTATCCATTAGTATAACTTTGATGGTAGCTGTTCTTTCTTCTGTTTGTTGAACTTTACTGTTGAGGTTCTCTATTGATTTAAAAAGACTAACAACTTTTCAACTAATTGGTTGCATTCAGTAGTAAATTGGACACAGCAGAAGACTGGGCTAGTAAACTTCAAGATAGAAATTATCCAAACAGTGAATAAATAATAAATAAAACATAAAACACAATAGGGTTGAATAAACATGAACTTAAGTCTCAAATAAAGGAGAGAGAACAAAACAGAGTGGAATCAGAATTGAACACAATTATTTAGATTTTTTAAAATCATTAAGGCTATCTACCCACACGTTTCAGAAGCTCAGTAAAAAAAGCAGGATAAAGATCAGGCAAAATGAAGCAATAAAACCTAAGAAAAGGAGGAAAAAACTGTTAAAACACCATAGTCAATTCCTGAAACCAAAACAAACAGAAGAATCTTTAAACCATTCAGAAAAAAATTAAATACAAACATAATAATAAATAGTCAAGTAAACAGAATGATATAACTACACTAAATAAGTATTTAAAATTTATCTTAAAATATATATGACAAAAATTATAGAACTAACAAGAGAAACAGACAAATCTATATTCATAGCTGAAAATTTTTGGAGATGATAGAATAAGCAGGCAAAAATATCTGGAGTAGGTACATAGATCAATTGATCAATGCCATTAACCAATATGGACTACTGGATCAATCGATGATGAGAAAAGTAGGAATAGTAGATAATTCTGAAGGATAGATTTTAAAAAGTTTTAAGACACCATATGAAATATAGAAATGTTCTATATGCTTTTGGAGTGAATGACATATGGCTGTAAATGTATAAAAACACCATTAAGCTATGTATGCAAAAATATTGTACTTGTGCACTTTACTGTTTTATGTTATTCTTTAATTTAATAAAGATAAGTATGTAAGAATAAAAAATTAAACTCAGAAGTGAGGAGTAAGATGCTAGAAAGAATGGCAGCTAAATTACTTGTGCTTATTAATAATTGTATAAGCAAATACAGAGAATTGTTGACATCCACTTATGGAGTGAAAAAGCAAGGTAATAAAAATAAAATACTGGAATGGGAGGGATTATTAGGTTTAAAGCATTCCAAGTTCCTTTTATTTGGTGGCTGTGGGTGGTTAAATTAGTAACTTTCAGCCTTCTAAAATTAAATATGTCTATTAAAATACAAAGCTAGCTCTCTACTTTCAGGAAGGGTAGACATGGTAATTCAAGACAACTGTACCAGTGAAGACCCTAGAAAACAGACAGTATTTACTTAAAGGCATTCTAAACCACCAAGACAGACATGATTGATTAGACCTTAATTCAGGAGAATCAGATACCCAGACACATGGGCTCTATATGTCAGCTCCCTTTTAACTTAGAATAATATGTGGCATCTAGAAGAGGGGCTGAAAATGCATTTCACACGTCTTCATAGTAATGGGTACAATCTAGTCCAGCCAAAAGCATGGCAAATAAGTGCCGTATCCTGAAACCTCTAAAACAATATTCTTTGAACACTTCAATATATTTAAGGCAGGATTCTTCAATTCTTTGTCAGCCATCTGGTCATCTCTATCATTGTTAAATCTTTTTTTCTATTGACTAATTTCTTTTTTTCTGGTCATAGGTCAAATTATTTGGCTTATTTTTATATCTAGTAATATTTGACCAGGGGATGGATATTGTTAATAGTATGTCGCTTAATAGTTACATTTTCTTTTCTTTTTTGAAAGTGTGATATGGTCTTTTTGCAGGGAGGATGGGCAGGCAGTTACACTACTTAGAGTGTAGTTTGATCCTTTTGAGGTGTTCTTAAAGTTTGTTATGGCAGGAATAGAGCAGTCTTTTTTGTAGGGATAGCTTAGCCCTGTAAACTGTGCTTGTTTTCTCATCACAAAATAAGGGTAAGATATCAAAAGTGCTTACATTACAGAGTTATTCTAATAATGAAATTATGTAACCTATAAAGTATCTTAGAATAGTGCTCTGTTCCCCTGTTACCTATTATTAATACTATTATTTATGTTATTATATTACTGGAACCAGTAGAGAGAAGAAAGGAAAAAGAGTAAAGAAAATGCCATCAATAGAATTGAAAGCAACAAAGAAGGAGAAAAAGAAGAAGGAGGAGGAGAAGGAGGAAGAGGAGGAGAAAAATCTATTGGAAAGTTTGGATAAAAAGAAAGCATATATATAACATGTTTTATATAAATTCAAATATTTAATATACATATAATTAAAGTTACAGTAGAAAATTAAAATAAAATGGTTTTCTAATAAAAAATACATTCCAAATATATTTTATTAATAGGTAATACTGCTAAGAACATAGAAATAAAAATTGATAAAACTCTTAATATAAGATGAAATAGACTTAAAAATAACATTATTGGGGGTAAAAACTGTGCTCTTGTATCATTCCTCTTTCTTAACATATAATAACTATAGTATAATATGATGTACTCCAGACTTTCAGCACCTCATTCAGATATGATTCTTAAACATCATCATTCGCAAATTTCTTCCAGCTAAAATGACCATCTGATCGTCTAAGCACAAAGTCAAATCTCAGTAAGTGCCTGTTTATCTAAAAAAAGAAGAAACTTACAAGGTCTGTGAGACTTATATTCTTGAATTTCTAAAATCTTTTAAGATTTTAGAGATTAAACATTTGATGCTAACTTTGTTTTTTAGTAACAATTTAGCTAACCATGCACTATTACTCTTTACTACTACTACTATTTATTATTACATGGCATAACAGCATTATAGGGAAATAGCTTATATCTGGTTGAGTACTGAAACATTCAGTATGATCATTTTCAATTCATAACCATTTCTGATTATATCTGTTATATTATCATTTCTATCTCATATGTAGATAAGTTTAATTGTTCAAATTTGGGTTAACCATCTAGTTTTTCCACATTAATTTCCAAGTCAGAGATATATAATTACCTAAAGTGGAAACACTCATTTCTAGAGAATTGCAAATGAAATCTTTAATTAGTTAATTTCAAAATGGCTATTCCTGGCTATAGCCATTAACAGC
Source organism: Macaca mulatta (assembly GCF_049350105.2). NCBI lineage: Eukaryota > Metazoa > Chordata > Mammalia > Primates > Cercopithecidae > Macaca > Macaca mulatta. The sequence goes on from NC_133417.1 coordinate 14,150,594, forward strand.
CCTGCTATGCCTTATTCATAATATGTGGAACTTAAGACAACCAACTTTCATGCCTAATGCTTTCAGTGATTAGGTTTCTCATACAATGAATAAATTACCAAAAGAAGAGAAAATTAAAAGTGAGTTAAGTAAATTGAGTATTTGCATCTATTAATGTAGTAGTGGAGAAGAGTTTCTTTCTTTAAATTTATGAAAAAGAAAAGAGTCAGAAAAAAATCTCCAGAGGTATAGAATGCTTCTTATAGCCTTTAATGTTTTTTTTTTTTTAAATTATATATTGTCAGTACTTCTAAAAATTACCCTTTGGGTTTCCTCTGGCAAAATACAGATTTAAAAGACAAGACTTTGGCTGAATTACTCTTAGATCGACCTTTTGGAAGAGTCTGGAATGTCAGGACATGTCAGGGTCTGTGGGTAAAGCCATGACCAGAACAAAGCAAATTATGTATTGAAACTTTTAGCAGACTGTGTTGCAATTATCCAATAGGCTCTGCCTACTCTCTTTGTCTTTCTAGGATTTGTGTGTTTAACTAACTTTATTTTAATTAGTTTAAAATTGGCCACCAAGTGTCTAAATAGACTCATGTATTATCAGTTGAATCATCATTTTGGATCACCAAACTGATTAAATTTGACTCATGCCTTCAAATATCACCAGTCAGTCTGCCCCGTGGATTCTCCCCGCCAAGTAGGGATGTATCCCAGTCTTGCTAGGCCCAGACTTATACCATTTTTAGAAGCTCTTTTTTCAGAAAGATGAATAAATAAAATTAGTAATAAAAGTAGATGCTTATTTAGAAAGATGAAAGCAATCACAAATACAATACTTAAAAAGTTGGCAAATACAAAAAGAAAAAAGTAATGTTTCTTCTGCCAAATCCAGAAGGTAGAATAATTATTTAATTAACCTTCCTTTCACACAACTCTATGATATGATTTTACTATACCTTTTATATTTTCAGTCTTTGATTTCCCTTTATACAATTTTGCCATGCTTTTTATAGATGGAAGAAAATATTTTCCTCTTTTTTCACTTTCCTTTAGCATGACTGATTTATTTTTTCATAAATATTTCTTTAAGTGTGACAACTTGGTAACATAAAAAAATCAGATTACTGTAAAATTTGAGAAAAACTATGAAATTTTTTTACATGAGCTGTAAGATTTTAGGACATTTTCTTAATAATTACATGTGCAGCAACTATTGCTATATACTCTGAATTAAGGTTTGCTTATTAACCATATTGCCAAGCTCTGGGGTTCCTGGGTAAATCTATCCTGGTTGTTAGTTACCTCTCACATTTCTTCCATTTCTGCATTTCCACTGCTAGAGAAGCCTAACTTACAACATTCATTATGTCTCCCGAATACCCTTGAACGTAGACTAAAATCTAAACTTCACAACGGAATAAGAATAATTTATCCATCGGAGCTCTTCAAGGCTTCTCTAGAGCTTTTTTCCAAAATCTCTGAGTTCCACACGTCTTATCAGATAGGGTCCTGATGTTCTTCTCTAGCCCCATAGTTTTCATCACTTGATGAATAAAAGAAGCACCTGGAGAGCTTAAAAAAAATCTCATAGAAGCCTAAATAAATGCATATACTTATTCCTGAACATAAAAAATATACTTTAAGGCACCTATGTGTTTTCAATGGCATAGCCACAATTGGAAATGTTTGATAAAACTGATTCCACATTATCCTCTTTTGTGGGATCCTTTGCCTTATCTGGACAAAAGAGCTTGCAATTTATGAACTAATATTAGTATTTTGCGTCTTGAAATACATTCCAGCAACTTGGCTTGGATGCTGCTTCTCCAGCTGGCTATTATCTTGGAGAAACTCTTAACTATGCCTGCAGGCAGGCACAGGCTAGTTTCCCTTATGACCCCTTCCCGTGAATGTTCCAAAAATTTCAACATCCCCTTACGTATGGGGTTTTGATCAGCCTTGTGATGCCCCTGTTATTCCTTCTATAGTTAATCCCATTCCTTACCTTGTTATCTATCCCCATATGATAATGGCTTGAGATTGCATCATTTAATAGTAGACAAACAATTTGCATTGGTGTAAATATTGCTACAATAACGTCTTACTTTTCTAACAGAATATAAATAATAATAATAAAAGTCTTCAGAGCCCCAATGCAAACATACTCTTTCCTTTCTTCTTAAAATATTTTCCATATTTTATTTTCTACCTTATTTTTTGAGAGCCTTCAAAACTCACATGAGCATTAGCTGCTCTAAGACACTTTGGTGGAATGAGAATGAAGTTAACCTACAAGTTCACAAAGATCTGTGGGAGTTTCTCCTTCATTCACAAGGAATAGTGAGCCTCCTATGAACAAGGAAACTTTCTATGAATGATCTAGACTCTCTCAACATCTACTGCACTAGACAAAAATTCAGGAAGAGGCTGAGGTACTGAAGATATCTCAAGTCAATTCCTTCTGGTTTCCTTCTTTACTTCTGGTGTGTCACTTCTCTCTACACATTTCACCTCTTCATCACCCAGAACGACTTAGAAATAAGACGGAGGCCAGACTATCTTTAGAGAACGGTGAGATGTAGGGGTGGAGGGGAGTATGGAGAGCCAGAGAAAGACAGGGAACGTTCATAAGGTAATATAGGGAGAGAAAAATGCCCAGAATTGGGTCAGGCAACTTTGGATAAAAATTGTGTTTTAAAATGTCAAATGTATTTCTTACTGCAGGAGTTCTTAAGTCTCTAATAACAAAATTACAAACCTTTGAGAACATAAACTAGCAGATCCCTCAAAACAAATTTAACCACTGAACATTTTTTTTTACATTAGCACCCCATTATTATACCTTCACTCAGTTCCTCCTATTCTCTCCTTTGATCTCTTCCCTTCCTTGTTGTTGCTCAAGTATATCAGACATGATTCTGCCTCAGAATCTTTTTTATAAGCTATTTCTTCTGCCTGTACATAGGTAATCTCATAACTCCTTCCAACATTTACTCAAATATGATCTTGCAAATAAGGCCTACCCTGACTTAATGACCTAAAATCATAACTTTGTCATATCAACAACTCCAGATATTCTTTACTCTAAATATATATATATTCTTTACTCTAAATATATATATATTCTTTACTCTAAATATATATATATTTTACTCTAAATATATATATATATTTTACTCTAAATATATATATATTACTCTAAATATATATTCTTTACTCTAATATATATATATATATATATATATATATATATATATATATATATATTTTTAGTCTGACTTGTGGCACTGGTCACATATTCTGTTACAACTCCAGAGTGTGGCACCTTTACGCTGTTCACTGAAGCCTAGCACATAATCTAATACATAGTAGACATTCACTTGGAATCCCTGCATGTCTTAGTGTATAGCTCAAATATGTGAAAATACACATTCGTTATTCTGGTTAAAAGCACTGTAAAAATAAGAATCCCAAAACTAAAGATTGATTTTGAGAATAGAAGAGGAGACATAAATACAATCTATAATTTTTCTCATGTTTCTCAGGCTTAGCAAATTTGCTATCATGGAAACATCAATGATACGAACAAACCGCTATATTTGGAAAAGGGTCAATAGAGTGCAGAAACTCCAATTTTACTGATAGTTGATGAGTATTAGCTGATTGACAGTCTTAGATAGTGACCCCAGCAGAACTCATCAGTCATCCTTTGTCAACATATCAAGGTATTTTATTTGATATGAAGGGCATGATTTAGTGCAAAAGATTTTTCATTTCCTTTCCTATTTGGAACCAATTTTTTCCTTACACCACCTGCCCATAGACATACTTCTCAATAATTTATTTTAGTTTGCTTTGTTCAGCTGCCCTTTGACATTTTTGTATATCCTAGAAGTTGATGGTCTCTAAATGTCTGAAGTAAGAAAAACCTTTTCTGGAATTGTGCCCTGTGTCCTGATTCTTTGAAACATACTAAAAAAAAGGTAATAGACTTATTTCTACATTTTCAGATAAAACGCTCACTCAATTCTTTAGTTCAAGTAAATGAGAAAAAATTTATACCCTAAAAATGTACACTTCATAACAGATTCCTTTGCTTTTTTAGGAAAAACTCACTTATATTTGATTTTTCTACTTGAAATGACAAATGTCTCATTTCCTGTATGTGTAAACAAAGTTTAATGTACATGAACTACTTAGCCCTCATAAACACATAAACGTGATGTGATTACTTACGAATGGGATGTCTCACTTACCGATAATTATCAATTGAGAATAAGAGGTAAATAAACCCTCTAATGCCATGTTTCTCAACCTGGTCCCAAAACACTGACCCTAAAGATAGTCTTCTTACTAAAGCTAAGGCATCTACTGTCTTTGCTGAAAGCTGTATATTCCAGCAGTCTTCATTATTTTATATAACAAATTGCAGCCAAACACTTTGAAGGGTCCGTACTTTTCTTCTTATCAGAATTGATACCTACTCTTGATGTTACATCTACCTTGCTTCCAGTGTGTCCGCTTGTGCAATCTTCTGAAGGCTTATAGGACGCCCAATACAAAAACATGAATTTTAAATGAATTAGCTGCTGTCCAAGAGACCATTTACTGTCAGAGAAGATACAAGTATGCATACCTGGCCATAGAGACCATTTGTCTTATCCTATACTACATCACTGAAAGTAGCTAAATTAATAGAACATTGTCATATTCTATTTAAAATAAACTGAAGCATTCACTTGCTATATCCCTTAAAATATGAGGGGCTGTTCACTTTGATGGAATATTTATATTATACCAACAATCTATACATGGAACTGTGTCCAAAAAATTAGAGTACATGGGTCAAACAAGCAACAGGTAGAAACTTCACATCATCCTTCCCCCAATTCTTTTTTTTTTTTTTTGAGATGGAGTCTCGCTCTGTTGCCCAGGCTGGAGTGCAGTGGCCGGATCTCAGCTCACTGCAAGCTCCGCCTCCCGGGTTTACGCCATTCTCCTGCCTCAGCCTCCCGAGTAGCTGGGACTACAGGTGCCCACCACCTCGCCCGGCTAATTTTTTTTTGTATTTTTTTAGTAGAGATGGGGTTTCACTGTGTTAACCAGGATGGTCTCGATCTCCTGACCTCGTGATCCGCCCGTCTCGGCCTCCCAAAGTGCTGAGATTACAGGCTTGAGCCACCGCGCCCGGCCCTTCCCCCAATTCTTAATGTATGCATCCTGCACTGGTATTGGAGGCTAAATTGGAAGCATTTGTTCCTAGAAAAGGCCATTTTTACAAGGGTACACAGCTTGAGTTTCACTGAACCTGCAACTATGACTGTCATGTAGCCACTTGAGCTACGTGACGTGTCAGTGGACTAACAACCAATGACATGATCTAAGATATGGATGGAGTAACTAACCCAAAGAGCTAAGGTAACCCAAAAATAGTAGCAACAAAGAGAACGCATGGAACCCAAAAGATTAGTCTCTTGATGTTTCCATGCCTAATTCTTATTATAAACAGATAAGTACAGCAACCGCAGACTTAAAAAGAATAGAACAATGACTCCCAATCCCTTTGGGGTAAGGTCAGAGGTACTCTATAAGTCAAGAAACCTAGATGTGTTCAAGTGCTCACCGAGTGCTGGGAAAATCAAGATTGGATGGTGGTAGAGGAAAATGATAAAAACCAATGACTAACTTTGATCTGTTGTAGCATAAAGAACTGTATCTTGTTATACTCTCTCTCCTGTGTTAAGTCTTGCATAGATTTTGCGGTTCTGTGATGGATAGGACTCTGTGTAAGGCAGAAGGGGATCTGAATGGTGCAAAAGACACACTACAGAACAGGATGCCTATGGTGTCCTATCATATGTCCTCTTGCTCCACAATGTTGCTGCTACAATTAATTGCACATGGGTATAAGGGGAAAATATTGTCACCTCAGTAAAAGTTTATATCTCTGCTCAGGACTTGTGGATACTTGTTCACCCAATTTGACTCATGTGCAAACATGTGGTTAGATGCTGTATCCAGCTGTCTTTAAACAATTGAAAACAGGAAAGGTTGGAAAAATCTCTGTAGTTGACAATTGTAAAGTTTCTTCCACACAGCTTCTGAGTGGCTCTTCACCGGATTCAAGTCCCAATTGTCCATAGCAAAGGCCAACTCTATTATGTAGTTATTAATTATCTTAGCTCCTTCCTTATTTCATGCCACCCAGTTTCCTGCTTCTGTTTCTTGGGATCACTTAAAAAATAAACCACATAAGACCATGTCTCAGAATCTGATAATAGGGTAACAAAGCTATTGAACCTCTTGCAGTTAACCAAATAAAATATCTTACTCAGATGGCAATGTGGTTTAGAAATACTCTCAGGACGATACTAAGTTTATCCCAAGATTATACATTATTTATATCCTCAAAAAACCAATTAATGAATTAACATTTATTTACAAAGTTAACTTACTCTATCTCAATTATAATATGATTTCAGAAATTATTAGAACTCAGACTTCAAAGTGTTGGCTTTTACATTCTGACTAATGATGATTTCAATAAGATAACTTTAGTGCGTTTCAACATACTACCTGAGTTTTGAATTCTAGTGATATTCTGATAAAATAAGGTTTCCCAGACTACAATGTCCTGAGCCAATACCATTCTGATAAAGATTCCACTGTGCAAGCCCCTCAGGTCACTAAAGAAACTGGTTGAATGATATCCCCATTACAAGTTGTCTTAGCTACCTTGTTGTTGAATGCTTCTCTATGGTGAAAGTTAATGTGAAAAACAGAAATGTACATACGTTGAACCCAATCCCATAGTGAGGACTCTGTCAGTTTCTATGTATAGCTATTTTAATTATACATTGAGGGTCAGGTAATAATATTGGGCCAATTATGAGACAAACGTAGGCCAAAACTTAATTATCATCTTGTCTCCATAAGATTTCATTCCAATGGGTGGGGGGGGTATTGTGCATATCTGGTTTCAATGTCAGCTCAGACCCTGTATTCAATAGCCCTCAAGAAATCCAGGTGTTCTCTTTTCTCTATTACATGGATATTTTTGAAAATAACAAATACATATGAAGAAGAATTTGGGAAATATTGCTCATATATGCATAATCCGTAAGAAAAGTCTTTTTTTTTTTTTTCTGGAAAGCTGTTGGACTCCCCTTTAATTCATGGGTTCCAATTCTGAGAACATAGATCTGGAAACCAGGCAAGAAATTATAATTCTTCCAATGTGGCAGCTGATTTTAGCCTTTGGCTCACCAGACTTCAATTGCTCCTGGTTACAACACAGTAATTTCAAGTAACATAATACTCAAACTACTCAATTTATCTTATCCCTGGAAACGTTATTATCTCTTAGCAAAAATTTCAGACCCATGCAGATCAAGATGCCATGATTGCTTCTCTAGCATTGCTGCCTGCATTGGTACTTACTTCTGTCTTGCCTTTTTTGGTTCAAATCACTACCTAGCTTTGGCTGTTTTGGAACTCCATAATCCTATGTGACATTGGGGTGTGCAGTTTTAATGGAGTATCTCTATTGCCAATACGAACATACAGAAGATAGTCATCAGAGTTTCTTTTTTTTTTTTTTTTTTTTTTTTTTTTGAGACGGAGTCTCGCTCTGTCGCCCAGGCTGGAGTGCAGTGGCCGGATCTCAGCTCACTGCAACCTCTGCCTCCCGGGTTCACGCCATTCTCCTGCCTCAGCCTCCCGAGTAGCTAGGACTACAGGCGCCCGCCACCTCGCCCGGCTAGTTTTTTTTTTAGTTTTAGTAAAGACGGGGTTTCACCGTGTTAGCCAGGATGGTCTTGATCTCCTGACCTCGTGATTCGCCCGCCTCGGCCTCCCAAAGTGCTGGGATTACAGGCGTGAGCCACCGCGCCCGGCTTCAGAGTTTCTTAAAGGTGCCAGAAACTTTGTCTTATGAATCCTTATCAATGAATCCCTTATTGCCTTAAGGTAGTAAATGTCCTCTGGTCACTTCCAGGAAGCAATCAGGTAGAGGAGTCCTTAGATTGTAATCTGTTTTATCTGTTCTCACCTATGTCTTTGAATTCTTTTCTCAATACTCCATAAAAGTCAGTTCTGGCACCACCATATACTTTACTGAGATAAAGCAGCAAAAGACCATCCTACTAGCATAGCACAACCAGTTTCAATATCCTTGAATTACGTTAAGCCAATCTGGGAAGGAGTGTTTTCAACCAATACAATTTTTCTTATCTAGCCTAATCATGTATCCTTTTTGACTCAATATCCTCGAGACCCACTTGCACATATTTTCTTAGTTCCTGTCATTGCACTTTGACTACAATTTTGGAGGGCATATAAACTACTCTAGCAGGCGCCTGGACTCAGTTGGAATATGCTAAGAATGAACCTACTGCCTAAAGTCCAACGTAAGAGGCAAGATAGACATTGGTAAAGACAGACATCATCTTTGGAGAATGGTACCTCACATTAGACCTTGACAAAATCACTCAGTGAAGAGTGGTGGTTTTCTCATATCAGCCAAATGAGAGGTTCCAGGAAGTTTAAAAATATCAGATATGCAAATCCACATAATTCAAATCCATTCATAGTTTCCTTCTCTTTCTTTTTTGTGTTCCTGAATTTTGCACAGAAGGTCTATGGATGTAGTTAATTATGAAACATGTGTAGTTCATTATGAAATATACTTTAAAATATATACGTATAAATAATAACTCATGAGCTAGGTTTTTTCCAATATTTTATGATAGGCCCAATATTTTAAAGAATCAAGCAATTTAATTTACAGCTGCAGTAACACAAAAGATTAAAAATAGTATATTGTCTATTACGCACACACAAAATGATGAAATTCAATATCATGTAATGATAAAACAAAAATCTTTCTCAGTAACCTAGGATTAGAAATAAACTCCCTCAATATAATAAAAGGCATTTATAGCTAATATCATATTTATTGGTAAAAAATTGAATGATTCTTCCCTAAGATATGGAATAAAGCCATAATTTCTATCCTCACCAATAGAAGATATACACAGTGACATGTGGCAAGAAAAAAAAATACAGATCAGAAAAAATACGTGCTTTTTCATATGATATAATTATTAATATAGAAATTCCTAAGGAATCTATAAAACTGTTATTGAATTTAATTGTTGAATTTAGAAAAGTTGCAGAATATGAAGTCAACATAAAATCAATTATATTTCTATATAATAGCAATAAATATGTTTAAAGAGAAAGATTCATTTATAACAGAGACAATAATATTTAGCAATTACGTGAATAAACTATATGGCATTTCTCTGCAAAATGCTGTGGAGAGTACTCAAGGAAATGCCAAATAAAGAGAGGCTATACTATGCTTATAAATTGAAAGGCTGTGTTGCTAAGACATCAGTCATCTTAAATTACCTTATATAATCAATGCAATACAAAGATGTTCTAGAAATTGTTTTAATGACAAGAAAACTTAAAATCTATTTGGAAATTCAAAGTAGATGGAAGGGTCAAATAATTTTGAAAAGGAAGAAAACAGTTTGCTTGCCTATACTGCCTATTATGAGAATAAACTATAGTAATCAAGAAAGCATAATTATAACAGAAGGAAAAACAATTAGAACTATGAGACAGAATAGGAAGTCTAGAAATAGACATATGGTAAAATAGACATATATGGTCAAATGATTTTGGACAAATTTGAAGGAATAATTAAAAGGAGAATGTATAGTCATTTCAGAAATGGCACTGGACAAACTGGGTATCTTTATTTAGTGAGACATCATACCTATTTTGAAGCAATAATTAAGACTTTATGGATTAGCATATGAATTGACAAATGTAGTAATATAAAAGAATCAATTCCAGAAATTTACGTCTACATATAATTCTGATTTATGAAACATGTGACAAGGCTATATAGCAGATAAGTATTTTTTCAATAAGGGTTTAAATCAATTAAATTTCCATATAAACAACAACCAAAAATGTTCCAATTGGATCATTGTGGTGGAAGCCATAAAACTAAGGCCCACTATTATGTGCTACCTTGACCTCTGGAAAAATCTGGGAGTGGGGAGGTCAAATGTCACAACTGCAAGATCCCTCCCCACCTTGCTCCCTTAGAAAGAGCCTGTAGAGAGGCTAAACAACTTTCCTTATCAACGGAACCAGGCACAGTTCCTGCTAATCCTTGAGTAGCAGATTTCAGTTCCCCGCCAGCCCATAACACATGTAAAACAAGCCAATCACATTCTCCTATGGGATCAGTGGACAATTACCCTCTTGATATTACTAAGCCTATTTCTCACAGCCCGCGGTTTTCCTTCTGTTTCCAGGTAAAATCTCCGTGAGAAACTGTAAGGCATGTCCTCCTCCCTATGCTGTGAATATATGTGACTAATACATTTTTGTCAATCTCATCAGTGCATTGCTGAGTGTCACGTGCTTGGAGATCCCCATAAGTCTCAGGTCATAATGCCTCTTTTAGCAAAGGGATGAATGGGAGGTGATTAAAACATTAGAATATAATCATTAGGAAAAAATACACAGAAAAAAAAAAGAAATCATAACATAAAATATGGTGATGGAGGTAAGAACAAACACTTCTGTCATGTCAATAAAGGTCTGAATTTTCCTATGAAAAGAAACAGACTCCTACTGAACCACAAAGCCAATTCTAACTACACACTATCTTCAAGAGAGTCACACTTAGAACAAAACACCTATACCCAGAGAGAATCATACTCAGTCATGAGGTGCCAAATGAATTGTTTATTTCCCATACCTTCCCAATCTGAATGAAGTGAGGGAAGGGGCAAAGCTAGACTATAATTCCCTGGGCTAGAGGAGACTTAATGAGCTGTACTCTGTAAATAAATCTACTGATGCTTGTGTTCTATTTGTTTTCTGCTAAAGATCTTTTTGGAAATTTAGACCTCCCTTTTGCTGACACCAGGGCCAGCCTGTCTGTGTGCCAAGCCCTGTCTGCCCTGCATTGCCCTTCCCCAGGCCTCTGAGCTGCCTCTAGATTAAACAGACACATGATGCTTATGGTTGACTGAGATAAATACGACTAGCGGAGATCTGACACAACAACAGTCAATTTCCCCCTTCTCCACAGCAGTAGCTGTGCTCTATTTGTCTCAGCCCTTCCCCAGGGGGCTGCCTGTGTTCTCGTTTATAAGAAGAGGGGTGGGCCGGGTGGGTGGGGTAGACTAGAAACAGCAGTGGTTCAACTTGACCTTTCGTGGAAGGGCATGATTAAAAGAACAGCTGTGGCCGGGCGCGGTGGCTCACGCCTGTAATCCCTGCACTTTGGGAGGCCGAGGCGGGCGGACCACGAGGTCAGGAGATGGAGACCAACCTGGCCAACAGGGTGAAAACCCGTCTCTACTAAAAATACAAAAAATTAGCCGGGCGAGGTGGCGGCGCCTGTAGTCCCAGCTACTCGGGAGGCTGAGGCAGGAGAATGGCGTGAACCCTGGAGGCGGAGCTTGCAGTGAGCGGAGATCGCGCCACAGCACTCCAGCCTGGGCAACAGAGCGAGACCGCATCTCAAAAAAAAAAAAAAAAGAACAGTTGCATGAATATGAATAAAATATTTGGTGAAAAAAGAAAGATAGAAATATGAAGGATAAAATAATAAAGCTTTTATAGTAAAACAAAGGAAAATACCTCATGATATTGGAAGTGGCTCATATTATCTTAAATCTCACATTAACATCCACCACCCCCAAGGAAAAAAAAATGGTGTATCTTAAAAATTATATTTGTTCATTGAAAGGCACAATTCAGAGTGTAAAATTCTAATCACAGATTGAGAGAAAAGTATTGATACATACAGCTAACAAACAATTTGTATCTCAAACTTATAAAAAATTCATAAAATCAATAATCAATCAAAGCAGATAAATACAGTAAAAGTAAGCAAAATTTGGAAGAGGCTTTAAAAAGCAGCTGCTTGAATAACCATCAAGCCTATAAAGATATACAACATCATTCGTCCTCAGTGTACTCTTTCTAAAATAATTGCGCACCTCAAATACATGTGCTAGTGGTGGAAGTGGATATTGTTTCGATCGCTTTCTTTCTTTTTTTTTTTTTTTTTGACGGAGTCTGTCTCTGTGGCCCAGGCTAGAGTGCAGTGGTGAGATAGCTGGGACTACAGGCACCACCACGCCTGGCTAATTTTTTTGTATTTTTAGTAGAGACGGAGTTTCACCGTCTCAGCCAGGATGATCTCGATCTCCTGACCTCATGATCTGCCCGTCTCGGCCTCCCAAAGCGCTGGGATTACAGACGTGAGCCACCACGCCCGACCTGTTTTGATCGCTATTTATGGCAGTTAGGTAGGATGTAAGAAAAAGGGCATTTGCATACTGAAAACAATATGCATATTATATTTATATATATAACCTTATTGATAACATAGTCAATTCGCACATGGTTTGCATGTTATATATATTATTTGAAAATAAAATTTTACTAAGAAAATCATAAGGTAGAGAAAATATATTTACTATTAAGTGGAAGTGGATCATCATAAAGATCTTTATCCTTCTTATCTTGACATTGAGTAGACTCAGGAGGAGGAGGAGGAGGGCCTTGTCTTGCTGTCTCAGGGGTGGCAGAGGCAGAAGAAAATCTGGGTATAAGTAGACCTGTACAGCTCAAACTCGTTTTGTTGAAAGGTCAACTGTTCAAAAGTCTTATGTGTGTGTGCATATATAAACAAACACAAGAATGTTCAGACATCACTACGTGTAATACCTAACCTTTTGAAACCCCCCAAAAGTTCATTAACATCAGAAAGGATAAATAATACCATATGCATTCAATTAAATAATGTGAATCAAAAGCAAAAAGAATTAAATTATATGCAACAACATGAATAAAACTCACAAACAAAATGTTGAGGCAGAAAAGCCAGACATATAAGTTTGCATATAGTTTGCATGAGTATGTTTATGTAAATGTAAAAAACACATTAATCTTTGTCATTACAGCGGTTATTCTAACATGTTGCATTGAGTGCGTATTGAAGAGAATACATTATGGATACTCTAATTGCTAATTACATGAGTATTTGATCATGAGAAAATTATTCTAGTATCTTTATACTACTTTTCTGCATATATGTTATATTTTAGTAGTATACTCTTTCTTGAGACTATAAATATTGAAACTTTAGGCAAATGAGATTTTTAGTACAATAAGGGTGGTTTAACGATCAACAGTCAAAATGGAGTAAGTTAAATACTGGATATTTTTAGTCCCTTATTGAAACCTTATTTAATATTAAATACAATTATACCTAAAGCTATGTTTTCCATAAAATATTAAGCTCTTTCATAGAGAGAGAGAGCGAGAGAAAAGAGAGAGAGATCCTTGTTTTATAAATGAGAAAATTAAGGCATAGGGAATTGTACCATAAAAAACATGGTTGAATACACAATTGTATCCCAGGTCCATTTCATTCTTTCCACTGTATTAGCATAGTTTTCATTGACAAGTTCACTTAAATTATTTATCATGAAAGAAAACAGAAAACTCAATTGTCTATATTGAGTAAATTTATTCTCTCATATTTCACTCAGCTTATTTCAGTTTGTGCTCCATGTCCTCATTAAATGCAAAAGTGCTAACCATACCAGATTTATCTTCTTTTGGAATGTTTTCTTGAAAAAAAGTATGCATATACATTTGCTTAAATATGAAAATATTTTATACTTTAAATGATAAGAGTCAAAGGAAATTATATCTATGTTGGGATTTTAGCAATTCATTTTTAAGGGTCTGTGGGTGTAATTATTTCTGAATTTTTATGTATAAAAATATATGCATTTAATTATAAGTATTTAGACCATAATCAGCAGGGCTCATTAATTTATATAGCCGTTTTGTGTGTATTGGTTTATTCCTCTTAAAAACACATAGAGCTTAGAATTAAATAGGCATGAAAAAGATTATTTTGTTCCCCTAGGGCTCTCTGTTTTTGTTACCAACAGCGATCACTTTCACAAAATGAGAATTGAATTGGGGAATTGTGAAGGCAAATAGGCCATAAGCACGTTTAAATACAAGGATTGAGTAAGCATTATATATTTAACACTTGTAATACTTCTCTCTTTAGCAGGGATTTGTGATTGAAGAGCAGGTCTGTAGTGATGTTATACTATCACCAAAACTCCCTGCCTTGTCATTATCAATAGTATTAAGAATAAGGATAAGAATTGTCGAAAGCAATAGTTAGCATATCACCTGCAACTGTCAGACTATCAACTACTACATTTTTTTCTCCATTCTCTCTAATAACATGCTTCAAACAATTCAATCACCCATCCTGGACTAACAGCCCTTTGATCCCACTGATTATTATGGCTGTGAAAGTTTCAAAGCCTCTCTTTCCAACTGAGACAGGCCAGATTCTATCAATGTCTTGCATATACTCTTCCCTGACCCCTTTGTTCTTCATAATACATAATAATACGACAACTCTGACTTCATTCATCTCTCTATCAACCCTGCATCTGTACTTAACAGCCAAACCTAGATTAGGGGGAATAAACCATGCAAATATGATGACTGCTATGGTTTGACTATAACCCCCAAAACTCACGTGTTGGAAACTTAATCCCCAAAGAAACAATGTTGGAAGACAAGGCTTTTTGGGAGTGTTTAGGTCATGAAGGCTCTGCCCTTATGAATTAATAATCTTGTTACAAAAACAGCTTGCAGGAGTGGGTTTACTCTCTTCTGCTCTTTCTGCTACATACGTAAGGAGTCCCAGCTACTCGGGAGGCTGAGGCAGGAGAATGGCGTGAACCCAGGAGGCGGAGCTTGCAGTGAGCCGAGATTGCGCCTCTGCACTCCAGTCTGGGTGCCAGAGCGAGACTCCGTCCCCAATTCCCCCCCGCCCCCCCAAAAAAAGATTTTCCCCTTTAGAGGATACAACACTTAAGGCACCATCTTAGAAGCAGAGTCTAATGATCTCCGCACTGCTAAATCCAATGGTAAATTTTCAAATTCAATCATATTTAAATTCTCAGCCGCAGTTAGCATATTTGATAATTTCCTCCATTTTAACATTTTTTTCTAAACTATAGAGATACCATCCACTCTACATTACTGGCAATTCTTTTTCAGTCTTCATTCTTCCCCCTTATCTCTCCAGCTTTAAAATATTGACATACTTCAGGGTTCGTCTTAAAATCTCTATTCTTATTTGTTTACACATGATCATTTATTCATCTCATACAATCTCGTTTCAAATACTCAATTCTCCTGGACTCTAAGCTTTTATTGCCAGCCAAGACCACTTTCTTGAACTATACAGACTTACATTCAATTGCCTATGCAACATTTAGAATTAAATTTCTGATGGACTTCGATTCAATTCAATGTGCCCAACTAAAATTCTCGTTGTTCTTCCTAACTTGGTCATTTCAATCTTAGTAAAATATGATCCCATCCTTCCAGACTCTCATTTCTACCTATTAGTCACACATGATCTAGATCATGCCACAGTAACAAAGAGCCTCCAGAATTTCAGTGAACTGGAACAACAAAGTTCATTTTTCTCTTTCATGCTACATCAACTTTGAAATAGGCTAAGGACCTGTCCTATTTTTTCCTTCAGAATCCATGCTGATGGAATAACCAATATCTGTGACATTGCCTGTTTTGGCAGGCAGATAAAGAATATTTGATGAATTAAATACTGGCAATTCAAAGTGCCACCCAAAAAGATCACATATCCCTTCTATTCATATTTCAATGGACAAATAAATGTATGAGTCTATACCCAAATGCAAAGGGTATGGAATACATATCTCCTATGTATCAAGAAGAGGAAAGAAAATCCATTAGTTTGAGAACAATCAGAAATATTTGGTGATCTATATTAGTGACTACATTATTGGGCTTAAATTATGGGAGCCATCATTGACTCCTTGCAATCACTGTGTGTTTCCAGTCCTGTGATGATGTTTCTGGGCTTTCTTTCAAAATATATCCAGAATCTGGCCATACTGTCCCCTCCACTGCCATCACCCTGGTTCAAGTCACATCATCTCTCACCTTTTTTACTACAGTAGCCTCATAATTCACCTTCCTCCTCTGTTCAAACACTAATATTTTCTCCTCTCATTCTAAAGTGATATGATTTTACTCTAGACCACAAATCTATAAGAACAGGACCCCTGCTATGTCTCTGACCTCGTTTTAAATACTTTCCATCTGATTCATTCTACTCCAATGCACCAGCTCTTTATTGTAGCTTTCATTCAAAAAGGGTCTTCCTCAGGATCTTTGCACTTGCTGTTCTTGCTACACAGAGATCTTCCCTAGGATGTCTGTATGGTTCATGGTCTCTCTTCCTTCAGGCAATCTTTATTCAAACACCACTTTTTCAATGAGAACCTCTCTGAAAACTTTTTTACAAAATAACCTCCATGCTTTGGCATTCTCCATTTTCCTTACCTTATCTATAACCTCATCATGTGGCATATATTTGCTCTTTGGTTTATTTCTTGTTTCCATCCTTTAATGCATAAGCTCTGTGAGGAAAAAGCATGTCTTGCTCACTAACATATGGCTCCTAGTATTTTCTCTATATAGTAGATACTCAAATCATACTTGTAGAATCCATAAATGAATGGAAAAATAGCCGCATATTTATGCACCAAGATTTTTAAATCTTACATTCTAAATACTGTGTTAGGTAGATCTGTGCACTGAAATGTAATACAATTTTCAATGTCAGCTTACTTTTAAGTGGAAAAACAAAGAGTCCAAAAGACAATTACAAAAAATAAAAATAAAAAAACTAACAACTCTGACAGGTTAAACTACGGCTGTGAAAGAATAGAAGATGTGTTTAGTTTTGTCAATGGGTTTTAAGCAGAAGAATTGTGGAGACTTCCAGAAGTTTATGCTTCCACCACACTTTCTCTTCCTCATTTCCCTCTGGAAGTAGATAATGCAGAGGATAGTCCAAAGGACTGAGTGGAGCCTGAGTCCATGAGCAATTTTATTCATTATACGTCTTGTGTCTGTGTAATATTTTAGCTTAGTATCAAGAAGAATGCCTGCATTTTTTTCCCACTGGATGAGAGTTATTAAGGGGGCCTAGAAGAAAGAATAAATTTGGGAAGGGAAGGTGGGGAACAACAAGCTCACTTCTTTCAGTTGCTGATTTTCAAGGTATGTGGGATACTCAAGAAGATACGTCTATATCTGAAGCTCAGCTCACATATTGAGATAGGGACTTTTGAACATCATAAATATACACAAGTTAAAATTCACATGTGGTTTAATCTAAATATGATAGTGTAACCTAAGGGAGCGAGTAGCGAGGATAAGGCCAAAAATATAACTAGGGAGAGACACCAAAAGAAAAGGAACCTGAGAAAGACTTGCCATGCATCGTGTCTAATATTCTATCAGCCAGGAAGGACAGTATTTTCACCCTCATATGAGGGGTAATGGAGCAGACATTTTGTCTTCATAGACTCTAGACACTAATTCGTATTGTGTAGGAAAAGTTGTTTGAATGTTGTAAGACATGAATACCTGATAAGTAGATTTATGTTACAGAAGCTCAAAAATGTTCACATTAAAAAGCTTATTTAGACCACAGTGTTTTTAATTAGATGTATTTTTGTAAACTGCTAAATATTCTAATTAGAGTTGGTATTCAACGGAAAAAGAATTGAGAAATATACCTGTCAGCAGACTGTGGCAATGGGTACTTTACTGTCTACAATACAAATACTAGTTCTTCTTGAGGCTAAACTCCCAATAACACAAAGGGCCAATCATGCAAACCACGCTTCTTTAAAAAGTGGAATCCAGCACTCAATTACAATCTCACTGAACAGGGTGACATTTCCTTTGTTTATTGCAGCATCTCAAGTTCACAGTTCTTTTTAAAAATTACTTTTTATTATTTTGGGTACATTATAGTTGTATGTATTTATGAAGTACATATGATGTCTTCAAACAGGCATGCAATGTGTAATAATCAAATCAGAGTCACTGGGATAGCCAACATCTCAAGCATTTATTATTGTGTTAGGAACATAATAATTTCACTCTTTTAGTTATTTCAAAATATACAATAGATTATTGTTAACTATATTCACCATGTTGTGCTACTGAATACTACATCTTACTCATTCTAACTACATTTTTGTATCCATTAGCTATCCTCACTTTATATCACCCTCCTTGTTACTTTTTCTGGTCTCTGGTTACCATCATTTGAATCTCTATCTCCTTGAGTTTATTTATTTATTTATTTTTTTGAGACGGAGTCTCGCACTGCCACCCAGGCTGGAGTGCAGTGACACAATCTTGGCTCACTGCAAGCTCCCCCTCCCGGGTTCATGCCATTCTCCTGCCTCAGCCTCCCGAGTAGCTGGGACTACAGGTGCCCACCACCACGCCCAGCTAATTTCTTGTATTTTTAGTAGAGACGGGGTTTCACTGTGTTAGCCAGGATGGTCTCCATCTCCTGAACTCGTGATCCGCCCCAATGTTTGGCTCCCACATATGAGGAAGAACATGGAATATTTGTCTTTTTGTATCTGGCTTATTTTACTTAATGTAATGTCCTCCATTTCCTGGAATGCATGCGGATATATAAGATACATGTTAAATAAATTAATGCAACAATAAAAGGGAATTTATTAGTTTTGTCTCTATCTGCATTAACTAACATTTAGTTGCTATTTAGAATAGAGATATCTTTGCCCCATTATGGTCTCAGATAAATTCATATAAAATATTAAATGATGACTCCAGCCTAAATGTTACTCACTCTTATCTACCAGCAGAGTGTATGCATGTAATAAATAAAAACTGTTATAGGTTCTGAACTCTTCTCCCATTCTCCCTTTTTAGATTGGCATTTTACAAAAGGCAAAGAAAATCTTCCTACAATTACATCTATATGAATCTGATTTCCTCTTCAAGAATACAAAACATTAATATTCTATTATTTAAACAATACTATAATACAAAACTTGGATTAAACAAAGATAAAAGGAGTTATTCATAATTATACAAATCAAAATAAATTGTCGATTTTAGAATTCTGATATCCTGAGGAGAGGACAATCCCCTGTAATTGTCTTTTCATACATCAGTGGTTTTTTCTGTTTTGTTTTGTTTTTTTTTGACGGAGTTTCACTCTTCTTGCCCAGGCTGGAGTGCAATGGAGCGATCTCGGCTCACCACAACCTCCTTGTCTCGGGTTCAAGCAATTCTCCTGCCTCAGCCTCCTGAGAAGCTGGGATTACAGGCATGTGCCACCACACCAGGCTAATTTTGTACTTTTAGTTGAGACAGGGTTTCTCCATGCTGATCAGGCTGGTCTCAAACTCCCGACCTCAGGTGATCCACCTGCCTCAGCCTCTCAAAGTGCTAGGATTACAGGCTTGAGCCACCATGCCCAGAACAAACATTAGTCATTTATAATAAAATTTAAAGATGTAATTTCTTTAAATGTACTTATCTGTACTTTTTCTTTCCCTCTCATGGAATTCAGTGAAACTTCTCACACATTGGGTGAAGAATTATTTATGATGGGTGCCAACATATTATATTTCAGTTTTGTTTCCTCTGACAACAGCACAGACATTTGTCTCTCTAGATTAGTTAATGAGAGTGAAGAGTTACATTGTAGATTTTCAATCTTGCTTTTAAATGATTTATCACAAGATAATAAGATGAAACTTAGTAACTGCATGAACTATAATTTAATAACATTCTAAACATTTGCAATTTGTGTTATTGCTCTAAATTACCAAGATCGAGTGGTAGAAAAATTTATATTCGTCTGAGTATGCTAAGGACTTTATCATGTATGCCACCTACTCCAGTGTAGTTGGTGGCTGAGAATGAAGGGATCTAGAATCTGTAGTAGAGATGCAGAAAATGACAATTAAGTGCAACTGAGGCACCAGAAAAAGCTGAGTTCTGTTATAGTTTGTTCAGGCTTCCATAAGAAACTAACACACAATGGATAGTTCAAACAGCAGAAATTTATTTTCTCACAGTTCTTGAGACTAGAAGTTGAAGATAAAGGTGTTGGTAGGTTTGGTTATTCCTGAGACATCTTTCCTTGGCTTACAGATGGCCACCTTCTGGATATGTCCTCACATGGCTTTTTCTCTGCGTGTTCTCATCTCTGCTGTCCCTTTATGCGTCCAGATGTTCTCTTCTTATAATGCCACCGGTCATATTGAAGTAGGATCCTATCCTAAGAGCCTCATATTCACATAATCACCTCTTTAGTGACTTTATTTCCGATGTGGTTCCATTCTGAGATATTGTGGGCAAGAAGTTGAACATGTGAATTTGTCGGTGAGGGGGACACAATTCAATCCGTAACAAGGTCTACAACATGTCCAATTAATTTTGTATTTTTGTAAGATTTCCCAGGACAAGACCCCAGGCAGAATTCTGCAGGAAGTGTTTCTTAAATTTATAATACAAAGAATTGAATCCAAGTAGCACAAGACTTGAATTGTAGTGAAGGCTGTGCTGTGATGCCCAGAGAAGTCTTTATTTCCCCACTTACATCAGACATTGGGTTAGGCTGCTGACAAAGGGGCAGCAATGATCTTAGGGCAGGTAGCAAAGCTTTCTATCTTATGGAGATAGAAAGTAGGAGTGGGCAGAGTGACAAACAAGACAGTATCACATTCAAAATGAGAATATTAGCTGTTTCACAGGAATGCAAGAACCCACTCCCAAATTTCTATCTTCATAGGATTCATTTTTATAGATTACAGCTACATTAAAACATCAAAATTGTTGTAACATTAGAGTACGTTTCACC
Organism: Macaca mulatta; assembly: GCF_049350105.2. Lineage (NCBI taxonomy): Eukaryota > Metazoa > Chordata > Mammalia > Primates > Cercopithecidae > Macaca > Macaca mulatta. Next base: position 14,171,433 of record NC_133417.1, read on the forward strand.
ATGATTCTAGCAATGATCTGAAAAGAGACACTGTTATTTCCTGGAAAACGTCATTAACTTTATAAGTATTTTCAGGATGTAGGGAATCTTAGCAAAGCTAAGATCGTTCCTGCCTTCTTGTCAGCAGCCTAACCCAATTTCTGATATATGTGGGGTTATAAAGATTTCTTTCCTTGATGCAAGGTGGAGCAAATATGAGTGCCACCCAGCTCCTGCACTCCTACAAAATCAGCTAATGTTTTCATTTTGAATGTGATGCTGTTTTACTCCTCCCTCTGCCCCCGCCACTTTCTTCAATCCCCACAGGTGTGTTGCCTCAGAATGCTCCCTAAGCATATTTCTGCATGCTATTTTCTATCTCGGTGTTACTATCGTAGGATAGAAAGCTTTGCTACCTCCCCTAAGAACATTCCCACCCCCCCGTGTCAGCAGCCTAACACTTGGAAAGCCAAAGTATCCGTAACCTAAGAGCTTTTATAAAGTTCTCATCATCTATCGTTATTTATATTAACATTTAGTCAAGGAAAGTGGAGTGACATGGTAGAAACAGAGTTGACAGTGATGTTAGGCAGGCTACTTAGCAATTTCAAGCTTGTTTGAACAGTAACAAAGTATTTAATATCTGCAAGATCTAGTTTTCACATCTAAGGTAACACTAATTCTTTTTTTTTTTTTTTTTTTTTGAGATAGAGTCTTGCTCTGTTGCCCAGGCTGTAGTGCAGGGGCACCATCTCGGCTCACTGCAACCTCTACCTCCTGAGTTCAAGAGATTCTTCTGCCTCAGCTTCCCAAGTAGCTGAGACTACAAGCACCACCATACCCAGCTAATTTTTGTATTTTTAGTAGAGACAAGGTTCTGCAATGTTGGCTAGGCTGGTCTCAAACTCCTGTCCTCAAGTAATCCCCCCACCTCCCAAAGTGCTGGGATTACAGGCATAAGCCACCCTGACCTGGCTAAGGTAATAATAATTCTTAAATCAAAAAGTTGTAAAAATGTAAAGAGAAAAAATACTAAAACAAAAATTTTGGCACAAGAGTCTTACAATTAGTAGGCATTCAATAAATCAGGATTTGTCAAAGGAAACAGGACAAAAGTGAACAATGTGGACTTGTTGGCCCCTACATGTCACTAAGGGGCTCAATATTACTATCAGATGAGTAAAAATAGGCATGAGTAATTATACCACTAGAATGATTCTCCTTTTGTAGGCAAGTGACCCTGACTCTGACTCTGACCAATGTCAGCTTTGTTACAAAAGGAAAATATAATGGACTACAAGGAGAATGACTGTTGGTTTTAAAGGAAGAAATGAACAAATATGACTCAGTAAAAAAGCAATGCAAGCATTTAGAAGGCAATAGCAGCAGGGGTATGAGTGTAAAGGTCTTTGTTTAGATTATACCTATCATTTGTGATATAGTTTGGCTATGTCCTTACCCAAATCTTATTTTGAATTCCTACTATGTGGTGGGAGGGACTTGGTGGGAGGTTATTGAATCATGGCGGCAGGTATTTCCCATGCTGTTCTCATGATAGTGAATAAGTCTCATGAGATCTGATGGTTTTATAAGGGGGAGTTTCCCTGCAGAAGCCCTCTCTTTTCCTGCTGCCATCCATGTAAGACATGACTTACTCCTCTTTGTCTTCCACCATGATTATGAGGCCTCCCCAGCCACTTGAACTGTAAGTTCATTAAACTTCTTTCTTTTGTAAATTGTCCAGTCTCAGGTATGTCTCTATCAGCAGCATGAAAACAGACTAATACAATTTAATAACATCAGTGATTTTCAGGATCTGTGTTCATTTTTCTGCATTCCAAATCCTAATATGAGAGAACTCAGTTGGCCTGGATCAATCACCAATATTTAAGGAAGTAACTTAGTTAAATGGCATAGTCACTGGGTGCCTATCCTCAGAGGATCCATTTTCAGAGGTTGTAGCTACATTAGAACACCCAGACTGTTGTAATGTTAGAGTACATTTCACCACGATTCCAGTAATGGACTGAAAAGAGACACCATTATTTTCTGGAAAATTTCTTTAACTTCATACATAAACATTTTCAATTAAGCTTCATTAAATCATTCTTATGTGCTAAATATCCAAAATTTTTATGTCAGGATCATTGAGGTAAAGAAACGGAAAAAGAGAGAGGTGCAAGCTATTTGCCACAAGTAGCATGATACCATAGTTCAAATTGAACCAAAATAGATACCCTAGTTAAAATTGGAGTACAGCGGAGATAAAGACTAACCTGGTATTATCTCCTGTGTGTTGTACCCCCACAAAGGAGTTGGTTTCCTACGAATGTACATGGAAACTAGTTACAAGTTAGTGCTTAAATTAGCAATAAAGCTGAGCTAGAAGGATAGGGTCATAGCCATGTTTCTACCACATTATACTGCCATTGCACCCCAGCACCCACTCACAGCATGCAAGGGGCTAGTCTGTTCATAAATGTACACGGTAGAAGCTCCATTGCCCAGGAGTTCTGGTTTCTCCCCTTACGTCTTCCCTGAAATACTCCTAAAACTCTGGGAACCACCCTAGGAAGAAACGGGCAAAGGGAAACAGCATACCTGTGATTAGACCATTCTCTAAGTTTTCTCAGTGAACTCCACTGTGCTAATTTCTGGTGGGGATTTCTTGGTAATGGCCTCACCATTGCCCAATATATGCTTTATTGTTAACGTCAGAGATGTAAAGAAAATCGTCAAATCTAGTTGATGTTCTAAAAAAGCAGAAAGAGAAGAAATACATAATTTACAAATGAATAAATAAAAATAGTAGAAACGATACACATAAAAAATTTTAAAAACTATTTTTTTGCTCCTCTGGGTTACAAAAAGAGTCAAAAATGAATTCCCCAAATTTGCTTAACCATAATTGCACTGTTATAATGGAGGAACACAGTACAAAATTATTGATAATTTTGGAAAGACAGTTAGACAAAATTTACCAGACAATATAAATATGTCCTTTCTTGTTTATATAGTGGTTCCTTTTTAAGAAATATGTCAAGTTGAAATTGTCATGAAAAGTGTAATATCATATAAATGTCATTTTTTTCTGTGGTCTTTAAGAGAGAATTATTGAAAGCTAACATTTCAGCAAGAGGGTAATAAAAATGATGTTAATTTTACTTAATTGAATGGTATGCATACATCAGAAATGTTATCCATACAACAAAGTCATAAGTGAATATTGTATAAAACATAATGACACAAGAAAAGTCAGTGGCCGGGCGCGGTGGCTCAAGCCTGTAATCCCAGCACTTTGGGAGGCCGAGGCGGGCGGATCACAAGGTCAGGAGATCGAGACCACAGTGAAACCCCGTCTCTACTAAAAATACAAAAAATTAGCTGGGCGCGGTGGCGGGCGCCTGTAGTCCCAGCTACTCAGGAGGCTGAGGCAGGAGAATGGCGGGAACCCGGGAGGCGGAGCTTGCAGTGAGCCGAGATCGCGCCACTGCACTCCAGCCTGGGCAACAGCGTGAGACTCCGTCTCAAAAAAAAAAAAAAAAAAAAAAAGAAAAGTCAGAACACTGTGAATGAAGTAAGATATTAACTAGGAAGAACAAACCATGAAAAACGGTTTTATTCTGATGCTGGGTGATGGGATTGTAAGCTAATTTGAAAACAAATTTTTCTTCAATCTATTCTATGTATTAAAGCAAGCTCATTCAACCCGCAGCCCATAGACTGCATGTGGCCCAGGATGGCTTTGAATGTGGCCCAAAACAAATTCATAAACTTTCTTAAAACATTGTGAAATTTTTTTTGCAATTTTATTTTAGCTATCATTAGTGTTAGTGTATTTCATTTGTGGTTCAAGGCAATTCTTCTTCATCCAGTGTGGGCAAAGGAACCCAAAAGACTGGTCATCCCTGTGTTAAAGTTTATTTAATAGTCATATGTTCATATATATTTGGTTTATTTTGAAGAACATTGGTGAAAAACAAAGCAGTGACTCTGTTTATTCATCCTACATCCATTCAAATATTTGGATCTACAAAAAATTGTGCAGTGAGCTAAATAAATAAGTAAATGGGTTAGCATGTGAACACTGAATAGAGACGTGAGTCAGCAGGCAAAAGGTTCCACTTCCACAGATGGAAATGCTGGGTAGTTTGACTGACTCATGACTAGAATCACTGTCAGCAAGGGTACGAGTTAGGATGAGCTCGTCTTTAATGCTCTCTTGGCTTCCTTTTAGGTCATACTATGGCACCTTATCAGGCGTGGTGCTTTCTTTTGTCCCTGAAAAGTTTGTTCTCTGACTTTAGCTGCTAATCTCTATTGAGGTAGTAGGTGATCCCTGCCTAAGGAGATAATGTCTTTTTTATTTGAATAAAACATTTCTCAAATTATTGATCTTCAGAAAATATATGTGTTAGTTAAGTAGTTCAAGTGTCATAGAAGACTATTAGAGTAGATTTATTTAATGCCTCTCATGGAATTCCTGAAAATGCATTCATTCCCAGGTATTTCTTTTCATACGGATAAGATTGTCATCTTCCCTGCTGGAGGCTGAGATTGGTGTGAAGACCTTTCAGTTTGGGGCCAAAGAATGTAAACAGAAGTGCTAAGCAACAAATCCTATCAGTTATGAAGAGCATGAGAGTCCCATGACTGCTCCTTTCTTGGAAATAGTTAAAGAAGTCTCATAACTATGAGCAGAAATAAAATTCAGAATACAAAAGAAAGCACCTCTAGGCCTACAGGTTTCCTTTCAAGCATTGCTCTAGTTTTCTGTGCTGAGGGGGAGGAAGAACAACTAAATATTCAGACCCAAGTTCTTCTAGTCATTAATGTGTGGACTTTTTTAAAAGAACATAAAAGAATTAGGTTGAAAGAAAAATTATCACCCTGAAAGGAGAAATATTACCCCAGAATCTGAAGTGACAGTCACTTCCAGAGGGAGATTGCATCTGAGCTCTGCTTACTTGGAGCAGAAGTCACTGGTCACAAACTTGTAGCAGCAGATAAACGATCATTCTGATTCATTCCTAAGAACTCAGTGAGGATTAGCATGAGAGTTAAAAATGCATTAGGGGCAGCAGTCTTAGGGAGGTCTCTCAGTTTTCATGTATTTCCAGGAATGCCTTCAGGTTCTCATGATAAAAATCTGAAAAAAAAAAAAAAAAAATCCCCTTTTAGCTCTGGTAGGGGTGGAGAAGGAGCAGTTATCACAAAATACACTTGGACCCTTTTCCATAACAAAGACCTTCACTCTAGAAGAAAAGATTTTGCAAACATTAGCTCAATTGAGGAAGAACAGTCGTTCTACTCCATCCCCTCTAGCTTTATATCTCACCTAAGTAAGAGGGAACATAGTCAACAAGGATAAGGGACTGATACTTAATCAAAGTGTTGTAAAAGACTGCTCTTCCACACCTTACCACCACACTTAAAGGGACCCAGCATAAGAAGATAATTTCAGCTAAAAGAGTTTCAAGATTCAGACTTTGTCTTAAGGTAGGAGACCACCCCTCAGATTGTCTTATGCCCAATTTCTGCCTCCAAAGAAAGAAGAAGTAAAAAACTAAAAGGCAGAAATGAAATCCACAGGCAGACAGCCCGGCGCCGCACCCTGGGCCTGGTAGTTAAAGGTCGACCCCTGACCTAATGGGTTCTGTTTTCTATAGATTATAGACATTGTATAGAAAGGCACTGTGAAAATCCCTATCTTGTTCTGATGTAATTTCCGGTGCATGCAGCCCCCAGTCACGTACTCACTGCTTGCTCTGTCAGTCAGGACCCTCTCACACGCACCCCCTTAGAGTTGCGAGCCCTTAAAAGGGACAGGAATTGCTCACTTGGAGAGCTCGGCTCTTGAGACTGAAGTCTTGCCGAAGAATAAACCCCTTCCTTCTGTAACTCGGTGTCTGAGGAGTTTTGTCTGCCGCTGGTCCTGCTACATTTCCTGGTTCCCTGACCCGGAAGCGAGGTGAATGGTGGATGGTGGAGGCAGCTCCTTAAGCGGCTTAAGCCTGCCCTGTGGAACATTCCTGCGGGGAGGCCGACCAGCCCGGGGGACGTGGATCCTGAGAGTGCTCCCGGGTAGGCATTTGCCCCTGTGGGATGCCTCGCCAGAGCAGTGTGTGGCAGGCCCCCATGGAGGATCAACGCAGTGGCTGAACACCGGGAAGGAACCGGCACTTGGAGTCCCGACATCTAAAACTTGGTAAGACTAGTCTTTGAAACTTGCCCACTCCGTTTGAGTGGAAGCGTGGCCTGATCACCCATGGTGTGCCTTTATCGGCACTTTGGTTTTGGTTTTGATTTGGTTTGAATTGCTTGACAGGACCGGTCTTGGGAACTTGCCCACTCCATCTGAGTGGAAGCCTGGCCTGATCACCCACGGGGTGCCTGTACCCGCACTTTGGATTTTGTTTTTGACTTGACTTGGATTGCTTGATACTTTGGTTTTGGTTTTGACCTGGCTTGGATTTCTGGATACTCTGATTTTGGTTTGGTGTAAACTACAAAAGTGTGTGTGTACGCTTTTTACCCGTTCTTTGTTTTGTGGTGTGTGTGTGGTGTGAGCGTGGTGTTTTGTCTAGAGGAAACATGGGTGAGGCACAAAGTAAGCCCACCCCACTAGGAATTATGTTGAAAATTTTCAAATAAAGGATTTAAGGGAGACTATGGAGTACTGTGACACCAGGAAAACTTAAAACTTTGTGTAAGATAGACTGGCCAGCATTAGAGGTAGGTTGGCCATTAAGCCTGGACAGGTCCGTCGTTTCGAAGGTATGGCACAAGGTAACCTGTAAGCCAGGGAACCCAGACCAGCTTGTTTTAGATCCCCCGCCCCCAACACATGGCGGTTGAGAGAACAGCAGCATAAGCGGCTGGCAGAGGCAAGGAAAGACCAGCAGAGAGAGAGAAAGGAAAGAGACAGAGAGGAAAAGAGGCAGAGAGAGAGAGGAAGAGATGGAGAGGAAGAGACAGACAAAGAGGGAGTCAAGGAGAGAGAGAGAGAAAGACAGAGGCAAAAGGAAAGTCAGAGAGAGACGAAGTCAAAGAGAGAAAGAAAGAGATATACAAGTAGTTAAAAAAAAAAAGTGTACCCAATTCCTTTAAAAGCCATCATACCAATTCTAATTTGGACAAAACAAGGTCTTATTAATAGCAAAGGATCATTAAAATCCCAAACTTAAAAGGTTTTCAACAAAAGTAAAGTTTGCTAAAAGTTAACAGTGTAACATGTATTATAGTAATTCTATTCTTGTGGCCTTAGACAGTCTAGTCCACAGACATAAGAAAAAAAAGTTTCGCTTTGGAAAAAAAATGGCTATCATCTTCAGAAAAAAAAAGGGGCCGAAGGGGGGCAGAATTTATATAAAAAGAGTGTTATATGGTAAATTCTTGTCCTGAAATAAATTAACTGGTTGTTTAAAGAAAGAAATGTTTGTAATAAGTCAGAAAGTTAAGGCATGTCAAAAAATGGCCTGTAAAAGTCGTAAAAGAAAAAAAAAGGTTATACAAAAATGTGTGTTAAAAAACAATTTATGCAAAAAATGTTGTGTAATTTAAAAGTAACTAGGCCTCCTGAATGTAAAACTATTGAAAAAAAAAAAAAACAGTTTATGTGCAAGGTGTATAAGAAAAGCAAAATATACCTTTGGTAAAAAGATTATAAGGAGGCATAAGAATGTACATTTTTACCTACATTAAAAAGTTAAAAATTGCTGTTTTGAAGGTTTAAGCAAGGTTTAAAATGTTAATTGTAAAGAACATTCTGTGTGTAAATATATTAACTAAAGTTAAAGAAGTATCATCCAGTTTTTCTGTGAACCGGACATTAAAGTAAAAGCATAACAGGTTTTTCTTAAAGCACCAACCTGCTCTTTAGCAAAAATTATAAAAGATTCAAAAGAGTCTATAAAATCTTACCTTATTGTCAAACATTAAAAATTAAATAAATATGTCCACAAGGTTTTATTAAAATTAGGTTTAACATTAATAACACACTAATACAAAGATAAAATTTAGCTTATCTAGTATAAAAATCATAAGAGAAGCATTGTTAAATGTAAAATGGTATTTGGCTTTCTTTGGTTTAAAAACTAATAAAAATAGATGCTAAAGGAAATTTCTCAGTGAAAAGGACTATAAAGTCCACTGCCAAGGTCCCCACATTTAAAACAAAAGGTCAATTTCTTAAAAATTATATACTTGGTTTATCTTCCACTTTCTTTTCTCGCAAAAGAAAAAAAAAAACAAAACGAAAAGTCTTTTAGCACATGTACCACCCCTAGAATTTCCAGTAAACCAACACTAGCCTGAAGATCACATTCTCATCAAAAGGTGGAAAGAAGAAAAACTCGAGCCAGCCTGGGAAGGACCCTACCTTGTGCTGCCAACCACCAAGACTGCTGTTTGTACAGCAAAAAAAAAAAAAAAAAAAAAAGGATGGATTCATCACACCCGAGTCGAGAAAGCGCCACCCCCTCCAGAGTCGTGGGCCATAGTCCCAGGGGAAAACCCTACCAAACTAAAGCTAAGAAAAATTTAACTCTTTAAATCTATTCTATTACTCTTTCTTCTTTCCTCGTTCTATTGCTGACCATCTAGTTATTAATATAACCAAGTCAATTTCGCCTCAAACTATTGCATTTAATGCTTGCTTTATTACACCCTGTGAGGACTTGCCAAGTCAAAGACAGCTCTCTACTTCAGAAAAGTACTTCTGTCCCTCCTGACTCTCCTCAGACTAGACATTAGTAAACCAGGACCATTTAATCCGAGGAGATTTCGATAAAGACCCCAGTGCCCACCAGAAGCGTTGCCCCCCGATGTACAGCTTTCATGCCATAGTTGGTCCAACGTTCTGTGGACCACTAAAGAGCAAGGATGGATGCCCCAACTGGTTTTTGTAATTTCCCTAAAACCATACATTCATTTTACTAGAGGATCATAGAAGTTAAAGATTTAAAACAAATTTTATTAAGACAAGATACCAAGATACAAATGCCTGGTTAAAATGGATCAAATATTCCATCTGCACATTAAACAAAAGCAATGATTATGCTTGTGCACATGGCAGGCCAGAGGCCCAGATTGTCCCCCTTCCACTAAGGTGGTCCTCCAGTCGACCAGGCGTAGGCTGCATGATAGCTCTTTTCCAGGATTCTACACCCTGGAGTAATAAGTCATGCCAAGCTCTCTCTGCTATATTCCAAAGTCCCTGCGGATCAGCCCCTGAGGGCCATCCAGCTTCTGTCTCCCAACGCTAAGTTCACTTCGTGTCTCTCATGACAGGGAGGAAACTTAGCATTCCTTGTAGACTTGAAAGGATGCTGTGAGCTTAGGAATTCTCAAGAGCTTATCAATCAGTCAGCCCTTGTTCATCCCTGAGCGGATGTGTGGTGGTATTGTGGTGGACCTTTACTGGGCACTCTGCTGAATAACTGGAGTGGCACTTGTGCTTTAGTCCAATTGGCTATCCCTTTCACCCTGGCATTTCATCAACCAGAAGGAAAAAAGTAATAATAATAATAAGACATCATAAAGCAAGAGCAGCCCCTTATGGATCTTTCGACTCTCATATCTATTTAGACACAATTGGAGTCCCACGAGGAGTACCAGATCAATTTAAAGCTTGAAATCAAATAGCTGCCGGATTTGAGTCAATATTTTAGTAGGTGACAGTTAATGAAAATGTAGATTAGATAAACTACATCTATTACAACCAATAGCAACCAGCTTTTCATGAGTTAAAAGAAAAACTCATGTTGGCCCCAGCCCTGAGGCTACCTTACCTGACAAAACTCTTTACACTCTGTGTCAGAAAGAGAAAAAATGGCAGTTAGAGTTTTAACCCAGACTGTGGGGCCTGGCCAAGGCCAGTGGCCTATCTCTCAAAACAACTAGACAGAGTTTCTTAATGGTTGTCTCCGTATTTCCTGAATTTGAATATTAGCCTGTCTTACTAGGTTGGGGAAGTTCTCTTGAATAATATCCTAAAGTGTGTTTTCTAACTTGGTTCCATTCTCCCCATCACTTTTGGGTACACCAATCAATTGTAGATTTGGTCTTTTCACATAGTCCCACATTTCCTGGAGGCGTTCTTCATTCATTTTTATTCTAGTCTTGTCTTCATGCCTTATTTCAGTAAGGTGATCTTCAATCTCTGATATCCTTTCTTCCACTTGATCAATTTGGCTGTTGATACTTGTGTATGCTTCATGAAGTTTTCGTGCTTTGTTTTTCAGCTACGTCAGGTCATTTATGTTCTTCTCTAAACTAGTTATTCTAGTTAGCAGGTCCTGTAGCCTTTTATCAAGATTCTTAACTTCCTTACACTGGGTTAGAACATGCTCCTTTAGCTCAGAGGAGTTTGTTATTACCCACCTTCTGAAGCCTACTTCTGTCGATTTGTCAATCTCATTCTCCCTCCAGTTTTGTGCAGTCATTTGGAGGAGAAGAGGCAGTCTGGTTTTTGGAATTTTCAGCATTTTTGTGCTGGTTATTCCTCATCTTTGTGGATTTATCTACCTTTGATCTTTGAGGCTGACAATCTTTGGTTGGGGTTTTTGTGTGGGGATCTCTGTTTGCTGATGTTGATGTTTTTCCTTTCTGTATGTTAGTTTTTCTTCTAACAATCAGACTCCTCTTCTGCAGGTCTGCTGCAGTTTGCTAGAGGCTGCAAAGATTGCTACCTGCTCCTTTCTCTAGAAGCTTCATCCCAGAGGGCCACTGGCCTGATGCCAGCTGATATTGTCCTATATGACGTGTCTGTCCACCCCTTTTGGGAGTTCTCTTCCAGTTAGGAGGCACGGGGATCAGGGACCCACTTGAGGAGGCAGTTTGTCCCTTAGCAGAGCTTGTGTGCTGTGCTGGGAGAATCCTACTTGTTAGGATCAGCTGCACTCTTCAGAGCCAGCAGTCAGGAAAGATTCAATGCACTGAAGCTGCGCCCACAGCTGCCCCTTCCCCCAGGTGCTCTGTCCCAGGGAGATGAGAGTTTTATCTGTAAGTCCCTGACTGGGGCTGCTGCCTTTCCTTCAGAAATACCCTGCCTAGTGAGAAGGAATCTAGAGAAGCAGTCTGGCCACAGCTGCTTTTCCACACTGTGATGAATTCCATCCAGTCCAAACCTCCCAGCCCCCCTAGCACTGTTAGGAGAAAACCGCCTAGTAAAGTCTCGGTAATGGCAGATGTCCCTCCACCCACCAAAGTTGATTACCTCAGGTTGACTTCAGACTGCTGTGCTGGCAGTGAGAGTTTCAAGCCAGTGGTTCTTAGCTTGCTGGGTTCCATGGGAGTGGGACCCAATGAACAAAAACTACTTGGCTCCCTGGCTTCAGTCCCCTTTCCAGGAAGTGAACAGTTCTGTCTCACTGGAGTTCCAGGCAACACTGGGGTACCAAAAGAAAAATAAAGAACTCATGCAGCTAGTTCAGTGTCTGCCCAAACAGCCACCCACTTTTGTGCTTGAAACCCAGGACCTTGGTAGCGTAAGCACATGACGGAATCTCCTAATCTGTGGACTGCAAAATCATGGGAAAAGCATAGTGCCCAGGCCAGGTAGTACAGTCCCTCACAGCTTCTCTTGGCTGGGGGAGGGAGGTCCTACAGCTCCTTGCACTTCCCAGGTGAAGCAAGACCCACTCTGCTACTGCTCACTCTCCGTGGGTTGCACCCACTCAATGTGACCCATTCATCCCATTGAGATGAATCAGGTACCTCATTGGTCTCACTGGGAGCTGCAGACTGGAGCTGTTTCTATTTGGCCATATTGGTCCCTCCCAGAATGGTTTTTATTAAAAAATAAATAATAATAATAATAATAACAGATGCTGATGAAGCTGCTGAGAAAAGGGAATACTTATACCCTGCTGGTGGGAATGTAAATTAGTTCAAGCACTGTGAAAAAAGTTGGGAAATATATCAAATAGCTTAGAACTGCTGTTTAACTTAGCAATCCTATTACTACATTCATGGAAGTGGTGTTCACAATAGCAAAGACATGGAATCAATGCAGGTGCCCATCAGCAGTAAATTGAAGAGAGAAAATGTTGTACATATGCACCATAGCCTACTACACAGCCATCTGAAAGAATGAAATCATGTCCTTTGCAGCAACATGGAGAGAGCTAGAGGCCATTATCCTAAGGAAATTTACAAAGAAGCAGAAGAAACCAAATATCATATGTTCTCACTTATAAGTGGGACCTAAACATTGGGTATGAAAAAGATGGGGACAATAGACACAGGGGACTACTAGAAGGGGAAATGAGGGGGGCAAGAGCCAAAAAACTACCTACTGGGTACTATGTTTACTACCTTGGTGATGAGATAATTCATATCCCAAATTTTAACATCAAACAAACTACACATGTAATACCTGAATCTAAAACAAAGATTGTTGTTATTATTAATATATTTTTTGAGACACTCACCCAGGCTGGAGTGTAGTATTGTGGTCTCAGCTGACTGCAACTTTTACCTTCTGGGTACAAGTGACTCTTGTGCCTCAGTCTCTTACTCAGGAATTACAGACACATGCCACCATGTCTAGCTAATTTTTGTATTTTCAGTAGAGATGGGGTTTTGCCACATTAGTCAGGCTGTTTTCAAACTCCTGACCTCAAGTGATCCACCCATTTCAGCCTTCCAGAATGCTGGGATTACAAGCATGAGCCACTGTACCTGGCCAGTCATAATTATTTTTAAAAAGAAAATAATTCAATTAATAATAGTATCAAAAGAACTGAAATATTTAGGAATAAATGTATCTAAAGAAAAAAATTTATGTACTGAAAACTACAAATGATTATTGAAATAAATTAAGGAGGATCTAAATAAATTGAAAAAATCCCATATTCATGTATTAGAATACTTAACATTATTAAGATGTCAATACTGCACAAATTGATACAGATGCAATGCAATTAATCAAAATGTCAGCTGTCTTCTCATAGAAATTGAAAAGCTGTATCTGAAATCCATATGTTGCAAGATACCATGTATAACCAAAACATTCTTTCAAAGGTAAACACAAAATAAGGAGATTCACATGTCCCAGTTTCAAACTGGCACAAAGATGACACATATAGATCAATAGGATAGAATTGGGAAATCCAAAACATACCCATATCTCCATGGTCAATTAATGTTTTTAAAGAGATGGGGGTCTTCTCTATTGCCCAGGTTGGAGTGTGAAGTGAGATTTCAGCTCACTGAAATGTTGAACTCCTGGTCTCTGGGGGTCCTCCCACCTCAGCCTCCTGATTAACTGGAACTACAGGCAGGGGCTGCCATGACCCAATAATTTTTAAAAATTATTTTATAGAGATGAGGTCTTGCGATCTTGTGCTGGATAGTCTCAAATTCCTGGGCTCAAATGATCCTCTTGCCTCCGTCTTCTGAAGTGCTGGAATTACAGGCGTGAGCCATTACATCCAGCCTAATTTTTTACAAGTGTGCCAAGTCCACTCAATGGAGAAAGAATATTCTTCACAACAAATGGTACCAGAACAACTGGATATCAACATGCAAAAAGTTGAAGTTGAATCATATCTTACACCATGTATAAAAATCAATTCAAAACAGGTCAAAAATCTAAATCTAGTACTTAAAAGTATACATTACTTTTTATTGTGGCAAAATAGACATGACATAAAATTTACCATCTTAACCTTTTTAAAAAAAATTTTTTAAGTGCTGCTGGGATACACGTGCAGAATGTGCAGGTTTGTTACTTAGGTATACATGTGCCATGGTGGTTTGCCACATCTATCAACCCATCATCTAGGTTTTAAGCACCACTAGGTATTTGTCCTAATGGTCTCCCTCCCCTTGCCCCCCACCCTCTGACAGGTCCCAGTGTGTGATCATCCCCTCCCTGTGAGTTCTCATTTTTCAACTTCCACTTATTAGTGAGAACAGTTTTCTGTTCCTGTATTAGTTGACTGAGAATGATGGCTTCCAGCTTAATCCATGTCCCTGCAAAGGACATGAACTCATTCTTTTTTATGGCTGCATAGTTTTCCATGGTGTATATATGCCACATTTTCTTTATACCAGCTCATGCCAGTCAGAATGGCTATTATTAAGAAGTCAGGAAACACGAAATGCTGGCGAGGCTGTGGAGAAACAGGAACGCTTTTACACTGTTCGTGGTAGTGCAAATTAGTTCAACCACTTTGGAAGACAGTGTGGAGATTCCTCAAGGATCTAGAATGAGAAATACCATTTGACGCAGCATTTGAAATACCATGTGAACCAGCAATCCCATTACTGGGTATATATCCAAATGATTATAAATCATTTTACTATAAAGACACATGCACACATATGTTTATTGTAGCACTATTTACAGTAGCAAAGGCTTGAAACCAACCCATCTTAACCGTTTTCAAGTGTACAGTTCAGGGGTATTAAGTATTTTCAATTTGTTGTTCAATCATTACCACCACCCATCTCCAAAACTCCATTCATCTTGCAAAGCTGAAACTCTGTGCCCATTAAACAATAACTACTGTTTAGTCCATTCCAGCAGTGGCCGCCAACCACTATTCTATGAATTAGAGTATACTAGATACAGAACATAGGAAATGGATTGTAGATATGAAATGCAAAACTATACAACTTCTGAAAGATAACATTAACAAAAATCTTTGACTTTTGGTTTGGCTCTGAGTTTTTAAATACAACACCAAAGCATGTTCAATTTTTTAAAATGACAAGTTAGACTTTATTAAGATTAAATCTTCTCTACAAGGAACATTTTTTAAGAGCATGCAAACATAAGCCACACTGGGAGAAAATATTTGCAAAACACCTATCTTATAAACAACCTTCAAATCTCAACAACCAGAGTACACCCTAGTTTTAAAATGGGCAAGATGTTGAAAATGCAATGAAAAGATAAATGGATGCAAATAAACCAAAGCAAAAGATCTTCTGCATTATCTATCATTACGGAAATACAAAATAAAATAATAATGAGTTACCACTAATAATTTTAGAATGGATAAATCCCCTAAAACTGACAATGCCCAATGCTAATGGGGATGTAAAGCACAGGCACTCTCACTCATTGCTTGTGCAATGCAAAGCGGTATAACAACTTTGTACGGTAATTGGGCAGTTTCTTTCAAAGCTAAAAATAGTTTTACCACTTAATACTTCAATCATGCTTCTTGTTATTTACCCAACTAGTTTGAAAACCTATGCCCATCCAAAAACATGCATGTGCAAACATTCATAGCATCTGTATTTATGATTTTCTTTCTTTCTTTTCTTTCTTTCTTTCTTTCTTTCTTTCTTTCTTTCTTTCTTTCTTTCTTTCTTTCTTTCTTTCTTTCTTTCTTTCTCTCTCTTTTTCTTTCTTTCTTTCTCTTTCTTTCTTTCTCTCTTTCTCCCTTCCTTCCTTCTCTCTTCTTTCCCTTTCTCTCTCTCTCTCTTTCTTTCTTTCTTTCTTTCTTTTTTCTTTCTTTCTTTTCTTTCTTTCTTTCTTTCTTTCTTTCTTTCTTTCTTTCTTTCTTTCTTTCTTTCTTTCTTTCTTTCTCTCTCTCTCTTTCTTTTTCTTTCTCTTTCTTTCTTTAGTTCTTTCTTTCTCTGTTTCCCCTCCCTCCCTCCCTCCCTCCCTCCCTCCCTCCCTCCCTTCCTTCCTTCCTTCCTTCCTTCCTTCCTTCCTTCCTTCCTTCCTTCCTTCCTTCCTTCTTTCCTCTTTCTTTCTTTCTTCTTTCTGTTTTTTTTTTTTGTTTTTTGTTTTTTGTTTTTTTTTTTTTTGAGACAGAGTCTCGCTCTGTCTCCCAGGCTGGAGTACAGTGGTGTGATCTCTGCCCACTGCAAGCTCCACGTCCCGGGTTCACGCCATTCTCCTGCCTCAGCCTTCTGAGTCACTGGGACTACAGGCGCCTGCCACCACGTCTGGCTAATTTATTTGTATTTTTAGTAGAGATGGGCTTTCACTGTGTTAGCCAGAATGGTCTCCATCTCCTGACCTCGTGATCCGCCTGCCTCAGCCTCCCAAAGCGCTGGGATTACAGGTGTGAGTCACCGCTCCGGCCTGTATTTATGATTTTCAAAACCTGGAAGCTACCAAATCCACTCTCAATAGGTGAGTGGATAACCAAACTGCAGTACAGCTAAAAAGGGAAGTAAGCAGGCCAGCTCCGTGACTTATGCCTGTAATCCCAGCACTTTGAGAGGCCGAGGCAGGAGGATCACCTGAGGTCGTGAGTTCGAGACCAGCCTGACCAATATGGAGAAACCCCATCTCCACTAAAAAATACAAAATTAGCCGGGTGTGGTGGCGCATGCTTGTAATCCCAGCTACTCAGGAGGCTGAGGCAGGAGAATCGCTTGAATCTGGGAGGTGGAGGTTGGGGTGAGCTGAGATCGCACCGTTGCACTACAGTCTGGGCAGCAAGAGTGAAACTCTGTCAAAAAAAAAAAAAAATAAGTGAGCTATCAGACTACACACTGACACAGATGAATTTTAAGTGCCTATTGCAAATTGATAGATGCAAACCTTCAAAGCTTCAAAACTATGTTCTATAAAAATAGTTAACAAATGAGAAGTTGTCAGAGATTAGTGGCTGGGGGTGTTAAATAAATGAAGTGCAGAGGATTATTTACGATGCTGCAACTACTCTGTATGATACTCTAATAATAGATACATGGCACAATTTTTTAAATTCCATGCATGCAACTTTACACCACAAAGTGAAGTATTTAAACTTACAAAATCAGGAATTCAGGAGTTTCAGTGGTGGAAAGTAAATGTGTCAAAATAATCTCTGTCACAAATGCATGTGACCAACTTACTGAAAGTGGGGAGTAGAGGTGCTGGACTAATAATGTTGAAATAAGGAGAGTTAGAATGATTGAAATCCAAAGGAAACCTATGTAATCAGTGTACTCTTCTTGATTAAGTCATTTCCCATGGTGTATAGCTTACCAATTCTGAAACCACCGTAAACCATATATACTAGAAGTAAACAAGTACATGGATGGCAAATAGTGGGAGCCAAGTTTCTCACAATTGGAATAGAAGATTATAAGTAAGCAAGAGTAGTAGAATAAAATGATCCATATAGCAATGGATTTGAGTTGCAAAACTTCAGTGTGAATTGTCCTAAAATCAGTATATCAAGTTTCTACTGCTGCCACAGCAAAGTTTCACAAAACTCAGTGGCTTGAAGCAACATAAATCTATTATCTTAAGAGTTCTGTAGGTGAGAACTGAAAATAGGGTTTGTTCTCCAAAATCAAAGTGTTTGCATGATTGCATTCCTTCTACAGGTTCTAGGGGAAAATTCACCTTGTTTTTCCAACTTCTAGGGGCTGCCAATATTCCATGGCCCTGGTCTTGTCTACCATCTTCAAAGCCAGCAATTGCATCACTTAGACCTCTCCTTTCATCTTCACATCTTTTTCTCTGACACTGACTCTCCAGCCTCCCTCTTACAAGGACCTTAATCTCATTTTAAGATTCCTAACTTAATCATATCTTCAAAGTTCTGGCTAATGCACACACATGCACACACACACACACACATATATAAATATATATATATATATATTTTTTTCTTTTTTTTCCTCAATCAGTTGAGAGGGACTAGAAGCAATGACTCTCCAGTAACAACATGCATATTTTATACTCAGATTCTGATTTCTAATGTCTTTCTCCCATAAAAGGGAACCAGGGCTTCTTCGAGAAATCGCTGACTCTAGAACTGAGACAGAAAATGTATAAGTCTAGGCTGTAAGAAAGGAAGGAAGTGCTAAGCATGCAAAAACAAACAATGATTGGCTGAGTGGAAGGGCACAGAATCCACAGAAAGAGCGCTCAGTCACCAAGCTGGCTGGGCCAATTTGAGCAACAACATTAACTCAGTATCAGTGAGTCTGTAATGACACAAATAACTATTGAATAGAGTTGAGAATATACAAACCTCTCCTGCAGAAGAATTCCACATACTGTGTTAGTTTTCAAGGAGGTAGAGAATAATTCGCTCCTACTTGAGTGATTTAGAAACCAAATAAATTGTTCTTTAAGTATCTCCATTATAGAAAATGTTCTCCAAATATGCTGAGTTTACTTGTAATGAGAAATGAGGATTATAACCCAGGATGCCACAAGGGCATACCGTGAGGGAAGAGCAAAAGGAAGCTTTTCCTAACAGAAAGGGAGAGGGTCACTGTAAAAAGGGAGAGAGAAGCTGCTTAGAAATAGAGTTCACTGGTTCCAGAGACCCAAAGCCAGAGTGGTGATCAGTTCATTGGTGGAGACGTTGTTACTGGGCAAGTGTCTTTTGACAACAGCTTGTCTGAATTACTGCAGTTCTAGGGAATGTCTAAGGAATATCTACCTTGTCATAGAAACATTAGCATATGTGTGAAATATGTAAACCATGAAAAGGACATGCATGAAGGATGTAAAGGAATTTCTTGTGGGATTTTGGAATGTTCTTGGAAACAGTCCTCATCCTGGATATGTAGGTATAAGCTTCCTCTCTTCATGCCTTCCTGGCCCTATTTTGTCTGGGTTTGACGAGACCTGCAACTTTCACCCATATTATCCTTTTTTTTTTTTTTTTTTTCTCTCATTTTGGATTATTGAATAGATCTTATTAAGTTTTTGTTTGTCATGCCATTTGGTCCATTCAACCTCTTGATATGCTTATTTTGTTTGTCTTTTATTTGTACTTCAATGGTGGATAGTATCTTTCAAGATTATTTTATTAAACCCGTCAATCCTAAAGATATAAGTAGATACTATTATTGTTTTTGTTTTTAGTTCAACTATCAGTGATATGCTTTAAGTCTTTCAGTGATTTAGACATTCAATCCAAAATTTAGAAGACCAGGCTTCTTTTCTTTATTTTCTGCCATTACAATATAAAGTCTGTTTATTCTATTTCTAGAGCAGAAATATGTAAAATTATTTGAACATTCAAGATTTCCCACTTCTATTAGTTCTCTATTCCCACCTAATTAATATTCTAAAAGAAAGAACATAAATATACTGAGTATCCAATATTCCTAATTCTATATAATAATCATGTTTATATTATTTTTCCTCTACTTCCAAAGAGTTTTTTTTCCTGCTGAACTTTAAATTTAGTATCCTAGGTTACATTAAACAAATAAGTATGTTATAATTACATTTATTATATCATTATTAAAATATGTGCATATGGCTATTAAATGGTTCTTTATATTTAGTCCCAACATCTGAATTCCTTCTTTTAAAAGAAAAAAAGAAACCAAACTATAAAACCTAAACATAATCTCTTCTGACTACAGAAATATTTTCTTTTTGATCACCCATAAAGGTTCATGAAAATAGAAGAAACGAACGTCCTTAAATTTAGAAAATACATCAAAATGTGTTCAGGTAATTGGAATGTGTGTGAGTTCAAGATAAGAATGAATAAACTAGTGAATTTTAAATAAGTGATGATATTTTCACAGAAAATTAAATATCTAGTCAGTACTCACACAGGGAAACAGGAGTATGATTATGTAGTTATCTAATCTTCTTAAAGCAGGGTTAAAATTCATTTCAAGTGTTTTGGGGAGAAATGATTCCCTTTTAAAATTGTCTTTACTAAGTTAATGAAAATACACCTTAACTATCTATGCCTCACAGGAATGTCCAGACCAGTTAAGATGGCATAGACTCATCTCTTCCTGTTCTTCATCAACTATACTTTCTGCATATAAGGTAATATACAAGCAAAGGAGAATGCTAAGTGGAAAAAAATAAAGACAAACTGGTTAGGGACTGTAGAGACTTAAGAAAAAATAGAGCAGTAATGAATCTTAAGATTCTACACATAACAGAAAAATGGTGACCGTGGCCCAGATTTGCTGATTCTCAACAACACAAAACCACCCAGGTATGCACATATTTTCATTTAATGGGAGTTCCATCTACATTAATAAAAAGATCAATGATGATCTATTCTATGGGAAATCTCATTAACAATAAGTGTCCAGAAAAAGTGCTCTTCTCTCCTGCTGTGCCTGAGAGTCACTTTCATACAGAGAGACCATACAACTGAAAAAAATAGACAAGGGAAATGTCACCATGACAAGTGTCTGGCTCAGGGAAACTCTGTCACTGCAGTCTTAAAACTCTCTTAGTATACAAAGTGTCACCAGGAAGCCAGGCCATCTCAAAAATGGTGATCCCAATTAAAAAAAATCTAGCAAATGACTCTATGTTTCTGTAAGAGAGACCTTGACACTCCCTTCACCCATTACAGACATGAGGCAGCACAGCCAAAGAAGGTCCATTATTTTCCTCAAGCAACATCAGTAGGGAGCAGTAAGAGCTCCAGCAGCATGAGGTAAAATAAGTAGACCAGAATGCATTAAAAATATTCTAAAAATTAGAATATCATAGGAATACCAGCCCACAAAATACATCAGAACCTGTGTTCAAAATCTGCATGGTGATTTTGTGATAAAATTTAGAAAAAGCTAAAAAGCACATGGAGTTTCTGAAAATAAGAGACAAAACACTCAGTACAGAATAGACAGCCACCTGTCATCAATGAACAAGAACAATTATGATATGAATATGAAAAGACATTTATATGACATAAAAATGAAAATGAACTAGATATTTAAATGTTCAAATGATTTTAATCACCATTCTAAAAATTAATTCAGCAGAAAATTACAAATTCTCTTTAAAACAAAGAGACAAATAATATCTCAAGAAGACATGAAAGTTATAAAGAAAATGAAATGAAGCTATAGGACTAAAAAATTAAATAACAGAAATTTTAAAAATAAATTTGCTGAACATGCTCAATGATAGAACAAAATGGCAGAAGACAGAATCTGCGAACTTGAGGGTGGTCTCATAGAATTTATTCAGTCTGAACAATAGAGAAAAAATTGAAAAAAAAAAGATCAAAGACCTGTGTATAATTATAAAGTAGCCAAAATTCAGATTATTGGAGTCTCATAAGAAGAAGATGAAGTGGAAATAGCACAGTATTTGGAGAAATACAGCTGAAAGCTCCCTAAAGTTTGGGACAAACATAAAAGTACAAATTTAGAAAGCTTAAAAATTTTAAATAGAAAAAATGAAATACATCTATATTAAGACATGTCACAATTAGAATTATGAAAACTGTAAACAAAGGAGAAATCTTGAAATCAGCCAGGGGTGACTGATGCATTGGCTATTGGTGTACACTAATTTCATTGAAGACATTCATAACCTGAAACCATGGAGGCCAGAAGGAAGTGGCATAATATTTTTTTCAGTGCTAAAAACAAAGAATTATAAACCACATATATATATTTATATATTAACCATATATAGGAGCCATATATTCATATATGTAGTCACACACACACATATATATATATAGAGAGAGAGAGAGCAAATCTGCTGAACCTTTTTTTTTTAAATAAGGAAGAAATAGATGCATTGTCAGATAAAGTATAACTACAATTTTCTGTCACAAGCAGACAAACAATAGAAGAATGACTGAAGGAAATCTTTACAACATCAAATATTGCATTAAATGTAAATGATCTAAATACACATATTAAGGAGAGAGATTGGCAGAGCGGTTAAAAATCACAGCTCCAAATGTATGCTGTTTATAACAACTTAGTTCAAATTCAACAAAGAGATAGGTTGAAAGTAAAAGAATGAGAAAAGGTATATCATGCTAACTTTAATTATATAATGTAACATTTTTGTTTTATTGATTTTTGTATTGTTTCCTTATTTCAATTTCATTTATTTTTGTTCTTTATTATTTCTCTTCTTCTACTAATTATGGGTTTGTTTCACTCTTGCTTTTTTATTCTTTAAAGAATAAAATTGATATGATTTGGCTGTGTCCCCAGCCAAATATCGCCTTGAATTATAGTAATCCCATGTGTCAAGATGTGGGGGCAAGAGGAGATGATTGAATCATGGGGGTGGTTTCCCTCATACTGTTTTCAGGGTAGTGAATAAGTTTCATGAGATCTGATACTATTATAAATGGGAGTTCTTCTGCATGACATGTATTGTATTTTCTGCTGCCATGTGTGACGTGTCTTTGCTCCTCCTTTGTCTTCTGCCATAATTGTGAGCCCCATCCCCCGCCCCAGCCACATGGAAGTGCGAGTCTATCAAACCTCTTTTCTTTATAAGTTACCGAGTCTCAGGTATGTCTTTATTAGCAGCGTTAGAACAGACTAATACAGTAAATTGGTACCAGTTGAGTGGGGTGCTGCTGTAAAGATACCTGAAAATGTGGAAGTGACTTTGAAACTGGGTAACACACAGAAGTTGGAACAGTTTGGAGGGCTCAGAAGAGGACAGGAAGATGTGGGAATGTTTGGAATTTCATAGAGACTTGTTGAATGGCTTTGATCAAAATGGTGATAGTAATATTGACAATGAAGTCAAGGATGAGGTGGTTTCAGATGGAGATGAGGAACTTGTTGGGAACTAGAATAAAAATGACTTTTGCTATGTTTTAGCAAAAAGACTGGTGCCATTTTGCCTTAGCCCTAGAGATTTGTACCAGTTTGAACTTGAGAAAGAAGATGATTTAGGGTGCCTGGCTGAAAGAAGTTTTAAGTAGTAAAGGTAACTTGGATGCTGTTAAAAGCATTACGTTTTAGGTACTCACAAATATAAGATTTGGAATTGGAACTTACGTTTGAAAGGGAAGCAGAGCATAAAACCTGAGAAAAATTGCAGTCTGATGATGCGATAGAAATGAAAAATCCATC
The DNA here is from genome assembly GCF_049350105.2 of Macaca mulatta. Taxonomy (NCBI): domain Eukaryota; kingdom Metazoa; phylum Chordata; class Mammalia; order Primates; family Cercopithecidae; genus Macaca; species Macaca mulatta. The sequence continues at coordinate 14,194,161 of NC_133417.1, forward strand.
CCATTTCTGAGGAGAAATTCAAGCTGGCTGCAGAAATTTGCATAAGTAATAAGGAGCCAAATTTTAATTGCCAAGAAAATGGGGACAATTTTTTCTGGGTATGTCAGAGATCTTCATGGCAGCCTCTCCCATCACAGGCCTGGAGGCTTAGAAGGGACAAATGGCTTTGTAGGCCAGGCCAAGGGCCTTGCTGCTTTGTGAAATCTTAGGACTTGGTGCCCTGCACCCCAGCCATGGCTAAAAGGGGCCAACATAGAGCTCAGGCTGTTGGTTCAGAGGGTGCAAGGCCCAAGCCTTGGCAGCTTCCACATGGTGTTGGACCTGCAGGTGCACAGAAGTCCAGAATTGAGGTTTGGGAACCTCCACCTAGATTTCAGAGGATGTATGAAAATTCCTGGATGTCCAGGCAGAATTATGCTTCAAGGGTGGAGACTTCAAGGAGAACCACTGGCAGGGCAGTACAGAAGGGATATGTGGAGTAACAGTCCTCACTAGCGTTTACACTGAGGAATTGCCTAGTGGAGCTGTAAAAAGAGGGCCTTTATGCTCTAGACTGCAGATTGGTAGATCCACCGATAGCTTGCATTGTACACCTGGAAAATCTGCAGACACTCAATGCCAGCATGTGAAAGCAGCCAGAAGGAGGCCTGTACCCTGCAAAGCCACAGGAGTAGAGATGCCCAAGGCCATGGAAGCCCACCTCTTTCATCAACATTATCTGAATGTGAGATATGGAATCAAGGGAGATTATTTCAGAATTTTAAGGTTTGACTGCCTCGTTGGATTTCAGACTTGCCTGGAGCCTGTAGTCCCTTACTTTTGGCCAAATTTCCCCATTTGGAATGGGTGTATTTAACCAATGCCTGTACTCACGTTGCATATAGGAAGTAACTAACTTGCTTTTAATTTTAAAGGTTTATATGCATAAGGGACTTGTCTTTTCTCAGATGAGACTGTACTATGGGCTTTTAAGTTAATGCTGAAATGAATTAAGATTCTGGGGGACTGCTGAGAAAGCATGACTGGTTTTGAAACGTGAAAACATGAGATTTGGAAGGGGCTGGGGTGGAATGATATTGTTTGGCTGTGTCCCTACTCAAATCTTACTTTGAATTATAGTAACCCCCAGGTGTCAGGGATCAGGCAAGGTGGAGATCATTGAGTCACGAGAACAGTTTCTCCCATGCTGTTCTCATGGTAGCGAATAAGTCTCACAAAATCTGATGGTTTTATACATGGGAGTTCCCCTGTGTACCACGTATTGTATTACCTGATGCCATGTATGATGTGCCTTTGCTTCTCCTTTGCCTTCCACCATAATTGTGAGACCTCCCCAGTCATATGGTAGTGTGAGTCTATTAAACCTCTTTTCTCTATAAATTACCCAGTCTCAGGTATGTTTTATTAGCAGCATGAGGACAGACTAATACAAAGATGGATTATTAGGTTGTATTTTTTTTTTTTTTTTTTTTTTTTGAGACGGAGTCTCGCTCTGTCGCCCAGGCTGGAGTGCAGTGGCCAGATCTCAGCTCACTGCAAGCTCCGCCTCCCGGGTTCCCGCCATTCTCCTGCCTCAGCCTCCCGAGTAGCTGGGACCACAGGCGCCGCCACCTCGCCCGGCTAATTTTTTGTGTTTTTAGTAGAGACGGGGTTTCGCCGTGTTAGCCAGGATGGTCTCGATCTCCTGACCTTGTGATCCGCCCGTCTCGGCCTCCCAAAGTGCTGGGATTACAGGCTTGTAATCCCTTGGGATCACCGCGCCCGGCCTATTAGGTTGTTTTTTAAAGTTTTCCTTCTTTTCTAATGTAGGCACCTGCAGCTATAAACTTCCCTCTGAGTACTGTGTTTGCTGTATCTCATAGGTTTTGATATGTTCTTTTTCTGTTATCATTTGTTCCAAAAAATTTTGAAGTTTCCTTTTTAACTTCTTCACTGACCCTCTGGTTACTCAAAAGCATATTGTTTAATATCCATGTATTTGTATAGTTTCCAAAATACCTCTTGTTATTGATTTCTAGTTTTATTCCATTGCAGCTGGAGAAGATACTTGATAGCATTTCAATTTCTATGAACGATTTAATAATCTTTTGTGACATAACATGTGGTCTGTCCTTGCAAATGATCCATGTGCTGAGGAAAAATATGTGTATTCTACAGCCATTGGATGAAACGTTCTATAAATATTTATTTGCTCCATTTTGTCTATAGTGCAGATTAAGTCTGATGTTTCTTTGTTGATTTTCTGTCTTGAAGAACTATACATTCCTGAAAATGGAGTGAGATCTTGAGCTATTATTGTACTGAGATCTCTCTCTTTAGCTCTAGTAATATTTGCTTTACATATCTTGGTGCTCCAGTGTTGGGTGTAAGTACTTTTTAAAATTGTTCTATCCACTTACTGAATCAACAGCTTCATCATTGTATTGCGAGCTCTTTGTTTTTTTGTTTATAGTTTTTGTCTTGAAATCTCTTTTTTCTAACATGAGTATAGCCACTGTCGCTCTTTTTTAGCTTTTATTGGCATGGGATATCTTATTTCATCCCTTTATTTTCAGTCCATGTGTGTCTTCATATTACAGAGTTTAGTTCATTTACCTTCAATGTTATTATTGATAAACTATTACTTACTTCTGACATTTTATCATTTGTTTTCTGCTTGTTTTGTGGTGTTCTCTTCCTTCTTTCTTTTCTTCCTGTTTTTATTTGAGTAAAGGTGGTTGTCCCTGTTGACATGAGTGAATCTCTTGCTTTTTATTTTTTTGTGTATCCATTGTATGTTCTCTGGTTTGAGAATACCATGAGGCTTGCAATACTACCTGAAAAACCCATTACATTAAGTTGATATCAACTTAACACTTCCTAAACAACACAAGCAAACAAATAGGCAAAAAGAAACCTAATAAAGACTGCATGCCTTAATTTTGTCCCCCTGACTTATTAACATTTTGTTTATATCTTATTGTACTGTCTATCTCTTGAATGGTGGTTGCAGTTGTTATTTTTGACTAGTTCTTCATTTATTCTTTCTGCTCAAGACAACAGTAGTTTACACACTGCATTTACAGTGCTATAATATTCTGTGTTTTTCTGTGTACTTACTATTACCAGTGAGTTTTGTACCATAACATGATATTTTACTACTAAATAATGTTCTACTTTTTCCTAATGTAAGTACTCCCTGTAGCACTTCTTGTAAGAAAGGTCTGGTGTTGATATCCCTCAGCCTTTGTTTGTTTGCAGAAGTTTGTATTTCTCCTTCTTTTCTAAGAATTTTTTTTTTTTACCAGATATACTAGTCTATGATAAAATATTTTTTTCTTCAGCACATTAAATATGCCATGCCACTATCTCCTGTCCTATAAGATTTCCACTGAAAAGTCTACTGTCAGACACATTGGAGCTCCATTGCATGTAATTTATTTCTTTCCTCTTGCTGTTTTCAGGATCCTTTCTTCATCCTGGACTTCTGGAAGTTTAGTTATTAATTTCCAATTGTACCGTTATCTTCTCTGAGTTAACTCTGGTGTTTTATAACCCTCTTGTATTTGGATATTGATATATTTTACTGTGTTTAAAAATTTATTATTTCTTTGAATAAACTCTCTTCCATATCTCTTTCTCTATGTCTTCTTTAAGGTTAACTGTTAGATTTGCCTTTTTGAGGCTATTTTCTAGATCTCACGAGTGTGCTTCTTTCGGTCTCCTCCTACCATGTATTTCTACTTATTTTGTTTTTGTTTGTTTCCTGATTCAATGTCTCACTCACATTCCTCAGGCTGGAGTGCAGTAGTGTGATCATGGCTCACTGCATCCTTGACCTCCTTGGCTCAGGTGATTCTCCCACCTCAGCCTCCTGAATAACTGGGATTACAGGTGCATGCCACCAAGCCAAGCTTTTTCTTCTTCTTCTTCTTCTTCTTATTATTATTATTTTGTATTTTTAGTTGAGACAGGATCTCACCATGTTGCCTAGGGTGATCTCAAACTCCTGGGCTCAAGCGATCTGCCAACCTTGGCCTCCCAAAGTGCTGGGATTACGGGCATGAGCCACTATGCCTGGTCTCAGATTATGCATTTTCAAATAGCCTATCTTCAAGCTCACGGATTATTTCTTCCTCTTGACCAATTCTGCTGTTAGATGGCTCTGATGCATTCTCCAGTATGCCAATTACATTTTTTTCAGCTCCGGAATTTCTGCTTAATTCTTTTAAATTATTTCAATGTCTTTCTTACATTTATTTGATAGAATTCTGAATTCCTTCTCTGTGTTACTTTGTATTTCTCTGAGTTTCCTCAAAACAGCTATTTTGAATTCTCTATCTGAAAAGTCACATACCTCTGTTTCTCCAGAATTGGTACCTGGTTCCTTATTTAGTTCATTTGGTAAGGTCATGTTTTCCTGGGTGGTCTTAATACATGTAGAATTTCATCTGTGTATGGGCATTAAAGAGTATTTATTGTGGTCTTCACAGTCTGGGCCTATTTGTACCCATCATTCTTGGGAAGACTTTTCAGGTATTCAAAAACCTGGAGTGTTGTGATCTAAGCTATGTCTGCTTTAGTAGAACCCCAAGCCCTGTAATGCTGTACTTTTTGAATACTCATAGATGAACTGCCTTGGTGGTCTTCAACAAGATCTGGAAGAATTATCTGGATTGCCAGGCAGAAACTTGTTTTCTTCCCTTACTTTTTCTCAGACAAGAGGGATCTATCTCACTCTCTCTCTCTCCCTTCTAAGCTACGTGGAGCTAGGGTTGGACTGACACAAGTACCCCTGTGGCTACCACCTCTACCACTGCACAGGGTCAGACCAACACCACTAGGTCTTGCTCAAGGCCTGCTCTAACCACTTTCTGGCTATGTTGCTCAAAACCATGCAGCTCTACAATCAGGAAGTGGCAAAGCCAGCCAGGCCTGTGTCCTTCCCTTCAGGGCAGCAAGTTCCCACAGTCCCCAGGCGGGTTCAGAGGTGCTGTCTAGGAGCCAGGGACTAGAGTTAAAAACCTTAGAAGTCTACCTGGCACTCTATTGTACTGCAGATGAGCTGGCATTCAAACCACAAGATGCAGTCCTTCCCAGTCGTTCCTCCACTTTCCACAGGCAGAGGAGCCACACTCCTTGACTGCTGCCTGTTTAGATCCATGGGAGTACAGCCCGACTACCACGAATGTTCCCTTGAGGCCTGAGGATTCTTCAGTCAACTTGTGGTGAATACTGCCTGCTCTGTGTCTCACCTTTTGGGGCAGAGGGCTCACCTCTGGAAAGGCCATATCCAGAAATGTTGCCTAAGAGTCAAGGCCTGGAATTGGAGACCCAAAGACCCCACGTGGTTGCTCTGCATCACTGTGGCTGAGGTGGTACATAAGGTGTAAGACAAAATCCCCTTTACTTTTCCCTCCACTTTTCTGAAGCAGGAGTCTCTCATGTAACCACTGCATTTAGGAATGTACTGAGTCTCACCTGAAGCCAGCAAATCTCATAGTGTCACCCAAGGGTCTTGATGTTGTACCTGGGATCACTGCTTATTACTGGGGAACCAAGAGATCTTCAGTTAGCAGGCGATGAAGCTGGATAGTGGGTTCCCATGACTCTGATCAGTGCCCTATTCCTACTATGGTTGAGTTGGTGTCCAAACAGCAAGACAAAGTCCTTCCCACACTTTTATCTCCTCTCCTCAAGAAGAAGGAAGAGGTCTCTTTTGGGACCATGAACTCTGCAGCCTGGGGTTAGGGGAGAGTTGATGCCAGCACTCCCTTAGCTGCTTCTGCTTCTATCTCCATTAGTCATGTGGCCCTCAGCCCAGTGGCTCTGGGACCAGTTTAGCACTAGGACTTGCCTAGGATTTGCAGTCCTTGTGGTCAAGACTGCCTTTCAACTTCATTTGGGGCCCCAGAGAACATTAGTACATGGTAGCAAGGCTTTCAAGAACTCAAGTTCTGACTGCTGGGAATGGTGGTTGCCCTCTGACTAGAGCTAGTTTAAATGCTCCCTCTGTGGGCAAGCGTCAGCTGAGTTTGATCCAATTTTGCTTTCTGCTATAACAAGGGCAGCCCTGAGAATAATGCCTCATAATTATTGGCTTTACCTCTCCCCAGCACTCAGAATCACTCTCTGAACCATGCTGTCACTATCAAGGGATGGGGGAGGAGTGGCATCAGTGATTCACAACTGTTTTTTTCTACTTCTTCAGTGTCTATTTTAGCGATATGAACAATATGAAGTTAACACCAGGTACTGTGAGTGCCCACCTGATTTTTGGCTCTTACAAAAGTACTTTTTTTGTGTGTAGATAGTCTCCTTGCATGGGGGATGATTCTATTCCGCTATCTTGCTTTGCTGCTCTTTTGGATACTATTAATGCACTTATTTAGATTTGGGTAGGTGGAGTGGAAAGGTTGTAGTTCACAGTTCAATTGGATGGTTTTTCAGGTTGATATTTAATAACACTAACATTAAAAAATAATTTGTCCAGCTAACTTGAACCTAAAATAATTTGATTAAGAATGTGAACAAGAATATCTGGTAATGAGAATGTTATATTATCCAGTGCAGATTAAAAAATAAATCAAATTCTTTAACAAATACATTAGGAATATGACTTAGTATAAATAAACTCATCAGAATACATGGAATGCCAATAGATATTATAAGTTGAAAATCTTATTTTACAATGATAAAAATTAGAGTAGTTCAGAAATTATTGGAAAACAGATGTCCAGTATAGTTTACTGTCTTATATCATCAAAGAACACTACACTGCAGTGTAGTAGTCTTCATTTTATTGTTAGTTGTTGAAATATAAAAAAAAATTAATGTTACAATATCTTTGAAGCTTTCTAGCTCATATCAGACCATAAATCTAGAAAATTCCATACAACAAGTTCATCTTCCACATCTACACCACTGCCCAAAGTGTATAAAGTCTTTCTTGAGAATCCAGTTATACAGTAGCTTATTACAAGTGTTTGAAGAGGATAATCTTTTACTAGAGATGTAAGGTGACAACATTTACAATTATACGTATTTTAGGATAACACTCTTGAAAATATCCATGAATATATCTATGTCCTTGTAGTAAAGCATACAGTGCCATGAAGCAGTCATCTTAGATCTGTGAAAATTATATTTTACAAGCTATTTTAAATTTCTTTCTGTGATTGAAGGCTAGATAATGTAGGAAAGGGAGACATAATATAATAAATGTATTTGGCTTCAGAAAGATTTTGATTCTATCCAACATAAAAATTTCTCTTGATGAACTAGAATCAGAAATTCATGAGATTAATAATTTTATTTTATTATATTTTATTTACTTCTCTTTCTTTTTTTGATAGGAGAAATATATGCAGAAAGAGAAGTAAGCTCCTATGTCACATCTCTGATCCTCTTAATAACTAATGCAGAATCATTTTTCCCTAACATTGGGAAACTGGTAAAACTTACAATTCTCTCCTAGAATTTCTAAACTTGGTAAAAGAAAACCTGACAGTAAAATTTGAAGTTGGAGAGGGAAAAAGTCAGAAATGCTGAGGTTAGACTGTTAGAGATCAATATGCAGTGAAAGCCACCAAGAAGGAAGCTAGCACTACCCATGGCTTAAAATGAAATGAAAAAAGGAATAATGAAGATATAGATGCATGAAGATCCCAAGCTGAAAAAATGTCAACTCAAATAAGTTTATGTAAATGGGAAAGTAGACAATAAGGTAGGGAATGTAATTAATGTTTAGTCAGTTCAATTAAGTTCTATCAGGGGACTCATAATTTTTCTTCATTTATATTTATGATATATTTTTGAATGTTATATTGTTCTATAACAAATATAAATAATGTTTTGAATCATAAACTGTAGAGGGACTTATTTTCTCTTTATCTTCCTTCCACCTGCCTTCATTCTGCAAATTTGTAAGAAGGGGTTTTCGGGTCCATTCCTACATTTAATAAAAAGTAACAGAAACTAGATGGAAAAAGAAAAATGATCATATTTTAGAGGCATAAATAAAAATGACAAGTATTTAGAGTGAAAAAGATTACATCTATAGATCATAAAGACATGTAAAAATTATATAATGATAATTTCTGGTTGCATGGTCAAGACAAATTAAGAAATACTGAGCTTAACCTTCTAGTATAAAAAATTATAATACTGTACAAAATATATGAAACAACAGTTTTTGGACATTGGTCAAAAGGCAGTGTAGGAGAGTATTCCTAAGAAAAGACAATCACACAAAGTGAGTTTCATATTCTTTCAGAGTTTATGCCTTAAGAAATGCTCCATGACAGAACCCAGAGAAATAGGGCACAAGCAGCAACCAGTAACCCTGCACCCTGGAAAAAATAGAAATTAGAGGTTTTGTATGCTACTAGAGCTGTAATTTCTTTGGATAATGAAATATAAAATATGCACATACCAAAGTCAAATTTCATTGTGGTCTGACATAAAAGAGATACTGAGAGGCTCTACGATATGAGGATATTATAAATAATAAATAGTGCTAAAGGTACTGAAGTTATATTTAGTCAGGGTAGAAAAATCTTAACCAAATATCTTAGGCATTTAAAATTTCATAAAAAGTCTCATCTTAAGAATGGTCGTACCTAATAATTATTAAGAGGAAGCCATAGTCAATCAGAGTATATCACACAACAAATTATTGCCAGCTAAAATCAATTTTAACCACGTTAAAGGAAGACAAATTCTAAATTTCATGGAATAACAATGCCTAGAATAAATTTTTCAAAAAGTTATTAGTTATGTGAAGATGTTACAGAAAAGTCACAAGTTAGTTAAAACAAATGAATAGGAGCCAATCTTGAAAGGTCACGAGATCTGGAGATTTTAGATTAGAATCTTAAAATCATTTTATTAATGTTTAAAGGATATAAATGAAAAGATGTATACCATGAGTAAACAGATTGAGATTTCAGCAAAGAAATGGAAAATAGAACCAACTAAGAATTGTATATTTGAAACCAGAATACCTACAATTAAAAATTTACCAATGGAACTAACAATAGATTGGAGAGTGTAGGAAAAAGAAGAAGAAAAAAAAAAACTACACGAATTGCAATGTGGATTAAAAATGAACAGAATATCAATGCTTTCTGGGTCAATATTAAGCAGTTGAAATATGAGTAAATGGAGTAGTAAAAGACAGAAATTCGTTCAGAATATATATTTAACAAAAATAATAGCTGATATCTGTTTTTATCTTAAAAAAAATAAGGGGTATCAAATCACAGATAGAAAACTCTGTCATCTCCAACAATAAACACACTTAGTGGTATGATAATCAAATGTTTAATACCAAAAATAAATACAAAAACATAAATTACCAGAAAATACAGCACACACAAACACACACGAAGAAGTTTCTAGTTCCAAAGAAAATGGCATCAGATGGAAATCTGGAACTACATAAAGGAATAAAGGTACATGGAATGGTAAATATATATGTTATTATTTATGCATTTTTATATCTTAATGTTTAAAAGGAAAAACAAAATTAAATATTTAAAATAAAAATAATGGATTTTAGGCATGTATGGTATAATATTTAGGAAAAAATATATATACGCACATATACATATAGCACAAAGGGTGGAAGGATATACATAGAAATGTTGAGTTGTCATTTACAGTTCTAACATTGATTCATTGAATTAATATTCATTCTTAAAGCTAGAATAACTCCCCAAAATATGTTTACATAAAAAGGTAATAAAAGTAAATAATTTGGAATACTAAGTTATTTTCAATTAATATTAAAGAATGCAGGAAAGGAAGAAAATAAAAGTAAAGGACAGCAGGATAAATAAAAAATTAATCCCAAAATAGTAAGTTCATAATTTGTCATAATTGTAATTATATTAAATGTAAATGCATTGAGCAATCCAATTAATAGGTTAAAATTGTCACTATGGGGAAATAAGGCCTAATAATAAGATATTCATAACCTATACATCTTAAATATAAAGATACATAGATCAAAGATAAATGCATGAAAAAAGCAACACTGTGCCACAGTAAACATAAGAAAGTTGGCGTGCCTATATTAAAATCAGAAAAAAGGAAAAGAATAGCCACTTTGGTTCTGTCATTATCTTCATTATTACATAGATACATTAAAAATACTTACTATTCTAATTAATTATCTGTATGTCTAAAGTGCTTCTTTGCTCTCAACCTCTCAGCCAGTTGTGACAGTTGCCTTGAAGGGAAAAGCAGTAAAACATTTTTTATTTACTTTTTTAAACTACCCTAATTTCATCTGAATTCTGATCTGCAAACCTTCACTATTTTCAGAGTCCTCTGGTAGCTTCAATAATAAGTTTTGTTAAACAATATTTTCTACATTTCATGTACTTTTTGTTAGTAGGATTGGTTTGAAACAAATCAATCCACCATTGCCAGCCGTGGCACTCATGTATAAAGTTTTTATGATACTTGAAACTCTACAACCCTACACTTACCAAGTCACCATCCAGTCCATTTTAGAGCAACTTCTGCAATGAGGAATTACCTACTTTAGCTATCTCATGTTTTTTCAAACTATGTCTACTATATTATTATTCATATTTCTACCCTAGCAGTCTGCATATTGAGTTGTACATAGTAGATGCTCAATATATGCTTGTTGAATTAATGTACAAATAAAATGACCATATTTGGCCTGTCAGTTATATCTTTCAGTTACATCTTTTGATCTGTCAGGTATACCTTGCACTTACGTCTTTTCAGTTTATCTAGGAAAAGCTCAACTTTTATCTGCAATTGTCTTTCCAATCATTATTTAAAGACAGTTATTGCTTCTCCTAATTACATTTTTCTCTATAGGTTAAATGTGGATAGTGCCTTCCATTGTGTTCCATAATATAATTTTTGCACTATCATGGCCACTTGCTACTTCACGTGTTCCAGTTTTTTAAAAATTCCTCTTAACACATTGCAACGTCAGTCAATTGCAATTCCAAAGCTGTTCTACCTCACTTCGACATTACAAGCTCAAGTTTATGCTGGGAATAACTCTGCTCATTCAAATATTGATTTTTTTTCTCTCTTTCTCTCTCAGTACTATCTCTTACTCTTGTTTTGATTATTCAACCATACATTTTGAGAAAATGTCTATAGTGTTATTTCTTTCAATGTTGTTTATGACTAAGATATAACAAACCCCCTGAAAATATTTGTCTGAAACTAAACTGTCTACTACAGAAGATAGTAGCCACATACTGCTATTGAGCAATTAAAATGTGGCCAGTAGAAACCTGAAGCTCTGTAAGTAAAAAAAGAATATTTAATTTCAGATGATTAGTAAAAAGATGTAAAATATCTCATAATTTTTCTGTAGATTACATGATAAATAATATTTTGGATAAATTGAGTTAAATCAAATATAGTATTGAAATTAATTTCAACTCTTTCTACTTACTTTTATAAGTGTTTATTAGAAAATTTAAAATTATATAGGAGTTTACTTTGTGGCTCACATTTTATTTCTGTTTGATAACAGTGGCCCAAAACCACATATGTGTCTAGTAACAAATAGAGAATAAAAGTGAGTTTCTCTGATTTTCAGGTCATGTTAACTACATCTGCACATTGCGGCCGGAGAGGAAACCAAATTCTAGGCATTCAAATGCCTACAGAGGTCTAGCTTTATTGCAAACGTTCTATAGTAGAATCACCATTTTCTGTCCTGAGTAATTTCACAAATTGACTTCCTTATGCTGAATAGATGAAAAAAGACAATAATTGGAAATGTTCTGTCTATTAGGATTCTGGAGGCAAGATTGGCACATACATACCTTATATTGATTCCTATTTGGAACCTGTTTTAAAAAATTCCCTTGGGAGAGACCCAGTGAGGGAATCAAGTCCTAAGTGACAGTCTCACTTTTAAGCCTTAGTACAATGACATGTGATACATTAAGTCTCATTTGTTCCTTCATTGAAAGTCACCCTACAGCAAGGTTCTGATTATAATGCGCTTTCTTAGATCCTTTCCCAGGCACATTTTGCAACACACAAATGAAATAAAGATATGATTTGTTCCCTCATTCTGCTGGATTCAGACTTGCAGTGGATAGAAGTTTATTTTTATCTTAACATTGGAGGTTGCCCCTAAGGCTGCTGAATAATTAAGGTCCATGTTTTCTGTAGTTCTTCAATAATAAAATACATACCAAGGCCCTTTTCTATCATTAATAACAGAACACAGAGTTAAGGCTGCTGCTTAGGAAAGTAGTAACTTTCTATTAACTAAGGTTGGCAATTACATCACACCTTTTTTCTCTTAAATTTGCAAATTCCTTGATACCTCATCAGTTTGAAAACTCACCTGCTTCTTTTGACAGAGGTGATATTTATCTAACAGTTAAAGGCAATCTCTAAGTGAAAATTACACTGTTTTATATCTTTGTTAAATAATTTTGCAATTTATATTAATCTAAGTATAGATACTTTATGCAGAGATCTTAGTTAAAAACTTTCTGCATTGTACTAACACTTTAGTTTAATTTTCACCAATGTCTCAGAATTTTTTTGCTCAAGTTTGAATGATAAATTTTCTTCTCCATTCCTTAACAACTACTCCTATTGTATGTTACTCTTATGTTCACTGAACATCTTTATTGTGGCATACATGTATTTGCTAAATATGGACATTATTACTTAAACCTAGTGACTACATAACATAACATGCCTAAGGACAAGATATAATAAGCCCTGACAAGATAACACATTAAAATATTTGATGTAAACTGATGTCCCCTTTATTCACTATAATCTTTGTTGAAAAAGGTATGGTTTGCACAGATTCCCCCCCCACCCTCCACACACACTCACTTGAATACACGCATGCACAAACTCACACACACATACCTATATCTAAAATATTATTGGGGAATTTTTTCAACTGAAGAATTGATAAACAAAAAATACTGTAAGTAAATTAAATGTGTTTTATATACTGTTCATCAACAAATTGTAATCTATAAATCTACACACTGAAATCTATAACATGTTATTTATAATTGATATTAACCCTTTAATGTTTTGTTGACTGGCTTTAATATTTAGCCAGTAAAGATGTTCTATATTCTGGACCAGTCTAGGTTATTTCTCTTATAGTTCATATTTTGCAGACACTCTTGTGTGGGTCTTTAATTTTATTGTGTCATTCTTTCAATATTGGTCACCTCTTTTGTTAGGTCATTCATTACTACTATCTGCTAATGTGTTTTTTCTTTTTGGAACGTGCATCTTTAAATGATTAAAGCAGAATGGAAGAACTGAGGGGTTATGTGAACATTGAGTGATTTGTTTTCTCCAATGATGTCTTCAGTGGATCTCACCTACCTGCTTTGTTCATTTTTCTGATACAATGTGTGTATATTTGCCTTGTGGTATTTTTAGCCATGTGCTTATATATAGTGAAGGTGTGTTCTCTTGCAAGTCTGGAGAGGAGGGGAATAAATGTCTTTTAAGGGAAACAATCTCTTACACAATTCAAGAATTAAGTCAAAGCTGAAAAGCAACACAGCGCATCCTCTATCCTCATTGTCCTTCTTCAACTAATTTCAATATAAGCAGGCACCAAAACAAACAATAAAACAGCATTGCTTTTAATTATTAATAGTTTCTAGGGTGCAAAACAGTTAGGATACAAGTGTAACTGGTAGACTTGTACTATTTCTGAGCTTCTAATGACAGTAACATGACAATTTTAACTACTATGGAATTCTTTTGAAAAAGAGGCAATAGGATAACCTGAAATAATCAAATTAATGTGTTTACAATGAGTATGGATAAGTAAAACACTATAAAAATTGACATATTTACAAAAATAACATTTATAAAAATAATGTAGTAGACATCTAGATACTTAAAAAAACTAGATATTGAAATTGACAACTTACACAATTAGTCAAAGGCTTAGTAAAATTTGAGGTAAATAGCCTGAAATGCAGCATTAAGAATTAAAGAGATACATAGAAGTTTAAAGATATGGAGTATGAAGTGAGATTTCCAACTTTAGTTTAAAGAAAATAATAAAAATTAAAAGTAGTATAACCTATTACTAAATATTACAAGCAACATTTGATAATATAATTATTAAAATTTTATGATTATAGTTGTAAATCTAAAACTAAATACATTGTTACAAAAAATTTAAAAAAAAAACATAAAAGAATAAAAATAAAACTTTTTTTTTTTTTTTTTTTTTTTGAGATGGAGTCTCTGTTACCCTGGCTGGAGTATAGTAGCGTGATCTCAGCTTACTGCAACCTCCACCTCCTGGGTTCAAGCAATTCTCCAGCCTCAGTCTCCCGAATAGCAAGGATTGCAGGTAAGTGCTACCACTCCCAGCTAATTTTTGTAATTTTAGCAGAGACAGGGTTTCTTCATGTTGGCCAGGCTGATCTTGAACTCCTGACTTCAAGTGATCTTCCTGCCTCGCCTCTCAAACTGCTGGGGTTACAGGCCTGACCCACCAGGCCCAGCTAAAACTTTTTTTTAAAGAGGAAAGATATATTTCCCCAAAGAGAAAAATAACTAAATTGCTCTTTCAATAACTCCAAAGCATTTGATAGACAAGGGGAACATATTCTTAAACTGATTCAGAAAATATATCCACATAAACTATCATTCAAGAATGTGAGTAATTCTTTTGAAAAATAAAGCATGAGGACATGTGACTCAGGACTGTGCTAAAAGATTTACTAAAAAATTCATATGAGGAGAAAAAATGTATATCTAAAAAGATAAGAAATTTTAAAACATTCTGAATAAAAAGCAAATAAATGAGTTAATTTAAATGAACATTTTTATTTTCCCTTCGATGTATACTTTTTCATTTACTGTGAAATTATCTAGCCTATCAATGCTCAACTTAGTGATTTTATTCCATTCCGTTTGCTTCTCTTCTACAGTGAAATAAAACAAATGAGTTTGTTTGGTTTGTACGGTAAGGAAAGCATCTTATTAGGAAGAAAAATAAATGTCACGAATGTTAACGCTGTAATGCTGGAATGTTAATTATTTAACCATTTTGCAATATGTGTGACATCTTAATCTAAAAACAAATAAATTGGGAAAGAGATACAAGTCCACCCAAGTGCTCTTAATTGTTAATACGTAAACAAATTAGCTTATTAAAATGTGGGCTTGAGTAATTCTAAGTGGAGTTGAAGAGTCTGAATCTCCTACGAACTCCAGGTGACACTGATTCTTTGTTGCTCTGAGCATGTGTAGAGTGACATGTGTCTCCATATGTCCTGAACAGAGTAATATTTACTTACAAGCTGTATAATAATACAAAAAAAAAAGCGCTATTTAAAAAAAGCTTTACTAAGTTGTAAACACTGTTTTGTATTTTTGTGCTGAATTCCCTTTTCAAATCTTGTCTTTTCAAATCTTACCTTTGAAACTTCCTTTCTACAAGGTTGGAGAGCCAGACGTCTTTCCTGGTATCATGTCAGATAAGCCTCCAGTCATTTACACATGCTTTAACATTCTAGGAGTGGTGGTGTGGTTTTTGTTCCTATTTTAACTACAGTCAAATTCTCAGTTCTCTCTCATGTAAGTAAACTACTTGACAAAAAATGATTATGCAAAATAATTTCACACAAGTGTGGGGATATTTCACTGAACCTTCTCATCTTCTCACGCTTTTTTCTCTCTTTGCCTTCCTGTTAAATAACTACTGCAGTTCTCCAGTCTCTAATTAAGTAATTAAGCACATGTTTTGGAATTGTAATATGTAGAATGCTTTTGTCATTACAGGTAAAACAATGAGAATGAGGTTAATTGTATTTTTTTCTGCAGTAGAGGAAAACAATGCCAGATGGGATGAAACGATTTGTTCCTAAGTCTGAGGCAGTTGATAGTAACAGATTTGTGAAGAATACCAAAACCATCAGAGATGGCTCTCATTAGATAATACTATGATATTGGATAATTGGATGATTACACTATTGGTATCAAAGGATAGAATAGTAAGGTGTTTAAGGAGAAGTGTTCTTGAAGTTCTATTGTGGTTGAAAAGAGCTAATTTGAGATTGTTTTGAAATGGCCAATAAAACTCTTCCATTATAATTTTAAATTAAATTTCTGTATCACATGAAAGCTACAAGGATTAAGAAGACAAATTTATCTAATAGAAGAGCTAGGCTTAGATTTCATTCCAAATAAGATGAAAATATGCCTAATATTCCAGAGGCTTGAGGTCGTACCTTCTTTTCTCTTTCCATGTTCTCAGGCTGTGTTTGACTCCATTCACCAGTCTCAATACTGATACCCAAAATTCTCCTAGGATTGAGAGTTATATGCATCTTCCAGATTATGAAAACCATTTGGAATAATAATTCCAAAGAGAAAAGAAGATCAGAATGTATTTTTTTTAAGGAAGAGATCAATGATTTTTATTTTCTAAGATAATTTTTAATGGATGAAAAATGTGCTCGGTGTATTTTAAATAATGGACGATGTCAAGAAGTTGAAACTGGTTCAGTCAAGGAGGTTAAACTCACAGTTTGAATAGCCAGTACTAGAAATGGTAACTATCACAAATTCCTAGCATATTTTATTAGTTTGTAAAAGCAAATTCAAAATTTCATTGGCTGTGTTTGGATTTTTCTCATTTTCCAAGCCGAGCTGTTTATCATTTCTAACCTTTAGGTGTTCTCATGTGGAAGAATTTATAACACCTTCCTGTAATTTTTAGTTTGTTGACCTAGGCAGAATCTCTTCAAAGTCAGTAGCAGTTATTTAGTTTCTATCTATAATGCTTGGAATGAGGCTTTACATGTATGAAGTAAATGGAATTTCTAAACCTCACTTGAACATATAACTGACTTGGGCAATGAGAATTAAGTTCAGTTCAATTTTTACAGTCAAAACTGATGAGTCTGTACTGATTCCCATCTATGGCCAAGTGCAGTCCCGTATTTAATCTAAAACACTCAAGGTAGACATCTGCCCTGGATTATTCCTCTTTAAGAAACAATAAACTAGAGTTCCTGTAAATATAGGGATTGTAACCTAACTGGGCTCTAGCCCTAGATTACAGACACCTCCAAAGTAGTTGTTATCATTATTATCCCCTATCATTTATCGTCATCATCACCAGTATCACCAATAAATGTTGTTGAGTACTAAGTATCAGATCCTGTGCAAAGATCTCAATAAAGATTATTCCACTGAATTATAACTGCAACACTATGTAGAGGAGCTGATAAAAAGAAAAAAAAAAAGACTTATGGAACACTAAGAGGATTTAAACAAAGGTCTATAAAACCCAAGTGTGAATTCATGTTACTTACGCATCTCTGTATACCCTGCAGTGCAGACAAAAAACAAACTCTAGAATTAAAAAAAACCCAAAACTGTAGAGTTGACCCAGTTGGCATCTTTCAGATAATATTTTATCTTCCATACTTAATGCATTTTCATGATTAGATGGAAAATACTTTCTGACAAGTAGTTGAAATTTTAGTGAGATCTTTTATAAAACAACTAGATTTAGTGACTGTCATAAGCCCTTATATTGACAGTATGCATCACTTGGAATCATCATCTTATACAGAATCATTGGAAACTCTTCAGCTGCATTTGTCCAGTTGTATATTCTTTAAATGCTGCTTGGATATTATTTTTCTCTTGTAATGAAAAAGTTAAAAAAAAGTTCTGTGGCTTATAAACAGTTGAAGAGACTCAAATAAAGACAGCTTGGATGTACAAACTTAACATTTTATTTAAAGAAAACATTCAATAAAAATAACTAGTTGGTCTTGCGTAGCGCATCACGCAGTACCAAGGCACTGAAAGCAAAATTATTTTTGAGTTGTGAGATTAGAGCAAGCATCTGGAAATAAACTTCTGCGGCCAGCTTTCTTGTTCTTTCTAGTCTTTTAAAAGTTGAAGGGAAATTCCCACACCTTAGTATATTAAAATGCCTCTTTATTTCATATTCTCTCTTATAAAGGCTGAGGTTTTATATATCAAGCAACAACTATGGAAAAGTTTCCTGAAAAAAAGTATAGAATTACCATATATCAATCCCAGGTTTTGGAGATAAATAGAACCAGGGTAGAATCTAGCCTTTGCTGATCACTTGCTGTGTGACTTAGTACAAGTTCTCTCCTTGCATACTCATTATGATGATACATAAATGGGAGACACATGGATAGGTGATGAACATTATGATGATACATAAATGGGAGACATGTGGATACATGGATGCATAGATGATAGAGTATATTATGCTTAATATATACTGTATATTTTATATATATATTCACAATATATGTATACACACACATCCTTGTATATCATATATTAAAAAAAAAATTTTAGAGATAGAGTCTTGCCTAGTCACACAGGTTGGAGTGCAGTGGTGAAATTATAATCATGGCTCACTGCAGCCTGGAGCTCCTGAACTCAATGTTCTTCCCACCGCAACACTGCATCTGGGACTACAGGAATGCACCACCTTGCCGGGCTAATATTTAAATTATTTTTAGAGTTGGGTTCTCGTTATGTTGCCCAGGCTGATCTTGAACTTCTGGCCTCAAGGAATTCTCTTGCCTCAGTCCTCCAAATTACTGATGATTTAGGCATTAGCCACTACACCCAGCCCCTATATTATACATTTAAATAAGAGTTATGCATATGTATATATAAGTCAGGTTCCATGTTACAGACCTCTCCTCTCCCCATAAAAGTTGTGTATTTCAGCTGAACTTCCCTATTGTGAATAGATGAATTTATGATAAGAAAAAATTACTATCCAGTTTAATTTGTATTTCTTCCAGAAATACTGGCACTTTTTTAACGGCCAAAAGAAAAGCACTGACACTAGGGAATACAAATAAGGAAGATATCTTGGGGGTAATTTTTGGTAAGCAAATGTCTATTCTGCCAGTGCCAACATGGAAACAGTACCCCAAGTGGCATTGCAGAAGGCAATAATGAGACTAGAGGTAATTGCCACAGCTATTGCCTTAGGCTCCTCAACGGCAGAGGCAGATGGACTGTGGGTTCTGATGACAGGAGAGTGAATAGAGACAAAAAAATAAATAAAATAAGCAGAAAGTTGCCAAACACACATCATAATCTGTGCTAAACAATTATGACCCAAACTCAGCAATATCTTTGAGTTGATTTAGATCTTTTCTCCACCTGCATTATTTAATACTAGGATTGCTTCAAAATTCTTTACTACATAGAATGTTACACTGTAAAGCAGTATCACATACACATTTTGATTTTTTTGGTGCTCACAGAAGATCTGTCAGGACAAAAATTTAATCTTCATTGGAACATAATGAACACAATTTAAAATGAATGAAAGAAAAAAATATAGAAAAAGGAGATGATAAAGAAAATGAAAACTGCTATGAGCCTACTCAGGGAATATCCTGGGGGTCTTAAGATCATTAGTTCATTACTCTTCTTTGTGTTTCTGCGTTTTTTAATTCAATTTTTATTATTTATTTATTCATTCAATTAGTTCATTACTCTTCAAATAACTCCCTCGGGTAGAATTATTTGCCCACTTGTTTTTCAGGAATAAAAAAAAAAGCTCAGAGAGTTTAGGCAATTTCTTTCCACATACAGAAAGATAGTCTAAAGTCATGCTGGGGATTGAATCTGTCCTTTGATGCTTTCAAAATTAACAAATAATTAGTATATCAAACAGGTCTGATTTCAAGTTTGTGCTCTTGCCATGACATAATTTGTGTTTGCCATATGACAGCCCCACATGTCCAGTCTCCAAGCAAATGGCCATCTCTAAAACGAGTCCCCTCATAAATCTTAAGATGCTTTGCTTCAGGACTCTGCTGTTCCTCACTTTAAGGTTCTAGGGCAATGTGACATTGTAAAGCAAGGAAAATTTTGCTGAGATTGCTTTAAGTCTTTCTTTGTTATTATTACTATTATTAGCAGTAGAAGTATACCATTTATCTAGCATCTTATTCTTACATTTCTGAAGAAGAATAAAATACTTTACTTGTTTTAATCTCTGGTCCTTCAACTAAAGTCCCAGGAAGATGACCTCAGTGAATTTCTAGGTTAAATAAACAAGCGTGTTCCCTTCTGAACACCATGCGATGAAATTATTACCCACTCTTTCAAAAATGGTTGGGCACAGTGGCTCATGCCTGTAATCTCAGCACTTTGGGAGGCTGAGGCAGGCAGATCACCTGAAGTCAGGAGTTGAAGACGAGCCTGACCAACATGGCAAAATCCCGTCTCTACTAAGAAAACAAAAATTAGCCAGATGTGGTGGCGCACACCTGTAATCCCAGCAACTCAGGAGGCTGAGGCAGGAGAATCTCTTGAACCCAGGAGGCGGAGGTTGCAGCGAGTTGTTGCACTCCAGCCTGGGCAACAGTGCAAGACTCCATCTCAAAAAAAAAAAAAAAAAAAAAAGGTGGGGGAGTTATAACACATTTATTTAATACTATAATTTCAACAATGTAAACACCTACATGGTAAATATTGTTTGTTTTGCAGCTGAAAGAAATACAGAAACAAAGAAAAATACTAAGTTGACCGTAGTTCGGTTAGCTTGGGAATTGATTTTTGATGAAATTCGTAAGAACAAAAACTGCACATTGATTTGCATTTGTACTCTACATTTCTACTCCAAAGATGCCTTTCAATGCTTATTCACAAACTGCTGTCAGCATCTGTCTTCGAAGATAAAAAAAGAAAAGAAACTGACAATAGAATACAACTATTGCATCTCTGGGGAAGTTCCATGTTAATTTCCCTTAACTTACTCTACTTAATTTGACAGTTGGAAACTTTTGTCTCATTTCGTCCCCAGAATTCAGTAGTATACATAGCTCAGTGAGCTTAGTTTTATTGCAGATATTATCCAAATGCTTTTTAATCATCTAAGATCATGATGAGCACCAGAGAGGCAATGTTATTTAACAAAGACACTTAACAGCAAATTAAACGGAGATGGTACTGATAAATAAAGTTGTTTGAGTTTCCTGCTGCAGACACACTCTGTTTGCAATTATTTTGGGGATGAAACTGGGATGGCTTGAATCCTGAGATTCAGCTCTCCTTTGATGATGTATTAAAATCACATCGATTATAACCTTCTAATCACAATATGTGTGATAATTCCCATAGGGCCTGAGATTGAGTTCAATTTGGTGTTAACATCACATGAAGGAAATGCTGATAAACAATGCTGGGGTAAACATTTCTAAGCAATTTGCAAAGAATTCTTATTTTCAAGCTTATTTTGGAAATAAGAGGTCACATTGAAAGGAGTTTAATCATCAGTCTATTCAAATATTCACATACAAATATGTCAACAGGGCCACCTTGAACATAGCACTTTCTTTGTTGCCAGTGGGCAATATTTGTGTTTGAAAACCATTTGTCTACATTTCAATACTAACAGCTACCAATTAAAATGTAACTGGAATATATACATAAATATGTTAGAAAATAATTTAAAAGTGAAAAATATACACCACATAGGCATAAATATGTGCAAAAATAAGGGAAGAACCACATTTCTGGATATTATCATTTGTTTGACTGTTACATAGAGTTTACCCCTTAGTGTATATTTAAATTAATCAAATCAAACGTCAAAGGAAGAGTAGCAAACATTTTTATTAAAGTCATGACTACTAAAATTATTCATATGACAAATATGTGTTTATTTATGCTTTTGCCTGTGAGTAAAAGGGAAAAAAATACTCATCTCAGGGTGTCATAACTTCGTCTTTTGAGGAAGAGAGAGAACATGAGTAGAAGGAGAAAAAGAACAGGCAGGAAGAAGTTATGACTGAATGGCAATGTTGGTAAAGAACTATGAATCCAATCAGCATTTCTACAGCCATCAATTCAATTCATAAAAATTCATTATAGGGAGTGGAGTAAAATGGATAAATAGGAAGTTCCACCTACTTGACCCTGCAATGAGGACATCAGTTTAACCACTATGTAACCAAAAAAAGCACTTTCATAAGAAACAGAAGTGAAGTGAGCACTCACAGTACCTGGTTTTGACCTCACATCGCTGAAACAGGCAGTGTAGAAGGTAGGAAAAGAGTCTTGAATCACTGAGACCACCCCTCCTCCATACCCCCTGGCAAGGGTTGCATGGCAGGGAGCATCTGTGCTTTTGTGAGAGGGTGAGTGCAGCAATTGTGAAACTTTGCATTGAACTCAATGCTGGCCTGTCACAGCAGAAAGAAAAACCTGGCTGAATTCAGCTGACACCTGCCAATAAAGGGGATATTTAAACCAGCCCTAAATACTCTCTTTGTGGGGAGGCATCAGCTAATTCCAGCCCTGTTTTGCTCAACTCAGCAAAAGTTCCAGGAGATGGGGCTCGCACGTCCCAGTGGTCAGAATCTGAGCTTCGGCAAGCCTTGCCACCACGGGTTAAAGTACTCCGGGCCTCTAAGGAAGTTGAAAGGGCAGTCTAGACCACAAAGACTGCAACACCTAGGCGACTCCTAGTGCTGATCTGGGCTGGGAGACAGTGGACTTGGGGGCACATGACCTACTGAGATAACAGCCAGGGAAGCAAAGGGAGTGCTTATGCCATCCCTCCTCAGATGCACAGCTTGTGGTTCCAAAAGAGACCCCTCTTTCTGCTTGAGCAAAGGAGAGGGAAGAGTGAGGAGGACTTGGTGTTGCATCTTGACTACCAGCTCAGCCACAGCAGGATAGGACACTGGTCAGAGTCATAAGACCTCTCTCTCGGCCATAGCTTCTGGATGAAATTTCTAGTAGATACATCCTGGGTCAGAGGAAACTTTTTGGCTTGAACAGAATGACCTAGTCTTGGCAGGATCCATCACCTGCTGACTAAAAAGCCCTTGAGCCCTGAATAACCAGCAGCAATAGCCAAGTAATACAATGTGGGTCTTGGATGAGACTCGGACTTGATGGCTTTAAGTGAGACTTGGCACATTCCCAACTGTGGTGACTATAGTGAGTAACTCCTTCTGCTTGAGAAAAATAGAAGGAAAAGTAAAGGGGACCTCTTCTTGCATCTTAGGTACCAGCTCGGCCATGGTGAGGGTGGAGTAAAGAAATAAGTGGGCCTCTTGGGTTCCTGATTCAGGCTTTGACTCTTGGATGGCATTTCTGGACCTACCCTGAGCCAGAGGGAGCCCAGTTCCCTGAAGGGTGAGCCCAGTGCATAGGCCAGGCAGCTGCAGGCTGACTGAAGAGCCCTTGGACTTGAAATGAACACTGACAGTAGCCTGGAAGTACTATTGCCAGGGAGCCACAATAATAGCCAGAGATTTTAACACCTTACTTTCAGCATTGAACAGATCTTTCAGATGGAAAATCAACGAAGAAAGACTAGACTTAATCTGCACTATAAAGCAAATGAATCTAATAGATATTTAAAGAACATGTTGTTCAACAGCTACAGAATACACATTCTTTTTCTAAGTACATGGATCATTCTCAAGGATTAATCATGTATTAGGTATCTTAAATCATTCAAAAAAGTTGAAAGAATGCCAAGCATATTCTACGAGCACAATGGAATGAAACTAGAAATGAGTAACAACAGGAATTTGGAAACTATATAAACACATGGAAATTAAACAATATGCTCCTGAATAACCAGTGGGTAAATAAAGTAATTAAGAAGGAAGTTGAAAATTTTTCTGAAACAAATGAAAATGGAAATACAACATACCAAAACCTATGGGATACAGCAAAACCAGTACTAAGAGAAATTTTATAGCTATAAATGCCTATGTAAAATAAAAAACAAACTTCAAATAAAGAACATAATGATACATCTTAACTAGGAAAGCAAGAGAAAACCAAACCAAATTCATTGAAGACAAAAATTAAGAAAGATCAGAGCATAAATAAATAAAATTAATTTTATTTATTAACTAAAATAATACAAATACAAAAAATAATTAAACAAAAAGTTTATCTTTTGGAAAGCTAAAAACAATTGACTATTGACGTTTGTCAGACTTAAGAAAAAAAGAGAGAATACCCAAATGCATAAAATCAGAGATGAAAGAAGAGACACTAAAACTAATACTGCAGAAATTCGGAGGATCATTGTGGCTGTGAGCAACTCTATGCCAATATATTGGAAAATCCAAGATAAATGAATAAATTTCTAGAAAAAAATACCTCTCAGGTTTGAACCACAAATAAATCTAAAACCTGAACAGACTAATAACAAGTAATGAGATATGAGCCATAACAAAAAGTCTGTCAGCACAGAAAAGCCCAAGACCTAATGCCTTCACTGCTGAATTTGATAAAACTTTTAAAGAAGAAATAATGCTTGCCCCACTCAAACTATTCTGAAAACTAGAGAAGGGAACACTTCCAAATTCATTCTAAGAGGACCATATTACCCTGATTTCAAAACCAGACAAAGGGATATCAAAAAAAGAAGCTACAGGACAATATAACTGTATACATTGATGCAAAAATCACCAACAAAATAAAAGCAAACTAAATTCAAACACAAATTAAAAAGATAGTTCATTGTGACCAGGTGGGATTTATTCTTGGGATGAAAGGATTGTTCATCATATGCAAATCAATAAATATGATACATCCTATCAACACAATGAAGGACAAAAACACATGATCATTTCCACTGATGGTGAAAAAGCATTTGACTAAGTTCAACATCTCTTCATGGTAAAAACACTGAATAAAAACTGGGGATAGAAGAAACATGCCTAATAAAACCCATATATGACAGAATCATAGCTAGTATCATACTGAACGGGGAAAAACTGAAAGCCTTTCCTCTAATACTGGGAAAATGACAAGGATGCCCACTCTCACCACTGTTATTCAGCCCAGTGCTGGGAATCCCAGCTAGAGTAAAGAACAGAAAGAAACAAAGGGTATCCAAATTGGAAAGGAAGAAGTCAAACTATCCTTGTTTGGAGCGGATAGGATCTTATATTTGGAAAAAGCTACAGACTCCTCCAAAAAGTTATTAGAACTGATAAGTACATTCAGTAAAATTGCAAGATACAAAATCAGTAGCATTTCTGTATACCAACAGCAATCTGAAAAAGAAATAAAAAATGTAATCCCATTTACAATAGCTACAAATAAAATACCTGGGAATTAAGGTAACCAAAGAAGTGAAAGATTTCTAAAAGATTATAAAACATTCATGAAAGAAATTGAAGAAGACACACACAGACACACACATACACAAACGCAAGATATCCACGTTTATGCACAGAAACAATAAATATTGTTAAACCGTCCATACTACCCAAAGCAATCTATAGATTCAATGCAATCCCCAACAAAATACCGGTGACATTCTTCACAGAAATAGAAAAAAAATTCTAAAATTTATGTGAAACCATGAAAGACCCAGAATAACCAAAGCTCTCCTAAACAAAAATAACTAAACTGGAGGAATCACATTACGTTACTTCAAATTATGCTGAAGAGCTATATTAATCGAAACAGAATGGTACTGCCATAAAAACAGACACATAGGAGAATGGAAGAAGATAGAGAACTCAAAAACAAATTCACACACCTACAATGAAATCACTTTTGATAAATGTGCCAAGAACATACATGGGGAAAGGACAGTCTTCAATAAATGGTGCTGGGGAAACTGGATATCCATATGCAGAAAAAAAAAAACTTGACCACCATCTCTCCCCATATACAAGAATCAAGTCAAATACTTAAATCTAAGACCTCAAACTATGAAACTACTTAAAGAAAATGTTTGGGAATCTCTTCAGGATTTTGGACTGGGTAAAAATTTTCTGAGTAATACCCAGCAAGTACAGGAGACCAAAGCAAAAATGAATAGTGACATTACATCAAGTTAAAAAGTCTCTGCACAGCAAAGGAAAAAGTCAACAAACTGAAGAGACAACTCACAAAATGGGAACGAATATTTGTGAGTAAAACATAGCATTTGCTAGCACAACAGTGTCGACATAGTAAAAAATAATTTAATCGTACATTTTTAAATAACCAAAAAAATAATAATAATTGGATTGTTTCTAATACAGAGGAAAAATGTTTAGGGTGAGGGATACCCCATTTTCCATAATATAATTATTATCATTGCATGCTCACATCAATATATATCATGCAACCCATAAATAAATAAGTAAATATATATATATACCTACTATGTAACCACAAAAATAAAAAACCAAAACAAATTTAAAAATAAAGAAACAACAATTATAATAGTTCCTTTAGAGTGCATCGATTCTCATTGGTCCTCTCATCAGTCAGTAGCAAGCTTGAGATGTGTGAGGAGCAAATCAGTGGCCAATGTGCTGTCTCATTCCTTGTACAGCAAACTAAATAAGGAGTTTCACAAGAAAAATAAAAATAAAAAATAAAAAATAAATAAATGATGCTACTGTATTGGAGTACACAGAAAATTTAAATTATGCCCCAAATTATTTTCTTTGAAAAGCCTCATCTGTAAACCTCCCTTAGTTTTATTATCTTATACTGAGATTCTCTAGGCATTTTACCTTTTCCTCTTCTAATACATAAACTACACGAAGGTTGGTACTGGGAGTATATTTATGTCATCTTAAACCAGAGAAAAGCAAAAGATGAGTTATCACTGTTAAATATTTTTTTGTTGCTGTTGCTGTTTTTGTTATTTTTCCCTTCTAACTACAAACTGGAACATAATCAGTGCCAGTTTGGATGAAAGAGCAACAAGAAAAAAAATTCAGGTAATTTTGCCAACCAGAAATAATATCTGTTAATACTTTTGTCTATTATTTTCAGATAAATATTTCTCCATAATCAGTTGTAATTTCAAAGGCCTTATTTCACAAATAGTTTTCCCAGCAGTCACTTACTTTTTTTACAATATTCCTCTTTCATATTATCATACCTTTATTTCTAAACTACATCTTCTAAACAGATTTAAATATACAAAGTATCTTGAATCTTTCAGATGTTATCTATTTTAACAATTTCATTGCTTACAGTTTCTCACTGTTTTATTAACCATTTAAGACAACCTAACTCCTGACATTACTGCAGTGGTTCGACTATTGCCACCAACAGTACTGTGCTACTAATCAGATAAATACATCCTTCAGTCTTCATCTGATTTTCCTCATAGAAACCTTCAATGGTATTGAATGCTTCTTCCTGAAAACACTCTTGGTGTTATCAAAGCGTCTGTATTTCCTTCTAATACTCTTGATGCCCCAACACCTTTGCTGGTTTACCTTCTATGTGGCTATCAAAGACTGACTTGTTGGGCTTGATTCTAGTTTCTATTCCTTTCAATAGCCTATAGTCGTTACCAAAGCAACCTCATCCATGACATTAGCTTTATTTACCGTGTACAAAGGACACAAACATACCAGTCACCCAGACAGCTTCATAAAGTTCCAAATTCATACTTATATCTTACTAACTCTGAACATTTATACTTAAATATCCAAGGACCCCCTGAAAACTTCTGGTTTTTTTTCAACATATAATGATCTTATTCATCTTCACTCCCTCCTTACAAAAAGACAAAGTTGCACAAACCCCAAACCAATAATTTTTCTTGGAACAATGAGAAAAGTGAAGTTTCAGGACAAACCACCACCCTGCGATCTGGAATGGCAGGAAAATCCAGACAGTCACAGCAGAGGCCAACTGATCTGGAGCAGAAGCTGCTACAGCTATAGAATAGCGGGTAGCTGATACAATACTTCAGTGGTAATTTTGGTGAGACTATTCTGTATGGATGGTGAAACTATCCTGTATAATCCTGTAATTGTCCAGTTGGTTAAGCATTTTTCAAAACCCAGAGAACTTTCAGTACAATGAATAAAAAATAATGTAAGCGATATTTTAAAAGTCAGAGGATTCCATGATGAAATGCAAAATGTGACAAAACAAAATAATGATATTACAAATGTGTAATGGGGCGGGAAAAGAAAGAAAAGAAAAAGAAAAACATACATAGCTACTGTACCGTAGTAGTTGATGAAGTCACTTGCTATAAAGTGATACCACTTATGATACCAATACACATGTATACTGGAATGGAACAATCAGATAAATGGACGGGGCAGAGTGGAGGGAGTCAGTTGTCTCACTGTTGGAGTTGGAGGTTACAGGTAAGCAAGGGGCAGAGACTAGAATAACATATATTGTAATGGATTCATGTTAGAAACATCAATGTGGACACATTTTGCATAATTTAGATAAAGATATTTATATGTAAAAATATGTATAGCTATGTGTGTATTCATGAGTTAGGACACACACATATATATCTTTGTTCTGTCAGCAGGGAGGGGCTAGAAGCAATGATTCCTCCGTAATGACAAACACACCTAGTTCTCAGATCTTGGCTTCTGGTGTCATTCTCCAATGAAAAGAACCAAGGATCTATGAGTAAATGCCTGATTCTACGACTAGGGAAGGAAATACATTAAAAAAGCCAAATAAAAATGTCTGTTCTGCTGGAGATATGCACAAGTAGAAGAGACATAACCATCCACTCTTTAAGTATAGACTATAAATAGTGACTTTCTTTGAAAGTATACAGTATACAAAGGGAAAAAAGCAAGATATGTTATAGCACCTAACAAAGTTTATCTCAGCCAGGTGAGAAAGATCTACATGTATATACCCTTCATATGATGTGATGAAAACTTCGCTCTGTGATCTATTCCCAGAAATTGACAAAACAGGTTAATCATGAGAACATCAGACAAATCCTAATCTACACAATTTCTGATAAGTATTCCTTAAAACTGTCAACGCCATAAAAAACAAGGTAAATTTGAGAACTCATCACAGCCAAGAGGAGCCTAAGGAGACATGACAACTAAATGCGATGTGGTGTCCAGAATTAGGTTGTGTAACTGAAAAATCTGAAAAATGCCCTGGAGTTGAGTTAATGATAATCTAAGCTGTTAATAATCGTGGAAACTGGATGTGGGGTATAGTTCAAATGTCTATGCTATCTTTGCAATTTTTCTGCAAGTCTAAAACTGTTATAAAATAAAAAGGGTATTTTAAAAGTCATAGAAATTTTTATGGAAGCACTACATTTAGTTATTGTCAAATTTTTTCATAGTCACTTCCTGAAACCTCATTAAGTCTGTTATATTAATAGGAAATGCCTTATTTTTAAAATTAGCAATAAATTTAAAATATTTCAATATGCCAATAAATATTCCTTTGAAAACAGGCTTGATTACCTTATAATAAGTATATATCATAATTTACATAGTCAGTCTTCTGCTGTTGGGAATTTAGAAGTGTTTTCTCAAATTGTCATAGTCATAAATTAAAATACCATATTTATGATTGTGAATAATTTTATGTACATCTATGATGACTTCCCCATAATATGTATCAAAAAAGTAATAACTAATTCAGAGTGTGCAAAGTTTATACTTATGATCTCTGTTTTCTAATTGCCTCCAGTCATTTATGAAATTTAGTTTCCTGAACTTTCAATGAAATTCCAATATCATTTTGGCATTATGAGAGTACATAACTTTGTTATTTATATAATTATTAATGAGGTGGGAAATGATTTACATATATTTATTAAACATTTGTATTAATCTTATGAATTAATTGCTTATGTCATATGCTCAGTCTTCTTCCTTTTCCTATTAGTTCTTAAGAATTTTTTATTACATAACTCTTCTTTTTTAATAAATATACTTTTTAAAAAACTGTTCTTATGACACCAGTTTTACTTCCAGGCCGGCATGATTTGGGAAAAACAGGCTTTTATGTAATTAAGACAAATATATGAGGACTAATTTTGTATTTGATGGGTGGTCAAAGTAACTTAGGCATAGTTTATTGCTCTTGTTATTTTGTTGCTTTCATGAGTCATTTACCTTTCAGAGAGGATTTCAACTGTCTCACATCAGCTGTTCCAATACTTAGCCTTCAGCCATAACAATCAGATTCTTTACTCAGAGAAAATGTCATGTATGTTGACTTGTCAGGATGAATTAAGAAATGCCAAACAAGGGTTGTTAAAGGCACAAACATGATAAATATTTTAAAAATTTGTTTTACTTTTATCATCTGAATATTTTTTGTCAGAAAATATACAATATTATAACTATATTAAAAATTTTTCTAATTTATATTTTTATTTTGAAAGCCGGATATAGAGGAAAATGACAAATGTAAACAAATGAACCTACCACCAAAGAACAAAAAGCAAGATTCTACTGTCATATTTCCAAAAAACATATTTTGGGGGTAAAAATAGAGGAAAGAATTAGTAAATTACAAATTATTAGTAGTAAAGAAAATTCAAAACTGTGAGTCAAGTTTTGCAAATATTTCCTCCAGGGCATGTCAACCATTTTGGAAATAAGTTATACTCACTTAAAATGTAGTTATTATACTCCTCTGATGAATGAGAATCTTAAAGTTATATAATGCAGATGAGTAGAATGATCATTAGTCAGTAGTGATCTTATGAATATTTTCATTGTTGTTTAATGCTCATTAAATAAATCAATAAAGACAACAACATCTAGGTAATTACATAGATGCTTACAAATCTTGGATTAATAATAAGGAATACTGCCAATTACTATCTTTTATTTGATAAAAACTTCACTATTGCCCAAGATGCTTATAAATGTGCTTTGCTCTGTTGGAGATAATATGCATTGTGCAAGCACATTTTCTACTTTCTTGTTCTTAATTGAAATTCTCAATGTCGTTTTTTATTTGAAGAGTTACAACCCCAATATTACATTATGGTATAATAAAAAGTAACTCATTATTCTTACATAACACAATTCTAATTTGTTAAAATATAAGAGTAAATTCAAATAAATAAAATTTTTCAAAAAGATGGCATAAAATTAGGAATATCATTAAATATTCTTCTAAAACTCTAAGTATTTTGAAGGAGCTGAGTAGGAAATAAGATATAATTCAGAATGAGAAAACAATTCTACTGAATCTTGGCATTTATAAAAGACAAAGTCTGTAACACTGGGTCAGTTTTTTCACTTTTGGAAAGGGAATAATAACTTGCATTTTCAGAATAGTTATGTCACAATTGCGGCATATTTTATGAAAACTGAAAAGCAAAATGTGATATGTTACTTTAGTGCATATAACTAATAGGTCAAAAGTCTTGTGCAATTTCTGTAGTATTGTCTAAGTTTATATGATAAGTTTAGCTAAAAAAATAGATGCTTGGTGTATTTATAAATCCAAAAATTACTCACATTTAATATTTTTGAGGACCTATGATCTGGCAAGCTCTGTGACCCCTTACTCAGTAAAATATAGTGCTCACATGAAATCGTAAGCCATCACAGTATTTAAAGCCATAATATTCAAACCACTGTTTTAAATTATCGATAAAAGCTTACACAGACCACTACACATCAGCTGAGATATTGCTATTTAATGTTATCCGATCATTAGTGACTGGTCCTTGACTCTAAGTCTCATGAGATCTAAGTCCTCGTTCATTTGTTGTATTGTTTTCTTTTCATTTTAGTCTTGACATCGCTCTCAGGAGAGTGACTATAAACATGAGCCCTGCCCTGATAGGGCTGCAGGGGATTCAGCCTTCCACATTTACAATGTACCTTTTACAGGAAACTTCCTTATCCTGGAGGATGGCCTATTGGCTAAGTGTGTGACCTGGTAACCAAGTGCTCCTTTCACAGGAAACTTGTTTATAAAGGTAGATACTCTTAAGGCTCATGACTGACTTATATCGGGTTCATTCCCACCAAGATAGCTACTATGTCAAAGAACTCTGGCCAGAAAAGAAGTTAGGTTCAGATGTGTCAGTCAGGGGAGGCACAGAGCAGGCAAATCGGCAAAGCATGTGAAATAACAAAAGCAGTGCATTACTTGCAGAACTTATAGGAAAGTGGGCAGCTTGCCTCGCAGGGCCAGTGGGAAGTGGGCAGCTGTCTGGGACACTCTTTTAGACCATTTTTGTTGCTATCACAGAATACCTCAGACAGTAAATTATATTTAAAAAATAGGTTTATTTAGCTCAATGGTTTTGCAAGATGGGCAGTTCAAGAAGGATGATGCTGGCATCTGCTCAGCTTCTGCTAAGAGCTTTTGTTCTGGGTCAAAACATGGAAGTAGGTCACAGGGGAAGCAGGCACGTGTGAACAGGCATAATACTAGGGGAGTCCGGGCTTTACAACAACTCGTGATGGTGAGAACTAATCATTCCTAGAACTAATGAGAACTCACTACTGTGAGAACAGTAATATGCCCCCATGACCTGAAAACCTTCCACCAGACCCCACGTACCAACACTGCTACACTATGAATGAAAGTTCAACGTGAATATTGGTGGGGATGAGCCATATCCAAAACACAGCACATTCACACCACAACCAGTAGGTGGATTGAAGAAAGAATGAGGAACCTGTGGGCCAAAGCCATTATTGGGGTCCAGAGTGTTGGTCAAGTAGATATTCCCTGGGAAGTGCTAATTGGTGAACTTAGAACATAGAGGCCTAAGTTTCATAAAGTAACACCTGTGACTGAGAGATGGTTACTGTGGTATATCTGCGCAGCCCATGTAGGACATAGAAGTCAGTCGGTTCTATAGTTTGTATATTTGACCTTCCAAAACTCGTGTTGAAATCTGAAATCTCCAGGTTTGGAGATGGGGCTTAATGGTAGGTGTTTGTGTAATGGGGGCGCATTCTTCGTGAATGGCTTCATAGCATGATAGTGTTAATGAGTGAATTATTGTTCTACTATTTCCCATAAGAGTGAGTTGTTAAAAAGAGCCTGGAATCTCCCGGTCTCTCTCCGGCTTCCTCTCTCACCATGTGATATCTGCACTTGGAGGCTCCTCTTCTCTTTCTGCCATGAATGAAAGTAGCTTGAGGCCCTCATCAGATATAGATGCTGGTGCCATGCTTTCTGTACAGCCTACAGACCATGAGCCAAATAAATATCTTTTCTTCATAAATTACCCAGATTCAGATATTCCTTTGCAGCAACACAAGTGCAGTAAGACCGTGGGGTGAGTCAAATAGGTTTTATCTAGCAGGGAGGTAGGCACAGGAGGAGACTGTATAGGGCAGATATCTGGATCAACCACATTGAGGCACTGGGGGGAGGTAGAGAACTGGAAGCTGTCAAAGTGGCCTAAGCCTTGCGTCTGGTCTGAGAAAGTTAACTTTATATTCAAAATGCATGCCAAGGCAACATAAAATTACAAGAATTCACTATACTGTTTGTAGTGGGTCTTACGAGCCCCCCAAGAGAAGACATTTAGTTTGAGCACCAATATTTATGTGCCTTTGCACCTGCCACTCCAGTCAGTGGTGTCCTAACACCTACAAATTATAGCAGTCGTCTTTTCCTACCCATGATTCTTTACAATCTACATTTTTCACTTTTGCAGAGCGTTTTCTTTTTCCCTAGAGCTGATGTAATAACTTTCCTTCCAAATAGAAATGGATTCACCTTCCTTGCAAAGAGTGAGGCAAGAATTATTTGAGCTCTCTCCTTGGTACCTTCTGGGCTTTGGAGTTGAACTAGGTGAGGCAAAGTCAAATATGTTAGCCATTGTCTACCTTATATTCAAAAAGTTACCTCTATGTATCAGACATGACCTGCCTTTCAAGACCTAATAACATAAAAACAGATGAAAAAAAGTAACAAACACTCGTTGATATACCCCAACATAGTTTAACAACTATTATAATAAAGGTGCAAAGACAATGACAGAATGGGTATGGCAAAGATTGTTTAAAACTGAGACAAGCCTTGTAGAAGATTTCTGACTCAAACTGGAATTTGAATTCCACTTCAAACAAGACCTTGATTAGCAGCAATATTTGGGAAAATGTCCATTTTCAATTTCAGCAGAGAAACTTTAGAAAACAAATATGAACCCATGGATTAATAAAAAATTTCCTCCACATTGGAAATATGTGAGATTAAAATAGTACTAATTTCTAGGTTAGCATTCGAGGCTTTTTTTTAAGGCAGTGGAAGCACTAGGGCCTTTAGACGTAAGACTGTCATTTTGAAGAGAGGGTTTAAGGAAAATGACTCTTGTCACTTAAAATATATGAGTAGAAACTTTAAGAGACTGGAGGCAGAGATATAAGCTAAACTAAAGACAGTAGAAATAGAGTTAAAATTTTGTCTGTGACTTCTAAAGCTCAGAAAGAGGAAGTGGAGACATCTGTGTGTGAGATATATATATCTCTCTCTCACATATATGTGTGTATATACATAAATACATATATATGTATACGTAATACATATATAAATACATATACATATATAAATGTATAAATATATAAATACATATATAGTTATTTCCTCATGCTCCTAAATACACCCAAATAATCTTATAATAATGTTTTACTTATGAGGGATCTTGAAACAGAAAACCCAAACAATTAAACCAAAACAAATCTTATTCTCTCAAATTTCCATTGAGAGTATTAGAGTGCAAAGTAGAAAACCCTTCGTTGCTAATCCTAGCTGTCATAGAAATACATAACTTTGCAATTGTGTAGAAACACATGAAGTTTAGGATGCAGAAGATTAGATTCAGAGGATTAGCGTAAATGGTATAAATTTAATTATTCAAAATATGAATGGAAACAAGTCATCATGAAGTCACAATAAATAGCAATAATTGGAAAATGAGAAAATTTGTCTGCGCTTACTAATGAGGGATTTTATATCCAAGAATAGAGTTTAGGTTTTTACATCCCTGAATTAATTAGTGCACACATACATACATCCATAATAGGCATTTGAATTTGGCCTTTGAGACTGGTATTACTTTCTCTTGGGGTTTCATGTCATGTTTCTTATATATGATGATATTTTTATTTTTATGGGGCATTTTGTGTGTATGTCACAAAGAAACAATTTTGGCATTTCAGTTTGGTATTGAGAGCAGCCACATAAATTTATCAAAATATACATGCCATATGTAGCTATTAACATGTTTCAAAAACAATTTGTTATATCCCAGTATTCATGGCCAGATATTCCTCAGTTTGATGGTCCTATGACAATCAGCATCATGGATGAGTGAATAAACATCTATGCCTCACTATAAACGTTGGATAAAATACCTGAATTCAATTACTAGCGTCACACACACACGCGCGCACACACACACGCAGTTGTCATTAATAATTCCATGGCACTAACTACTCCACAAACAATCTTTAAATCTTCACAAGCTTTCTCCCTTTAGCCATTAATATGTGCATGCAAGAAAACATCATCACCAATGACTACCCCCATCTTTACTCTCTGAGTATCTTGGATTCGTGCTTTGCTGAGCTCTGAATTTCCATAAAATTAAATATGATATCCAACGTTAATTGATTCTGGATGGTACTTTTTTTGCATAATTATGTTTAAGAAGGGCCTGTCAATACAATTTGCTCTCAATTGTCACAGTAATGTTAAATAAAGTAGGTTCAGGTGCAAAGATAATAATTAATCTTTTCAATTATTATAACACCATCATCCTAAAGAAACACAGCCAAAAAGAATAAGATGAAAGAAATATCTGGTGAAACATTTTGGCGTTTATGGTAATATATCACATTGCTTTCATACTTCAGTAATCTCTGCATGTGAAAGTTCATTCACATCAAGAATTTTACCTTTTATAAGTAATTTCATGTTGCATTATGGAGGATATGGTTGTGTTCTCTGTTGAACATGTGCAGTATGATAGAGTTTCAGAGCTGAAGTTATTCGTGACTAAAGTTGATACTTACATCCTTCTTCTGAGGGTTTTGGAGTCATGATCTCTTTACTATGGCCACATAAAAGATCAGTTCCATTTGTCAATTAAGTAGCATAAAGAGTGAACGAAATCCAAGGAAACTGCTTTCTCTGTACATTTGCCATAGTATACGTGGGTACCATTTGGTGAAGGGAGATTCACTGCAATTCTAGTTGCAATGAATTTCCATTGTCTTCACCTTTACTTAAGTTTGGGATTTGGGGAATATGATGATTTTTCTCTGTGTTAGTGACATGTTTGTTAGAAGTCTTGCTCCCTCCAGTGTGTTACCCTCTCAAGCTTTCTTGGCTCAGCAATTATCCTGTTTCAAATTATTGTTCTTTCTTTTGGTTTTATTTATTTATTTATTTTTTGTCTGAGGAAATTTTTAAACTTTTGATATAATCATAGATTTTGATATAAACTTTTGATATAATCATAAATTCACTTACAATTGTAAGAAATATTGCAAATAGATCCCATGTATCATTACCTAGTCACCTCAATGGTAACATCTTACAAAACTATAGTACATTATCACAAACAGAATGCTGGCATGGTTGTGTCCAATATGCACAACATTTGTATCCCCAAAGGGAATTGTCATGTTGCCTTTTTATGGCCACACCCACTTCCCTCTTGTCTGCTACCCTTCCTCCTCAATCTATGGCAACCACGAATCAGGACTGTATTTCTATAATTTCACCATTTCACAGTTTTATATAAATGGAATCATACAATATGTAACATCTTGGTCCTGGTTTGTTTCGCTCAGAATAATTTTCGGTTTGCCAAGTTGTGGCGTGTATCAATAGTTCATCCCTATTTGTTGCTAAATAATATTTCACAGTATGGACGCACCACAATTTATTTAATCATTCACCCATGATTAACCATGATCATTGAGTGATATTCAGTTCGGGGATACTATAAATAAAGTTGCTATACACATTCAAGTGCAGGTTTTAGTGTGACTATCAGTCTTCATTTATCCAGATGAATCACCCAAGAGTGCGGATGTTGAGGAGTACAATAGTTACATGCTTAGTGTTTTAAGAAATTGTAAAACTGTTTTATAGAGTTGTAACACATTTCAAATTCATACCAGCAATGTTATGTGTAATACTGTTTTTACACATAAAGTCTAGGATTACAGGTTTGAGCCATTGTGCCCAGCCCAGAACTTTTCACATGAACAATTTTATTATATGCAAAAAGGAACAGTTTCATTTTTTTCTTTTAATATGTATGTATTTTTTTCTTTTTTGGTCCTAATTGTAAGAACTAAAACTTACAGAATTATGTTGAGTAAGAGTGGTGAGATTGAACATTTTTGATCCTAATTTCAGTAGAAAAGTCTTTATTCTTTTACCTTTAAGTATAATGTTACAATCTTAAGTACAGAGCTTTTGTAGATACTTTGTGGCAGCTATAGAGGAAGTTACTCTCTACTGTCTACTTTTTTTCAGAGAATTTTTGTCATAATTGGTTGGTCAGATGCTATTTCTATATCAATTGATACAATCATATAATTTTTTTCTTCAACCTATTGATATGATATATTACAATAATTGAGTTTTTAATATCGAGCCAGCCTTGCTTGCCTGGAATAAATTCCACTTAGCTTTGTTAAATAATAATTTTTATGTGTTGTTGAATTCTATTTGCTACGATTTTAAAGGAGTTTTGCATCTTTGTCAGTTATATTAGTCCATAGTATTCATTCTTACATTTTTTGTACTGTACTTTCTTTTTATAGTTTGATATCAAGATAATACTAGCATTATAAAATAAATCAGAAAGTATTCCTTCTCATATTTCCTGGAGGATGTATAGAATTGAGATAAATTCTTTAAACATTTACTAGAATTCTACAGTGAAACCATCTGGACATAATTTTTTTTTTTCTCAGAGTATTTAATTTACTAATTCAGTTTTCTCAAAGATACTGTGTATACTAAATTATCTATTTTATATTGGATTCGTTGTGGTAGTTTGTGTTTTTTAATGAATTAGTTCATTAAATCTTAGTTTTCAAATTATGTATATACAGGTTATGGTAATCTTTTATTTTTTTGATGTCTGTATTGTTAACTTGTGTCTTGTTTAATTATTTTGTCAGCTATGCTAAAGATTCATGAATTTTATGAAACTTTACTAAGAACCAGCTATTTGTTGCCTTGATTTTCTTTATTATTTTCTGTTTTCATTTTCATTGACACATGCTCTTTATTATTATTATTTTCTCCATTTTGTTGGTTTTGGGATAATTTGCTCTTTCTTTTCCACGCTTGTTGGAATATGTAAAATCGTTCATTTAACAAATCCTCTTTTGTAGTCATTGCCGTGAATTTCTGTCTCAGAACTGCTTGGTATGTTTTCCATAGTGTAGGTATGTTGTATTTTCGTTTTCATTCAGGTCAATGTATTTTTTTTTTTCCCTAGAGACCTGCTTTTTGATCAGTGAATCATTTAGAGATGTGCTGTTCATTTTGAAGTGTTTTGATTGTTTGTTTGCTGTCACTGGTTTATCATTTAATTCCATTTTGTTCACTGAAGACTCTGCCTAGGGTTTTCATTTTTTTTTTTTTATTTCTTGAGGTTCTTTTATGACCCAAGTTATGGTCTATCATGTGTTCTGTGGGCACTTGAAAACATGTGGGCTGCTGTTATGTGGACTGGTTTTATAAATGTTGAGATCCTGTTGGCGGATGGTGTTTTCAGTTCTATCTCCTTGATGACTTTCTACACCAGTAATTGAGGAAGGGATGTTGAAGGCTCCAGATGTAATTTTTGGACATTTTTTTTTCTATTCAGTGTTTTATTTGTCCTTTTATTTCCCTCAGGTTTTGCTTCACATATTTTGAAACTCTGATGGGCAGCACATATTATTATGATTGCCATGATTTCGTGGCGCACTGGTCCTCCATGTGGTCTTCACTGACATAGTGGAGTGGGTGGCCTTGTTACCACTGGGTGCTTGTTAAAGCTGTCCCTACACTTCCTTTAATACCATGCCATCTGGGAAGAAAGGGGTACCTCATTACTGCCAGAAGTGGTAAAATTTTAAGCTCCTTATGTGTTTCACACATGCTTTTTCTTCCTACTTTTCAGAATTTTCTTATATTTGTGTTATATATTAGTGTTCAGGTTTTTAAGTTATATTTATTGAAAAGAATAAGGAACATATGTATATTCCATCTTTCCATAAGTAGAAGTTATGGTTCTTTTTAAAATAATAATTTGATATGAGCACATTCATTTTTTAAAATTAAAACTAGAGTTATCTTTTTGCTTTTTCAAATTTTAGACATGGATGTCTCTGAGGCAGAGTGTAAAAAAATACCCATGTGGGACAGTCAGATCCTGCTGGAATTATTGCTCTGCCAATTCCAATCCATACAGACTTGGCAATTTAATTAACTTCTGCAAGTTTTAGCCTCTTCATAAATTAAATGAATATAAGAATAGATACCTGGCCAGGCGCAGTGGCTCACACCTGTAATCTCAACACTTTTTGGCAGGCTGAGGTGGGTGGATCACCTGAGGTCAGAAGATCGAGACCAGCCTGGCCAACATGGTGAAACCCCGTCTCTACTAAAAATATAAAAACTAGCCAGGTGTGGTGGTGTGTGCCTGTAATCCCAGCTACTCTGGAGACTGAGGCAGGAGAATCACTTGAACCCGTGAGGTGGAGGTTGCAGTGAGCCGAGATCACGCCATTTGCACTCCAGCCTAGGCGACGGAGCGAGACTCCGTCTCAAACAGAACAAAACAAAACAAAAAACAAAAACAAAACAAAAAAAGCCCATCCTTTAACTTTTTGACAATAGCATCCTAATAGATGTGCGGTAATAATTTCATTGTGGTTTTCATTTGCCCTTCAGTGGTCATTAATGATATTGAGCAACTTTTCACATAACGGGTGGCCATTTCTCTGTCTTCTTTGAATAAATTTCTATTCAGATTATTTTCTAATTTTTAATTAGACCATTCATTTTTATGCCATTTAGTTGTAAGAGTTACTTACATACTTCGAATATTAGTCCCTTATATCAGATATATAGTTTGCAAATATTTTCTCCCATTCTGTAGTTTATCTTTTCTTTTGTTGTTTTCTTTGCCATGCAGAAAATATTTAACGTTGCTTTTAAAATTTAAGTTCATCTTCATTAACATGTTTGGCATATAATACTATTCGCCCATTACGTAAGTTATAAATATGACAACTTCTCATTAAATTTCACTGTCATTAAGAAGTTAGTCCCCTTTCACATTTTTAATATTCACTTTTTCTGTGTTACATTTGAGATCATGTGACTTTAATCATTTCTTTCATCATAATCTCTAACTAATCTTCAGTTTTAAACTTTTTTTATTTTCAGTTTTTGTAGGTACATAGTAGTTGTTTATGTTTATAGGTTACATGAGGTATGTTGACACAGGCATGCAATGTGTAATAATCACAGCATAAACAAGGCATTCATCACCTTAATAATTCATATTTTGTTCAAAAAATCCAGTTACAGACTTTTAGTTAATTAAAATGTACAATTAAATTACTTTTCCTATACACACTCTATTGTGCTAGGAAATACTAAGTCATATTTATTCTTTCTAACTATCTTTTCTACCCATTAGTCATCCTCCCTTTCCCCCCACCCACCCCTGACTACCGTTACCAGCCTCTGATAAGCATTCTTCCACTCTATCTCCATGAGTTAAAGTGGTTTAGTTTTTAACACCCACAGATAAGTGAGAAAAATGCAATGTTTGTCTTTCTAAGACTCGTTTATTTCATTTAACATAATGTCCTTCAGTTTCTTCTATGTTGCTGTAAATGACAGGATCTCATTCTTTTGTATAGCTTCATAGTATTCCATTATGCATATGTAGCATATTCTCTTTTTCCATTCATCCATTGATGAATAGTTAGGTTGCTTCCAAATCTTCGCTATCTGTTGTGAATAGTGCCGCAATGAACATGACAGTGGAGGTATCTCTTCAATATACTAATATCCTTTCTTTTGGGTATATACCTATGACTGGGATTGCTGGAGCATATGTTAGCTCTATGTTTAGTTTTTTGAGAAACCTCTAAACTGTTCTCCATAGCAGTTGCACTGATTTACGTTCCCACCAGCAGTATACAAGCATTCTCTTTTTCCCACATCATTGTTACCATTTGTTACTGCCTTTTTTATAAAAGCCATTTTAACTGGAGTGAGATGATATTTCGTTGTAAATTTGATTTGCTTTTCTCTGATGATCAATGATGCTGACCTTCTTTTCATAGGCCTGTTTGCCATTTGTATATCTTCTTTTGAGAAATGTCTACTCAAATATTTTCCCTATTTTCTATCAGATTATTAGATTTTTTCTTCTGGAGTTGTTTGTGCTCCTTATATATTCTGGTTACTAATCCCTTGTCAGATGGGTAGTGTGCAAATATTTTGTCCAATTCCGTGGGTTGTCTCTTCACTTTACTGATTATTTTCTTTGCCGTGCAAAAGCTTTCAAAGTTGATGTGATGTCATTTGTCCATTTTTGCTTTGGTTGCTGTGCTTGTGGAATATTGCTCAAGAAGTCTTTGCCCACTCCAATGTCCTGGAGAGGTTTCCAGAATTTTTTTAGTAGCTTCATAGATTGAGGTCTTACATTTAAGTCTTTAATCCATTTTGATTTGACTCTTGTAATTGGTGAGAGATAGTGGTCTAGTTTCATTCTTCAGTATAGAAATATACAGATTCCCAGCAACATTTATTGAAGAGACTCTCCTTTCTCCAATATATGTTCTTGGAAACTTTGTTGAAAATTACTTCACTGTGGATGTATGGATTTATTTCTTAGTTCTCTATTCTGTTCCACTGGTCTATATGTCTGTTTTTAATAGCAATATTATGCTGTTTTGGTTACTATAGCTCTGTAATATAATTTTAGGTCAGGTAATTTAATTCCTCCAGTTT
Organism: Macaca mulatta; assembly: GCF_049350105.2. Classification (NCBI taxonomy): domain Eukaryota; kingdom Metazoa; phylum Chordata; class Mammalia; order Primates; family Cercopithecidae; genus Macaca; species Macaca mulatta. Next base: position 14,235,906 of record NC_133417.1, read on the forward strand.
TTTTCTATTTCCTTAGGATAGTTTTAGCTATTTTGGGTCATTTATGATTCCATATAAATTTTAGGATAGTTTTTTTTTCTCTTTCTGTGAAATCTCTCAGTGGTATTTTGATGGGTATTGCATTGGATCTGTAAATTGGTTTAGGTGGTATGTACATCTTAACAATATCAATTCTTCCAAGCCATGAACATAGAATATCTTTACTATTTTTGTGTTGTATGTTTATTCTATAACTAGTTTTTTGATAGATTTTATCATGAATAGATAACAAATTTTATCAAATGCTTTTTTTTCAGCAGCAATTGAAATAATTGTATGTCTTTTGTCCTTCATTCTGTTGATACTGTTGTATTTCATTGATTGATGTGCTTATGTTGAATGATCCTTGCACTCCTTAGATAAAAACCATTGTTTATGATTGATAATCTTTCTAATGTATTGTTGAATTTGGTTTGCTAGTATTTTGTTGAGGATTTTTTGCATCATTATTCATCAGAGATATTGCCCTGCAGTTTTCTTTGTGTGTGTGTGTGTGTCTGTGTGTGTTCTTGTCTTATTTTGATAGCAGGTTAAACTGGTTTCACAGAATGAGTTTCAAAGTGTTCCCTCTGCCTCTGTTTTCCAGAACAGTTTGAGTAGGATTGGTAATAGTTCTACATTAAATGTTTGATTGGATTCAGCAGTGAAGCCATCCGATCCTGGGCTTTTCTTTGCTGGAAGAATTTTTATTACCATTTCAATCTTATTACTTGTTACCTGTTATTGATCTGTTCAGGTGTTGGAGGTCTTCATAGTTTAATCTTGGTAGGTTATATGTGTATAGAAATTTGTCCATTTCTCCTAGATTTTCCATTTTATTGGCATGTAGTTCCTCATAGTAGTCACTCATGATCCTTTGAATTTCTGCAGTATCAGTTGTATGGTCTCCTTTTTATCTCTGATTTTATTTATTTGATCTTCTCTCTCTTTTTTTTTTTTTCTAAAAACTCTTCTTTTTTGTCTAAAGGCCTCTGATGCACTTTTCAGTATGTCAATTGAACTATTTAGCTCTAAAATTTCTGCTTGATTTCTTTTCGTTATTTCAATCTCTTTGCTAAATTTATCTGATAGAATTCTGAATTTCTTCTCTACATGATCTTGAATTTCTTTGAATATCCTCAAAACAGCTATTTTGAATTTTCTGTCTAAAATGTCACATATCTGTTTCTCCAGGATTGATCTCTGATGTCTTATTTAGTTCATTTGGTGAGGTCATGTTTTCCTGGATGGTCTTGATACTTCTGAATGTTTGTCTGTGTCTAGGCATTGAAGAGTTTCATATATATTAATAATATAGTTTTCATAGTCTGGACCATTTTGTGCCCATCCACTTTGGGAAGGTTTTCCAGATATTCAAAAGGACATGTATTGTGATATAAGTTGTATCTGCTTTAGGGGGCACCCCAAGCTAATAATACTGTGGCTCTTACAGAATTGCATGGATATATTGCCTTGATTGCCTTGGATAAGATCTGAAATAATTCTCTAGATTACTAGGCAAAGACTCTTATTGTCTTCCCTTACTTTCTCCCAAACAAACAGAGTCACTCTCTTTGTTCTGACCCACCTGGACATTGAGGTGGAGTGACACAAGGACCTGTGTGGCCACCATCATTGAAACTACCCTGAGTGAGACCTGCAGTCAGGATAGTACTAGGTCTCACCCAAGACTCACTGTAACAACTACTAAGATAGCACTTATGTTCACTCAAGTCCCTAGGGCTCTACAATCAGCTGGTGGTGGAGCCAGCCAACCTTGTGTTCTTGTTTTCAGGGCAGCAAGTTTCCTCAGGCTTCAGGTGGGTCCAGAGGTGCTGTTCAGGAGCCAGGAACTGAAGTCAAAAACCTTAGAAGTCTACTTTGTGTTCTGTTGTGCTAAAACTTAACTGGTACTTAAACCAAAAGGTTCCATCCTCCCACTCTTCTCTCCCCTTTCCACTGGCAGAGGGGCTTTCCCCCATGGCCACCACTACCACCGTCCCCTGGGGAGTCATGCCAGGTTACCACCAGTGTTCATTAAAGCCCAAGGGCTCTTCAATGAGCTTGTCTTAAATGCTTTCTAGACTGAGACTCATCTTTCATGGCAGTGTGCTCCCCTCTGGCCCAGGGCAGCTCCAGAAATGCTGCTCAAGAGCCAAGGCCTGAAATTGGAGACTCCAAGAGCCTGCTTGGTGCTCTAACCCCCTGTGGCCAAGCTAGTACCTAAAGTACAAGACTAAGTCCCTTTTACTTTTTGCCCTGCTTTTCTCAAGCAGAGGAAGTCTCTCCCCTTATCCACCATGACTGAGACTGTGCTGAGTATTAACTGAAGCCAGCAAGCCTCAAAGTCTCACCAGAGACCCACGCAATACTATCTGGGCATTTAGGGGCCATGAGATTGTCAGTTAGCAGGTGATAAATCCTGGACTTATCCCTTCAAGAAATGTGGTTCCTTTCTTGCCTAGGGTGTGTCTAGAAATGTCATCCATGAGCTAGGACCTGTAATGGGAGCCTCATGACTCTGACTCATGCCCTATTCTACTGTGCCTGAGATGGTATTCAAGATGCAGACAAAGTTTTTCACACTCTTCTCTCTCTTCTCTCAAGCAGAAGGAAGGGGTCTCTATTGTGGCTGTGAGCTGTGCAGCCTGGGGTTAAGGAAGGTATGGTCCTAGCACTACCTCAGCCATCCTGGTTGGTGTCTCAGTAGGTTGCATGCTCCCCTGTCCACTGGCTCTTAGTCAAGCAGTAGGACTCAACTAAATGTTGCAGCACTTTTGGCCTAGACTGCCTTTCAAGTTTATTTAGGGTCTCAGACAGAGCACTTTAGCCCATGAGAGTGAGGTTTTCAGGAGCTAACATTCCAACCATTGGGAAGCATTACTCCCCTCTGGCTGAGACTGATTTAAATGCTTTTTCCATGGGTGGACATCAGCTGAGTTTGTTCCTGTTTTGCTTTCCGCTCTAACAGGGCAGCACTGAGTTCAATGCAACAACTCACAATTACCACACCTTCCCTCCCCTAAGAACTCCGATTCTTTCTCTGCACGTGCTTTCACTGCCAAGGATGGTGAAAGGGTGGCTTTCATGACTCAAGACTGTTTGTCCTACCTCCTCAGTGCCTCTTCTAGAGATACGAAGTTAAAACCAGGTACGATGGTTACGTAATTTTTGTTTCCTATGAAGTGGCTTTTTTGGGTGGATAGTTGTTACATTTTTGTCCTTGTTGGGAGGACTTCTATTGTGGAGGCTTCCACTCTGCCATCTTTTTCTGCCTCCTCTCTCAATTTTTAAAGGTAGCATAATTCAGTCAATTAATCATATTACTAATTGAAAGAGAGTTACAAAATAAAGGTGTTATTTTGTCTACATTTCAATTTTGTTAAGTAATATTTGCCCAAATGAAATTTCTTTGAGCTGTTGGAAAGTGTTAATAATTTAGAATTTTTTGGGGGGTGAGACATTGACTTTCTGTAGAGTGTGTACAACAAACAACTATTTATTACTGGTAAAATCCAAACTATGAAAACCAGATATCTAAGATGCTTGATAAAGTTTTAAACACCTTTAATAAATGCTTATAGAAACCCTTCTTAATCACCACTTCCTTGAATTCATTATTTTTGAAAACAATAACAAATTAAAGCTATATCAGGGAGACGTAGACCTTCTAAGATGATTTAAATACATTTTATTCAGTCTTAAGTGTTGATCCTACACAGTACTATGTGAAGGAAAAACGCAGCACTATGTGAAGGAAAAATGAAGAACCTAAAATTTACTGAACATTTGCTACACGATGGGTATGGTATTATGTGTTTTCTATTTATTATTTTATATTTTCATCTCATATAAAAAGCTATAAGCATTTTAATCAGAGTATTTTCAGGCTTATAAATTATAAGTAGATTAAATATTATAAATTATTTTCTAAAGTGCAGTTGACAATACACATTTTATTATCTGCTAAATGTTGAACATATCAGTGTTGAGATAAGCCCCTGGTTATATTTCCAAAGCCCACAGTCACTTTTTGGACGTTTCTGTGTTTGCATTAAAATGTATACATTATATTTAAATCACCACTTAACCATATTTAAATGTATAACTCGATAGCATTAATTGTATTCATAATGGTTTTTAACCATCACCACTATCTATTTTCAAAAGCTTTTATTCACTCCAGACAGAAACTCTGTATCTCTTAAGCAATAACTCTTTATTCTCCCTAGTCTCTGGTGCCTCTCCTCTGCTTTCCGCCTCTATGAATTTTCTATTCTAGATATTTCATACAAGTGGGGTCATACAACATCTGTCCTTTGTGTCAGACTTATTTCACTTATCATAGTATTTTCAAGGTTCCTACATGTTATAGCATGCATCAGAACTTTATTCATTTTTATGGCTGAGTAATGCCCCATTGCATGATATGTATCACATTTTGTTTATTCAGTCATTTGTTGATTGACACTTGCATTGTTTTCAACTTTTGGCTATTGCGAATAATACTAATATCAATATTGAATGCAAACATCTCTTCGAGTCTCTATTTTTAATTATTTGGGGTATACTTCAGAGTAGAATTACTATGTCATGGTAATTCTATGTTGTATAGCATCTTTTCAAAAAGATTTCAAAAAAGTTTGAACTTAAATAAATTTGTAAATTTACAGTATCCTTAGAAATTATCTAGTTTTATCTCTCCTCAAGAATTCATCAAAAATGACTGAATTTATTTGTGTGCAAACTTTGGTTATTATACTTGCTAACCTAAGAGTTGAGTACTCTCAAACTTATGATACCTTTGTTGCTAACCCTTGTTAATATTCCTTAATGAGGTATCAAATAATACATCAAGCAGGATCAATGACAGCATCAGTCTAAACACCATTACGTAAAGTCATATAATGTTTTCAACAGACTTTTGTATAAGAACTCAGCACCTAATAATTAGGTAGGCAATAATAACAAACATAAGACAGAGCCAGATAATTATATGAACCAGCCAAAAATCTTCCTAAAGTATCTTTTTAAAAGTACTTCCTCTTTGATCAATATGATTAAAGAAAAGTCTCCATTCTGCAGACCCCAAAGCAGTGAGTTCAAATGTCTTTGGTTAATACAAGGAAAAACAGCATACAATGGGGCTGATGCTGTTCTTTATACATTACACCAAAACCATAATAATCACATTTACCTTTCAATGATATGCTGATGTAATTGGACAAGTTGCTCTTTGGGATTATTTTCCTCATTTGCAAATGCTGAAGACCAGATGAAGCACTAACAAGCACTCTAGCCTTCAATATGAGTCATGGGGACAAGCAATATCTACAGAGAGGGAGGGAATAATTTCTTGTTCTGGCTGAAGTTACTTTATGTATTTGAAGTTTATTTCCATACATGAGAATGGAGCCACATGGTCCATCTACCAAAGATGTATATAGAACCTACTGTTATATAAACTTTCTTTTATGGACTTAACCTTTAATGTGATTGGACATATAATTTCCTCATGACCCTCTAGTATAAATTGTGCATAAAAGTAATCTAAACTTTATAGTGATCAGAGTTGGTAGCTATATTCGATGTCAGACAGACATATTCTAGTCTGAGTTAAAAACTTTATGGGTAATTCAGAGCCTGACATTCTGGAGATGACTTTATTTCCATTCATCCTCTTGAAAATCTTATCTCTGTTTTCTGAATTCTGTAAAGGTGGGATCATCCCTTGACCCAGAGACAGAGCCCTTGTGGTAAAATGAAGAAATTATCTTGGATGACATCCAAAGTCCATTTCCATTTAAACTTTTAATAACTGACTACGTTTTCTAGAAAAGTTATGGAGAATAAAGAAGAATGTGGTGAAAACAAACATTCTCTTGAAAGAAATGGAGAAAAGAGTGTAATTGTATTTAAAAACACTTACAAACCCCTAAGACTGCTTTAACTAAAAATCCTGTAAATGGGTTTCATGTGCAGAATGTTTAATCTCCTGGTTATTTAAGTAAAACATTTCATTCTAGAATATACAAACAATACAAATATCCTGAGAAACAATCCATTTAACCCAAAATTCTACTAGTCAACATTTATCACTATTAATTTTTTAGTATAATTTTGTATTAAATATGTAGATATAGAAATAGAATATTATACACCATTTCAGAAAATGTGAGAAATGTAATTTTTCCTATCATATATATAAATTATTAATAATATATCAAGTATTTCCCCATTTCATTGGAGGCTCTTTTAAACAGATTTTAATACATCTATAGAATTCATCCTTTGAATATGCATTTTTAAAAATTCTTTATCTTAAAGATTTAAGTGTTTCCATAGAGGGCATTCTTTAAAAGATGTAAATAAATTATCTCTAAATATTTCGTAAGGATAGATTTTCTTAAGTAAAATTAAGAAGTATACCATCATATGATGTCCTTCTTACATTTTACTACATGACATTTCAGGATTTTTTAACACAAGTTTATAACTTTTCTAGCATGTCTATTGTAAAAGTGGCATATAAAAGCATCTTTCATATTGTAAAATAAGGAATATTTGCAAATTACTGCTTAATTATCTTTTAAAAAGTTGACTTTTAGATAAAACTATGCAATCTAATCTCAATTCTTATATTTATTACATTTATTATTAGCAAGGAAATAATCAACAACAGCCAATGATAAGGTAGTACTCAAAGTCAGAAATTAGAAAAAATAAAGTAAAAATATATTTCACATGCAAAAATGGCCTCAGATACTTGCTAGACAAATAAAGGTATATAACAACATCTCTCAATTAGCATGTACCATACATTTATTTAAAAACATGACAACTGGAAAAAAATGGTACAGTAATTCTTTCTCTCTCTCTCCATATATATATAAAAACACATATGTGTATATATATGCACACACACAAAGATATAGGTATAAATGCTACATATTGTTTTTGCAAAACCTCTTATTTATAAGTTTAAGACATCATAGTAATAAACCACTATTTAACTATATTTCTTCTATAAAGATGTTTTCCTATAACATCACAATCTCATTAACACACCTAAGAAAATTAATAATATTTTAATGATATTATCTTATAAATGGTCATGTTCAAATTTCCACAAGCTGTTTCTCTTTTTTTTTTTTTTTTTTTTTTTTTTGAGAAAGAGTTTCACTCTTGTTGCCCAGGCTGGAGTGCAGTGGTGTGATCTCAGCTCACTGCAACTTCTGCCTCCCGGGTTCAAGCAATTCTACTGACTCAGCCCTCTGGAGTAGCTGGGATTATAGGCGCCAGCCCCAAGGCCCAGCTAATTTTTGTATTTTTAGTAGAGACGGGTTTCACCAGGTTGGCCAGGCTAGTCTCGAACACTTGACCTCTGACCCCAGGTGATCTGCCCTCCTCAGTCTCCCAAAGTGCTGGGATTATAAGCATAAGCCACCATACCCTGCTTTGTTTCTCCTATTTTTTGTGGGCAGGGGCTGAAAATTGAGGATCCATAATCCAATCAATTTCTACACTTCTCATTTTGTTATGTTCTTTGTTTATCCTAATCTAGAAATGCTACCTTACAGGTTTTTTTGGTTGTTTTTCATGACATTGAACATTGAAGATAGATCAGTTGTCTAGTAGATAGTCTCCTTTTTTTTTTTTTTTTGATATAGAGTCTTGCTGGTCACCCAGGCTGGAGTACAGTGGCACAATCCTCACTGCAACCTCCACCTTCCAGGTTCAAGTGATTCTCCTGCCTCAGCCTCCAGAGTAGCTGGGATTTACAGGGGCGCACCACCATGCCCAGCTAATTTTTGTATTTTTAGTAGAGACGAGGTTTTGCCATGTTGGCCAGGCTGGTCTTCAACTCCTGATCTCAAGTAATCCACCTGCCCCAGCTTCCAGAAGTGCTGGGATTACAGGTGTGATCCCGGGAGGATCACCTGAAGTCAGGAGTTTGAGATCAGCATGGCCGACATCATACAACCCTGTCTCCACTAAAAATACAAAAATTAGACAGGCGTGCTGGTGCATGCCTGTAATCCCAGCTACTTGGGAGGCTGAGACAGAGAATCACTTGAACCCAGGAGGCAGAGGTTGCAGTGAGCTGAGATCGTGCCACTGCACTCCAGCCTGGGCGATACAGTGAGACTCTGTCTCAAATAAATAAATAAATAAATAAATAAATAAATAAATAAATAAAAATGGGGGGTAAAAATTTAGAATGAATAACAAAAGTAGATTTCAGTTAGTAATAAGCCATAAATCTTTTATTTCATAAATTTATAAAATTGATATACTCCATCAAGTCTGATCACCTGAGAACAAAAGAGAAGAAAAGGTACAAGTATCCAACACCAGGAATGTAAGTTTATGTATCACAGTTCCTACGGATGGTAAAAACTATTGGCATATGTAATGTGCACATTTGTGCCAACAATTTTAAAATGTAAGTACATGTTCATCACAAGACATGTACCATACTGGCCTAGGCAACATAACGAGACCCCGTCTATACAAAATAAATGAATAAATAAATAGCTGGGCATGGTGATGCATGTCCATATTCCTGGCTACTTGGGGGCTCAGAGATGGAAGGATCCTGGGGGCTCAGAGATGGAGGGATACTTTGTGTCCAGGAGATGGAGGTTGCAGTGAGTTGTGATCCTGCCACTGGACTTCCGCCTGGGGAACAGAGTGAGACCCTGTCTCAAAATAAAATAAAATTAAATTAAAATTAAAAAAAATAGAAATAAGGAAAAAGCCTACTAAATCAAACAAAAAAATAATTTGAATTGTGTCAAAATTTTTAAAGCACTTGAAATTGTAGATACAAACTCCCTCCACCCCTCAAATCAAGATATTCCACATTGTACTTACAAAGACAGATGAAAGCAATGGAACAGAAAAGAGTGTAGAAACAGATCCATGCAAATATGGTGATGTGACTTTCAACAAGGGTCCACTGCAGTGCAGTGAACAAGTGTTGGATTTTTTAAAGTGCTGGAAATAAGAGATATTTAGCATGGTCAGAAAAATTTCCCTACCATACACCAAGAAGAAAAATCCTTTTCAGATGGTTTGGAGATCTAAATATCAGTGAAGGATAAGATAATAAATCTCTTAAATGTAAACATAGGAGAATATCCTCATGGCCATGAGTTAATGGAATTTTCTTAAAGGGACACTAACCATGAAGGAGAAATGAATGAAAAAGTTAACTTTACTAGAATTAGGAGCCGTATGATCATTAAAAAGAAATCATTAAGATTGTGAAAAGCCAAGCTACAGACTGACAAGATTGTAATTCAAACTGTTGAATTACATCTATTTGCAGGTGTTTTGAAAATAAATATATCTATGATAAATATTTTTGCAGTATTTCATGTATAGATCATATAAATGACTCATAACTTTTACAAAAAGGCCAAAAACAAAGCCGAAAATGAGAAAAAGTTACAAACAGCTATTACTTCACACTAGAGGAAATCAAAATAACACATAAATGTGTTAAATAGTGCTCAGTCTTCTTAGTTATATTAGGAAGATGCAAAGGAAAACCTGACTGAGGTCTCACTGGCATACCTGCCAAATGGCTATGGAGAAGACAGAAGGCAAGGTCATCGGAAGATTAGAACTTTCACGTGACATTGTGGAGGTGCCCATCGGTCAAATCCCCTAGGAAAATAATTTGGCAGAATCTCCTGTGACCCAGCCCTTTCACTCTCAACACACCTGAACTCTGAGTATATTCAAGCAGAAATGGATTCACATGGTCAACAAAAGACACGGACACAAATAATATCACTGTTCCTAATACCCGAAGCAGAATCATCTAAATATTTACAAATGACAAAATGTCGAAATAAAGGGCTCTGTAACCATCTAGCAATGAACATGAAACAAAAATATGCTATGCATCTCACCGACATGCAATTGAGCAGAGGAAGACTGAAATGAAAGAGTACATGCTGTGTGATTCCATTTATATGAAGCTTAGATAAAGGCCAAATTGGTCTCTGAGGAGAGAACTCACGATAGTTAACTTTAGTGGGGACAAATGACTTGGAGGAGACATTCATGATACTTTTACTCTATTTCTAGGGCGATGTGCTCTTTGGCTCACATATTTGAGTTTCCTGAAGTTGTTTTTCTGCTGTCACCTTGCATTCCATGATTCTCTTCCAAAATCAATCTACTCCTTTTGTTTTCTTTCGCTGTGGTATAACTCATTTGCTTGGTAGAGGCCTAGATAATTATTTTTATCTTCATTGCCTATTAGTTCTATTAAGATACAAGAACCACTTCTTCTACAGAGAACTACAAGACACATTACGGTTGACGACATAAATATGTGTATATGATGGGGTCTCATTCTGTTGCCCAGACTGGAGTGCAGCAGCGTGATCCTGGCTCACTGCAACCTCTGCCTCCCGGGATCAAGCAATCCTCCCACCTCAGCCTCCCAAGAAGCTGGAGCCACAGGCACATGACAGCACACCTGGCTAATCTTTGTATTTCTTGTAGATATGGTGTTTTGAACTGGTCTTGAACTCCTGGACTCAAGTGATCCATCTGCCTCGGTCTCCTAAAATGCTGGGATTACAGGCATGAGCCACCGTGTCCACCCTGTATTATAATTTTAAATAGTAGTTCTATATAAAGTCATCCCTCAGTAGCTACAAGGCATTGGTTGCAGGACACCTCCCTAATCTTCATGCCCCCTCATACCAAAATCTGAAGATGTAATAGTCCCTGATATAAAATGCCATAGTATTTGCATACAACCTACACACATCCTCTTGTATGCTTTACATTATCCCTAGATCAGTTATAATTCTTAATACAATGTAAATATCATGTAAACAGTTGTTATACTGTATTGGCTTTATGTATTTTTATTGTTATATACTTATTTTTAATATTTTTTTTTTCCTGAATACTTCTCTTCCACAGTAGGTTAAATTTCAGACATGGGACCCACAGATGTAGAAAGCCAACTTTATACTATTACCAAGTAGTATATTGTTTCACTGTTCTTCTCCAGCATTTTTATTTATTTCGGGGTGCTTATGCTTACTTTCTCTATCCTTTAAACTCTTTTGATGCTTACTACCCATTCTTCATTCATGTTCTAAAACCTTTGCATATTTTGAAGTATTCCCTCAGTCTTTTTCAGTCAAATCTATCCTTCCTTTATCATTTTGGGATTCAGCTTCCATGACCCATGTAGTTGTGTCCTCTTCTTCAATTTTCTTGGTCCATTAATTTTGGTTTTACACTTTCCTTCTATTTGTTCCTTTCTATTCTGAGTTTTTAAAATTTCTAGATTTAGTTGTTCTTTAGTACCTTCAAATGTCTGATAATATTTAATTAAAAAAATTGTGTCTGTTTTGTACCTGGTGTTGGGGGTTGTATTTTTATTACTGAAAACTTTAGTCCCTATTTTATTTTTTCTTCCTTAGCGTAGGCTATTTATAGATTTTTGTCTGTCCTTTTCTGTTTGTTTTCATAGACATTGGGAATTTCAGGACAACAAGCATGCAATGTATCTATGGCTTATCATTATTTTACCCAAACTCCATCCTTTTGCATTGGAACTGTGAAGTGCAGTTTATTTACAGTACAACTTTGTTTTTTTCTTTTTGAGGAATGATGGGTTTGGTAAGTTTTGTTGTTTATACATCCTTTAATTTCTACCAGTTGCTTCCTTCTTTTCCTTTCCTGCCAAGGCTGCAGAGTGCCTTTCTCTTTTAGTTTAGTCTCAGTATCAAAATCCTTTGGTCTAAGCAAGTGTATTATATTCTCCTGATTAATGGAAAAGGAGGCTTTGGAGTTTAAAAATGCTTTTAATGTGAAATGGGGCTTATCTTAATTTACTGGAAGCAAAATATATTTGTTTTTCTTTTATTGCTATCTTCTGCAAACCCATCTTTTGCACTTTTCAATGGACTTCTTGTTACCTGTGAACTGTTCTTCCAAAGCCAAAAATAAATTGAAACTCCCTTCAAATCTTAATTGCCTCAGATGTTTAATCTGCACAATAAGGCCAATAACCCTGACACACTTCACAGGACTGCGGAGAGAGAAAGCAAATAAATATCATGAATATACACACAATTGTAAAAGCTCTTGTAAATAAAATACAGCTATATAAATGCAAGATAACAATAATACTTGTAATTGCTTTTGAACACTAGAATTTTAGAATGCAGGTTTCGGTAAATACCCACCCCCCACCCCTGCCTTTGTGAATTCACAGTCATAATAGATCATTGTGTTTTCCTAGGTTGCATGTCAAGAGCCAACCAGAAGAGCGGAAAACTAGTTTTTATTACTGTACACACATTGTCTGAAGAAAGCCAACAGCAATGAATCTTCAAACTTTTGGGATTTACTTAGATGATTTTATATTTCCAGTATTGCTTCTATTTTCTCTTTGCGGCTCTGAATCTAAAATAACATCCAAACCATTCTCTTGATACACAAACTTCAACAGGACCTAGAATCACTTATGTCCTCTACCCAACTGCACAGATTCAGACTACGGATTCCTCCCCGTTCCTGGGCTGCTGATTGCCCTTTCCCGCTTCTGAGCTTTGGTTTGCTCTTCTCTCTCCTAGGCTTATTTTCCTTTCTCATGATGTTTCTTGGATACTGCTGTGAAGTCTAGTAATAATTGTGTTAGGAAAATATCATCTTTGCCAGCCTAAAGCACTTCTTATCTCTACTGCAACTCTTAACAAATTGTATCTTCTATTACAATGCATCACTGAATCATTTCTTTCTCCTAATGACTTGAAGAGAAAGTATTGCCCGATTGCTTTTTTTTCTCTTAGTATTGTTCAGTAGAGTGGTGTCAACAGGGAGATGTCCAATATGTTTTTAATAATTGAGAGTAACCAAAGACTCTGTCTTAGGAAATGAAGAGAAGAAAGTTATCTTTTCTTTAAATGTTAGTAACTTGAGACAGAAATCCCCTCAGGCCTGTAGACAGTACTAGAAAGAAAGAGAAGTATTTTCACTTATGATTTTCAAAGAAAAATCTTACACATTCATACAGAGTCAGGTCAGTCTTAATGGTGTAAGCACATGGAATATAGGTAAATATCTAATTGAATACTCACTAGTGTGATTTCATGAAAAGATACTTTCTAAATTCTAAAAATTATACTAAGAAATTATGTATAAGAAAGTATGCATAATTATGCAAACACATAGAAATGATAGTGTATCTTTAAGGGGTAATTTTTAGTTGAGTTTAAAAGAAAGAGAAGATATTTTCAGGTATCAGACAAAGGGAAACTTGAAGACAACACAGTCAGCTGTCAAACTAACAGAACAAGGCTGAGAATGACATGAAAATTGTTATTGATCCAATGAATTAACATACATACAAGGGAAGAAAATTTGTCCTTAGATACATGGGAAGTGGGGATCCGAAACTAAAATCTCAGCAGAAATCTGAAACCAGAAAGAAGTGCCCTCTTGGGGACAGAAAGCCTAAAACGGACTTCACTACTTCAGGAGAGCTCCGAGGAAGTTTTGCCCTGCATCAGGTTAATGAGTGGTAAAAGACATCTCCCTTGAGAAATACAAACTCCAAGTGGATAAAATCAAACTTTGCATTTGGGTCACCCAAGCTGAGATATTAATTTAAAAGCTAGGCTCAGCAATGATTACCCAAGGAACCCAAGACAGGCTTTCAACATCCATGCTCTAGAAATGTTAGAGTAGGTAGTTAGGCAGACATGAGCAGGGAAGCAGAGAACCATCCCAGAAATGACAGGTGATCACCCGGTAATGGTCAGGCAGTTGTTCAACAGTCTCTCTGAAATGATAATTGACCACAGCTGGTGCCAAGAGAAGACAGGCTCTCAATAGATAGAAAATACCTGCAGCTAGTGATCAGTAGCTTCTGGATAAGAGCTCAGGAGTTAGGCCAGTGGGCTCAAGAATACGCACTAAGAGGCAAAATGGCAGATGTATGACCTTTCTTTGAGGGTGTTCAACCAGTAAAAGAAAATAGCCCTCAAGAGAGTAGGCACACAACCTTAGTAAATACACTACACATACAATCACCCTCCCGAGTGCTGACCAACAGTGTCCATGTGGAAGCTGAGCAATAGCCCACACCAAGGGGAGGATCAAGGGAGGAGAAAAGAAAACCGTGGATCACGCCAATGTATAAAACCCCAAGTCAAGGACTGGGTGACCCACTCTCAGGTACCCCCTCTTGGCCCTCTTCGAAGTGTATTTTTCTTCCTTTCGCTCCCGCTCTAAAACTTTTAAGTAGACTCTCACTCCTGATCTAAAACTTCTCTCAGTCTCTCCCTCTGCCTTAAACCTACTTCTGCCCCTCAGCTGAATTCTTTCCTCTGGGGAGGCAAGGATAAAGTTTGCTGCAGCCTTGTATGTTTTCACCTCTGGTAACAGAACCACTATCATAGCGAAGGGAAAGATGGACTAAAGAAGAAGCCATGAGTAAATATGGCTTCATATGCTTGCACAGAAATTACAGATGATGTGGCCAAGTAATCTACCAGGCATAAGTTTCATAAAACACACCAAAGTTGATGCTGAATACTATAAAACTTAAAAAAATGACACATTTAAAACATAAGTGCTATAAAAATAAACAGCCTTGATATAAGAAAAAGGGCAAGTTATCATGGAAAAAATAGCTAGGTTTGCAAGTAAAAACAAAGTTGGATAAAACCAATCAGTAAATTTTAAAAATCAATAATATGGATAAGTATGGGTGAAGGCTCCGTGGACATGGTCTATCCTCTTTTTGCAGCTTTCTGTGAAATCTTAAGTTTAAAATAGGGAGTTATAAAAACTCAGTGAGATACATGACAGGATGTAGCAGCAGAGTAGTAGCACAATCTGATAAATTTGCACACAAAGAAAACAATACATTAATGTCACTTATAGCTGCAAATATAAATATCTTAAAACACTAATAGATAAAATTCACCAAATATTTGCATCCCCAGAGGATCCCTTAAAGAAACAGATGGCACACTCAGAGGGTTTACTTGAGTGAAGATTTTAAAAATGGACTACTTCCATAGGTCTGAACAGTGTTAAAAATATCAAGAAGATGTGTGTAGAACTCAGGGCTTGTAAGAATGAGAAGGAAGCTATTAGGAGCCCTAAATCATATTGGAAATTCAAAAGATAGTAGCTCTGATAGAAAGGTTGACGGATGACCTGTGAGGATAGAAAACCATGGTCATTGCCAATTTGTAGAGAAGAGACTGTGAGAATAAGACGGCTGTGCCCTCCTCTGAATGTGGAAGACAGAAGACAAGAGGCCTGGAATAACCAGTCAACAGCTGTGTTTCCTCCAGAGCACAAAGCTGAGCAGAGACGGATGGAGAATGGATGTGTGGGCACAACAGAGAATAAATAGTAGAGACCATTCATTTTGTCCTGTAGCATTGATCTTGTCCTTCCTTCGGAAGTAAGAATGTATCTTCAAAGCATGTGAAACAAATCCAATCAATATCATGGTGGCATTAATTCCAATACATTCCATTCCTCATATTGATGTCTGACTGATGTTGACTATCACCAGTGTTCTTCATATACAGTAGCAAAAAAAAAAAAAAAAAAAAAAACAATTAGCACAAGCATCATCACTAAAGTCCCTGCTTGTGTAGCTGGTCTTGAAGTCCAACTAATAATTGTAGCTATCTTTTCTCTTTTGCTAGTCTGTGTTCCTGTTGCCCTCTTCTACATCCTTGGCACCTCAGAAATGTTTCCTAATGACTCGATTTTCAGAAAAATCAACGTTTGTTGGAAACAGTGATTACTTTTGTTTGCTTGTTGTATTTTGGTGGCCATGATGTCCAGCTGACCTTTATTACTGAAAATAAAAACATTCCAAGGTGTTGGGATAAATCCTGCAGGATATGCACATATTCCTTTTTGCACCCACTGTGTAAGACTCATCCAGTTTATCCATCATATTTATAATCAATCACACCAGCCACTTCAGTTGACCCTTGCCCTGCTTTTTGATTCAGTGGCATGAAGTACCCCAAATGGTGAGATCTCAGTTTCAAAATTCAGTTTTTAAAATCATAAATGTGTCTCATGGTGGGAGCCATCCTCCCTCGGCCATCAGGACTTTTGAACTCATGGAGCCATGGTGGAGAGGACAAGGAGCAAAAGTTTCTTACACATTGTATTAGATGTAATAATGAGACATAGAGCTCCACTTACCACCTCTTTGGTATTCTAGCTATAGCTAGAATTTCCTATAGGGAAATTTTACCAGATCCTGGATAGGTAGTTTGAGATTTATATTGCATCTTGAAGGAATGGTCATTAACCTGTCAGGGTGTTGTCTTCCGATTGACTTTGGGTTCAATTATGTAATTATGATAAGGAAATAGTAGAGAGTTTCATAAGTCTGAGCCCATTGCCAGGCTTCTTTATCCATAAAATGAATATCTTGGTAAGAGGTGATCGTATGTGAAATTCCATACCAATTCATGAGACAGAATGTTTGTGCTGGGTAGTAGAAACACAACTCACTTTCCAAAATAAGCTCATATTTCCCTAAAGACAAATCAATGTCCTCTCCACAAACAAAAGGGACAAAAGTAATCGACCTCCTGTGAAATGTCTTGTATGTCCCCTTGGTAAAATGACACCAATAAGGAGCTCGTTTTGGGCATCCAGCAGGCGTGACTGTCACATCAACTCCAGGGCATGGAATTTCAAGTTGTTGAGCTCACAGATGCCAAGGCATCTGAAATTTTTCATGTATGCTCTCGGCAAGCACCAGGATGTTAGAAAGAAAAAACCACTAAATGTCCATAAGATGGGTCATCTTCACCATCTGATCAGTGCCCAGTGGCTCACGCTTGTAATCTCATCACTTTGGGAGGCCGAGGCGAGTGGATCACTTGAGGTTAGGAGTTTAAGACCAGCCTGGGCAATATGGTGAAACTCCATCTCTATTAAAAATTCAAAAAATTAGCTGAGCATGGCGGTGCATGCCTGTAATCCCAGCTACTCGGCAGGCTGAAGCAGAAGAATTGCTTGAACCTGGGAGGCAGAGGTTGCAGTGAGCCAAGATCACCCACTGCACTCCAGCCTGGGCAACACAGTGAGACTCTATCCATGCTCCCCCTCCAAAAAAAACTCAAAACAAAAAACAACAACAACAAAACCTGTTCTCTCAAACATTGGCTATTAGGGTAGATACATCACAATTTAACTCTAATTTAGGGAAATTTAACCAACTAATTGTACTTTACAAATGTCTAGATTCTTACGGTAATGAGAAAAAGTAAACCAGAATATTACGTAAGAGCCAGCCAATACATATAAGTTAATAAAGAACTACCATACTTAAAAGAATACATATACACAGGTAATGACTACTAAAATGTCAGGTGCAAGATTGTGGGCACATCCTGGATTTAACAGACAAAGCTATCAGGTTAAAATATGGAGAAATTCTGCAACCATGGCAGAGCACATGCTTTTAGGATTCAAGTAAATTCCTCTGGGGCCCACTGTTGATTCAACCAATGGAGATGAAGGGACTTGGAAAGTAGAAGTAGGTTCTTTAAAATATCTGACCATAGACCTTTCTCTCTATATTATAAAGCAGATACACACTGGATGGTTCAGTGACCTGGCTTTTTGCTTGTCTAAAAACCACGCGATTTGCATGGTGGGGTAATTCCTTAATGTTTTATTCTGTTTAGACTCCCAGCTCCTTATGTAACACTCAGCTTCCGAGTTTTTCTCAAAAGTATAATCTATACCCATCTAGGTAATGGATTATACAGTAACCGTGATGATGCTGCTTCAGGAAACAGTCTGTTCTAGAGCAGTCAAGTATGCATCAGCACAGAGAGACACTTTATTGCCTTATGAAATATTTCCTTGTCCAGGGTCTTTCAAAGAGGGTAGAAAGCCACACATCTTCAGATACCTCTTTCAGGAAAGAAATATGCAAGAAAAGACTGCAGTAAGGTCTCTGCTAATTATTAGGGAACAATAATGTGGATTAATTAAGATTAATTAGTAGGGAGCCATAACAGATTAACAAAAGAAAACTAACATCCATTTGCTATGTACTAAATGTCAGGAACTGTGTTTTCACATCCATCACCTCACTCAATCATCTCAACATTTCTCCTCTTGTTTAGTCTTAATAGCATTCTTGCAAGTTTTGGTCATATTATTAACATTTCACAGATGAGAAAACTGACCTTAGGTTGCTGAAGGAAGTTCCCCAAGGTCACACAGAGCATATGTGACAGCCCAACAGTGTAAACTTAAAGCCTGTCTCCTACAAAACCACATTCATCTTTTAAAGATGGTACCCACCAACACTTTCTTGATCAGAGACTGCTTAGCATGTGATCTCACTCCCACGTGGGTAAACACGTTTGATGGTAGGCTAGCTTCCTAATTGCTCTTGTGTTAGGGTAATATTATACACATGAAGGCTGGCAGTAAGAGATGATGCCTAGGAACAAGTTGGGTGGTAGATGAAAACCATTTTACGTTTAAAATTCTTTCCAAACATGATTATGGCAGACTGTACGAGGAATGAGACTGCGCTTTACTTGTTTCTGCCTCTCATCTTAGCCAGGCTCTTTTTCTAGCTCAAATCAAAACCCATTTATTGGAACCCTGTTTCCCCCCTGCACTCTGATTGACACCGTCCTTGTAAGAGTTCCTCATTAGTTAATCACAGGCATGCCTCCTGGCCCTTGGCCAGTCATTCTTTACTTAATTTGCACAAGGACAAAGCAAAAAGAGGAAAATTCATTGAGCGTCTTCAGTTCTTTTATCAATATGAGCTCTGTGATGTGGTAAGACAAGTCAAATTCGTGTACCTTCTAATTGGTCCAGACAGAGATTCTACATTTCTTTCTTGAGGACACTTGGTTAGGCAGAAAAAAAGTTCATATTTCAGCGGGACTATAATCAATATATCAACTATATTAGCTTCATGTCAACACACAAGTGTTCATTATTAAGTAGATTCTGAAGGGCTCACTGAATATTGCACTTTGAAATGTGTGTCTGGTGCCTGGGAGCAATTTTAAACCTCTCTTCTGGGAACTAGGACACACTTAAAAGGATTTAGGAGTAGAAATCTTTCACTTAAGAAAATCCATTTCAGCAATTTGCACATTAAGAAAACGGGAAATGTTTCTTTACCAACTTCACTGGCATTTGATGGGAGATCTACTAAAACACAGGTAATTTTATTCTAGTTATTATGGCTATAGAAGCATAAGTGCTCTTCTACTCTCTTGTGAATATAGTACTGCACAATCCATCATAGTCATTGTTTATTACATCCACATTCTGAGAACAAGTTCCTTTTATTTGAGTACTAGTAACATTAAACATTTAGGAAGCATCAGAATTTTGCCAAGAACTTTAAAATGCTTAATGTTATTTAATCCTCACAACAATCAAAGGAGGTGGTTGCTGTCACTCTCTGCATTAATCATAGGAATTTAGAGAGGTTTAAATAATCTGTTCAAATTTATGTAATTTGTATGACCCAAAGCTTGAATTTAAATATAATGTCTCATTCTAAAATCTGTATCTTTAATCTCTGAGTTATATTACCAAGAGAATAATATTAATAGCTAATATTTTATGTGCTTTTTGTGATTCAAACACTAACATAGGTTATATTTACATATATATAAACACACATGTATACATATATATGGGTATATATACACATATACCACTTTAAAACATGAGCTGTACTAATAACTAAAATAATGCACAGGACAAAGATCAAATATTCATTAAAATAATCAGTGCAAGGACTAGTAAAAATAGTAAGCTAGTAGCAAAAGCATTTGAGGAATGACGGATTTGCAGCACATGAAAGAAAAGAGAGAGAAAGTGAGAGAGAAAGGAAGGAAGGAAGAAAGGAAGGAAGGAAGGAAGGAAGGAAGGAAAAGGAGAAGGAGAAGAAGGACAAGAAGGAGAAGGGAAGAGAAGGAAGGGAAGGAAGGGAAGGAGGGAAGGAAGGAAGGAAGGAAGGAAAAGGAGAAGGAGAAGAAGGAGAAGAAGGAGAAGGGGAGAGAAGGAAGGGAAAGAAGGGAAAGAAGGGAAGGAAGGAAGGAAGGAAGGAAGGAAGGAAGGAAGGAAGGAATAGATTAAAATGAGTTAATCCTATAATAGGCAAAGAAAATCTATTCCTGGCACTTGTCTTTACTACGGAAAATAAATTCACAGGTTAATATTCAACTTCACAACACTGAGCTCTACTCAAATAGTAAATTAAAACATCAAACCTAAATTAATTCTTCTAGAGAAATAAACTTTTGTAAAACGCTAAGCAGTACTACTACCATGTGATATTTTAAAGGCATACCCCTAAGTATCATCACCTTATTTACAAATTTTGAATATTCCAAGTTCTTAAGAATATTTAGAATATTCTTAATATTTTTCAATAGGGATGATGATGATATGCATTTCTTTTTATTCAGAAAGGTCTGCAGATAATATATTCTTTCGAAATATTAAAAGACTACAGAACTTGGATGAAACTTGGGTTAAATGTAAATAAATGAAGTTATTACCTGAGTATTTTAGTTTTCTTTTATCAATTCACTAATATAATGGTTAAAATTCTACAAGAAACTTATTTCTTTTAATTTTAGTATTTAAGTTTTTAGGAAAATTCTTTGGAAATATCTAATAGAGTAGTATAATAATCACTCATTCTTTTAATTTTTGAATAATAGTGATTTAGATGTTGGAGGTTATAAATGCACAAATTGTCATGCACTAATTATAATCTCTTAGGTGAAATTTGAAAAACAGTGGCAGTAATCTAGCCTACTTTATTTGTTACTTTTCAATGTTATGGTGCCTCATATCAATCTTGTGAAATAATTAACACAAACATAATTGCTCCTCCTGAAATATGAAAGAAACATTGTACGTAGTCTCCAGGCTAGGACTGCCAGCGAAACAAATCACCACAAAACACATGTGGTGCATTTATCAAGAGCAATATGATCTTCACCAACAGGCACAAAGATTTAGTCACGTTACTGATGAAAGATGATATTGGTTTTATAAAGGTAGACTCAAAGAAGGACACCCACAAGTAAGTTCGTAAGTAACCAAGATTTTAATTCAGACTTCCAGTTTTGTCGTTGTACATTATAAATGCAGCTATTTGTGGATTTAAGAGTTTATCCTTCGGCTCACACTTTCCCCTTCCATGAGTAGAAATAGCATTGAGAAATCACTTTGCAATTCAAAGGTGCTAGGCAAGGAATACTTTGCAACAGAGCTAGATGTTTAAAATATTTGCTCACATCAGTTGTGAAGACATGATGAGTCCACTCATACTGGGGACCTCATCTCTTTGGAAAAATCCCTGGAGGGGCACTTGTCAACCTGGCTATTTAAGATCTGCTTAGCCTTTGTTTGCCCATTTCTTTTGTTTTGAAATGCTTTTGCTTTTAGCTAAATAGCTAAGTTTTGTACATTCCATTCTTTTCCTGAGCAGTTACTTTATCTTCTGCCCATGTGTAGCCATTAGAGCTTAACTCTTGAAGGCAACTATGAGAGGATTTGGATGGCTTTCTCCACTTATAGCTGCCAGTTTCCATTCTATTGATGATGAAGTTGAGGAAAACAGAGATGGAACGATTCATCCGAAGTGACAAAGTGTCTAGTAGAATGCAGTACAATCCTTGAACAATGATTCTCTACCCGCTTTCTCCATACTGCCGTATAGCAACCCCTTGGTACCATGTGATAACAACGTTTAAACTATTAAAGATTTAAGATTAGTAAACTTTAGGTCTACTTCCAACCTGCCCACTTAGCTGATAGCAATAATGGAGATAATTACTGATAAAAATTGATAGGCAGGTAGAAGGTGCTAAGCTAATACAATTGGCAATAACCTATATATCAAAAGTCAGTTGAAATCAGGACAGTATAATGGGAGTCAATCAGTGATTCTGATGTGGAAAAAGTCACACTGGCATCTCCATTCTTCATGAAGAGGGTCTGCGGTGTGTTAGAGGATGTTTGTCATTGACAAAGTCCAAAATGTTTTGTGTGATTTAGAAGACCCCCATTATTCTGTCTTTTGTGGATTTCTCCAGCCTTCCTTTTCCTCATGCTCCATTTCACACCTAGAACCACATCCATTTCCCTAAACACGTAGTGATGTTTAAAATCTCACATTGGCCTTCACTGCTATCTCAAATGTCATGCTTTTCTTCATGTTAACCACTTCAAGAAGATTTTCCAATTTTTCAAGATTTAAAGTACCACTATCTATTTGAATTTCTTCCTCACACATTTCTAGGAAGGTTTGCCATAGTCCGCTCTGTGTCACACTGTAACCTTGCAGACTTCTGTGATGTTACTTTTATAACTTCATTGTATGTCTCTCTCTCCCCTCATGTAAATAATATTATAAAAAAATGCAGATTGGAATCTATTTCTCAAACAACCCAAAATAAATCCACAATAACTTGTTGAGAAAATAATAAAAACATGAAAAGAGAATTCCATATATTCCATTGATTTTTTTGTGTTCTCTGCGTTATCTTTTAGAGACTTAAAAACCCTTAAAGACTGAAGCTGTGTTATTTATCTGCTCTCTGTTTATTTCTGTGCATAAGATAGAACTGTTGGCTTTCAGTGGGCACACAGTCAAAGCTGATCAGTGATAGCATAAAAACAATTGCACAATGCATTTATTTCTCTGTCAGTCTTAAGAGTACATGCTACAGAGTATCTTCTGGGATCCTACTGACCTAAATAGCAACGCCTAGAGCAAGAAACTGACAACAGAGTATTAGAGGTTTTGATTGTAGCATATTATGCATTAGTATCTTAAATTAGGTCAATTTTGGCCGGGCACGGTGGCTCACGCCTGTAATCCCAGCACCTTGGGAGGCCGAGGCCGGCGGATCACGAGGTCAGGAGATCGAGACCTCCTGGCTAACATGGTGAAACCCCGTCTCTACTAAAAATACAAAAAATTAGCCGGGCAGGTCGCGAGCACCTGTGGTCCCAGCTACTCGGGAGGCTGAGGCAGGAGAATGGCATAAACCCGGGAGGCGGAGCTTGCAGTGAGCCACTGCACTCCAGCCTGGGCGACAGAGCGAGACTCCGTCTCAAAAAACAAAAACAAAAACAAAAACAAAACAAAAAAAAAACCTAAATATTATAGATTGTGTCTAATGATATTCTTGTACCCATTAACCACCCTTATTTTCTACATTCCCCCACTACCCTTCTGAGGTTCTGACAACCATCATTCTACTTACTCTCTGTCTTCATGAGTTCAATTGTTATAATTTTTAGCTTCTACAAATGAGTGAGAACATGAGAAATTTGTCTTTCTATGCTTACCTTATTTCAAAAGCACAAGCAAGCAGAGCAAAAATGGACAAATATGATTACATTAAGTCAAAAAGTCTTCACTGCAAAGTAAATAATCAACAAAGTGAAGAGACAACCCACAGAATGGAAGAACACATTTGCAAATTATCCATCTGACAAGGGATTAATAACCAGAATATACAAGAAGCTCAAAGGCCTCAATAAAAAAATCTAATAACCCTACTAAAAATAGGCATAAGGTCTGAATAGATATTTCTCAAAAGAAGATATACAAATGAATAAAATCTTTGAAAAGTGATTATTTTGTATTTGGAGAACACTCTTTTTATAATTCACTTTTGAAATTATATTTTCAAGCCCCTCGCTTTATCTGTTTCTATTGGTCAGAATTTCAAAGGATTCAAAGTGGTGCTCTCATTTATCTGTCTATTTTCAGTATATTGCAATGTATTGCAGCTTTTATCTGCCTGGATAAATGAATTTACAATTTGATATAATTTTAACTCAGGTAACTCTTACAAAATAGACATGGAACTTCAACAGACACCTGCAAGGAAATTATAAATTGAAGATAATATCAATAATGCAAGCTAAACTAACAATAAAAATTGTCAGAGCTGACACTTCTAATTCTAGTATAAATGCTTCACTTGAAACATAGTGATGAATAAATGAGGCTCTAATCAGATGTAACAACAAGCAGCAGTAAAACTGTAATAATAAAAAAAACTACTTAAAATGTGAATACAGATACATTATCACCATTGTTAATAAGCAGCATGCCTAAGTGGATATTTTGTAAATTGTTTCATCATGGAGGGTACGTTTTTTATATGTGACAATCATTGAAAGCAATACCAAAATAAATTCAACTCAGAAGCAGCTCTTTGAAATGTTGTTTCAAAACTGTTACATCAATATTCTCAAAAGTAATTAAGCATAAGCAATCTTTTTATATATATATACACACACACACATCCACATATATGGAGAGAACACATATGTCTATACCTATCTCACATATATATGAATTTTGTATCTATCAAGTATTCAAATATTTATATAAAAAATGTATATACTGAAAACACACACATATTGTAATAAAAAGATCTTTAAACTAAAAGACGTTGATTATTTAAAAGGACTTACTTTTACCTTTTCAAAATAATTTTAAAATTCAGCAAGTGCATGTTTTATAAGATTTATTGCATGTTACTGCAACAGGTCATACATATGTTATATAAATGAATATGCCTTTACTGGGATACCCTAAAGTTGTGTTTTTTTGTTTGCTTTACTGACAGGGTGTGCTACTCAACATTTTCAACATCACTTTTTTTCTGAGGATTTTTTGGCTATTCTGAAAATAGTGAAAAACTGCTAAGACTGACACCTGAGTAGGCCTGGACCTTAAGTGAGGTGTTATAAAAGATGCAGAGGACAACGCCATGGTCCTCGTGGTGGAGGTTGATGGATGGAAAATGATAGAGTTGGAGGCAAAGCACCTTCCAGCTGTCTCATTTTTATCTATCACACACACATCTACCTTGTCATTACTTGTCATTTCTTTCCTAAAACTCTCCATTCACAAACTATGTCTCCTGTAGGAATAAAAAAATAAAATAAAATAAAAATAAAAATAAATAATAATAATCTCAATGTTTAAGCAGGCTATATACATTTCGATTTGATCTTTTAGTTTAAATTTGGTTCTCCTTATCTTTATGATATTATTTCCTGCCATGTGCCTGTTGCATTTTTGGTCAATAGCAAGAGCAAAGTGTGGTTCTACAGCTCAAACTGTCATTTCGTGCTTCCAGGCCTGAGTCCATTTTCTTATGTTGTTTCTCTGCCAAGTACTTTTATTTGTCCTCATTCTATTTGCCAACTTCTTATTTACCTTTCGAAACTTAGTTTCAATTTTCCGTGCTGAAATGTGTGTGTGTGTGTGTGTGTGTGTGTGTGTATTTTCAACATGTTTTCCAAGGTCTGGAGATCCGTGGAGAGGTATAGGTTGAAGACAAAATTCAGGGAATCATAGAGATAGTAATTTGGTTAGGAATATGTAGACAGAGAAGTGCAGAAACCAACAGTTTTGCTAGTTTTTATGGAGAAACAAAAATAAAAACTGTTAGTAGAAAATTTTTAAAAAAAATTATCAGAAATATAGGAGAGAATCCAGCAGAGAGTTTTGGCATAGAAGCTACAGGAAGGGACTTTTTGAAGAGGAGAGATGATCTATCACTGGCAAAGTAGCAGAGGGGTTCAGAAAACAAACAAAAAAACGAAAAGTACTTAAACCAAGTACTTCGAAAACGAAGTTTATTGGTGATGGTTAAGTATTAGTGTTCTCTAGAGGAACACAACCAATAGGATATATGTGAATCTATAAGGGTACATTTATTATTGGCCTTGGCTCACAAGGTTATAAAGGCTGGGAAGCCCCTCCAAGGACGGGATGATACCTGCTCATGTTGGTGACAGTGGATCTTCTTTACCCAGTCTGCTGATTCAAATGCTAATCCTTTCTAGAAATACCCCCACAGAACACACCCTGAAATAATATTTCATCAGCTCTCTGGAAATCCCCCAGCCCAGTCAAGCTGACACATTGAGCTAACCATCATACCTTATAAACAACATTTATGCGACAGGACAGGAAGAAAAGCTAGATGGAAAAGATAAGAAGGGAAATTGGAAAGTGTGCTACATAAAGATTTTGATTTCTCAAAAAACTTTGGTTTCCACACCCACCTGTGAGTATTCTTATAGTTATTCACTTCCTCCTTTCTGCTATCTCTGTCTTGCATATAATTTTTTGTAATGCACTCTAAATGGTAATTTATGATCAATGTGCCTTTACACACAGCCTCTTTCCTCAATTAGCTATAAATTACCTGAGGTGTTGAACTCTGTCATACTCATCCCTGCATTTCGGGCATTATACACAGTGCCTGCCATATCTTAGGCTCTTAATTTGAGCTTTCCTTTTGGAATAATAATCTGAAGAGTATATAACAAATATTGCAATGCATTTTACATGTTATCAATGGTGTTGACATTCTGAAAAGTCAGATATTTGTACTTAAGCCTCTCATCAGTTGAGAAAGTGCTTTAATTTTATTGATTCATTGATATTGACGGTTGAAGGGAAGGACCCAAACATTTATGTCTCTAGACTCTTGGGAGATATTTATAAGACAGCTCACCTGATTTATGGGTAAGGTCTATTCCCCTTCAGGGCTATAACCTAAAAACTTGACTTCATTAGTGATACACTCCAGTTAACTGGGCTAACTCAATTGGGACAGCCCTTAGATAATCAAGAGTCAAAGCCCTCTGACTTCAAAAATCAGAGGAAAAAAAAAATCACAAAATCTTCCTATATCAAAAGATAATGTAATGAGAAAGATTGAATGCATAAGATAGTTAGTTGGAATTTGAGCTGCCTTGTCTGTGAGAATGAATATCATTATCTAGAAATCAAAATCATTAAAATACAGTTAAGGACATTGGAGAGAAAATAAAAGGAATAATTTAAAGTAGCTTCCTAACGAAAACCATTATCCCTCAAAGCACAGCTATATAAAGGGAACTGTGAAACCTTGCTTGGTTCAAAGATCTCTGGGCACACCATGCATCACAAACTGAATACAAAATAACCTACATAAAAGTCAGTGTTTTCATAAATGCAATAATAAAGAACTTCTTATTATTCTTGCTGTAAAAATTTAAAAAGTAGCCCACAATGCAACATTAATTGTATCGAAATAGTCATATTTTAATCATCATTATTGTTGGAGTATAATTGTAGATTAAAAACCCATTCCAGATAGAAGAAAGCTATATTAATTAAAATAACTCAGCAGTACTTTTCTAATAAAGACAGTGGTGAGTATATATTTTCTGTCAACAGTGTAATAATTGGAATGCAATTCAAAAATATCTTATTATAAATCTGCATGAAAATTGATTTCAACTTTGCTGCTGGCCAACTATTTTAGTTTGTAGGGAAGCTGGAAACCCTGGTTCTGTCCACTAGTTGCTGTGGAACTAGTCGTAGGAAATATAAACAAGGCTACCCTGGATTGCCCATTCACAAGCTTCTTAAAATCACAAGTTAGCACTAAATCTGTGGAATTATTCTCTCTAATACAGAATTACAAAATTAAGAGCCATGATTAAATTAATTGTATTAGGTATTCAAGTACTACATTAACACACACAACTCCTGAGTATACAGCACGTGAATTTTTACCAATACGTGCAGCACAGGGATCAATAAAGGCAGCATTTCCAGCATCCCAGACATTTCATGATAACACTTCCCAATAAATATTTCCAAAGCCCCCAGAGACATTTTCTAATTTCTAACACCATAGGTAAAATTTGTCTATTCTTAAACTTTACATGGATGAAATTATACATATGCCTTCTCTTGTGTTTGACTTGTTTTGTACAATATTGCCTGTGAGATCCATCCATTGTCTTGCATGTTACTATAGTGTGCTTCTTTCATGGCTCTATAGTATATCATTTACGAATATACATGGATTTATATTTCCACTCTATTGCTAATGGACATTTGGATTATTTCCAGTTCTGTTATTATGAACAGTGCTTGCACATGCATTTTTCACACATCTATTCGAGGGTATATGTTGTCATTTTTTATACACACAGCCATGTATTTTGAGAAAAAGTGCTGAGTCACAAAATATCTGATATTCAATTTTATTAGGTATATAATGCTTACTATAACCTTGATTTACACAATATGTAATAGTATGGATAATTTGGGATCATAATTGTATGTATGTTTATAAAACTGTATTATCTAATGCATTACAAATTTATTTACATATTTATGAGACACAAATTATATACATCCAGAATGTATCTAGGTGTTCAATATGTATCTACTTTTAAACTTTTAAGTGGCAGGAGATTTTCTTAATTTGCAATCACACAGAAAGACAAGAAAACCATTCACATTTTGACAGGGCATTTCATCAGTGACCTGCATAAAATAGAGCTGAAATAATTTTATTTGAAGCCATCGTTTTTGACCTTTTCAGAGAGAGATTTGGCTTTTAATCAGAAATCTGTGTTTCATTTTCAACAAGAAACACATCATCCCAATTCAGCTATTTCCATACAAATGAACTATTTTCCTTATCATAAGATTAATGACGAACAGACTTGCATTCCTACAAGTGTATGGAGGAGTTCGTGCGGGAGACCACTTCATGCTCTAGTTAGATATGAAATGTGTCCAGTGTGTTTGAATGGTCTAAACTGTCCTTGGGTTTGAGGGATAAAGGAAGATTCACTTGGCAATGATTAACCTCCATAGAGTCAACCACTCCTGAATTTGTTAAGAGAGAGGTTGAAAAACCCTGCAGGCCAAGTCTCTATCCTATTGTATATGGAAAAAAGAGATAACATATTGGGACAGGTCCATTGTAAATGGAGAAAGGGAATGAAAGAAAGATGAAAAGTCTTCACTAAATTTGCATATATATGAAATTGTGGGTTATAAATAGTTCTGTATTTAATTAGCTAGGTACATTTAGATGAATAAGAATATGTCTAAGCCTCAGTTTTCATATGTAAAAATTGTGTTTGTAATATTTTCTTTGAAGTAATATGTTTTAAATGTGATGAACTAAGTATTGCATAAATGAAATACATTTGTCATAACATGCTATTGTGAGGATGATTAATATTATTATTATGCTTTTCGAAGCAGTTTATCATTTATTATTTCATTGTATCAACAACACTTTGAGAATGAATGGAGCATGTGCTACCACCCCTGTGGGCAGAAGGGAAGCTCTGTACTAATTTATACTATGATTCCTGAGAGCCATGGGGCAAGGGGCAGTCTCTCCTTCCTCTTAGTTTAA
Organism: Macaca mulatta; assembly: GCF_049350105.2. NCBI lineage: Eukaryota > Metazoa > Chordata > Mammalia > Primates > Cercopithecidae > Macaca > Macaca mulatta. The sequence goes on from NC_133417.1 coordinate 14,265,227, forward strand.
TTGTTTTTCTTACTTCACTTTTCTTTTCTTCTAAAAAATTCATTAATAAGTGAATTATGTTTTCACCCCATTGGACGTGGTTTTCTGTGTTTTTAAAAGGTTCTCATATTTCCCGTATCAGTGGACATTTAATACCATATAAAAGGAGTACTTTTCAGTCAGACACTTTACTTCCAGTCCACTAGTGCTCAGCTGTAGGATAACTTTTTGCTGCTGTTGTTGCTTCACATATTAACACTACCGTTCTTTCTCACCTCTTTGATTAGAAAACTTTTTGAACTGGAGAAGCTAACAGAATATTCAGATTCTTTATTTTACTTCTTTCACCACCACTAAAGTAGGATGAAGGAAGGAAGGAAGGAAGGAAGGAAGGAAGGAAGGAAGGGAGGGAGGGGAGGGGAGGGGAGGGGAGGGGAGGGGAGGGGAGGGGAAAAATAAGCTAAATTTCTTATTTCCTCCCTTTACCACAATCGCTTTCCAGAAATCCAACATTAATGCATTTCTTTCTCAGTTGGGAAGCCTAGCAGTCCCATTATAGTCAACTCATAAACCTGCAAGCATGGCCATATATTTTAACCTTGCCTACTCAATTTATTTGCACAATTTTCAAGTTTGTGTTCTCATGGTAATTTGACGGGTGCTGCTTTTCCAGTCATCACAACCTCATAAAACTAATCCAGGGGACTGCACTTATTGGCCAGGACTGAATCCCAAGTCTTTCATTGTCAAGAAAGATAGAATGATCATGGCTGGTTTAAATTAATCCAAATTTACCTCCTAGGACTAGTCATGGACACAGCCCCTCCTGAAACACATGGCTACTCCTGGCAACACTGGAAAACAATTAAAGTTCTATTTCAAAAGAAGAAAGGGAATACCTGTTGATTACAGAACCAACAGTGTCTGTTCTGCCAGATCTGTTCCTGTCTGGGGTGAAATATGTTATAGAAGTAAAAAGTTGCACTATTCACAATAGCAAAGACTTGGAATCAACCTAAATATCCATCAGTGACAGACTAGATTAAGAAAATATGGCACATATACACCATGGAATACTATGCAGCCATAAAAAGGGATGAGTTCGTGTCCTTTGTAGGGACATGGATGCAGCTGGAAACCATCATTCTCAGCAAACTATCGCAAGAACAGAAAACCAAACACCGCATGTTCTCACTTATAGCTGGGAACTGAACAATGAGATCACTTGGACTCGGGAGGGGGAACATCACACACCGGGGCCTATTATGGGGAGGGGGGAGGGGGGAGGGATTGCACTGAGAGTTATACCTGATGTAAATGACGAGTTGATGGATGCTGACGAGTTGATGGGTGCAGCACACCAACATGGCACAAGTATACATATGTAACAAACTTGCACATTATGCACATGTACCCTAGAACTTAAAGTATAAAAAAAAAAAAAAAAGAAGAAGTAAAAAGTTGGCCACAAATTTCTCATGGACCTAATTTCCCTTCTTTTGCTATTTCATTTCATCATTGTGAATTGCTAAGAGCATAATCATTATGAAGTACCTCGCCTTGGGCTTGCTGAGTGTTTTGAATATTGTTTCTATATCTAAATAGCAGAGGAATCTTGGGCAATTTACTTAGTATAATCTTCATTCCCTGTCCCAGAGCAGGTAGTCAATGGATTTTGCTGTGGACTCTTGTGATATTTTCCCTCTCTTCCAAGGCCCCACCCAACACAATTCCTTCATGTTCCACATTTTCCATTTTGGTGAGTGCCTTCTGGGGCACTCCAATGAGCAGTTTTTCATAGATTATTGCTTTAAGTACTTATTTTTTATTGGTCTTACTATTAAATAGCCTGTTACTATTGGTGTTTCTGAAATTCATCTGCCAGATAATTTATTATAATACTTTGTAAGTTTATGTTACGTCTCAGAGTAATGCTAAAGAGAAATGAGTTTTCATTGTTGCAAAAATTTAGTTTCAACTTCACAAAAAACTGACTAGAGAGGATATTAGCCTCTGAATTATCTGCTGAGAGAGCCTTGAAGCATCTTCCTCAGAGATCTTTCATAAATGGCTATGTGTGACCATGAAAATTTAGAAACTTTTAACTGCCTGGAAGGGAGAGGTGATATAATATTTAAATGATGAGCCAGATTATATCCAGTTGTTGCAAGTCTTCAAATCTATAAGGCATGTAGATTGACCAGCTTCTAATAGCATCCACAATCTTGTGGAGTCTCATTACCCATGTAATACAAGGACATTCCTCCTGGCCAAACACTGAACAAGGTGAAAGCATGTACAGGCTGTGAGAGGTGGCCTAGGATGCTCCATAATTCTCTGGGAAAGAAACTAATCCGGGAAGCTTCCTTCCCTAAGAGAAGGTAGGGACTGTGTGCCTAAGAATAGTACTAGTGATGGTGTGTAAATTATCATCTGATTCTTGGAAGAACTCTTTGCAGTGCAGTATATCAAGAGTTGTGAGTCTTCAGTCTAAATCATTGCACCTTGAGGACATCTCCTAAACTCTTTGACATTCATATTTCCCGTTCTTAAGAATCAATAACATTTTAGACAACTCCTATAAACATTAAATTCTATAAATCCCTGAAACAATCTGTAGTGCTGTAGATTCTCTATTAAAGTTACTTGTTTCAGTCTTTCCATTTCGGGTCCCAATAATGTTGGTAATAGACTAGAAAATCATTGAACAGGCTCTCTAGAAAATAGAACTTGAAGTATGTCCTTCATGCTCAGGCGTTTAAAGTATTGCAATCTCAGGACATTAGGAGGAGGAAAAACGGGATGCAAGCAAATACGACATAGTTCACAAGTAATTTGGGTGAACAGCCTTAAGAAAACACACACTATTGTTTGTTTCCATGGCACATTATCTAGGTAAGTTCTGTTAAGCTACCATTACAGTCCATTAAAGAAAGGAAGGGGCAAGGCTCAGTGGTTCATGCCTGTAATCCCAGCATTTTGGGAGGCTGAGGTGGGAGAATCTCTTGAAGCTGGGAGTTTGAGACCAGCCTGGGCAACAAAGAGGACCCTATCTCTACAGAAAATTTAAAATTTAGCCAGGCATGATGGTGCACATCTGTAGTTCTAGACACTTGAAAGGTTGAGGTAAGAATTTTTCTTTTCTATTACATGTTTCTATTTTCCAAGTTATGTATCAGTTTTCAAAGTCAATTACTGAATAATTGATCACTAATGTGTATTCTTTAGAAAAAAGTACAGCATGAGAAAAATATAAATAGAAATCTAGTTTTGGATAAAAAAAGATAATTTAGAATAATATTAGTACAAATTTAGTAATCCAGATAACAAGCATTATAAAAACTGAGCTGAACAGAGAATACTGTGACCTAGAGTAACCAGGAAAGTGTTGGGCTTGATTTAGTCTGGGGACTATATCTAAAATGTATTAAGCAGTGATGAAGGAAATAGGCATGGCCACAGAGGCAAGGCCAATGTTGTAGGCAAAAATCAGATTGTGAGGGAGGACAGATACTATGTATTTATGGTTTCTTATAAACCAATATGACTGATGAGATAAGCTCTTGTAATTAAGCTATGGAACATAGATTGAAAAAACAAGATTGGGTCAGATATTGGAAAGTTTTGAATGTCAGATTCAGGAATTTAGACATTTTCTTACAGATCATAGAGCACTGAATAAGATTTCAGTGAGTTAATATTAAAAATAGCTAACATGTATTGGGTGCATATTTTATGCTGTCAATGGTCATAATGTTTCCTGTGTTTCAACTCACTGGATAATTTCAACAACCCCTACTCCCAAACAATGTGCCATAGTTTAAAAGGTCATCTTTTTAAATTTAAAAGCACATCTTTCCATGTAAGGCAAAAAAAGCAAGGACCGCAGAAACAGAAATTCTTTCTGACTCAACTTGTTTCAAAACACACCCAGAAAACAAGTTCCCTTTAGATGGTCTCTAGTCTGATGATAATCTCAGCAACAGCAGAGCAGGCCTTAATTGCCTATGCCTACTTTCTATTCCAGTTTCATTGGCTTTTGTTTGATATTGAATTTAATTCTCTCAAACCAGAAAATATTCCCTTGTTAGTTCTCATCTCTGGTACATTATATATAGATGAAAACAGGTGAGATCACTAAATATCGAAGTGTTCGTCAATGTGATGAGTTTTTAAATTGTTCACAATCAATATATTCCCTATAGCATTTTTTTTACTATTTCAAATAAAAAATGATCATTGTTTATTTGAGGAATTTTCTTTCTCTTTAAAGAAAATATAAAGTAAATGTTGCTTCAGTTCAGAAGCATTTTTCCAGCCACTTAGAGATTTGTTTTTAATTACTTGAAAATAAATGTGACAAAAACATCAAATTGTCTAAAGTTTTATCATCTTTTGATTTATATTCAGTTGTCGAGGTTGGGTATGTGGAATGCCAAATCTTCAGAAGAAAGTGAACTTGGTGAGAGCCTGGAATTTTTCTGGACTACATCTACCATTTGAATTAGGAAAGGCCACGTCCATCTCTGAACATCCATTCCCTTAATGGCAAACGAAGCCACTGGTGAGTGCTTGTCAATTGCAAATAATTGCTGTTGGGATAAAAGAGAAAAGACAAACAGCTTGTTGAGTACAATTAAGTGAATCGTAGTGAGTATGCTGGGGTTTATTTTACTAGACTAAATCTTTCATTTAAGTTGTCCAAAATGTATCAATAATCAGTTCACGTGGGTAAGTTCTTGAGCTGAAGCAAACACACACATTTTCTCTCAGTTATTAACATAACTGAACTTGGAGAATTCTAAGCTCTGTCAAAGAATTATATTCATTTATGAAAGCATTCAACAGAAAAACCTAGAATAATCATTTCTCACAGACTGCAAAGATAGTAAACAGCAGGCTGAGAATTTATGCAATATTGAAATCTGACCTATTTAACCAAAAAGTACAGTTGGAATCTGTTAACTCTAAATTTACAAGATTTAGCGCTCTCTAGATATCTATTAAAGCTTTGAAATAACTTTTAATATCTCCTGTCACTCATAGAAGTATTTAATAAAAAGAAAAATGCCTATTCATATGTGCAAAATGAAAATAGAAACAAATGTAATCACATGGGAAGCATGAGGAAACAGAAGCAGTGAAGAACTTGTTCAGGTAGCCAGTAACTCATCTATCAGCCAACTTTTGTCTGTAATTGGATTATTCTTCTTCAACTCTTTAAGATTTTATATAAACCCAACACCTTCACTTTTTTGAGATGAAATGTACTTGACATCAATTAATCATTGTAAGCCAAATCACTCACTGGCATTTACTGCATTCACATTTTTGTGCCAACACCACCTGTTTCTAGTTCTAAATATTTTCATAATGCCAAAATAAAATCCTGCACGCATTAAACAGTTTTTCCCATTGCTCTCTTCCCACAACCTCTTGACCACCGTCAGTCTGATTTTTGTATCCGTGGATTTTCCAATTCTGCATATCTTATATAAATAAAGTCATACCTTTAGTCTCTGGCTCCTTTCACTTTGAACAATGTTTGTGAGGCTTATCCACATTGTAGTAGATATAACTACTCAATTCTTTCTGTGGTTAAATAATATTTTATGGTTAAATAATATGCCATTGTAAATATTAATGTCCTAGGGGAACCATAACAAAATGTCACAAACTGGGTGTCTTAAAACACAAGAAATTTATTCTCTCATAGTTATGGAGACTAGAAGTCCAAAATCAAGCTGTCAGCAGGGCCATACTTCTTCTGAAGACTGCAGGGAAAAGTTCTTTCTTGTCTTTTTCTCATAACAAATGGTTGCTGCCAATCCTTGACATTCTTTGGGTTGCAGCTGGATCTCTCAATTTCTCCCTCTGCCATCACATGACCTTCACTGTGGGTCCTCTCTGTGTCTTCCCGTGATCTTATAAGGACACAAGTCACTGATTTAGGACTGACTCTAACACAGTATGACCACATCTTTATTTAACTAATTTATCTTCAAAGATCCTGTTTCCAAAAATGTTCATAATCATAGGTACCTGCGGTTAGGACTTTTGTTCCTAGATTTCTGAGTGCTGAGTTTTGTCCAATGCCTTTCCTTTGTTGATTGAAATGATCATGTTTTAGTTTCTTTCCTCTCTCTTAGTCTACTAATGTGGTGTATTACATTGATTGATTTTCTTATGTTGAACCACTTTAATATTTCTGGAATAAATCTAACTTGATCATTGTCTGTAATTCTTTTAAAATATTGCTGAATTCAGTTTGCTAGTATTTTTTGAGAATTTCACACCTTTACAGTCAAAAGTAGGAGATTGTTTAACCAAAAAAAAAAAAAAAATGTGAAAAAAGAGCCATAGAAGTAAACACTGACCAAACCCGTCCAGTAGGCTCCTAGAATTATGGTTACCACTGGAAAAGCCAGACCTGCTGGGTAAATACATACATCCCCCTATTTAAGTTGGATACAATTAAACATTCTGTTTTTATTATGATTCATTTTATTCTAATTGAAATAGTCAACATTAATCTTTTGATTACTGTTCGGCTGCATATCTTCAAGGTCATGTAAAATAATACTTTTCTATTGTAAATTAATGAATTGGCGTTCACAGAATCTGAGACATTATTTGTTATCAGTATAACAAAGAGAAATGGATCTACTGTAGGTGAATGAGAAAAACCAGATTTCTGAGCCTACAGAAATAAGAAAGACATTGGATTGTAGTAAATTTACAAAGGTAATGCATTTGTAAATGGCACACTTTTTGGAGATAGATATATAATCCGTTCACCTAACACAATTTTGTCATGCATTGTATGAGCCATAGTTAGACTTTGGATAGTACAATTATTAAATAGTGTAGTGCACAGAGGTTCCATAATCAGAAAAAAAGTGAATTCAAAGCAGACTGACCACCATCTATTTAAACTTGACCGTTTACTGAATTTTTCTGAGCTTCTTTTTCTCCCTATGGAAAACAGACAAAATGATGCTCAAATTGTAAGGCTGTTATAAGGAATAAATGGAATGTAAGTTCCCAGCAGATGGACTTACATAAGGTTGTCTTTCAGTAAATATTATTTATCTTTTCTTCCGTATTTCTAGGTCTAGCAACAGAACCTGGCTTAGTAGAAGGGACTTACCAGGATGAAAAGGCACAGTTTCAGTGCAGATTTCAGAATGTACATGTGTGTTAGTAAAGTGGCCAGTCCTTATTCTCCAGTACATGTTTCCTCTCTTCATTCTCCATATTTCTTTTATACCAGACTTGGTGGGATCACTTCTCTTCTTTATGGTTTTGTCGAAAGCAAATATTAATATCTCATTCACCATTCCACATAGAAGAGTATATATGTTAGCTCTCACAACAGGACCAATATCTGAACAGTGAACACAGATCCCAGTGTGTGGTTTTAGCATATTGCCTGGGTCTCATGAAGCCCCAATAGCTCTTCATGCTATACCAGTCAGAAACGCAGTACATAGTCCTGCAACCATAGCCAAGGATGGATACTCAGAGTTTGTCTTGTCCAGGTAAGAATACAAAATCCAACTGTGTTCCCTTACGTTATATTTTCTGTACTTCTGATATACAATCACTAACAATGATGTTTAGCCACCTTCTCATTGGCTAATTTAAAAATGTGCTTCTCTAATAGCTATAAGGTTTAAAAACAGAGAGTGTAAAGTCACTTACTCAGAGCTTTAGGCATGTAAAATACTTCGATATTGGTTGTTTCCATTATATCTTTGCCACTATTAAACAGATATAGAAATGGGTAGATAAGGGTCACTTCCTTATTGTTATTTTTAATTTTGGAAAGGGATCTAAGACCACACCGTAATTTGAAATATTTACATTTCCGGATCCACATTAGAATGCATTTCAGATTAGGATTTCATAATGAAATCCTAATTTGTCTGTGTGTCTACACAAGTGCATGGTATGTGTCATTGAGCACATGAATATTAAGAATTTGAACCAGGCCCTACAGCTTGAAGCATAGTATAGCTTTGCCAGTAAATGTTACGCCTAATAATAAAGCTTAATGATGATAAATATTTGACCTTTTATCTAAATAGAAGTAAAGTATACATCCTTGTTATAGTGTTCTATATTCTGTCCCTGGTTTCTTTTGTTTAAAAAAAAGACGAACTTGAACTAGGATAGGTAGAAGGTAAATTATCTGGCTCATTGGTTCTGTGCTGGGCATCTTATATTAATTTGCCTCTCTTTATCTGTTTCTGCCTGTATCTATCTGCTCTGTCCCCGGGAAACTGATCCATACAAACTGTACCAATGGGTTCTCTTGCTCTTTGTTCTCTTGTGCTTTGGAGAATTGCATTTTTCACCATGTCAATCATTAGCTCTGGTAAGGGCTTACATATTTGCATATATCTTGGACCCCTGCCAAAATTGATTAATCAGGGAAGGTCGGAGAGTCACTTCACCCAAGGTCACTTGGTTATTTTTAAAAAATGGACCTCAGAAATAGATCCATCACTATTAGTAAAGAGTCTATGGGACTGTGAGACTCTGGGGTTAACACTGTTTTTTTTTTTTTTTTTTCTTGCTTTCTGGAGTAAGCAATAGTTTAAATTTTTTTCAATGAGAAGTAATTAAGCCCATATGATGGATAAAAACATATACAAGTCAGAGAAACAATTATCGGTAGCTTTCGGTTGGGGTCCTAGTTGTTGCAAAACACAACTGCATCCCTGAACTTCCAATAGTTACAGTTGTTCAATTCTTACTTGAAGATAATATTAGTCAAGATGCCAAAAGGAAAGACATGGTTCCTTCAAGCCAGGTAATCGAGGGAATTGCAATCAAGTGACTATTTGCAAATACGAGAGCAGAAGGCATGGTGCAGCAAGAGGGGAGAGGCACTGCCATTTCTAAGCTTGAAGGAAGAGGGGAAGGGAAAGATGACCGGAAGGCCGAGAGGAAATTCCATAGAGAAAGTTTTATGACTATACCTCTGACCTTTTGTAAGAAAGGTAGCTAAAACCAGTGATGCAAAGCATGTGCTGACCTCACTGTCCTCATCTTTATAATCTCCTGCCAGTGCCAAAACAAAAGAACAAACGGCAAGAGATCCCATTGGTACAGTTTGTATGGATCCGTTTCCTGGGCACAGAGCAGACAGAGACAGAAAAAAATATAGAGAGGCAAATAAATATAAGACGCACGGCACAGAACCAATGAGCCAGAAAATTCACCTTCTACCTATACTAGTTCAAGCTGGGTTTCTATCATTTGGAAACAGGAGCAGCCATGACTGGAAATTCTTCTTTCTAGTTTTTCTCAAGTGCCTGCTTTGTCCACTTCAATTATCTCTAACACAGGACTCATGCAAAAAGGGTAGTGATTAAATAGACAGGGTTAGCAGCTGATACATTAGTGAGTCAACTAACCCATGAGAACCACTCTCCTTTTTCCAGAAAACAGGCAGTAAAGACAGCACAACTTAAAACAGTCTCTCTAAGCCAGTGAGACACCTGCTCGTTTCTGTTCTTTCACTCAATTCTGACAGCAATTAAATCTCTCCAAACTAGTTTTCCACATTGACAGGTCTGCCTATGTAAATCACAAAGGTTTTACTTGATTCCATCATAGCACATTAACCCACTGCCCCACCATAGTAGATTCCAGGGGAGGTAAATCATGTAGTTTCTCTACTCTGAGGTCAGATACATACTTGCATATGCTTGTAGGAGAGTTTTGTATTTAGCCAATTTCACTCCTCATCACAGTCTTATAGTTAGGCATAATAAAAAGGTGAAGTTATTTACTGTATTTTTTAATGGGAAAATTAAAGAAAATGGATCAAGAATTTCTAATTCCTGAACTCTGGAATTCAACCAAAGCTGAAACAAAGTGAAACCACAATTTTGCCAGAAGGACCACTCTCCATCTGTTCCTGTTGTTTGTTTTACCCTCGTTTATTTCTGCTGAGGAAGGCTAAGACTGAATGGGTAAATGGAGGGAAACTCTCTCCTAAAAACAGCTGGATGCTGGCAGGGGTTCAGAGCAATCCAGCTATGTATTGAACATAGCCATGTCCTGAACTCTGCCTCGTTTTTAAAATAAACAGAGAAGACATCAATATCTGCTATTAGTACATGATCAAAAATGAGTAATAGAAAAATGAACCAGCATTTAGTAGTGAGATCATGGGAAAATATGGGGAAAAAAGAAAGAGGGAATTGGTTTTCTTCTTTCTGTCTCCCACTCTCTTTCTTACTTGCTTTCTCTTTCTTTTTTTCTTCTTTTTTAAAAGTCATATTCTTTATGTATAAATCACTGATATGTGTTTGCAATAACATACTTTTACTAGATCTTGAGAACACCCAAATAAAGTATATACTATTTGGTTTTGGGGCAGTTTGCTTGTACCTAGCCCAAGCCAAAGCAGGGCAGTTCAAAGCAAAAGCTATAAGGATTATAGGTTTCCAGGGTGTCTTTTGTGAGTCATTGTGGAACATTTGCAAAAGACCACAAAATGAGATGGCATTGTATATTAGTTTGTTTTCATACTGTTGATAAAGACATACCCGAGACTGGAAAGAAAAAGTGGTTTAATTGGACTTACAGTTCCACATGACTAAGTGGGCCTCAGAATCATGGCAGAAGGTAAAAGGCACTTCTTATATGGTGGCGGCAAGAGAAAAAATGAGGGAGAAGCAAAAGTGGAAACCTGTGATAAACCCATCAGATCTCATGAGACTTGTTCACTATTATGAGAATAGCATGGGAGAGACTGGCCTCCATGATTCAGTTACCTCCCAATGGGTCCATCTCACAACATGTGGAAATTCTAGGAGATACAATTCAAGTTGAGATTTGGGTGGGGATACAGTCAAACCATATCACATTAGAAAGTGATGATCATCCTCTATGTGTCGGGTACTATTCTAAGCACTCTACGTTTAATTCTTGCAACACTACTATGATTTAGCCACTATCATTCATGTATTCAGCATAGAGGAAAACTGATGCACAGAGATTAAATGACTTTCTCAAGATAGTATAAAATAGAGCCATGGTTCCATCTTGTGCAGACTGAGTCCAGATAAATACAAATACTCTTTAGAAATTATAGGCATTGCCATTTTCCATAAAGAATAAGCTAGCTAAAGTACTATGATATTTCAATAGTCATCTTCTATTAAACATGCTTTCTAATGTTCAGAAAAGTTACAAATTATGACCATTGTGTATTTTAAAGACATATAAGAAACCAATGTTGTGATATTTCATATAAGAAGTTATGGAAATATTTAAATTCTAGTTATTCCAGTGCTTAATCCACAGCATGGCTTAAATATATTACAAATAAAGTTATTGAATTACATGTATTCTAAAGTTCCAAGGGATCTCACAGCTACTTCTGCGTAGAAGTCACAGTCTTAAAAGGTAAGTGATGTGTCAGAGATCAATACACAAGCTTATATTTTCTGTGAAATCTCGGCTTGATTGCAACCTAAAGCTGAGACCTCCCTCCAATGTAGTGCAGTTGATGAGTGTATTAGTCCATTTTCATGTTGCTGATAAAGATATACCTGGGACTGAGCAATTTACAACAGAAAGAGGTTTAATTGGACTTACAGTTCCACCCACGTGGCTGGGTAAGCCTTACAATAATGGCAGAAGGCAAGGAGGAGCAAGTCACATCTTACATGGATGGCGGCAGGTAGAGAGAATTTTTGCAGGGGAACTCCAATTTTTAAAACCATCAGATATCATGAGACGTATTCACTATCATGAGAACAGCATGGGAAAGACTTGCCCCCATGATTCAATCACCTTCTACTGGGGCCCTCCCACAACAGGTGCAAACTCAAGACGAGATTTCGGTGGGGATACAACCAAACCATATCAGTGAGTCATGACTTTCATTTTCATACGTAAATGAACAGAGATTCATTGATTGAATTACATATTCAAGATCACAAAGCCAACATCAGAATCACAAATTAACCCAACTATGTCTGACTCTAATTTGAAAGTTGAAAGTCAGCTAATCCGGAAATGTCCTTGAAATCACAATGATATCCAATCATTTATTTTAAAACTGTGGAAGGTTTTGGAAAGTCTATCAGGAAAATCCAGTTCTGTTTATATTAACAGGACACTAAATATTTATTGACTTTATAAGGGTAAAGTTATCTTCAGTACAGTAGCAATTACTCAAGATGGGTCCAAACTTATCTCTCCCCTTGTCCCTGGCATATGGTGAAAAACCAACCAACCAACAAACAAAAAGCCTCTCATGATTATTCTACTGTTTAAAGTGTATGAAGTTTGGTATAGCAGAGCAAGATGTACAAATAAATTTCACTTGATGAAGAAACCCGATGAAGAAAATCTGCTAAAAACAACATAAAACTCTATGACAGAAAGATGCACAAGGTGCTATTGGAACACAAAAGTGAGGCATCAAAATAAATCCCAGAAAATTATAGACTTTGTAGTGTGGTGAAGTAATATTCAAGTATTCAAGTTGCCCAGGAATCACACAATATGCAGGAAAACTAATGTCACAATGTGTTCGATTTACCATTGATTCTCTCAGTACTTAGTAAAAGTGCCTATCTCAAAATTAGTGCTCAATAAACATTTTCAGAATGTAAGATGCAAAGTACATATATCTCTTAATAGATATTTCTTTGACCTGGGAGCACTATGCATACTTATACTTCTGTCATGCCCCCTTATACCACCTATAAAAGAAATGCTATAAGTATCTGAGTTCACTCAAAAAAATTTAAAAAAAAAAAAATTGAGGGGCAACTGCCTGGAGCTTTCAGAGTACAGTGTAGGGACACCAGGCATACTTTGAAGGGGCCAGGGAAGGTAGTCAGGAAGTTCCTTTGTTCACTTATTTGTTCTGCAAGCACTTAGTGAAAGTCTACTGCATGCCAGGTATTAGAGCACATCAGGATAAATAGATTATGATGTCTTAACTCCAGATAGATCTGATAGATGCTGGTGCTTCAGTGTGAATGGTCTTTCCTAGTCTTCAGGGCTTTTCAAAGGTACCACGTTAGCACCTCTAGTTGGGAAAGTTTTTGTTGTTGTTGTTGTTGGTTGTGCAGAGCAGTACAATGCAATTAGCAACTGCCTCATACTTAGCAAATGGCAATAGCACTTCCCACTCATTGGGTTAGCTAAAAATGCATATTGAATTTTGAAATGCCCTCTTCATCAGGTTGATTTGCTTCTGGTTGAGAATTACATTTGGCAAACATAAAACCTATACCTTAGTTGAATTTAGAGATTTAAGCATCAGTGACGCGAGAGAAGCAGGAAGAGTATGGGAAGATGTATCAGTAAGCGCTGTTGTTGCTGCTGCTCCTACTAAAAGCCAACACATGCCAAAGCCAGCGCATCCTAAAGCCAGAATACATAGAAAGTGTTGAACTTTAGAAAATGACATGCAGTTTAGCTCATCTGAAACCTAGTTTTCAGTGGCAGCAGGGGCCAGAGGAATGATAAGTGGTGAAGAATCAGAATTTCACAATGGCATATACATACACACATGTATACATATGCACATGTTTATATATTCATATTATATATGTTATACATATGTATATTCTGTATGAACATGGCAAGTACCATTTATATACTTAATAATTATAGATGTTATGAGTGAGGTGAAGGACAGAGCAATAGAAGACAGAGCCTGTGGTATAACCTTCCTTTGTTTCCAGAACTTCATGGCCCGGGTATATAGTAGGTATTAAGACAATGCATTGAGTTGAATATCTTCGTGTCTTTTATTAGGAGCAGTTAGGGCCTTCTAAATTCCGAATTCTTTATTTATGATTCAACCACAGCTGGTGCCATAACCAAGGCTGTATCTACGATGATGTCTGCACATACTGTTATCATCCACTTTACCTGTGATCCAGGGTCTAGCATTTCATCTACTAAATAAATATCACTTTATTTACCAAGCAATAATATAAAATAAGCATCAAATTTAAGGGCCATTGAAAAGGGAGTATCTATATGCTGTGCCATTATTGTGGAATTATTAACTTTGCAATAGAGAAATAATTTTTTTCTTTATTCAGTAATGATAATTTTAAAAATTAGACCTGTCAGTTAACAGGAGAGTGCAAAATACAGGTGTTTTTAGGGGATTACTACTGTGGCTTATAGAGAAGTTGACTGAGAAGACTGTCAGTCATCTATTGAAATAAAAACTGTCACAGAAAAAGCAGTGCTCGTTCTATGAAATTTAATTTTTTGTTATTTCATGAATGCTAAAATTAGCAGATAGAGGAAGGTGTCATTTATTTACATTTATTCAGAGTATTATTTGTAGAAATGTGAGTGTATATTCAGAGGAAAGTTATGGAACAAGATTACTCTTACATTTTGCAGATGTAGTTTAATGTGTTTGTAGATACATGGAAATGTGTGAGTTTCTAGGAAGCATTTTTAATTATATCGTTGTTTCTAAGCATTTGTGTTTATAAGTGAATACATGTAAAATATATTTTTGTTTCTTAATTATGGACTATCTTCTGATTTCCCTTCATTTTTTAATAGCTGTTTTAATCTGAGGATTAAAGCTGAGGATTTAATCTGATTTCCCTTCATTTTTTAATAGCTGATTTAATCTGAGGATTTAACCTGAGGATTCTAGCCCAAATTAAATTATTACTTCTTTTATTTTATTTATTTATTTATTTATTTTGAGACAGAGTCTTACTCTGTCACCCAGACTGGAATGCAGTGGCACGATCTCGGCTCACTGCAATCTCTGCCTCCTAGGTTCAAGTGATTCTCCTGCCTCAGCCTCCTGAGTAGCTGGGGTCACAGGCATATGCCGCCATATTCAGGTAATTTTTGTGTTTTCAGTAGAGACGGAGTTTCGCCAGGTTGGCCTGGCTGGTCTCGAACTCCTGACCTTAGGTGATCCACCCTCCTCTGCCTCCTAAAGTGCTGGTATTATAGGTATGAGCCACCGTGCTCGGGCACCCACCTGAAACTGTATCTACTCCATTGGGCCAATATTATATCCTCTGGCCAGGAATACACATCAGTTTTTGCTCTTCTGGGACAATTATTTTCTTTCTTTTTCATTTGCCAGTATTCTAGCATTTGAAACCTGTCTCCTGATCGCATACCAAAAGTCTTGACAGTACAGATTATCATACATATTATTTAAAATATGCAGTGATCCTCTACCTGACCATAACAGAGTCTGCTTTTTAAATCATATATTTATTAATTACAATGTTTTATTATTCTCGAATAGAAGTATTAAGATAATCCAGGGCCTGTTTATTTTAATTTATTTTTCTTCAGTAAAAATATTGGTTTAATAATGATGGATCCATAGAAAAAAATAACATAGTCTTCTGTTGTTAGATCTATTACATTTAACCTTAAAGATGTTATTAACATAATCAATTAAAGAGGCCTTGATTTGAATAAATAAATACATGTAAAAATTGAAAATTTACTTAGATGTGCTTCATGCTCATTTTCTTCTCACTAATAGCTGGAATACACACTGTAAGAGTAAACAATAAAATTTTGTAATCACAGTAAATTGACTGATTCACTTCAGCACAAATTTTATTCCAAATAGATATTACGTAATAAAATCAGATTAAATTTTAGCTAGGAATGGATCATTGTGGGGCCATTTATTGCTACAAATCTGTGTGGATGCAACTTTGAAATGTACTGAGTAGTAATTTAAAAATCCCTCCAGATTACAATTTCCAAAGTACTAACAATCTACTTTTCAGGTCTAGCACAGTTTCAAGTAGGTTGGCTGTATCTCATTATAGCCGCTGTAGATAGAATCGTGCTATGGAGTTGTTGGTAATCAAAATAAAACATCCTAAGTCTTTACTTCTATCACGTGAAGGAAAATTGACATTCACCAAATACAAGCCTTCCATGTGAGCAGTACATAACAAGCCTCCTGCTTGTTATCGTTCGTCATACCTATGGGCTCTGTAGGATCTTGTCAAGTACTCCCGCACCTAAAAAAAAAAAAAAAAAAAGGGTATATGAGGAAATAATATGAAGCTAATAAGTATAATTTTACTTACAACATTTGTCTTCTTATACATTTACATTCTTAAGGCTTTTTATTTTATTTTTCAACTTTGAACTTTTTGTGTAGACAATTTCTTGATTTATCAGCTGGGAAAAAGATATGGATATTTTTAATGTCTGGCATTCATCATAGTTCCTGTCGAGTTTGGTTACTTTAGCTGCTTAATTCACTCTGGGGAGCCGTTTCTGTAGTTAATCAATCACTCGTCTATCTATGTATTTCTTGGGTGGCTGTCATCTAAACACCTAAGAAATCAGACCGAGGGAAAACAAAACAGTGAAATAAACTCATCACTTCTCTTTGAAGATCTAGCAATGTTTAAAGAGGAAGACTTTCCTAAATATTAAAATAGACCATACTGAAGACTGTTTCTGTGTATGCATGGGGTGGGTAAATATGTGCTAGAGATTAAAGAAAACAGAAGAGATGTCCAAATATCTAGGTGCAGCTATTTTGCTATGCTTTATTTTCACTCGAAAGGTCTTCTATTGCCAGAGACATTACCTGAATTAAACTTTATTTTTTAATCAGAAAAAAGTAGACTCGTTGCTAGAGTTAGTTTATCAGTGATACTTGATTTCTATTCCTTGTGGTGAAACATCAAGCAGAGGCATGAAGGTTCATGATGGCTGTAATTTTGTGAAGAGTGCAGGTGTGATTAAGGTGATAAGATGCTGTCATTATTTGGCTTAAGGAGCTTATCACATTATGTAGGAATAAAATATATTTAAAAGAAAATGTGAAATGGCCAGTTGTTTTTCTGATAGATTATGGTAGTGAGATTTTCTTTTTTTTTTTTTTTTTAAAGACAGAGTCTTGCTCTGTGGCCCAGGCTGGAGTGCAGGGGTGCAATCTCGGCTCACTGCAAGCTCCGCCTCCCGGGTTCACGCCATTCTCCTGTCTCAGGCTCCCCAGTAGCTGGGACTACAGGTGCCGGCTACCACACCCAGCTAATTTTTTGTATTTTTAGTAGAGACGGGGTTTCACCATATTAGCCAGGCTGGTCTCGATCTCCTGACCTCGTGATCCGCCCACCTCGGCCTCCCAAAGTGCTGGGATTACAGGCGTGAGCCACCGTGCCTGACCGAGGGATTTTCTTTATAAAAGAAAATAAGAAATAGGTTAATATTTTGGAAACGACAATATTTTAATGCAATTCTTTTTTTGGTTCTCCTGCTAATTAGCTGATTTTATTTTAAAACATCTTTGTTACAATGGCCTCATTTTTCAATGAAGTAGTGATGTTTAGTGTCCTTTGAAATACTGCAATTTTGGGATGCGTAAATCCTATTCAAGAAAATTGTGAGTGAAAGCATTTGTGTGTGAAGAGATTGGTTTGGGAAGAAGTGATACCCACGTTAAACCTTTAATACATATTACTATGTTAGTTGCAATTATTTTAATAGATAAATTTTTATGATCAAAAATGAATTATTCTGAAACTAAACGCCCATCAGTGGCAGGCTGGATAAAGCAAATGTGGCACATACACACTATGAAATACTGTGCAGCCATAAAAAAGAACTATATCATGTCCTTTGCAGCAACATGAATGGAGCCGGAGGGCATTGTTGTAAGCAAACTAACACAGGAACAGAAGAACCAATACCATGCATTCTCATTTATAAGTGAGAGCTAAACAGTGAGAACAAATGGACATAAAAAGGGGAACAATGGACACAGGATTACTGGAGGGTGTAGGGTGGTACAAGGAAGAGAATAAAAAATCTACCTACCAAGTACTATGATTATTACCCAGGTAATAAAATTACCTGCATACCAAACCCCCAAGACAAGCATTTTGCCTATGTAACAAACCTACACATATACTCCTGAACCTAAATTAAACGTTTTTTAAAAAAACAAAATGAGTGATTCTGTGTAACTGAATAAGAGTCAAGGAAATAGTTATAGGAACATTGCTTAGAATTGCCTATAACCTGGATTGTTCCCGGCGTGAACATCTCTAGCATAGCATCCTCACATGCTCTTGCATGGTGCTTGCAGAAAGTAGTGGGTGTCAGTAGGAGTTGAGAAGAAGCAATAAGACTAAAGAAGATGACCCCAATTTTCCAATCATTTACAGAAAGTCCTAAAAAGAGGAGTTTTGTATCCTGATGTATCATCTATGGTATTATTGATATGTAGAGAGCCATGGAAGAAGGTATCAAAAATCATTTGGAAATCTAGTCTCATAATTGAGAAGAGGATATTAATATAAACATAATTAATATAAAAAACATCTTATTTACATTTTCATAAATTTTCTCCAGGTACCTAGATTCTACTCTTAGCTGTTTCTTTGATTTCTAACATTTTTCAAATTATTTAAAATAAAAAAACAAGCATTCTTGAAACAAGGTTAATTTCACATGTGAAAACTGAAATATTAAGTGTGCGTTGCTCTTTAATAATAGTGTTTTCTGCTGAACGAAAACTGAGGCCTCACCAGTTTCAAAGTTATTGAAATATTCTCTTATATGTCCTGACCATTGAAAGTTCCACAGATGACACTAGTGCCTCGAGCACACAGGGCACCCTAGATCATAGAGGCAGTTAGAAAATTCCCTGCATGGGATACTTGAGGGCCAAAAGAGAAAGCTTGAGCAATGTTATATGATGTTTAACATCCAGAAGTGGACTCTCAGAAGAGGATCCTTGCACAAGTGATTCACTGAGGAAGTTTTCACAGGAAAAACTCTTAAAGGAGAGAAAAGGTAGGGCAGGGAAAAGAAAGAAGTCACACCAGGCGTAGGTCTGTTGACATGCTGCAGAAGTAACTTCAGTCATGTTGCAGACTGAATGTTTGTGTCCTCCCGCCAAATTTATATGTTGAAATCTTAAACCCTAAGTTGATTATGTTAGGAGATGGGGCCTTTGGGAGGTGATTAGGTCATAAATCACCTATGATGAGGGCCTCATAAATGGGATTAGCTCCCTTATAAAATAGATCTCAGGGAGTTCCATCTTCCCTTTCACCATGTGAAGACACAGGAAGAAAACAGTAGCCTATTCACCAGGACATGGGTACTTCACCAAACATCAAATTTATTGTTACTTTTCTCTTGGACTCCCCAGACTCTAGAACTGTGAGAAATAAATGTTTCTTTTATAAACCATCCTATATGTGATATTTTGTTATAGCACTCTGAATGGCCTAAGACAAGCCTCTTCCCACAAGTTAGCTATGTCACATGCTACCAAACATAGGTTATGGTTTCTAGGCTTTCTTTCATACTGTTCAGCAGGCAGTCAATGGCTAAAATATGCTGTAGGGGACACCACACTCTTTTTTTTTTTTTTTTTTTTTGAGATGGAGTTTCGCTCTTGTTGCCCAGGCTGGAGTGCAATGGTGTGATCTTGGCTCACTGCAACCTCTGCCTCCCGGGTTAAAGCAATTCTTCTGCCTCAACCACCCTAGTAACTGGGATTACAGGCATGTGCCACAATGCCCGACTAATTTTGTATTTTTAGTAGAGATAGGGTTTCTCCAGGTTGGTCAGGCTGGTCTTGAACTCCCGACTTCAAGTGATCCACCTGCCTTGTCCTCCCAAAGTGCTGGGATTACAGGTGTGAGCCACTGAGCCAGGCCTACACACTCTTAATTGCTTCTAGCTCCCTACATATACTGGCAAAGAGGCTTCTGGACTCAAAGGCTTCCTTCAAAGAAGACGTGCAGATATAGGCTATAGTAGTCATGGATCTCCAGAGAAACAGAACCATTAGGGTGTTGTATTAGTCTGTTCCAATGCTGCTAATAAAGACAAACCCAAGGCAGAGTAATTTATAAGGAAAAAGAGGTTTAATGGACTCACAGTTCCACATGTCTGGGGAGGCCTCACAATCATGGCAAAAGGTGAAGGAGGAGCAAAGGCATGTTTTACAGGGTGGCAGGCAAGAGAGTGTGCAAGGGAACTGCCCTTTTATAACACTGCCAGTTCTTGTGAGACTTATTCAATATCACAAGAGCAGCACGGGAAAAACCTGTCCCCACAACTCAGTTACCGCTGACCGGGTCCCTGCCACAACATATAGGGATTATGGAGGCTATAATTCAAGATGAGATTTGGGTGGGGACATAGCAAAACCTTATTATTCCACCTCATATCTTTACATTTCCAAACCAATCATGCCTTCTCAACAGTCCCCCAAAGTCTTATTTCAACATTAACTCAAACGCCCATAGTCTAAAGTTTCATCTGAGAAAAGGCAAGTCCCTTCTCTCCATAAGCCTGTAAAATCAAAAGCAAGTTAGTTACTTCCTAAATACAACGGGGTACAGGCATTGAGTACATACACTCATTCCAAATGGGAGAAACTGGCCAAAGCAAAAGGGCTACAGGTCTTAGGCAAGGCCAAAATCCAGTGGGGCAGTCAAATCTTAAAGCTCCCAAATGATCTCCTTTGACTCCATGTTTTGCATCCAGGTCACACCGATGCAAGAGGTAGGTTCCCATGGTCTTGGGCAGCTCCACCCCTGTGACTTTGCAGGGTAAAGCCCCTCTCCTGGCTTTCACAGGCTGGCTTTGACTGTTTGAGGCTTTTTCAGGTGCACAGTGCAAGCTGTCAGTGAATCTACCATTCTGGGGTCTGGAGGGTGGTGGCCCTCTTCATAGCTGCACTAGGCAGTGGCCCAGTGGGAATTCTGTGTGGGGGCTCCCATCCTGCATTTCCCTTCTGCACTGCTCTAGCAGAGGTTCTCTATGAGTACACCTCTGCCAGGACATCCAGGCATTTCCATATATCTTCTGAAATCAAGAAGGAGTTTCCCAAACCTCGATTCTTGACTTACGTGCACCCACAGGCCCAATACCAAATGTAAGCCACAAAGATCTGAGGCTTGCACTCTGAAGCAATGGCCTGAGCTGTATGTTGGTCTCTTTTAGCCACAGCTGGGATGCAGAGCACCAAGTGTTGAGACGGCACAAAGCAACAAGGCCCTGGGCCCAGCCCATGAAACCACTTTTCCTCCTATGTCTCCTGGCTTGTTATGGGAAGGGCTACTGTGAAGACTTCTGATATGCCCTGGAGACGTTTTCCCTATTGTCTTGGCAATTAACATTTGGCTCCTCATTACTTATGCAATTCTCTGCAGCTGACTTGAATGTCTCCTGAGAAAATGGCTTTTTCTTTTCTATCACATCATCAGATTGCAAATTTTCTGAGCTTTTATGCTCTGCATTCCTTTTAAACATAAGTTCCAATTCCTAATTGTATCTTTGTGAATGAATACAACTGAATGCTTTTAAGAGCACCCAGCTCACTTCTTGAATGCTTTGCTGCTTAGAAATTTCTTCCACCAGATACCCTAAATCATGTCTCTAGAGTTCAAAGTTCCACTGATCTCTAGGGCAGGAGCAAAGTCTCTTTGCTAACGCATAGCAGGAATTACCTTTGCTCCAGTTCCCAGGAAATTGCTCATCTCCATCTGAGACCACCTCAGCCTGGACTTTTTGGTTCAAAACCATTCAACAAGTCTTTAGGCAGCTCCAAACTTTCTCACATCTTCCTGTCTTCTTCCGAGCCCTCCAAACTGTTCCAACCTCTACCTGTTACCCAGTCCAAAAGTTGTTACCACATTTTCAAGTATCCTTATAGCATCATCCACTCTACCTGTACCAATTTACTGTATTAGTCTGTTCTCATACTGCTAATAAAGACATACACAAGACTGGGTAATTTATAAAGAAAAAGAGGCTTAATGGACTCACAGTTCCATATGGCTGGGGAAGGCCTCATCATCATACCAGAAGGTGAAAGAGGAGCCAAGACACATCTTACATGGCAGCAGGCAAGAAAGCATGTGCAGGGGAACTGCTTTTTTATAAAACCATAAGTTCTCACGAGACTTATTCACTATCACAAGAACAGCACAGGAAAAATCTGCCCCCATTATTCAGTTATCCCCCACTGGGACCCTCCCATGACACATGGGGGTTATGGGAGCTACAATTCAAGATGAGATTTGGGTGGGGATACAGTCAAACCATAGCAGGCATATGTGGTTTATACACACCTGATATCTTGTATCTCAGATGAGATATAAGATATCTAAGATGATATAAGACAGATATAATATATCTTATATCTAATATGGGATTTATTATAAGAAATTAGTTTGCATGATTATGGAGGATTAGAAGTCCTGCAAAGTATCATCTGTAAGCTGGATATTCAGAAAAGTCATGGTGTAAATTCTATTCTCAATCTGAAGTCCTGAGAATTAGAAGTGCCAATGATATAAGTCCTACGTTGAGGGCAGGAAAGGACTTATGTCCAACTGAAACAGGCAAAGAGAGAGTTCAATCTTTATCGGCAATTTATTCTACTCAGACCTTCAGCAGGTTTAATGTGGACTATCTGTATTGAGGAGGTCAATGTGCTTTACTGAGCCCATCAACTCAAATGTGAATTTCTTCTGGGAAGTCCCTCACAGACACATTCAGAAGCAATGGTTCATCAGATATCTTGGCATTCCATGACCCAGGCAAACTAACAGGTTAATCAAGGATGCAAGGTGTTAATCAAGTGTGTGTGTTTCTCTGTGTTTTTGTGAGCCCTTATGCAAGAGATTGAGGACCATTCAGAAAACTCAGACAACGAAGAAATGATGGCTATTAGTGCTAGTAAACAACTGGAAAATTTAAACATTTCCAAGATGCATTAATTAGCAAAATAATTATGATGATGACGTTTATATTATACTTTGTACTTTCAAAGTACTCTTCTTCAATTAGTAATTGATCTCTTAGCCCAATATTATGAAATGGCTCAATAAGCTATTATTCTTCTTTCATAACACATAAGAAGACTGAGTACAAAAAAAGTAAGTAAGAAGTTGTGTGGAAACCCCTGCAGAGTTGAGAGTGGAGCCAGAACTTGTCTTGCCCCAAACAAATACTTTCTGTACCACTCACTGCACTTTTTCTCCTTTTGCTTTTTTCCACATTTGTTCCTGATTTTCTCTTTCTTCCCGTATCTTTTAAATAAAATAATTTATAATGCCTCATTTAGAGTTTGAGAATAAATCTTGGTAAGATGTACTTGCAGTGGTCAAAATGATTTAAAATGAATTACCTTAAAAACAAATTTCTGGCCCATGAACATGTGACAATTTTCAGATCAGAACTAATATTGAAGTGACTGCATAGAAATGGAGATTTGCAAGAGTGCTAGTGATAGCATCTTCATTACGGATGTGCTGGAGGGGACTGCAAACCTCTTTCACAACCTGCCTCTAAGATGTTCTCATGGCTGCAGAACCATTAATTTAGGTGCTATGTAATAATTGAAGTATTTTATATTGGTGCTGTTCAACCATATGCAAGCACATCTTTGAAGAAGTTTCTTTATGGCTTCCTTCTGTTTATTTTTGACAAGCCTTTTGTTGTGCCAAGGAAAATGAGTCATCACACTGCCCATTTGACCCAAGCTGAATACCTTGGAATGATATACCTTGAAGATCATCAGTATGCCCAGAAAATCAGGACCCATTGCTGGTTTCTCACATTAGCCAGTTGGGATGGAAACTATAGGCATGATATGACACTATTCATAAAAGAACACATGCATTTGAGGGCAGGAAAGTGTATATCAGATAAAAGAAACAGAAAAGTCCATTCTTAGAGTGAGGTTTTATGTATATCTGGCTAGGAGTCTGGCAGCACTTACTGTTGACCGTAGCAGCTCTGTCAGAGGCTAACATTACCTTTAGTGTTCTGTTATCATCTCCCCTGCTGTCTTTGGGCATCCTTTGAGACCCATTTTTAAATAGGGTTCTAAGCTTAAAGTTCTTTTAGCTGTCATCCCTTGTTGTTATACAGGAGCCCTGCTAATGTGGCAGTAAGATGCAGGGTTGTGGAGCATTCTCTAGTCTTGTAATTAGCTCTGAATCTTTTGGTAAGCCTGTGTCCAAGGGCTGGGATTTCTGCAAGTGCTTCTTAGATTCCCATCTCCTCCTCTTTACAGGAGACAAAAAGGCTAAAGAGAGCTGGAGTTGAGTATTTCTCTTCCCTCAGGCAAATTAGGCCTATGTTGGGCTCTGATAGAATAGCTTCCCTTGAAGGCAGGCCTTCGTTAAAAAGAAAGGAGCTCTCTGGGTATATTTCAAAATTGCTTTTCCCTTCTTGCTGCTGGAAGCAGGAAAAGATTTTTTTCTGATTTTCACTCTGATAACCTGGTAGGGCTGCTGGGGGTAAAACACACTATAGTTGGGCAGGGGGATCCACTAAGGTTGTTCCCCAGGAGTTTTAATCTCTCTGACATGCTCATCTTTAGCAGGTGGTCACCTAATCTTTATGTCCTCAGCATGCTCTAGGGAAGCTGTGATTCCATTTTACCTGTGTGTCTTTCCAGATTCCGGAGCGGTGGTTTGCTCTATCATCTTACTTCTCTAATGGATATAGGAAGGGTTATTGACTTTACATTTGTTCAGCCTATTTTCTTGTTTTGGGGATGAGAGTGATGACTTCTAAGCTCTTCGCATTCAGACCAGAAAATAGAATGGGCAGTTTCCTGTTAATATTTTACCTTTGTCTATGGTGTTCTTCAGTGTCAGTGAGATATGTGTAGGTGTGCAATTGATTTTACTTATTCTGCCTGGGATAATTTTAGTATTAATATCTTTCTTAAATTTGGAAATATCACTACATCTTAACTTCTTAAATATTTTATTTTGTTCTCCTTATTCACCCTTCTAGAACCCTAATTGAGTTAGCCTTGCTGATTCCATCTTTTATGTTAGCCCTTTTTCTCATGATTTCCATCTCTTTATCTATTGCAACAATTTCCTTGAATCAATTAGTCAATTCTTAAATTCTTTCTTCAGCTGAGTATAATCAACTGTATCTCATTTAAAGTGACTTGAATATAATTGTTAGCTTTTCGTAATTTTTCTGGGTGGTTCATTTTCAATTAAACTTTCTTTCTCATATCATCTAATATTTTCCTAAGAGATGCTACTATTGTTTTTTTTACTAATTTAATCATTTTAATCAATAATTTTGTGGGCTTCTGATAAT
The DNA here is from genome assembly GCF_049350105.2 of Macaca mulatta. Classification (NCBI taxonomy): domain Eukaryota; kingdom Metazoa; phylum Chordata; class Mammalia; order Primates; family Cercopithecidae; genus Macaca; species Macaca mulatta. The sequence continues at coordinate 14,290,328 of NC_133417.1, forward strand.
TTCATGATTTGTCATTCTTGGTGCATTAATTACATTGTTTATTTTGCCAACTCATCTTCCAAATAGAATTATATTTATATTTATAATTTTATTTCTATTGTAAGCTTATCTTCACTGAAGTTTGATTGTTCTTTGCATCTTGCAAGGCCTGAAGTATAAACAGTTTATTATAAAGCAGTTTGAAGTTTATTCCTACTGAAGCCTCCAGAAGTTTTAATGACCCAGGATCAGATTTAATTTAATTTTGAGGCTTGGGAATCATGCATAATAAATTCATTTTAAATTTGAGTTACAAATCTTAATAAAGAAATGCTTGAGCTTTCAGTTTTTGATTAGTAACATTTTATTTTGCTACACTAAGCTCTAGAAAAATGTCAGTATGTCTCATTATTTCCATAGCACTGAGTTGAAAATTTTCTATCCTATTTTTTGAGAACTGAATAGACTTTTGAAGCTCCGGGTTCTAAGAAGATACCTGAGGCGTAGCTTCCCCATGTTAGGAAATGTCCTATAGAGTCTCTTGACCTGGCATTTGGACTTTTCTCTTTCTCTGGCATCAGTATGCAGTCTGAGAACATGGTGGGCCTGGGCAAGAACATGTGGCACTTACTTCTTTAGACATTAGTTTCCTGCCTATCTTTCAAGCTCAGCAATGTAGTATTTTTAATTATAATTTATGTAGCATTTCAGTGTGGTGGAGTTGGAACGACAGCTGTGTGCACTCAGTCTGTCACATGGCCCAAAGACGTGACTCAATCTTATACACTATGTTAATGATGCTGTATCTCCAAAAAGCCATTCTTTTAATTCTGTGAGGTTGTTGTTCTCAGCAAAGAGTCATGGTGAAGTAGAAAGAGCAAAGTCTCTGAAATAAAGCACTTCTGGCTTCAATACTCACTTATGAATTTGTGACCTCAGGGAAACTGTTTAAACCTTCTGAATTTGACTTAAAATGGCAATGTGGGGCCAGGCACGGTGGCTCACGCCTGTAATCCCAGCACTTCGGGAGGCTAAGGTGGGCAGATCACAAGGTCGGGAGATTGAGACTATCCTGGCTAACACGGTGAAACCCCATCTCTACTAAAAAGGTAAAAACACAACAAATTAGCTGAGTGAGGTGGCGGGCGCCTGTAGTCCCAGCTACTCGGGAGGCTGAGGCAGGAGAATGGCGTGAACCCAGGAGGTGGAGCTTGCAGTGAGTCGAGATCACTCCACTGCACTCCATCCTGGGTGACAGAGCGAGATTCCATCTCAAAAAAAAAAAACAAAAACAAAAAAACAAAAAACAAAACTGGCAATGTGGACTACTACTTTTATTTTATTGTGTCTGTAATCAATTAAAGGAAACAAGAAAAGGGAAATGTAGGATTCCTAGTATTGATTAAACAAACAGAAATGTCCATGAAACATATATATAGGACAAGTTACCTAATTTGTGGTACCCAGTCCTAAATGAAAATGTGAGACTTCTTATTAAAAATTATTAAGACTTTAAGGAAAGTGATGGCAAAGCATGAGACCAAGCAAGAGACCCTTCCAAGCTTAGGGCCCTGTATTCTTCCTGCACAAGGACAATGCCCATAAAACCACATGTAATAAAATATGTGAATAGCTTCTAAATTTAATATTAAACAGGGGAGAGAAAGACTCGGTGAGGGCAACCCACAGCAAAAGATCGCAGGTGAAGTTGACAGAACACAGGTTTCTAAAGTGAATGACACATTCTGAGTGGTAGAGGGGAATACTAGAAAATTCATGGGGAAATTCTTCCAGCGAGTATCTCGTCATGGTAAAAAGCACATGGACTTCAGACTTAGACGGCCTAGGTTTGCATCTCAGTGCCAAGACCAGCTCAGTCGGGGAGACCCTAACCCAGTGGCGCTAGAAGAATTAAAGACACACACACACAAATATAGAGGTGTGAAGTGGGAAATCAGGGGTCTCACAGCCTTCAGAGCTGAGATCTCTGAACAGAGATTTACCCACATGTTTATTAACAACAAGCCAGTCATTAGCATTGTTTCTATAGATATTAAATTAACTAAAAGTATCCCTTATGGGAAATGAAGGGATAGGCCAAAATAAAGGGATGGGTTTGGATAGTTAACTGCAGCAGGAGCATGTCCTTAAGGCACAGATTGCTCATGCTATTGTTTGTGGCTTAAGAATGCCTTTACCTGGTTTTCCACCCTGGTCGGGCCAGGTGTTCCTTGCCCTCATTCTGGTAAACCACAACCTTCCAGCGTGCGTGTTATGACTATCATGAACATGTCACGGTGCTGCAGAGATTTTGTTTATGGCCAATTTTGGACCCAGTTTATCACCAGATTTTGGGGGGCTTGTTCCCAACATCTCAGCACTACCCCTACCAGTTATATGAATGTGGTCACATTATATAACCACTTTGTTCTTTAGTTTGCCTTATTTGTAAAATAAAGAAAATCACATAACTTTTCTCATAATGATGCTAGGATGATTAGATGAAAGACCTTAGAAGAGTGAGTGGCATATGTAAGTAATATGAAAGAGTGAGCTATTTGTTTTTCTGGAGGAGATAATTGTAACACTATTTAATTTATTGGAAAATATAGAAAATGGATGAAATCTTCCAAGAAGCTTTGTGAAAATCTAAAAAGAAAAAAGTAAATACTGCCATAATTTTCACCAAAATACATTCCAAATAGAATGCCTATGTGTAAAAAAATAAGTCATAAGAAGTTATTGTTTTCAATAAACGTGGTGTTTAGAAGGCCTAAGTATCCCATAAAACTTATCAATGAAGATAACAAAATACACCATATAATGTTTTAAAGTTTTGTGCATGGTACAATCACCACAAAAACATCAAACAGATACACTTCAAACTGGCTAAGAATACTGGCAAAGGTTTGCAAAGAACAAAATTGTGTGTAATAAAAATAATATATTGTTAAGTAAATCATTACTTTTTAAAAGAATAATGTTAATATTCTTTCAGGATATGAGCCCCAGGCTAATTTTCTTTAATGTATTCTTTGTATTTTTGCATATTTCGTATTGGATGCAAAATAAAATTACAAACAGATACTATTTTTCTGTCACTTGGGCAAAAAAGTATTGAATAGTACAATATGTAGACAAGAATATAAAGAAACAGGAATTCATAAATATTGCTTTAAAAAGTATGTGTATATTAAGATAAATTTTGAAACATCTATAAAAATTTAAGACACTGCTTGATCCAATAATTCAGCTATATTTTCTACACACATATTTATACAGTTTTCAATCACTTATAAACAAATGTCCTTTCAGCATTTTCTGTTATAGCTAAAGATAAAAATTACTTACATTTCCATCAGTATAGGTCTGATTTAAAAAATTGTTGTTTCATATTATGGAATATTAAATAGCCATTAAAATAAATGTGGTATTTATTTTAGCTATTGTGGCAAGTAAATAAAATGCAAAAGATTAGTCTATCTCCATTATTATTTAATATTTGATTGAAAATATTAGACAATATAATTAAACCAGATAAAACAATTAGGCAATCAAATGTAGAAAGGAGAAATAAAATGATTTCCATTTGCAAATGATATCAATGGTGAAATAAATAATTCAATGGAAGATAAAATTAACCTATACAATTAATAGCATTCACATAAAGAATTGGTTAAAAGACAATAAAACATTAAGTCATATTTAAAATAGCTACACAAAAACATATAATACCCAAGGATAAATTAAATGAGAAGCTTAGGGGAAATCACAAAACTTTACTTATGGAAAGACACAAAGTGAGACTTGAACAAATGGAAAGATATTATTTTAGCCTCTGATATAATAAGTAAACATAAATACACCATTTTTCTCAAAATTTGATAAAAAGGACTTTTTAATGAGGTTTTTGTTTGTTTCTGGAGGCAAGTTGATTCTACTGCTCATTTGGAAGAAAAAAATATTTAAGCATAGCTTGAAAAACTCTGAAAATAGAATGGATCTGCCAACCAGTAAATAAATAAGCTTGTTACAGAATTTCTAAAATTACACTGGATAGTACTGGCACATGGTAAGAGAGAAAAAAAAAAATGACTGGTGAAACAAAATAGAAAATCTGGAATTAGAAAGCAAAATCTTCAAAGCACTGGAGTAAATAAGGACATTTAGTAAATAATAATATTTACTGAAAAGTTTGGATAACCTTCCGGAAAAAGGTAATATTGAATCCATACCTCATATCATACACCATAATAAAGCCTACATACATGAGATATAAGCCAGGCGCAGTGGCTCACACCTGTAAACCCACCACTTTGGGAGGCCAAGGCAGGCAGATCATCTGAGGTCATGAGTTCAAGATCAGCCTGGCCAACAAGGTGAAACCCCATCTCTACAAAAAAATACAAATATTAGCTGGATGAGGTAGCACGTGCCCATAGTCCCAACTACTCAGTCCTAACTACTCATATATATAAATAAAGGAAAAGCTGGAAATATTTGTAATGTGTGTATTATAGATAGGAGACTAATGTCTTAATGTGTAATGATTTTTTTTTTTTTTTTTTTTTTTTTTTTTTTGAGACGGAGTCTCGCTCTGCCGCCCAGGCTGGAGTGCAGTGGCCGGATCTCAGCTCACTGCAAGCTCCGCCTCCCGGGTTCACGCCATTCTCCTGCCTCAGCCTCCCGAGTAGTTGGGACTACAGGCGCCCGCCACCGCACCCGGCTAGTTTTTTGTATTTTTTAGTAGAGACGGGGTTTCACCGTGTTAGCCAGGATGGTCTCGATCTCCTGACCTCGTGATCCGCCCGTCTCGGCCTCCCAAAGTGTTGGGATTACAAGCTTGAGCCACCGCGCCCGGCCAATGTGTAATGATTTTTTAGCCATCCAGAGAAAAAGTCCAAATACCCAACAGAAAAAAAAAAATGGGTAAAGAGACAATTCCAAAAAAAAAAAAAGAACATAATGAATCTGAAACAAATGGAAGGTTTTTCAACTTTGTTCGTAACAAAACATGCACACTAAAACTACAGTGAGATACCCCTTTTCACCTATTAAAACCTTGGCCACACACTCCTGTGGCAAATCTGTGTAGAAACAAGCACTTTCCTGCATTTCTTGTGAGTGTGTAAGGTGGTGCAATATAGTTAGAGAAAACTGGCAAAATCTAACAACTACTGCACCTATGAAGGACACTGTGGCCCAACAGTACTGATTTCTGGGAATTTATCATAAATATACTCCCATACATATAGAAAATAGACAAAATATTGAAAACAACATACATAGCTATGGAGAAGAAATTGGTTGAATAAGGTATGGTGCATTCCTAAAATGAGTACTATGCAAATGTAAAAAAATAGATCTGTGTAGTAGAAATGCAATAAATTTCAGAGTATGTTAAGTAAAAAAATAAGACGTAAATAAAATATCCTACGTAGATTACAAACTTTTGTGTAATAAAGTTGGGAAAAATTGTATATATTTCCACAAAAGAAAGCACAAGAACGATAAACCAGAAATGAATGATTTGGTTATTTACAGTGAGGAATGGGATGAAAGAGGTAACAAGAATCTCTAAGAATACATTTTAGGTAATTATTACTGTTAAACCATGATCATGTTTTACATATTCAGAAGATAATATTAAATCAAGAAAGATTGCTTAAAACTGTAACACAAATATAAAATATAATTATAACTTATGGAATTATTAGAATTACCACTTGCAAAAAATAATCAAACCACATAATTTGAACATAATTCTGACTCTTTTCTAAATTAATATAGAGTTCCCACCTTAAGCTACACAAAGAAACCTTGAACTATATTTAGTTTCTTGTATATTGTGGTACTCCTGTAATAGTTTCAACAAATTATATACTTACTGATCATACAAGTAAACACATTGACATTGTTTGGAATAAGATTCTTATTATGAACGATGGGAAATTAAAAATACCTAATTTGGGAAGTAAAAGGTGAATCAAGAGATATCAGCTGAAGTAGGAAGTATAATTTATCATTTTTTAAAGTTATATTACATAAATTTGGTACATAGAACTTACTTTTTTATAATGTTAGCTTTTATTTTAGGGTAAGGGATGTATGTGCAGGTTTGTTACATGGTATATTGTACCACTGAGGCTTGGAGTAGGAATGATCTCATCACCCAGATAGTGAACAGAGTACCCAATATGTAGTTTGTCAGCCTTTATCGTCCTCCCTCTCTGTCCCCTTTAAGAGTCCCCAGAGTCCACTGTTTTCCTCATTATGTACATGCACCCAATGCTTAGCTGTCATTTATAAGTGAGAAGATGTAGTATTTGGTTTTCTGTTCTTGCATTAAGTTGTTTAAGATAATGGCCTCCAGCTCCATCTATGTTGCTTCAGAGGACATGATTTTATTCTTTTTGATGGCTGTGTAGTATGCCATGGTGTGTGTGTGTGTGTGTGTGTGTGTGTGTGTGTGTATATGAATTATATATAATTTATATATAATACATAATATATAATACTTATATATAATACTTATACTTACCTAGAATATATATATTTATATATAATATATTATATATTATAATATATGCCATATATATAACATTTACTTTATCCAATCCACCACTGATGGACACCTAAGTTGATTCCATGTCTTTGCTATTGTGAATAGTGCTGTGATGAACATACAAGTTCATGTGTCTTTTTTTTTTTGTTTGTTTGTTTTTTGAGACGGAGTCTCGCTCTGTGGCCCGGGCTGGAGTGCAGTGGCTGGATCTCAGCTCATTGCAAGCTCCGCCTCCCGGGTTCACGCCATTCTCCTGCCTCAGCCTCCCGAGTAGCTGGGACTACAGGCGCCCGCCACCTCGCCCGGCTAGTTTTTTTTTTTGTTTTTTGTTTTTTTTTTTTGGATTTTTTAGTAGAGACGGGGTTTTACCGTGTTAGCCAGGATGGTCTCGATCTCCTGACCTCGTGATCCGCCCGTCTCGGCCTCCCAAAGTGCTGGGATTACAGGCTTCAGCCACCGCGCCCGGCCGTTCATGTGTCTTTTTGATAAAGCAATTTATTTTCCTTTAGGTATATACCCAGGAATGAGATTGCTGAGTCAGATGATAATTCTGTTGTAAGGTAGTTTAGAAATCTCCAAAATAAATAATCAACAGAGTAAACAAACAATATGCAGAATGGGAGAATATATGTGCCTTTCCACAGTGGCTGACCTAATCTACATTCCCACCAACAGTATATAAGCATTCCCTCTTCGCTGCAGCTTCACCAGCATCTGTTGCTTTGTTGACTTTTTTATAATAGCCATTCTGACTGGCGTGACAGGGTATCTCATTACGGTTTTGATTTGCATGTCTTTGATGATTAGCAATGATGAACGTTTTTTTCAGATCTTTGTTGACTGCTTGTAAATCTTTGGAAAAGTGTCTGTGCTTTCCCTATCTTTTTAATGGGGCTATTCGTTTTTTCGTCCTACAATTGTTTAAGTTCTTTGTAGATCATAAATATTAGACCCTTGTCAGACACATGGCTTGTAAATATATCCTCTCATTCTGTATATTGTTTGTTAACTCTATTGATTATTTATTTTGCTGTGCAGTAGTACTTAGTTTAATTAGGTCCCACTTGCCGATTTTTCTTCCTGTTGCAATTGCTTTTGAGGACTTAGTCACAAATTCTTTGAGAAGGATGATATCCAGAGTGTTATTTCCCAGGTTTTCTTCTAGTAATTTTATAGTTTTAGGTCTCGCATTTAAATCTTTAATGCACCTTGCGTTTATTTTTTATATATGGTAAAATGTGGGGTTCTGGTTTCATTCTTCTCTATATGACTAGCCAGTTGTCTCAGCTCCGTTTACTTGTTGCTTTCCCCATTGCTGATTTTTGTTGACTTTTTTGAAGGACAGAGGTTGTAAGCGTCAAGCTTTATTTCTGTGTTCTCTTTTCTCTTCCATTGGTCCATGTGTCTGTTTTTAAATTTAGCTTTCATATTTTATTATTTTATTTTACCAGTATCATGCTGTTTTGGTTACTGTAACTTTATAGTTTGCTCTGAAACTGGGCTCTTTCTAGTTCTCAAGTTCTATATTCTTTTTTGTTGTTGTTGTTTTTGAGACGGAGTCTCGCCCTGTCGCCCAGGCTGGAGTGCGGTGGCGTGATCTCGGCTCACTGCAAGCTCCGCCTCCCGGGTTCCCGCCATTCTCCTGCCTCAGACTCCCCAGTAGCTGGGACTACAGGCGCCGCCACCACACCTGGCTAATTTTCTGTATTTTTAGTAGAGACGGGGTTTCACCGTGTTAGCCAGGATGGTCTCCATCTCCTGACCGCGTGAACCGCCCACCTCAGCCTCCCCAAGTGCTGGGATTACAGGCGTGAGCCACCGCGCCTGGCCTGTATATTCTTTCTAGAATATAGAATGTAGAATATAGAATTTAGAACAGATTTTTTCTAATTCTGTGGAAAATGGGATTAGTAGTTTGATAGGAAAAACGTTAAATCTGTAGATTGCTTTAGGTAGTATGGTTATTTTAACGATGTTGATTCTTCCAATCCATGTTCATAGAATACTTTTCTATTTGTTCGCGTCATGTATAATTTATTTGAGCAGTGTTTTGTAGTTCTCCTTCTAGAGGTGATTTACCTTCTTGCTTATATGTAATCCTAGATATTTTATTTTTTGTGGCTATTCTAAATGGAATTGTATTCTTAATTTGGCTCTAAGTTTAAATGCTAATGTTGTGTAGAAATGCTATTGATTTTTGTATATTGATTTTGTATTCTGAAACCTTACTAAAGTGGTTTAAGAGTTCCAGGAGTCTTTTGGTGGAGTCTTTAGGTTTTTCTGTGAATAGAAGCACATCATCTGTGAAGGGAGATAATTTGACTTAATTTCCTATTTGGGTAACTTTTGTTTCTTTCTCTTGCCTGATTGCTCTGGCAAGGACTTACAGTACTATGCTGAATAGGAATGGTGTGAGTGGGCATCCTTGTCTTTTTCCAGTTCTCAAGGGGAATGCTAACAACTTTTGCCCATTCCGTATGTTGTTGGCTATGCATTTGTCATAGTTATCCCTTATTATTTTGACATATGTTCCTTTGATGCTTAGTGTGTTGAGGATTTTTAACATAAAGATATGTTGAATTTTATTTAACAACTTTTATGTATCTAATCATATTATCATGTGGTTTTCTGTAGTTCTATTTGTATGTTGAATCATATTTACTGATTCATGTATATTGAGGCAATCTGGCATTCCAGTAATAAAGCCTACTTAATCATGTTAGATGATGTTTTTGATATGCTTTTGGATTTAGCTTGATAGTCATTTGTTGAAGACTTTTGTCGTCTCTATCCTCATCAGAGATATTGGCCTGTAGTTTTAATTTTTTGTGTGTGTCTGCAGATTTTGGTATCAGAGTGTTGCTGACTTTGTAAAATCAGTTAGGGAGGAGTCGTCTCTCCTGCCCAATTTTTTAAATATTTTCAAGAGGATTAGTAGGATTAGTACCAACTTTTCTTTGTACATCTGGTAGAATTTGACTATGAATTCATCTGAGGTCTTTTTTGGTTGGTAGGTTTTCTTTCTACTACTGATTCAATTTTAGAGTTTGATATTGGTCTGTTAAGAGTTTCAAATACATCCTGATTCAGTCTTGGGAAGCGATGTGTTTCCAGGCATTTAACCATTTCCTGTAAATTTTCTAGTTTGCATGCCTAGAGTTGTTTATAACAGTCTATGAGGATTCTTTGTATTTACAGTTGCACATGTTACCTCTGTCAGTTGTAATGTTACCTTTATCATTTCTGATTATGCTTATTTGGATCTTCCCTCTTTTTCTTTGCTAATCTAGCTAGTGGTCTATTGCTCTTATTTATCCTTTTTAGGAAACCAACTTTTGATTTCATTGATCCTCTTTATAGGATTTTTGGGGTATCAATATATTCAATTCTGCCCTGATTTTGTTGTTTCTTTTCTTCTGCTAGCTTTGGGGTCAGTTTGTTTTTATTTTTCTAATTCTACTAGGTGTGGTGTTATATTGTTAATCTGAAATATTTCTACCTTCTTAACGTAGATGTTTAGCACTATGAACTTTCCACTTAACACTGCTTTTACTGCATCCCAGAATCTTTATTATGTTGTGTTTGTGTTATTAATTTGAAATTACTTTTTATATATTTTCCCTAATTTTGTTGTTTACTCAAAAGTCATTCAGTTCCTGGAAACCTACAATCTCCCAAGATTGCAATAGGAAGAAATTGAATCCCTGAACAGATGATTAATGAGTTATAAAATTTAGTCAGTAATGAAAAGTCTACCAACTAGAAAAAGCCCATGACCAGATGGATTCATAGCTGAATTCTATCAGATGTATATAAAAAAGCTGGTACCATTCCTATGGAAACTCTGAGGAGAAAGAACTTCTCCCTAACTCGTTCTATAATACTGGCATCATCATGATTTGAAAATCTGGCAGAAAAACAAAAACAACAACAACAACAACAACAGCAACAACAAAAAATTTATCCCAATATATTTGGTGAGCATAGATGCAAAACTTCTCAACAAAATACTTGCAAACCAAATTCAGGAACACATCAAAAGGCTAATCCCCCATAATGAGGTAGGCTTTATACCTCAGATGCAAGGTAGGTTCAATATATGCAAAACAATAAATGTTATTCAACACATAACAAGAACTAAAACCAAAAACCACATGATCATCTCAATAGGTACAGAAAAGGCTGTCAATGAAATTCAACGTCCTTTCATGTTAAAAATCTTCAACATACCAGGCATTGATAGAACTTACTTCAAAATAATAAGAGCCATCTATACAAAACCCGCAGTCAACCTCACACTGAATGGGCAGAATCTGGAAGCATTCCTCTTGAAAACCAGAACAAGATAAGGATGCCCTCTCTCACTGCTCCTATTCAACGTAGTACTGGAAGTCCTTGCCAGATAAATCAGGCAAGAGGAATAAATAAAAGACATCCAAATATAAAGAGAGGAAGTCAAGCTGTCTCTGTTTGCAGACAATATGATTCTAAACCCTACGGTCTCTGCCCAAAAGCCCTTTAATTTAATAAACAACTCCAACAAAGTTTAGGAGTTGTACAACAAAATCATTATACAAAAATCAGCAGCATTCATATACAGCAACAATATCCAACCTGAGAGCCAAATCAAAAATGTAATCCCATTTACAGTAACAAAAAAACTATTAAATACGTAGGAATACAGCTAACCAGGAAGGGGAAAGATCACTACGATGCGAATTACAAAACACTGCTCAAATAAATCAGAGATGATACCAACAAATAAAAAAAATTCCATGCTCATAGATAAGAAGAATCAATATTGTTAAAATTACCATACTGCCCAAAGCAATTTACACATTCAATACTACTCCTATCAAACTAACAATAACATTCTTCATCAAGTTAGAAAAAAAACTATCTTAAAACTTATACGGAACCAAAAAAGAGCTTGAATATCCAGGGAAATCTTAAGCAAAAGGAAAAAATCTTGGGACATCACGTTAGATGGCTTCAAACTATACTACAAAGCTCTAGTAACCAAAACAGCCTGGTACTGGTACAAAAACAGAAACACAGACCAGTTGAAAAGAACAGACAGACTCAAAATAGTGCCACACAGCTAAAACCATCTGAGATTTGACAAAGTTGACAAAAACAAATAATGGGGAAAGAACACTCAATTCAATAAATAATGCTGGGATAACAGGCTAGCGACATGCAGAAGTTTGAAAATGAACCTCTTCCTTACACCCTACACAAATATCAATTCAAGATAAATTAAAGACTTAAATGTAAAAGCCAAAACTACAAAAACATTGCAAAATATCCTAAGAAATACCATTCTGGACATACGTCCTGGCAAAGACTTCATGATGAAGATGCCAAAAGTAGCTGCAACAAAAACAAAAATTGACAAATGGGACCTAATTATACTAAAGAGTTTCTGCACAGCAAAAGAAACTGTCAACATAGTAAACAGACAACCTACAGAATGGGAGAGAGTATTTGCTAATCATTCATCCAATGAAGATCTAGTACCCAGAATCTATAAGAAACTTAAATAAATTGAACAGCAATAAACAAACAACCCTATTAAAAAATAGGCAAATGACATAGACAGACACTTTTAAAAAGAAGACATATACTTGGCTAATAAGCATATGAAAAAATATTCAACATCACTAATCATTAGACAAATACAAATCAAACCCACAATGAGGTATTATCTTATCTCTCAGAATGGCTATCACTAAAATGTTGAAAAAAAGTAACAGATCTTAGCAAGGTTGTAGAGAAAAGGGCAACTATACACTTCTAGTGAAAATGTAAACTGGTTTTGCCATTGTGGAAAGCAGTGTGGCAATTTCTAAAATATCTTAAAATGAAGGTATCATTCAACTCAGCAATCCCATTATTGTGTATATGTCCCAAGGTATAGAAATTTTTCTACCTTAAAAACACATGCACACATATGTTTATTGCAGCAACATTCACAATAGCAAAAGCATGGAATCAACCTAAATGCCTATCAATGATGGACTGGATAAAGAAAATGTGGTACATAAATATCATGGAATAGTGTGTAGCCATAAAAAAATGAGATCATGTTCTTTGCAGCAACATGGATCAAGTTGGAGGCTGGTAGCCTAAGCGAACTAACACAGGAGCAGAAAATCAAATACAGCATGTTCTAACTTATAACTGTATAACTTCCTTACATACTAACTTCTAAGTGGGAGCTAAACATTTAGAATGTCCTTCATTGTCTTTTTCCTTTTGATGTATAACATACTTATACACTAACTTATAAGTGGGAGCTAAACATTGGGAACACATGAACACAAGTAGAAAACAACAGAGATGGGTCTATTTGAGGGTGGAGAGTGGGAGGAGGGAGAGGATCAAAAAATTACCTATTGGTTATTATGTTTATTACCTGAGTGATAAAATAAACTGTATACCAAACCCCTATAGCATGCAATTTACCTATATATAAAAAAAACCCTGCACATATACCCCTGAACCTAAAATAAAAGTAAAACCAAAGTCATCCAAGAGCAATTTGTTTAATTTCCACGTATTTTTGTAGTTTTGAGAAATCAACACCACTAATTTTTTATTGAATTTATTAAGCCTTACTCTATGGCTAAGCAAGTGGTAAATCTTAGAGTATGTTCTATGTGCACATAAGAAGAATGTATGTTCTGTGGTTGATGAGTAGCGTACTCTGTAGAATTCTATTAGGCCCAGTTGGTCAGGTGTCAAAATTATGTCCAGAATTTATTTGTTGGTTTTCTGTCTCAATGATCTGTCTGACACTGTCAGTGGGGTGTTAAAGCCCCTCCCCCACAACTATTGTGTGGCTGTTTAGGTCTTTTTGCAGGTCTAGAAGTATTTATTTTCATGAATCTGGTGCTCCAATGTTGGATGCATAAATATTTAGAATAGATATAATATGTCTTCTTGTTTAATTGAACCCTTTATCATTATGCAGTGCCCTTCATTGTCTTTTTCCTTTTACTGTTGTTGGTTTAAAGTCTGTTTACTCTGATATAAAAACCACAACCTCTGCTCTTTTTTGGCTTTCCATTTGCATAAGAGAATTTTCTCCAATCCTTTACTTTGAGCTTATGGCCATCATTGTGTGTGAGATGGGTCCCTTCAACACACCAGACAGAAGGGTTTTCTTCTTCTTTTTTTTTTTTTTTTTAATCTAACTTGCCATTCTGTGCCTTTTAAGATACTCAAGGATAATATTGATATGTGATGTTTTACTCCTATTATTATGTTATAGCTGATGGCTTTGTAGTTTCTATTGTGTAGTTGCTTTACAGGGCCTGTGGACCATGTGCTAGTGGGTTAAGTGTGTTTTGTGGTAGCAGATATCGTCCTGTTATTTCCATGCTTAGAACTCCCTTGTGGATGTCCTTGTAAGGTTGGTTTAGTGGTAACACTTCCTTTAGTGAGTGCTTGTGTGGAAAAGATTTTATATCTCCTTCCTTTATGAAGCTCAGTTCGGTAGGATATGAAATTCTTAGTTGGAATTTCTTTTCTTTCAGAATGCTGAAAATAGGACCCCAAACTCCCTGGCTTATGAGACTTTTGCTGGGAAGTCCACTGTTAGCCTGAAGGGGCTCCCTTTGTATATTATCTGACCAATTTCTCTAGCTGCATTTAAGCCTTTTTCTTTCACATCGACCTTGGACATTCTGGTGACTAAATGCCTTGGTGGTGTATATTTTTGATAGTATCTCACAGGTGTTTTCCGGATTTCTTGTATTTGGATGTATACCTCTCTAGAAGATTAAAAAATATTTTTAAGATTATTCCCTTAAATATATTTCCAGGTTATTTGCCTTTTCTTCTTCTCTCTCAGAAATGCCAGTAATTAGTAAGTTTGCTTGCTTTACATAATCCTATATTTCTTGAAGATTTTATTTTTAAAAATTATTTTCCTTTTATTTTTTGTCAGACTGTTTTAATTCAAAAGACTAGTCTCCAAGCTCTGAAATTCTTTTTGCTGCTTGGTCTAGTTTATTGATAATGGTTTGATTGTATTTTGAAATTCCTTAAGTGAGATTTTCAATTACAGAAGCTCTGATTGATTTTTTAAAGATGTTTATCTCTTTCTTCATTTCCTGGATTGCTTTAAAGTTTCTTCGTGTTGAATTTCAGTCTTGTCTCAGATCTTGTCGAGCTGCCTTGCAAGCCATGCTTCACATTTTCATTAATCGTTTCTAATCATTTCTAAGTTTCCATTTTGGTTAAGACCATTGTTGGAGAGCTAGTGTGATCTTTTGATGGGGTCACAGCATTGTTTATTATTCATGGTGCCAGAATTTTTCTGCTGATTCCTTCTCATCTGTAGACACTGGCACTTCTAAGTTTTCTCATTATTTTCATGTGAATAGCATCTTTTTCTTTATTTCTCTATAATTTTTTTTTTCTTTTCATTTCCCTCCCTCCCTAAGGGGTGCGACTGTAGAGAATGCTGGGTAGGGCCTTTGGGATTTGCTTCTGCTCTTCTGTTGGCAGGTTTTATACTGAGCTGTGCAGTTTGACCTACAGGACAGTAGATGATGCTTGTGGGTTAGAAGTTGAATGTCCTTTTAAGTGCATAGTAGGTTGAGCTCCCTGCTCAGTCTGGAGGTGAGGCATGATAGGTGATATGGTTTGGCCATTCAAAATCTCATTTTGAATTGTAGCTCCTACAATTCCCATGTATCGCAGGAGGGACCCAAAGTGGGAGGTAATTGAATCATGAGGGCAGGTCTTTCCTGTGTTGTTCTCATGCTAGTGAATAAGTCTCACAAGATCTGATGGTTTTATAAAGAGGAGTTCCCCTGCACAAGTTCTCTCTCTTTGCCTGCCGCCGTGTGTGTAAGATGCGACTTTTCTCCTCCTTGCCTTCCACCATGATTGTGAGGCCTCCCCAGCCCATGTGGAACTGTGAATCAATTAAATCTCTTTCCTTTCTAAATTAGCCAGTCTCAGGTATGTCCTTATCAGCAGCATGAAAACAGACTAATACAATAGGCATGGCGAGATTAGGAAGGCCCATTTACAGGTCTCCTGATGGCAAGCACAAGCACCAACTCTAAGGGAAAATACACTGAGCAGCCACCAAGCACCTAGAGGTGTGCTTGTTTGTAGAGCTGGCGTACCTCCTTGGCCTCACATTTTCTTCACTGAGCTTGGGAGGAGCCTAAACTCTTAATGCAGGTGGGTAGCTACTCCAAGTGTCTGAATATCTGTTTCAGTATGGAGCAGAGAACACTATGCTGTACCACAATCTATGCCCAGGAAGTGTGGGGCCTCTCAGGCTGCTGATTCAGGCAAGTGGGCACTCCAGTGCAGGTTGGCATCATTCAGTCTGTTGAGAGTATGGATAGAACATAATATAGTACAACAAAAATGAAATATAGGCAACGATTTTCAATGGTTTTCAAAAGAAAGTGATTGCTTTAAATTGTACCTCATGTACCTTTGGAGAGACAAGAAGAAAATAAAAGAAGAATGAAAAATGCAGTTAATTAACATAGTTGTCACATTAAGATGAACTGATTTAAATCATACAATAGAAAAACAATTTTAAAGAAGTAAGAATGTATAGAGTATTATATTTATTAACCCAGTCTGAGGAATTTAACAAAAGATGGTCTTTCCAATAAAGAGATAGCCAAGGGAAACTTGAATATTATAAAAAGTTTTAATGTCTATAAAGTTAGATTTTTCTAAATGCCAAAATAAATGCTATTAAACAAAACAAACCAGCAATTAAAAAGGCAGAGAAAGGGCAAATTTTCTATTTAAGGCTGGGACATTTCATGTTTTCCTTATCTCAGATATCAGAACTCCAGGTTCGTAGGTCCTGGGATTCTGGGACTTACACCAGTGAGTCACACAGGTTCTCAAACCTTTGCCCTAGGACTGAATCAAAAAGTAAGACATTAAAGCATTAGACAGACATTTTTTGATAGTTATCAACAAAGCACTGTATGATATGCCATTGTGTGGATACACCACAGTTTATTTATCCATTCACCTACTAAAAGACATATTGGTGGCTTCCAAGTTTTGGCAATTGTCCATAGAGCTGCTATAAACATCTGTGTGCAGGTTTTCTTTGTGGACATAAGTTCTCAAAGCCTATGGGTAAATACCAACACCACAATCGCTGAATTGCATAATAACTACATGTTTAGTTTTGTAAGAAACTGCCAAATTGTCTTCCAAAATGGTTGTACCATTTTGCATTCTCAGGAGCAATGAGTGAGAGTTTCTGTTGCTGCACATCTTCATAAACATTTGGTGGCATTCTGAATTTTGGCCATCCTAAAAAATGTATAGTGACAAACTTTTAGGTATTGAAAGATACAGTCCAGCTTTTTTAAAAAATAAGTCTGGGTTTCTCTGAGGTATTGTCAAAATTCAATTGGGATTGAAAATTTTAGAGGAGAACTCCACAGTGTGAAGCGCCCTCTCATTGCATCAAACAGGGGGTATATGGTATCAATATGAGTTATTGTTGGTGATGCTCACATTGATTATTTAAAGTGGTGTCTTCCAAGTTTCTATACTGAAAGTTATTCTTCTCTTTGCATAATCTATTGATGAGAAAAGCGAAACCAAGTACAACCCACACTCAAGGGGAGAGGAATTAATTTCCACCTCCTAGAGGGAAGATAAACCAACAATTTGTGCACATGTTAAAACCACCACGTTAATTAATAAATAATTTGGGGGGTTACTTTGAGTCTGGGCAATGGCCTTTTTCTTTATAATGTCTCCCACACTTTTAGCTTTCACCAATGCATTGTGCCTGCTATACTTACTACAGTTACATCCTCATGGTGATTTTCTATATTCCTAATTCCTTCTATGTTTATAAATTGGGTGTGAGCAATAGATGTCCCTTATTCCAGATGTAGATACTCGTCTGTATTTATTTTATTATCTACCAGTATGCATGATAAAATAAGCTGTAGTGCAGAATGATGTCTGACTCTAAATTAGTACCACAGTGTTTATTCCAGCTTCCACTCCCATGCCTTTTTACAACTTCTTTCTGTGTAGTGAGAAACCTGGTTCCCATTATCTGTAATTTATTTGCTTATTTGTTCAATTCTAGTATATATACAAACCGTTTTTCAAAATTGCTTACCCATATTCCTATGAGAAACGAAGGTATTGACGAATTAGAGGGTTTATTTTTATCTTTAACCTTACAGAATGTAGTTAAAATACTCTTTCTAAAGTTAAAAGTTTGGCTCCTTTTTATTACTTTCTGTTGCTTATGGTTTTACCTTTACAGAATGCCAGATAAAGGAATCACACAGTAAATAGCTTTTGTGGCTTTGTTCTTTCACTTACCTAAATGCCTTTATGATCCATTCATGTTGACACATAAATCAATAATGAGATCTTTTTTATTGCCTAGTGATGTTTCATTGTATGGATGTACCACAGCTTATACATTTGGCTGTTGAAGGACATTTATGTTATTTCCAGTTTTTGATCATTATAATTAAGTCTGCTATAAATGTTGTCATATAATTTTTGGTGTGCATATAGTTTCTAGTTCACTTGGATGAAAATCTGGAGGTGCAAGTCCTCAGTCTTATGATAAACATATGTTTGTGTGTGTGTTGTGTGTCTGTGTGTGTGTCTAAGGTTTCCTTTAAAAAGTTGCCAAATTATTTTCTAAATTGACAGTTGACATTTTTAACTGAAACAAAACATAAGTGAGAATTTGTGCTGCTCTACAATCTCACCAATATTTTATACTGTCAGTATTTTGTTTATTGTTGCTGTTTTACTTTGTTTTTGCCATTCTAATAAGGTTTATATAGCATCTTAGTGTGATTTGATTTTGTGTTATTTTCTTAATGACTAATATTGCTGAGCATAATTTCCAGTATTTATTTTCTACATAAATACCATTATTGATGAAATATCTCTTCAGATATTCTATCCATTTATTATTTGGTTTGTTGTTTTGTTATTGTCGAGGTTTGTTTGAGTTTTGTTTTTCTTAATGTTCCAGATATGTGTTTTACAAGACATAATTTGCAAATATTTTCCCAGTATATGGCCTCTTTTTTTTTTTTTTTTTTTTGAGATGGAGTCTCGCTCTGTCTCCCAGAGCTGGAGTGCAGTGGCTGGATCTCAGCTCACTGCAAACTCTGCCTCCCGGGTTCACGCCGTTCTCCTGCCTCAGCCTCCCAAGTAGCTGGGACTACAGGTGCCCACCACCTCGCCCGGCTAGTTTGTTTTTTGTATTTTTTTAGTAGAGACGGGGTTTCACCGTGTTAGCCAGGATGGTCCGGATCTCCTGATCCTGTGATCCGCCCGTGTCGGATTGTAACATTTTCTTTTAAAGAGCATGGGCACAAAAATTTAAGGTTTTAAATTTGATAAAATTATTTTATACAGCAAAAGCTCTTAAACTAGAAAACATTTTTGTCTTATGAATAATGCTTTTGAAGTAATAACTTGTCAAATTCAATATCCTACAGACCATTTCTTATAATTTCTTATAACATTTTTATAGTTGTATATTTTGTACTTATGTTTATGATCAATTATGAGTTCAATATAGACTGTGAGGTATAAGTTAAGGATGTTTGTTTTTTGTTTTATATTTTCTTATTTATTGCACATAACTGTCTGAATTTTAGTAAAGTTATTCCATCTATCCTTTGTTAAATTGTCTTTGCATCTTTGTCATAAATCTGTTCACTATATGTGCTTGGGTATATTTCTAGGGTCTTTATTTTAGTTCCTTTTGATTTATAGATCTATCCATTCACCAGTGCCATAGATTTGACTATAGTAACTTTATGTGAAGACCTAGAGAACGACAGTGAGTGTCCCGAAAATTTTTTTTTTTGTAGAAATATTTTTGCTATTTTAGTTTCTTTACCTTCCCAGATATATACTTTAGAATTAGTTGTTCATACCCTCAAAAATATTGCAGCAATTTTGAACAGGATTTCATTAATCCCCTGGATCAAATTGGAGATAACTGACATTTTAACAATCTTGTATTTTTCTATCCACAAATATGATATATTTCTGTATTTATTTAAATCCTCTTAGAGTCCTTTTTAAATATTGTGTAAAGACTTATTATATATTTTTTCTTACATGATTTGTAGAACGAATAAGTGAAGGCATCTGGGCTTGGGAAAATGTTTAACTAAAAATTCAATTTCATTAATAATTATAGGACAACTCAGATGATGTATTTTTTTGTTAAGTTTTCTTAGGGAAAGGGGGGAGCAAGATGGTGGAATAGGAGGCTCCACTGATCATCCTCCCTGTAAGGACACCAATTAATCAACTCTCTACACAGAAAAGATATCTTCCTACGAACCAAAGATCAGGTGAGCCCTCATAGTACCTGCTTTTAACTATGTATCACTGAAAAAGGAATCAAAGAGATAGAATAAATAGCCTTGAATGGTGGATGCCACGCCTCCCTCACACCCAGGAAACAGAGGCAGAGCGTGTCTCTCGGCGGCAGGGGAGGGAGAACATGGCAATTATGAGGCACTCTGTTGTGAACATAGCAATTGTGAGTGCTATTCTGTTAGAGCAGAAAGGAAAACCAGACCGAACTTAACCAATGCATGTCCACAAATGGAGCATTTAAAGCAACCCTAGCCAAAGGGGAATCACCAAGCCCAGGAGTCGGAACTTGAGTTCTGAAAAACCTCGCTACCGAGGGCCAAAGTGCTCTGGGTCTCTAAGTAAACTTGAAAGGCAGTCTAGGCCACAAGGACTGCAGCTCTGATGTGCTGATGTGAGTCTTAGGGTTGAACTGGGCCCAGAGACAGTGAACTGGGTGGCTGGGGGAACATGTGACCTACGGAGACGCCAGCTAGAGCAGCTAAGAGAGTACTCATTTCACCCCTACCCTAACCCAAAACTTCACAGCTCATGGCTCCAAAAAGAAACCCCTTCTTTCTGCTTAAGAAAAGGAGAGAAAAGAGTGAGGAGGACTTGTCTTGCATCTTGAATACCAGCTGAGCCATTGACTAGCGCCACAGGGCACTAGTGAGAGTCATGAAATATCCCTTTCCAGGCCCTAGTTCCCAGATGGCATTTCTAGACACACCGTGGGCAAGAAGGGAACCTGCTGCTTGCAGAGAAGGACATAGTCCTGGCAGCATTTAACCCCTTCTAACTGAAGAGCCCTTAGGACCTGAACAACCAGCAGCAATAAACAGGTACTACATTAAGGGCCTTGGGTGAACCTCTGAGACTTGCTCACTTCAGTTGAGTAGCAGTACACTCCCAGCTGTTGTGGCTATGAGGAAAAGCTGCTTCTGCTTGAGAAAAGCAGAGGAAAAAGTAAAGGGGACTTTGTCTTGCACCTTCGGTACCAGCATAGCTACAGGAGGGTGGAGCACCAAGTGGGATCCTGGGGTCCTTGATTTCAGGAATTGATTCTTGGACAGTATCTCTAGATCTTCTGTGGGCCACAGGGGAGCCCACTGCCCTGAAGAGTGAGTCCCAGGCCAGGCAGCATTTATCACAAGCTGACTTAAGAGCCCTTGGGACTTACGGGAAGATTGACAGTAGTCTGGCAGAATTCCTCACGGCCTGGGGTGGCAGTGGCTATGAGGGAGGGAAAAGTGGAAAGGACTGTGCCTGGTGGCTTGCGTGCCAACTCAGCCACAGTACAACAGAACACCAGCTAGACTTCTAAGGTTTTAACTCCAGTCCCTGACACCCGGATGGCACCTCTGGAACCACCTGGGCCCTGGGGGTACTTGCCACACTGAAGAGAACACAGGCCTGGATGCCTTTGCCACCTGCTGATTGTAGAGCCATAGGGCCTTGAGCAAACATAGGTAGTGGCCAGGGAATGCTTACAGCAGGCCTTGGCCGAGACCCAGTGTTATGCTAGATTCTGGTTTGACCCAGCACATTCATAGTGGTGGTTACCACAAGGGGGCTTCTGTCCCTCCACCTCCAGCTTTAGGTGGCTCAGGAGAGAGAGAGAGAGAGAGAGAGAGAGAAAGAGAGAGAGAGAGAGACTCCATTTTTGAGAAAGTACGGGAATGGAACAAGAGTGTTTACCTAGTAATCCAGAGAATTCTCCTAGATTTTGTCCACAATCATTAAGGAAGTATCTCTACAAAACTGCAAGGACCACAGTATTACTGAGATTAAGGTGCTGTCTAAAGTAGATACAGCTTAGATCACAACACCCAAATTATTTCAAATTTCCAGAAAGCCTTCTGAAGAAGGAAAGGTATAAACAAGCCCAGATAGTGAAGACTACAATAAATACCCAACTCTTCAATGCCCAGACACTGAAGAACATCTGCTAGTGTCAACACCATCCAGGAAAACATCACCTCACTAAATGAACTAAATAAGAAACGAGAGACCAATCTTGAAGAAACAGAGATACATGACCTTTCAGACCAAGAATTCAAAATAGCTGTGTTGAAGAAGCGCAAATAAATTCAATATAACACAGAGAAGTAATTCAGAATTCTATCAGATAAACTTAATAAAGAGATTGAGATAAATTTAAAAAATGCAGAAATTTTGGAGCTAATATATGCAACTGGCATACTGAAAAATGGATCCGAATATTTTAATGGCAGAATTGATAAAGCAGAAAAATGAATTGGGGAACTTGAGGAGCAGCTATTTGAAAATATACAGTCAGAGCAGACAAAAGAATAAAAAAATAATGAGGGACACCTACAGAATCTAGAAAACAGCCTCAAAAGGGCAAATCTAAGGGTTATTGGCCTCAAAGAGGAAATAGAGAAAAAGATAGGAATAGAAAGGTAAAGTGGTAACAAAGAATTGCTAAACCTAGAGAAAGATATTAATATCCAGAAACAAGAAGGTTATAGACACCAAGCAGATTTAACCCAAAAAAGACTACCTTAAGGCATTTAATATTCAAACTCCCAAAGATTAAAGATAAAGAAAAGACCCTAAAAGCAACAAGAGAACAGACACAAATAACGTACAATGGAGTTCCAATACGTCTGGCAGTAGACTTTTCAGTGGAAACCTTATAGGCTAGCAGAGAATGGGATAATGTTTTCCTTTAAAATGTTGAAGGAAGAAACGTTTACCCTAGAATAATCTGATGAAAATATCCTCAAAACACGAAAGGGAAATAAAGACTTTCCAAGACAAGCAAAAGCTGAGGGATTTCATCAACACCAGACATGTCCAACAAGAAATGCTAAAGGTAGTATTTCAGTTAGAAAGAAAAGGACATTAATGAACAGTAAGTAATCACCTGAAGGTATACTGGTAATAATGAGTACACAGGAAAACACAGAACATTACAACACTATAACTAGTCTGTAAACTAATCTTAAGTGGAAAGATTAAATGATGAACCAATCAAAAATAATAACTATGACAACTTTTCAAGACATAGACACTATAAGATATAATTAGAAACAACAAAATGTTAAAAAGTTGGGGGTATAAAGTTAAGGCAAAGAATTTTTACTAGTTTCCTTTTGGCTTGCTTAAAGTTTGTTTATGCAAACAGCATTATCAGGTTAAAATAATAACTTATAAGATAGTATTTGCAAGCCTCACGATAACCTCAAGCCAAGAATCATACAATGCATACACAAAAAATAAAAATCAAGAAAAAGTTGATTACATGGTTTTGCAATTGGGATTTTTGCCACAATAAATATATGCATACAAGTGTGTTTTTGATATAATGATTCTTCTTTTTTTTTTTTACATTCAGTAGATACCCAGTAGTGGGATTGGTAGATTGAATGGTGGATCTTTCAGTTCTTTGAGAAATCTTCCTATTGTCTTTCATAGAGGCTGTACTAATTCATATTGTCTTTCATAGAGGCTGTACTAATTTACATTTCCACTAGCAGTGGACAAGCACTCCCTTTTCACCACATCTCCAAGAATATCTATTGTTTTTTTTGCTTTTTAATAATGGCCATTCTGGCTGAAGTAAGATGGTATCTCACTGTAGTTTTAATTAGCAATTTCCTGATGATTAGTGATGTTGAGCATATTTTCACGCATTTGTTGGCCATTTGTATATCTTCTTTTGAAAAATATTTATTCATGTCATTTGTCCACTTTTTAATAGGATTTATTTTTCCTTGCTGATTTGAGTTTCTTGTAGATTCTAGATATTAGTTCTTTGTCCAATGCATAGTTTGCAAATATTTTCTCTCATTCGGTAAGTTGTCTGTTTACTCTGTGGATTATTTATTTTGCTCTGCAGAGCTTTCTAGTTCAATTAGGTCGCACTTATTTATTTTTTATTTTGTTGCATTTGCTTTTGGGGTCTCAATGTAATAATTTACATAATTACTTTTTCCTCTAAGCACTAGTTTATCTTAAGCTCCAGAGGTTTAAAATATTATATTTTACTTTCATTTGCACCAAACTAATTTTTAATTTTTCTTGATGTGTCCCCTTTGACCTATGAGTTACTTTGGAGTGAATAACGTAATTTCTAACCATTTAAGAATTTTCTAGATATATTTCTGTTGTTGATTGCTATTAATTTAGTTGTCAACTAAAAATTAATTCATATGATTTAATTTCCTTCAAATTTGCCAGGATTCGTTCTATTGCTACTAATATGAACTATTTGGATCAATAGTCCTTGTATGCTTAAGAAGATTGTATATTCTTTTGTTGCTTGAGGAATGTTCTATGAATGTCAATGTGGTCAAGTTTGCTAATGATTACGTCTAGATCTCTACAAACTTACTGATTTTCTCCCTAATTCTTCTACCAATTACTGATAAAAGAGTATGGAAATCTCCAACTGTTGTTATGCATACACCTAAATCATTAATCATAACTTTAATATACATCATATATAAAGCTCTGTTCAAGACCCTCCTGGCCAACATGGTGAAACCCCATCTCTACTAAAAATAGAAAACATTAGCTGGGCATGGTGGTGGGCGCCTGTAGTCCCATCTACTCGGGAGGCTGAGGCACCAGAATCGCTTGAACCCAGGAGGCAGAGGTTGCCGTGAGCCGAGATCACACTACTGCACTCCAGCCTGGCCAACAGAGTAAGACTCCATCTCAAAAAAAAAAAAAAAAAAAAGCTCTGTTGTAGAACAAGTTAGCGTTGTCATATACTCTTGGATAATAGAACTCTTTTAAATATGCTCTTTCCGTTTTATTCCATTGTATACAACCAAGTTTCTGATCTCTATCATATTTCTTCTCACCAAAGACATTTTAAAATTCTTTGTAGCCTGTTGGAAATGGATTTCTTCAGTATTTATGTTGTTTTTTTTTTTTTCAGCACTTCAACAATGTTTTTCTTTTTCTTTCTTGTTTGCTTGAATTATGACTATAGGTTACCTATAATTCTTATGCCTTTTAGTTGTAGGTAATGTGCCACCCACCAGCCATGGATACCTTCAGAAATTTCCCTTTCTTTTTGATTTTAGTAGTTTGTATATGATACATCAAGACAAAATTTATTTGGTTATTTTCTGCTTAGTGTTCTATGAGCTTTTTAGATTTTGATTTGGAATCTGTTATTAATTTTGGAAAATTTTTGACTGTCACTTTTTAAATTACTTTTCTGTTTTATTTTCTTTCCCCTGCTGGGATGCCAACTATGGGCAATTTAGAATGGTTTATATTGTCCCATAACTCTTGTATGTTGCTTTTCCACCTGTGTTACCTTTTCTTTTCATGCTGGGTAATTTCTAAGGACAGATCTTTAAGGTCAATGTTTTTTGTTTGTTTGTTTTGTTTTTTTGATGGAGCCTCGCTCTGTCGCCAGGCTGGAATGCCGTGGCGTGATCTCGGCTGACTGCAACCTCCACCTACTGGGTTCAAGCAATTCTCCTGGCACAGCCTCCCACGTAGCTGGGACTACCGGCACGTGCTACCATGCCCAGCTAATTTTTGTATTTTTAGTAGAGATGGGGTTTTACCATGTTGGCCAGGATGGTCTCGATCTCTTGAAGGTCAATTATTTTTATCTTGTCTGTATCAAGTCTACTGATGATCCTATTAATGAGCACTCACATTCTCATTACAGTTATGTTATCTTAACATTCTTTCTTATACTTTCACCCTTCTGATTAATTTGTCTCTTTGATTTTGTATGCTGTCAACTTTTTCTAATAGAGCCTTTAATGTGTTAATCAAGGTTACTTGAAAGTATGTCTGATAGTGCTATCAGTTGTGGCATATATTAATTTAATTCTGGTGATTGTGTTGTGTCTTCATAATCTGATTTTTTTTTCCTTTTTTTTTTTTAATTTCTTACTTAAAGCAGAAAATGTTGTAGAGGACATCAGATACCATTATGGTTAGACAAGGCACTTCTTCTCCCAGGTTTTTAATGTGAGAATTTACGGTAATCCAATGCGTAGTTGAGCTGAGAATAACGTCTAGTGTTGATAATGTTGCCCAAAGTACACCACAGGCCTCATATTCTGCTTGTGAGTACTTTGTGTTATCTTTGTTCTGATGCTTTGAATTTAATGTGTAGGCTAATTTGCCAGGTGATTTTTATCAAGTTTTTCTTCTCATCAGTGAGTATCTCTGCTTTGGATGTTTCTTTTGTATTGCTTATTAAATAGAATACGCCTCTTGCTGCTCTCCAAGCTACATCAACTGTAACTTTTTCTTGTCCTTCCTTGTAGCCCATGTCATCATGGTGATATGGCATATAATGGTATTCGTAGGTATTTTGACTGTCTGAATGTTAAGAAGGCACTATAAAAATTTGTCTTGGGGTTGTGGTCTTCAAAAATGTTTCTTGCTCCCCTTTAGTTGAAATTCTTTTTTTTTTAAAATTAATTAATTAATTTTTTTAAAAAAATTTATTTATTATTATTATACTTTAAGTTGTAGGGTACATGTGCATAACGTGCAGGTTTGTTACATATGTATACTTGTGCCTTGTTGGTGTGCTGCACCCATCAACTCGTCATTTACATCATGTATAACTCCCAATGCAATCCCTCCCCCCTCCCCCCTCCCCATGATAGGCCCCGGTGTGTGATGTTCCCCTTCCTGAGTCCAAGTGATCTCATTGTTCAGTTCCCACCTATGAGTGAGAACATGCGGTGTTTGGTTTTCTGTTCTCGTGATAGTTTGCTAAGAATGATGGTTTCCAGCTGCATCCATGTCCCTACAAAGGACACAAACTCATCCTTTTTGATGGCTGCATAGTATTCCATGGTGTATATGTGCCACATTTTCTTAATCCAATCTGTCACTGATGGACATTTGGGTTGATTCCAAGTCTTTGCTCTTGTGAATAGTGCCGCAATAAACATAAGTGTGCATGTGTCTTTATAGCAGCATAATTTATAATCCTTTGGGTATATACCCAGTAATGGGATGGCTGGGTCATATCGTACATCTAGTTCTAGATCCTTGAGGAATCGCCATACTGTTTTCCATAATGGTTGAACTAGTTTACAATCCCACCAACAGTGTAAAAGTGTTCCTATTTCTCCACATCCTCTCCAGCACCTGTTGTTTCCTGACTTTTTAATGATCGCCATTCTAACTGGTGTGAGATGGTATCTCATTGTGGTTTTGATTTGCATTTCTCTGATAGCCAGTGATGATGAGCATTTTTTCATGTGTCTGTTGGCTGTATGAATGTCTTCTTTTGAGAAATGTCTGTTCATATCCTTTGCCCACTTTTTGATGGGGTTGTTTGTTTTTTTCTTGTAAATTTGTTTGAGTTCTTTGTAGGTTCTGGATATTAGCCCTTTGTCAGATGAGTAGATTGCAAAAATTTTCTCCCATTCTGTAGGTTGCCTGTTCACTCTGATGGTAGTTTCTTTTGCTGTGCAGAAGCTCTTTAGTTTAATGAGATCCCATTTGTCAATTTTGGCTTTTGCTGCTGTTGCTTTTGGTGTTTTAGACATGAAGTCTTTGCCCATGCCTATGTCCTGAATGGTACTACCTAGGTTTTCCTCTAGGATTTTTATGGTATTAGGTCTAACATTTAAGTCTCTAATCCATCTTGAATTAATTTTCGTATAAGGAGTAAGGAAAGGATCCAGTTTCAGCTTTCTACTTACGGCTAGCCAATTTTCCCAGCACCATTTATTAAATAGGGAATCCTTTCCCCATTTCTTGTTTCTCTCAGGTTTGTCAAAGATCAGATGGCTGTAGATGTGTGGTATTATTTCTGAGGACTCTGTTCTGTTCCATTGGTCTATATCTCTGTTTTGGTACCAGTACCATGCTGTTTTGGTTACTGTAGCCTTGTAGTATCGTTTGAAGTCAGGTAGCGTGATGCCTCCAGCTTTGTTCTTTTGACTTAGGATTGTCTTGGAGATGCGGGCTCTTTTTTGGTTCCATATGAACTTTAAAGCAGTTTTTTCCAATTCTGTGAAGAAACTCGTTGGTAGCTTGATGGGGATGGCATTGAATCTATAAATTACCTTGGGCAGTATGGCCATTTTCACGATATTGATTCTTCCTATCCATGAGCATGGTATGTTCTTCCATTTGTTTGTGTCCTCTTTGATTTCACTGAGCAGTGGTTTGTAGTTCTCCTTGAAGAGGTCCTTTACATCCCTTGTAAGTTAGATTCCTAGGTATTTTATTCTCTTTGAAGCAATTATGAATGGAAGTTCATTCCTGATTTGGCTCTCTGTTTGTCTGTTACTGGTGTATAAAAATGCTTGCGATTTTTGCACATTAATTTTGTATCCTGAGACTTTGCTGAAGTTGCTTATCAGCTTAAGGAGATTTTGGGCTGAGACAATGGGGTTTTCTAAATATACAATCATGTCATCTGCAAACAGGGACAATTTGACTTCTTCTTTTCCTAACTGAATACCCTTGATTTCTTTCTCTTGCCTAATTGCCCTAGCCAGAACTTCCAACACTATGTTGAATAGGAGTGGTGAGAGAGGGCATCCCTGTCTTGTGCCAGTTTTC
The DNA here is from genome assembly GCF_049350105.2 of Macaca mulatta. NCBI lineage: Eukaryota > Metazoa > Chordata > Mammalia > Primates > Cercopithecidae > Macaca > Macaca mulatta. The sequence goes on from NC_133417.1 coordinate 14,318,784, forward strand.
AAAGGGAATTTTTCCAGTTTTTGCCCATTCAGTATGATATTGGCTGTGGGTTTGTCATAGATAGCTCTTATTATTTTGAGGTACGTTCCATCAACACCGAATTTATTGAGCGTTTTTAGCATGAAGGGCTGTTGAATTTTGTCAAAAGCCTTTTCTGCATCTATTGAGATAATCATGTGGTTCTTGTCTTTGGTTCTGTTTATATGCTGGATTATGTTTATTGATTTGCGAATGTTGAACCAGCCTTGCATCCCAGGGATGAAGCCCACTTGATCATGGTGGATAAGCTTTTTGATGTGTTGCTGAATCCGGTTTGCCAGTACTTTATTGAGGATTTTTGCATCGATGTTCATCAGGGATATTGTTCTAAAATTCTCTTTTTTTGTTGTGTCTCTGCCAGGCTTTGGTATCAGGATGATGTTGGCCTCATAAAATGAGTTAGGGAGGATTCCCTCTTTTTCTATCGATTGGAATAGTTTCAGAAGGAATGGTACCAACTCCTCCTTGTACCTCTGGTAGAATTCAGCTGTGAATCCATCTGGTCCTGGACTTTTTTTGGTTGGTAGGCTATTAATTATTGCCTCAATTTCAGAGCCTGCTATTGGTCTATTCAGGGATTCAACTTCTTCCTGGTTTAGTCTTGGAAGAATGTAAGTGTCCAGGAAATTATCCATTTCTTCTAGATTTTCCAGTTTATTTGCGTAGAGGTGTTTATAGTATTCTCTGATGGTAGTTTGTATTTCTGTGGGGTCGGTGGTGATATCCCCTTTATCATTTTTAATTGTGTCGATTTGATTCTTCTCTCTTTTCTTCTTTATTAGTCTTGCTAGTGGTCTGTCAATTTTGTTGTTCTTTTCAAAAAACCAACTCCTGGATTCATTGATTTTTTGGAGGGTTTTTTGTGTTTCTATCTCCTTCAGTTCTGCTCTGATCTTAGTTATTTCTTGCCTTCTGCTAGCTTTCGAATGTGTTTGCTCTTGCTTCTCTAGTTCTTTTAATTGTGATGTTAGAGTGTCAATTTTAGATCTTTCCTGCTTTCTCTTGTGGGCATTTAGTGCTACAAATTTCCCTCTACACACTGCTTTAAATGTGTCCCAGAGATTCTGGTATGTTGTATCTTTGTTCTCATTGGTTTCAAAGAACATCTTTATTTCTGCCTTCATTTCGTTATGTACCCAGTAGTCATTCAGGAGCAGGTTGTTCAGTTTCCATGTAGTTGAGCAGTTTTGATTGAGTTTCTTAGTCCTGAGTTCTAGTTTGATTGCACTGTGGTCTGAGAGACAGTTTGTTATAATTTCTGTTCTTGTACATTTGCTGAGGAGGGCTTTACTTCCAATTACGTGGTCAATTTTGGAGTAAGTATGATGTGGTGCTGAGAAGAATGTATATTCTGTTGATTTGGGGTGGAGAGTTCTGTAGATGTCTATTAGGTCTGCTTGCTGCAGAGATGAGTTCAATTCCTGGATATCCTTGTTAACTTTCTGTCTCGTTGATCTGTCTAATGTTGACAGTGGAGTGTTGAAGTCTCCCATTATTATTGTATGGGAGTCTAAGTCTCTTTGTAAGTCTCTAAGGACTTGCTTGATGAATCTGGGTCCTCCTGTATTGGGTGCATATATATTTAGGATAGTTAGCTCTTCCTGTTGAATTGATCCCTTTACCATTATGTAATGGCCTTCTTTGTCTCTTTTGATCTTTGATGGTTTAAAGTCTGTTTTATCAGAGACTAGTATTGCAACCCCCGCTTTTTTTTGTTCTCCATTTGCTTGGTAAATCTTCCTCCATCCCTTTATTTTGAGCCTATGTATGTCTCTGCATGTGAGATGGGTCTCCTGAATACAGCAGACTGATGGGTCTTGACTCTTTATCCAGTTTGCCAGTCTGTGTCTTTTAATTGGAGCATTTAGTCCATTTACATTTAAGGTTAAGATTGTTATGTGTGAACTTGATCCTGCCATTATGATATTAACTGGTGATTTTGCTCGTTAGTTGATGCAGTTTCTTCCTTGCCTCGATGGTCTTTACATTTTGGCATGTTTTTGCAATGGCTGGTACCGGTTGTTCCTTTCCATGTTTAGTGCTTCCTTCAGGGTCTCTTGTAAGGCAGGCCTAGTGGTGACAAAATCTCTAAGCATTTGCTTATCTGTAAAGGATTTTATTTCTCCTTCACTTATGAAACTTAGTTTGGCTGGATATGAAATTCTGGGTTTAAAATTCTTTTCTTTAAGAATGTTGAATATTGGCCCCCACTCTCTTCTGGCTTGGAGAGTTTCTGCCGAAAGATCTGCTGTTAGTCTGATGGGCTTCCCTTTGTGGGTAACCCGACCTTTCTCTCTGGCTGCCCTTAAGATTTTTTCCTTCATTTCAACTTTGGTGAATCTGGCAATTATGTGTCTTGGAGTTGCTCTTCTCGAGGAGTATCTTTGTGGCATTCTCTGTATTTCCTGGATTTGAATGTTGGCCTGCCCTACTAGGTTGGGGAAGTTCTCCTGGATGATATCCTGAAGAGTGTTTTCCAACTTGGTTCCATTTTCCCCCTCACTTTCAGGCACCCCAATCAGACGTAGATTTGGTCTTTTTACATAATCCCATACTTCTTGCAGGCTTTGTTCATTTCTTTTTCTTCTTTTTTCTTTTGGTTTCTCTTCTCGCTTCATTTCATTCATTTGATCCTCAATCGCTGACACTCTTTCTTCCAGTTGATCGAGTCGGTTACTGAAGCTTGTGCATTTGTCACGTATTTCTCGTGTCATGGTTTTCATCTCTTTCATTTCGTTTATGACCTTCTCTGCATTAATTACTCTAGCCATCAATTCTTCCACTTTTTTTTCAAGATTTTTAGTTTCTTTGCGCTGGGTACGTAATTCCTCCTTTAGCTCTGAGAAATTTGATGGACTGAAGCCTTCTTCTCTCATCTCGTCAAAGTCATTCTCCGTCCAGCTTTGATCCGTTGCTGGCGATGAGCAGCGCTCCTTTGCAGGGGGAGATGCGCTCTTATTTTTTGAATTTCCAGCTTTTCTGCCCTGCTTTTTCCCCATCTTTGTGGTTTTATCTGCCTCTGGTCTTTGATGATGGTGATGTACTGATGGGGTTTTGGTGTAGGTGTCCTTCCTGTTTGATAGTTTTCCTTCTAACTGTCAGGACCCTCAGCTGTAGGTCTGTTGGAGATTGCTTGAGGTCCACTCCAGACCATGTTTGCCTGGGTATCAGCAGCAGAGGCTGCAGAAGATAGAATATTGCTGAACAGCGAGTGTACCTGTCTGATTCTTGCTTTGGAAGCTTCCTCTCAGGGGTGTACTCCACCCTGTGAGGTGTGGGGTGTCAGACTGCCCCTAGTGGGGGATGTCTCCCAGTTAGGCTGCTCAGGGGTCAGGGACCCACTTGAGCAGGGAGTCTGTCCCTTCTCAGATCTCAGCCTCCGTGTTGGGAGATCCACTGCTCTCTTCAAAGCTGTCAGACAGAGTCGTTTGCATCTGCAGAGTTTTCTGCTGCGTTTGTTATTGTTTACTGTGCCCTGTCCCCAGAGCTGGAGTCTACAGAGACAGGCAGGTTTCCTTGAGCTGCTGTGAGCTCCACCCAGTTCGAGCTTCCCAGCGGCTTTGTTTACCTACTTAAGCCTCAGCAATGGCGGGCGCCCCTCCCCCAGCCTCGCTGCTGTCTTGCCGGTAGATCACAGACTGCTGTGCTAGCAATGAGGGAGGCTCCGTGGCTGTGGGACCCTCCCGGCCAGGTGTGGGATATGATCTCCTGGTGTGCCTGTTTGCTTAAAGCGCAGTATTGGGGTGGGAGTTACCCGATTTTCCAGGTGTTGTGTGTCTCCTTTCCCCTGGCTAGGAAGAGGGATTCCCTTCCCCCTTGCGCTTCCCAGGTGAGGCAATGCCTTGCCCTGCTTCAGCTCTCGCTGGTCGGGCTGCAGCAGCTGACCAGCACTGATCGTCCGGCACTCCCCAGTGAGATGAACCCAGTACCTCAGTTGAAAATGCAGAAATCACCGGTCTTCTGTGTTGCTCGCGCTGGGAGTTGGAGACTGGAGCTGTTCCTATTCGGCCATCTTGCTCCCTAGTTGAAATTCTTATCGCACTATATCTTCATGCCTCTCCTCCCTGCCATGGATAGAGAGTTTTTTTTGTTTTGTTTTGTTTTTCTTTTCCTATTTACCACCTTCTAGGTGCAATGGGTTTCCATCAGATCCCAAAGCTACAGTTATTTTTTTACCTTCCTTCTGCAGGGTAAGCCTTTTGTTTCATAAATAAAAGAAAGAAGATTGATCTCTACTGGTGTCCACTTACAACTATCAGTATGAGAAAACCTTTATCAAAATTCTCACTGCTGTTTCCTGTTAGTGCCTGGTAGGGAAACCCTACAAGTAGGTCAAATAGGTCAAATTCCTCCATGTCTAAGGTCACCATGCAAGCCCACAATGGGCCTTTAAGAATTCATTGAATTGCAAGTTTGATCTTCTCACCTGCTTACATGTTATCTGGCAGCATCTGCCCCAGCAAGCAAGCCCTCAGGTCCTAATTCCCAGCAGGTGCCTGTCTCTCCCCAGATTGTTGGTTAGCTCTTTGCCTCCAACCTCAGTTTCTGATGGATCCCAGAAAGTGAACTGATTTTCTTTTGTCCAAATTTCTTTCTTGTTGTAGTGGTAAGAATAATGCTCTTGCTTGTTCTTTGCATGCCTGAGGTAAAATAATAATAATAATAATAATAATAATAATAATAATAATAACTCCAGTCAACTAAATTCTGAAAGCAGCAAAATGATTTTATATCTCTAGTGGGCTGTACTGTAAGAACAAACATAACTGCAAATAAATACTAAACTTCAATGGTAGGTTTATTTTTAGAAGTAGTATTGGAGTTATAATTCTGAATTTATTTTATGAGCATAATATTAAATAAGTAGATATATTAATGTTAGTAAGAACCAAGATTTCTATTATAAGATAAAATTAATACAAATAATTTTTAAAAGAAAGGAAACATTTTGCATTGTTAAATCTGAATTGGGAATGTCAATGTGAACTCAGATATTTATACACATAAGTGTAAATATATAGATCATTTTTTCTAATTCCATCCAATGATGTGTTTGAAATACATTTATCTAATCCGGATATTTGTTTGTAGACACAATTATTTTTCTAAGAGTTACTTAACTATTATAAAAGTAGTTTACTTCTAGTCTTGTGCAGGAAAATACATCAACTTAGAGCATCTTGCTTAGCAAGAAAGCAAGGAGGTGTTCAAAAACTAATGAGGTAATATCTAAAAGTAAAATAAACTGTAATTTGAAAAATCATCATCTTGTGACCACTAAACTAATATTTAGGCAAGAACTATGATGTATTCAAAATTATTTGGTAAGAAGCCACTGGAGAATAAGATAATCACATTGTCTCAAAATACTATCCCACAGGTTGTTTAAAAATTGTATTTATAAAGGAACAATATACCTTTAAAATAGAAATATCTGGGGTTTACCAACTTAAACAAATGACCAAATTTTGCATCGACAATTTTGGAACAATCTGTGTGCCCCCTGACACAACACATTGAAAGAACACTATACCATCTACATTTTATTTTTGCCAGAAAATATTTAATATAAAACTGATCATTAGTAAATAATTTCACACATCTAGAATATGATTTGATTAATTATACAAAATAATGGACTTAGATGCCTCAAAAAATCAGTATCTTGAGAAGGCTCAGGGGCAATGTTCTTCTAGCTGTAAAGAAATTAAAGGGGCAATAAATAAATACAACTTATAACATTACCTGGGTCAGAAATTTTGTAAAAGACAATGAAAGCCACTTTTAGGGTAATTGAGAAGATTTGAGTGTGAATTTAGAAGTGGTGATAACACAATTTAACTGAAATGTTAGAGGTGTGGTACTGTGATTATATAGGAAGTTTTTCTTATTCTAAGAAGGCACGTGCTCAAGTATAAAACATGAAATAATGTCTGCAATTTACTTACAAAAAACATACACACACATATACACATGTGCATTATATATGCATGAGTGTGGCGTTAAATGTTAAAGTTTACAAATGGTGACTCTAGATTAAGAGTAAATGCTTGGCCATGGTCCTATTCTTTAGATTTTTGTATAAAGATAAAAATTCTCCAAAAAAGTCTGAGAGATAAAAATCTGTAAAATATGTACAATGAAATGAAAACAAGTTAATTGTGATTAAATGACAAATACATTGTACAGAATAGCACTTTCTCCACAAAGAGAGTAAACATGGTGCCCCTAAAGTAAATAAATATTGGCATAATTATTTATACATGTGCTATGTGTTTGGGCATATTTATTTTTGTTTTTTTTTTATAATGAAAGCAGTGCATGTATATGTTTACAAAACAATGTATTCTGATGAATAGTCACATTCTCTATCCCCACTTCTCGCCATCTTAGTCTTGTTCTACAGAAGTAAGTTATTTTAACCATTTCTGTTTTAATTTTTCTTCTACTATTTCTACTGTGACATCCCTAGAATGAGAATTCTTATGGTTCTATTTAGCTTTAGCTGAATACATAAGTCAGAAGGCCTAAAAATACCTTTAATTCCTTAAACATGGCAACCATCACATTATCAGCAAGATTTAGAAATATAATTTTTTTTTTCTGCATGGGCATATAAGCAGAGGACTCAAAGTTAGAAGATAAGGGGGATTAACATGCAAGATAAATAATATAAAAGCTGTATGACTGGTGTGAAATTAGCCCATAAGCTACAGGGTGTACGTTGCAAACGACTTCTCAGAGCAGGTCCTCATTAAATTATTTACTGATTCAGTGGTAAAAAGTGCAGCACAAGTTTAAGATGTTTATACGATTAATAATAACATTAATAACCAAATAGCATTTATCAGTGACTTTTTAAATCCCTAGTTTCTCTTTCTCTTTCTCTTCTAGCCAAGTTCTGTCAGATAAATGTTCAAAGTCTCTCTGCTAAAGAACTCAGCTGGCCTCAGTTTCTCAGCATAGTAGCTCCAACAAACAAGTTTTATCAGAAATTATTAATCCTCTATACATTCACTCAGAATTTCATCCCTGCCTTACAAATTGCCATGTATTGTGCTAAGGCAGTAGTTCTCCATGTGTGGCCTCTGGGATCATGTGGAAAACTGTCAGAAATGCAAATTTCATGGGCTCATTCCAAACAAACTGAATCAGTAAATCTAGAGATAGGGTCAGCAATCTACACTGTAACAAGCCGTTTGTATGATTCTGATGTACAGAAAATAATTAACCGCACATTACTAAAGAAGACTATATGTGTATGTCTACATATCTATATTTATATATATCTGAAGGAGAGTGTGTGTAGTGTGTGTGTGTGTGTGTGTGTGTGTGTGTGTGTGAAGAAAATGGCCAATTCTAATTTGAAGGAAAGATGGTTTATTCATGGCAAATATGATGCTTGTAAGCCAATTCATGACCTGGACTTAGCCACATGAGGAATTTGGTTACCTATGCAATTTTTCAATAAACTTCAGTATAGCCAAACATTGATCTAGACTTCGGAGCTGGCCCTCATCCTAGGTCACATAATTTAGCGATGAAAATCTATTTCTGATTACCTCTGTTTCAGCAGGGATCAAAGACGTACTCTGACTTCAGTGTGTGGTGAGGCCTCGTACTCTTGTTTTTCTTGCTGCATTCCTTTTGCAAGTTCCCACCTGAGTCCTACTCCTTATGGAAATGGTGAATGATGTTGTCTGCCCGAGACTTTCCTGCTATCTAGTTTCCCAACGCTGAGTCTCAACAACAACTTCAATTTGTCAAAGCTCCTACTTTGTTACAGAATTGAAGGAAATGACCTGCACATCCTACTCTTAGTTCCCACAATATACTTGAGATATGATTTCCAGTAATTGTTAAACTAGAAATGGAATTCAGATTTTTGAACTTCCAGAATGCATACTCATTCTCTACTTTTCCTCATAACTTTTGATGACTTTTTAGCCTATACCTTTTATGTGTATCTTTCTCTGTTGCTCTGTCCTCTATATACTATTATATGTAATTTGATTTAAATATTCATTACAGTGTGCATAACACATTGCAAATATATGAATGTGTAAATAAATATCTATATATACTTAAAAACATATTTCTTTTTTAAGTGAATTTGTGAATATATTAGGGTTCTCTGGAAAAATAGAACCAATATAACACATGTATGTGTGTGTCTGTGTGTGTGTGTGTATATATATATATGCATATGAATGTATATGAGAGTGGGCAGAGGAAAGAAAGATTTATTATGAGGACTGGCTCACATGATCAAGCAGGCTGAGACATCCCAAGTTCTGCAGTAGGCAAGCCAGAGAACCAGGAGAGACAATGGTGTTATTTCAATCCGAGTTTGAAGGCCTGCAAATTTAGAGAGATAATGGTGCTGATCCATTTCCAAAGCCAGCAGATTCAAGACCCAAGAAGAACTGATATTTCAGCTCAAGCCTGAAGATAGGAAAAGACTTATGTCCCAATTCAAGATAGTCCAGAAGAGGTTTGTTCTATTCAGCTCTTCAACTGACTGAATGAGCCTACCTATACTGAAGCAGAGGGGAGGCAATCTGTTGTGCTCAGTCTACTGATTCAAAAATTAATTGCATCCAGAAACACCCTCACAGACACAGCTAGAATAATATTTGGTCAAATATCTAGTCACATTTGGCCAAGCCAAACTGATATATAAAATTAACCTTCACAACACATAATCAAATACAATTAATCTCTGTATTTGAAAATGCACCAAGAATATCATTACCATCATTTAAAGAAAATCTTTATGAGCACATATGACTATGTTAACTGCAAAGCTTGCTGTATTCTAGAGAAGAAAACCTGCACTTCCTGTTTTGTGTTCTAGGCTAAGATGTTTATTTTATACTATTATAATTTTAAAAATATATCTGGAAGTAGGTCAGTGGAAAATCAGAAGTTCTCTTAAGGATAAATTCATTAAAAGAACAAGCTAATCAAGATCCCATTTGTTTCCCACCCCTACTCTCTAAATAACAGGTTTTATGTTCTTTCTGAGTTTGTGCATTTTCCTTAACTTCAGTGTTTTATTAAAAAGAAAATATTCAATCTTCAGGTGTTTCTTTGGGCATCAGGTTTTTTTCCTACTCTATTTTAATTATCTACCAGTTACATAAATATCTAAAAAAAGTTATATTTTTATAATAAAATTAAAATAAAATAAAGTTCCTTTTAAAACAACATGTGGAACAACTCCAGAAATGATTCACATTGATTCTGAGAATATCCTGCCATATATGGATCTGCCACATGGGACTTTCTCTTTCTCCTGAAACTATCAACTTCATTACTAAACCACTGAGACTGCATTTTTCTCTCTGCCATAGCTCATATTCTTTTTTCTTGTTGCAGAACTCTTACTGACTTTAGAGAAGAGAAGAAAGACTTTCTTTAATTCTTGAAAACTGGGGCAGAGGTGCCTTTTCAGCATTTAACAATACAAAGAAGGAGGAAAAAGAAGATCATAGCTAACTTTAAGCAGCAACTGATTGCAGGGGAAAAACTTACATCAAATAGGAGCTAGATGCTTTCAGGCTTTGCCTCGTACTGCTTCTCTCTCTCTAGCACAAGCAAAGGAAAAGAGATATATTGCTGTCATTTTATTTTCTGCTGTTATTGAATAGAGACACTCATCCAAGACAAATGGAACTTTATTAGGTAAAAAGGGGTGCAAATGTAACTCATCTACTCTGTTCTTCTGAAAGGCCTCCCTTTATAGTTACTCTGGATTAATGAAACAATCACTTTGTTCTGAGTACTGTTAAAACACCATTAGAGTCACAAATTTACTTATGGATCTTATCTTCTGAGAAGCTCTAAGTAATGAAAAAAAGGACTGATGAAGAGGGTAAAAAGATGATATAATATTCTCTCCTCATGCGTATAAGATATGTTCAATAGGGCGGGACGCGGTGGCTCATGCCTGTAATCCCAGCACTTTGGGAGGTGGAGGAGGGCGGATCATGAGGTCAGGAGATCGAGACCATCCTGGCTAACACGGTGAAACCCCGTCTCTACTAAAAATACAAAAAAATTAGCCAGGTGTGGTGGCGGGTGCCTGTAGTCCCAGCTACTCAGGAGGCTGAGGCAGGAGAATGGCGTGAACCCGGGAGGCGGAGCTTGCAGTGAGCCGAGATCGCACCACTGCACTCCAGCCTGGGTGACAGAGGTAGACTCTGCCTCAAAAAATAAATAAATAAATGAATGAATAAATAAATAAAAATAAATGTTCAATAAATGTTGGCCATATCATTGCTATTATTATTAGTGTTATCATTTACCACCTTTGAGACCTGTAAGTCATACCAATGCTGCCATCAAACACGCCTGTGCGCACAATGGGAAAACAATGACAGGAACAAAAACAATGAAAACCCCACTCGTTTACATTTATACTCATGTAATGTGAAAAGATTCCACTTGACCCACTCATGAGAGGAGGATTGATATACCGACCTTGCGCCTGAGATCAACTGTAATGTCATTCTCATTCTTCCACCCATAAAATTGCAAGACTATGATAATTAAAAGTGTAAACTTTCACTTTCTCTTTTAATATTTCCAAGAAGTATTCATACGATAAAATGGAATAAGTAAAGGTTTGAAAGTCAAGAGAGTACTAGGTTTGAATCTCAGCTCCTGGCCTTACCAAATCTGAGTTTAATATACTTATGTGTAAAATAGAGCAAGAGAGAATCTATGTCCTATTTTTTTCTTCCCAAAGGCATGTCTCTGGGATTGAAAATCAGTAACCATGGATTTGAATTCAGCTAAAGTTTCCATCGATTATTTCATATGAAAGATCAGGGCATAGGGTTAGATAATTTCCTTCATGGCTCCTTCTAACACTATGGAACTGTTATACGGAGATTCCTAAAGTTTCTGGTAATAAGATAGCCCTTAGTTAGCCCTTAGGAATTCCCATTATCTGGAAATCAATTTTGTTTTAAAATTTCTCCAGTGATGTGACTTTGCTTTTGTTTAATATCTTGTCAGACTGCCAGAGTTCAGTGGGTGCAAACTTGGTCCTGATGAATTTAAATACTTTCATCCCATGAGTTTAAGAGTCAAAGTGAGGATTCTGCCAGATGCTAACATATTTATTCCAACTCTATCTTTAGAAATTAAGGAATAACCACAGAATGGGTCTTCAGAACTATTCTAAGATGCTGTCAGTTAAAACTCCATAAATCCTGAGTGGTGACTCATCAAGAGTCTTAAAACTACCTAAACGTCTTGGCAGCCACCTTTTTCTCAAAACACCGTTTCTGTTTTCTTTCCTCAAAACAAACAAACAAGCAAAAAGTCTCTGGATCCTTTGAGAAAGGCCACTGGAACTGTTTAAGTTTGCATTTGTGATCCTATTGCCGTATCTTTTGTGAAGAGAATCAGTTTCCTCTTCTTATCAAGGATTCTAAGACTCTGAATGTACCCAGATAATGCAACTACAAGAGGAGCATTCATTATTCTCTATCGGTATGACTCAAGTCAGAATTAGTAGCACTAGACATTAGTATTTGGCTTATATAGAAACAAACAAGACTTTAATAGGCTACTCCTCTACTTTGATCCTAGAAACCTTACACTTAGTCACTATCAAAGATCCCTGTAAGTCACTCTCTTCTACATCAATTCTTTTCTTCGTACATGTTATAGTAGCAATTTCCAATCTTCCCTTCGTTCTTAAGTGCTGTCATTTGGCTTCAGTCACCCCAGTATCCACCATTCTCACTGGATTCACCAGCTCACTTCCAAGGCAGCATCTTCCACCTTGTTTCTGGTAATATAAAGAATAGTCACTGGAGCAGTTTTCATATATGTTGACACTCTTCTTGCTGATGCATTTTTAGTGCTTCAGGAAAGAGAGTGTTGAGGTGTCTTCCATAAGATAAAATTAGAGGATGGATGAATAAACTGTATATGCTATCTTATCTCAACCAGTTTTATTTCCTTAAGTTTTTAGGTTCTATTTTCTGTGTTTTAAGATGGATTTTTTTTAATCAAAATTTCTCTTAGTATAGTTCACTTTGAATACAGTTTCATTCAACAAATTATACCCAAAATTAAAACTGCCAGCTTCCAAGTGTATCAATTTTTACAATTTCTTTCCTGTATTATGTTTCCTTTTGGACTTGCCTAGTGCTCTCAAAATCAATTTCCCCATGTATTCCCTTGATGTTTTGTTGATTAGTGTTAGAAATATCTTGCAATTATTTGGTGTGCAGATTTGGCTACCTGGGTTGGACTTTGAAATTGGTTTCTGAAGTGTGGTAGGATACAATTTTGATTATGGAATTGGTGGAAATATTGAAAAGGCATGCAGAAAAAAGGAAGAGTGAATCACTGATCATAATGTTAATTGGGCAAAACATCCTGACAAGGCTGTAAGTGAAATGAAATACATAGGAAATTCACAGGAACAAACCTTTATTATGGTTTCTAGCTATTTCTGCTAATTACCTAGGCAAAACTTGTAAGTAGCCATTGCATTTAAGTCTATGTCTCGATTTGAGAAATTAAATATTTCAGTTTAGCATTATTTTTCTTTAAAAAATATTAAGCTATCTAAATTGACTCAGGCTTCCATAACAAAATACCATAACCTGATTGGTTTAAACAACAGAAATTTATTTTCTCACAGTTCTGGATGGTGGAAGCCCAAGATGAGGTTGGCAGCAGAGTCAAGTGAGGGCTCTCTTTCTGACTTATCGATGACTGCTTTTTTGCTACGTTCTCACACGCCAAAGACAGAGAGAGAGAGAGACAGAAAGCGTTCTAGTGTCTCTATTTATAAGGGCATTAATCTCATAATGGGGGCCCCCACCCTCATCTAAATCTCATTACCTCCCAAAGGTTTTATCTCCACATACCATTATATTGGGGGGTCAGGGCTTCAACATATTAATTTGAAGGGTGCAAAATTCAGTACATTGTATAAAGCGGCAGTCCCCAATATTTGTGGCACCAAGCCCAGTTTCATGGAAGACAACTTTTCACCAGGATCCTGTGGGGGAGGGTGGAAGGTTTTAGGATGAAACTGTTCCACCTCAGATCATCAGACATCAGTCAGATTCTCATAAGGAGCACTCAGTCACCTACACATCTTGCATGCACAGTTCACAATAGGCTTCTCACTCTTGTGAGATTTTGATGCCACCACTAATCTGAAAGGAGGTGGAGCTCAGGCTGCAATGCTGGCTCACGGGCGTTCACCTCCTTCTGTGCAGCCCAGCTCCTAACAGGCCACGAACAGGTATCAGTCCAAGCCCTTGGGGTTGGGAATACCAGGCATAATACTTACATACAACATTTTAGTAAGTAACCCAGCCTTGTAACCACTCCCACAATCAATATACAGGACAAATCCCTTATGCTGAAGAGGTTTCTTACGTCCTTCTGCAGTTGATCTCCTCTCCTGCCTGTGGTCCCATAGAACCACTGCTCTGCTTTTTGTCTTCATAGTTAGTTGTCTTTTCTTATGTTTTCTATAAATGAGATCATGTAATAGTCTCTTGTGTCTTACCTTTTTAATTTAGCATCATATTTGGGGAAATAACTATGTTCATTTATATTGCTGAGTATTTACTATTCCATAGGCTTGAGGATACTATTTGTATTAGTCCGTTCTCTCACTGCCTTAAAGAAATACCTGAGACTGTAAAGTTTATAAAGCAAGGAGGTTTGATTAGTTCACAGTTCTGCAGGCTGTATAAGAAGCATGGCTGGGGAGGCTATGGGGAGCTTTTACTCATGGCAAAAGGCAAAGCCATCTTCACATGGCTGGACCAGGAGAAAGAGAGAGTGGGGAGGCGCCACACACACACAACCAAAATTTGTGAGAACTCTATCGTGCGAACAGCATCAAAGGGGAGAAATCTGCCCCCATGATCCAATCACCTCCCACCAGGCCCCACCTCCAACATTAGGGATTACAATTTGACATGAGATTTGAGCAGGGACATACATCCAAATCATATCACCATTATTGTTTGTCACCAATTGATAGCCATGTGTGCTGCTACTAGATTTGGGCTGTTGTCAAGAATGCTGCCATGAACATTCACATACACATTCTTTTGTGAACATATATATATATTTTCATTTCTTTTTGAGTAAATACCTGGAAGAAGAGTTACTGGGTCATGTGTAAGCATATATTTAACTTTATAAAATACCACTATATTGTTTTCCAAAGTGGCAGCTTAACTTTGCATTCCCACCTAACACATGAGGTTTCTGCTGCTCCACATCTTCAGAAACACTTGGCATGGTTAGTCCTTTTAAATTTAGCTATTCTTATGAGCATGCAGAGGTATCTTGTTATTTTTATTTGCATTTCTCTGATGACTACTGATATTAACAATCTATTCATATGCTTATGGGCCATTCTTTTGCTAAGTGTCTGTTTAAATATTTCACCCATTTTTGTTGTTATTTGTCTTATTAATATGAGTTTTCAGGGTTTTTTTTTTTTAGCTTTTCCAAGATATATATAGCTTTTCCCAAATCTGTGGCTTGATTTTTTTTTCTCTTTTGAAGAGTGAATATTTTTAATCATTATAAAGTCTTTTAAAATTTTTTTAAAAATTAAAATGTTAACAAAATTTTGTATTCTTATACTAATGAGTAATTTTTTTCTAACCCAAATATTTTATTCTATTTTCTTCTAAAAGTTTAATAATTTTCATCTCTTATATTTAGGTATGTGATCTATTTTGAGTCGATGTATGCGTATAATTTGAGGTAAGGGTCAAGGTTTTTTTTCCTTATACCATATTGTGTTTCATAATTAATTTTTTTAACTAAGCTTTCAAATGGTAAAGTCATCACAACCTATTTCACTTGAGTTCCTCAAACACATTACACTACTGACTTAATTCCAGGTGACAATAGTTAATTCAATTAACTGCTTCAACAAAGTAAGCTATAGGCTAATACATATCCATCTCTGAATAGTTATAGTTGTTATTACAGATTTTATTTTGTTCTAACTAAGCCAGATGACTAACGTTAGAGTCATTGTATTTCTCTGAAGATCATTCACCAGGGTCTTTTCTGCTGCAAATTATGTTACACATAGTGTTTGTGATTGCAAGCAATAGACCCTGTGATTAGAATACGGGGACAGGGACAGATGGCCAGGATATGTAGTTAGCTTGCATTAAGAGATGTCAATCATCTAGGCCTAGGTCTAACTGGAGAGATAGAATTCTTCACATATTTTAGACCAGCTCAATGAAGGACCTGACTATGCCTACCTTCAGGACCCTCCAGAATAATCGTAGGAGTTCGAGAGTTGGCAGTGGCATGTGACAGGTCGGTTGTGACAAGAGTATTCAGGATCAGGCCCAATGCCACTATTTCACCTTCCTTAACAAAACTGGGTTTCATGGGAAGCGCCTTTGTGAGTGCAAGCTAGTTAAAGCCGAGCCTAGCTCAAGTCATGAAAGGGAGTTCTACCCTTGAAGCCATACACTGAGAGCAATGATCCAAGAACAAAGAGAAGAAATTAACTCACGTTTACTCTCTACTATGTATCATATATGTACTTGGTAACCTTTAGCAGTTATTGTATCAATAATCATCTTGGTAAGCAAAATAATCCTCATTTTATATACCAGAAAACTGAAACTCTTGTGAGTTTAAATACATTTTCCAGTAAGTGGCAGGGCCAAAATTAGAACTCAGGCCAACAGGATGCCTAAGTATATGCCTTGAGATGTGGAAAATGGGAAGGGGTGTTTTTTAACTGAAAGAGGGAATAGGACACTTATAAAATGAAAACTAGCATCAGCGTCCCTGTTCATAGGACGGAACATGCAGGTTTTACTGTTTTAAACCAAATACCTCGGCAAAACTTTCCTAAGATTCTGAATTAGGTATTGTTATAGTCATTAAATTGCATATGAGTTTAAACAAAAAGCTGCTGGAGGCAGAGAGGCAGAGAGGAACAGACTGTGCATTTCAGCTTCCAGGTGGACAATCACCAGCACCTCATTTGAGTGTTTACTCCAGGCTTTCACAGTTTAACACAAGAGGAAGAAAAGGAGGATAATCTCTTCAAAAACACACAACAGTGCTGTGCTCAGGCAGTCTCCCTTCCCGCCTTGTGACTGCGGCAGGCAGCCCACAACACTGAGTCTGTCCCAACTACAGCTCCACGTCCACTCTCCACTCTCTCCAAGAGCTCCTGAATATCCAGGACAGCTCAATACAGCGTTTGTCTTCCTTTGAATTTTGTGGCCGTGGTTGCGTTACAGTCACGAGGCCAGGAGGGCTGTCCTGGTACTGCCTGCCTGACTCTGCAGGTCCCCATGGGGCATGCCAGGGCGGACTCCCATCTCAGCTTGTCGGGAGGAGGTGCTAGAATCCATAGTCTTTAAGTTAAAGGGAAGGAAGGGATGGGCAAGTGGAGATGTGAGTGATCAGCCACCATCAGGAAATGCTGGCAACCTCTAGAATCTGGAAAAGGTTAGAGTTTCTCATCTAGAGCCTCCAGGAGGGACATCCCTGCCAACACTCTCCCTTTAACCAGTCAGACCTACTTTGGATGTCTGCCCAACGGAGCTATAAGATAATAGAATTGTGTTGTTTTAAGAGACTGAGCTGCTGGGAATTTGTTACAGCAGCCACAGGAAACTAATACGACACCTAAGGTTATGCAGGTGTGAGAGCTAACAAAAAAAGTAAAATAAAAAAAATAGAGCTGCTAAAGGAAACAGATATCAACTTGAATATAGTAACGTAGAGAACAATGAAGTAATAAGATGAGGACTAAGCTCTGATTTTTTTCTTTTCTTGACCAACTTCCTATGCAAGGGGCCTGGGAAATCATGCCCTACAAATGATAAATTCTCACCAGATGGGTTTTATTTAACCCTATAACTTTTCAATCTGATTCTGATTTACTTTCCAGTCTGACTCTGGTGTAACGTTATGTAACAAAGAAGAAAATAAAAATATTTATCCCAAAGCATGTTTCTTTGCCATAGTTTGAAATGACCCTGCAAAGCCATCCTCTGTGGGGGAAAAATTTGCATCTGTAAAGAATCTCTATTACATAGCTAGATGTTTTTCTTCCAGGCCCTCCCAATCCTGAAGAGATTAACCAAGAGTCTAACACCTTTTAAAGGTTTGAATAATAAACACTTGTCATCTATTGTCTCTAAAGGCAGTCACTATTGGACTTCGAAAGAACCTTAGTCTTCACAATCTTTTATTATTCCTTTCTATTGAATTCAGGTCTTTAGACAAATTCCACAGATTGTCAACCAGAAAATATTTAAATTTACTTATAGCCTGGAAGCGCACCTACCCTTCGCCCCCCCTCGAATTGTGCCGACTTTCTGGAGCAAACTAATGTATTTCTCAATTTGTTTGATTGAAGTTTCATGCCTCCCTAAAATGTAGAAAACCAAGCTACACTCTGACCCGACTTGGACACATGTTCTCAGGACCTCCTGAGGGCTGTGTCATGAGCCATGGTCACTCATATTTGGCTCAGAATAAATCTCTTCAAATATTTTACAGAGTTCGACTCTTTTCATAGATAAAGAAAAGAGGGGAAATTCAAATATATCACAAAAGAGGGGAAATTCAAATACATCACAAAGACTAATGGTTAAAAAGTATACTTTTAAAAGTTTAACTAGAGGAATTGAAAAGAGAATAGTTTCTGCTGAGAGTTGAATTAGAGTTCAGTAAAACAGCCAGTATTTTTCACCAACATTTTCACATTTTGTGTGTGTTTAAAATGAAATAAAGAGGGAATCATTTCCCTAACCTCAAAGAGACATGGGCTGTGATTATAAGAATAACACTGACCTCATGGTAGGATTGATGACAAGAGACATTTAAAACAAGACATATGCTTAGATATTCCACATAATAATTCTGAACTCTAAGAAGAAGAGAAAATTTTATAATTTTCCAGACATAAAGGACTTACTCACTACAAATAATTCATTATAAATAACAAGAAATTGAACTCATGTGACTGAAGTTGTTGAAATCATTTGCATGGGTCACAAAGAGAATCAGGTGATAATACTATCATCCTCCAAGATAGTATTTGTCAAGATAAAAGAAAATATTTGCAGTCAACAATAGATATCTCATAGAATATAACACCAAAATAACTCCAGTGAGGGAATGACTCAAGAAAGAACTCACACAAAAGTCACTAAATGATTCAGAGGGGAATGCAGCAGCCATGTTTGGACATCAGAGAGCAAAGCAAAAGTCTTTACCGGGTTTCATGTGTCATGCAAGCATAGGAGAAATGGGGAACTTAAAACCCTCTAAAGGTCTCTGCAGCTTGAGAAGAAAGACTAGGAAAAAAGTAAACAGTCTGGAAGGAAAAATAGCTGGTCTATTGATTCCATAAAATTGTTCAGATATATCTTTGATTCGATGCATAAATTAGGTACTTTCCTTTAAGAAAATATAGCAAAATTCCCAAGTTAACAAGAAAAAAATGAGAATACATGCATAGTTACAGATTTAAGCCAATGACAACAAGGATAGTTGTAAAGAAGATACAATGAAATAAATAGAATAGTAAGGATAAAATGAAGAACTAAATGAAAACATATCAGACAGTTGCCCTAAATATTGATAGAGCCGAATTTCCAATTAAAACGCAAATACTGTCAAACTTGGTTAATGAGCAAAATTAATTGAGATGCTGTTTATAAGAAACAAGTATAAGAAAAAAATTGGTTTAAAAAAGCTAAATATAAAAGGTTATTCAAAGATCTACCAGACAGATAGATGCCTACCAAACAAAAGCAAAAGTGACAAAATCAACATCAGACAAAATGAAATTTATGATGAAAAATTCTGAGTAAGAAAAGGATATAATGCATTGTGACATTAACAATGGGATAGTCAGAAAAGTTTGTATCTCCAACAACAAAGCACCTAAATTTATTTTGTCAGCGTTCTTAGATACAAAGAGAATCCACTTAAGATAGCATCAGCAAATGGGAGTTTATTAAAGATTATTTGATCATTTTCACAATCTCTAAAGGCCAGCATCCAAATTAGAGGCTCCACAGGAACACAGAGCCAAGAGCACCATCCCATCACTAAGCCAGACTTTATTAGCAGCAACTTACCTGTTGTCTCTAGCAATCATGTTATCTCTGATAGTAAAAGCTGAACTCCAGAAGCTTCACAGTTGCTGTAGAAAAAATTGCATTTGGTATTGTTGCACCTGGACATCCGAATGTGCAGTGAGGTTACCACTTTTTCTTTTTTGATATACATCAAAAATTTTGTATAGAGGTTAACTTCTAAACTAGCAGGGAGTAGAAAACAATAAAAATAAGTATTCAAAGGCACAAGATAAAAAGAAATTGAAGAGATTTGATAAATGGAAAGCATGCAAGCACACAATTAACATAGAAAAATTCCAAATATACCAATAATTATAATAAATATGTAACTTAAATGCTCCGGCTAAAGGATAAATCTGTAAGACAGGATATAGTATCAACCTATATACTGTTTAAAGCAGACAATTCTAAATTCTAATGATACAGAATGGATGAAAGTAAGACATAGAAGACTGTATGTCAAAAGTTGTAGCCTAAAGAAATATTGGCCACCTTGAACACCTCTTAGGCACCATAATGGAACACCTCACCCTCACTTTCCTAATGGTCATGGCCATACCTTCTTCTGTAGCTACTGTGGATGATGACTGTCGCTAACCAACCGCATGAAGGCACAAATGACATCTTCTCATCTCGTATGTGTGCCACGGACCTCTTAATTTTTTCCTGCAGAGTGTCCCTGTCAAAGTGAGAGACATTTGCTCAGTAAAGGTCTAAACGTGAAAACAAAAAAACCCTCATAACACTTCTCTAATAATCAGAAAAACATCAGACATATCAGACATATTGCAATAGAAGAGCACCCTATAGCACACCTGAAAATGTATTTTTCATAAATGTCAAGGTCATCAAAAACAACTAAAGTCTGAAAAATGGCATATCCAAGAGGAACCTGAGGAGATACAACAGTTAAGTGTAATGTGATATCTTGAATGAGATCCTAGAACAGAAAGAGGCATTAAATAAAAACTAGGAGATCTGCATATAATCAACTTTAGTTAATAATATATTAATACTGGTTTATTAATTGTAAGAAATATACCATACTAATGCAAGGCATTAGTACTAGTAGAAACTGTGTACAGGGTGAGGGGATAAATGAAACCTATCTGCTCAATTGCTCTGTACACATAAAACTGTTCTAAATGTATGGTACATATATTCATAAAAAATTAATGTCAATATCCTCAAATTATGTCACCATTCACTAGGAAAAGTATTTAGAAAATGTGATAAAAATGTGACATTTACATTAGTTTCTAATGCATAAAGCACCTACCAGTAAATCTATCAAGAGCAATGCGATATCTTTATGAGAAAATCAAGATTATTTATGAGAAAACATTTATATGATATCATATACATGAATTGGATGACTTAATATAAGAAAAATGTTGAATTTTTTTCAAGTTGATCTATCAGTTTAGTGAAATTCTAGTAAAACAAAAAGTCAACAGAGGTGTGGTTTTTGTGTACATGTTAAGTGTGCACTTGCACGTGTGCATGAGACTATGGGTTTAATTTCTTCAGATAATTCTCTACACACATGGAAGTGCAAAAGCCCACGTGTGAGGAATACTAACTGCGAAGACATCCCTTAGAAGATATGATACACGATTATTAAACTACAGTACTTAAGAGTGAGATAATGGCACGAGAATAGACACGTAAACCTATGGAAACATAACAAGGAGTCCAGAAATACAGTCCAGAATTTTGACATTGCAGATCATAGGAAAAAAGTCGAATGCTTCAATAAATCATGCTGGAAAAATTAGCATCCATATTTGTAAATAAAATGAAATTCCACTACTACCTCACACAAAAATTTGAACACCCACATTTGCAATCAATCCAGCTGGATTATAGATATTCTTAATTTAAGCCAAACAATTATAGAAGAAATACAGAAACCTAAAGATATGATATCACTTTTTATGGTGTAATTTTGTTAACCAACATACACAATGTAAACTGTAAAGGAAAAGACTCATAAATCAATGTCTTTCAAAATTAAGAATGTCTGTTAACCAAATGATCATGGACAGATCCCCAAAACAAGCAGCGCAAGGATGGGAGATATTTGCAAGACGGAGGAATGATATACAAGATATACAGCAATGGAGGAATGATATGAGGATATACAGAAGAATCCATATGAAATGTTCAGAATTACTAAACACAACCTAGCTGAAAAGTAAGCACACAAAACGGAACAGAAAAGTAGGAAGTGTCAATGGTCCGGAAACATGGGAACAATGTTTAACTTTAGTAATGTGAATACATCCCCAGAATCATCATGCTGAGCAGAAGATTTAAGTTACATAAGCATTTGTAAACTAAATAAATAGTTTACAAGAACCAGGAATACATTAATTTATATGTATTCTCTAAATATCCATTTTATGTATATCCATATATATGTCGATATCTCTCTATATATATCCATTCTCTCTCTCTCTATATATATATACACACACACACACATATATATATATAATTTTTTTCTTTTTTAATAAAGAAAATGAATAGAACTAAAAATGACTTTTTTTTAACAGGTGTAATGGGAGTTGAATGAATAGGAAGAAACAAACTGGAGAATTCATTTTGTTGGTCAGGTTTTGTGATTAATTATTGTTCTCATGTATACCATCTACTAAATAAATATAGCAAAAAAAAAATTACTAGCTTATGTATTCCAAATAATCTACTAAGATCATGAGTGAAAGCCTGGTTTAACATCAGCAAATATACAAATAAATAGAAAGAGAAAAAAAGATGCTTATAGTAATGCATGCTGAGAAGGTAAAAGCTGAAATCCAGTAGCTGCTAAGAAAAACTTGACATAAAATAAAAATATTTTTATAATTAATAAAACTGATGAGGCTGGTATCTGAAAATCACCACTAATGATTTTGCTATATGTTAAAACACTAAATCTATTTTTCATAAATTTAGAAATAAGAATATATGACAATGAATTTCAAATAAATTAAGCAATAAATGTAAAAGAAAGTTAAAGGAGATGTAAGAGAAGAATATTTTCATTAAAATAATAGGCTGAGAAATAAATGGCATGTCAATATTTATGAAAATAAATCTTTCTGTAGAAAATTTTTAGAATTGTTTCTAGAAAAATATAGATAATATTTTTGATTATGTACATTTCCAATACTTGCAAAGTGTCACCAATTGTTTTAGATAATCTAATTACAAAACATATTTATAAATCAATGAAACATTTCCATAAAATAATTCAAGTGGCAAAAACATATGAAAATAAGTTAACACTCACAAATGAATAGTTATTTGTATTAATTTCCACAATGTCTCATCCCTAATATTAATTCTGTGCTTTTATCATTTTTTTGTTTCATCCTTAAAATTTTAGAAATATCAAGAAAATCTTAAGACTTTACATCAGTTATCACAAAGCAGAAAGACTAGCAAAATTTTACCTGGTATAAATTTAACTACCTCACCTGTTAACATTATATACACTTTAAAAATAACCAAACATGGTCAAGCTTTGACACGATTTAGCACTACTCTACTTCTCCCATCGTTTATGTCTTGAAAGTGTCACTAGAAGTAAATTTGCTTGTGAAAACAGTGTTTTAAGAGTTTAGAAGACCGTTTTGAATAAAGTAAGTTGCATAAAAAATAATTTTAGTTTTTTTTGGGGGGTGTATGTGTGATTACATTGGATGGGTGTGGTGTATAGTCTATGATTCTTGACTTTGTATTTTTGGTTCATAATGGTTTTTAAGTAAAAATGGAAAACGGCATTCTGAAAGAGCACTGAATTTAAGGAGTGATGAGCACTGAAAGCTCTATTGCCAGATTGCAGACAATGAGGAAAGAAAATAAAAGCATTTAAGTTTAGGGCAAGTACATAATCTAATAGAACAATAAATGTCCAGCTAGCTGAAGACACTACACAGAAATGCAGGGCTATGAAATCACAGTGGCACATCACTAAGGAACCCAGTCGAGATTTGTGGGAGGAGGGGCCAGCTGGGAAGAAGGAAATGCATGTGGAATAAAATCCAGTACAGATGAGATTTAACTCCCCTTTTGTCTTCATATAATTAATAGCTTTTTAAAAAAAATTCTTCTCAGTGAAACAATGTTATTTAAAAATATATTTTTAAAAGACATCATAGTTTCACTCAACCTATTAATAGCTTAGAGTACAGGTAAGAAAGCCAAACACACACAAATCAGACAAAAATATGAGGCAGGACTTTAGCATTAATAAAGTAACTAAAAGACTGGGAATGAAAATGCAAGATAAGTATCTTAACTAGAATGGTTGAAAATGGGAGCTGGAAGTGCAGAGCATCAGAGATAGAAGCAAATGGAATTTGCATAGATGTTAAAGCATCTTTGTCAGGAATGAGATGGAGGATGGTGTTGACTTTTTTTTTTTTTCTCAAAGTGTAACAAATACAATTGTTAGGTAGGGCTTTTGGGTGACCCTAAATTTTTATTAAATCATATTATGATGTTTTTATCTATATTGCTATCAAGTCCCTGAAGAAGACAATGTCTAATGAATGGGAGTTGGAAACTACACAATCTCCCTCAGCGACCCGAGGGAAAGAGCAGCTAGACCCAAAAGAGGCTTTGAGTATATCTAACGAATGCTATATCGATATTTTATATTAAGGCTTATTGTGACATAATTTACATACATACAATTTACCACTTTTAGTTGGGTGGTTCTGGGAATTTTAACAAGTGCCGATATAGTACATGTAAACACCATCACCATTCCCATCAACCTAACAAGCTCCTATTTTCTTTTTGGCAGTCAAATGCTCTCCCGAAACACTATACTCTCTCAACCACAGAGTATTCTAGCCACACGATTTTGCCTTTTCAGGAAAGTCACATAAATGGATTCATGCATTTTGTAGCATTTGCTTATGGCTTCTTTTACTTTGCACAGTTTTTGAGATTCACTCCTGTTTTTGCATGTATTTTTTTCCTTTTTTAAAAAATTGCTAAGTTATATTTTGTTGTACACATGTTACACAGTTTATCTATTTACCAGATGGTCAACATTTGGACTGTTTCTACTTTGTGACTCTTAAAATAAAGATGCCATAAATATTTGAGTATTGGTTATTGTATGGTATCTGTTGCATTTGCTTTTGGTAAAAAAGTAAACTTGGCATTGGTGAGTCCATAGGTAAGCAAATGTTATCTTCTCAAGAGACATCTAAATTGTTTTCCAAAGTAGCTAACGATGTGTTTCATCACCACCAGTAATGTAAAGAGTTCTAGCTGCTCCATATCTTCTCCAGCAATTGTTGTTTTTTTTTAAATTTTTAAAATGTTAGTCATAGTACATATATTGTAAGATTTCATTGCAATTTTAAATTGTATTTTCCTTATAATAAATAATGAGTATATCCTCATGTGTATATTTGCAATTTTTATATCTTATGTGGTAAACTGTTACAATTTGCACACTTGTTTCTTTTGAGTTGTAAGGTATATTTATGAAAGTGTATTAATTCTTTATCCATTATGTGATTTTGTAAATATTTTTCCCATTCTACGGCTATCCTTTTGGTTTTCTTCATAATACCTTCGAAAGAGCAGATCTTTGTAACTTGGCTGATATTTAATTTATCAATATTTCTTTCACGGCATGCAATTCTTAAATCTATCTAGTAATCCTTTGCCTAGCCAAAGATTATGTATCGTTTTTTCTATATTTTATTTTTGACTTTCTATAATTTGTTGTTTTTCTATATTTCTATCTTGGACTCATTTTGAATTGAATGTTATCTACAGTGTGAAGGCATAAGGTTTTTTTTTTTTTTTTTGAGAGATACAGGGTCTTGCTCTGTCATCCAGGCTGGATGGAGTACAGTGATGTGAGCCTAGCTCACTACAGCCTTGAATTTCTGGGCTCAAGCAATCCTCATGACTCAGCCTCTCAAGTAACTGGGACTATAGGCATGTACTACCATACCCAGCTTTAAACGTTCTAATATGGTTATGGAATTAATCCAGTACAATCATAGGAAAGGTCTCCTGTTCTCTGTTGAATCTGCTTAGCACCTCCATCAAAAATCAACTGATCATATATGTGTGAGTCTTATTTCTGGACTTTGTAGTTGATTTTATAAATATGTCTACCCTTAGGCCAATACCACAATGTCTTAAATAATGTACTTTTGTGTTGTCTGGAAATAAGACATTTGTTTTTCAAGTTTATTTTTAAACCTTTTGTCTATTCTAGATCTTTTACTTTTCTTTATATATATTAGAATTAGTTTGTGAATTTCTATAAAAATATCAGGTTAGATTTTGAGTGGCATTGTGTTGAATCTTTCAAGACGTGGATATAGTAAATTTTCCCAATAATATCAGTATTCCATTATTTTCTTCTTTAATAATTCATAAATTTTAGCATAAATATCTAGAACCTATTTTGTTACTTTATCCATAAAAATTTCATTATTTGATACTGTTATAATTAGTATTTTTTAAAATTTTAGCTTCAAATTGTTCATTTGTAGACTACAGAAATATAGCTGATTTTTTTATTAACCTTGAATTTTGTAACATTAATACACTCATTTATTGCTTTTAATAGCTTTTTTGAAAATATTTATCTTTCTAAGTTAATAGTCATGAGAGTAGCAAATAAAACCATTTATTCTCTTTCCTTCTGATTTTTCTGCCTTTTATATCTTTTTCTGTCTCTATTGCAGTGGCTGTATCTTATCTCAAACAATATTAAATGTAACTGGTAAAAGTAGACATGCTGACTTTGTGTTCTCCCCAATATTAGGAAGAAGGTGCTTAGTTCATTAACTTTACTAGACATAATGTTAGTTGCAGCTTTTTAGAAGATTCTCTTTACCAGGCTATTAAATTTCAGTTCCGTTCTAGTTTGCTGAGCATTTGTAGGCTCATTAGTTATATTTTGTTTTTATTTATATATAATTAGTCTTTCATTAAATTTAAAAAATTCTTAGCCATTTCCTCTTCAAATCTGTTTTTCCTAGATTATCTCTCCCCTCCTTCTGATAATTCAATTATAAGTATAATATACCATTTATATTATCCCACATCACTTGATATATTTACTTCTTTTTGTTCTTCAAGTTAAGTAATAAGCATAACCTGCCTTCATGTTCATTATTCAGTCTGCTCTCTGACAAAATTCCCCTCCTTCATCCATTTTTCTACCTTTTGTATTTAGATCATTTGACATACATACCATGGTTATTTTAATTTGCCTATCTAATAGTTCCCAAATTTGGGGCATGTTTGGGTATGGTTTTGTTTATTCTTGACTATTTTCTTGTCATTTTTATTAGATTCTGGACATTCAGAACAGTAAAGACTGAGCTTTTTAGTGATGTTAGAGGAGAAGCACGACTGACATGTTTATAAGTTAAAAGGGTTGAGCAGTTTGAATTCTGCGCATCTAGCAACGGCTTGCAAATACTCATTAGGTCTATAATTTCCAAAAATAATAAGGAAAGATTTCAAGACACCTCTTGCTATCCTGATTGTCACATAAGATCTTGAGTTTTCTGATATGAATTTCTATTTTTAACTTTTTATTGTGATTAAAAAACACATATAATGATATCTACTTGTTTAACAAAGCTTTAAATACACAGTACAGTAGGATTAACTACAGGCACAATATTGTACATCTTCAGACTTGTCCATCTTGCATGACTGAAACTCTATACTCACTGAGCACAACTCCCCGTTCCACTCCCCTGCCAGTCCCTGGCAGCCACCATTCTACTTTTGTTTTTTTGTGATGTTGACAACTTCAGATACCTCACATAGTGTAACAAGGCAATATCCGTCCTTCTATGACTGGTTCACTTTACACAATATCTTCAACATCAGTAAACCTTGAGGTCATTATTTTTAACTTTTGCTCCCAATCTCTTATTCTAGCAACACCAAAATACTCATTGTAATAGGTCATTCTTGCATTGCGATAAAGAAATACCTGAGACTGAGTAATTTATAGAGAAAAGAGGTTTAATCTGTTCACAGTATTGCAGGCTGTACAGGAAGCTTGGTGCCAGCATCTGCTCAGCTTCTGAGAAGGCTTCAAGGTGTTTTACTCATGGCAGAAGGGGAAGTGGAGCAAGCATATCACATGGCTTGAACAGGGGCAAGAGCGAGGCAGGCAAGGTGGCACACACTTTTAAACAACCAGACCTCCTGAGAATCCCCTCACTATTCTGAGGTAGTACCCAGCCATGAGGGATCCACTCCCATGATCCAAACACCTCCAACCAGGTCCCATGTCCAACACTGGGGGTTACCTTTCAACCCTAGATTTGGGCAGGGGCAAATATCCAAACTCTATCACCCATCTATCTTACATTAGGGAAATTTGGTGTATTAAGGCTAAATATTGTTTACAGCATCAGAAGTTAAATAAAACCCCAAAGACAAATCCATTCTTCTCTTTCATCACATCTTTTTAAAAGTAAATCTTTGTATTTTATCTTGTATCAGACAGTCTTAAAGTGAGCAATGCCACAATAAGAAAATGACAAAACTGAAATTAGTTATTAAGCATCTCTGCAAGGCTAAATCCCAGAGCAGATCTTGTGGGAAATTGCAACCACAGGTAAATTGGCGGCCAAAAACAAAATTAAGTCAGTGAGTTGAGGACAGAACATGGAAAGAGAAAATAATTGAAAATAAATAATTGAAAGTGATAGCATCAAAATGTCACATGTGGAAGTAATTATGGTTAAAATTCATTGATCTGACATTATCAGCTGTTTCACATTACTGATTCTTCCAAACAAACAAGTATACCAGATGTTAGTGTGATGTGATTGAACAGGAACAAGATTCGGAGTCATCACCATAATTGATATTCTGTATTCAATTGTCAAATGACTTGAGATCAACGATTTATCCCCAAATCCTGGTTATTCATCTTTAAAATTAGCAATAACATCTAGCTCCTAGAGTTCTGAAATTTAAAGAAATTATTGCATATAGAACACCCAGTACTGTTCCAGTCACATAGGAAGTACCAACTTTCGCTTTTTTAATCTTATAAAAATTTTCAAAGGTCTTTTACAGTGCTTTGTTCTTCCACATGCGTTTTCAATGGAGAGGCACCTGGCCCAGGTTCACCTCTGGATAACTCTGGGTCATCATACACTTCCTTCTTTGAAGTCCTCTATCAATTACTGTCAATGTAATTCAAGTAGCAGTTAATCACTGCCTATCTTGTGACACCTCCCCTCTTGTGGTCTTGCACTGCTAATCAGTAGCTCAAGTTTTATATTAACTCTTGATGACTTTCTCTATTAGTTTGTAAGAACCTTGAAAGCTAAGGCTTTCTTTAAGGTTTTGTCTTTCCCACAATGTTTTAGCAAACATAGTAAAAGGAAAAGTTGTTGTCACTGCTACTTTTTAAAAATAAAGCCTGCTTATATAAATATATATTTTAATAAGATACTTAGGGTCTCCAAATTCATACAGGATGGCTTGTCCCTGCACCAAATGACCCTATTAAAATTTGATTGTTTGTTTGTTTATTTGTTTGAGGTCAGGAGATTGAGACCATCTTGGCTAACAAAGTGAAACCCCGTCTCTACTAAAACACACACACACACACACACACACACACACACACACACACACACAATTGGCCAGGTGTGCCTGTAGTCTCAGCTACCCAGGAGGCTGAGTTAGGAGAATTGCTTGAACCCAGGAGGCGGAGGTTGCAGTGAGCCGAGATCACGCCACTGCACTCCAGTCTCAAAAAAAAAAAAAAAAAAAATCATTTTGCTTAATATCACATGTGACCATATGTTGTAGATCTTTTTTCTAAGTGAGATTTACATGATTTTTCAAAATGTAGTGCTTTGGTAGTTGTATTGAATCATTGGAGAGAAGTGTTAAAAATACAGATTTTTGCCATACCTAAATATTCTGATTAATGAAATAACATAGAGGTAATATAGTTGTGATTGCCAGCTAAGAAATCACAGATGACCTAAACTTCAAAAAACTTTATGAACTTACCAATTTATTGTGCCAAACAACCTCTTTTACCTTCCTAGATGATATGCTACTTCTTGACTGCAACTTTGATTTCTTTATAATTTTCATTTTTGTTCATTTTTAATTTCTGTTTATTTATTCTACATATGTTTTATTGATTTCTATTTCTCGCCCTCCATAATGATCTTTTCCATAGTTTGTACTCACTCTTTCTGCCATAAATATGTTACAGGTAAGCACGTGTGCATGCACACACACATGCACACACACACACACAGACTTTCAAATCTTAACTATACACAGGTTTTATGGCAAGGGCTTCCTACCTTCTCTATAATTCTGTTCAAATCTCACAAATATCCTGTTTCTGAAGGGAATTCAATATGTAAACAGAGATAAGTAAAATAAAGTAAGTTACCCAATGTCATGTAGCTGGAATTTATCAGAACAAAATTTTATGCTCAAGATCTTCTATGTTCAGAGCCATGCTACTTTTAACCTCCCCAGAGAGAGATTAAGGAGTTTCAGAATTCCTTCTTTAGATATTATGAGCAATGCTTAAATAATCATTTATATTGTTTATGGCATCGTTTACTAAAGAGTAAGTTGATGTGTGTTGGCAAGGAACTATAATGTTATCTGGTTTCTAACAGCTTCATTTCTGTGAAGGTGAAATGAATAGCAACTGAAATTCTTAAAAAAAGCTAAGTCAGTGGCTAAAAAATTTCTGCATACAAAAATGAAACGGACATTTAGACTTAGTATATACTTGTTATTGATTTTGTATTTTCCTGTCACTCTTCACTAAAATACTTTATGTTTATGAACGTGGTGATGATAATCTAGCAAATTCACTGTGCTGAGTAGATGTAGGTCCTGTTCATTTTATTCATCTTTTTCTCAGAGAAATAATTCCCTTTGAAGTTGATGTATAGGTAAAACAGGTTAAGGAGACGAGACGTGAAAGAAACTTAGGGGAATTCTGAGAGTCATTTGCTTTGACAGCCAAATTGAATAGTGGACATTAATATAAATTGTGTTCTAACATGACTGAACAATGAAAGATTTGAACACACACACATAGAGGGAGAGTGAGAGAGGATATATATATATTTTCACCCTTCATGCCTAACTATTAAAAGAAAACTCAGATGACATAACATTACTATGTCATATATATGCTAATGTCTTTACTCTTCCAAATCTGTTTCTTTTGCTTTTCCATCAAATGACCCTCTCCTCATAACTGCCTAACCAAATCTTTCCCATCCTTCAGGAAACTTCTCAGTTAAATGTCCATCATTTTTTAGTGGATTTTCTAAATCCCCAAGTTTTTTCTCCCATGAGCCTTGTATATTTGCAGATATATTTGCAGTCATCATCTAACTACCATTTAAGACGGTGGCTGGTATAGGCCTTCTCAGCATCTCTTATTGTCTATTATACTTGACCAGTATTAGATTGAATCATCACTGTGATTTTCATCTGCTTGAGTGTAAACTCCCAGAGGATGGGGACTTATTGTTTTCATTAAAGATAATGTATTAATGGACATTGCTAACCAATTGTTTAAAATGCACTAATAAAAGGAGACTAAAATGTCTGTAGATGTTAATTTAAAAATACTTCCGGCCGGGCGCGGTGGCTCAAGCCTGTAATCCCAGCACTTTGGGAGGCCGAGATGGGTGGATCATGAGGTCAGGAGATCGAGACCAGCCTGGCTAACATGGTGAAACCCCGTCTCTACCAAAAAAAAAATACAAAAAACTGGCCTGGCGAGGTGGCGGGCGCCTGTAGTCCCAGCTACTCGGGAGGCTGAGGCAGGAGAATGGCGTAGACCCGGGAGGCGGAGCTTGCAGTGAGCTGAGATCCGGCCACTGCACTCCAGCCTGGGCGACAGAGCAAGACTCCGTCTCAAAAAAAAAAAAAAAAAAATACTTCCTACACGTATCTCACGGGTAACGATGGTTGATTACAAACAGTACCACAAAAACTGCATGCCCAGTTCTCTGTACAAATTTAAACTATTTTCACACTAGTCCTAATCAAAATATAAACTTACATTAATAAGCCAGGAGAAAATTCAGTGCTTCCACTTAGTAGAAGCAGAAGCTGATCAGGTTTTGTTTTGTTTTCTTTAAGACAGCAGTTTTTAAATTTTTTTCTGCATAAAATCTTCAACAGGTGGGGAGGTCAATTCTTCAAATCTTTATGTGAAAGATAAAATCACAAAATCAGTGAAGTTAAATAGTTTCTCTAAAATAGCAGGTAGTCAATGAAAGCAGTAAAAATAGGACCAAATAATGTTTTGCAGCATTTCATTGCCTGGTGAAAAGTCTGCTAATTAGATGTTGGTAGCCATAGGTCTCATGTACTCTCTTTTGGTTCAGTAAAACATAGCTACAATGAAATTCAGCTATTTCTTCCTTTCTTCTTCTTCATTGTCATTGTTGTTGTTGCTGCTGGTGGTGGTGGGGTGTGTGTTTGTGTGTGTGTGTGTGAGAGTGTGTGTGTGTGTTAAATCATTATGAGACTAGATTATAATTTTGGGGGAAAAGAGTATCCTCCAAGATCATGGAGAACTGAAACTTTGCATTACTTTTTTCTACTGGCAGATGCCATCCCAAATTTTCTGTATGTGTCTGCACGTGTGTGCGTGTATTATCATTTTAATTTTTAATTTCTTAGACTCTGACTTTGACTGTTTTTATTAGACATGGATATTTTGTGTGCTGGAAAAATAGAAATAAAACTCCTGTAGCATACCAGTTGTTCCTTTTTCTCATAAGAAATTATCAAATCTTTCTTCTAGCTAAATACAATACTGACATATTTAATATTAGTCTATTGAAAATAAAGGATGGGTTCTTATTATTACAAGTAAGAATAAAAATGCCTGCCATCTAGAAGCTAATATTCTAGAAGAAAACAGAGCAGCATGTCTGGGTCATACCTGGGTGTTCACTTTTTTCCCCACTATTTTACTTGCAGCTGAGACATTTAGAGAATCCATGAATCATGACATTTTCTGGAATCAATGGACATTTAAAATAACCTAGAATCCACATTTTCCTAACCATTTTGGCCCAACACCCTTCTCACTGTAACAGATAGCATTTATAAACATATTTTTTAAAAATAATATTATTGTTCCATGATACATAAATTATTGGGCAATTTTTTAAAGTCTTAATTTGTTTTAATTTAACTATGAAATGAGAATAAGATAGTACTTATCTCATGATATTATTCAGTAGATTCATTTTTATTAAACTATAAAGCATACAAAAATCTCTGGAATGCAGCAAAAGCAGTGATAAAAGGAAATCTTATAGAGCTAAATGCCTATCACAAAAAGTTAGAAAAATCTCTCAAACATGTGCAGACCTGCCTCCACCCTGCTGAGAGCACACACGGGGGGTGCACTGCTGCCCTATCAGAGCACTCTTGCCAGCTATCCCCTTCATAGTGGTGTTGCCAGTGAACTGGTAACACTTCTGCCCCTGTAGAAAGTAGGTGCTTAACTTTGAGGGGCCAGAGTGCAAATCTGTAGGCCTATTCCTAGCCCCTAGGATTAAAGGGGTGGGTGCCCAGGAGTGCTGAACTGAGTCTTGGTCCCTCAAAGCATCCAGAAATAAAGACAATCAACTAAACCAACTCATACCGTAGCTCAAAGGCCAGAGTGTCTTCTTCCCTCCAAATGACCCTGCTAGCTCCCCAGCAATTGTTCTAATCACAATGAATCACTGTGCTCATGGGACCGAATAGAATTCAGAATCTGGATAGCATAGAAGCTGACTGAAATACAAGAGAAGGCTGAAACCAAATCCAAGGATAACACTAAGCAGCCAAGAGTTGAAAGATGACATAGCCATTTTAAGAAAGAAGCAAGGTGAACTTCTAAAAGTGAAAAATTTACTGAAGGAATTTCATAATTCAGTTGGAAGCAGTAGTAACAGAATAGACTAAGCTGAGACAAGAATCTCAGAGCTCAAAGACTGCTATGTGGAGTCAATGCAGGCAGATAAAAATAAAGAAAACAGAATTTTTAAAAATAAATAAAACCTCCTAGAAATATGGGATTATGTAAAGAGATAAAACATACAATTCATTGGCATTCCTGAAAGAGATGGAGAAAGAGCAAATAACATGGAAAACACATTTGAAGACGGAAATTTCCCCAACCTTGCTACAGAGGTTCAAGTGCAAATTCAGAGAACTTATGCACTCTACAGGATGACCACTTCAAGACACACTCATCAGATTCTCCAAAATCAATGTTGTTAAAATGACTACATTGCGCAAAGAAATTTACAGATTCAATGCTATTTCTATCAAACTGTTAACATCATTTTTCAAAAAAAAAAATACTTTAAAATTATATGGAACCAAAAAAAACAGCCCTAAAATCCAAAGCAATCCTATGCAAAAGAATAAAGCCAGAGACATCACACTGCCCAACTTAAAATTATATTGTAAGGCTACAGTAACCAAAACAGCATGGTGATGGTACAGAAACAGATCTATAGACAAACAGAACACAATGGAGAACACAGAAGTAAAGCCACATACCTACATCCATTCAAACTTTGACAAAGTTGACAAAAATAAGCAAAGGGGAAATGACTCACTATGTAATCAGTGGTGCTTATATAACTGAAAAGTCATATGCAGAGGAATGAAACTGGGCTCTTACCTTTCGTTATGTACAAAAATTACCTCAAGTAGGTTAAAGTTTAAATGAAAGCCCTCAAACTATTACAATCTTGGGAGAAAATGTAGGAAACACCATTGTGGGCATCGAACTTGGGAAATAATTTATAATTAAGTTCTCAAAAGCAATTGCAACAAAAACAAAAATTGACAGGTAGAATTTAATTAAACTAAAGAGCTTCTGTACATACAAGAAGTACAAACAGAGTAAACAGACAACCCACATTATGGGTGAAAATATTCACCAACTATGCATAGACAAATGTCTAATATCTAGGATCTATAAAGAACTTAAACAAATCAACAAGAAAAAAATATAATCTTATTAAAATGTGGGCAAAATACATGAATGGGCACTTCTCAAAAGAAGACATACAAGTGGCCAACAAACATGAAAAAAATACTCCATATCACTAATCATCAGAGAAATGCAAATCAAAACTACAATGAGATACCATCTCACACCACTCAAAATGGTTATTATTAAAAGTCAAAAACAACAGATGCTAATGAGGCTGTGTAGAAAAGAGAACACATACACACAGTGAAAAGCAGTTTGAAGATTTTTCAAAGAATCTAAAACAGATCTACCATTCAACTCAGAAACTCCATTACTAGTTATATGTCCAAAAGAAAATAAAACATTCTAACATAAAGACAACTGCATTCATATGTTTATTGCAGCAGCACTTACAATAGTGAAGACCATGGAATCAGTGTAACTACCCATCAACAGTGGATTGGATAAAAGTAATACTGCACATATACATCATGGAATACTACACAGCCATCAAAAAGAATGAAATCATGTTCTTTATAGCAACATGAATGCAGTTGGAGGCCATTTTCCTAAGCAAACTAACAGAAACAGAAAACCAGATGCCCATGTTCTCACTTATAAGTGGTAGTTAAACATTGAGTACTAGTGGACATAAAGATGGCAACAATAATTTGGGACTGCTAGAAGGGGGAAGTAAGGAAGAAGGCAAAGGTTACAAAACTGTTAGGTACTATGCTACAACTTGGGTGATGGGGTCATTCATATCCCAATCTCAGCATCACACAACATACCATGTAACAAATATGCACATATACCTCCAAATCTAAAATAAAAGTTGAATTTTTTTTTAATGAGAAATGGGAAAACACACAAAATAAATTTTAAAGCATTGGAAATTGTCAGTAACACTATTATGATGTATATATATATACACACATATATATGTTTGTTCAATATATAAATATTAGGTAAATAAATTATTAGTAATTATTATATAAAGTTCAAAATAATAAAATAATCATTTTCTTAATGCAAATATGAAATACATGTCTTCCCTTATATAAAATGTGGCACATGATGTTTAATCGTAAGTACTACTTTAAATTATTTTTCTATGAGCATGCTCTATGAAGACATACATTTAAGATAAAATACTATTTTGCTTGGCAAAGTCAAGCTCGTGTTAAAACATAGTTTGAACCTTAATTTGACAGGCAAAAACTGCTTTCATTTTTTGAGTTAACTATTTTTAAATAAATTACAAAAATATATTTTCTGATTGAGGTTTTTAGCACTTACTTAGAAATAACATATTATGGGTGTGGATAATTGTTTTCTCACTAAAAAGATAGATGTAATTATCTCTCTATGTCCACTTTTTAACACAGTTTTCCATAGTACTAGGATCATCCTGAAGCAGCCAACAAATTTGATCAAGAATAAATGAGTCTATTGTACTCATAGAACATCTTGAGGCACATTAAAAAAATTATTTCCAACTTTATGCTCATCACTAATTTCTTACATTTAATATTACTAATACTTCCCCATCTTTAACCACTGAACTCTAGTGGATCTTAAACAAAACGTAAAACTCAGGATAAAAACAATTTAAAACTATAGATTAATCAAAATAACTTTGAGTGACAAACTATTACCAGCCACATGTGACACTAAGTAGGCATATTTAATAGATGGAATAAAAAGTTCCAAGATCTTGAACAAAAATAAATGAATGCTTGATGCATCCCAGTTTAATTGCCTCAATTCATGTATATCCTGTCCTTTCTTTATAGATACATGTCCTTTCTTTATGGATATATTAATGACAGTCCCCATATATATTTATTTATGCACACGTATCCTTTCTTTATGGATATATTAATGACGGGCCCCACTCTCATCAATAGTTATCTGTTGAACATTCACCATTGTGTATGTGAGTGATCCCTGAACAGGGCTTCAAAGCAAACAGTGTTTTGGAGCTACAGTATTCCTTCGGTCCCCAGACCATTCCTTAATGCTGTTGAACCCTAGGGGTCCTATATGTAATGGTGGCTGATGCAATGTGTTTGTAACATAATTTGAAATTTTGCCATGCAGTGACTTAAAATGTAACTGTGTGATTGAGTTTAGCTATAGGTTTTCAATAGGTTGGTGCGTTGATTTTGGCTGGAGAATGACCCCTCACTCAGCCCTTCTCCTTTGCCTACTCAATGCTAGCAATATGAGTCAGACAAAGGTTGGAGAAGAGGGAATTAAGGCCAGCTTGAGAGACATTTAACTATTTGATTAACCAGAAGAAATTGATTCTAAGTGATTTAAAAGATTTTCTACCTTACTAGAAACTAAAGAAGTAAATCATCCTCCATGTGTAGCCAGGAACCCCAAGAAGAGAGGTTGAAAGTGATTTTAGGCAGAACTTCTTAGAATGACTGAATTCAAGGTCTAGTAGAGACTAAATATGAGACTTGTCTCTTCTGGCAAGTGTGGGGGGCACACTATCTTCCATATCATGTTGTGAATCGTTGCAGCAGGAGATCAGGAAGCCTCTGCAGGATATTAAAAAACAAAGTTGGTGGGGTGCAGTGGATCACCTCCGTAATCTCGCACTTTGGGAGAGATCTGAGGAGGATTGCTTAAGACCAGGAGTTCCAGAACAGCCTGGGCTACACAGCAAGACCTACTAAAAATAACAAAAATAGCAGGGTGTGGTGGTGTGTACCTGTAGTCACAGCTACTTGAGAAGCTGAATGGGGAGTATTGCTTGAGCCCAGAAAGTAGAAACGGCAGTGAGCTGTGATTGTACCACTGTACTCCAGCCTGGGCAACAGAGCTAGACCCTGTCACACACACAATGGATTTCCTACTTTGCTAATCCCCTGAGCTCAGTTACAGGATAAACTATTAGCTTGTTTGCTGGCAAAGTCTCATTGATGCTTTGTCAAGATTAGGGTTAGGATTTGGAAGTCAGCTTCTTCCAAGGGCAATTACAGATTTATATGCTTTTTATTTATTTATTTGTATTCCATGCACCTATTTCTGTAACTGGAAAAAGACAGCTTGTTGGTAAAAATAAAATTAGTTGGTCTGGTCCAGTGTTCACATCACCTTTATGCTTTGGAAGCCTATAGAGTGCTGCGAATTGAATTTTAAACTGAATCTACTGAATGATCAAGAATCAAGGCCTTCAGCAGGAAATACAGATAATATAGAATTAGAGTCTGGACCAAGGTTTTTCCAGAAAACCTTCAAGCAGAAGAGTTATCTTGTATTCTAGCCTGAAGAAAGCATGGTGCCATGCAGAAATCCAGGCAAATAAAAAGAAGTAATTTGGAAGAAGACTGTTTATATGGTGATTATCAGAGAAAGTTGTTTATAAGGTGGAACTTAGAGTAATATAGTTAACATAATAAAGATAATCAAACTAGTCATTGCCTTGGCCTTACTGTCTGAGACATGAAAAAACTTTTTCCAGAAACAAAAATAAATGTCAATACCGCATATTAACATGTCTAACTAAGAACCATTTAGCCTTAAAGCTTTGTTTCTAATCACTTAGGGACTTATGGGCACCTCTCTCTCTAGCATCTTAATGTGTGGAAAGAAACATTATCTCTAATGGTTATCAATCTACAGAGAATTGTTCTTTGAGAAGTTATTGTAGCCCAATCCGCACTTCACATTTTAATAAATTCTAGCTATGGCTAGAACATAAGAGAGAATTCTATTGAAAGCAGGCAAAAGAACTACCAAAAGGCTAAATTTATTTCTCCAATATTCAGTGTGTTCAAAAGTGGGTATAAAAAGCAAGATTGTTGTTGTTGCTAGAGTAGTGGCAAGTAAAAGCCATAAAATAGTCAAGAGTTAGAGAAGAGACAGAGCTTGCGATAAAGAATCAGTATTGATTTTGATCTATAGAAGTAAGTATTTTGGAATCAATAACTGGACTGCCTGAGGGAACAGGACTTTTGACAGTCCCATTGTGACTCTGAAAACTCCAGGTTAGTCCCAAGTAATTCAAATCCAATTAACCGCATAGTCATCACATTGGAGATTTTCCAGTTTTAATGGTCACAAAGATATCAGTTGAAGGCTGGGCTACCAGAAAGGCAGAGAAGAGACAGTGGCCATGAGGAAAATCAGCTTTTCATGGGTTGAATCAGTGGTCATAATTAAAGAAGAAAAATCTTTGAAAGATAATCTATCAAACCGAGTAGAAAGAGAATGTGCCAGACTGA
This sequence comes from Macaca mulatta, assembly GCF_049350105.2. Lineage (NCBI taxonomy): Eukaryota > Metazoa > Chordata > Mammalia > Primates > Cercopithecidae > Macaca > Macaca mulatta. The sequence continues at coordinate 14,357,237 of NC_133417.1, forward strand.
AATACAGCAAACTCAAGCTACTATAGTGAAATAACTTGAATATCTGAAATAATAGGTGATTGCACTTTGAAAATCACAATCAAAATGGAAGAAAACACTGTTTCTATCCCAGGGACTCACTGTCTTTTGTGCCCTCTACCCAGTGCACAAGCTCTCAGGATCATGGCCAGACATGGGCATCTGTTTTTGTTTAAGTGAACCTGCTTCAACCACTAAAAGTGAATGTAATATGTATTGTATTCGTTCCACACTTTTAAACCATACATCCATTTTGCACATACCCTAGAAAAATAATTACATCTAATTTCTTCCTGAAATGTCGATAATTAATATAAGTATTGCTTCCAGATATATTATAGATATTTCAGACAAACTAATTATTTTCAGTAAGACAAATATTTAGAAGTCCAGATATCCAGTACTTTAACTGGGTATCCTTCACTTGTATTGATTTTGTAGTCATCTTTGTATAGCATAACCTGACTCATAGTTCAAGGCCCTGTTCTGATCCTGAGCCTGTTAAAAAGCATTTTGTGGCTACTGAAAAACCCAGGAATCTCTTCTATTTCTTCCAAAATCTTACTGTCCTTAGGATAAAATACACATAATCAAAAATGTGCTGACTTCCAGAATGGCAATGTAAGGAGTCAGTGGACTTTCTCCCCAGTGAAACACTTTTATTAATAAAATAATAATAACAATTCAAATGATCTAAAATATTTGTAAATAGCATGTAGCAAATTTCAAAAAAAAGTTTATCTAAAAAATCTACTAGATAGTGATAGAACAACAATAATATTTTTTGTAGCATTTGAGACATGATTTGCTGCCATGGCCACCCTTATACCAAGTTCAATGTGAACGAAATTCTACTCTGGGTGTCTGTGGCCAAGAAAATCAAGCTCCTTCTCCCAATACCCAACCTAGAGCTATGGGACACAAGAGAGGGTAGGCAGCCAAAATCTTTCATCCTCCTTCAACACTATGTTGCAGAAGCTCTGTTCCTGGCAAGAGGATCAGAGTTGCCTCCCTCATGAAGTCCTCACTCATATGGCAGAAGGGTATTCCTTGCCTCTGCTCCAGCCTGCTTGGAGGTGAGAGGTTCCACAGTGAAAGGGGCAGGCCATGAAGATCGGGGCTACTATCCCTATCCAATACCTCATTCATAGAGTATATGTATAGAAACATATTGGAGAAACAGGCCACTCTTTCCAATCCCAGGTCCAATGCAATGGCAAAGACATGGGCCCAGGGGACGAGGAATACTTTAAGAAAGGAGATCTCTGCAGCTCTCCGTAAGGAAACTGACTTTATTTGAAACACACTATGAAAAATTTATGCCTGAAGAATATCTAGTGATAAGTAAATAAGAGAAGGTTAGTAGCCCGTGACAGTGATAGCAACAAGCAAAATATTAGCGTGGCTAGAGGGTAAGCAGAAAGAACTAGAGAAAGAGACAACTAAGAAGAGCCTTCCTGGAATTGAAGCAGCTTCTGAGACAGGCAACACCCTTCTCATGCAAAGTTGCCCACTTTAATTGGATTAGATTGTGAAGCAATTTATGCACCCAGAGCATTGCCATAAAATAAATAAATAAGTAAACAAACAAACAAACAAACAATCAGCTGGTAAATAATAGAGGCTATGAGCTGGATACAATACTGAAAGAGGAAGCCCAGCTAAAAGCTTAAGGGACTCTTCAGCAAGATACACTTAAAAAGAGGCTGGCTAAGACCACAGCCATCTCTGATGGTCAGACAGAATGTGCCCAAAATGCCAAGCAGGGCCCTCTAAGGAGTGACATCAGAAATGACACACTGTTGGGGGAAGAGACCTTGCTGAACTAATTCAGCCAGATCACTAACCAAATAATAACAAGCCCTTGAGAGGGAGATGGGCTGCTGGTGGGTCAACTTGATTTCCAGATTGGCTACAATCTGTTATCTAACATGTCCAATTTTTAACAGAAAAGAGGCAGATAAAGAAACAGAAAAGTGTGACTCATACATAGAAGGAGAAAAGCATGCTAGAAACTTTCTCTAGAGTGCCCAGATGTAGGATTTAGCAGACAAAGATGTCAAAGAAGCTACTATACTTATATTCAAAGAACAACAGGAAGTCATGTTTAATGAATTAAATGAAAGTGATAGCAATGGCTCATCAAATAGAGAATAGCAATAAAGAGAGAGAAATAACAGAAGGAACCGAGCAGAAATTCTAGAGTGGAAAGTGCAATAGCCAAAATGAAACATTCACTGCAGGGGCTGAACAGTAGGTTTTAGGTAACAGAAGTATGAATCAGTGTTTCTGTTTGTTTGTTTTGTCGCCCAGGCTGGAGTGCAGTGGCCGGATCTCAGCTCACTGCAAGCTCCGCCTCCCGGGTTCCTGCCATTCTCCTGTCTCAGCCTCCCGAGTAGCTGGGACTACAGGCGCCGCCACCACGCCCGGCTAGTTTTTCGTATTTTTTTTTAGTAGAGACGGGGTTTCATCGTGTTAGCCAGGATGGTCTCGATCTCCTGACCTCGTGATCCAACCGCCTCGGGCTCCTGTAGTGCTGGGATTACAGGCGTGAGCCACCGCGCCTGGTCAAATCAGTGAATTTGAAGACACAGACACAGAGATTATGCAATCTGAAAAACAGAAAAAAGAACAAATAAGGAAACATAAAACAGCCTCAGAGAAATTTGACATACCACTAAGTGCACCAACATATGCATAATGTAAGCTGCGAAAGGAGGGGAAAGAGACAAGGTCAAAAATATATTTGAATAAATAATGGCTAAAATCATATGCATTTTGATAAAAATCATTAATCTTCACATCCAGGAAGCTCAATAAACTATAAGGAAGAAATGCAACGAGCTCTACAATTAGACATACTGTAGTCAAAATGTTGAAAGTGAAAATCTTGAAAGCAGCAAAAGAAGAAAACACTCATCTCATACATCTGAATGCTAAAACCAACAGGACATAAGACTAACAGTTGACTTATTTTAATTATATCCTGCTTTCCCATTGAAAAAAATATAAGTAATTGCAATAATTATTTATTTAAAATCATAAGGCAATTCAACATAAAGGTATACTTCTAGGTGATAGGGACTGCAAAATTGTTTGATAACAGTCTCTCAGAGTCTTATTTTTTTTTTACATTTAAAATGATACCCATATAATCTCAATATATAAATCAAAGATCTTGATTTATAAGAGCTTTTATTTTTTTAATTCATGTAGGAAATAGAAGATGGCAGTAAAAATATTCATACTGCAAGGTAGCATATATGAAGTACTAATTACCATAAGTGTTGGTATAGAAAATGTCACTTATTTTACCTTGTAGCAGATCTTGTATGCATGACTGCCTTTCATGGCCACCAAGGTCTTATTGCGATAACAAAAAATAATTAAAAATTTATAAAATCACACGTGAAGTTTAATGGGAAGGTAGATGACACATTTCAACAATATTTTGAAACAAAAGCCCCAGTTAATTAATATGTTGGACTATGGCTGAGGATGTAGCTGAACTATCCTACGTAAATGGAAATATGGGCTATGGGTTTTGGAATCCAGATTAAACACGTTCTTCTTCTGGCAATTCCAGGGTCAGTGTACTCATCCAGTAGTGCAAAGCTAATCAGCCTATATGCTGGGTCACATCCACAACCCCTTGGCATACTTGATATTCTCTTATTATAATGTAAGCGAACATACAAGATTCAACATATATTTGAAAGTAATCACTAAATAGTGCTAAGATAAAGAAGGTAAGATTTTTACCAGAGGACAGAGAATAAATTGAGAGAACAAGAGTTTGATCAGGCAAAGGATTTTTAGGAAGGCTGAACTATTCTGTGTAATACTATAATTGTAGATATACGACATTGTGCATTTGTCAATACTCATTGGACTGAATAGTACATGGAGGCAAATCTGTGTCAAAAGGTTTCAGCTGAACACAAACTAAAAGAATGGACACTTCAGTGAGCACACTGAACAAGGAATAGTCTTGCAAATAAAATTGTTTGGAAAAGAAAATAAATGTAAAAGAAACAGAATATGAGAGGGGGAAAAAAAGAGACTCAAAGATCAGGAATGATTCCAACATAGGAAATTAGAGGACGAAACAACAAAGAAGGCACCGAGGAACAAATCGCTATGTAGTAGTAATTATTCCTATGTGGTTATAATAACTCACATGTAACAAAAGTGGCTATGTGACTATAGTAAGCATTTCCTTAACTGGAAAAAGATATAATCCTTGAGACTGAATGAGTAATGAATACCCAGGAAGGTAAATGATATTTTTAAAAATTATCACTTAAACATATAGTTAGGAAGTAAAATTGAGTTTTAAACAAAATGTATTTGAGCTGTGTGAGTCCACTTATATGTGGATTTCCTTCTTCCTCTGCCCCTCCGAGACAGCAAGACCAATCACTCCTCTTCCTCCTCCTCCTGAGCCTACTCAATTTGAAAAACTTTATGAAGATCTACTTCTATTTTGTCAATAATAAATGTATTTTATTTTCCTTACAAACCTCCTGATAACATTTTCTTTTCTCTAGCTTACTTTAAGAACACAGTATATAATAGAGATTACATTCAAAATATGTGTTAACTGACTATTTTATTGGTGGTAAGGCTTCCAGTCAACAGTAAGCTATTAGTAGATAAGTTTTGAGGGAATCAACATTTATATGTAGATTTTAGACTGTGAGGGGTTGGCACCTGTAACTCCTACATTATAAGTTTCAACTGTATAACACAATAAAATAATGTCTTTAAAGTGTCCAGGATGAGAGAAGAATAAGGATCATTTTGCTATAAGATGTTTTGTCAATAATGTTGAAAGCTAAAGTGACAAAAAATAAAATCCATAGACGATTGCTAAAACACATGAATACTGACTCATGAATCTACTAGACTATAATATGAACATTATTTATATAATATTAATAATAAATCATTGCTTAGTGATTTTCATCTGTTAGAAACAAAATTTAAAAAAATTCAGAAAACTTTATGGTTACAGAGCAGACTATAGTGACATCCTTATAATATGAATATGCAGCCCACAAAAGTCAACACGTAGAAGTAGAGAATGAATGGGCTTTAGATAATTTAAGATATTAATATATGCCAATGCATAAAAGAAGTTGAGACATAAAATTGATGGAATGAGAAACATAGGCTTAAGTATATATGTGTACAATCTCCACGAATATGTGTGTGTTATGTTATGAAGGTAGCTAAAAGAAAAAGAAAAGGTAGAGATGTTAAGTATACATTTGGAAATTGAGGAAAAGGAGACAACATTTTAGCAAGTTATATTTTCAAATTTCATTTAAAAATCTGTATAATTACTGAAGTTCATGAAGGAAAAAATGAAGGTACAAATTATATTCTTTGCAGTTGATGAGAAGTGTCTGCTTCCATTGCCCGTGAATCCCTAACAGAACGGTGCCAGGCTCCACCACCAGGAGACCTTCCTGAGTCCCATCTGAAAGTCTTCACTTGAATGCATCCCTGGTTTTAATGACCTAGCAAGCCTACCTCTGAAGAGAAGGGCAGTCCTCGGCAGCCTGAGAGGTGCTGGTGGAGACATACTAAAAGGTAAGAGGAATTAGAAAAAAGTGTTCCCCAGCTGTGTTTGTGTCTCATAACCTATAGAGATGCTTCTCAAATGTAGTTTCCGTGCTTTTTCGGTCCAGAAATTTCAAGTTACCTGTCTTGATGAGCAAATGGAGAATAAGGGCTTAGAAACTTGCCTAGCAATTTGACAGTGATGGTTTTGTCTGTTGAATATAATAATTACATGGTTGGTTTGTAACTTTTATTTATTTTCATACTATATTGCACAAAATAGCACCAGTCTCAAATAGATTGGGGCAGGGAGAGATCTATCCCTTCACATCAGCTGCCTGAAAACTAATGATCTGCAACTTTTAACCACCATGTCTGTTTTCTGTCTATTTCAAATTCAAATCACTAGTGCCTAGTACAACGGCTGCCATATTTGTGACTCAAGTAATATTTTTGAGTGAGTGAATGGAGAAGTGCCTGAACCATAATAAAATTAATAACTGTTTATTGAGTGTTCAAAAATAAAAATTGGCCTCTTCTAAGGATCCTGACTAGGAGAACAGATGGATGAACAAGGGGACTGCCTCTCATTGTGGACCCTTTTTATCACTTAATTTTTACCACTTAAATGTGAGCAAGAATAAGTATTTTAAATGTAGAAGATAATTCCTCTGAAGGTAGAGATGAGGAGTTTGACCTGAGACTGCAGGAGGATGACATGGTTCAGGATGATATGGTTGTAGCTATAGTGACTTATCCTAACTCCTGGTATTTCAAAATAGGAGGGGAGGTAGGGTTTTTAGACTGTGATGTCCTTTCTAGAAAAGGGTATAATGAATACATAGGAAGGAATGATGATTATAATTCAATTTAGGCATCCCATAAAAATTAACTGAGAAAAGTTAACACTAATAATTTGTATTTTAAACATATGTTTTGTTCCCTTCTTTTCGTACAATAAAAGTAGCATTCACTAAAGTTCCAGGGTTGTGTATACATATATCTTTCAGCCTAAGAATATTATCAAATAATATTACAAACATTGGTAAACTAAGAGAATTCTGTTACATCTATGAGCAACTCAAGGGCAGGCTCTCTGTCTTTTCCCTTTCATTTTACTCTGTACTAAAGTTTCAGAAATGGAAACTTTCTTCAAACACCAACCGCGGGCAAATCTACAAAAGAAGAAAAGAACAGTCTCCTCTCCTCCCTGTGCTACCATGAGACACTCCAAAATCGTCCTCAGTGGTTTTGTACTTTTGAACAAGGGGAGAATTACCCTGTTCTCTGAAGAATATGAAGGCAGGTTGTTCAATGGGCCCCTTATTTATTCAGAATCCTTCACAAAAGGATTGGATGAAATAGTACGGAGCATGTGTTTGTTGTCTGCTGTTGCTAGCCTTGTGATTTTGGAAGATAGGTGTCAAATGCTTACGCTGTGCAGAATCGTAAGGGACTCACTCAAGTGAAAAAGAACAAAGCTATGGAATTGCCTGTTTTGGAACCTGTTTTCAACCATCACTAACAAGATGAGAATCATTAGAAGAAGCAGAAAACTACCTTATAAAAGAAAATACCAATTATTTTGCAGTGAAGGATTCCAAACCATTGTAAACAGACTATAGAAATGTAAATTGGAAGATGCTGAACACGGGATTTTTCAGGCTCATTTCAATTTACCATTTTACCTTCTTTCCCTTTTTTATGACACCCAGGAAAAAAATTGCCTCTACTTTAAAAATTATTGTATTATACATATATGCAACATGAAAAATGTGAATTCTTCAGGGATACTTTCCCCTAGGCCTTCAATTTGATTTTGAGATTGATGAAGTGAATGACAGTGTTTCATTACTGAAACACCCCTAGGAAGGTACTTTGGCTTGCCTGGTAAATTGTAAATGTCATGTTGATTTTATTACTCCACTAAAGGATGATATTGACTCCTCATGAAAACTGGGAATGGGGGGAAAATAAACTACAAAATGTCTGTCCTTAATCTTCTCTCTTCTCAGTATAAAAAAGCAAGAAAAAACTAATACGTTCACCCTGTGATTGTAGCTATAGTTACTTACCCTAACTCCTGGTATTTAAAAACACTCATGCACAGGCCTGGCTAAATAATAAAATAAAATTACAGTTACTCCTATAAAACTTCTAAAAGTGCCTTTGTATCTTACTATATTTGATCATTCCTTTAATTCATAAATTATATTGCAGAGGGAGTTTTTATTTATTACTGAAAGATAGGCGAGATCAAGCAACATGACCAAGACCAGCACATTGATAAGGAGAGAAAATATTGCATTTGGAATCCACCTTCTAACTGTAATCCCTAGCTTCTTACCAAAAGAAATCAACATAAACCCCTGAAAGTTAAGCTTCCTTGTAAGGATCACTCAAAGGAAAGTTTGCAATTTGCAGGATGAGTTCGCTTTAGGTGTTTTCCCTTGTTGTATTGAGCATTCAGTTTTAAGTTCTGGCAGTGTTTCTGTCCTTTGTATATTTAAAAGATTATGTGCTCCACTCAGAACGAGTAGAACCTTTCAGGCCCCCGGATTTATTTCAAACACGTCTTCCCTCCCCAATATTTCCCACCTGGACTTTGAGTCAATGCCCCTCACCTCATTAGTACAGATTCAGTCCAACTCTAGTTCCTTACATGACACTTGCCTGAGATCGAAACATATCAAAAACCTCAACTCTGCTTTCTGGATGGGTAAGACCTAGCAGTTATATCACATTTTGGATACCCTGTCCAAGCTAAAACCACTACCATATTGACAGCTTAAGGTCTCAAGTGTATTCAGAAGTGTACCCGTGTTCTCTGAGGTCGTTGTCAGTGGTTCTCCATGTAGTTCACTCAGACCAGTGGCATCAGCATCAGTTGTGAACTCAGTAGAAACACAGATTCTTGAGCCTTCCCTAGACCTCAGAAACTCTGGAATTGGGGCGCAGTGACTTGTGTGTTAATAAGTCCCCAGGTAATTCTAATTAAGAAAATTTGAAATTAAATTTTCCCTTCTATTCTTTATTGGATTAATCTGTGGGACTGGGTTTTAACTTTTCTCCCTACTCATAGTTTTCTCTTGAATCAACTAAGCAGCCTGTGGGATAGATTAAAAGAAAACACAGACGTTAAAATCAGAGGAACGTAACTTCAAAGTGCCTCAAATATTGCTCTTGTTTCTCAGTATGAGTTCTGAAAGGTCAGAGTTACAATATACAGACATATAGATGCCGTTATAAACACATAAACAGCAAGCATTCTATATGTAGTCATTCTATAAATGATGACCAGTGTTCAGTTCTGCTCTGAAAGGTAATCATTTAAAAAAGAGCTGAAAAGAATGTATCCTTATGACAAATGTTTGTGTGTGAATAGAAATGTCTCTGTGCATTTGTGTGCAATCTCTGGCCTTTAATATATCTCTTCTTGTTTACCAGTGTTATCTGTGCCATCTTTTTGCAAAAGATGAAGGGAAAGTTCCTCTGCAGGCACTGTTAGATCATTGTACCATGAACAGCAATCGGAGTATTTGGTCACTAAGAATGTTCACCAAAGGGATGTATATACTTTTCTCTGATATTTGCGGACATCTACTTCCTTGACAAAATGGCGACTTATAAAATTGGTTTTGATACAGGATTAGCAAATACCTAAATAGATACAATTTAAGATATACTTGTTACCTGTACGTTGGAATGGAAAGATACAAGCACACATAGATAGGTGAGCCAGACAGGAATCTGATACCTTACATCCATGTGATTAAATGTCAGACAAAAGACGGAATGCATTCGTTCTTTAAAATAGAAAAATAACTTAAATGTAAATTGCAGTAAGCGTTACTCAGGTTATATTGGAGGAAGAACTTAAATCATCGTCTTCATCATTACATTGGGAAATTAGAGAATATGTTAGAGCAACTTCAGTATCATCTAGTTAGTTTCTTCATTTTACAAATGAGGAAACGCACTGCGAAAGGAGGGATAATTATGGAGAGAGTGGCAGCGTATTCTGCTCTTTAATCTTGGCCTGTCTTCTTTTAAATATCTGCCTCATTCTTAGATTCTGTATGACTTTCCTAGGAATTATATAATAAATTACTACAAATTTGGTGGCTTAATACAATACACATTTATTCTCTCATAGTTCTGATGGTGAGAAGTCAAACAACCTGTTGGCATCCCTCAGAAGATGCCAGTGGAGAATCCTTCCTTGCCTCTTCTGGCTTCTGGTGACTCCGGATATTCCTTGGCAGCATAACTCCAATCTCTGTCTCTGTCTTCACATGGCATTCTCCTTAATGTCTGTACCTTCTCATCTTCTCTCTAAGATACAGTGGATTGGATTGAGGGCCCACTGAATAACCCATGATGACCATGTCTGAAAATTCTTTATTTCCTTACATCTACAAAAATCCTTTTCCCAAATAAGATCATATTCATTGGTTCAGGAGTTATGATGTTTACATATCTTTGAGGCAGGTGGCAGAATGCAACCCACTACCTACCCTTTTGTGTTGTAGGGAATGAAAGTTAGACATATGAAGTAATGGAGGCGAGTTACAGATGTATGACCGGAACCTTTGATTTGTTATAATGTGAATTCCTTATAAGGTCAAGAGACTAAAATAATGCATTCCTCAAGGCGGTGTATGCTATTATACAGAACTTTCTCTAATCCATTTGATTCTCAATATAGCACAAGCATTTCGAGGTCTTTGGATATATTTTATCAAATTGTAATTGTATTAGGTTGTCAGTTTGATTTTCCCAGAAAGTACAGAGAAACTAGTAGCAATAGGGTCAAAAATCAAATGAATTCATTGGTTCATTTAAACATTCATTCATTAAGTACACATTTGCTAACTGCTTTTCTGTTAGATATAATAGCAAGCACTGAGTGTTCAGAGATAAACACACAATCTCCATCTTTGTGAAATCCAAATCATGAGACTATTTTGTGGAAAAGCTATTACAATAAAATAAGATTTGACAAAAGGAGGAAACTACAAGGTTCAGTGGTAAAACACAAGATTAAAGAATTCCTTAAGTCTGTCTGGGAGTTTGGAAAAAGAAATCATTAGAAGAGTTAGCATTTAGCTAGTGAAGACTTTTAGGTAGAGTATATAATTATCAAGAAGCAAAGACAGTTTGGTTGTCCAAGAACAAGACAGATCACATTTGAGGCTGACAGACATAAGAGCTATTTCCAGGAGTCCCACATAGTTTAGTCTTTCTTTAGCACAAAATATGAGAGTGTCTATAATAGAAAATTAGAGAAGAGTTAACAGAATCCAGACCAAATTTAAATTGGGTTCTCATGGAATGATTTTGAAAATCATTCATTTCTGAAATGATTAATTGTCATTTGCTCGTAAACTAGGAGCTACAGGTATAGGTTTTCTATGGTGGTTGCTGTTGTAATTGTTTTTGTTGCTATTGTTTTAATAGCAGCATAAGCATTTTTTAAAAGATTATTTTGTTGAGGGATGCACTGTTTAGCCACAGTTCAATCACATCCTAGTAGTTTTATACCTTTCCAATTTGCACATTTTTCTCTATCAAGATCCTAAAGGCATTTGAGTTTGCAAATCTAGAAAGACAAATTCTTACATACAAATTAATTATATTCTTTTGATATCCTTGATAGGTAACAGGACATATATATAAATTTAGTGACTTCCCTGATGGAATTACAGAAATTGAAATCACCCTGTTGCTATCATAACTAGAAAACTGAATAATATCGTATGATACAATGATTTTCAGACGTTTATTTATAGGCAGTACACAATAATGATTCTTAAGATAAAGAAACAAATAAGAGAGCACTATAATTACTCCAATTTATTTTTAGGAGAAAGTTTCCAACCACAGCATAGTGAGAAGGAGACAAAACTGTTGCCAGTAATGTTCAGTTTGGGCTTCCAGGGACTATTCCAGCCAGAATTTGCAAGACAAAGTAGCAAAGGATGGAGCTGCACAGAGAGAGCATGAGAAGTTTGTAGAGGGACCCCCTCTCATTTATCGCTGAGTGATGAACTGCATATCTGTGAAAAGAAACTACTTGAGATTGAAGAAATAATAACCTCAATGCATTAGCAGGAGCAATCCCTAGAGATAACAGTGAACTTGAGAAACTGTGTGTTCAATCAAGACAGACTAGAAAGATCTCAATTCATTGTTTCAGAATATTAGCAAATTAAATTTCTGGTTTCATATATACATATATATAGAGTTACATATATATATTTGTAGTGACATATATATAGTTACAGATATAGTTACATATATATAGTTGTTTGCGCTTTCATATAAACTTAAGAATTAATTTGTAATTTTTACATTTTAAATATATAAAAATATTATATATATTATCTATATAAATATATATTTAAAATGTAAAACATATATAAATTTCACTTAATCATGATGTATTTTATGTATACAATTTAAAATTAAATTTTAAATATATGCAAAATATATGTCATGATTAAGTGAGGTTTATTTCAATAATTCAGTTGAGCATTCAAAAATCAATTAATCATATAATTATCTCAAGAGATGCAGAAAAAAAATTTGGTGAAATGCAAAATGAATTCCCTGTTATAAACATTCAAAAAAACTGGTTGAGTGTGGTGGTTCACGCCTGTAATCCCAGCACTTTGGGAGGCCGAGGCAGGCAGATTACTGAGACCAGGAGTTCCTGACCAGCCTGGCCAATGTGGTGAAAGCCCCTCTCTACTAAAAATATGAAAATTAGCCAGCTGTGGTGATGTGAGCCTGTAGTATCGGATACTTGGGAGGGTGAGGCAGGAGAATCACTTGAACCTGGGAGGTAGAGGTTGCAGTTAGCCGAGATCACGCTACTGCACTCCAGCCTGGGCAACAGAGTGAAACTCTGTCTCAAAAAAAAAAAAAAAAAAAAATATATATATATATATATATATATATATACACACACACACACACACACACACACACACATATTTATAAAATATACATATACACGCATATATACACACACACACAAAAAAAAAATAGATGTAAATATTCTCCACTTGAACATCTATTGGAAACTCCATAGCTAACATACTTTAAGGTATAAGACTGCATGCTTTTAGCCTTAATATTGGGAAGAAAGATGGTTGTTTATTTTTACCATTGTACAAGTAGTACACCTCAATAAAATAGAAGAAAAACCTGAACACAAACAGATTGGAAAGCAAAAAGTCAAACTACATTTATTCAGATGACATAATAAAATAAGTAGAAAATCCTATGAAATCTACAATAAAATGTTACAAATGTTCAGTGAATTTAGCAATGCTGCAATATAGAAGGTCATTATAAAATTGTTTCATATATATGCACTAGCAATAAATTAGTAAAAAAAAAATTAAATTTAAAACAATAATATTTATAAAACCACCAAATTCACACAGAAACATTAAAATTTTTAAATAAAATATGACATTTTTATATAGCAAATTATAAATCAATACTAAGAGAAATTAAAGAAGACCTCAATCAGCAAAGAGAGATATCATGTTTACACATGAGAAACTTTAGTATTGTTAAGAAGTCCATTTTCCTCTATAAAATTTCAATCAAAATTACAGAGATTTTAAAGACAATTACAAGTTAATTCTTAAGTTTATGTGGAAGTGCAAACAACTTTGTTTTACAAAATGTTTTAAAAGGGAAAAAAAAGATTAGAAAATGTGTACAATCTTATTTCAACACTTATTGTAAAACTGCAATAACCAACACAGTATAATATTGTTTTAAAGATAGTTAAATACATAGGTCATTTGAACACAATGGAAAACCTACAAATAACTTCACACTTACATGGTCAGTTATTTGTCAACCAAGAGTCTGAAACAATTATTAAGGAAAGCAAAATCTTTTCAACCTATAATGATGAGAAAATAAAGAAAACTGGCTTATAATCATATCATACACAAAAATTAAGTCCAATTTAATGCTAGATCTAAATGTAGAAGTTAAAATTATAAAATTATCTGGAATATTGTATAAGTTACTATTTTTATAAGAACCTTGGGATAGAAAAATATTTCTTGGGAATGACAAAACTAATCACAAAGGAAAATACAATAAAATTGATTTTATCAAAATTAAAAATGTCTGTTCATCAAATGACACCATGAAGAAAATGAACAGGCAAACTATAGACTGGAAGAAAATATTTGTGTCTGAAAAGGGGATTCTATATATTCTATACAAACAATTCTTATAGTTCAACAAGAACAACAGCAAAAGATGCACAACCAATAAAAATGTGCAAAAGACTCACATAGACACTTTCAAAGAAAGATAAAGGGTCGAGAAGCAAATAAAAATACTCAAAATCATTAATTATGAGAGAAATGACCATTAAATACTTCACAGTGATAACCAGTACATATTATTAGAATGGCTTACATTTGAAGGACTGACAATACCAAATGTCAAATGAGTTGTAGGGCAATTTGAACTCTCATGCATTCCTGTGTTAAGTGTAAAACAGGAGAATCACTATGAAAATCAGTATGGGAGTTTCTGAGAGAATTAAACATATATCCACCTTATGTCTCAGAAATTCTATTTTTAGATATTTTCCCAAAATACTAAAATATATACACATAAAGACTATTACCAAAATGATTATAGATACTTTATTTGTAAAACCCAGTCAAAATTAAACAAAGCTGGACATTAGTTAAAGCAATGAAAAGAGATTTTATTCAATAACTACTGAGAGTAGGAGAAAGATTTCAGCTTCTTTCCAATTTGGGCATTTTAAAGGGAGACTGAAGGAGGGAAGGGGAGAGAGAGTAAGGTTCATGTGAAAAATTCCAAAGGTCGATGTAAATGTGATTAGGCCAGTTGTGACTGCAAACTCGGTATGATTAAAATTGGGATTTTTTTCCTCCCATAGAGATGGGAAAACAGAGGCCCTAGCCTTCCTCATGATTTCAACAAAGGAATGGCTTTAAAGTCCTTAAGAAAGACAAGCTTGAGTGGTAGCGATACATATAAGTTTCAAAGGAACAGAGGAAGACTTCACAATCGTAACTTTAGTAAATGCTCTAATGAAGAGAATCAGGAGCATACAGAGCAAGCAGTAAATTCTGTTGGTTGCATTGAGCTTTCTCAGGCAAGCAATTTAATGTTGGCTGGGGTCATCCTAGGGACCTGGCCTTGTGCTGCTAGAAGTCATGCTAGAGTTTGGTCATCTCTTAGAGCAGAGGTATGAGCAAGGTTGATATTTGCTGAGCATTCTGCAGTTCTCACACCCAAACTAGAAACAACCTAAATACCTAGTAACAGGACACTAGAGTATATATTCATACAATAAAGCATCCTCTGCAGCAATAAAAATAAATTGTTTCAATACATGTGACAACACAAATAAGCCTCAAAAACATGATTCTCTGAAGAACGTAGGATATCAGAGTCCAGATAACAACACAGGTTTGAATTGCATGGGTTATAAAAAAAAATTATCACTAAATATGTTAGAGAAATTTTTGGAGATGTACAACAATTTGAAAAACCCCCACACAAACCACATAGTCTAGAAATATTTTTTAAAATTATGAAAAAGGTATATCATTAATGCATAAAATATCTATAGATACTAGTCTACTGTATACTTACTACCATAGAATAATCATATTATAAAATGTCAAAATTTATCAAAATGTATGCACACACTTGCAGACTACATGGCATCATTTGCAATAAAGAGACATATAAACAAACATAAAATGCAGTATCAAATCATAACTGCATAAAATTAACTGTAGTATATGCTGTACTATAATTTTGTAGGGCCCTCCTCTTGCAATTGTGGTGAGTATTGGTTTAAAATGCCATATAATATTAATTATCTCCTCATGAGCAGGTCATCTCTCCAGTAAATTGCATGTCACTGTAAAATGTGACCTCTCTCAGTTCTTGCATATTTTTACCATGTTTAGTACAGTACTATGAACCTTGAAAAATACATTGGGACCCATATGTAATGTCACTAATGGTGCTGGAAGTGCATCCAAGAAGCCTAGAAAAAGTCATGGCATTATTTAAAAAAAAAAAAAAAAGTTGGATTGCTTAATATGTTAGATTAGTTCCACAGTTTAGATTACAACATAGATTGAGTTCTACAGCTGTGGTTGCCTGCCATTTTACAGCTGCACCAGCAGGCATAAAAAAATTACAGTTTTTGCAAAATGCCTTTTATCTTGTATTGAAAATGTAGCTTTTATGTGGGTCCCAGGTTACTATAACAAAGGCATATATATTAGACTTTAATATGATTTCAGAAAAAGCCAAGCTGTGATATGACGAACCAAAAGACAGGTGAAAAACCTATAGCTAGAGAATTTAATGCCAGCAAAGGATGGTTTGATAATTTTAGAAAGAGGCTTGGATTTAAACAATGTCAAGATAATAGGAGAAAGAGGTTCTGCTAACCAGGAGGCAGCAGACGAATTCCCAGACAACATTAAGAAAATCATTGAAAATAGATACATATCTGCCTGAATAGATATATAGTGCAGACAAAAATGCTCTATTCTGGGGGAATAATGCCCCAAGGGGCATTTATCAGTAAGGAAGAGAAGTGAGCACCAGGATTTAAGTCAGGAAGGGATAAGCTAACTCTATTGTGCAAATGCAGTGGGGTGTATGAGGACTGCCTTTAACTGTAAAGCTGTTAATTCCTGAGCCTTAAAGTAAAAAGATAAACACCAGCTGTCAGTCTTTTCATTGTACAACAAGAAGGCTTTGGCAATGAGAATCCTTTTTCTGGATTGATTCCATTGATGCTTTGTCCCTGAAGTCAGAAAATATCTTACCAATAAGGCAGTGCCCTTTAAAGTTCTTTTGATATTGGACAATGCCTGTGGCCAATCAGAACTCTGATTTCAGCACCAAAGACATCAAAGTGATCTATTTGCCCCAAACACAACATCTGTAATTCAGCCTGTAGATCAGGGGGTCCTAAGGACCATTAAGGCTCATTAGAGGTGGTATCCTATGGAAAGGATTGTCAGTATTATGGAAGAGAACCATGATACAGAGAATATCATGAAAGTCTGAAAGGATTAACGAATTGAAAATACCATCTTTGTTATATTTTTTAGAAAAGCTACGAAAGCTGTCAGGTCTGAAAAAGCAAATTACTGCTGGAGAAAACTACCCATGTGTTACGCATGACTTCACAGGATTTATGACTAAGCCAATCAAGGAACTCATGAAAGAGATTGTGGATGTGACAAAAAGGTGAAGGGGGACATGATTAAATATTTTAAGAAACAGTTCTTGGAGAAACTTGAGGATTAATAGACACCACACAAAAGGAATTAACAGAAGACTTGACGAGGGCTTTAAAATCAGTGCCAGATGATGAGGAAGAAGATGTAGAATAAGCAATGCTAGGAAACAAATTAACATTAGATAATTTGGCACAAGGCTTCCAACTTTTGACTTCTTTTATGACATGGACCCTTGTATGATGTGGGTACTGAAATTAAAGGAAGTGGTGAAAGAATTAGTACCATATAGAAATATTTTTGGAGAAATGAAAAAGCAGAAAGGTTAGATAAAAGTTATGATCTATTTTCACAAAGTTACACTGAGTGTACCTGCTTCTCCTGCCTCCCCTTTCACCTTCTCCACCTCCTCCATCTCTTGTCTCTTTAGAAGGCAGAGACAGCAAAACCAACCTCTCCTCTTCCTCTTCCTCCTCAGCCTACTCAACATGAAGATGATGAGGATGAAGACCTATATTATGATCCACTTCCACTTAATAATAAATCTATTTTATCTTCCTTATGCTTTTTAATAACATTTCCTTTTTTCTAGATTGCTTTATTGTAAGAATATGGTATATAACATGTATAATACAAAATATGTGTTAATCAACAGTTTGTTATCCATGAGGTTTTTGCTCAACAATAGGCTATTAGTAGTTAAGTTTTAGGGTAGTCAAAAGTTATACTCAGATTTTTTATTTTGCAGGATGTGGGCTCCCTTAACTTCCTCATTGTTCAAGACTCAAATACGCATCTCGTCTGCTTCTATTTGCATGATGTTCCAGGAAAGTTGAAACCAATCTGTGGCTTTAAGAAATCAGAATAGTTGTTTATCTGTGGAGAGAAGGAGGTCTCTCTGTGTGATTTCTCCTGATCTTTCACTAATAGCATTTTTATAGACACTGATCTATAATCAGCTATTAACTAGCTCTCCCTGCTCTTGTCTCTTACTTAACTTCCAATTCCCAGGAATTTTATCAAGCCCTGGTGCAGGGTTGCTGACAAATTAGTTTATAGATCCAAATTGAAGATCTGGTCTCATCAGGTTTGGCAGCAGCATTTCCAAAAAAAAATTTTTCAGTTTCTTCGTCACTCATTTCTTAGCAAATAAAGAAGAATACATGAGAAGTCATCGTACTTGAGGTATATCTCTGTTTCTCCATTAATATCAGTTATTTATTAAAAACCATCTTAGAGGGCATGTCCTTTTCACAATGTAAACTTTCTAACTAGATGTGAAAATAAAAACACAGAGAAACTTATTTAATTACTGCAGTAATGGAAAAAGCATAAAATTCAGGACATAAAAAATCCTGAAATATTTAATGATTTCCTGGCAATTCTCTTGCTTCAAATATAGCCTTTGAAATAAAATTTTAATTTTTCTAAAATAAAAGATATGCTTGTATAAAAGGCTAGAAAAAATAGAAAAAGATGCCAGTCTTAGCAAATGTATAAAACAAAGCCTTTGAAAATCATAGAAAGTTATAATTAAAAAAGAGTACCTCCTAAAAAAAGGATTCCAAAGTTTTCACAGGATGCTATCTTTTAGGTGTTATAATAAAGAAATAAAAGAGCAAAAAAAAAAAAAAAAAAGATACTGCTTTACACTCTCAGTTACAATTTATTTAGAGAGAAATGCTGATTTGCCACCTTCT
Source organism: Macaca mulatta (assembly GCF_049350105.2). Taxonomy (NCBI): domain Eukaryota; kingdom Metazoa; phylum Chordata; class Mammalia; order Primates; family Cercopithecidae; genus Macaca; species Macaca mulatta. The sequence continues at coordinate 14,375,814 of NC_133417.1, forward strand.
TTCAAGTGATGAAAAAAGGTGAATGCTAATTTGCTAAGAAGACATATAGAAAGGCCAGAAATAGCCACGTAGAAAACTATGATGAGAAAATATGAGAGGACACTGCGCTCCGGAATGGAAATGAAAAACACATCATGTGTTTCATAATTTTAATGGTCTGGCCAAGGCGATGGTTTCTGGGCCATTGGTTAGGCAAATGTTAGCATTTTGTTCCTTTATTTCTTTATACCTGTCTGCAGATTCAGTTCAGGAACGCACAACTATTAAATATCAAGGCACGGTTAAAAATAATAAAAAAAAGAGTCCAGAGTGACAAATGAGCAAATCATAAATGTTGACTTGTTTGTGCAGAACCCATCAAAGTCCATTTATTTTCAAATTACCCTTTAAGGTTATTTCTTTTCAGTTTTTTTTTTCTTTCTCTCTAGATGATATTTCTAAACAATGTAAGGGAAAAACACCAAAATTTGTAGTCTAATTGATCCAATCTGTGCTTTTTTTAAATAATCACTCTGAATTGACACTTTGAGTTCATTTTTTTCTTCTCCTGTTGGTATCATATGAGTAAATGGAATCGCTTGCATGCTCAACTCTAAATTCAAAAATCATTAGGAATACCAGCTCTGGGGCATTTTCTGACCCAAGTCTTCCTTTTGAGGTTGGATCACAGCTGCTAATGATTGACAGGCCGACAACAACACAGCTGCAGGCACCCTCCTCTCTCTTTCTCTTGCTTGTGTGTTAGCTTTGGGCTAAATCTTCTAAAATGAATGGGGAAGCTCTTGATCTCACATCTCTTTCAACACTTTGCCTTGGTTGGAATTCAAGAAGCCTGCAGAGCTACTTAGAGGAGAATATAAGCTTTCCTGAGGTCTTTCAAAAGCATCAATTCAAAAGACCTAAATCAACAGCAACAGTAACAACAACAAAAATGCTTCACTTTCTATTGAAGGGAGAAGCTCAGCTAAAAGGCCTGTCCCCCCAGAGGGTTCCTTTTCTCTTTACATAAGTAGGAGCCCCTTAAAAGCAAGAAGTCAGATGGAAACCCCAACTGCCAGGAGAATCTCAGAAATAGCCATAGAAAGTGTTGTCAGAGTCCACTTATAATACTTTTATATCTGTGCTTTGTTTCTGATTGTTACAAATATACCAGTTATTTAAGTAGTGCCATCGAACATAAAATACAATTTTTGTAGGTGATGATATTTCACTATCATAAGTGTTATAATTTGTTGCGATTTTTGTGTTTAAAACTATTGGCAACTCATTAATATGAAAGCTAGTCACACAGGCCTACATTTAATATCAGGTTAAAAGTTATAAAATACATATAAAGTACTGTGTAAAGTGGACATCCCTAGGCATACGTGTTCTATACCCCTGTGTAAGAGCAAGAGCTACTGAAAATAACTGAAAATGGTTATAATGGTGTCCCGAAATCCAAGCAGCGAGTTGGTACTTCCTTAAGTGCACCCTCCTACACCTCCATCTTCTGTTTATGTACCCATTTCTAGCTCCTTTGAATATTTCTAGAGGCCCTCTTCACTTGATATGAAGTGAGCAAGCACAAATTTCAGTTACCACAGTTTAGTTTAACACCACGAGTCCCCATCCACATGGTTCGAATTGCAATTACCATCATATATTAACAGTGAGTAATTGCATGAAGTACAAACTTCCCTGCTCACTCTTGAATGCACACATCACTGTGTAAATAACAAATGAACAGCAGGATCAACGGCCAATCAGGTCAGTTTTCTGAAGTATACTCTAATTGATCACTGAGCATGTTATTCAGCTTGTGCCTAGATAAGAAACTGTGTAGTTGTCTTGCTGCCTTGTTTCTCAGTAATAAACCCATGTGACATTTTACAAAAATAGATAATTGAAAAAGACAATGTACCAATAATAATGAAAGCATAACCAAAGGAAAAAAAAACAAAAACCAAAAAACAACAAAATGTGGTGATACTAGGAGTGAAATTTGATTGACTGAAACACTAAGTTATATTAGAAGAAATAGCTGACCATGGAAATGATACTTCTGTCGTGTGAGAAACTAAATCTGTAGCCTGAAGAATTTAATGAAGGTGACTTTATCAACATCAATGAGGAAAGCAGTTGTGACAAAAAGGAGAAAGATGTCTCAAAGGAAGGGATGACAGTGAACGACTTCACGTTAAGGGAACTCTCAAGAGTCATTAGACATTAAAAGAACAAACAATAGGCCGAGTGTGGTGGCTTGCACCTGTAATCCCAACACTTTGGGAGGCTGAGGTGGGTGGATCACCTGAGGTCAGGAGTTTGAGACCAGCCTGGCCAATATGGTGAAACCCTGTCTCTACTAAAAATACAAAAAAATTAGCTGGGCGTGGTGGTAGGTGCCTGTAATCCCAGCTACCCAGGAGGTTGAAGTAGGAGAATTACTTGAACCAAAGAGGTGGAGATTGCAATGAGCCAAGATCAGTCCACTGCACTCCAGTCTGTGCAACAAAGTGATACTCTTGTCTCAAAAAAAAAAAAAAAAAAAAAAAAAAAAAAAAAAAAAAAAAGAATAAAATGCTGAAAGCTAATCCAAACTCAGAAAGGATATATAACAGTTTCTATAGACATAAAAAATATATGCACTCTATTTCTTAATTCATGTGACTAAAAGAGAGCGAACACTATTTTTAAAAGTTTTAAAAAGAAACAAAATTCTTTAATTTTCAATATTTCTAATGTTTTTAAATTAATATACTAAATTAATATTAGTTTTGCTATTTAAAAAATCTTATACTTTTATAACACAGTTCCTATCATTTCATGTGTTCTCTCTTTCCCTCTTGTCTACCTGGCAAATGGTTTCTCATATTTCAGGACCCAACACAAAAATGTCTTCAGGAAGCATTCTCTAACTTCAAGATAGTGCTAAATTCTTTTTGTATTATGATATTTTGACCTATTTTTTCAAGTTCCTATAGAATTCCTAATTTCATATTTCTACAGTTGTGTTTTCTCAGGGCTATGGACTCCAAAATTGATCATTTGTTTAGCATTAGCATATAGCACCTTATCTAGAAAAGTGGACTCTTATGCAATATGTACCAAAAAATGAATTTGCCATTTCTTTTTATTTTATTACAACAAAACCACAGGTCTAATGTGTGCAATTTTGCATATGCATAATTAACCCCAAGTCTTCACAGTGTTGTCTTATCTTCTTAAGATCTAAATTTGAATACATAGTAAACTTGAAATTTAAGAATAAGTCTAACACACTACCGTTTCTAAAGGACATTAATTAACGCTTAGTGTGGGCAAGATGAAATTTTTCAGCAACCTTGCAGAGAGCAATTGTGGTTGAGTTGTGAGGAAGAAGGCCAGCTTGGAGTATATGAAAACAAAGAAAAAAAATGTGTATTGATTAGAAAGAGCAGACTGGACACATTTATCTACAATCGCAATCTCCCAACATACCACTAATGGTATCAAGAAGATTTTTTGTAAATATATACCTACAAAAAGACACAGAAAACTTGAGGGAAACAAAAGTTTTTAAACAACAGTTTATTTGAATAGCACATGGAAGAGAATATATACTAAAAAGTTTTAGCTGATCCATAAGAAATGAAACTCCAAACCCTAAGAGAAAGCTGAGAAATAAACTTAGTTACATGATGCACTCTTTTAAAAAGGCAGGCATTGTCAGTGCCACTTACTGATGGAAGTAAAGAGGTGAGCAAAAAGAAGTGGAAATAGCTAAAATGTACTTTAATAACAATCAGATCTATCAGGCAAAAGATACATTCTCTGGAAGGGTGTTCAGACATGCAATTTCATGTATGGTTGAAGGTAGGGTAGCATACTGAAATTAGATTGATTAGATATGCATGTGGGTACTGCATGGTGAAATCTACAGTATTCCCCTTCACTTAGCTCCAAAATTCTGATAATCACACTTTATTTGACTGCAAGAAGCTGTAAAAACGTAAACATAGATAACATAGATTATTAAACATAGATAACAAAAGAAACAGAGAAAGTAAGTGCAACTTCTACTGTCCCAGAAATAGGTGTTTAAATACTATAACATTAATATTTTAAAATATATTTTTAAGAGATACGACAACTTAAAAAGTGATCTGTGTGCTAAAACACATGTAGTAATTGGAAAAGTTTTTAGAAATTAAAAATACGGTAGAATAAATGAAAAACAGAACTGGATAATCGGAAGATAAAGTTCCCTGAAAATGAGAGCAAAAAAAAAAAAAATCTTAAAGATGGATAATGGGAGGAAAGATGAGATGAAATAAATAAATGTATACAAATAAATGAACACATTTATTAATAAGTTATCTAGCCGGGCGCGGTGGCTCACGCCTGTAATCCCAGCACTTGGGGAGGCCGAGGCGGGCGGATCACGAGGTCAGGAGATCAAGACCATCCTGGCTAACCCGGTGAAACCCCGTCTCTACTGAAAATACAAAAAATTAGCAGGGAGTGGTGGCGGCGCCTGTAGTCCCAGCTACTCGGGAGGCTGAGGCGGGAGAATGGCGGGAACCCGGGAGGCGGAGTTTGCAGTGAGCCGAGATGGCACCACTGCACTCCAGCCTGGGCGACAGAGCAAGACTCTGTCTCAAAAATAAATAAATAAATAAATAAAAGTTTTCTATTCAGAAATTAAAATTTTTCACATAATAGTAGTTCTAAAAGAAATACCAGGAATTAAGAGCATAGTGGATTATCAGCATAATAATTCAAGTTCATCCAGAGTATAAAGTTATTTTTTGGGCTAAAAAATGTAACAAAGTATTCAGAAAAATTGATTAATAGATTCATATCAGTGAACAACATTCCAAAATATCATAATGTTAGATAACGGAAGTAAAATCTGTGAAACAATTGAAATGAAAAAATAAAAAGAAAAGAAAAATATTAAATCACAATTGTAGGGAGGCATCCAAACAAAAATAGCAGTGACCTCAGTCATTTCAAATCTCTAAAATCTAGAGACTTTACCTTCAAAAATGAAAGGAGAGGGGCAAGGACAGTGGCTCACACCTGTAATCCCAGCACTTTGGGAGGCCAAGGTGGGCAGATCACCTGAGGTCAGGAGTTCGAGGCCAGCCTGGCCAACATGGCGAAACCCCCATCTCTACTAAAAATACAAAAATGAGCCGTGCATGGTGGCAGGCGCCTGTAATTCCAGCTACTCAGGAGGCTGAGGCAAGAGAATCACTTGAACCTGGGAGGCGGAGGTTGCAGTGAGCCAAGATGGTGCCATTGCACTCCAGCCTGGGCAACAAGAGCAAAATTCTGTCCTCCATCCCTCCAAAAAAAAAAAAAAAAAGGAGCAAATCAGGTAATTAAGATGCAGATTGAGAAGCTTTAAGCTCTCTGCCTTCAAATGGACACATCAATAAACAACTGCAGAGTGACTAAGAAATAACTTTATGAGAGGTCTGGAAAACCAGTCAAGTATCTACAATAACCAACAGAACACCCAATTAAGAAAAAGCCACACTAAAGTAGTAGAACATTTCATGGAATTTTGAGTTGCTCTAGCAAAACTCTCTTGGAATCGTGGTGTGCACATTTAAGAGAAAGTAGCCTAATTCCAAGTTTTTTTCCTCAAGACAAAAGGAGTAGAATTAAACTTATTTGCAACATTCTGGCCAATCTGTGGATTGTCCTAAGAAGCACCACTGTTTTGCCTAACTTGGAATTCTGCTGGGGAATGGAAACATAGATTTGATTTCAGTCTGGAAACCCCAGAAGGCCGTGGTGGATGCTGAAATGTCTGAAAACTGTTGGATAAAAACAGAAATCGGATTTGAGATTTTAAGAGGGACTGAGGTGAGACTATGTGAGAAATTAAGACATTTAAAATCAGGGGATATTAATAATGAAAGATAGATAGATAGATAGATAGATAGATAGATAGATAGATAGATAGATACGAACATACACAGGCCCAGACAGAACACTGCAAAGAAAATACCCAAGATTTCCTCAAACTTTGACACTGGGTTAACATCAACTTTCAAGGCCTTGCTAATTAGTAGAGGTATTTCCCACCAGTGTTAAAACAAGGGGGAGATGGCTTTTCATTTTTAAATGTACAGTGTTTAACAAAATAACACAAGGCTTACCAAAAATCAGAGAAAGATAGTCTATTTAAATGGCAAAATAAATCCCAAGAAACTGTTTCTGAATAAACAGAGGCATGAGACTTACTAAAAAAATACTTTTAAGTAACTGTCTTATACATGTTCAAAGAGCTAAAGGGAAACATGGACAAATAACTGAAAGGAATAAGAACAATATATAAATAAAATGAGAATATCAACAAAGAGATGGAAATTGTTTAAATAAAACAGATTTTTGGAGCTGGAAAGCACAATTACAGAATTGAAAAATGTACTGAAGAGGTTCAATAGCAGATTTGAGTGGACAGAAGAAAAAACAAGCTTGGTGTAGAAGTATTTGAAATTATTGAGTCTGAGAAGCAAATATAACAAAATATTAAGAGTTAACATAACCTATAGGACTTATAGAACACCACGAAACAGAGCAATATACCCATTATGGACATCCTAGAAGGAGATGAGAGAAAGAAATGAGTATAATGATTATTTGAAAAAATAATGGCTAAAAACCTTCAAACTTTGAGAAAGAATACACATGTAAAAATCCAGTAAACTCAATGATATCCTAGTAGGATAACCTTAAAGAGACTCATGCTGAGACACACTATATTCAAACTCTTTAAAGCCAAAAACTGAAAGACTCTTGAGCGCAGCAAGAGAAAAGTGATTCATTATATATATGAGATCTCCAATGAGATTATCAATACATTGTTAACAGAAACTTTGTTGGCCAGAAAATAATGGTATGATATATTTAAAGTTCTTTGAGGGGAAAAAAAAAGTCAACTGAGAATTCTATATCCAAGAAACTATTCTTCACAAGTCCAAAAAATTTATTATTTAAAAATTAAGATATGCCAACACAAACAAAATCTAACGGGGTTCAACACTAGACTTGCCTTAAAAAAATGCTGAATGGAGTCCTACAAGTTAAAATGAAAAGACTCTAGACAGCAACTCAAAGCTACATGAAAATATAACTTTTTCCAATAAAGGTAAATACATGAACAAATATTACAAAGTATCATTATAATTTTGATTTGCTCACTCCACTTTTTATTTACACAAAATTTAAAGGACAAATAAATAAAAGTAACTATAAATCTATATCAATGGGTACACGATATATAAAGAAGTAATTTGTGACATCAGTGCCTTAAATGGGAGACTGTAAATAAGCCCAGTTTTGCGTGGCACTGAAGTTAAGGTGGTGTCAGTGTAAGATAGATTTCCATGATTTTAGGATGCAATATATTATCTCCATTTAATTAAAAAGAAAATATTTATAGGATACACACAAAAAGAAATGAAAGGGTAATCAAAATGTGTCAAAACAAAAAAGTCAACTAAATGCAACAGAAGATGGTAAAGGGCAAACAATTAGACAAAAATAAAAGCTATAGACTATATAGAAACAAAAAACAAAACAGGAAAATTGTGTGCTCCTCTATTCCTGTATTAGTAATTTATTTAAAGGTAAATAATTTAGGCTTCCCAGACAAAAGTTGTTGATTGGCAAAATACATTTTTAAAAGGTTTCAAACATATGGTATCTACAAAGAACATACTTTAGATGTAAAAAAAAATAGATTAAAATGAAAAGATAGAAAAAGAAATTTTGTACAAATAATTACCAAAGTAGAACCAAGGATGGTTATACTAATTTCAGACAAAATAGACTTTTAGCCAAATACTGTTACAAGAGACAAATAGGGACATTATATAATGATAAAAGTTAATTTATCAGAATAATGAAAACTTATAATCATATATGTGTCAAACATAAGAACACTAAAATATGTGAACAAACACTGACAGAATTGAAGGAGGAAAATAAACAGCTCTGCAATAATAGTGGTCTACCTTATTACCTAACTTTTAATGATAGAACAAAAAGAAGATGAATAAGAAAATACAGAACTTAAAAAAGTCTATGGATCAGTTTTAGTATTACCAATTGGATACTGTACTAAATAACAACATAATGCACATTTTTCTAAGAGCACATGGAGAATTCTCCAGCAAAGACCTATAGGTTAGGCCATAAAACAAATTTTAATACATTTTAAAAGATTGTATTCATAAGTATATTTTCTAATAACAATCGAATGTTTCCAGAAATCAACACAGAAGAAAAATTGGAAAATATATAGAAATTAAGCCAACAAATGATCAAAGAAGATTATCAGGGAAAAGTAGAAAATATTTTGAGACAAATGAAATTAAAACAAAACACACCCAAATCCATGAAATACAGTGAAAGGAATGCCAAAAATGAAATTTATAGCTGCAAATGCTTACATCATAAAAAAGGAAATTATTAAATCAGCAACCAAATTTGACACTTTAAGACATTTTCTAAAAGATTCAGCTAAATCAAGGATAGAAGAAAGCAACAAACAAGAAATATTAGGGAAGCAATAAATAAGGTGGAAAATAGAAAAAGAGTGCAAAAAAAAAAAAAAAAACTGGGGGTGGGTTCTTTAAAAAGATGAATGAAATTGAGAAATAATTAACTAGCCTAATGAAGACAAAGGACTAAAGGTCACATAATTAAAATTAAAACTGAAAAAGGAAATATTAACTACTGAGTTTAAAGAAATAAAAGGTTATGAAGAGTTTTATAAACATTTATATGGCTACAAATTGCACCACCTAGAAAAAAAAGGATAACTTTCCAGAAACACACAATCTGCTAAGATTGAATCATGAGGAAATAGGAAAATCTGATTAGGTCTATAACTAGTAAGGAGATTGAAAAGGTAATCTAAAAAACTTCTATAAAAAAAGTTTCAAGACCAGATGGCTTCAATGGTGAATTCCACCAAACAGAAAAAGAATTAACACCAACACATTATCATTCTACTAAGACCAACACATTACTCTGCTATGACAACCAAAGACACTAGAATGAAAGAAAACTACAGACCAATAAACCTTATGAATACTGTATTCATCCATTTTCACACTGCTACAAAGAACTTCATAAGACTGGGTAATTTATAAAGTAAAGAGATTTAATTGAACTCACAGTTCTGCATGGCTAGGAAGGCCTCGAAACTTACAATCATGGTAGAAGGTGAAGGGGAAGGAAGCACCTTCTTATAAGGTGGCAGAAGAGATAATGCAAATGAGTGAATCCACTCACTATCATGAGAACAGCCTGGGGGAAACCCATGATTCAATTACCACCACCTGGTCTCTCCCTTGACACATTGACACATAAAGATTATGGGGATCATAATTCAAGATCAGATTTTGCTGGGGACACAAAGCGTAACCCTATCAAATATTGATGCAAAAGTTCAGCAAAATATTAGCAAATAGAATTAAATAACTTATTAAAAGGGTTATACACCATCAGCAATTGAAATTTATTTCTAGCATTCAAGGATGTTTCATCACAAGAAAACCAGTCAAACCCTGTTGGGATCCTCCACAGCCCCTGTAACTGGGTGGCTTTTCCAAGGCTGAGTGGTGTTTCCAAGTGGGTTCCTGACTTCTTGGCTCTTAGTTCTCATGTGAATCCCTCTTTCCTCTAATTCCAGCAGTTCCAGAATCTTTCACAAAATTTAGCATAGAAACATGCATCATCTGTTACTACTTTTTTACTTTGCTTTGACAACTATACGTGATATTTATAAAGGCAAAGGTAAGGCCTTATAAAATCTTTTCATTTTAGTCTACAAATTATGAGCACACATTTTCCAATAAACCTAGGACTGACACACAGTGTCACACTGACCACTCTTCTCCTAGTAAAAGTGTTTGCTTATAAATTACTGTTGCTAATGATAGAAAAAATAAATTACAAACTCAGTTACACGGAGGAAAAATTCTTTTTTAAAATTACATACTACAAAACTTCTGTTTAGCTATTCACAGCAGAAAGCACAGTAAAAATTATTTAAAGCACATTAATTGAAATCAGCTCAGCCTACCTTCGTGAGAAAGTTGTTGCATAAAGGGAAGAGTTCTTCTAATTAAATCTAAAAACCCTACAGCTGTGGAACTATAAATTTTTATCTATGCTAGTAGTAGCTCTAAAAGTGAATCTAAGTTACAATATTAACTTTTCCTCCATACAAATAATAAAAGACTTAAAACTTCCATAAAATGAATCAGATTGTTTTGGCCTTACTAAGTAGATGTGCTGTTTTTGGCAGACTCTCTCTACCTTAGTATAAACTGTTTACTATTTGCCATATCACCTCATGCTCACTTTTATTGAAACTGTTTTCATAGCATGAGTAAACTAAAAAGGAACTCAGCATTTTATTTATTTTTTATAAATCAGTTTTTCCTGTTCTGCCAGTTGCAACAAACAACACCTGGTCTGTTGCCAGATGGAGAGTTAAATCTCTCTCCAGCCTAGGAAAATCTGTTTCTAGATCCTAAAGTATAGATTTCACACAGGTTCAAATGCACATGTCCAAAACCCTGGCTACTAACTCTTCATTTAAAAGAGAGAAATGTGCCCCAACAAATGATTCGTCCCCAGAAAGTCAACAGAGAGAATGTTGAGTAGATAGTTTTGAAGATTTGAAAACTAGCCAACGATGAGAAGTTATCAATGTCTCAGTTGAATCTTTTCTTATGCATTTTGGTTTGCTTGACAGGTTGTGTCATTTTGTAAAGCTTCTTCCTATTCCCATAAAGCTCTGAGAGTATATTTGAAGGTGTTTGAAGATCTCTGAAGGCCTTTGAAATGTTTTCTAGAGCCTCTTTCACCTTGTTCTTTCCTTTAAGATAAGGATTAGGAGACAAACGATGTATGTCAGATAGTGAAAGTTTGTTTTTCTGATTAATTATAACAATATTAACCATTTCATCTTTGCATTCTTTTATTATCACTCTATCAAATTCTGGTTCTAAAATAATTTGACTTTATTATGGTATCTCCAATAAATCCCATCTCTAAGCAGTCATCATTTATTCCCCTTCCCCCAAAATCATATAAAATATGTTTTACTCTAACTATTGCACATTTTTTACCAATGGTCACATGCCAATAATATTCCCATGTTGTGAAATTTCCCATTCTAACATGTGTTTTTGACATTTGCATGTTTTCAGACCTGTGGTGTATCTTACTGTCAATAGATACATTTGCTGAATCATTTATCTCCCACTAAAAACTTACTAAATTATTGATGAGCTTTATAACTGCTACACTTTAGAATCAATACTGTTTAGTACTTCTTCTGTTTATACTTGATAATCATATTTCATAATCTTAGTGTCAGGTAAAACAGGAAATTAATAAGATCTCAGGTTTTGAAGTCAGAGACAGCTTGTGTAAAATCCAGGTTCTGGGCCCTTGGACAGTATTCCTTAAATACACAAGTAAACTGCAAATATTACATAACTAACTTGTTTTGAGCAGGCAGGCACATGACAAGTATTCAATAAATATGATTTTCCTTCTCCTTTCCCAGTAGACAAACTTATCACTCTATTAAGGGCAGGGAACGTGCTTAATATTTGCCTTATGTTCAGTGTTGTAGACATCCAACAGTGATATTATTAACTACAATATAAAACAAATTATTTAATGGTTTCTTCAGCCTCCATCACATCTGAAAATACTTCAAAGAACAATGGAAAAATATGCATAGCCACTGAGAAGCTAAACATGGTAGGATTAACTCATATCCTAGCACGAGCCCACTCTTCCAGCAGAAGACATGGCAATACCTACTCTTACTTAAGGCACAATACTAGCAAATGTGTTCCCTTTGTTTATATATTTCAAATATACTATGTGGTGGAAATTTGGGTACTGTAGAGAGAGGAAATAGCTGAGCTAGGTGAAATGTGATAGCTGCCTCTCAAAAACAGAGGAAGAAGACAAACTTTTTGATATATATTTCTATCCAGCTACAGAATATATAAGAAACCATTATCTGGAGATCCTGGGTTCTTTTTTTCGTTTTCTCTCTTTCTTAGAATTTTCTTAAGCCCTTTAATTTTTGAATGAACAACCCTACATAGCTTAGTTAATCTGAAAGTTGTCCCATTATGAAAGTCCAGAGTAAGCATAGAAATCACAGTGCTTTCTGCCTTATCAAGGAGAGGTTATCAGAGATTTCATACACTCATTCCAGAGGCAAAAGGGTGTGAAATATATTGAGAAAGAGTTCCATCCAAATTGGTTAAAATAAATTTTAGGCACTCCAAGTTTCAGCCATCTGGAAAATGATTTTATCTGGAATATCTCAGTCTTTGGTAAGGCCGTATAAACACAGTGCCACTTGGTTATCTGATGAAGAAAAATGATTTAATTGCTTTGGAAAATGACTCTGACAATATGGGCATGAAACAATGTATTAGAGAAGCATTAGGATATAGTAAAATGGCCTGGATTTTGAAATCCTATGTTTTGCACTTCAACTATCTAGCTAAATTCCTTAATGCTTCAAAGTAGTCTGTATAATGGGAATAATAAGGCTTAATTCATAGAAATAATATATAAGAGGATAAAGATTGAAGCATACAATGCACATATATAATGATTGTTATGGTAGTGTAAATGATTATTATCATCATTATTTTCATTCATGCTGTCTTCATCATAATGTGGTTTCCAATAAGCATAAAATTACCTTTATATTAATAAGTAATAATCTAAAGAGGTTGAATTTGTTTGCCCTAAGTTTTCCCCAGTTTCAACCCAATTATATTTCACTAGAAAATCAAAGAAAGTTAAAGAAGAGATGATGTTCTAGTGGGGAAGCAAGCTATGCCGATCTTTGTACAAGGCCACAACTTCCTGCCTGAAAGAGTAAGGTCAGTAACATACCAGACTCAGCAAGTTACCTTTTTTTCATTAATTAATATAGATTAATCTCTTAGGTGATGAAGAAACACAAGTTTGTGTTATTACATGTTATTGTCAAAAATTATGCATCATAAATTAATCAATGTAGCTACATCCATGCCAATTTTCCTGGGATCCAGAATGTTGTAATGGGGCCCAAATGGCTAATGACATTGTGTAGAGAAATGTGCATGGGAATTTGAATCAGTTCTTTTTTTTTTTTTTTAAATTAAGGCTCTTCAACTTTTGGTATTCTATGGTAATCAGCCTTTACAACAGTGTCTAGTGATCTTTGATTCCCTATATTTCGTGTTCTGGGTTTAATTGCTGGATTTGTTGGTGTGAGATTTTCAGGTCTAGGTCATAATGGGCATTGCACCTTCCACGTTGGACTCTTGGACTGCTGACTGTGGGGGATGTCATTTATCATTCCATGAACACACAAGCATTCCTGTGGAAAGGTCCATGTGGAGGAGCTGAGGCACCTGCCAACAGTCATGTGAGCAATTCATGAGGCCCAGTTAGACCTCAGATCACGAAAGCCCCAGGGGACATCTGTCTGCAATGTTGTGAAAAATCCCACTCAGAACCATCTAGCTAAGTCACCTGTGAATTCTTAAACCATTTAAATAACTGTGACAGATGACAAATAATTACCATTGTTTTAAATCATCGCATTTCAGAGTGATTTCTTATATAATATTAGATAACTGGTACCGTCTCTGGAACTTTTAACAAGTGATTTTTTTCTTTTTTTTTTTTTTAACTCAGCATCCTTATTTGCAAAATGACCAAGATAATGCCTAAGTCACAAGTTTGTGTTTGTTTTATGTGTATGTGTACGTGTGAAGATTCAATATGCTTATATATCTACAAGACCTGGTATGTGATAGTAAGTACGTAATAAATACAAACTGTCCTCTCTTACCATAATTTATGGGGAATGCATTGTTCTTCCTAAAATGCTTTGTACTTATAAGGAGAAATATTGAATGTTCAGTTCAGAAACTATGGTAAATATACGTGTAGTATAAACCTTATTAGCCTTTAAGGTGATATAGTAGAACGGAATTCTAAAGCAGATTGAAATGTCAGAAGATTCCCCCAGGGAGATTATAAACCATTTTTCCATAAATTAAGGGCTAGTTGCAATCTAGGAGGAATAGATATGATTCCTATAACATCATTGTATAATGGAAGACGTAGAGAAAAAAGAGATAAAAAAGATTACAGAATAATCAAGAATGTTTGTGAAGTAGAATGAAAGGTGAATATATGCACTAATAATTTGTTCACTGCAAAATACAGAGCTCTTTATCTTACATGCATAACTCAAGATAAGCAATCAAGGTAAATACAGTGACTGAGACTCACAGATCTACTGCTCCAAGATTCCTTGTAGCCTCTGCTATCCTGCTCATTGCTTCCTGTTTGCAGCATGAGTGCCACACCACCGGCTGTTCTGTTTTATGCTAACCAGAAATACAAACTGGGGCTGGTCAAGGAATACATAGATTACTCCAAGAAGTTACCACTGACATTGAATTCCCAGCTACATCACACTGATCATAAATATATTACTTGTACATCAAAAGTAAGTAAATCATTGAGAAAATGAGTTATTAAACTCAAAACCAATGTGTACAGATTAGAATTTTGCTAGTAAGGAAGAAGTTGAAGTGAGTATTTGCTTAGGCAGCCCGATATGTCAACTATACTTGCCAAGTGGAACAAAAGTGGATGCAGTTAATTCTTACTTCTTATGGTAGCTATGTTCTATAAAGTCATTACAAACACTGAACTAATTAATACTGAATCATCGTTCCTAGAAGAAAAACAGGGTTCAGTTCCTATGATCCTCTGGACACACATTTTCATCAGCTGATCAATATATAATCTTGTTTTAGGTCTATTTCATTTAAAATCAACATTATTTAATATAGATTGTGATTAATTAGCATAGAACTCACTGCCAACAACACAACTTATCCTTAAGTGAAGTGTATCTAACACGTGTTTTCTGTAAGACAAATCACAGCATTCTTGTGCTTACAATCATTACACAGCAATTAAGCACTAAATTGTGGGGCCTATGGAAACAGTAAAATCGCTAACAAGCACAAAAATGCGAAAATTGTGGCACTAAATATGCTGAAAACAACCACTTGTTTATGGGGTGAAAGCTGAAACAAGAAGGCAGTGTCAACCTTGTTTTACCTCAGCTGAGAATGTGAGTCTCAGGCAACTAAAATTTTTGCTCTCTGGACATGTCTGAGAATGACCACAGAATCACTGTGAATATTGATTTGAGGGTTACAAATAAATTTTAGTGAGTTTGCAAATCTATAAATATGGAGTATGTGAAAAATGAGGACCAAGTCTATTTATTTGGTGCTGGTTAGGCTACAGAAGTGAGAGGGGAGCTGAGGCAAAATTACCAGCTTAAAAGTACACAGTCAAGGCAAGCACGAAATATCTAATGTGTAATGCTGGATATGTAGAAGAGTGCTCCACAGAAAGGGAAGCCACCAAAATTGCATGGGAAGATTATTTCCCTGTCACTTTTCATTTTATATTTGATGAAGAGAAAAAATACAATACACATAAGAATTTCACCTAATTTTGAAGTAAATATGTGACATAATGTCTTTTGGCTTTCAGATAATTCTGTAAATATCTCACTTTAGATATATTACTTTTTACAATTTAATTCATTGGGACTAGACATTGGGGGGAATATGTTCTGTCAGAAATCAGATTAATGCACAGACTGTCCAAACATCCTCTAGGTGATCTATCAATGTCACTGGAGACTAACCCTGCCTGACCTTCACTGAACATGTGAATACAGAACTCATTCCTGATTAGGGAGACAGACATAAGTTCTTGTTTTATTTGGACAGCTAGAACTGTAACTGGGTGTAAAATATATTAAATTTATGTAACATGTTTGAACAGGATGGATATTTAGCATAATGCCCCTAAATCTCATTCCAGCTCCAAGGTTTGACGACATTTACTTAGGGATCTATCACGCATCCAGTCCTTGGTTAAGTGCTGTATACAACACAGAAGAGATATAATAATCATTCCTTGCCCTCAAAGAAGCAAATTACTTTGAGGGAGTATAAATGACTTATAAACTAAACAACCAGAGGACAATTAATAGAGTCTGCAACATGGTAAATTGTATGTGGAATGAGACTGATGAGAAAGTCTCTTTGGAGGAAGTGAGCCTTTATTTGGCCTTAAAAAGAAACATAGGGAGTATTATTTGTTTAAAGTAATTTTAATTCATTATTTCATTCAAAAAATATATTGCATGCATATTATATGCCAATAACTCTTCTAGGCAATGAGGATATAAGAGTGAACAAAACAGAACTCATGGACAAAATAAAATAAGAGCTACAACATATTGAATACCAAATGTATGCAAAGTTAACATAAGGTACTTTGTAAATCAGCCATTAACTCTTATAATATTTGCATATTGCATGTAAAATACGATGACTGGATTAAATGAGGAGAAAAAAATTTACATGTAGTAAATAATTTGTCCACGGCCACAGATTAGTAAGTGGTGAAGTAATCACTATATGTGGTACCTGGCCAGGTTCCTTGAATTTTTTTTTTCTTAGTGACACCATGCAAACATGAAACCTAAAGCTAATAGAAACCATTCTGGGGCACAACTAATAACATATTCGTTGATTTTTAAGATCCTTAGAGATCAGAGAGCTTGGAGGGAATAAAGTTTTTCAAAGAGAAAGTTAGAAGGTAAAACAAATGTTTTGGCCACCATGAGGGAGAGCAGAATTATTGGCTGCTTCATGAAAGTATCATTGATTCAGCTTTGGGAGGGCAAGGACACACATTTCCTTTCTCTATTCATTGGCAGATTTTTTCTCATAGAGCCTGAGAATGGAGTAGTAAAAGAGCAAGAGTGATGAGGGAGCAAAGCTGTTTTTAATACGTATTTGATTTAAACAACTTATAAGTAAAGACATAAGTAAAATTAACTGCTTAGACAAGACGCAAGAAAAATGACTGACCAAAAAGTAAGATTCAACGTAAACTAAAAATGGCTATCCTTACCTTCAGAAATTCTCTCACCTCACTAAATCTAAACTCTTTCTTCAAGTGTTTTATAACTGTAGGATTTAGAAAACTGTCTTATGATCCAAATTTGGGTAAATTTTATAGGATTAAAGTTCTGCTAATTAATATATTTTCCATTTAAAAATAATTTGACTCTCACTGGTTTTAAGTGTGAGGGTGAGCTCGTTAGAAAATTGTAATTTTGAGTCTCTTGTTGGAATTTAAAGAGTAAATTGCATCTGGGAGTTGAGGACACACTATTACTATCACCTGTTGTCAGAGAAGTCACAGAAGCCAAAATCAACAAATAACTTAAGGCAATATAAACAAAGTACCCAAGATATTGTATTTTTAAAATGACCTCACTTTGTCCATATTAAACAGTAAATATTTCGTAACATATTCATTACACCCAATAATAGCTTTAAGTATAAAATAAAATATCCCTAATGAAATGGAGACAGCTCTCAAGGCACTTAAATGTTTAATTTTAAAACTGACATAGGTAATAGCAATAAAAATAAGCCAAAAGTGAGGGAACTGCAATTAAAAATGTATTACTACTGTGAATTGCAGCCCACGATATATACACGTTAAAGCCCTAACCCCAAACGTGACTCTATTTGGAGAGAAGGCTTTTAAAGAGGCAAATTTAAACTAGGTTGTAAGGATAGAGTTCTAATCCAAGATGAATGCCAGTGAGCAGATAGCCATCTACAAACTGGGAGAGATGACTGAGAAGAAAACAACCCTGCCAGCACCTTGATTTTGGACTTCCAGTCTCCAGAACTGTGAGAAAGTAAATTCTGTTGTTTATAAATAGCCAATCTATGGTATTTTGTTATGAAGGTCCAAGCAGGGTAATACATTTACCTATGTTTCCTGCTTCTGGAACTCTGATAGATAAGTAGAGATGCAACTTCCAGTAGAAAACGCTTGAAAATTATTGCACAATAATTTAAAAAAAAACATGTTTAAGTGTAGCTGAAATAGCTAAAGCAATGGGAGTAATAGAAGTTAAGGAACTATAAGACAAAACATAATTGTTATAAGGTTCTAGAATGTAGATGATAAAATATACTACCAACCTATAGTGGGAGTTCAGAATTGAGATCCCTAAGTAAACCTAAGATTCCAAATGGTATTACCCTCAGAGGGTGAACAAGAAAATATATGCATCCATGAACTTATAGAAAGACACTACCTTTTCTGGGTCTTAGTTCTTTGTGGAAAATTAAAAAACAAAACTCCTGACTGATCATATATTTTTAAAATTATAAGCCGGCATTTCCAGATATGTAGGGCTAGGATTCATACTATATATGCTATTTACAAATAGCTGTTGGATCTAGCTCAGGAAAGTCTCAGCACCTGACAGACACAAACATAGATTTTGTCTGAAAAAGTTATCTTTGAATACAGGACTGATTCTTGGAAATCATTTAAAAATGAAAAATAAAAATCATTATAAGTGAGGGTTAACAATTGGAATCAATTACAAATTCAGATCCACAAATATTTTAAGTATATAACATAAAAATAATGTTATGAAAAACATAATAGATGATACTTATAAGTATCATCTTATAAGAAATGGAAAAGAAATTATATATAATATAATTATATATAAGAAATCATGTAAGAAATTATAAGATGATACTTATAAGTATTTCTAAGAAATAGAAAAATTTATATTCTGACTTAAAAAAAAGAAAGAGCTTCTGGAAATGAAAAAAAAAAAACAAAAGTGTCTAACATTTCTAGAACTGGTAGCATACACTGATTTTTGAACCTTAAAAGTCTGATAAATCCCAAGTTCTGCAGAATATATCAAAGACAAAAATACACTGAGAGTAACTAGAAAAAAAAAAGGACTTACGTTTTGACTGATAGAAGATATCAGCAGCAAGTATGGAACTCAAGAGACAGTGGATAACTTTTTCATTTATTATAGAGGTATACTTTAATTTAGAATTCTACAGGCAGTGAAAATATATTGCAATATTGAATGAAAAAAACACATTTTCAAATGAAATCTGAGAGTTTGACACCAGTTTATTTGCAATAAGCGCAGCTTAAGGGAGCTATTTCATATCAAAAGAATACATTCTTATTGGATTATCTGCAATGAAAGACGGAATGAAACTAAGAATTTCAAACATGTGCTTATATGAAATAATCAAAAGAACATACATTCATTATTAAATAACTATTTGAAAGCCTTCATTAATTCTTTTGAGTGTATACCCAGATCTGGAGTTGTTGAATCTTATAATAATTCTATTTTTTTGAGGAGCCAACATACTGTCTTTCACAGTGGTTGTATCATCTTTCATCCCCAGCAAGAGTGCACAAGGATTCCAATTTCACCACGTCCATACCCATACTTGTTATTGATTGATCAATTGATTATATCAATTCTAAGTAATATGAAGATTTGATCTAACTATGGTTTTTTGATTTGCATTTCCACAATGATTAGTGATGTTGAGCATCTTTTCATGTGCTTATCGGCAATTTATGTTTCTTTGAAGAAACTTTAATCAAGTTCTTTGTTCATTTTTAAATCAGGCTGGTTTTTGTTGTTGAGTTATAGGAGTTCTTTATATGTTCTGGCTATTGACTCCTTATCAGTTATATAATTTGAAAATTTTTTTTATTCAATAAGTTGTCTTTTACTTAGTTGACTGTGTCCTTCAATGTATTCTAACAATTTCTAAGAATTATCTTAATAATATAATACATTGTAGATAATAAAGTTATTCCAGGAATGCAAGTGTCTGTAGATATTAAGATATATTAGATCAATTACCACATAACACTTAAAAGCAGAAAACTCAGGAAATTATATAAACTGATACAAGAAGTAATGTTAGATGAAATTGCAGTTGTTGATAATTAAAATAAAACACAAATGCTTTTTATCAATTGTAAGCATAAAGATACTTTATTAACTTGTTAAAGTTTATTCTCAAGAAGGCTATGCTAGTCATTATGCACAGTAATAGAACATTAAAATGATTTTTATCAAAATTACTAACAAAAAATGATGTCTTACAGAAACACATTCTTCAACATCTCATAATAGGTACTAGCCCATACAATACGGCAGGGGAAAATAGAGAGGTAAAATGGAAACACACTATTGTTTTCTTTCTTTTTTTTTTTTTTTTTTTTTTTTTTTTTAAGATGGAGTCTCGCTCTGTCGCCCAGGCTGGAGTGCAGTGGCACCATCTCAGCTCACTGCAAGCTCCACCTCCCAGGTTCACGCCATTCTTCTGCCTCAGCCTCCTGTGTAGCTGGTACTACAGGTGCTCGCCACCATGCCCTGCTAATTTTTGTATTTTTAGTGGAGACTGGATTTCACTGTGTTAGCCAGGATGGTCTTGATCTCCTGACCTTGTGATCCGCCTGCCTCAGCCTCCCAAAGTGCTGGGATTACAGGTGTGAGCCACTGCGCCCAGCCAAAACACACTTTTGTTTTCTAATGATAAGTATGTTCACGTAAAATAAAAGCCAGAATAATATGCAAACAGTTTAAGTAATAACAAATGTTACCTATGCTAACATCTATGAGATTACCATATAAAAGTTAAACTTCATTCATATATGCCAGTAAAGATTATGCAGAAAATGAAATTTAAATAACTATTTGAAACCCTTATAGTAGGAAAATTTGTAGAGATTCACCCAGCCCCACTGACGCACAGGAAACATATAGCTGAGTGAATGTTTCTCACTTGGGAAACAAATGGTCATGAGAAACGAAGCTGAATATGTGTGTGCAAATGGTCTTACTCAGGAGAGGCCATCATTTGTGGAATCCCTGCGTGTTCATATCCTGCTGATTATATTGCACTCATTTCCTAGTGAAGCTATATCTCATTATATACCAGTTCCTCATCAATTATTATTATAAATTTCTCAATAAAGGATCTTGAAAATGAGATATATCCGTCCATCTGTCCTAGGATTACATAGTATCCACCTTAATCTCATATTGTCCAATACATTCCTTGATTTATTGTTTTTCAGAGGATTAGACTCTTTCAGATCTTCAGGTTTCCCTGGAGATTGAGGTAAAAAAACACATACCGGCTACTAACTCTTTCCTCCACTGTCCCACGAAGGATTAGTCTGCTTCAGCAACACAGTTTTATTGTCCATTTTCTAATAGCTGACTCAGATAATCAACGTATTACCCTCCTCCATGTATCTCCTCCACACTTCATCTTTGAAATCGATATTGTCTTCTTTGAAAGGTTTTTACTCTTCTTTAATTCCTCTGACAGTCCTCCTGAACATGTCTTTTCATGGCATTGATTCCTCAGTCACCATTCACTTGTTACAAATATGTTGAGCATCTACTCTTCTAATCTAGAGATGAATCACCATTCATGACCTGAAGCCAGTTACAGAAGCAAGTGGAGACAGAATTACAATAGTAGACCCACACTTTATCTGGAATTGAGAAGAGGTGGTCAAGAAGACTTTGGAGAGAAAAGGTATTTTTTTAAGTCTTTGATTTGTAAAGACAAAACACTAGCAGTTTAAGCAATAATATAACCAACAACATAATCGAGTAAGTCACAGGGTTCTATGATAGTTTCCTACTATAAGGGTTTCAAATAGTTATCCAAATTTCATTTTCTGCATAATTTTTACTGGCATATATAAAAAGAAATCAGAGTAGAACCCAGGATCTCTTTTTTCCTTGTATAAGGAAAGGAAAATACTGTTAGTGTTAGAATGTTTCTGCTGCTATGACAAAATACCTCAGACTGTATATAAAGAACAGGAATTTATTTCTCACAATCCTGAAGGCTGGAATGTCCAAGATCAAGCCACTGCCATTTTGTATCTTAAGAGGGTCTTCTTGCTGTGTTTGCACATGGCAGAAAAGATGGATGCTATGAGAAAGGCAGAAGGGTAACAGGGCCTTTATAAGGGAATTAATCCCATTCACAAATGCTGAGCCCTCAGGACCTAATCACCTCCCAAAATCTCCCTTTTAAATATCATCACTTTGACTTTTAAGTTCTAGCATATGAATTTTTGAGGGACGTATTCTTTTAAACCATAGTGCTTTTGTCCTTCCATCATGATCAGGACTAGTTCATATCCATCCAGAGAAAGAAAAAGTAAGTAAAAAAAGGGATTGATGACCAAGTACACTGCCTTGAAATACTGGCAGATTGGCTTTTTGGGTTTGAGATCTGATAACAATTTGCTTCTGACTTCAGCCTTTGATCCTCATAGGAACACAAATGGGAATGAAGGAAGGAACTAAAGTTTTTTTTCTTTGAAACTTTAAGCAAACATTAGTTTGCATTAAGAGATGATCAGTAAAGTTAAAATTGCACTCCAAATTATCTTATCAGAATAAATAAGAATGCATTTAAGCTTGATCAAAAATAGCTTAGAAAATATTATAATACACTATTTCAGATTTTATATTATTTATAACTCAAGTCATTTTGTGTAATAGAGCGTAGAGGGGCAGCAAACGTGTCATTCAAGATGACCTAATAACTTTAGATATTCGCAGAACTATGAGTTATAGAAAGCATTTCCTTGCTTTGTTTTTATGGAAACCAATAAAATACTTATGATGGTGATGATGTGGCTTAGGAAAATAATTGGAGAAATATGAATTGACAATATGTTAAATTTTAAACTAGAATTTAAAAAAATATGCTATAAACCTTTGAACTCTCCATATCCTTCTTTTGATCTATTAATGCCTAAAAGGTGAACAAATAAATTGTGCAATCTCAAAAGAATTACTATTTCAGGGAGATAAACTTTGGTAAATACAAGAAGACCTTCTGAGTTGTTGCTAAGTAAAAAGGCATTTTACCTTTGTGAGATATGAGTTGTGTAATAATTGAAAGAAATTATTGCCAAGTGGAATGTTGATGTAGGCTTGAAAGAAAAGGACTAATATTTCCAATTAAAGAAACATATTATAGTTAAGAATGATGGTGCACAGTGGAAGTCTGTTACAGGCTTCACCTCATTCTTCCCAGAAAACATGTCAGTAGAAAAGTGAAAAGAGATGTTGAATACAAACGCACAGTTTCTGAACATCCCTACATTGATTATTTTAACTTATATTTTTCTTCATACTACCTGAGAATCACCTTTTCCCATACGTTTATATTTGTGGCATTGACCGAACATTTCTGTTCACACCACAAAATTCTAATACATATGGTTTATGAAGCAGAAGTGAGAGTTATGAACTGTGTGAAGGCGCTATGACTGGCCAATGAATTGGTAAGAAGGACACAGATCCACACATCACAAAGTATGTTATTACCTAAGGACAAAAGTCCTTGTAGGAGGCAAAGTAGCCATCCAAGAGTAGAGCATTTGCAGCACATTCCATTAGACCTCCCCCTGAACTCTAGAGGCCCAAGTCGGATGCTGGTGATCCTGCCTATGCCAAGATCAGGAAACCACAAGTTTTTATATCTTCCTTGTCCCTGCCTTTACACTACCTATTGTATCACATTGTATCACCTTTCCAGGAAAAATTCTTGTTAATAATTAATATTTTTCTACTTTACGTAGAATTATCTTTGTTATCAAATTAAACTCAGCATCATTAGGGTGAGATTCTTTTGGTATTAGGGGGCTAGGAAATAGCAAAGTGCTTTTTTCCACATGACCCTGAATACTATCCAGTTTTTCAATACTCCAAAAAGCAATTCTGGGGGCCACAGCTGGAAGGAAATAAGTTTTGTCAAATGGTTACTCATTATTTAAATTTCACTTCAGGTTACTTTATATGGAGTCAGTCTTTCCTTGTTCTCTATTATCAAATCAGATTTCTCTTTTCAGTAGTCCTTGTAGGACTTATTTTTAATAATTACCTTGGTCTAAGTTATTCTTTGCAAAGTAGAACCCATTCAATATAGTTTAAGTGAAATTAAGGATATTGGTTTGACATATGTAGGGTTATCACAAGAAAATCAAAGGCAGAGAGAGTAATAGTCTGCAAGAGACCAAAGAAAAGAAAAACCTCCAAAACCACCGATTCTTCTCTCTCATTCTCTCTTAGTCTCCCCCTTCCCACCTAGATTAAATAATCTCTTGCCTCTGGTTTTCTCCATGAATGTGTTTTCCTGTCTTCTTCTCTTTTTCCGTTATGAAAAATCAGGTATCTCTACATTCTGGTCCGACAAAACTGCCCTAGCCCCAGGGTTACATTACCACAGTGTTTAATTGCCTAGTCTATGCTTTCTGCATTCCTGTATCAAACTTCCAAGAAAGCGAGTCTGATTGGCCGAGGGTGGTGGGATTTGTACTCATCTGCAAACAGAGATGTGGGGTTTACAGTTCGTGTGAGACAGGGATCAAGGATAGTGGTAATGGACTATTCCTCAGTCAAAGATGGGGATAGCAGTGCCTTTAGCAACGTTTCTGAAACAATAGCATCACATTCCACTTAATTGCTTCTTGTATATTTTCCCCTCAAACTTGTGTGTTTTTTTCAAGTTAGAAATTACGTATTTCATGTTTGAAAACCAGGTTTTCTTCTCATTCTAACGCTTTCTCTCATACCTACCACCATTAAGCTAGTTCCTTAAGTAAAATAATTTGAGACTAACTTAAAAACTGTTCTGTGTTCGTCCCTTATGTATATTCTTACATTATCAGGCCTTGTTATTTCTTCTTCCCTAGCCTATTTATTATTCATTTGTTCTGTCTTATTTCTCTTGTCATTTCTCACTATCAATCCTGATCACCCCACATTTGCATAACTTCAACAATCTCTTCATTAGCCTCTCTATCTTCATTATCTTGCCTCTCCAATACATGTTTTGTGTTACCACTACAGAAAAATAAATTTGAACATCGTATTTTACAGGTAGTTTACAACAAAATGCTCATAGATTCTGACGAGGTCAAGAGGTGTGGGAATGAGGCTTTGAGAAGTTAAATAAATCACCGAGCATGGAAGACCTTGGTGGCTGAGATGGATTCAAGCCCCTGTTCTCTGACTTCAGAGGAGGCTGTGGAAGGAGTTTGAGATTTTTGGCAAGAAATACAAACCTTTTATATCACCAACTCCGTTTGTTTTTCCACTTTGAACACACTACTTGGAAACTCAAAAGTTACTGTTTCATCTGTAAAGTTAATATTATAATCCTTTCTAAGATTGTTTTGAAGATCAATATTATTATTAGCATATTGCCAGGCGCCAGGAGGTATTTAATGAATATGTTTATTCTTTTTCTCAATTTAATGTAATGCTCTTCTTGTCCTCATTGAATTAATAATTCATAACATTAATTTTGTGATTTATTATAAACTTGCAAGCTTTTTAACAAACCTGTGCATGGAGTCAGGAAGATATTTTAGATTTATTTTATTAATAAGTAAATCAAAACTCATAGATGATAGGAGTTACCCATAAGTTACCCATTACTCATAATGAATGATACATGGGTATCATTATTATCTCTCCAAGTTACTGAAAGTTTCTTGAGGACACAAGAATGTTTTAAATTTTGTCTTTAAAAATATGCATCAATTGTAAATTAAGATATACAATGCAGTCCTTAAAAGTATAAACTGTCAGTTCTGCAAAACCTCTTTCATCATCATAAACATGCTTAATTAACTTCAGTAGACTTTAGCTTACTTGTTAGCAAAAAGAGGATAACAACACTAACTTTCTGATTTAAGAAGAATGTGCAATATTGAGAATACCTAGACTATAACAAATACTCAGCAAATAAGATCTCCAGTATAAATGAGTGAGAAATAGTTGTACAATGTCAAATGGATCTTCAAACCATTCCTAATTTAATTAAACCTAGACTTAAGTGTCTTACTTTGGAAATTAAAGTAGTTTTTGGTATTCATATGAAAATTTCAAAATGAACCAGCAAAGAAAGGCAACATTTTGAATTAATTTTCTCTCAAAACCATAGCATAGGAAAAACATTTTCTGATTACTTATCTAAATGTTATTAGAGATACATAAACTGATATCAACATTTTAGAGTTATATTTCATCATTACAGGGGAGTTTGTTATAGAACGAAAAGAGAACGAAGAGAATGAATGTGGTACTAAATGAAATCCATTATCAATTCTATAATTCACTATCATAAGTTGAGCTTCAAAATGAAAAGATGAAATTAGAATCATTTTTTTTGAATTTCACATGATTAGTGGCATCACTATCCCTATAGTTTTCTATCTAATGATATTAAAATTATTTAGATGTTAGAGTTAGAATGGAACTGAACTAGATTTTATCTTAATACTAGCTATGCTTAAAAAGTTTATGTAGCAGATTTATATTTTCATAAAATATAGGAGAGATTCTTAACCTAATTCAGAAGGGGGGCTAAACCCTGTAAAGCCACAGGTGTGGAGCTGCCCAAGGTCACGGGAGCCTACCTATCATTTTGTAGCTGTAAAATTTGACCGCCCTGCTGGATTTCGGTTTTGCATGGCGCCTGAAATCCCTTTGTTTTGGCCAATTTTTCTCCTTTGTAATGGCTGAATTTACCCAATACTTTTACCCCCATTGTATCTAGGAAGCAACTAACTTGCTTTTGATCTTGCAGGCTCATAGGCAGGAGGGATGTGCCTTTTCTCAGATAAGACTTTGTACTGTGCGTTTTTGAGTTAATGCTAAAATGAGTTAAGACTTTGAGGAGACTGTTGGGAAGGCATGATTGGTTTTGAAATGTGTGTGGACATGAGATTTGGCAGAGGCCAAAGTAGGAGTAATGTGGTTTGGCTTTGTCGCCCCACCCAAATCTCATTTTGAATTGTACTCCCATAATTTCTGCATTTCGTGGGAGGGACCCGGTGGGAGATCATTGAATCATGGGGGCGGTTCCCCCATAATGTTCTCCTGGTAGTGAATAAATCTCATGAGGAAGTCGTTTCTGCTGTTGCTTCTTCCTCGTTCTCTCTTGCCACCAGCATGTAAGAAGTGCTTTCACCTTCAGCAATGATTGTGAAGCGTCTCCAGCCACATGGAACTGTGAGTCCTTTAAACCTAATTTTCTTTCCAGTCTTAGGTATATTTTCATCATCAACATGACAATGGACTAATACAATTATAAATTATTTCCTCCTCTTGTATTTTTGGAATATTTTGAGAAGGATTGGTATTAACCATTAATTGTTTAAATATTTGTTAGAATTGACTGGTGAAGCCATCTGCTTTTGGATCTTCCTTTGTTGTGAGATGTTTTTTGTGCCTTGTTCAATCTCTGTACTTATAGGTCTGTTAAGATTTTCGATTTCAAGTTGATTTTTTATAATGTGGGTTTATAGGATTTTTAAAATTTTGTCTGGGTTATCTGATTTGTTTTTGTACAATTGTTTAAAGTATTTTTTATAATCCTTTTTATTCCTGTAAGGTTTGGAATAACATCCTCATTTTCATGTATGGGTTTAATAATTTGTCTCAGTCAGTTTAGTGAAAGATGTATCAGTTTCATTGATCTTATAAAAAAATGAATTTTTGTTTCATTGATTTATTGCTTTCCTATTCTCTATTTTATTTATCAGTACTCTGATCCTTATTATTTTATTTCTTCTGTTAGCTTTGATTATAGTTAGCTGTTCTTTTCCTGTCTCATTAGAGTTAGATTAGTATTTGGAGGTCTCTCTTTTTTTTCTTTTTGGTGTAGACATTTACAACTTAAATTTCTGTAAAAGCACTGCTTTCAGTGCATGTCGTAAATTTTGACAAGTTATGTTTTCATCTATGTTTATATGAAAGTATTTTCTAATTTCTTTGGCAATTTCTTCTTTGACTTATTTGTTGTTGGAGAGTGAATTGTTTAATTCACACATATTTATAATTTTTTAAAAATTTTCATTTTGTTATTGATGTCTATCTTCATTCAATTGTGCTTGGATAATATATTTTTATAATTTAAATATTTCAAAATATATTGATACTTATTTTATGACTTAATATTGTATGTTATGGAGAATGCCGTGTGTTCTTGAAAAGAATATATGTTCTAGTGTTGTTGAGCAGTGTGCTCTCTAGATGTCTGTTTATCTAGTTTGTTCATCTGTTGTTTCTGTCTTCTATTTCTTTAATCATCTTCTGTCATATTCATTATTGCAGGTGTGTTATTGAAGTCTCAATCTGTTATTGTAGAACTGCCTTTCTCTGCTTTCACTCCTTCAATGTTTAACACACATATTTTCTGGCTCTGCTGTTTTGCACCTTTCTTTTATAACTATTATATTGACCCTTTTGTTAATTCATAAAATCCTTCTTTGCCTCTTATAACAATTTTGAGTTCATTTCTTTTCCGATATTAGTACAGTCATATCAGCCTTTTTTTTGCTTACTATTTGCACAAAATGTATTTGTCAATAACTTGTTTTGAATCTATGTGCGTCATTTAAGTCAGTCTCTTTTGGAAAACATACACTTGGGCTAGATCATTTAATTGTAACTTTAACCGATTTACACTTAATGTAATTACTGAACAATAACATAACTCTGGCAATTTTTTTGTATCTTTTATGTTAGGTTCAGTGGTACATGTACAGGTTTGTTATATAAGTAAATGAGTAATGGGGCGGGGGTTATATACAGATTATTTTCTCATCCAGGTACTAAGTTTCATACCTAATAGTTATTTTTTCTGCCCGTCTGCCTCCTCCTACCCTCCACCTCCTCCTCTTTATGTCCATGTGTTCTCATCACTTAACTCCCACTTATTAGTGAAAACATGTGTCATTTGATTTTCTGTTCCTGCATTAGTTTGCTAAGGATAATGACCTCCATCTCCATCCCTGCCCCTGCAAAAGACATGATCTTGTTCTTCTTTTATGTCTGCATAGTATTCAATTGTATATATGTACTATGATGTTTTATCCAGTCTTCCACTGATAAGCATTTAGATTGATTCCTTGTCTTTGCTATTGTGTGTAGTGCTGCAATAAACATACACATGCATGTGTCTTTATAATAGAATTTTTATTCCTTTGGGTATATACCCAGTAATGAGACTGCTGGGTCAAATGCTAGTTCTGTTTTTAAGTCTTTGAGGAATCACCACAGTGCTTTCCACAATGGTTGAACAAATTTACACTCCCGTCAACAGCATATCAACATTTTTGTTTCTCCACAACCTCGCCAGCATTTGTTATTTTTTGCCTTTTTAGTAATAGCCATTCTGACTGGTGTAAGATGGTATCTCATTGTAGCTTTGATTTGCATTTCTCTAATGATCAGTGATACTCAGCTTTTTTCATATGCTCGTTGGCTGCATGTATGTTTACTTTTGAAAGTGCCTATTCATGTTCTTTGCCCATTTTTTAAAGAGGTTTTTTTTTCCTTATAAACTTAGTTAGCTTCCTTATAGGTGCTGGAATTAGACCTTTGTCAGATGCATAGTTTACAATTTTTTTTTCTTCTTCTGTAATGTTGTCTGTTTACTCTCTTGGGAGTTTCTTTTGCTATGCAGAGCTCTTTAATTAGGTCTCATTTTCAACTTTTGTTTTCCTTGTAATCACTTTTCATGTCTTTGTCTTAAAATCTTTGCCAGTTGCTTTGCCCAGGATAGTATTGCTTAGGTAGTCTATTATGGTTTTTATAGTTTGGGGTTTTACATTTAAGTCTTTATTCATCTTGAACTGATTTTTGTATATAGTGTAAGGAAGGGATCAAGTCTCAAATATCTGCATATGGCTAGCCAGTTATCCCAGAATCATTTATTGAATAGGGAGTCCTTTCCCCATTGCTTGTTTTTGTCATCTTTGTCGAAGATCAGATGATAGTAGGAGTTCAGCCTTACTTATGGGCTCTGTATTCTGTTCCATTAGTCTGTGTGTGTGTGTGTGTGTGTGTGTGTGTGTGTGTGTGTGTGAGCATGTGTGTGTGTTTGCATCAGTACCATGCTGTTTTGGTTATAGTTTGAAGTCAGGCAGCATGATGCCTCCTACCACTTTTTGTTTGTTTGTTTGTTTATTTTGCATAGGATTGGCTATCCAGGATCTTTTTGGTTCCACATGAATTTTAAAACAGTTTTTTTTTCTAGTTCTGTGAAGGATGTCATTGGTATTTTGATAGGAATAACATTGAATCTGTAAATTGCTTTTGGCAGGATGACCATTTTATCAATATTGATTCTTCCTATACATATGCATGAAATGTTTTTCCATTTCTTTGTGTCATATCTGATTGTGTTGAGCAGTGTCTTATGATTCTTGTAGAGATCTTTCACCTCCCTGGTTAGCTGGATTGCTAGCTATTTTATTATTTTTGTGGCCCTCTCTCACCACCCTTTTCAACATGGTATTAAAAGTCCTGGCTAGAGCAATCAGGCAAGAGAAAGAAATAAAGGGCAGCCAAACAGGAAGAGAAGAAGTCAAACTATCTCTGTTTACAGATGACATAATCCTATATCTAGAAAAACCCAGAGTCTCAGCTCAAAAGCTCCTTAAGCTGATAAACAACTTCAGCAAAGTCTCAGGATACAAAATCAACATGCAAAAATCACTTGCATTTCTGTAGAAGAACAACCACCAAGTTGAGAGCCAAATCAGAAGAAACACAATCCCATTAACTTCTGGTATTTTATTGTTTGTTTTCAATAAGTTTTACATAAATTTCTTTGTGAATACCTCAATATTGCCTTTTTTGTGTTTCATAGTTTTTTTTTTCAATATGCCATTTGGTTTTATTTTTTTGTATATATATTTTAGTTATCATCTGAATCATTGCTCCAGTTATTAAAATTAGCATTATATATTTATAAAATTATACTAAAATTGATACCAGTTAAGCTTCAATAACAACAAAAACAAAAATCTGGTTATATAAACTTTTGAGACCACTTTTGGTGTTTTGTCACAAATTATACTTTTACACCTTGTGTCTATTGACATAGATTTATAATCATTGTTTCATGCATTTGTTTTTTTAAAATTCTATAGCAAAGATAAAGAGTAATTATAAACCCAAAGTACAATGGTCTAATGTTTATATTAACCTATGGTAATATAGTGTCCTAGTGTCCTTTACTGAAATTGTTTATTTCTTCACATCTTTCAGACAGCTAGTGTCTTTTCAATTCAATATGTAGAACTTTCCTTAGCATTTCTTATAGGGCAGGCACATTTTCTAGTGATGAAATTAGCTTTTTTCTTTTTCATAATCTTGGAATGTCTTTATTTGTTTTTAATTCTTAACAGACATTTGAACAGACATGGAATTATTATTATTATTCTTTTATTTTCAGGACTCTAAATTTGTAATTCTGTTTTCCATGATTTTTGGCTCTCTCACCCCAACTCGAGTACCGTGTCATTATCACAGTTCACTGCAACCTCCACCTCCCAGGCTCAAGTTATCCTCCCACATCAGCCTCCTGAGTAGCTGAGACCACAGGTGCATGCCTCATTATGTTGCTCAGACTGGTCTTGAGTTACTGGGCTCAAGCGAGCCTCCTGCCTCAGTTTCCCAAAGTGCTAAGATTATAGGTGTGAGTCACCATACCTGGCCTAATTAAACATATATCTTTCTTAAGTTCTAGAATATGTTTCTAGTAGCTACTTTCTAGTTGTGATCTGCTAATTACTAATTTGGATCTTCATGAGACTGATGCCTATTGCCTTTATAAAAATTATTGTTATGTCATATTTCCCATCTCTTTGCCTGCTTTATACTTTTTGATGACATATTAGATATGTTTTAGATACTATAGGTTCTGCTATGTTTCTCTGATAAATAATTCTAGTTGTTAATGTTCTACAGGGTAATTAATTTCACTTGATTTAAGTTCCAAACTCTGTCTTACCTGCAATAACCAACAGCTGAAATCTCTCTTCTGGCTTTTTATTCTTTATTGCTTTATGTGGAGCTGTGTGTCATCGCTCTTAGGCATGCATAATTTAACAATCAGCAAACGATTTGATAAGTGGATTTTATTATTGGGTTTTGGGGGCCCAGTCTCTCTATGGTTGATTCCTTTCTAGGATCTAGGATCCCCAATCTCCGTGATTTTCTGGACATTCTGAAAGCCAAAAATTGTCCTCTGATACTTCAAACCAGTAAAACAGTGGTTTTGTATAGCCTGTGTACTAAGGCAAAAAACACAAAGTTGTAAATCGCACCTGCCTGATTTCTCCTTTCAAAAGTCTGCTGCTGTCTTAGTTAATCTCCAGTTCTATCACATAGGGCTTTAAAAATGTTTGCTTATATTTTATAATTTTTATATGTGGGAAGGCTAACCTAGCATACTCAAAATCTACCAATTTATGGAGTATTCGTTGTAATTATGTTTAGTTAATTTCCGGTAATCATGTTGATTATTTT
Source organism: Macaca mulatta (assembly GCF_049350105.2). Taxonomy (NCBI): domain Eukaryota; kingdom Metazoa; phylum Chordata; class Mammalia; order Primates; family Cercopithecidae; genus Macaca; species Macaca mulatta. Next base: position 14,408,191 of record NC_133417.1, read on the forward strand.
TCCAATCAACTTCTTCTTTGTAGTTTCTTGTTTCATATACTTTGAAACACACATATTTTTTGGTGTGCACATTTGACAGAGCCATATTTGAAATACTTATGCTTCAACATTCCTTTTCTTTTGTTTCTGTTGGTTTTCTTGCATGGCGTTTTTTATTTCCTTGTGGACAGAGTTACTTTTTATTGTGTGCTACCTATTTCTGTTATATATTTTGTGACCTGGAATGAACTAGTTTGATCTAGAAATTTTTGATATTTTTTTCTTGTCAGTGCCTAGGGTCACTACTAATTAAGGTTACTCAAATTAAAATTTCAGCTTGGAAGATTTTTAGCCATCCAAGCTGTAAACAATTCTGATAGTTGACTTGTTTCAAATTCTTGGTCAAATTTTACCCCCCCAATTCTTTCTAAAAATATTATATTTTTCATGTTGTTTACTTTCATCTGAGAATGTGTTCAGTTCATAATTTTAATGAAGTATTACTCTTTATTCTCATCATTTTATGTAAGATGGTTTCTCCTTAGATACTCTACTGCATATAGGGCGTAGATTTACTCATTCGCTCTGTTTCCCTGTGAATCTGTGAAGACTGAGTCTCAACTATGTGGCTTGAAGTCAAAGCCAACAGTCTCAACTATGTGGCTTGAAGTCAAAGTCAACAGTGAATTCAGCTTGTCATTCTAGAGTTCTGTCTTTACCTGGTGCTTGTTCTGAAAGGTTCCCAGAGGCTGATAATCTCTAATCCAAAAATCCAAAACTTTTTGAGCACTGGTATAATACCATGTGTTAAATTCCACACCTAGCCTAATATGATAGGTTGTAGTCAAAACTTTTTTCATGCATAGAGTTATTTAAAATATTATATAAAATTACCTTCAGGTTGTGTGTATAAGGTTTATATAAAAAATATGAATTTTGTGTGTAGACTTGGGTTTCATCCCCAAGATATCTTATTATGGATATGCAAATATTCCCAAATCCAAACAAAATCTGAGATCTAAAATACATCTGCTTTCAAGTATTTTGGATAGGGGATACTCAACCTGTACTTACTTACCAAATAATCTGTACTTTTAAGATTTTTCTAAAATTAGATTTATTCAAACTTTTTAAGGTGTTTTTAGGAGGAAGGCCTTAACTTACTGGGAAAAAATATTAAAAACTTAAAATACATTTTCCTTAATTTTTACAAGAATCTCATATGATTGGACAACAATATTAGACATTAAAATGTTCACTTTCAATGCCAGGAAACTTGAACTCACAGAGTTGAAGTAACACTATATGAAACCAGCTTAGTAAGCTAAGATACCATAGTTGGAATGCAGGATCCTCTGATACAAAAATTCATGCTTCTTTCCAACACCAACCTTGGCTTGAATATTGACTTACAAAGTCAGCTGCTGGATGATTTGGAAACATAAAAATGCAACAATAAAACCTTTAAGCATCATTAGTTAATGCCTAAATGCAATGATATATGTTTGAATATATGTGATAATATATGCGATCCATTTACCAGATAATCAACACTAAAAGATTACCACGAATAACAGCTATGAATATGTGTCATGTATGTATAACAGTTATATGTGCACATATTTGGGACTAAACTCATAATAAATTTATTGGTTGCTAAAAAATGCTTGTTGAATGAATGCGTGCTAAATAAAGCATCAATCACTCTGTCTTCACTATTCCCACATTTTTCAGGCATTTTGGAAAGTCCATTTTGACCCAGAACACAGTTCAGAATGTTTGTGTTCCTCACAACAGTTAAAACCATTTTCCAAGCATTTGTGTTATGCCCCAAAGGTGTCGTGGCTGAGTGGTCTGAGCAATCATACGTAGATGATGGAAGTCTGACCTTGACATTGGCTCCCAGAGCTCCTGCAAGAAAGTCACTTAACCTTGGGTTTCAGGTTCTTCATCTGTAAAATTGGGATTAAAAACACTTGCAGGCCCCTGAGGAAAATGTGAAGATTTCTGAAAGTAAATGTGTTAGGAAGTGCTTTGAATGTAAATATGATTCCTAAAATAGCACAAGATGAATGTTTTCCTTTCTATTCCCACTGGAACATTTTTCCCCAGTCACGGAATGAAGTATTGTAGAATCTAAGGTGTTCAAAAGCCTGAAAACTAGTGTCAGGAAAATCTCAGCGTTAATCAACTGTAGAACTAGTGGGTTCTTCCTGGCACTGTCAGTAAAGCAGAAAATGAAGATAATATTTTGAACAAAGGAGCCCCTACCTCCTTTGTGCTGTGGTTCCTGCAGTCAACTCACTAGGACTATTCTAAATAATAATTTTACCAGAATGTTCAAATTTTCCTCTGGGAACAAGTTTGGCTTGAGAAAATATTAGAACATTTGGGAAGCTTGAAAAACTATCAAAACAATGAATCTGATGAAACTGAAGTACGTCTATGGAGTCTTCAGACAGGAAAAAACTAAAATAAAAAATGGAGTTTTTATGGCTTAATCTGCTTAGGGCCATTTTTTCTTCCTCTCATATGCCCTGGGGACAGAGCTTCCCTCGTTTATGTTTCTATGCTTGCATCAAACTCCTTTGTCCAGTCTGACCCACAATCAAATGAAAACCCACAGAACTTCAGAGTTAGAGAGAGGCAGATTTAGAACTTGTTAGACAGAGGCAGGTCAAACACAAAATATCCAGACCAAGACTTGGAAATGATGACCGGGTGAAACCTTGGAGAATACAGGAAGCTTTGTAGCTTGGGAAAATTTCTTGAAGAGGTAGTTACATAAATCAGGTCAGGCAAGGAGAGAGGTGACACAGACTGGGTACATTCTAGAACTTGTAGATTTGGTGTCACTCTATCTGTAAAAATTGAACACTGTGTCAGTTGTCCTGAGCCATCTTCATGCCTATGAGTCAGTAAATACTCAAAACTCCCCTGTTTTCCATGTATTTTCCCTAGAAACCATGGCAAGCAATCAGGTGAACCATATCAGGAGGAAACATAGGAAAGGGGCTTTGGACCTTAGTAGATATTTTCTCTTTATTAGCCTGACTCCTGGCTGAGAATAGAATTAGAAGGAAAGAGTTCATCAAAACACCCAGCCCATTAATTCCTTCTGACACAACATTTATATGTAATCAATGAGCACAGACTATCAAAATGAAGCAATCCTTATTCCCTAGTTACAATTTGCATCTCTGAGGACCTTATAGACTAGATGACAAACACTATGCTGAGCTCAATTCTGAACTACTTTGAATAGCCTTCCCGTAAACCCCTTAGCACTAAGGATAATCTCTATCAAAGTACACTAAAAGTAAGTTTGTGTTTTGTTCATTATTAATTGGCTTCTTCTCCCATTTAATACCTTCCCCTTATTTTTATTATTGAACATAATATCTTGCATGATAATATCAGCAGGTGTGGTAAAGGCACTCTAAGAGTGAAGGTGAATGTTGAGCGTGATTACATAAGCCTTAAATGACAAGCGTTAGCTAGAGCTAGAAATTGCTACAATGTATGGTCATTTTGATCATTTTTACTATCCCATACATATTCCAAATGTATATATAATAATTTTGCTATCCTTTATTACATAATGCTGTCTGTCTTGGTGTGCAGGTGCATATATTGTTAGTCTCTGATATGAAGGGAAATATACAAATATGATTATAAATCTGGATCACAACCAACATGATACTTAGACCTGCAGCTGAGTTGGGGCAGGGGAGATCTCTCAGTCCTGGAGTCATTACCTAGACCTCCAAACCAACGAAATCTCTTTAGCCTGAGAAAAGGAAATAACTTCAAGAAGTGACAATGTTTACAAGTGAATATTTTTAAACTGCACAATAGCCATTAACAAACAAACAAAATAAATGGGGAGGGCTAGTCCTACTTATCACAAAGATTCAACAAAAAACGATCAAAATACTCTGGTTGATAGCTGTGCCTCCTCTGTCCTGTGTGACTCAGAAGAACATAATGGGGACAGTGGTGCAGGACCTGAGGAAGGCTTCTGTCCAAGAGAGGAAACACATGGAGTTTAGGAATGCCTTGCTCCCTGCCTCCAGAGTAGTGTGTGTGTGTGTGTGTGTGTGTCTGTGCGCGCGCGCGCACGTGCATGCACACACACTGCCAATTATACATATCACAGCACTTGAGAACTATTGCAAACTGCACCTGATGCCAAAAAAGTAGTTATTTTTAATTTTATAAAAGAGAGTCTCTTTTAAAATAAAATTATTTCTACACAAATAGGACCAGAATACACATTTACAAAGGTACTTAAAGATTTAAATGACCTTCAGGTTATCATTACTTAATGCAACTTGTGTTACCACATAAGAAGAAAAAGTAGTTTTCAATTAGAAGAATAAATTGATGAAACTTAGAAGCATGGGATAGAGTGAGTCTATGATTGGTGGGACCAATATAGCATTTTTCATGGAAAAGGGACATTTATTGAAAAACTTTCAGATTCCTCGCTAAAGACCATTACACTGTGAAATGGAGGCAGCAAACTATCCTTGCTTGTGGACCTCTTTTTCATCCCCATCCCTGTTTTCTTCTTTTGTTTTCACATCTCCAAAGCAACTCAAGTCTGGCATAGTAGAAAACGACATTAACGATGGCAACTTTTATTCTTAATTTTCTCATGACTGTAATTTCTCATATTTTTAAATAAAGAGGAGGAAAACATAGTGAAGTGAGGACTTCAAATATCTGGTCTTCATAATAATATGTCCTTTTGTAAGTGAATAAATTTGCATGTTGATTTTTATGCCCGGGTAAAATTTGTTAAGACTTACCTACTATTTTTACCCCCTAGGTTATTGGGGTACAGGTGGTATTTGGTTACATGAATAAGTTATTTAGTGGTAATTTCTGAGATTTTGGTGCACCCATCATCCGACCAGTATACACTGCATCCTGTTTGTAGTCTTTTATCCCTCACCCCCTTCCACTCTTCCTCCCAATTCCCCAAAGTCCATTGTATCATTCTTTTGCCTTTGCATCCTCATAGCTTAGCTCCCACATATCAGTGAGAACATACGATATTTAGTTTTCCATTCCTGAGTTACTTCACTTAAAATAATAGTCTCCAAACTTATCTACTCTTGAGAGTTAGTCTCATTTCCTTTCTTATGACATAATATGAGGCAACAAAGTGCAGAGGAAGGCCTTAGATATTGAGCAAATTATCCAAATTGTGAAAGCTTCCAAGAGATATCTAGTTTTAAGGATACATTTCTGGTTTCATGAAGATGACATCCAGGTCTTATCCTGTGACTGAGAAATAATGATTTCATTTTTTTTACATCATCTATTTTATATCATTGGGGAGAAAATATGTGAGATTGTATCACTCTGCTGACTGTGATGAGAGCAGGTTAGAGTAGATTAAGGGTATAAGGAAGTGTATACTGTGTTATTTATTTAATTTTTATTTATTTATTTATTCTTACTTTTTGAGACAGGGTCTCACTCCCAGGCTGGAGTTCGGTGGTGTGATCATGGCTCATTGCAGCCTGGACCTCTTGAGCTTACGTGGTGATCCTACCTCAGCCTACTGAGTAGCTGTGACCACAGGTGTGTGGTACCACGGTTGGCTAATTCTTTTTAAAGTATTTTTGTACAGGGTCTCATTACGCTACTCAGGCTTGTTTCTAACTCCTGTTCTCAAGCAATTCTCCTGCCATGGCCTCTAAGAATGCTGAGATTATAGGTATAAGCCACTGCACCTGGCCTTTTATACTGTTTTAGAGATAGCATGGACAAGGCCCTTCTCTCAATAACCTAATATAGGATTACAGAAAATATGTAACAATGTATTAATAGTATAAGGTAGAAATAAATAAAACTAATAATAGCATCATATTCCTCATGAAATGTGAATAAAAAAGAAAGAATAATCCCTTACTTAAGGGAAGAGATGAGAAATTGTGTATTCCTATAGGAAGTGAGAATTTAAGGCTGAGAAACTTCATAATCTACAAAAGGAAATTTTTCTTTTAGGTTATTAATAGAGTCAGATGCCCGGGTTGGCAGTGCTGAGACTGTGTGGCCCACCATTTTCATGTTTCCTTGGTTCTCGGCTGCATGTTCACCCCTTTATTTCCAATAAAAAGGTCAGTCTGAGCCCCAGCTATGGACTTTGCTCTGCATTGGTTTGTTTTACTTATATTTTATCTCTTTATAGCTTTACAAGAATCCTATGAGGTCATTGCCATAATCATTTTAGAGATGAGTGCCCTGAGGTCAGAGGGTTAAAGGAGTTTGCTTAGGGTTATACAGTTAATAAGTGGTGAAATCAGGATTGGAACTAAGGTCAGTTTTCTCCAAGGTACATGCTCTTTCGATTATGCACTCTTATTTTGAATTGCGAGTCACCATCTGGCTTAGCAGCAAGATTAGAGGTTGGCACAATTACAACTGGAGTTTAAACATTATTTATTCATTTGCCATTGAGGCCTTGTGGATGACTTAGGTCTGATGAGAAAAAACACAGCAATAACAACAATTAAGGGTATTGACATAAAAAATGAAGAAACACTTTCTTTCCATATGTTTCCACATATGTATTCTTATTTTAGTATTACTTTAAAAATTATTTAATAGACATTTGTTATATAAGGAAATTTACAACTATAGTGCTCTCTGTTTCACCTTATTACAAAGGAGTCAGACAAGTAATTTCATTTTAATTTCAATGTAAATTTCAAGTGTGTAGTACAACTTGTTATGATTTTTTAAATATTTATATATTTGAGTTCCCATTGATTGCTACCTTGTAATACTCAGTTTCTACTGCAGCACGATAATTTAATTGTGTTGTAAAACTGCTTTATAAATGTTAAAAACTGTTTTAACACAAAAATTTTGTTAAAATAATTTTGTACATTTCATTATATGAAGTGGATTATTTCAAATATATATTTTTATGTCTGTTTAATGGAGAAAATCTCATCCTCATTTGGTTGGATTATAAGTGTCTTTTTGAAAATGAATATTTTCATAAAAACGTAGTCTTAAAATGCACTTGGCAGTGGGGTCGGGGCAGGTAGATTTACCCCATCACTGTGAAGTGCTCAAGCATTCAGTCCACCTTAGAAGCAGGCTCATTGATTGTTCGAGTTATTGCAATATTCCACATCAGTACATGAGTTCTGAGGAGTAAATGGCTGTTTAAAGATAGCTTGAATCAAGAACAAAAGCAACTGTGACCAAAATGCTGTCTAGGGCCTTGTGCAGTCTCTAACCTTGCCCCTACTCAAGATTTGAAAGAGGATCATAATTTTGCTGCATCCTCAAAAATAGCAAATACTATTTGTCCAAAACTAACAATAACAATCATATGACAAATGAGGAACACTGAAGATACGCTGAATTCAGAAATAAGACAAATACCTAGTAAACATAGAGTCAATCGATTGGCTGAAGATAGTGATTAGCACTGTGCAGTTGCCATCCAGGTTTTTTCAATTGCACACAGGTTCACAAGTTTCCTCTGTTTAGCTCTTTCTTTGGTTCTTCTGCACTTGAATAGGATCAATTTTAAAATTCATCTTCCCCGAACTTTAAGTGATCACCAATGGTTACTTTCGGGATTGGTAGCAGGACCTACAGAAGCTCAATCAGCCAACAGAGCTTCAGAGTTGATTTTTCCTTATGACCTGTGACCGAGCAGTAAGTGGACTGGACTTGATTTGTGTCAGCAGTTGCTTTATAATGAACACTAAAATGTGAAAACCAAAAACCTGTTACCAGACTTCCAGTTAGTATCAGCCCCTATTGTGTCCTGTGAGAAATGATGCAGTTGTTAGTTTTGCTCATTGATTTGGAGAGAAATATACCTCTCATCTCAGAATTCTGTACGTTTCTGCATTAGACATTCTAGAAAATCTGCACCATGTTTGATTCTAGTTTTCATTAAGAGAAAAACAAAAGAAAGGAGAGAGAGTCGTTGCATCTATATAATCAAACTGATATTGGAAGAATATCAGGTTGAATGATATGAGATACGTTTCACTTTGTATAATTGTTTAAAATGTATTCATCAAATATGCAGAGAATTGACTTGTTGCCTGATCCTACTGGGGTCTGGGACAAAGAGAAGTTGAAAGCACTAGAAAATATTTAGAAAAGTATATAGTAAACAATAATAACTGAATATTGACTGAAACATACCAGGAATATTGTATAAACTGTCATAGATACTGCTTAGAGAAGCTAAGTACTGTTTGTACTTTGGCTTATGTGAAAAGAGGCTGATACCTCTTGCTTATACTTTGAAATTGTTAGGAGAACAAAACAATAGCAAGTATGGCACCAGAGGGAACGGTGACTCACATATGATATTTGATAGAACTGGGCATAAAACCTGAAGAGAAAGAAAAGAAATGTTATTTCAGATTGTACTATTTCTAGGCCATTTATGTGAAAAGTTAGTCAACATACTAAGATTTTCATCACTGAAAAAATGCCAAATGAATTACTAATAAAGTGTTAAAATGATTATATTTTTAAATCAATTTTGTAGCAGCAATAATACAATTCTGGCACAAATTTTGGACCAGAGGAGAATAGTTGATTTTTTCTTAAATAACAGCAAAGATGTAGTCTTCATGTAGTAATAGCTTAATACAGTATGAGAAAGAGGCTTTAGGAAGAGATGAGTGGTGAGGGTAGTTAAATCCAACATCCATAACCTACTAGCTTTGTGAGTTAATTACTTGGAAACTTCTCTGATGATTTAATCTTCGGAATAACTGAGATTCAAAACATTTATAACAGGAGTATTATAAATAAAACAAGACATGTGAAATCACCTACTATAATGCACGGTCTATTGTAAATCCTCAATAAATGTTCATTTCTTTTCTCCTGTATAATTAAGTGAAGTCCATGTCATTGGTAAACATCTTGGATGTACTTAGCCAACTGTTTCACAATAATTTTAGTGCACAATTAATTCAAAACAACAAATAAACTTTCTACTTCCTTTACAAAATGTTACCCTTTATGTAACATTTTATGAACTCTTATAAAAATGTCTAATTGGTTGACGTTGCATTGGTCTCTTTATCATGTTTGTTTTCTGCCATAAAGTACATTTCTTCAACTCTTGTCTCTTCTCTACATAATGTGTTCTAATAACCTAAAAAAAATTCTGAAATTCTAAACTACCATCTAAGATGAGCTTTTCATCAGCAACCCAGAAATTTAATGAAAGAATGACACATATTTAATTACATCTCGGTTCTCGCATCTCTATTCAAAACATCTGCAGTGATTACAAACCAGTAATGTGTCATTTAATTATTTTCTTATTCCTGCAAAGACCCTCACAACTCATGGTAAGCTCCCTGGTTTCAGTTAAAATGAATTTATTCTTTTTTTAACATATTTGCCATTGGAGAAAAAGTTTAAATTTATCTGAATACTTCTGAATTTTATTTGTAAAAAGAATATTTGCTATTTCAATCAGATTTCATTAACTTGAACATGAGAGCAAAATTCTCACGTCTCCAATCATACCACAGAAACAGTTGCTTGTAAGGAAAAATAATATGAGACAAGGGTTAGCTCATTGTAACCATAGGGAAAGAGACAACCAGACAAATCTTATGATTTGGTCAAAATTTCCTCAAGTGGAGGAATTTCTTGACAATAAAGAAGAGTTCATGGAAAGCAAGTGTTGATTACATCATCCGTTTTTTTTTTTCTTTATTGGTTAAAAAAAAATCTGAGTGACACAGATATTAGTTACCTATAGCTCATATACTGGGAATTAACCAATCATTTCAGAGTACAATCTGTAATGGACAATATTTGATTCCAGTTGTATATTAGAATGTGTTGCAGAAGTCAGGGACCCCAAACGGAGGGACCGGCTGAAGCCACTGCAGAAGAACATAAATTGTGAAAATTGCATGGACATTTATTAGTTCCCCAAATTAATACTTTTATAATTTCTTACACCTGTCTTTACTGCAATCTCTGAACATAAATTGTGGAGATTTCATGGACACTTATCACTTCCCCAATCAATACCCTTGTGATTTCCTATGCCTGTCTTTACTTTAATCTCTTAATCCCTTCATCTTCGTAAGCTGAGGAGGATGTATGTTGCCTCGTGACCCTGTGATGATTGTGTTAACTGCACAAATTGTAAAGCACATGTGCTTGAACAATATGAAATCTGGGCACCTTGGAAAAAAGAACAGGATAACAGGGAAATTTCAAAGCTAGGTGTACAGGGGACTTCACATGTCAGCAGGTTCAGTGATGCCCCTGAGCCATAAAACCAGCAAGTTTTTATTAGTGATTTTCAAAAGGGGAGGGAGTGTATGAATAGAGTGTGGGTCACAGAGATCATGTGCTTCACAAGGTAATAAAATATCACAAAGCAAATGGAGGCAGGTCAAGATCACAGGACCACAGGATGGGGCAAAATTAAAATTGCTAATGAAGTTTCAGGCAAGCATTGTCATTGACAACATCTTATCAGGACAAAGGGTTTGAGAACAGACAACCTGTCTGATCAAAATTTATTAGACAGGAATTTCCTCATCCTAATAAGCCTGGGAGCACTACAGGAGACCAAGGCTCTGTTACAAAATGTCTATTAACATCCTTTGCCTTTTAAAAAGCAGGGAACAAGAGAGGTAACCTTAAACTCCGACTGCCGGTGAGCCGGATGGAACAGAACCATACTTCTCTTCTTTCAAAAGCAAATAGGCGAAATATCGCTGAATTCTTTATCTCAGCAAGCAACATCCCTGAGAAAGAGAATGCGCCCCTGAGGGTAGGCCTCTAAATGGCCCCTTTGGGGGCAGCTGTCTTTTACGGTCCAAGTCGAAGGGATGAAATAAGCCCCGGTCTCCTGTAGCACTCCCAGGCTTTTTAGGATGACGAAATTCCCGCCTAATAAATTTTGATCAGATGGGTTGTCTGTTCTCAAACCCTGTCTCCTGATAAGATGTTGTCAATGACAACGCTTGCCCGAAACTTCATTAGCAATTTTAATTTCGCCCTGTCCTGTGGTCCTGTAATCTTGCTTTGCCTCCATTTGCTTTGTGATATTCTATCACCTTGTGAAGCATGTGATCTCTGTGACCCACACCCTATTTGTAAACTCCCTCCCCTTTTGAAAATCACTAATAAAAACTTGCTGGTTTTATGGCTAAAGGGCATCACGGACTCTGCCAACATGTGATGTCTCCCTCAGACACCCAGCTTTGAAATTTCTCTCTTTTGTACTTTTCCCTTTATTTCTCAAACCAGCTGACACTTAGGGAAATAGAAAAGAACCTACATTGAATATTGGGAGTGAGGTTTCCCCCAATAAGAATGGATGCTTTTGACAAGTTATACCATTTAAACATAGTATATATATGAATATATATTTTCAGAATATATATATTTAAACAGAATATATATGTAAATTTTAATGTATAAAATTTTCTTTTGTTATTGAAAATAATACATACATATATGTGACAAGAGGCCAATACCTCTTGCTTATACATCTGACGTGATATTTCAGTGTAATTTATGTATGCATTATTTTCAATAACAAATGATAATGTTAAAGATTTATGGGGTACAATGTGATATCTCATTTATATATATGTTGTGGATTAATTAAGCTAATCAACATATCAGTCATCTCATATACTTACCATTTTTTGTGTGTGCAATGAATCTCTAAAACTAATTGCTCCTGTCAAACAGGAATCTTATACCCTTGAACAACATCTCCCCATCCTCACTGCTATGAGTCTGGCTTTTTTGGATTTCACATGTAACTGAAATCATGTGGTATCTGTCTTTCTGAGCCTAGCTTACTTCACTTAGCCTAATGTTCTCCAGATTCGTGAATGACGTCACAAATAACAGAATTCTTTCCTTTTTAAGGCTAAAAAGTATTCCATTGTATATACACACATTTTTCTTTATTCATCTGTCAGTCTTAAGTTGATTCCATCCTTTGGCTATTGTGAATAGCACTTCAATAAACATTGGAATGCAGATATTTCTTCGATACATTGATTTCATTTCCTTTAAATATATACACAGAAGTGGATTATATGGTTGTTCTTTCTTTAATTCTCTGAGGATCCTCCATACTGTTCCTCTAAATACTGCACTAATTTACATTTCCAAAATAGGGTGCAAGTGTCCCCACTTTCTCATCAACACTTGCTATCTTCTGTCTTTTTGATAATAGCCATTCTAACACGTGTGAGGTGGTATTTCATTGTAGTTTAAATTTGTATTTCTCTGATGATTAGTGATCTTTTTCTATACTTGGCCATTTGTATGTTTGCTGTTACAAAATATCTATTAACATCCTTTGCCTTTTAAAAATCAGGTTAATTATTTTCTTGTTTTTAAGTCTTTTTGAGTCAGAAGAAATTTATGTTATCAATTACGTTGATTCTGATAAACTATGGCAGAGAGAATTTGACATCCAGTCTCCTTGAGGGCCTCTGCCTAATATCCTAATCTTTCCTTTCTTTGGTTGCTTCCTTGATCTACCCAATGAAAGAAGAACTCTTCTCAAATGAGTAAATCTGACACTATTATGCTTTCACTGTAATGAAGTCTTTGTTTGTATAAATGTTTGTTTGCATGTATTTGTATTCTTGTGAGCACAATATTTAAATATATAATAAACATACATCATATATGTGTATATATATTTGTATACATACATATAAACACACACAATAAAATTGAGTCAAAATAAAAAAGATATAAAACAGAAGGAAAACATAAGTAGAATATTAGAATGACATCAGAAGAGATTCATATCGTTGCATGTCAACACAGAAAAAGACTCAGTCCTGACCTTTCCAACAGCCAAAGCAAAGGGTAAAATGTTTGTCACAATATCTAGTAAGAAAAGTATTTGAGTAATTGATTACTTTAAATCTGACTTTGATAACTTAAGAAAAGTTCTTCTGTAGGCTAAATGTCACTAAAGTAAACACAATATTTAATTTCCTTTAGTTGTTTATTTGCTACTTCCTCAACTCACAATAGGATGATAAAACAAAACTTAAAACAATTTTGTAAAAGTGTGTCCCCAACTTTTCAGATGATAACAAAATGTGCTTCTAATACATTCAGATTCCCAGGTTCTGTGCTAAACGTATGGAATCAAATCCTGCAGGAGAGAGGTTTGAGATTCTTTATTTTATTGTTGTATTTTATTGTAAATAATCATATTGTAATTATGAGTTCTTTTATGTCTTTGTTATTTTTGCAGTAAAATTGAACTCCATTTTATTTTGGTTCTACTATTTATTACCTGAGTGGTCTTAGACCAATTATTTTGCCCGTCTTAGATGTATTTATAAACTTACAGAGCCACATGTAACTCATACAGTTGTCGTGGTGTTGAAACGACACACAGAAGGTGCCACTCAGGTAAATAGTAAATAGTTTTTATTCTTATCTCTACTTATTTCAAAAACGTCTCTGTTTCCTTTTAAAGAAATGCTTGACATGGCTAGAGATCACTATGTAATCAGACTGCTCTTTTGGACCTTCAGATTTGGTTTGCTTTTAAAGGCGGCAATAATAGGTCTTGGACTTGGAGACCTGTTCTAATTTAAAATATGCTGCCTTAGTGTCAATCACAATTTTCAGACATCCTTGCCTCATATTTTGTGCAGGATACGTAGTCTTTTCTAGTATCTCCTTAAGTCAGGCCCTACTTTGAATGAAAAGATCAAATCCTTTGGCTCTTAATCCGTATGCTTCCTTTATTTTTAATAAGGCATGAGCTCCAGATAAGTGCAAGGTCTCTGTCTAGGGATTTTACACTGAAGGTATATTTTTAGCTTTCAATACAACTCAATGATATAGATATTATTTTCTATATCATTTTTCATATGAAGGTACTAAGGCATAGGGAGTTTGAGAGGTTTCCTCAAGGTCACAGAGTTGGTGGTGACAGAGTTATAACTGATCAATTTGTCTGGCTCCAACTCACTGTTTCTTCCAGGAGGACATGCATTTATTTTTTCATTTTTCACTGTGGTAAAATACACATAAAATATATCATGTTAACCATTTTCAGTGCACAGTTCAGTGGTATTAATATATTCATAATGTTGTGCAAACATTACTACTATCCACCTTCATCAGTCTTTTCATCTTGTAAAACTAAGATGCCCACTAAACAATAGCTCACCCTTCTCCCCTCCTTGAAGCCCCTGGCAACCACCATTCTTTTTGTATATCTATGATTTTGGCTACTCAAATTACCTCATATAATTGGAATCATACTACATTTGTCCTTTTGTGACTGACTTATTTCACTTAGCATAATGTTCTCAAGCTTCATCCATGTTGTAGCACATGTGAGAATTAGCTTCTTTTTAAAAGCTGAATAGTATCCCATTGTATGTATACACAATATTTTGCTTATCTATTTGTTCACTGATGGACAGTCAGATTGCTTCCAGAGTTGATGTCATTTCTTCTTTAAAGGTGTAGATTTTACCAATGAAATCATTAAGTCCAAGGCGTTTCTTCCTTAGTTGATTTTTGGTTACTGATTCCATCTTCCTACTAGTTAAAGGTCTATTCCAATTTTCTTTGTTTTTGTAGGTTTTGTGTTTTTAGAAATTTGTTCATTTCATCTAAATTGTCAAAGTTGTTGGCATACGATTGTTCATATAGTCTTTTGTAATTATTTTTATTTCTGTAAAATCAGTAGTAATATTCCCACTTTTATTTTTAATTTTAGTAATTTGAGTCTTCTGTTATGTTTCTTAGTCCCTCTAGCTAAAGGGACTAAGAGTTTGTTGATCTTTTCAAAGAGTAAACATTTTGTTTTATTGATTTTATCTTTTTAAGTGCTCTACTTTATTTACATCTGCTCTAATCTTTATTATTTTCTTCCTTTTGATAGCTTTTGGGTTTATTTGTTCTTCTTTTTCTAGTTCCTTAGGTTGTTAGGTCAGGTTGCTGATTTGAGATCTTTCTTGTTATTTAATGTAAGCATTTATAGCTATGAATTTCCTCCCTTAGCACTTCTTCCACTGTTTCCCATAAGTTTTGAAATTTTGTATTTTCATTTTAATTCATCTTCAAATATTTTCTACTATCCCTTGTGATTTTTTTTCTTCTATCCATTGATTGTTTAAAAATGTGTTGCTTAATATTCACAATTTTGTGAATTCTTCTGTTTACTTCTATTACTGACTTCTCCTGTTTTGTAGGCACAGATACAGTTTATATTTATCTTTTTAAAATAGTTGAGGATTAATTTGTGACCTAACATATGGTCTATCATAGAAAATGTTCTATGTGCCCTTGAGAAAAATGAATATGACTGTTATCATTGGATAGGGTGCTCTGGATGTATCTATTAAATCTAGTTTGTTTATTGTGTTATTGAAATCCGCTGTTTCTTCATTTATCATTTGTCTGCTTTTGTGAACCTATTGAAGGTGGGATATTGAAGTCTCCTACTATTATTATACAACTATTTCTTCCTTCAATTCTATAAGTTTTTGCTTTACATATATTGATGGAATGCCATTAAGTTCATGAATATGTATAGTTGTTATATCTTCTTGCTGTATTGAATGTTTTATTACTATATTATGTCCTGCATCTCTCTTAACATTTTTTGATTTATAGTCTATCTTGTCAAGTATTAGTATAGCCATTCCTTCTATCTTTTGGTTACTATTAGCTTGGAATATATCTTTCCATCTTTTCACTTTCAGTCTATTTATGTCTTTGGATCTAAAGTGAGTCCCTTGTAGACTGCAAGTAGTTGAATTATATTTTTGTATTCATTGTGGTAATATCTGTCTTTGATTGAAAAGATCAAGCAATTTACATTTTAAGCAATTACTAAAAAGGAAGGACTTTACTTTTGTCATTTTTCTATTTTTTATATTTCTTATACTTTTTTTCTCCTTTTATTATAAATTATTGTTTTGGGTTTTTTTTGTAAAGAAATATTTATGTCTTTCTTATTTTCTTTCGTATATATTGTGTAGCTATTTTCTTTGTGATTACCATTACAATTACATTTAACGTCTTAATGTTGTAATACTCTAATTTTAATTTATACATATTATTGATGTTTAACTTCAATAATATGCAAAATTCTTATCCCTTAACAGTTTCATCTCCATTCCTTTTAGTTTTTTTACATTACAAAATTACAGTGTGTATCCGAAAATGACTATTAATAATTATTTTATATGTGTTATTCCTTAAATTTTGTCAGAAACAAAATGTATATTTACAAACCAAAGTCACAATAATATTAGCTATTAGACTAATAATTGTATTTAAAAAATGTTTGGTCTCTTAACTCACGTAGAAAACTAAATGTATAGTTACAAACCATTGTAAAAATAGTACTAGATTTTAAAATTTTCCAGGTATTTACCTTTGTGGTCTTTATTCATATGGCTTCAAGTTACTGTCTAGTGTCCTTTCAATTCTACCCATAGGATTCCCTTAAGCATTTGTTGCAGGATAGGTGTAGTGGAAATAAAGTCCTCCAGCTTTTGTTTATCTGGGAATGTCTTAATTTCTCCTTTACTTTTGTAGGGTAGTTTTGCCAGCTATAGGATTTTTGGTTGACAGTTTTAGGATTTTTTTTCCTTATTCTTTCTTACAGTACTTTGAATATGTTGACTTTTTAACCTTATAGCCTCTAAACTTTCTGAGGAAAAATCTTCTGATGATCTCATTAATGGCACTTTGTATGAAATAAATCGCTTCACACTTGGTTCTTCTGAAATTTTCTCTCTTTTCAAATTTGATCATAATGTGTCTTGGTGTGAGTATCTTTGAGTTCATCTTACTTGGAGTTCATTGAACTTCTTCAGTGTTTTCTTCATGTCTTTCATCAAATTTGGGAATTTTTAACCTATTATTTCCTCAAATATTCCCTCTATCCCTTTGTCTCTCCCTTCTCTTTCCAGGACTCCTATAGTGCATACGTTGGTTTCCTTCAAGGTGTCCTACAGTTCCCTTAAGCTCTGTGCACTTTTCTTCAATTTTCTTTCTGAAACTCATACTTAATCATTCCCATAGTCCTGTGTTCATGTTCACTGATTATTTTTTATACCTGCTCATATCTGCCTTTAAATGCCTTTATTTAATTTTTATTTTTTTAAATTTTTGTACTTTTCAGCTACAGAAATCCATTTTGAAAACTTTTTGGAGTTTCTCTTTATTGAATATTTAATTTTCTTCTTACACAGTTTTCTTCACTTTTCCACATCTTCTTTTAGTTCTTTCAGAATGTTTAAAACAGTTTACAAGATTTTGTCTGAGACTAGCCATCAAGTCTTTTTTTTAGGAACAGTTTCTTTTGATTCATTTATTTTTTTTTTTTTTGGAATGCTCTTTACTTTCATAACTTTTAATACATCTTGTGAATTTTGTTGAAAATTAACATTCAAATATAATAAGGTGGTAAGTCTTGAAATTAGATTACCCCATTCCTTCCTTTTAGGGGGCTTCCTGTTGTTTTGTTTGTTTGCTTGAGTATTGAGTTTCTGTTCTAAGTAAAGCCTAATGTGTTAACTGAAGGTCTTCTCAGGTTTTTTCTGTGCCTGAGTCTTTCTCTGGACATGCACAGTCACTTAGTATATGCAGTTGATCTTTTTGTCATTACTTTATTTTAGAATGATTCCATAACTTTGCTCTTGTGAGTAGTGCTGCAGTAAACATGGGAATGCAGGTATCAGTTTGATATATTGCGTTCCCTTCCTTTGTATAAATAGCCAGTAGTAGGAATGCTGTATCATATGGTAGATCTATTTTTTTTTTTTTTTTTTTTTTTTGAGACGGAGTCTCGCTCTGTCGCCCAGGCTGGACTGCAGTGGCCGGATCTCAGCTCACTGCAAGCTCCCCCTCCCGGGTTCACGCCATTCTCCTGCCTCAGCCTCCCGAGTAGCGGGGACTACAGGCGCCCGCCACCTCGCCCAGCTAGTTTTTTGTATTTTTTAGTGGAGACGGGGTTTCACTGTGTTAGCCAGAATGGTCTCGATCTCCTGACATCGTGATCCGCCCATCTCGGCCTCCCAAAGTGCTGGGATTACAGGCTTGAACCACCGCGCCCGGCCTGGTAGATCTATTTTTACGTATTTTGATAAACTCCATGCTGTTTTCTGTAACGGCTGTACTAACTCACATTTCTAACAACATTGATGAGAATTCCCTTTTCTCTGCATTCCTGCCAGCATTTATTTATTTTCTCTTTGATAGTAGCCATTCTAACTGGGGTAAGATGATTTCTCATTGTGGTTTTGATTTTCATTTCCCTGATAATTAGTCATGTTGACCATTTTTTCATATACCTCTTGAAGATTTGTATGTCTTCTTTTCAGAAATGTCTATTGCAGATCCTTTGTCCACTTTTTTAGATGGAGTTGATTGTTGGTATTGAATTGAGTTTCTTGTGTCTTCTCTTTATCTGTCTATTGTCAGATGAATTGCTTGCAAATATTTTTCCCATTCTGCAGGTTGTCTTTTCATTTTGCTGATTGTTTCCTTTGCCATGCAGGATTTTTTTAGTTTAATACACTGTCATTTGTCTCTTTTTGGTTTCTCTTGCCTGAGGCTTTAAAGTATTAACCATAAAACCATTGCCTAAACCAATGCCTTGAAGCATTTCCCCTGTGTTTTCTTCTAGTAGTTTTATAGTTTCAGGTCTTATATTTAAGTCTTTAATTCACTTTTAGCTGATCTTTGTATAGAGTGAGAGATAGGGATCTAGTTTCATTATTTTACATATGGATATCCAGTTTTTCCAGCACTCTTTATTGAAGAGGATGTATTTAGCCCAATGTATGTTCTTGGTGCTTTTGTAGAAAATTAATTGGCAATAAATACATAAATTTATGTCTGGTTTTCTATTCTGTTTCATTGGTCTGTGTGTCTATTTTTGTACAATACCACACTGCTGTGGTTACTGTATCTTTGTTGTATATTTTGAAATTAGGTAGCGTGGTGCTCCCAACTTTGCTCTTTTTGCTCAATATTGCTTTGGTTACTAAGGGTCCTTTGAGATTCCATAACAATTTTAGAATTGCTATATCTGTTTTTGTGAAGAACATCACTGGTGTTCTGTTAGGAATTGCATGAAATCCTTCGATTGTTTTGGGTAGTGCTGTATTTTTAACAATATTAGTTCTTCTGATCCATGTGTATGAGATGACTTTCTTTTGTTTGTGTGCTCTCCAATTTCTCTCTTCAGTGTTTTGTGGTAGTCTTCATTATAGAGGTCTTTTACCTCCTTGAGTAAAATTATTTATAGGGTTTTTTTTGTTTTGTTTTGTTTTTTTTAGCTACGTGTAAATGAACTTCCTTTCTTGATTTCTTTTTCTTCTTTTTTTTTTTTTTTTTTTTTTTTTTTGAGATGGAGTCTCACTCTGTCACCCAGGCTAGAGTGCAGTGGCGCACTCTCGGCTCACTGCAACTTCCGCCTCCCGAGTTCAAGAGATTCTCCTGCCTCAGCCCCCGAGTAGCTGGGACTATGGGCATGTGCCACCATGCCCGGCTAGTTTTTTATTTTTAGTAGAGATGGGGTTTCACCATCTTATCCAGGCTGGTCTTGAACTGCTGACCTTGTGATCCACCCGCCTCAGCCTCCCAAAGTGATGGGATTACAGGTGTGAGCCACCGCGCCCGGTGATTTCTTTTTCATTTGGATTTAGTTTGCATATAGAATTGCTACTGACTTTTGTATGTTGATTTTGTATCCTGCAACTTTACTGAATGTATTAGTGCTAAGTTTTGTTGTTGGTTTTCTTAGTTTTCTGTATATAAGATCAGGTTTTCTGCAAAGAAGGACATTGGCTCTGTCTTTTCCAATTTGGATGCCTCTTAGTTTTTCTTTTCTGATTCCTCTGGCTAGGATTTACTGCATTGTATTGAATAAGAGTGGTGAAAATTTGCATCCTGGTCTTCTTCCAGTTCTTAGGGAAAAGGCTGATGGTTTTGTCATATATGGCCTTTATTATGTTGAGGTATGCTAATTCTTACCTAATTGTTGAGAGTTTTATCATGAAGCTACATTGAATTTTTTCAAATGCTTTTACTGCATCTATTGAGATGATTATATTTTTTGTCCTTCATTCTCTGTATTTGATGTATCACATTTATTGATGTGCTTATGTCGAACCATTCTTGCATCCATGGTATAAATACCATTATATCACACTGTATGATCTTTTTCATGTGTTGTTGGATTTGGTTTGCTAGTATTTTGTTGAGGATTTTTGCATCTTTGTTTACCATAGTTCCTTAAGTTGCATTCTTGAGTGGTTTGCTTGAGAATAACCTAATAGCCTATAGTTTTTTGTTGTTGTTGTCATTGTGTCCTTTACTGGTTTTAGTATCAGGGTGTTGCTGCATTCTTAGACGAATTTGAATTTCCTTCTCTTCAATTTTTTTGGGATAGCTTGAACAGAATTTATGTTAATTATTCTTTTTAAGTTTGGTAGAATTCAGTAGCAAAGCCATCTGTCCTGGGTTTTTCTTTGTTGGAATATGTTTTGTTACAAATTAAATCTTGTTACTTGTTATTGGTCTGTCAGGCTTTCTAGTTCTTCCTTGTTCAATCTTGGTAGGTGATAAGTGTCCAAAAGTTTATTCATTTTTTCTAGGATCTCCAATTTATTAGTATACAAATGTTCATACTGGGCTCTAATGATATTTTATATTTTTGTGGTATCAGTTGTACTGTCTTATTTCCCATTTTATTAGGGTCTTCTCTTATTTTGAATTAGTCTAGCTAATAGTTTATTGATTTTGTTTATGTTTTAAAGATCAACTTTTCATTCTCTTGATTCTTTGTATTTTTTAAGTCTCTATTTCATTTAGTTTTGCTCTGATCTCTCTGTGTTTTTTCTTTCCTTCCACTAAAGATGGGTTTGGTTTGTTCTTGCTTGTCTAGTTTGTTGAGGTGCATTATTAGCTTGTTTATTTGAGAACTTTTTACTTTTTTGATGTAGGCTTTTTGTAATATATTTGCACCTTAGCAGTGCTTTTGCTAGATCCTGTAAGTTGTAGTTTCATTTTAATTTGTTTCAATATTTTTTAAATTTATCTTCTTAATTTCTTTTTTGATCCAATTGCCAATCAGGAGCATGTTGTTTAATTTCCATGTCTTTATACAGTTTCAAAAGTTCCTCTTGGTATTAGTTTCTAGTTTTATTTTATTGTTGTCTAAGAAGATACTTGATATTATTTTTACTTTGTTGAGCGTGCTGAGTTTTGTTCCGTGGCTTAACATGTGGTTTATTTGGGAGAATGCTTCATGTACTGATGAGACAAATGTATATGCTGTAACTGTGGGATGAAATATTCTGTCAGTACCTATTAGGTCAACTTGGTCTATAATGCAGATTAGACCCAATGTTTCTTTGTTAATTCTGTCTACATGATCTGTCCAGTGCTGAATTGGGGTCTTGATGTTTTCAACTATTATTGTATTGGGTTCTATCTTTCTCTTTAGCTACAGTAATATTTAGTTTATAAATCTGGTGCTCTTCTTTTGGTTGCATATATATTTACAATTGTTACATCCTTTTGCTGAAATGGCCCCTTTATGGTTGTAATATAACTTTGTCATTATATTATTAATATTATTTTACTTAAATTATATTCAGTCCAAGTATAGCTACTCCTGCATACTTCTAGTTTCCATTTGCATGGATTTTTTTTTTTTAATTTCTTAACTTTCAGTCTATCTGTGTCTTTACTGGTAAAGTGAGTTTTTGGTTGGCAGCATATAGTTGGATCTTATATTTTTAATTCATTCATCCAGTCTATATCATTTAGTTGGGGAAATAAAGTATTTTTAATTATTGTTATTATTAATAGATGAAGACTTACACCTGCCATTTTGTTAATAGTTTTTTTTATTGTTTTATATATTTCTTTTCTTCTCTTCCTTTTTTATTTACCTTTATACTTTGGTAAAGTTTTTTGTTGTAATTACATTTGACTCCTATCCTTTTTCACTTGTGTGCCTGCTATACTAGTGAATTATATATTTTTATGTGATTTAATGATAGTGGATGTCAGCTTTCCACTTCCACAAGTAGGTCCCTCTTAAGTATTTCTTGTAGAGCCCATCTAGTCATGATAAATTTCTTTGGTTTTTGCTTGGCTGGGAAAAGTTTTATTTCTCCTTCATTTTGGAAGAATAACTCTGCTGGCAAGGTTTTTTTTTTTTTTTTTTTTTTTTTTTTTTTTTTTTTTTTTTTTTTTCCTTTTAGCACTTTAAATATATTGTCCCTTTTATTCTAGCCTGTAGGGTTTCTATGAGTAATCCACTACCAGTCTAATGGAAATTTCCCCATACATCTCTTGATGCTTTTCTCTTGCTGTTTTTAGAATTCTCTCTTTGTCTTAGACTTACGACACTTGAAGTATAAACGCCTTGATGGAGTCCTTTGTTAGATGAATATATCTGGGGATTTTTGAACTTTTTCTAAATGTCTATATCTCTTGCAAGACTTGGGATGCTTTCAGTTATTTTTTAAATAAGATTTCTATGTCTTTTCTAATCTCTTCCTCTGAAGGAGAAAATTTGAAAATTTGGTTATTTTATGGTATTTCATTTTTTATGTAGGCTATTTTCTTCTCTCTTTTTTTTTTTTGGTTGTTTGTTTGTTTGTTTTTGTTCCTCTGAATGGGTCATTTCAAAAGACCTGTTGTCAGTTCAGAAATTATTTATTTTATTTGGTGTACTCTACTGTTGAGACCTTCTAGTATATGCTTTATTTCATTTATTTTATTTTTTATTTCCAGCATTTTTTCTTAGTTTTTTTTTTTAATGATATCTAATAGTTCATTAAATTTCTCATTCAGATCATGTATTGTTTTCCTAATTTCACTAAGTTTTCTTAAATATTATTATTTTAAATTCTTTTGCAGGCATCTCATATATATTTGGGGGGGGGAGGAGGGGTATCTATTTTTGCAGAATTAACATGTGTCTTTGGAGATTTCATGTTTTCTTCCTTTTTTATATTTCTTATGTCCTCGTGTTTCTATCTATGCATTTGTTGTCGCAGTGGCTTCTCCCAGTTTTTTGGATTGGCTTTCTTAGGGAATACTGTTTCTTATGGTTGTATCCTGTAGTGTTGGTTGGGTAGGATGCTTTTGCTTTAATTCTAGGTGGGTTCAATAGTGTAGCCTCTATATGATTTATGCAGCTATCATTAACATGAGTGACGTCTGTGAGTTGCTCAATGGATAAGATGAAATACTAGTGGAGGCTGTGGCAAGGTTTTTGCTGGGTACAGTGACACAGTTTAGGTCATTCCACGGGTACCAGTTGTAGTGATGGTAGGCCAGGTAGGTGAATTTTTGGTCCCCTGGGTAGCATGCATGGCTTCAGCTGTGTCAGTCGTGGCAGCAGACTCAGCCTTGGGCCCCTATGCAGCATGTACAAGTGCCAGTTTGGCAGCAGCAGAATGGGAAGACTAATTATCATGTCTGAATGGCACCTATAGGCATCAATGACAGGGTGAGACTATCCTTACCCTCCTAGGTTTGCTTATGTGTCACTGGTAATGAGTAAGGCAGGCCTATCTCCAGACCTTCAGACAATACACATGGACAACAACTGCAGGTGAAGTAAGCTTTTCCTTAGGTCCCTGGAAGGCGTGCATGTGTAATGGAAGTGACCGACAAAGTGACTCGATTTCCAGGCCCCAGCATGATGCATGTAAGCACTGGGGACAGTGGTGTCAAGTGGCATGGACTTGTCCTCAGGTCTTCATATGGTGTGCACAGGTGCTTGCAGTAGTAAGCAGGAAAGACCTGTTCTCAGATCCCAAAATGGTGCTAGAGTAGACCAGTCACGAGGCCCTAGAGATCTTGCTGCTGGAGGGGGCAGGGTTGCTGTCTGTGGCAGCAGCCCTGGGCAGATGGTTCTGAGGCTCAAGTGAGTACATTCTTCAGCTATCTTTGCTCTGGGGCCAGCCTTACTTGCGCACTGCACTGCTCAGTCCCTTGGGTGTAGAACACTGTGTGGGCTAGGGTCCTGGGGACATGGCTACATCATTGGGTTCAGTTGGAATTACGATGTTGCAGTCCTGCAGGTGAACAGTCGGGCTCCAGGGGATGTCACTGAGGCTCTAGGAATGTGAAGATGCAGGGTCTGCTGTGCCCCCTGGCAAAACCGAGTCTAGTGGGGATGCAATCTCAAAATAGTACAATGCCACAGATGCTTAGGTCTCAGGGGTTGTGTGGAACCCCAGTACAAACTTCCTTTTTAGAACAATGCCATTGCATGGTCTCCAGGCTGATGCCTATACTAGCCTTAGGGCCTGCAAGGACTGAAATGCTCTACTGTGACTGGGATTGTAGGAGTCCACATGGGCATGTAGACCACAAGGGATCTCTTACTTACCTTTTCCCCACTTTGGAGAATTCCTTCTGGTCTTAATCTGGTCCTGGCCAGGCCAGCTAGTTTGCTTCCATCTCCTTCTGTGATTCAAAGGTTCCCTGCCACTTCCCTACTGAATGTCAGTTTTCTCTCTTAGAAGCTCTATTTGATGTGTGGTTATTTACGTACCCCTTTGCTACTTCTTTGTGGAGGGGGTGAGTGCTGGGCACTTCACATCTGCCATCTTAAAGCGCCTCCACAACACCAAACAATTGCTTTTGAATTTTTCAGTCTTTGATGTCTGGATCCTGGATGAGGAAAAAATAGAAACATTAAAGTAAGGGATAAAGGATGCTTGCCCTTTAAATTCCCTGGAGGTCTATTCAACCACGGAGGGAAGCGCTTGTAAGAATGGGGGAGTTGCAATAACTGTGGCTGTCTGCCTCTTTGCACCTCTGTGATCAGTCATTATAGCGCAGATTCTGACATTTTCAGGGTGGGGTACTTTTTGATCACCCGCCTCCCACCAGCTGTGTGCAGCCTGCTCCAGGAATGTGCACACAGCTGCCTGCCATGGGGCTGCGAATAGAGGATGGGTAGCTGCCACTGTGCTAAAAGCTGAAAGTGCCCCAAATTAACCACAATTTACCTTGCAAGCTTTCCTTTGGAAGTTGCAAGCCTTTAGTAAATTTGAGAGTCCCAAAATACAATAGTTGCTTAAGACAGATTCTGCCCTATGCAGTTGTTATCTAGATGGAAAGACATAATTCTGGAGCTTCCCACTCTGCCATCTTCCCAGAATCCCAGCATATAGTTTTTAGCTATGCTTCTGGTGGTAAGATGAATTTCCCTCTGCAATAAATTCAACTCTATGGTGTCCTTTAAGCTTGACTTCTAGTTCTCTCATATGTCAGAATTCCTGACGTCTTTCTGAAGAACTGTGCTACTATATGTTACCTAGAAAATGCACACACAGAAATACGCACAAATATTAATTTGGCCGAATATGTTTGGAAGACACTTGGTGACATAATTAAACTGATAAACATATAAATATTGATTTAAAATTTTTGTGATAGACCCCTTCACTGCAAAACTGTTCCAAGCCATTGATTTACTCAGTGCCTAAGATGTGGTCACCCTTTAATCTCTGCCTCAAATATTGATTCCCTCAATCTCTATCTCTATACTCTTGCCAGATACTTTATTAGAGCACAAATCCTCAAATCTCACCATGGTGGCCTTTGGAACCCCTGAGATAAACCCAAGTCCCTTGGCCTGGCAAGCAGTGTTTAAGGCTTTTGTGAGGTACGTTCACTACTTTATGTGGAGTTTCTTGAATGTAGTATGTGTGTGTGCACACGCATTTGGTTTTTATTTATTTACTTTTATCTTGGACCCTTTGCTCGGACTGAAGCATCTATCTAGAATGGTGTCCTACCTCTTCTTCACCTGACAGACTATTTTAGGTGCCTTTCCTGCTTGCACCATGTACCATCATCTCCCAGAATAGATGATATATTGTATAGAAAATATATTTGTTCTACTGTGTTCCCCACCATTAATTTGATAGGACCATTTGAATCTCAGGATATGGCATATGGCCTAGAGTATAATATGCATACTAGAAAGACTTATTAATGTGATCCTGTACCATCTCTCTGCCTTTGAGTATAATGTGTGTATCTCGCTCTTCCTCTCTCCGTCAGT